>NW_027411977.1:172990865-174345865 GCF_047663935.1 Musca autumnalis | reverse complement strand
ATGGAGTGGACCGATATAGCTCATCTTCGAACTTAAAATAAGTTCGGACCAGGGTTTCGGAGCCGAGGTATTTTTGGCTCGACTCCAGACCGGTTTTTTTCACGACTCCGAATCCGGGGGTAAATTCCTATACCACTAAATTTGCACAAATGTTTAACTTTTTCCTATATTTGACCCATATATGCTAATTTTTTGGCTTTCCTAACGAATTCCACGGTGCTCTTGAATCAAATTTAAATCGAAGGTGGTTACACCTGGGAAGTTTTTGAGAAAAATCAAAAAACAAAAAATCGCCGGAGCGCTTTTTAAATAAATCGCGATTCAAGTTGCCATTTTTAGGGGTTGTTTAGGTTTTCACGATTTTGCTTAGAAACCGCAAGTCCTATCAAAATGAGACTGAAGAATATGTTGTAGCTATAAAAATTTTCTACAAGATTGACCATTACGGTATTTTCGTAGGTTTTACCATTTTTGAGATATTGAAGTTCAAATTGGGACAATGCACTGGCTGTATCGCCCCCTTATAAAACAATGTCATGAAGGGTGCGCCTTAACTAACTTTTAGTGAAAACCGCTTACACAGGGGAAGTTTTTAAGAATTCTAAAACAGCAATATTCATAGATGAGAAAAATCCAAAAACAAGAAAAAATCGCTGTAGGGATTTTTAATTTTTTTTGGAAACCGCAAGTCCAATCGTAAAAGAAAGAAAATGTTGTAGCTATGAAAATTCTCTACAGGATTGACCGTTATGATTTGTTCTCAGGCTGTACCATTTTTGAGATAAAGAAGCTCAGTTTAAATTTTTAGTTATTTTTTTGTTAGGGTTTCGCGATTTTGTTTGAATACGGCAAGTCTTATCGGCATGGGACCTGAGAAAATCTTATAGCTGTGAAAATTTTCTACAAGACTGGCTTATGTAATTTTTCCTAGGGTGTATCATTTTTTTAGATTTATAAGTTTAAGTTGGGAAATTGCAGTCATGAGATTGTTTTATAAGGAGGCGATACAGAATTGAATTGAATTTGAATTGTCCCAATTTCAACATCTATATCTCAAAAGTTTTAAAACCTACGAAAATATCATTACGGTCAATTTTGTACAGAATTTTGATAGCTACAACATTTTCTTTATTTTTATTTTTATAGGACTTGCGGTTTCCAAGCAAAATCGCAAAAATCTAAACAACCCCAAAAAATTTCAACTTGAATCGCGATTTATTTAAAAAGCGTTCCGGCGATTTTTTTTTGTTTTTTGATTTTTCTCATCTATGAACATTGTAGTTTCAGAATCCGCAAAAACTTCCCAGGTGTAAGCACCTTCCATTTAAATTTGATTCAAGAGCACCGTGATTCTTTAGAAAGGGTATTAGTACACAACTACGGAACATAAATATGAAGTAAGATTCATATCTATATTACTTCTACTGAATCCTACATTGAAAAAGGGCAACAAAATACTTTAGAAAGTTTTTTTCCGTTTTGGCGTTTTTTCTTCGCACAAGTAAATTTTGGAAGGAACTCTTCCCCTTGAGAAAATCTTTAAGCTTTCAAAATATGTGAAAAGGAAGGGGCAATACAAATCATACAAAAAATTATAAGCAATTCATGAAAAGGTTTTAAAATGGATGTAAGCCAACATTTTAGAATGGTTTGAGAGCCTTAAAAAACATTTTTCATGAATTTTATCCAAGAAAACTACGAAACTTTTTTTTAGATTTTTTTCATTTGAAAGAACATAACAAAATTTGCTTTCTGAATTTTAATTTGAAAAATACCACGAAGTTTTGTGGCAAATCGCCGTATAAGAAAACCCTCTTTTTATAAAAGCGTTTTGCGGTGCCAACTCGAAAGCTAAACCGATTAACATATATTTTTGTGGACTTATCAAAAACATCAAAATCTAGTCCTTTATCGATCGCTTTTGTAAAAATATTAGATTTTACGAAAATGGTGGACAGAAAAAGTCAAAATATTCATGTTTGGCTTAAAAACACTGACGTTTTTGTCATAAAACGGGCCAACAAAATATGACAAACAAAATCGATCTATGAATTTCTAGATTCTGATTTTCTTTCTAGATTTTTATAGAATCATCTAATAATTAAGATTTTATCTAATTTTATGTAAAAGCTCTTCAAAATAGACCTTTGTGAAAAGAGCAGTAGGTCTGAAAGAAGACTTGTAGAATTTGTACAGAAGACGTTAATTGCCCAATTAAAAAAATAGGACCATAAAATATTCTCAATATGCATTTTGTAATTAAATAGAGATGAAAAGATTTGAACTCAAAGAATAGTAGATACCCTGTGAATCGCCTTCTAATTTAGTATAATATACCGTTTGCTTTATTGTTGTCTTGAGAAAATGTTGGTGTACCGAATTTAAGGTTACATTTCTATAAATTTGCCCAGAGTCGGAGTCGAGTTGTTTTTTTTTTTTTTTTTTTGACTCAGACTCCGACCCTGATTCGCAGAAAATATCACGATTACCAAATTTTGGACCGCTTCAGCTGATGCTTTGGAGAGTTATACACATGCTGCCATACGGGTGTTTTACACCTTTCGAGCTATTTTCTCAGGAAGTATTGGCTTGATGAAACTAGTACAGACGTAATGCCGGCAGTGAATACAAGCTGTTACAACATAAATCAAAGCGATTCGAGGGCAGTAGAGCGATTCTCTAACTCATTATTTGAGTTACCGACAAAAATCGGTAAAATTAAAATGTTTATAATTACGGAAATTAACCATGTTTGTCGGTAATTTAGCGACGAATAAAAAGTGGTCGAAAAATTCTACCGATGACAATTTTTATTTGAATGTTTCATTCATAATTTTGCGTTTTAATTTTAACGATTTTTGTCGGTAACTCAAAATTTATTCTGATTGTTTCCAAACATACCATTGTTTGTAATTTTAAGAAATAACAAACAAATAAGTTTTTAAACATATTTTACTTCTACACGGATAAGCCTGCAATCAGCGTGCAAATTATATATTTTTTTATAGGACCGTTTATATTATTTTCCAGTATTAAACACACGCAGGGAAAAAAATATGATTGATCCAACAATATTCGAAGAGCAAAATATGTACTGTAAGGGTATTGTGAGATTCCGTAAGTAGTATTGTGAGTCCAACAATCGTTTTTGTCTATTGCAAAAAATATTTTTGTCATATCCAACACTAGTTTTTCTCAATTGGACAATATGATTCTCTTTTCTTCGACAAAATTATGAAAAAACAATTTAAGTGAGTTTTGATTGTATGATAGAATGATTATATCTATGGTCTATGCTGGTGCTGTGAAAGTGTCACAGCATAGCCCATGGCCATAGCATCAAATACAAATGCTGCGCTGTTATCAAATAACAAAACGGAAAACTTTTGCTGTGCTGCCAACATTAAAGCAGCATAGCACATGGTCTTTGCTATGCTTGTTAAATTTTAACATCACAAAGCTAAGCACTGCTGCGAACATTTTACCAGCGCAGCACATGATGCGGTGAAATCTGCGCAGCACATAGCACAGCATAGTCATAAAAATCAAAAACGAATGGTATTGCGCTGTGAACATTTCGACATAGCATAGCATCATTAATATGAACTCAGCAAACCCACTGAGAGTTGTTCAGTGTTTCCGTACAATGATGATATGAGAAGGAAATTTGATGCATATAAGGTATATTAAGAAAGGTACACGTGGCAGTCACCTGCATTTATTCATTTTTGTGAATTTAATTTATGGAAGCGAATTTTAAATTTCTAAATTTTATATGTATTATAAGTATTAGTTTCAACGTATAACTTAAGAGTTAATAGGGTCTATTTATAAGATTTCGAAGTTGGCTTCAATAAATGACTTCGTTTGAAGAACCTCTTGTTATAATAATAATAATAATAATAATAATAATAATAATAATAATAATAATAATAATAATAATAATAATAATAATAATAATAATAATAATAATAATAATAATAATAATAATAATAATAATAATAATAATAATAATAATAATAATAATAATAATAATAATAATAATAATAATAATAATAATAATAATAATAATAATAATAATAATAATAATAATAATAATAATAATAATAATAATAATAATAATAATAATAATAATAATAATAATATATATTATAATAAATATAGTTATTATTATTATTATTATTATTATTATTATTATTATTATTATTATTATTATTATTATTATTATTATTATTATTATTATTATTATTATTATTATTATTATTATTATTATTATTATTATTATTATTATTATTATTATTATTATTATTATTATTATTATTATTATTATTATTATTATTATTATTATTATTATTATTATTATTATTATTATTATTATTATTATTATTATTATTATTATTATTATTATTATTATTATTATTATTATTATTATTATTATTATTATTATTATTATTATTATTATTATTATTATTATTATTATTATTATTATTATTATTATTATTATTATTATTATTATTATTATTATTATTATTATTATTATTATTATTATTATTATTATTATTATTATTATTATTATTATTATTATTATTATTATTATTATTATTATTATTATTATTATTATTATTATTATTATTATTATTATTATTATTATTATTATTATTATTATTATTATTATTATTATTATTATTATTATTATTATTATTATTATTATTATTATTATTATTATTATTATTATTATTATTATTATTATTATTATTATTATTATTATTATTATTATTATTATTATTATTATTATTATTATTATTATTATTATTATTATTATTATTATTATTATTATTATTATTATTATTATTATTATTATTATTATTATTATTATTATTATTATTATTATTATTATTATTATTATTATTATTATTATTATTATTATTATTATTATTATTATTATTATTATTATTATTATTATTATTATTATTATTATTATTATTATTATTATTATTATTATTATAACAAGAGGTTCTTCAAACGAAGTCATTTATTGAAGCCAACTTCGAAATCTTATAAATAGACCCTATTAACTCTTAAGTTATACGTTGAAACTAATACTTATAATACATATAAAATTTAGAAATTTAAAATTCGCTTCCATAAATTAAATTCACAAAAATGAATAAATGCAGGTGACTGCCACGTGTACCTTTCTTAATATACCTTATATGCATCAAATTTCCTTCTCATATCATCATCAGTGTTGCCGCTCGAAAAATTTTTTTCGGCCCAAAATTTTCCTAAAACGGCCCAAAACGACCTAAAACGGCCCAACATTAAAAATTAAAACAAAAATATATATTTCTCATAGATACCTTTTATTACTTTTAGAAAAATGAGGAAAAAATATTGTCTATTTTTACGGATGGATGGTAGGCAACAATTTATTGTGATTTGAATGTAGCATATAAACTTTAAGTGCGTGTTTCTCGAAACGGCGTTTTTGAACTCGGAGCCAACGATAGCTCTAAAGCGAATTGACCGGTCTTCATATGACCTTATTATATTATTTATGTGAGCTTACTAAATACATAAAAAGGTTGCCTTTAAGCGAGTCAGATTAAAAAATTATTTTGCCCATTTTTTTTGACAAAAACAGTGAAATTTTTTTCGGTAAAGTCGAAATTTTGACTTTGACAGCTCAATTTTTTTTATAAATATTTTTTTAAATTTTTTTTATTAGGTTCCTAAAACCCTTGCAAAAATATATTATGATCGGCACATCCGTTTTCGAGCTATCGTTGGCACCGCAAAACGCTTTTATAAAAAGATGGTTTCGCAGATAGCCATTTACCTCAACAATATGCCCTATTTTTCAACAACAAAAATTCCATGCATGCATTAATAGTGTAATTTTCACACTAAACGTTAATACAAAGAAGGTCCTCCTTCAATTATAGTCATTACTTTCAACTTTAAGTTAGCCGAAACGCTATAAATCTGTACGCAAAATCCAAACTATAACAAAAGAAGAGTTGTAATAAAGGGGGGTATTTGGATCACTTTTATAGTCTATTCTCTTATTATTTTGATCTAGTAATTTATATAAAACTCCAAAACAGCAAATTTTATTTCAAACTTTTCATTTTCTGTTAAGTAAGAGTGCATAAATGCAATTGTCTGCTTTTGTGCCTACAAATATTTATGAAGTTTCGATCAGGTACGATTTATTTTTGTAGTCAATGTCAATATATTGATGCTCTTTTTTATTTATTTTTTTTATAAAAAAAAGACAATTTGAGTTGACATTCGGATATAAATAGGATAAACCTGAACTATCTGCTTGAAATTCATTCTTAAGGTTATCAATTATAGGTAAAATATATGCCAAAAATAGAAAAAAAAACCTCTAGCTTGGTAGGATTCCGTTGCCACCAATTTATTGTGAACTTTTTTTATTTATGAAGACAATGCATGAATCTTTACCAAATACTTAAGTATCACGAAAAATATATTTCAAAACCCGGGTAACTAAAAGTTAAAGGTGACAACTAAACTACTAGGAAGACCTTGGCATTATGTTTAAATGTGAAAATTATATTTTTAATGCCACCAAATTGCTTTATTTTACGTTTTCAAACCCATCCAATTGTAAAAGTTAGCATGTAACAATAGCCCAAAGACTAATATTTGATATTTTATAAAACATTGCTTCAAATTATTAGCATGAAAACGGCCCAAAAGGGATTTGGGCAGCCCATCGGCCCAAAATTAAGAATTATTTTTTATTCGGCCCAAATTTGGGCCGAAATGCCCAAAACGGCAACACTGATCATCATTGTACGGAAACACTGAACAACTCTCAGTGGGTTTGCTGAGTTCATATTAATGATGCTATGCTATGTCGAAATGTTCACAGCGCAATACCATTCGTTTTTGATTTTTATGACTATGCTGTGCTATGTGCTGCGCAGATTTCACCGCATCATGTGCTGCGCTGGTAAAATGTTCGCAGCAGTGCTTAGCTTTGTGATGTTAAAATTTAACAAGCATAGCAAAGACCATGTGCTATGCTGCTTTAATGTTGGCAGCACAGCAAAAGTTTTCCGTTTTGTTATTTGATAACAGCGCAGCATTTGTATTTGATGCTATGGCCATGGGCTATGCTGTGACACTTTCACAGCACCAGCATAGACCATAGATATAATCATTCTATCATACAATCAAAACTCACTTAAATTGTTTTTTCATAATTTTGTCGAAGAAAAGAGAATCATATTGTCCAATTGAGAAAAACTAGTGTTGGATATGACAAAAATATTTTTTGCAATAGACAAAAACGATTGTTGGACTCACAATACTACTTACGGAATCTCACAATACCCTTACAGTACATATTTTGCTCTTCGAATATTGTTGGATCAATCATATTTTTTTCCCTGCGTGTGTTTAATACTGGAAAATAATATAAACGGTCCTATAAAAAAAATATATAATTTGCACGCTGATTGCAGGCTTATCCGTGTAGAAGTAAAATATGTTTAAAAACTTATTTGTTTGTTATTTCTTAAAATTACAAACAATGGTATGTTTGGAAACAATCAGAATAAATTTTGAGTTACCGACAAAAATCGTTAAAATTAAAACGCAAAATTATGAATGAAACATTCAAATAAAAATTGTCATCGGTAGAATTTTTCGACCACTTTTTATTCGTCGCTAAATTACCGACAAACATGGTTAATTTCCGTAATTATAAACATTTTAATTTTACCGATTTTTGTCGGTAACTCAAATAATGAGTTAGAGAATCGCTCTACTGCCCTCGAATCGCTTTGATTTATGTTGTAACAGCTTGTATTCACTGCCGGCATTACGTCTGTACTAGTTTCATCAAGCCAATACTTCCTGAGAAAATAGCTCGAAAGGTGTAAAACACCCGTATGGCAGCATGTGTATAACTCTCCAAAGCATCAGCTGAAGCGGTCCAAAATTTGGTAATCGTGATATTTTCTGCGAATCAGGGTCGGAGTCTGAGTCAAAAAAAAAAAAAAAAAAAACAACTCGACTCCGACTCCGGGCAAATTTATAGAAATGTAACCTTAAATTCGGTACACCAACATTTTCTCAAGAAAACGATAAAGCAAACGGTATATTATACTAAATTCGAAGGCGATTCACAGGGTATCTACTATTCTTTGAGTTCAAATCTTTTCATCTCTATTTAATTACAAAATGCATATTGAGAATATTTTATGGTCCTATTTTTTTAATTGGGCAATTAACGTCTTCTGTACAAATTCTACAAGTCTTCTTTCAGACCTACTGCTCTTTTCACAAAGGTCTATTTTGAAGAGCTTTTACATAAAATTAGATAAAATCTTAATTATTAGATGATTCTATAAAAATCTAGAAAGAAAATCAGAATCTAGAAATTCATAGATCGATTTTGTTTGTCATATTTTGTTGGCCCGATTTATGACAAAAACGTCAGTGTTTTTAAGCCAAACATGAATATTTTGACTTTTTCTGTCCACCATTTTCGTAAAATCTAATATTTTTACAAAAGCGATCGATAAAGGACTAGATTTTGATGTTTTTGATAAGTCCACAAAAATATATGTTAATCGGTTTAGCTTTCGAGTTGGCACCGCAAAACGCTTTTATAAAAAGAGGGTTTTCTTATACGGCGATTTGCCACAAAACTTCGTGGTATTTTTCAAATTAAAATTCAGAAAGCAAATTTTGTTATGTTCTTTCAAATGAAAAAAATCTAAACAAAAGTTTCGTAGTTTTCTTGGATAAAATTCATGAAAAATGTTTTTTAAGGCTCTCAAAGCATTCTAAAATGTTGGCTTACATCCATTTTAAAACCTTTTCATGAATTGCTTATAATTTTTTGTATGATTTGTATTGCCCCTTCCTTTTCACATATTTTGAAAGCTTAAAGATTTTCTCAAGGGGAAGAGTTCCTTCCAAAATTTACTTGTGCGAAGAAAAAACGCCAAAACGGAAAAAAACTTTCTAAAGTATTTTGTTGCCCTTTTTCAATGTAGGATTCAGTAGAAGTAATATAGATATGAATCTTACTTCATATTTATGTTCCGTAGTTGTGTACTAATACCCTTTCTAAAGAATCACGGTGCTCTTGAATCAAATTTAAATGGAAGGTGCTTACACCTGGGAAGTTTTTGCGGATTCTGAAACTACAATGTTCATAGATGAGAAAAATCAAAAAACAAAAAAAAATCGCCGGAACGCTTTTTAAATAAATCGCGATTCAAGTTGAAATTTTTTGGGGTTGTTTAGATTTTTGCGATTTTGCTTGGAAACCGCAAGTCCTATAAAAATAAAAATAAAGAAAATGTTGTAGCTATCAAAATTCTGTACAAAATTGACCGTAATGATATTTTCGTAGGTTTTAAAACTTTTGAGATATAGATGTTGAAATTGGGACAATTCAAATTCAATTCAATTCTGTATCGCCTCCTTATAAAACAATCTCATGACTGCAATTTCCCAACTTAAACTTATAAATCTAAAAAAATGATACACCCTAGGAAAAATTACATAAGCCAGTCTTGTAGAAAATTTTCACAGCTATAAGATTTTCTCAGGTCCCATGCCGATAAGACTTGCCGTATTCAAACAAAATCGCGAAACCCTAACAAAAAAATAACTAAAAATTTAAACTGAGCTTCTTTATCTCAAAAATGGTACAGCCTGAGAACAAATCATAACGGTCAATCCTGTAGAGAATTTTCATAGCTACAACATTTTCTTTCTTTTACGATTGGACTTGCGGTTTCCAAAAAAAATTAAAAATCCCTACAGCGATTTTTTCTTGTTTTTGGATTTTTCTCATCTATGAATATTGCTGTTTTAGAATTCTTAAAAACTTCCCCTGTGTAAGCGGTTTTCACTAAAAGTTAGTTAAGGCGCACCCTTCATGACATTGTTTTATAAGGGGGCGATACAGCCAGTGCATTGTCCCAATTTGAACTTCAATATCTCAAAAATGGTAAAACCTACGAAAATACCGTAATGGTCAATCTTGTAGAAAATTTTTATAGCTACAACATATTCTTCAGTCTCATTTTGATAGGACTTGCGGTTTCTAAGCAAAATCGTGAAAACCTAAACAACCCCTAAAAATGGCAACTTGAATCGCGATTTATTTAAAAAGCGCTCCGGCGATTTTTTGTTTTTTGATTTTTCTCAAAAACTTCCCAGGTGTAACCACCTTCGATTTAAATTTGATTCAAGAGCACCGTGGAATTCGTTAGGAAAGCCAAAAAATTAGCATATATGGGTCAAATATAGGAAAAAGTTAAACATTTGTGCAAATTTAGTGGTATAGGAATTTACCCCCGGATTCGGAGTCGTGAAAAAAACCGGTCTGGAGTCGAGCCAAAAATACCTCGGCTCCGAAACCCTGGTCCGAACTTATTTTAAGTTCGAAGATGAGCTATATCGGTCCACTCCATTAGGTACCTCCTCCAGAATAGTTCTAAACTTTTCACTAAAAGAAATGGTGCGCACGATAACTCTCGAAGGTAGTAACCGATTTGGTCCATACATTGTACATCGTAATATTCCAACAAGACATAGATCAGGTTTGAATATGGACTATACTCTTTTGGGTACGTCCCACACAAAATCTCGGAAAAACGCTGTTTAAGACCTGTTCTCGAATCGCTCTGTTGTAGCAATTTGTATTCGCAGCCCCCATTACGACGTCAAAAGTTTCCTGAGAAAATAGCACGAAAGTTATAAAAATCCCATAGACTGGAGCGCACGATAACTCTCGAATGGATCGGCCGATTCGGTCCAAAATTTGTCTTTGTAATATTTTGTCCAAACTTAGTTTAAGTTCGATGATGCGTTGCGCACCTGCAATTCACATAGGCTGAGAGTATATCTCTGTCTGCAAAACCGACTGATACTTGTTTAAGAATTCATTCGTCTTATATTTGTTACACTGTAGTATTAAGTGTTATCATCTTAATATATATTTTGTTTGTGTTTATTATATTTATGTGCATCCTAATTATGATGCTAGTTCCAACAGCACATATCTACATTATTATGCGGCCGACGTATCACCCCTAAGGCGATGATAACTTTAAATAAATTCTTTTTTCGTTAAAATTGATAACACAAGTATATAAATTCTAGATCATAAGCTCTAGTGCCGAATAGTCTTTTGATTATTGGGCAAGCAGACAAAGGTTCTCATCATGAAGTTCACCATAGTGCTATTGGCCTGTGTGGGCTTTGCGACACTGGTTTCCTCTCGAAATGTTACGGTGGCTGATAAGGCATTTTTGGAAAAACAAAAATTCCTTTTCGAGATTGTCTACCGTGTTGAGGAGCCCCTGATGTTCGAGGAGTGGATTCAAATGGGCAAAGAATTGATTGTTGATAAAACTATGTACACCGTAAGTAAGCAGTAAGAATGTCTAAAGGGAAATATAAGTTTAATGTATTTCTATTTTGAGGACTATGATATACACATGGAAAAATTTTGGGAATCATACAGAAAAAATGCTCTACTGCCGAAAGGTGCTTTCTTTGGAAATCTTGTAAAGTCTCACTATATGCAATCATGGGGTCTTTTCCAATTCTTCTACTACGCTAAGGAGTGGAATGTATTTCAACGAAATGTGTGCTGGGCTCGTATGCATGTTAACGAGGGTATGTTCGTACATGCTCTTACATTGGCTATTATTCACCGCGATGACTTTGTGGGTCTTATGCTTCCCTATATCTATGAAATATTCCCACAACATTTCTTCGACAGTCGTTTCATTTATGCTGCTGAGAAATTTGATTACAACATCTGGAGTAAATACACCATGTATGAGAAACAGTACTTTGATGTGTACTATGCCAACAACAAGAACAACGGCAACATGGCTAATTATGTCTACATGAAGGATTGGAAAATGTGGCAATGGTGGAAGCTTATGGGTTTGGATAAGCAATGGTACAGCGAGGACAACTATATGCTCCGTGAAAATATTTACGAATACAATCAAGATTCACAATGGCTATCAATGATGGAAGACATCAAAATGATATGGATGCCAGTAGATTATACTCGTGACATAGACTTTGCAAATGAAGAGTCAACTCTGTCTTATTTCACTGAAGATGTCGGCTGGAACGCCTTTTGGTACTACTTTAATATGGACTATACTTTCAAGTTGGACGGCAAGACATTTAATTTGGAAAATGATCGCCGTGGAGAAGTTTGGATTTATGCTGTATGCGAATGGTCTAGGCGAAATCCCTCACTTTTCACATAGGAAAACTGTTAAACATGGTTATAATTCTCAACTAGTGGCATATAGTGGTGTTGGATACAGTAATCGCAAAGACCACTATCATATTTTTGATTCAGACAACATCGATATGACAATGAGAGTAAGAGAATTTTTCACTCGAATAGAGAGAGTCGTTGATAAGGGCTATTATACAATGAAAAATGGTACTGTTGTAGATTTGCGCAATCCAAATGCAGCAGAGCTGATAGGAAACATTTTGCAAGGCAACATTGATGTCATGGACAAATACTTCTTCAATTATTGGTATTTATATGCCCACATGTATATGGCAGGTGTTGACTTTAATGATGTTGAAGTAGTTCCCCACGTGTTCCTTAATCTTGAAACCATGATGCGAGATCCCATGTCCTATAGCATTCATAAAAAGATAATTGATGTATTCTATCGCTTTAAAACTTCTTTGGGTCCATATAAGAAGGAGGAACTCTTATTCCCCGGTGTTCATATTAAAGACGTTAAGGTTAGTGAAATGGTTACATACTTTGACATTTTCGATTTCGATGTGACCAATTTGCTAAATGATAAGATGCGTTTTATGGATGGTGACTTTGTTTGGGACAAGACATTGCTGGCACGTCAAATGCGTTTGAACCACAAACCATTCAATTTCGAAATCACTGTCGAATCAGATAAATCACAAAAGGTATATGTCCGTGTCTATCTTGCACCGAAATACAATGAATTCGGGCAGATTATTTCGCTCAATGAAAATCGCATGAACTTCTTTTCGCTCGATAAATTCTCATATGAGTTAAAGGCTGGCATGAATGTAATAAAGCGGGACCCAGCAGATTATCCATTTACTGCACCGGATGCTCTCACCTATACAGAAATGTATCAATATGTAAAATTGGCCTATGAAGGTAAATATGAATTCGCCCTGAATATGAGCCATCCCCATTGCTCATTTCCGAATCGCCTTATGTTGCCACGAGGTTGGGAAGATGGTATGCCAATGCAATTATTCTTTATGGTTACCCTGGATGACGATGATCACGAGCAGTTTGATTATACATTCTCTTGTGGTTTGGGATCTGGACGTCGTTGGCTGGACTATAATCCGTTTGCGTATCCCTTTGACAGGGAAATTGATGAATACGACTTCTATGTACCCAATATGTATTTTAAGGATGTTAAAATCTATCACGAGGATATCTTAAAAATGTATCGTCAACATAACTATACAAATTATGGTAAATTTGATTATAAATATTTTGATAATTACTATACAAAAGGAATGGTGAATTAAAAAAATAATTAATATTAATAATTGCTTAATTATGTTTTTATTACACTGTGCAACACTGGAAATGCAAACAACTTCTAATGGGCATTTTCTGAATGTACATAATAAGACTACTAAAACCTTAATTGGGTTTTGTGTTCATAGATCGGGTTTAGATTTTATGGCCTCATCTAAACCGACCTAAAATGAGCATTTTTTCCAGTGATCGGACCTTTATCTCCGAAACTAATAAGAATTTTTCTTTGCAGTCTTCAGCAATATTGTAGCCCTAAAGTAGTAGAACTTATGTGTCAAACAGATGAACTAGAAAAAGCTGCATCTAGCGCATCAAACTAGTTAAAATATAAAAAAGTTTACATAATTTCTGAGATTCTGGTCAGTAGCAACTAAACTGTTGGGAGTTGAAACAAGTAACCATTCTAAAATTTTTCCAAATAATGTGACCATCAAATCTTCAGAAAATTCTGAAACTCTAAAATGGTTATTTCACGTTGTTTAAGGGGTATTTCATAACATACCTTTTACAAAACTTATTTCAGACAATGTTCACACTGGCTGTTTATTCTCATGTTGGGGCTTTCAATGAATTATTGAAATATTTACCAAATTGTTGTTGAAAAAATTGTAATAAACAAGGCGATAGAGGCATTTTACAACAATATAATGTTCTAAAGAGTTGTGTATTACTTTCCAGAGAATATTTTCCCAAATAGTAACGTTAAGAAGAATTTAACATTTTGGGAGATACGCTGCGAAATATACACAAATTATAGAATTTTTAGATATATTATAATATTTGAGGCAATAAATGCAGTTTTTCGAGTTCCATATTCCTCCAAATATATTCTTCTTGCTCTTATTTACAAGTTTGCTACAGATGTCAAAACAAGATTCTTATTGGTTTCAAAGATACAGCCCCGATTTGTTTTAAAAATTCGATCTTTAACCATGTTTAGATGAGGCCATAAAAACCAAACCCGATCTAAGAAAACAAAACCCGAATATGGTGTTTGCCTATTGGTCCTCTACTTTCATAAAATTCTGGACAGAAGTTGTTTGCACGCGATTGGCTCAAAAATGTTGCACAGTGTTATTGAAAAAATAAATTATACTGTAAACAGGCATTTAATACCTTTCAACATAATATATTCCGGATTAAAATGGGGAAAGATTGTCGACCACTGCGAAACTTTATTATCAATTGCATAAAATTTGGTCAAGAATGTAGCAAAAATCAGAAAAATCAGAATACTTAAAATTGGTAGCAGCTGTTATATGATACTATGTGCACAATTTTTGATGGAGAAGTTTTTAACTACTGGGAACCATTATTGCCATATTACAGCTAATTTAGAACGAAATATAAATAACCAGTAAGGAAAAGATCAAAGTCGGACGGGGCCAACTATATGATACCCTACACCACTGTGAATATGTAAAATATATATGGAGCTATATCCAAATCTTAACCGATTTTGGCACATTTATTTCCAGACCGAATTCAGTCACACATTCCAAATATCATTGAAATCGGACTTTTATAGCCTGTTTGGTGCAGCAAATACGCGAAATCGGCCGAAAATATGTATGGGCGCTATATCCAAATCTAAACCGATTTCGATATAATTTGGCACATTTATTCACACATTCCACATTTCATCGAAATCGGACATATATAGCGTGTTTGGTAAAGCAAATATATGAAATCGGACGAAACTATATATGGGAGCTATATCCAAATCTGAACCGATTTCGACAAAATTTGGCACATTTATTTCTAGACCGAATTCAGTCACACATTTCAAATTTCATCGAAATCGGACAAATATAGCATATTTATTGCTGCAAATACATGAAATCGGCCGAAAATATATACATATATGCGGGAGCTATATCCAAATCTGAACCGGTTTTGATATAATTTGGCACATTCATTTCTAGACGAAATTCAGTCACACCTTCCAAATTTCATCAAATCGGACGTACAGTAGTGGCCAATACATTTGAAACAAAAATGCGCGTTAAAGAATGTATTTAAAATGTTTTTTGAACTTAAAATTTGGTATATTTTTGCAATTATTTATACTAAATTGCTTCAAAAATAAGAAAATGAAAAGTTTTGACATGATATACAACAGAAATTTTGAAAAAATATGAAAACACATAACACGCCTTAAAAATACCTTTACCACAGTGCTTCAAAATACGTTTAAAAGATCGTCACTTGGGACGAATCATGGATCTATTCGTATGAACCCGAAACAAAACAGCTATCGACCATGAGGGTCTTCGAAGACGAGCAAATCCCATCAATGTTGTTCATGGAAAAAAAAACACTTCGAAGCAAATGGTCGACTGTTTCTTCGGCTAAACTGACTATACTGCTTGAGAAAAGTAGGACTGTTTATTCTGAGTGGTACACCACAGAATGTTTGCCAGAATTCTTCGGACAAATTCAAAACGAATAAGAGCAGGTGAATCAGTGTGCACCTTGACATTGTGAGCTCTCCACATCGATTCAAACCAGCGCCTTTTTTTCGGGCAAATCGTGGAACTGATGGATCATCCGCCGTTCGATCGAGAATTAGTTTACGATGGATAATTTAGCTACAAGTAATTTCTCGCAAATTTATGCTCATCCCAAATTTGAGTACTCGGTTCGAAACAACTCGATATCGAATCACATAATTAGGCCCCTGACATGGCATCCACTGACTTCCTTTTATTCCCACCCATAAAGAAAAAGGGCGTGATCAACAATTTTTTTTTGCCAGAAGATGATGTTGAAGCCATGTTTTGAAGGTGTCTAATTCGGAGTGGAAAAAGTGCATCAATAATTGGTTTTAAATATAATGGTAAGGCTCTGACTAAAAAGAAAATTAATTATTTTATTATATTTCAGAATATTTCATACTGTCCGACCCATCCTAGCCCTTTTTCAAGCGTTTTCGTTCGTATTTTTTGCTTCTTTTGTAACCAACAAATATAAGAAAATTAATAGATTCGCTTGGTTGTCACAAAAACACCATTTGCTGCAAAAACCACGAAAAACACATTCATTTGTTAAATTTACGAACGAATAGAAACTATTTTTACAAAACAGGCTGTAAAAATCGATAAACAAATAATTGCGCTGCTCCAGAATCTACTAAGTTTACTATTTTTTTCTAAAAAATAAACACAAAGTTATTATCGTAGTAAAATTGTTGGTTTCTCGCAGGTTCTGGAACATAGCATGTGTTATTTGGCTATTGTAGCCTTCAAATATTTGTTGGCTAAAGGTTTTTATTGTCAAACTGAAATTTCCCCACCCTGACTTTGAGTTCGATTTTCTTCCACAATGTTGTTTACTGATCGTTTTAAAATTGTATTTTAAGTCAACGAAATTAACCCACAGTTATATTGTAAAGGAATTTACGCATTTTCCCATTGTTTATCTTTATTTATTTGATGCAAAATGTATGAAAATATATCGTTTACCATAATGACGAACTCTATGTTAATGTGTACAATTTTCTCCCAAAATAAAATAAACGAATTTGTTTTTGTTGTTTTTTCTCAATTTTAACATTTGGATATTGTTACAATTCTTTGTTATGGGCATATTTTTTGTCATACATACAATCTTATATGGCTAAATTAATAAATAATATTCATAATAGTAATGATAATTATTAAAATAATAGTAATAAATTATTTAATTAATGCGATCTCTATTTTAACTAATTATTTAAAAATTAAAAATCTTTAAATAACTGGTAATCACTTTGGTCTACTGCCTGGGCGGGTTTCCAATCACCTTCAGGATAATCATCAAAATTGCTTGTATCTCCATCGGATTGCACTTCTGGTATGATTGGGGGCTGTGTAGAATTAAAAGAAAAAAACAACAGAAATAAATACTTTATTATTAGCAATGCTAAAAATACACAAATATGTACTAACTAAATGGTAATAATATTTCGATAAATACGCAAACAATAATATAACAACGAACACATAAAAAGAGAACAACCAAAAACATTGGGAATAAAAATATTGTGCAATTGGCAAATTATAAACAAATTGAAATAAAAATTATGAGCTGATTGTTTGCAACCTTTGCTATTATGTACTATAAAAACATATTCACATATTTATGTATTATCATTTTTTACAAAACGCTTATGCCCAAAAATGCAATTATACAACACTGTGTACTCTGCTTCTCAAAAATTTGACAATCTATGAACAATGTTGACACAAAAACAATTTCTTCTAAAAACTACACCCACTGTATTACTCATTTTGTTTGTTCATTAAATTTGTTCTTATTGAGTTGTGTTTCTATTATTTCATTTGTTGTCTAGTGTAATATTATAAAAAAAACATTTCCCGCAATAGAATGATAATATTAATTGAATCTCATTATCTGTCAAAGATCACATTATACCAATTGTATTTTAATAGTTTACAGTGATGTCTTAGAAAGAGATATAAGTCTATTAAAATATGTATTTGAAAATGTTGTCGTGAATAGTGTTTTTTTCAGTATGAATAATTTTTGTGAATGTTTAATGGCAATTAATTGAAACTATGTATGTATGTACACATGTATGACAATTTGAAATGCTATGTTTGTGATTGAAATCAGCAGGTTCTCTTAGACAAGTGAGACAGATGCAATTTGTTCAAATACTGATAACAATAAATATAGAAAATATTGTAGACGCATGCCGTTTTTTAAAAGATTTTATAGAATTTTAGAAAACAAAATGTGGCAGAATATTTATTTTTGTATATTTATAAAAAAAAAAAAATATCTAGGCATAAAAAATTATACAAATATTCTACGGACATTCCTTATTGGACTACAGTCGATTTGCAACCATATATTACTATAGCAACAATAATTATTGGTAAATACGAATTTTAATAAAGATTACAAATAATTCCAATGATTGGAACAGTAAATCGAATATCAAACTTTCAAAAAGTTGACAAGAAACATCGAAATACTTTATAACAACATAATTCTAAGCCGAACATCATTCCAGAACGAATTGAAAGTACCCAAAGCGGCTGGGTATTTACATTCTCCACCATAATATGGAGGGTATATTAACCATTGTCATATGGTTTGTAACATATCGAAATATTCATCGGAGGCCCTCTAGACCTATATATTATTGGCCAGCATAAAATTCTATGTCGATATAACTATGCCCCCCAATCAAGATACAGCTCGCGATATATAAAATAGGGCTTTTTAATGGTACAGAAGTTTGGTACAGAAGTTTCTATTATTACTAGGATATTTGGTTTTTAAAATAGGCTACATCTATAGATCCACCTTCTGATACATCCGCCATATAATGGTACCTCACGATTTTCGGTATTTTTAAAGTTATAGCCTCATTATCACACCGAAATAGCTAAAACTTTCTATTTACTTTTCTTTGGTGCTACAAAACTTTCCTCCAGAAATTTGTCAGTACAGAAATTTGTCATTACTTACTTACTTACTTAGCTGGCCCATTACAGAACATTTGTTCTATAGGCCGAACTAAGAAGAGATCTCCATTCCTCTCTATTTGTTGCTTTGCTCTCTGGAATACCGCGCCTTTTCATCTCAACATCCACTTGTTTGCGCCATCTATTCCTTGGCCTGCCAATTCTGCGTGCACCGCCATGTGGCATGTATTCATACGCCTTTTTAGCGGGTTCATCATCGCTCATTCTTATGATATGGCCTAGCCAACGCAATCGCTGCATCTCGATACGTTTAACAATATTGATGTCGTTGTATAGCAGATACAGCTCGTGGTTCATGCGACGTCGATATTCACCGTCAACGCAGATTGGTCCGTAGATCTTTCGAAGAATTTTTCTCTCAAACACACCAAGCACTGCCATGTCTGCTTGCGCAAGTACCCAGGCTTCGGAGCCATACATCAGCACGGGTAGTATCAGTGTTTTGTAGAGCGTTATTTTTGTTTGACGAGATGTGGCTTTGTTTTTAAACTGCTTACTTAATCCAAAGTAGCATCTGTTGGCCAATACAATTCTTCTTTTTATTTCACAACTGATGTCATTTGTTGTGTTGACGGAGGTGCCGAGGTAGACGAAGTCTTTTACTACCTCAATATTATAGGAACCAACTTCCACAGTCGGTCCGAGCTCAATGGACGCATTGCGCGTCGACACCATCAACTTGGTCTTCTCACCGTTTACCGCCAGACCCACTTTAGCAGATTCTCCTTCGACCTTTATAAAGGTATCAGTTACTTCTTTTACTGATCGACCCATGATGTCTATATCATCAGCATAAGCAAGTAACATGTGACTATTGGTGTAGATTGTGCCACTTCTTTTGACGTTTGCCTCTCGTATAACCTTTTCTAGCAGGATGTTGAAGAGGTCACACGAAAGGCTGTCTCCTTGTCTGAAACCTCTTTTGGTACCAAACTCTTCGGAGAGGTTCTTTCCTATTTTAACTGAGGACCTCGTGTCAGTTAAAGTCATTTTACAAAGCCGGATGAGCTTTGCGGGAATACCAAATTCAGACATGGCTTGGAATACCTTTGAGCGCAGCGGACTGTCGAAGGCTGCTTTATAATCGACAAAAAGGTGGTAGGTGTCGATCTGCATCTCTTGGGTCTTCTCCATGATTTGCCGCAGGGTAAATATCTGGTCAATGGTGGACTTGCCAGGTCTAAAGCCGCATTGGTATGGTCCAATAATCTCGTTGACCATTGGCTTTAGTCGTTCGCACAATATCCCTGACACGATCTTGTAGGCAATAGGGAGTAGACTTATGCCCCTATAGTTAGAGCATACAGTCTTATCTCCCTTCTTGTGGACGGGGCACAGGATACTCAGGTTCCAATCGTCGGGTACTCGTTCTTCCTGCCAGATGGTGCTAACTAGCTGATGAATACACCTTATCAGCGTGTCGCCTCCGGTTTTGAACAGCTCGGCTGGTAAGCCATCGGCCCCTGCTGCCTTATTATTCTTCAGCCGATTTATTGCTGTCTTTACCTCATCTTGGCTGGGCGGTATACATTCAATTCCATCTTCTGGGATTGGGACTGTGGTATCTTCGTCGTCTTCGCTGCTATTGGATACCAACAGATTTGAAAAATGTTCTTTCCATATCCTGAGTACACTATCTGTATCAGTTACCAAATTACCTTGCTGGTCTCTACAGGAGGATGTGCCTGTACCAAAGCCATCAGTTTGATGCTTGACTCTTTGGTAGAATTTTCGGACTTCATTCTGGCTCCTGTACATCTCGATTTTTTCACACTCCCGCTTTTCCATCTCTCTCTTTTTCCTGCGGAAAAGACGTTTCTCCTCTCTCCTTTTCTCCCTGTATCTCTCTCGTGCGCTACGCGTTGCTACGGATTGTAAAGTAGCCTTATATGCCGCATTTTTCTCTTCGGTGGCAGCACGACACTCCTCATCATACCATGGATTCCTTGGTGGAGGTCTCTGGTATCCAAGTATGGATTTTGCGGCTGTTTGCATGGAGTGGGCAATGCTTTGCCATTGCGCTGATATGTTATCGGGATGAGGAGGGCTTTGATTAAGCAATTGGGCTAGTTGAGTGGAATATGCTGTGGCTATCTGTTGTGATTGCAGCTTACCGATGTCTAACTTTCGTGTTGTGTCTGTTCGTACTTTGTTTGCTACGTTTAAGCGGGTGCGTACCTTTGCTGCAACAAGGTAGTGGTCCGAATCAATGTTTGCGCCTCGGAACGATCGTACATCCAACACGCTCGATGAATGTCTTCCATCTATCACAACATGATCAATTTGGTTTCTTGTTTTCTGATCTGGAGACAGCCAGGTGCCCTTATGAATATCGAGATGATTAAATCTGGTACTGCTAACTACCATGTTTTTTGCAGCTGCAAAGTCTATCAGTCTCATACCATTGTCAGATGTTTCACTGTGGAGACTGAATTTCCCGACTGTTGGGCCAAAGATATTCTCCTTTCCAATTTTGGCATTAAAATCGCCTAGAATGATTTTAATGTCATGGGCAGGGCAACGGTCATATGTTTCTTCTAAGCACTCGTAAAATATATCTTTGGTCTGTTCGTCCTTTTCTTCAGTGGGAGCATGAGCGCAAATAAAGCTGATGTTGAAGAATTTAGCTTTTATTCGAATTGCAGCAAGTCTTTCATTCACTGGAGTGAAGCTGGATACAAGATGTTTTAGTCTCCGACTAACTACGAATCCACAACCAAACTCATGCTTTACGTCATGGCAGCTATAATACAGTGCGTCACCTTTAGGTGTTGTTGTGACGCCTTTCCCAATCCATCGTATTTCCTGTATGGCAGTAATATCGGTCTTGTACTTTTCAAGTACGTCTGCCAATGCGAAGACTGCACCTTCTCTATAAAGAGTGCGAACATTCCAGGTGCAGATTCGCAGATCATGGTCCTTAAAACGTTTGCGGGGTTCGTCAACTTTAGAGGGGTTTGTTTTTCTTTTCTTTCGTTTTTTCATAGTAGGCTGTTTTTTCTAGGGGAGGGTTACTAACCCGACGCCCAAACCCAAGTTTTTAACGTTCTTATGGGTGAACGCGCGGCACATGTTAGCTCACTACCTTTAACGGGTGTTAAAGGCAGTTCCCCAGGTGACACCACGGGGAGGTCAGTGTCCACTTGGGATGAAAGAGGGACCAAGATAAATCCTGGGCTTTGCCATGTTAAAAACCGGTCAGGACCGTTCCTTGGTATCTTCCATCCCCTACGTCACCCAATTTGTCATTATCACACCGAAATGGCTGAATATATGTATTTAGTCTTCCTTGGGGATACGAAACTGTTCCACGGAAATTTGAACGGCCCCGTCCGATTTTTGATATTTTCATATCCTTCATAAATGGCTGCAATTTTGTATTTAATTTTTTGGGGCTACTAAACTTACCCTAAGAAATTTGTCAGTACCTCATGATTTTCGGTATTTTCCGGGTTTTAGCCGCAATATTCTGCAGAAATGGCTAACGTTTGCTACACAGATTTCTGATATTTGGAGGGTTTTGCTATTTTGAGAATTTTTGCTTATTTTTCATACATATTTCAGAAAATTGGCGCCATATATCCACATTTTCGTATTACCATGTCACGGTATTTCTCAATTTTAGCTTCTTTGAGGACTTTAGCTATATTTTCCGACCAAAATAGCTCTAATTTGCAATTTAAGGTTTTTAGTGGTTAAACAAGTAAAAAAGTATCAGACGGCTTTGCCGCCAGAGATATATCTCCAGCCTGTTGAAACTTTAATCTACGGACAAAAAATTTCCAAAAAATGAAGTATTCAGGGAATTTTCTGAATTTTGGACTTATGAACTTGCCGACAAACAGATGGATTTGGATTACAGATCAAAAGTGATACGAAGGAGGTCCTTGAAGGAATGCACCGACACCGAGATCCAAACTGTGGACCACATCGGTTACTCTGTTCAGGGCATATGGGAGATATACCGGACGGAGTGGACCGATAAGTACCATCTTGAAAGATTCTAAGATTTACAGAAATATTACGATACGAATAGTTTGGACTAACGCAATATCCGGTTCGAAAGTTGTCATACTTATTTATTTATTTCAAATATTTATTATAATAAAAAATTACAATAAAATTATATAAAAATAGCATTAGCATCTAAGGCTATCGGCTAACTGTCATACTTTCCAGCCACTACACATGGTGGCGTAATGTTTTTTACAGTCTACGGGCCATTTTCTCAGAAAGTATAGAGTTGAAATTATGTGTTGGAGGTGCCCGAAGAAGTTGATCGATATAGCCCATATGCGAACCTCGTAGAAATATTATTACCTGCAATGTATGGACCAAATCGGTTACTGAATTCAAGAGTTATCGTTCGCACATTTTTTGAGTAAAGTTTTGAGTGGACCGATATGACACATCTTCGAACTTAAACTAAGTTTGAACCGAATCGGTTGATCCGTTCTAACACTCGTCGGTCCAGCCGGGCACTAAATTGTCTAAAACGGGTTTCGTCCAAACATACAATTATTTCGTTGCAGCACACTTTGATCGTATGAAAGTGTATATAACCTCGTTAGCGTAAAGGTTGAGGGTATTAGAAGACGGGATGACTCGTTAATTCCACGTTTTGACCGGTCAAAAGGCTCTGTTTTGGGACGATGTGTGAGAACCCGCATAGTCATGGTGCACAATAACTCGTTTTCTCTTGCTTTTCTTTCGAAATTCTCTCAAGGACTTCAGGCACACAAATTGTGTTGTACCACTCAGAATTGACGTATAGTCGCCAGATGGTAAGTTTTGCCAAGAAACAGCCGACGATTTGATTCGAAATGCCTTTTCTACGAACAACTTGCATTTCATTTCGTCTCCGAAGGCTCACGCTGACGACTGCTTTTTTGTTTCTGACCCATACGCATTAATCCTTTTAAAGCACCTCGATCGTAGTTTTAAATAATTCTTTGCGCCAATAGACACGAGCCTATTTTTGAGCGATTGAAAAAAATAATATTCCAATATACACACAGTGTATACTTTTATAGTCTATTGAACTTATATAACAATTCAATCTCAGACTATTAAAACCATTTGCCCCACCTTTTGTTCCAAACTACCATAATAAATTTATGAATCACGTGGACGTCAATAATGCAGATGCCTACGATATTGCTGATGTTTGTTAAAATAATTACATGTAATAAAATAAAAATCATTTAGTGTAATAAAAATACACAAATAATTAAATGTAAACAAATCTAAAATACCCTTTCCCCCTGATTCTTTGACACATGTAAACATTTGCATATTGTTGGATCGTAAAATTATAATTTGAAATATTTACAATTAAGAAACATTGATATGGCCAAATGAACAATGTAATGGTCGGCATGATTAATAACACTGTGAACCGAAATTTTGGGGGGTGGAAAATTCCTATTGGAGATGAAAGCCCTTGGTGAGTATATACAGAACCCCGAAGGACAGATTCGCCGTGAGTCGAACTTTCGCGATATGGCGTGATGAAGTTTTTGCTAGAGACCCTGTAAGCCATCAGGAATTAGCGTTATATCTTTGTTCACTGTTGTTTTAGCTTATTTCTGAGATGACATGTCTTCAGTCAAATCGAATGAGGATTATTTTCGTAGAGCACTTCGACTTTCTAACTCGCTTCCTTCAATGTCCTTTTCGTCCTTTATTTTAAGAGCCGCTATAAAAGTACCACAAGATGATGTTTTTCAGCTTCGAAATGTTCTGCAAAAATGTCGGCCAGAAAATTTTAGGTACGGCTCTCATTGACAACAAATCGATTTTGTCGAGTTTTCGTGGTCGATTTGTGCATTTACACTGTTTTTGTTCAGAAAAAGACTATATTTTGTTTTTTGTATATTCGTCACAGAACATACAAAAACACAAAACACAGTTTTTTTCTGAGCAAGCAAGAGTAAATGCACAAAACGACCACGAAAACGCTACAAAATTGATTTGTTGTCAATGAGAGCCGTACCTAAAATTTTCTGGCCGACATTTTTGCAGAACATTTCGAAGCTGAAAAACGTCATCTTGTGGTACTTTTATAGCGGCTCTTAAAATAAAGGACGAAAAGGACATTGAAGGAAGCGAGTTATAAAGTCGAAGTGCTCTACGAAAATAATCCTCATTCGATTTGACTGAAGACATGTCATCTCAGAAATAAGCTAAAACAACAGTGAACAAAGATATAACGCTAATTCCTGATGGCTTACAGGGTCTCTAGCAAAAACTTCATCACGCCATATCGCGAAAGTTCGACTCACGGCGAATCTGTCCTTCGGGGTTCTGTATATACTCACCAAGGGCTTTCATCTCCAATAGGAATTTTCCACCCCCCAGACTTTGAGCTCCAGTTTGTTGCACAGTGTAATATAACGAATGGTTAGAAACGCATTAGACCAAGAAGGCGAATTATGACGGAAAGGCATAGAATGCGGGAAAACAAGAAGAGTGGGGAAATTTTCGAACAAAGGTTATCAACAATATTTCACTTTCAGTATTTTCTTGTATTTAAAACTTTGTTTATGGTATGCATATCAATCTCTATTCAATATTCAATACTTTGAAAGTATAGAAAAAAAATTAAAAATAAGTATCTGCAATATATCGCATCATTCATCACTGTACGTGTGAAGACTCTCCCTTCTTAATTGTCTCACGCCACTTCACAACACAACAACACGGCGGCATATCGATCAGTGTGATTACAGTGTGTGTGTGTGTGGAAAAATGGCTGGGCAATTGCGGAACCAAATACGTGGGATGATGAATTCTCATTTTGTGTATGAAAAACAAAAAACAAATATATATAATGAGAAAAACACGTTTCAAAAGCAAAAAAAAAAAAACGAAATAAAATATCTACAAACAAAATCCAAGTACGCTACATTACAAATTTTTATCGATTTTTAAGTGGAAACCCATAGAAAATATTTTTTACTCAATTTGAAATAAAAATGTGTATACTCAGCGGACCAGAAATACCAGCCATCAGGAACTTATTTCAGGAACACAACAAATAAATGTGATAAAAAAAATTCAGCAGTAAAAGGGAAAGGGTTCGGTACAATCTCCATTTGTCTACAGGAATATGAGCTTCTTCTTCTCCACAAAATAGTTACACATTGTAAATAACTAAAAGTACTAAAACGATTCAAGACCAAGTTTTAAACTGGAGTGGCGCTTGTTATTACAATAGCGTCAGTTCCATCCTAAATTTACTAAAAACACGTAACTGGAAAATTTTTGGAGTAATATTTGAAAACATGGACTGCCGCAATGTAACTTTACAGTTGTAATTGTAATTTTAAAGGGAAAATGCCCGATGTAGTATGGATAACATGTCTCAACTTAAACATGGTCATATGGAAAAATGTTACTTATGTTGAATTCGAACCATATCTGTTATGGTGCGCACTAGCCATTTTAGTTGTTGACCATTTTCAACCACTATCTCAGGAAGAATGAATTCTTCACGAATTATAAATTATATGGAGTAGGAATCACAAAGTTGGGATATTCTATATAAAAATAATCTACATTTAGTAAAAAAGTTGTTTGTCAGGTTAATATTTGGAAGTATGGACGATGACTTTTCGAATTTTTTCTCAAAATTCTTTTCGTGTAGTCGGAATGCATGACAGTGTCAAGTTTTATAACTTTCGCGAAAAACCACATCACACGTAAACAAACTGAGACATTGAACAGCTGTGCTGACGGAGATATACTCTCAGCATCTGACAAAAAAACAAAACCAAACACAATAAATATGCCTTACCAGGCGTTTACAGAAGTGAAACAAGCACTTTGCCAACAAACGCCTTGAGTGCTTTGAATATCAGACCGTGGTCCTAAAGAATGAATCTATAGAAATTAAGTTGGCTATGATCAAATTGAAAGATGGGAAAAGCTTAAACAATCGCAGAAGGACTACCGAATGTGTTAGATGCGTTCAAGCTGTGGGGATCAATTGTTGTTGTTTTAGCACCATCGATTTGACGCTGTGTTGGCCACCTATGGCCGAAACGCTTTTGGTTTAGGGTACAAAGAATCCGCTGCCGTTAATTGGGGAGATCAATTGTGACGATGGTTTGCGTTACAACAAACTTGAATACCAGCTAACAAACTTGAATACCATCATTTGCTGGATGGATGAGTACCGTGTGCCTACTAAATTACCAAATATCGAGTAATTATTTGGATTTGATGAGCAATTATGCTGAAGCAGACTTCACCAGTGGTAAATCGGAGATAAAGAAAACAGGTGGCTGCAGAATCAACATGAAGTTTCTCTTCCGTCACTTCATTGAGAGGAATGAAAAGTTTTTGTAGATCCCATCTGAACTGTACGCTGGAACCCTCGTGCCATTCTAGCTATTCTTTCGTTTATTCGGATGCCTGAAACCCGGAACAGGTTGCGTAAAATTTGTTCAGATCATTGGTTCAATAGCTAATTGTTACGCGCTGAAGCTTTTCATGAACTATCTGCAGCTGTGAATGACTACCAAAAACTCTCAAATGTTTGAAACCCCACTGGAAAAAAAGATGAATCTCCAATCAGCATTATCCGGAAGACTTATATAACTCCTGCCACAAGAAAGACTACCTCTCGCTAAAAGTCATCCTCTCCAGTGACAACGTGAATATTTAACTTTTGTTCAGTTGTTACGACGATATCAAAAAATTGCTCAAAATAAATACATAATATGTTTAAACCTCACATACAATTTTTTGAATAACCCACTATATATCTAAAATTTTATGTAATCTTATGAAAAAAAAACTCATCAAAGTATGATACAGGAGGCTTATACCCACATATTGAGCACGAAAAAAAGCAATTTTTCATGAATCATTCACAAGAAATGTACCAAACTTTTTTAGAAATTTCTTTTTTTCATATGAAAGCTCACACCTTGAACTGCTTCCGGATTTTTATACCCTCAGCATTTATGTTAACGGGGTATATACACTATCATACGAAATAATGGTATGTTTGGACATAATCCGTTTCAGACAATCCGTCTGTCTGTCTGGCTGAAGCGCACGATAACTCTCGGACAGATGAACCGATTCGATCCAAAAGTTGGCTTTCGTAATATTTTGTCAAAACTTAGTTTAAGTTCGAAGATTGGTTATATCGGTCCACTCCTTCGGATACCTCCCACACACAATATCGAAAAAGTTCAGTTTAGGAGCTGTTCTCGAATCACTTAGACTTTTGTTTTAGAAACTTGTATTCACTGTCCCCTATACGACGGTATAAGTTTTATCAGGGGCAAGTCCATACCTCCTGAGAAAATAGGCTGAAAGTGCAACAAAACTAAACATCGTGTGTAGTGGATGGAGCGCAAACTCGCATACTCGCACGCATAATTCTCGAACGGATGTGCCGATTCGGTCCAAAATATTGCCTTCGTAATATTTTGTCCAAACTAAGTTTCAGTTCGAGTATAAGCAATATCGGTCCACTCCTTCAGGTAACTCCCCCACAAAAGTTCAAAAATGTTCGGAAAAATTGTGCGCACGATAACTCTTGATGGGAGTGAAAGATTTGGTGCATACTTTACACATCCTAATATATCTAAACAGATATAGATCAGGTTCGGATATGGAATATATTTGTCTACTCTTTTGGGTAACTCACACACAAAATTTTAAGCACGATATCTCTTGAACGGGGCAACCAATTTGGTGCGTTGGAACTTTGGAACTCCTAATATCTTGCCCAAATTTAGTTTAACTTTTAAATGGCCCATATCGGTCCTCTCCATAGGGTACTTCCCCCACAAAAATACAACATTTGTGTTTAAGTGCAGTTTAGGGTCTGTTCGAAGATCCTTTGGAAATGTATACCGATGCTGTTCGTTATGGTCCTGTTTAAAGCGATATAATGTTTTCCGTGGGCAAGTCCATGCTTCCTGGTATACTGGTCCATATATCTATCGAAAAGATATAACTCCCAAAATAAGATCCACTTCCATTCAGTATCTCCTCCGCACTAATCCACATTTTTTTGCAACTTTGAAGAGACCCTAAATACATTCGATCTGTCTGTAGATGAAAGTTTAAGTTCACATAGGCTGAGGGTATACCCCTGTCGCAAAGCCGACTGATACTTTTTTACTTGTTTTATTGCACATTTTTCTGACAAATAACTCAAAAAGGAATAAACTGATCAGCATATATATTTGTCAGATCATAAAGAAATAATAATCGTGTCCTTAAGCGGAACAGAATGAAAAAATATCCATTTAAAAAAATGTGAACTGTCAAATTCAAAATCTAACTTTTTCTGAGAAAATGGACAGTTTGTTCGCTATAAACCTGTCAAAATTTTTGAAGTCTTTCGCTAAAGGACAAGCTGTTTATGTTATAATAAGCCCATAAAAATATATGAAGATCGGATCATCTGTTTTTGAGCTACAGTGTGCGTCGCTTTCAAAAATGCCATTTCGCGATGTTACATAGAGATCACAATGAGTTTTTCCTTTCTAACGCTCTTAAATTGAAAAAAATTCTCTAAGTAGCCGACATTTAATAGGGGAATTTTCGAAACTTCGGAGGCCCATATCTCGGAAAGTATGGACTTCCGCAATAAATGTTATATATATTTGTGATCAGGGTAACGAGACGTACCTGTGGAAAAAATTTGGTCCCGATCCTAGCTTAATTCTTAAACTCATCTTAAGCCTTCTATTTCATCTGTACTTCAAAATGAGCCAATAAGATGCCATAACCACTTAAAAAAGTCATAACTGATAGCCGATAGCCTTTGTTGCTAGTGCTTTGCAATTATAATTTTATTATAATTTTTTATTATAATAAACATTTACATAAATTAATAATAAATAAATAAAAAAGTTATCACAATGAGTTGTTCCTTTCTAACGCTTATATCTCAACCATTTTTTGTGCGATGGACTTGAAAATTTTTGTAATATATATATTTTATTCCATCTGTACTTCAAAATGATCCAATAAAAATTCAGATTTTTAAATTTGTAAGTGGCCATAACCTCTTAAAAAAGTCATCACCCTAATATATACTGCATTTACTCCATATTTCTTAATTTGTTACAATCAAAAACCCATTTGAGATCTGTCGTGTCCTTAAGTCAGGAAGTAAAGGCCTCTCAGAAAATCGTTATAATCAATACCACATGGAGTTTCTGATGCAGACATTATGTGGATTTAATTAGGGTCACAAGTACCACCTGTGGGGAAAATGTCAAAACGAGCATTTGATAACTGTTGCCGATTTAGCTAAAATTATGTTTTAGATTTATGGAGAATGGTCAGATATTGAAGAATATTTTCAATTTAAATAAGAATATATTAAGGAACGATTTTCTGTTGTAAGGGTAAAACATAAAAAAATTGGTGGAAAACTTTTTTACCAGTAGGGGAAAATTGGAAATGCAGTTTTATATTTTGCCATGCTCTACACAACTATGAGGTGGCTCTTTTTTGAAATTAAAAAAAAAAAATAAATAAATAACCCTAATATTGGTTAATGACAATATAAGACGCAGAAATCAGTAATTGTTTCAAGTGTCTTTATCTATGTTCTACTTCAGCATCCAATGCCTTTGACAAATTATATTTTTTAGAAAAAAAAAACACTAAATACTTTTAGCCGCACATGCAAAAATTATAATATTGCACAGAAGTCGTCTTCAAAAAACAATTTACGTTATGGTACATTTGTTATTTTTGTGTCACTGCCGTCTTACTGATTCATTTTTTTTTATCATAATGAAAATTTTTGTCAAACACCATTATTTTCCATCGTCTGTTTATATAACATTATGAAAGTAGCCACTTGAAATCTATTAATTGCTTCCTATAATATAATTCAATATACTTGCACGTGCGTATGTCTTTTTTAATAAACAATCTAATGTTTTTTTTTATAAATCAAATGTTTTTCCATAAGTGGGTGTGTACTAAATTTGTTCTTGTTTGGCAAATGAAAAAAAAAACTTTTTCAAACTCAAGTAAAAAACGAAAAGCAAAACATTGTTCTTGTTCTTCACATAGTATTCAAATATCATACCTTAAGCTTTTTGTTGTAGACGTCATCCCAATTCAATTCTTTAAACCATCGATGCCTTTTAACGTCATCAGCCCCATTCTGAAAAGATACAAAACACAGAAGAACACTCAAATGGTTATATTTAAATCAATAAAAAAAAATAAATAAAAAACATTGAACGCAAATGAAAATGAAAACATAATTTAGTAGCCGCAATCATCATTAATTATCAAATCGACATGTTTAAGTATTTATACATAATATATGAATGAGAAGTGTAAAGTACTCTCTCCTCATATACAGACATGCGTCTGTGGCAATATTATTAAAATTTTCATGTAATAAAAACAAAATACGGACTTGGGGAAAAATATTGAGACATTGAAATTGCATCGTATTATACTTCTTATTGTCAAATAGATGAAGATAGAGCCACTATCGTGACAACGACATTGTGAACGTAGTTTTAGTTTATGAGTATCCAGAAGATAACGCAAACATCTCGTCATCGAGCTAAATGACCTAACAAAAACAAGATTAATGACTAATTAATAGTGCGATCAAAATATACAAGTTGCGGATAGTTTGTTATCGGATAGAGTTTTATCGGTTCAACAACCGAAAAGAAAACAAACATACCTATAATAAATTTGAGAAAATAAAAGTGTTTTTATATGCCGAATTTTGTTTAGTTGTGAGTAATATTTAGGAAACACAGTACGGATAAACACTTAGACATCATCAACCCTCATATGTAGTTCTATGTACGAGTATGTTAAGGAATTTGTACAATAGTAAAGGCTAATATAACAGGGTACCTAATTTTAAAACTTTTCTTATTAATATAAACTCAGGGTCCACAAATATTTTCTCCTGATAACTATGGGGAATGAGGAGTCATTTTTAGGAAAGCATTTGTAAATATTAGTTTAAAATAATGTAAAAACCACAAACCCCATTTTTTAAGATTCCGTTTGATTTTTAATGTTTCATCTAAACACTTTTAAGAGCAGAGTCTTATCGTAAATTCCAGAGTCTCTTGGAGCCCTGGGTTGTTGATGCGAATCTTTGGTGCCATTTCAACATCCAATGCCACATTCACTTATGAAAAACTCACTTAGAAACTAGCCCTACAAAAAACGCTATTGAAAACAAGTGAGCAAAGGTTATAGTCGGGGCGGGGCCGACTAGGTGATACCCTACACCAATACCCCTGTGCATAAGATTTTCACTGGTAAGCATTTCTTTTAGGGAGATACTAAAGTTTTAACCCACCCTGGCTTTTATACGACGGCTGCATGAAAAATATCTGAAATTTTGAAATTGAATTTGATTTTTTTTTGTAAGTTTGACAGTCCTCAAGACAGTTTGTCATACGACTATGTGTTGTGTTGCTTACAGTGACGTAAGAAAATCACTTTGCCAAAAAATGGAATTTACTTGTGAACATTTTCGTCCATTCATTTTACATAACTTTCGACGTGGATAATCACGGCAAGAGTGCAGCGATCAAATTAAATCTTTGTATGTCGATAAAGGGCTCTATCAAAAACTGGTTTAATGAATTTAATCGTGGCCGATATTCGACAAAAAACGAAGGTCGTGAGGGTCGTCGAAAAACGGACGTTGTGCCAAAACAATGCAAGATCGCCATTTTATATACCGTAAGATTGAGGCATCCTTGGGATTTTTTTCCAGCGACTAACAGACGACGTATATTGTATCTATGCGTATGAACCCGAAATAAAACAACAATCGACCGTTTGGGTCTTCGAAAGCAAGCCAAATGCAACGAAAGTTGTTCATGGAAGAAGACCTTCGAATACAGAAACTCCTTAGGTCATGTTAGCTCGATTGATTCAGTTAATTTAACACTTTCATAAGTAATGGCATTACAAATTATGAAGGAAAGCCCACTTCGATTTGTTGACTTGGTAGGAAAAAGGCTTCAAAAATACTTCATATCTGTAAATTTGCAAAAATGTTTGCACAAATAGAAGTTATTAAACCCAGCTTTTGTCTTCTAACCATTCACATCCGATATGCCTGATGAACTGAATTAAACCACCAGCGAAACGATCGTAGCATCGTAGGACTACGCTAGAATTTACTTTTTCAATGCAGAAACTCCTTAGGTAATGTTAGCTCGATTAATTCAATTAATTAAAAACTTACATAAATAATGACCTTCATCCTAATAAGACAACAATAAATAACCAGTAAGGAAAGGATCAAAGTCGGGCGAGGCCGACTATATGATACCCTACACCACTGTGAATATGTAAAATATAAATCGGAGCTATATCCAGATCTTAACCGATTTTGATATAATTTGGCACATTTATTTCCAGACCGAATTCAGTCACACATTCCAAATATCATTGAAATCGGACTTATATCTCGTATTTGGAGCAGAAAATACACGAAATCGGCCGAAAATATATATGGGTGATATATCCAAATCTGAACCGATTTCGATATAATTTGGCACATTTATTTGTAGACTGAATTCAGTCACACATTCCAAATTTCATCGAAATCGGACATATATAGCGTGTGTGGTACAGGAAATACATGAAATCGGCCGAAAATATATATGGGAGCTATATCCAAATCCGGACCGATTTCAATATAATTTTGCACACTTATTTGTAGACAAAATTCAGTCACACATTCAAAGTTTCATCAAAATTGGACGTATATAGCGTGTTTGGTGCAGCAAATACGTGAAATCGGGCGAAAATATATATGGGAGCTATATCCAATTCTGAACCGATTTTCACCAAAAGCAATAGCGTTCTTCCTATGGCTAAAAAAGTTGTAGTCCCCAATTTTCAGCTGAATCGGACAACAAATGCGACCTGTATGTTGCGAACAAAAATACATGGACAGACGGACAGACGGACGGACACGCATAAATCGACTCAGAAAGTGATTATATGTATATCCCCAAAAGGAACTGTGGGTCTATTTCGTTTCCTTTTGTATGTTACATACAAATGCACAAACACATAATACCCCTTACCACTGTGTGGTGTAGGGTATAAAAAGGCCGCCTGTTTCTTCGGCAAAACTGACCGTGTGGCGACTATACGGCTTGGGAAATGTAGGAGGTTAATTCTGAGTGTTACACTACAATTTGTTTGTCTGAAGTCTCCTGAGAAAATCGAAAAACGAACAAGAGAAGACGAATCGTTCTGCATCATGACAATGCGAGTTCTCACATATCGATTCAAACCAGCGCCTGTTTGACCGGTCAAAACGTGGAATTGATGGGTCAGGCGCCGTACAGCCCATGTTTTTGAGGTGTCTCAATCAAGCCACTGTAAACAACCCAACACATGGTCGTATGTAAAACTGTTTTGAGTAAGCTTAGGCTTAAACTGTCAAACTTTTCAAAAAATGTCAAACGAGGCCCGGCAACACGGCGTGTTGCCTAGGCCAAAAAGTTTTCTAGTGCGGAGGATTTATTTCCAAGCAAGCTTTTGTAAATATTACTTTGTAATAATGTAAAGATTACAACCCCATTTTGTCAAGATTTCGTTTGATTCCTAATGTTTCATCTAAACATTTGTAAGATAAGAGTCTTGTCGCAAATTCCAGAGTCTCTTGGAGTAGATGATGCAAGACTTTGGCGCCCCTTGAATATTCAATGTCACATTTACTTCTAAAAAAGGCATGGATTTTGGCATTGTGAACCGATTTGGATATAATTTAGCACATTTAATTCTAGATCAAATGTATTCATACAAGTTTAATCTAAATCGGACATACATATATAGAGCGTGCTTGGTGCACCAAATACGTGTTATTGGCCGAAAATATATATGGGAGTTTTATCTAAATCTGAACCGATTTCGATATAATTTGACACATTTATATTCCGTCACACGTTCCAAATTTCATCGAAATCGGACGTATGTAGCGTGTTTGGTGCACCAAATACGTGTTATTGGCCGAAAATATATATGGGAGTTTTGTCTAAATCTGAACCGATTTCGATATAATTTGATACATTTATATTCCGTCACACGTTCCAAATTTCATCGAAATCGGACGTATGTAGCGTGTTTGGCGCACCAAATACGTGTTATTGGCCGAAAATTTATATGGGAGTTTGGTCTAAATCTGAACCGATTTCGATATAATTTGACACATTTATATTCCGTCACACGTTCCAAATTTCATCGAAAACGGACTTATATAGTGTTTGGTTCAGCTAATACGTGAAATCGTCTGATTTTTACCAAAAGCAATAGCGTTCTTCCTATGCCCAAAGAAAAGATATTCCCCAATTGTCAGCTGTACGTTGCGAACGGACGGACGAACATGCATATATTAGCTCATAATATCTGAATGAAATCTGTAACAGCAAACCCAATTTGATATTGCATGTATTTTCATTGCCGATTGGTGTTGATTACAAACTCATGCAAAAATTAAGCTTTAAAGACGAATTATGAAATACATACATACAATAAGACGAGAACTCTGCACACGAGTATTTGTATGTTTACCAACAAATTTGGAATTAATGAAGTCTCAGAAATCATTACACCCAGAGAAAAACTATGATTTTTATAATCACGGGTTCAACCATAACAATGAACATAATACTTTAACACAATAGGTTTGTTAATCTAACCATACAATGTGGTTGTTTAAAAAAGCTTTATTACATTGCAAACATAGCATGGTGGTTATCTAGAATATGATTTTTTATTGAAAATAATGCAATTATGCGTCGGTCAAATTTTTTCTATGCTTTATATTTTGTTCAATTCGTGTGGCTTCCGTTCTTGTTTCTACAAACAGAAAAATTTATGTTAGAAATATGTTTGGGACCGGTTGCAAACAAATATATGTTTGCAACTTTTTGTAACATATCTCAATTTGATATGTTTGGGTAAAACGTATTTTTTATGTTAGAACATTTTTTTCATGGGTGGAGAGGGGATGTTTGTCAACGAGAGTATGCTGTTTTATAATGAAGAGTTGTGTGTATTGTATAACAGAAGACGTAGAAGCGAAGAAGGGGCTTTGGTGGCATGTATGCGTCAAACTCGTGTGTTTCTTGTTTTGTTGTTGTTAACCAACTTAGCAGGAGAAGAAGAAAAGAAGAAATGATATGAATTATATTTTTTTCTTTCTTCAGTGTTTTAGTTGCCAGCGTAGCGTCAAGACGGTAAAGTGAGTGAATAAATCAGTGTTTTGTGTTTTCTTAAAGAAATTGTGTTTTTAGTAAATTAAATGCCCAATACATTTTATAATTGAATCGAAAAGTTGAATGGAATTATTTTATTGGACAAAGAAGAAATCGCATTTAATATTAGTAATTACATACATATGTATATTTGAAATATGGTATATCCATATTTATTTCTTACATTACATAATCATTTGATTCTAGATGCCGATTCCCCGCTGATGATTTCAACTATGAGGGCAATTTGTTTTATTTCACAACTAAGGAGAAGCGTTCAACAACGTTTCTATGTATTTTTCCATTTTAAAAGTGTGACTATTTACAAATTATTTCAATCAGTTTTTCTTTTATTAAAGTGTGTTATGTATTTCTTTGGAATTTTGTATGTACCTATGTGTTTGTTGTTCTTTTGCCTTTCAATCGTTGATGTACACGCCTGCACGTTGTCGTAACAACAGAGAATAACAAAGGGACATTACTCTCCCAACAATTCTCTCTCATTTATTTTGGACATCAATGCTTTCAATAAACAACCCAGTGGGAAAATGGAAGCAATGGTAAACGAGGAGGTAATGCATAAACACTATGATTTATTGATTCCAGAATACATTACTGTTAACACGGTGCATGTCCTAGGAAAATAATGCATTCCTTTTGTTTGCCTCAGTGATTCATAATATAATGCATTCAATATAATACATTTTTGGACACTATTTCAAGAATACATTATATAATTGATTATTTATTTAATTTATTCCCCCATAATATATTAAAAATATGTATTATTTAAAAATATAAATTTTAATTAAATTTTTTATTATTTTATATTTTATTATTTTTTTATTAGTAATAAACATAGTTTTATAAATATATGCACGTATTCCCAGAATACAAAAACAAAATCGAGTGTATTTCAACTGTCAATTCCTTTGCGTATACGTCAAATGAAAACTCATCCGAAATCCATTGGCTTTCATTTGACGTTTGAGCAATGGAATTGACAATTGAAATCGAGCAGATTTCTTAAATGTAAACCTACTATTAAACTGTCTTAATTTAGTCAGATGGAATGCCTTTTTAATATCTTTTTGTATTCTTTCTCGTCATATCGTTCGCACGTTGACACTTCTGTAATAAATAATTTATATTAATATTTATTTATAAAAGTATTTAATTTGCAAATGTTGAACAATTTTACTTACTTGTTTTCATTTGATGTATGCACTTGCAAAACGTTTCTGTTTTATTTGATATTAAACGCCTCCAATGTCGATTTGAATACATTTAAAAAACGTACATCTTCACCGTCAGACGAATGAAACAAAACTAAACAAATTTACAAACTTAAACAATGACGCGACATGAAGTCGTCCGAAAATAACGGGACACAGAATCAGGAAAAAACAAACTATGAAACTACACATTCCATCATATACAGATTTTGGAATATAGACGGTAATCAATTTGTAAATTTCGCCAAAAGAAATTACCATTTCGCTTCAATTGGGATGAATAATATAATGCATCCTATAACAACAGTGTTATAATTAATTTTTGCTCAAATTGCATTCTTTTCTCGATTATTTTTGACAAATTCTATAATGTAAATCATATAATGCTATAAGTTATTTATTCTCAATGTAATATATTCTCCATTTTCCCACTGGGAACCTCAACATTTGTTTGTATAGATACCCAGTGGGAAAATGGAGAATATATTACATTGAGAATAAATAACTTATAGCATTATATGATTTACATTATAGAATTTGTCAAAAATAATCGAGAAAAGAATGCAATTTGAGCAAAAATTAATTATAACACTGTTGTTATAGGATGCATTATATTATTCATCCCAATTGAAGCGAAATGGTAATTTCTTTTGGCGAAATTTACAAATTGATTACCGTCTATATTCCAAAATCTGTATATGATGGAATGTGTAGTTTCATAGTTTGTTTTTTCCTGATTCTGTGTCCCGTTATTTTCGGACGACTTCATGTCGCGTCATTGTTTAAGTTTGTAAATTTGTTTAGTTTTGTTTCATTCGTCTGACGGTGAAGATGTACGTTTTTTAAATGTATTCAAATCGACATTGGAGGCGTTTAATATCAAATAAAACAGAAACGTTTTGCAAGTGCATACATCAAATGAAAACAAGTAAGTAAAATTGTTCAACATTTGCAAATTAAATACTTTTATAAATAAATATTAATATAAATTATTTATTACAGAAGTGTCAACGTGCGAACGATATGACGAGAAAGAATACAAAAAGATATTAAAAAGGCATTCCATCTGACTAAATTAAGACAGTTTAATAGTAGGTTTACATTTAAGAAATCTGCTCGATTTCAATTGTCAATTCCATTGCTCAAACGTCAAATGAAAGCCAATGGATTTCGGATGAGTTTTCATTTGACGTATACGCAAAGGAATTGACAGTTGAAATACACTCGATTTTGTTTTTGTATTCTGGGAATACGTGCATATATTTATAAAACTATGTTTATTACTAATAAAAAAATAATAAAATATAAAATAATAAAAAATTTAATTAAAATTTATATTTTTAAATAATACATATTTTTAATATATTATGGGGGAATAAATTAAATAAATAATCAATTATATAATGTATTCTTGAAATAGTGTCCAAAAATGTATTATATTGAATGCATTATATTATGAATCACTGAGGCAAACAAAAGGAATGCATTATTTTCCTAGGACATGCACCGTGTTAACAATAATGTATTCTGGAATCAATAAATCATAGTGTTTATGCATTACCTCCTCGTTTACCATTGCTTCCATTTTCCCACTGGGTAGCCAGTGAGTTCTTACTGAGAGCAAGTGAGCACACAATTCAAAGTGTTTTACATTGAATTTTACGCTCCCTTGCTCTCAGAAAGCGCCCACTGGTGCATGTGTTTGTTTTTTATGTGCCTTTTGGGTTTGTATTTTTTTGCACCCAAACATATAAAATGTTTGCACCCAAACATAAAATTGTTTCCACCGAAAAATATATATCTTTGCACCCAAACATAAATATCTTTGCACCCAAACATATATATGTTTGCACCCAAACATATATTTGTTTCCACCCAAACATATATTTGTTTGCAGACCCAAACATATATTATGTTTGGGACTGTTGCAAACATATATATGTTTGTTGCAAAATATGGTTGGGACATATGTTAGAGAGGCCGTTTTTTTTGCGTGTACGTGTAGGAGCATTTACAATATTAAAACGCAAGGAAATCAAAGTTTGCAATTATATATTTATCATACTAAAGCACTGAAATTTCTTCACTCTTTGTAATAATTTATTTGACAATTAAAAATGAATAATTTTGATAGCAAAAATACATATTTTTATATTTTATTTTTAAAGTAAGACCCAGCTTAATCACAGATTTGCTGCTTTCAAATTTTAAAAACAACAAGTTTTTTAAAGTGGGCAGTTAATTTTTATGCTTTGAACGGTTTTTTGCGCATCAAACTTTTACCGCAGATTTTCAGACACTAGATACACTTTTATGCTTTATATGACCAACTACGAAACGTGTTATGACCTCCCGAAACGTTCTTATTTTAACAAATATTTTTCTCGAAACTATATAAAAACAATTTTCCTCTGTGTGTATTTAAACATTTGTACAATTCAATGCCAGTTTTGAACGTATTTTATACATAACATATTCTCTCTGTTGTAATAATCATCAGAGTACATGTCTTCATGCGGTATTATTTACATTATCAAAATAATAACGTGGCTATAACAAAGTCTACTCACTTTGTGCCTGGTCAATCCAGTAACACCTGTCGTCACAGATTTATCCTTTTTCTAAGAATAAATGTAACATCAATTATTTTTCTAATACAGTTAAATGTTCATATTTCAAATGAGTGGTAATAATGAACGAAACTTTCAACTGAATTGCCGCTGATTAAAAATTGGTAGATGACTCATATATCTCCTGAATTATACTCTACAATACATATGTTATATGTAATTTAAACAGAAAAGTGTCTGAAATATTTTTCTCTTTTGTTAGAGCATCAATATCTGTTTTTGTCACAACTTGTATTTGTTCAAGCATTACAATTGCGAATTTAAAACAAGTGAGCCAAGGCTATAGTCGGGTCGAAGCCGACTATGTGATACCCTACACCACTACCCCTGTTCATAAGCTTTTGAATGTCTTCATTAACACAGGTAAATTTTTTTGAAACGCATTTAAGTGCATTGACAGTACAACCCAAATAAAAAATGGAAAAGTGGGATGTATGCCAACCATCAATAGGCTTCTTTCTCTGTTTCATGAGGATCCGATCAAAATTTCGTAGTTGCGCAAAAATGGAAAAAGGGATGCATTACCGACTGACTATTGCGATATCTCTGTTGTTTGACCACCTATGACAACCTACTTCACATCGTTGTAAAGGTGATATTTTCTACTTTCCTTGCCAGGTTTTGCTTTCGATATACCTCCTACAGAAGGGAGATATTAACTTTGAAATAAAACGTTGGTCTTTTTTCCAAATATTTTTTTCACATTCCGACCCCTGAATAATATCCGACCATTATCAAAAATCAAAAGGTTTTTTCCTCTGTGGGACCCAATAACACCCAAAATTTCGTGACGATCCAATTAAAATTGCGACCTGTAGCGTGATTTCCAAAAAAGTGGAAAAATGGGATGTATTACCGACTATTGCGATATCTCCGTTATTTGGCCACCTACGCCAACCTACTTTGCATCACTCTAAAGATGGGATTTTCTACTTTCATAGTCGGACTTTGTTTTTGGAAGATCCCCAACCGAAGCTGTGATATTCGTCATTATTAGTAAAATCGCAAAAATAAAAAGTTGGGTTCTATTAGCGGTCATTGCGATATATTCGTTGTTTGATCACCTACGAGAACCTACTTTACATCATTAGAAAGGCGATATTTTCTACTTTTATCGGTTTTGCTTTTGGAATACCCCGTAGAGAAGCTGAGATATTCGCTTTGAAAAAAAAAACGTTGTTTTTTTATCCACATAAGTTTTTTGCCCATTCCGACCCCTAAATATTATCCGACTATCACCAAAATCAATAGGCTTCTGCCCCTCCGGGGCCCCCATCAACATCCAAAATTTCGTGACGATCCGATCAAAATTGCGACCTGTGGTGTAGGGTATAAATACCAACTTTCTCCTAACCATAAAAAACAAAAACAACTATCTTTACAAAACAAATTGTATTCGCATACATGGTTTAAAATTATTGCAAAAAGTATTGTCAGTACAGAAAACCTGTTACTGAAATTTTGGTTGTATATAATTCTTATATACACTTTCCACATTAATTTGGTATAAATGTCACACATAATATTACGAGTATTGATATACACAACACATGGCTGAGTTTTGCTGATTTAACTGACAGCGAAGGTAATGGAGAAATAGTAACTACTCCATTACCCAAGCACCCAAATTGTGCAGGTATAAATTCTATGACAGCAAACGAAAGAAGAAAGCAGCAACGATGCATAATATCATCCAATCAAAACCATAAGAAGAAGAAATAAATGGAAACGCGAGTCTCATTGTTGGTGAACATACATACATACATACATAAATGACAAAGATAAAATCGTCCTGTCCTTTAAACTAAATTCACCAACATTGTTTTTTTCACATGGCATCGAATACCTGGAGGTGAGAATAAAATTGTCGAGGAAGAGAGAATAATGTTGTCCACTTGACGAAAACTATTGTTAGATTTGACAAAAACAATTGTTTGTGTTGACTAAAATAACTGTTGGTGAGAATAGTGAATTTGAGTCTCTGTAAATAGAGGGATTAAGCCTTGCCTTCGGGAAAGCGGCGGACATTTAGTGGGTCTGCGGGGAGAATCTCGGAGTTATTATCCGAGTGCCTATGATATCAGGATCGATGAAACGAGTCTTTTACGTCCCCTAAACATCTGATATCACGTCCACTCATGATAATGGTGAAAGTCTTGATTTAAGGCGTTGGGTTATTACTCACCTTTGGAAAGATTTCAATTTCCGACCTGAGAACTTAGGAGTTGTTTGTATTTTTGAATTTTGAATGGTTTGGTACCTATGCACCAGTATAAAAAAACTAACATTTTGTAACGTTTTTTGCTATTTGCACCTCCAAGAACCGTTCAAATGCAGTTTATAAGTTCCAGAAAGTTGATCACCGAAATCCTTGCTGCGTTATTGGAGATGGTTGTTTTCATGAATTTTGATCGGATAAAAACCGCATTTATATTGCAATTTTGGTCTTTGAAAACCGTTTTTTCAGAGTTCGTATGTTGCAGAAAGTAGCTTATTCAGATCTAGGGTATATTTTTGTAGTTGATGGTTTACCTAAATTTTGTACGGTTTGATATCTATAGACCAATTTGATCTTCAAGATTTTGACCTTGAAGATGATGTGGTTATGGTGCAAGTTAAAGGGAAAAACGTGGGGACACGTGTCTTCTTATTTTTGTTCTTCTACGAGGGCTGCACACCGCGTGATGCCAGACGCCATTTTATTTTTTTTTTTGAAAGTTTGACAGCTTTTAGCCTTCTCGTACTCGGAACAGTTTGTCATAAGACTTTGTGTTGTGTTGTTTGCAGTGATTTGAAAAAATCACTTTGCGAAAAAAAAAAATGGAATTTACTTGTGAACATTGGTGTCGACGTGGATAATCACGGCAAGAGTGCATCGAACAAATTAAATATTTGTATGTAGATAAAGGACAATCCACTAGCTCTATGAAAAACAGGTTTAATGAATTCAAATGTTGACGACACTCGCTAAAAAGCGACGGTCGTGCGTGAACGGATAATGCAAGATCGCCATGCTATATACCATGAGATATCCATCCTTGGGCATTACTTCCACCAACTAACATTTGATATTGCATGAACACAACATCATTAGATCATCTAAAGCGATCCAAATCCAACAAAAGTTGTTCCTGGAAGAAGCACTTCGAAGCAAACGGTCGCCTGTTTCTTCGGCAAAACTGATTGTGTGGCGACTATACGGCTTGAGAAATGTAGGATGGTTAATTCTGAGTAGTACACTACAATTTGTTTGCCTAAAGTCACCTGAGAAATAAAAACGAACAATAGAAGACAAATCGTTCTGCATCATGACAATTCGAGCTCTCACTTATCGATTCAAACCAGCGCCTGTTTGAGTGGACAAAACGTGGAATTGATGGGTTATCCGCCGTCCAGCCCTGACACGGAACATCAAGAAAAAAAGTCGTCGTCGTCGCCAGAATATGCTATTAGAGTGTTCAAAAACCGTATTTTGGAGGTGACTCAATCGGAATGGCAAAAATGCTTCAACAATTGGTTTGGGCGCACGAAGAAGTGTATAAATCTTGCTGAAGAGTACTTGAGAAAACAATAAAACTATTGTTGATGATAAATATTCGCATTTTCATTGTTAGGCCAGATAGTTATCGTGCAGCCCTCGTATCAGAACATGGACAATTTTCCATGACTCAAAAAATTACACACTGTGTACTTTATTGTAGCAAAGACTCTGAAATGACATAACGTATCAAACTGCACTTCCAAACAAATAAACTCATTACAAATATCCTTACTAATCCATTACTTTAACAAGGGCATGTTGCCAGAAATAGTCGTTATTTTTTGGAGGGTATTGAAATATTTGCCTTGGACGCCAATATGTCTAAATATTTCAGATCTGCGTAAAATTCCTCGATATGAAATTGAACTTAGAAATTTTGGAAACACATGCAAAGTTGAGTTATATCGGGCCACGACTGATAGCTTTAGCCTTATAAGCACACATTTTGTCATTTCTTTTCGTACTTTTTCTGTGAATAAAATTATTACATCTTCGCTAATGTGACCTTTTAGGTTCTCTACAAATGAGTTATTTTCCCGCAAACATTGAATATCTCATTGTTAATATTTCATGTTTCTTTATTAATATCGCCATGTGCTTACAACTATGCTCACACTATTGTCTGTAGAATATATTGGAAACGTATTTTTCGGTCGACTAAACATTTCAATAACACCTTGTAGGTATTTTACTTGACTTTGTTATGAGTATAATTCAACATTATTATTTTTGTGTTTTAATTGGAATATAACAACGAAATAATTTAGACTAATTATTAGTGAGAAGCTTCAAAACTAATAAAATAATAATGACAGAAAATTGACTTAATTGGCAGCACTGGGAGAGGTCAGACTTTTTTATTATACAATTGAACAAATGTTGATATAAACGAAATGTGTGTTATTAGTGAATATTCTCATTACGATTATTTACTACGAATGTGTCTTTAACATTTTGACCGGACACTGTACAATTAATTTCAAATTTTATAAATCATGGCAAATTCTTGTAAAATAAAAATATTTTGTATACATTAGATGTTGCACACGTTATCCTGCCATGTAACAAACGATGAAATTGGGTGCTTCATGGTTTTTGATGGCGGCGGCAGCGTTAGCAAAAAATAAAACTGAGATAAATGAGAATATCTATTTTTGGTCCATTGCAATAAACACAATAATTAATTATAGAAATGATTTGTTAAATTGATGCATCGAAGTATTTAACATCTTTATGAGTAGGCCGACATATGGAAGCAGGTTTGAAATTTTGTTTTAGTTATAATATAATATACTATACTATAAAATTTATTTGTTGACGTGGATTAGATTCATAATGAAATAATGGAAATATTTTAAAGATTTTATGGCACAATTATGGTATTAACGTGATTTAAGCTGTTAAGAATTGTTTGAAAGGCGCCAGATTTATGTATATAAATTATGTTATGTTACAGTTTACTTTTGTACATAAAAACATAGCGCATATGTATTTATAATAACAAGTCATAAATATGAAGTCCATTAATAATAACCAATGTATATACACCATAATATGTATGTCAGTTTTAAAATGTGCACACAAATTAAAACCATTGTTTTTTATACTGACCTTCATGTTGCCCAAACGCTTTGTTCGATCATTTGTTAACAATTTCTTAACTAAGTCTTTCGCTGAGGGATCTATGTGACGTGGCCATTCGATTTTGCCTCCCAAAATCTTCTCATAGATACCAAATGGATTTTCATCATAGAATGGCGGATAGCCAACTAACATTTCATATATTAAAATACCTAAGATGAACAAAAAAATTCAAATAAATAAAATATTCTACAATTGTTAATGGATGATAGGGATTTTTAAACACCTACCCAAAGCCCACCAATCGACAGCTTTGTTGTGTCCTTTGGATTGTATTATTTCAGGTGCCAAATATTCTGGTGTACCGCACAATGTCCAGGTTCGATCTCGTAACTTTTTGGCAAAACCAAAATCTGTGATTTTCAAATGACCATCACGATTTATGAGTAAATTTTCTGGTTTTAAATCTCTATACACAATTTGCAATGAATGTAAATATTCTAAGGCCAACACAATTTCAGCTGCATAAAAGGTTGCTAAAAGTTCCGAGAAAGAAACGAGAAAAAGAGAAAATCACATTTTATTAGGATATAATTAATTGCCGAACAATCGGACGTAAATAAAAGTGTTCTCTCATTCAAGTGATAATTGATAACTTACATGTGGGTCTATTAAATTTACCGGCATTTCTTAAATATGAGAATAATTCACCACCGCAGACATATTCAAAAATCATATACAAACAACAATCATCTTTGGTGGACCATTCTCTGAAAAAATAAAAGAGGTAGAAATAAAATTATTTAACATTTTTCACAAATAAACATATTTGAGCATCAGAAGTCAATGACTTTATTATGAAGAAAGTAAATTAACCAATTTCTATTTAAAAAAAAAATATTTAAAAAAAAATATTCACATATTCCAAATTTCATGTCCAATTTTGTGTTTGGTGCATCAAATACCCCAATTCGCCGAAACTACATATATGTAGGAGCAATATCCAAATCTTAATTGGTTTCTACATAATTTGTTTAACATATTTCTAGACCAAATTCCGTCACAGTTTCCAAATTTCATCAAAAATTGACAGATGTAGCGTGTTTGGTGGATGAAATCGGTCGAAAATACATACATATATATGGGAGCTATATCCAAATCTGAACCGATTTTGATATAACTTGGAAAATTTATATCTAGACCAAATTTCGTTGAATTTGGACACACATAGCGTGTTTGATGAATTAAATATATGAAATCGGTGGAAAATGTATATGGGAGTTATATCCAAGCCTGAACAGATTCTCACCAGAAGCCAACTCTATTGCTTCTGGTCATTTGGAAAAAATGAACATCCTCAATTTTCACTAGGATAGGATGCGGCCTGTACATTGATGGTGGTGTATGTGCAACTGCATCAGTGTGAAAACCTGCCTGATAGGCTCGTTGATAAGAGGTTTCTATTTGTGGGTTTGTTTGGTGCCATCATTATGAAATGGTAAACACTCTTTCAGACTGCATTCCGGGTTCGATTTTACAAATGTTCAACGGTGACAAAATACTCTTCACAATGTATAAATTCTCTAAATGTTCAGACTCGGTTATAAAAAGTAAATCCCATATTATTGAGCAAATATGAATCGGAGTGCACTCATTGATATGAGAGAAGTCTCCCTTGTCTCTACGGGGAAGTATGTACGTTTGTACTTTTGGACCTCAGAGCGACATTTTGAAAGTTTCGAATATTCATCCACTGCGTATCCCTAACATTAGAACACCACTCTGGCGCCGCTTAACTTACCACAGAACGTCCTATTGCTTTATAGAAGGTCAACTGTCAGTCTGTGTGTTGAGGACCTTGATCTTGCCGCAACCGCTTAAACATGCTATCGAACGTCACACCCAATATTTTGGTCTAGTTTGGGCCTCATTTCAGTCGTCCAAGTGGTAAACAGTGTGGCAATAGATGTAACTGCGGATATTTTTATATTCTTCAGATGGAAGAACTGTACTTAGTCAGCTATGTCGATATATTTCGTTAATATACCATCGACGAACAACAACATCGAACAATCATCCGCATACGTTACAATATCTATGCCGTCTAAAAGGCGTTGAATTTCCGAAATGTGAAAGTCAAAAATTTCCGGAGATATAGCGATGCATGGAGGTACTTATTTCTGCATTCCACGAACGACTGGCGTCCACGCATATAGTTGATTTCCAAAGTTTAAAAAAACGGCTGGAGGGAAGTCTTCTCTATCTCCTCGAACAATTTGCCATTGTTGACGGTATGCAGTCAAGACAGTTCAGTCGCATGGCCTGTTCCTGTTCAGACCTCGACTGATATGTGGGGATATGGCATGTAACGCTGTTGTGGTACTATACATTTTCCGGAAACCATATCAACTTGTACACAGCTTCTCATCGTGAGGAGGAATATCGCATTTAGAATCTTCACAACTGGCGACAGAGGGTAAATCTGCATATACGATTTACCATTGCTGGCATCCCTTTAGTTACGAGAATAATCTGCCAATATTCTTCTGTGGCTTCTGGCACAATAAAGTGTTCAAGCAAGGTTGAAGGGAAGTCTCCTCTATTTCCTCGAATAGCTTGGTATGGTTGACGTAGGTCCAGACTGTTCAATCGGACGGCCTGCTCTGTTTCAGTCCTCGACTGATAGGTGTGAACATGGTGTGTATGTTGTTGGGGTACTGTGTATTTTCCAAAATCCATGTTGGTGTTGGGCAACTGGGAAACGGCTTTTCATCATACGGAGGAGTAGTGCCTCTACAATCGGCAGGCACGATTCGCCTCTGCTGGCATCCTTTTCTGGATTCAGAAGCGGGACCAGACTTCTGGTACAACATTACTATTGAGATTCCGTGTGGGCACAGCATTGACTTATCGTATATTGAGATGGCACCTCCTCGCTGAGAGTGCTCTCTTACGCCGTAGCAAACTCCTATTCAATCCGAGAGGGGTGCTCTATAAACTGCTGATTAAAATAACTCGCACACCTCCTCAGATTTGTCAAGATCATACCATTGAAAGTGACATCCGTTGTATTATTATTCTTTCCCGGATTTGAGAGTGTTTTAACCGTTGCCCACAATTTACTTAATATTGTAACAATTTTACATTGCTTCAGGTGGTCTATCCATTTTTATACCCTCCACCATAATAAGGAGGCTATAATTAAAATTGTCGATATAACCATATCTGTCTGTCCGTCCGTCTGTTGAAAACAAGATACAGCTCGAAATTTTTAAGATAGAGCTTTGTAATTTGGTATAGAAGTTTCTATTGCAAATGGGCTACATCGGTCCACGTTTTGATATAGCCCCCATAGAAGTACAACCCGATTTTCGGCATTTTGAAGGTTTTAGCCTCATTATACCACCGAAATGGTTAAAATTGGATACTTAGTCTTTGTTGTGGTATAAAACTTACCCCCAGAAATTTGTCGGTATATGTCCACGCCTTCATTTATCCCCCATAGAACGGTACCTCCCAATTTTCTGTATTTTTAAGGTTGTGGCCACAGCAATCCACCGAAATGGTTGAAATTTGGTATTTAGTCTTTGTTGGAGGTAAAAGCCTTTCTGACTGCAATTCGTCGGTATAGCCCCCATATAACGGTACCTCCTGATTTTCGTAATCCTGAAAGTTGAGACGTTAATATCCCACCGAAAGACTGAAATTTGTTATTTAGTCTGCCATGGGGTTATAAAATATTCTAGAAGAGAATCAGTATAGGTCCGCGGGTTTCTATATCCCCCATAGATGCGTACCTCTTGATTTTCGGTATTTACGTGTCTTCATTTTTCACCATTTTGAAGAGCACCCTCCAAGCTAATAAAAACTGATTTATTCGTTTAAAAGAATAATGTATCATTACCGCATAACTCAGACAATTGTGGAGATATATGGCGAACAATTAAAGCAACAGTTTTTAACCCGTTTTTGATAGGCTTTATTCATTGTGTCAACCCTACGTCTTTGTCCAATTAGTGCCGACAGAAGAAAAAATTTTATCAAATGGAAAACACTTCGTTTCTGAAGAATATATCATAGAAGGGATTTTCCTGATATTTACCACCCTGATATTAATAAAAACTATAATTAATCATTATGACTTCTCAATATATACCTCATTTTCTAAAATGTATGTATGTACTTACAAACTTATAACAAAAGGATGTCTAATTTCTCGCAATATATTCCGTTCATTTTTCACATGTTCAATTTGTTTCAAGCGTATAACATCGGCCATGGCCAACAATTTCATGGCACAGTACTTTCCAGATATTCGATCACGACACAAACATACTCGACCAAATGTTCCGGTACCTAAAAATAGATAAAGACACAAAAAGCGACCATTAGAATTAATTTCCAATGAGTAGAAGAGAAAAAAACGAAATTAATGCTACCGTTAATTGAAATGTGGTGAAATAAATGATCAAAACATACAAATTGCCATTCACTTTATGTACATCAACGCAATGAAAGAAAGAAAAATGTATTAACAATTAAAATGACCACAACAACAATAAAATATATGTACGACGTGTGATTGTGATTTGTGGGAAAAAGAAATCGGTCAAGTATGACGAAGTGATAAATCGCGAAAATGTATTGAGTGTAGTTATTCAACATTGGTAAATGTTTTATTTATTTCATATATAATCACGTGGAATTGTATTCCACACCGCTATACATGAACTGTTAAAAAATAATAATTTTTGGTAGTCCTTACAACTTACAAAGCAACGTTCAAACCCATTATTTTAACAAGGACATTCACATGAAATATATATTTTTAGAATATTTGATTTGAATTTACTTTCAATTTCACCACACTCCACAAATTTGTATTTTTCTTCCACACCCCACTTTTACAAAATAAACAATTATTTTTTAACTATTGGTAATGCAGAAGCTAGCATGTTTGCGGGTCATGTGGCTCCCATACATACATATGTGGATGTATATACATATAACCATGATATGCATTTTTCCAAAAATTTCAAGAAAGTCTATATATTGTATTAATGTCATATCGTCTGCTCCGTCGGAAAAGGTCGTAAGTCCCTCTCAATAAATTTTTCAGGAGGGAGAAAAAACATTCCAGCGCTTTCTGTATTAAAGATTTTATTATGGTGGTAAAGGCAGTATTTTTCGTTTATTTATTCCGCTTCAATACCTGTACTTTGTTTGATAAAATTCTGTCGCGTTTGGGAGATAATTGGATGTCTTTGGACTTACGACCTTTTCCTTGTACAGTTTTGTGTTTTTGTAGGGACTTACGACCTTTTCCTACAATTTACGGACGTTTTTAAAATAAAATATTTATACTTTACGAAATAATGTGGGAAGGGTATTATAAGTTTGTTTTGTTCAATATTCGTGTAACATCGCGAAGTATTCGTCGTAGACCCCCTCCCCGTGCCATTTTTCCATATCTTGACGAGATAAAGCGATCTAGCTATGTGTGTCCGTCCATCCATTAACAATTGTAATAAAACTCCAGGCCTCAATTTTGGACGAATATAACGAAATTTTATGGAGAGGTCGGGTTCCGACCAGAAGTGACCCCATTAGATGTTAGTTATGATCGAAAGACGTGAAATGGACCAAACCCACAATTTTTACCCGACTTTGTAGCTATCCTGTAGATCGCAGTAATATTCCGATCGGAGCGAAATTTTAAGAATGATTTGAGTTTGAGACAAAGCATAAGCTTCCAATTTAACATGGTGATCAGATAATTATTAGCGGGTTTAATGGACCAAAACTTTTGGGTGAAGTCTTATATATAAAAGACAATGTGTGTATGTTTCTATGTTCCGCATTGACTCAAAAACGGCTGAACCGATTTTTTTGAAAATTTCAGAGAATATACAAGGAACAACCGAGGTGAAAGTAGGCCTTATATTTTTTTGAATTTAGGAGGGGCGGGGGCAGGCCCTATTTTTTTAAAAACGCTTTTTTGCAAAAGTTATGAAAGTATCGGTCAGAAAATTAATTTTCGAGGAAACGGTTGTTGAATCTCCGACCCTAAGTACTTATTCCATGTAATTTTCAGATTATGCACAGGGATGTCCCTTGGTGAAAGTAGGCTATATATTTTGTTAAATTTCGGAGAAGCGGATTACACCTGTGCCCTATTTTTAAAATGCGCTATATATAAATCTTACGAACGATTCCGTGTCCCCAATCCTGGGTACATATTTTAGCAATAAGACCCGACCAGATTAAAATTCTAAGTCGGTATAACCATGACGTCTGTCCGTCTTTTTAAAAATAAGATACAGCTCGCAATTTTTAAGATAGATCTTCGTGATTCGGTATAGAAGTTTCTATTACTTCTAGGATGTTTGGTATTGACGCCTTTATATAGCCCCCATAGAACGGTACCTCCCGATTTCCGGTATTTTGAAGGTGTGGCCTCAATATTCCTCCGAAATGGCTGAAATTTGATATTTATTCTTCGTTTCGGGTATAAATTTGTCTTTATAGGTCCATAAATTTGTCTATATAGGTCCACGCCTTCATATAGCCCCATAGAACGGTGCCTCCCGAATTTCGGTATTTTGAAGGTTAGCCACATTGTTTTACCGAATTTGCTGAAATTTAGTATTTAGTCTACTTCATAAACGAAATGAAACCAATTGAAGTAAAATTCAATACAACTCATGGTGGAGGGTATAACAAGTTGTTATTGATATTCACTTGCATATCCCAACTAATTTGCGATGCAAAACTGTTTCAAGGGCCAGCAACGTGGACCGGTTAGGCTAATATTTAATATAAAAGATGACATGTTGTACTTACGACCTTTTATATTTTGCCTTACTACCTTTTCTTTCAATTAAATTTCATGATTAATTCCGTTAATGTACGTGGTTTCTTAGCTACATTGTAATCCCAAATAGTGTCCTTTTTTGTCTTCCCAAGTATTTCTGCCCCAACTCACTGCATCTTTTGTTTTTGTCTGCAAACCATGTATAATCTTCAGCATGAATTGTCTTCCTGCGTTTAGGAAGTTTATCATCAGAGCTTTCAGAATCACCGTGAAAACCATAGGGAACTAGACCCATTACACCATCGTCTAATTCCATTCCAAAATAATACTGCTCTTTGTTCGCAAAAACCATGATGTCTTCTTAGTTTAATAACATTTCAATCAATTATTATTTCAGAATTATTTAATAATATAAACATTGCATTTACCCGTCCGTTAGAAGGGATTACTTTATTGAATTCAGAATACAAACTAATCTCGTTATGTGAAGAAATGTCCCAAAAGAAAACACAAATTACCAGTTGATAAAGTTAAGTAAGATATACGACAGAAAAAACAGTAAAAAATTTTAATTTTTTTTACAATTTTTCAAAAATTTTTACAAATTTTTGAACACATACAGCATCCCAATTTCTATCAATGAAAAGGCCAGAAGTCCATCTTTCATAATCAGTTCACTTATAGGGGAAAATAGATTTCAAAATGTAAGTTTTCGTTGCAATATAGAAGTTATCACATTTTTGTTCAAAAGTTTGCTCCATAGGCTCCGCCAAATATCATCCGATTATCACCCAAAGGTGTAGGCTAGTTCTTTATATTGTACCCCAACCATAGATGACGTAAAACATTGTATCTGAACTACATTAGCTGTAGTATTCTTTTAAAGTATACATTTTCCTGTGGACTTACGACCTTTTCGTACTCAAATTTGTACGTTTTGTGGACTTACGACCTTTTCCGACAAGGGCAAAACATATAGAAAAACGCGACATTCTACCATTTTCTTTGTATCATACGACGTGTTTTGACCTGTACTATCATCCTGTAACAAAAACGCGATTTCCAAAAAAAGTGGACTTACGACCTTTTCCGACGGAGCAGACGATATATGCATATGTATGTATGTACAAACTTATTTGTGCACATACGTAGAAAAATAAATTAATTTCCTTTGTTTGAAGTAAAAACAATTGTCTCATATGTCACTAATTTAGCACACTTTTGATGGATGAATGAATGACAGGTCTTTGCGAACTTAAGCTATCCACGTCAACAGAATATATAAATATATAATATATATATATACTTTTTCTTAATTTTATATTTTTCTCCTAAAATCTTAAACATAGACAAATACATTAAACATTATTATTGTTCTTATTTTTTAAGACCTTCAAACTTATTTTATTGTTTGCAAAAGTTTTTTTTTATGTGAAGACCTAATTTTAAAAAATTTTCTTTATATTTTAAATAATCTAAATGTTGAAATACAAAAAATTGGATTCGTGACGGGTAATAATGTCGAATTATTAGAGACGAAGATGGCGGATTTGAGTGTGCCTCTGATATTTGCATAAACCATAACAGAAAAATAAAATAACTGAAAATATGGGACTTTCTAAATATTGTAATCTCAGAAGATAGGACTGACCATACAGATAACATTATTTTTTCTTTAACATTATGACTTCTGATTTTTATACTTGCCCACAATAAATTTCGAAAGGGAATAACCAATTACGTTTCAACTTTGCACGTCGTAATACTTCTAAGAAACTTAAAGCAAGTTTGACAATGGACAATGTCGGTTAAAAAATTCGGATTTTAGCAATTTATTTACAGGGAACTGAAAGATACCTACTGCCAATAAATAAAACTTGCATTTTATTCGGGCATGTTCTGGAATTCACCGTGTATCCATTTCACATCACACATGCACTTCACCTGTGAAAGCAATTGCTGTTCTGTATTTCACGTGAAAAGAGCTTTCATATCTCACGAAAGAACTTCGGAAAGCTTTATTAGAGCTTTCATACTTTATCATTAACAATGAAAAATATCAGTCTGTGTTGGCGCATCAACGAATACACATGCGTGTATTCCAATCGTTCCGACATCGTAACGATATCGGAAGCAAGTTTGGGACGATTTGTCCGATTTCGGATCCGAAATCGTAACGATATCTTAACGAAAGTTGTATGAAGTGGTGGACATAATTTCGGAACGAAATGTCGGAGGGAAATCGGATCGATTTCGGTCAGAATTCGGAACGAAATCGGAAGAAAATCCTTGGGAAATTCGGAATTCGAATTTTTTCCTCCGAATATTCGTACAGATTTTTGAACGATTTTGGAATAATGTCGTATGAATATCGAAGGAAAACATTTTTCTCTGACGCCTCTTTTTATACCCTCAGCATTTATGCTAACGAGGGTATATACACTTTCATACGGGCAAAATGTGCCTCATCGAAATAATGGTTTTAGACCCCAAATATGTTTGGACGAAATGTGTTTCAGACAATTTGGAGTCGATTGAGCAATGTCCGTCTGTCTGTCTGGTTGGCTGGAGCGCACGATAACTCTCGAACGGATGGACCGATTCGGTTCAAATTTTGGCTTTCGTAATATTTTGCCCAAACTTAGTTTAAGTTCGAAGATGGGCTATATCGGTCCACTCCTTCCGGTACCTCCCCCTCAAAGGTTCGAAAATGTTCGGAAAATTTGTGCGCACGATAACTCTGGAAAGGAGTAACCGATTTGGTCCATACTTGCCCATCGTAAAATGTGTACCAGACTTAGATACTGTTTCAATATAGACTCAATCGGACCACTCCTTCGGGTACCTCCCACACAAAATTTCGGAAAAGTTCAGTTTAGGGCCATCTCTCGAATCGCTCTGATTTTTGTTTTAGCAACTTGTATTCACTGCCGTCCATACGACGGTACAAGTTTCATTAGGGGCAAGTCCATAGTTCCTGAGAAAATAGCCTGAAAGTTGCAAAAAAAAACCCCTATGACACCGTGTGACTCTAGAACGGATCTGCGATTCGGTCCAAAATTTGGCCTTAGTAATATTTTGTCCAAACATAGTTTACGTTTGAGGATAAGCCATATCGGTCCACTTCTTCAGGTACCTCCCCCACAAAAGTTTAAAAATGTTCGGAAAATTTGTTCATACGGTAACTCTTGAAGGGAGTTGCGGAATTGGTCCATACTTTACACATCCTAATATATCTACTAGATATAGATCATGTTCAAATATGAACTATATTTGTCCACTCCATCCGGTACCTCCCACACAAAATTTCGGATAAGTTCACTTAAGACCTGCTATCGAATCACTTTGATTTTTGTTGAAGCAACTTGCATGCGCTGCCTCAATTACGATGGTAAACGTTTTTTCAGGGACAAGTCCATACTTCTTGAGCAAACATCCCGAAGGGTGTAAAAGCCCCCTAAAGCACCACATGTAGCGGCTGGAGATCCACTTCCATAATGGTCAATGTAGATTCATTCCTTCCTAATCCTAATGAACATTTTTGTCGGTTCAAATTCCCAATATTTTTCAAAACCCCTAAATACATACGTTTTTTGGGAAAAAAACTGTTTCAGTATATACAGGCTGAGGGTATATCTCTGTCGGCAAAGCCGACTGATACTTTTTTACTTGTTTATTCATAAATTTTTCTTTTTTTATTGGAAGATTGTAATTTCAAATGTATCTAATGGTTTTCACTGTTATCATTTTGTAGTTATGGTAGAACAATGTAAACCTTGTGTACGAATATGTTGAGTATATTAGCACTACCTTGGATTATTATATGTTGCATTTATATTTAAAATATTTCAAAATTGTATATGCGAATTTTATAACCAACCATTTTGTTTTTCGACAACAAACCAAAATGTTGCTTGTTGATATGTACAAAAGGTGGTTGCTGTGCGAAGGTAAATTTGTTTCCGACATATCGATCCGAATTCGTACCGAAATCGGAAGAAAAACATTAGCATATTCCAAGGGACATTTACATACATGTTGAATTTAGTACTTCAAGAAAAAATACATTTTTACATCATGTTTTGTTAAGAAAATTAAATATTTTTTTAAACGCTCATACAAAACAAATTAAATGTTAGTCCTATGCAGTTTTTTGTAGAAATTTTCAATTAGTTTCTTTAAAAAATAAGGATTCACTCAGCTCTCGCCATCAAAATTTTCGGTGTGAGGAATACACCTCAACTAGGTGTAAAGTGTGTTGCAGAACAGCTTTAGGTGTGTTCGATACACGTGAGGTGCAGAGGTGAATGTCAGAACATGCCCGATTGATTTTTGTCGGAAGGTTCATAGGTGCTAGTCGTATCCTTGAGAAAACCTTATTTACCTTATTAAAATTCCAAATTAATTGACAAAATCCCCCGAAATCTGCCAAATGTTAGATTCTGAGGAATGACTTCTTTTCAAATTTAGAGTTGGCTAAACAGACTGTTGCTTTTTTACCTTTTTGAGCAATCCTATCGGAGCTGATTTTCACAAAGGTTTTTACATGAGCATGGGTTTTATAAGCAACATATCCCTAATGATACTGTCAAGGAACGTATGATAATCAATAAGGAACGTATGATAATGTGGAATGCAGGCGTACTCCGAAAGAAGTCGAAACCCCGTAGAGTGAAATAGGAGTTCACCAAGGTGGTTTGATTTCTCCAGAAGTGTTTAACCTCCACCTTTCTCGAATGAATAAACTTAAGCCTACTAATTACTAAAATAACGTTTATTCCATTCAAATATTGAAAAAGGTCATACGCAACTAATTAAAAAAAAAATTGATTTCTTTGTTAAAAAATTATTCTTTAAAAAAGCTTTTACGACATTTTTATGATTCTCAGAATTAAAGAAAATTAGTGAGAAACAAATGTTATGTCAGTTTGGTTATCTCATGTGGCTCTAAATTTTTTCTTCAATTATATATCTGCTTACAGGGACTTCAAAAATTGCCCATAAATTAAAATTTTGAAATCATTTTGTGCGTAAGCGTTTCTCACCGAATCACCTTATAATAAAGATTTTATGTAATCTTATGTAGAAACTCATTACACTATGTTGCAGGGATATGAGGTTGTAAAAAAGTCATAACCCTAATGAACATATGCTAAGATGAGCATAAAGTACCCCAAGATTCTTGGGGTAACATATGACTAGACAGCGGAATCCTATGCAAATGCATATATGCTTAGGATGGTCGTAGAGAAAATCTGATTAGACAGAAACTCGTTTTATTACAAAATAAAACGCATTAGGCCCAGAAATTTTTGAATATTTTGCATATCGTGCATATTTTGACATATCTGTACATATCTGCATTACCATATGCAAAAATATATTCAAGGATTTGTGGTCTAAATATCCCACCGAAATGGCTGAAATTTGGTATTAAGTCTTCGTTAAGGGTTTGCAACTTTACAACTGATATCTGTCCGAATAGGTCCACGTCTTCATATAGCAACCATAGAACGGTACCTACCGATATTCGGTATTTTGAAAGTTGTAGCCTCAATATCTCACAGAAATTTCTGAAAATTGGTATTTAGTCTTCCACAACAACATTCCACCTGAAATTTGTCGGCATAGGTCCACGTCTTCCTATAGCCCCCATAGAATGATACCTCCCGATTTTCCCCGGTTGTGGCTGTGGTTATACATTTCTCTATTTTATTGACTTGTCTGAAGAGAATTTTAAACAGAAAAATTGTACACACAAACATTTTTGTACCTATTATTGGAATATTTGTTGCATAAGAAAATATGTAAAATGCATAAATTTTGCATATGCAAAAATTTATGCATTTTGCATAATTTTGCATATGTCATATGTTTCGATTGCAATGTAATTAGAAGCCAAAAATATACCCAGTCCAAAAATTTGACATGAATCGGACCAAAAATAGGGGTTGCATAAAATTCCGCTGTCTACATATGACAGTATGTTCATGTGATCAGCGCATGTCACAGCTATATGCGGCAAGCTAAGATGTAGGAACAAGTTCAAGCTCAAGCTATGCGGCACCAACGCGATGGAACAATATTCAAACTTATCAGAATGACGCCTTTAGAACTACAACAGGGTGCCTTCTCATATCATTAGTGGCCCATCTTCATGAGGAGACGAAATTCTTCCAATAACAAAACACGATGACATGCTCTGGTTACAGTACTTTCTCGGGTGTTACCGTGAGAGTCATCTTAATCACCATATGATGGACGCCCTCACCCACGCATGTCTGTAGGGATTTCCATGGTCTAAAGAGAGGGAGAGAGATGTCTAACGCTATAAGAGATCCTATAGAGCCTAAATCAGCAAACCTATCAAGCAGTTTTAAATAGCATTCACACAGACGAATTCGCATATTACATAAACAATTATCGTGTGAATGCGGTCCTCAGAGTGCATTCCACATTTATAGGAATTGAAGAAAATCAATGGGTCGTTTAAATTCCTATAGGGCAAGGATTGATGACACCGTGCAAAACATCTGCTCAGCATGTGGTACAGGCTCGCACTACAAACTGCACATTGTCCTACAAAACCTACTCAACTAACTCTAAAAGCTTTGTGGTAATAATAAATCGAAACAGCTACATTCCAAGACCAGGAGATGGAGCTAGATTAACCTGGACAAAGAATAGTCCAGTTTCAAACGCTATCAAGAAGAGACAACGTGGCAATTGTTGAAGCACCACCGAGTGAATGGAGTCGCATCATCCAGAAGATACACGTCATTGGACGTTTAAAATTTCTTCAGTCCACTGCCGAAGAGCGGCAGAAAGGACCGCTCTAATTGATATAGAGCATAATAGGTCATTTAGATATGACATCATTAGCCCGATTTATCCCATTATCAGGTTTTATTTGCTAAATCCGTCCAAAATCTACCAGATTTCCCATACAAAAATAAATCCACGTATTGAGTGGATTTGTTTTAAATCCGGCATAAATCCTTGTATACAACTCTGTTTTATGCAACATGTTGCTAGAAAATACAAAAAGTTGCAAACTGGCACATGTAACAAGGTAGATGAATCGGTGAATTGTTATAACAAAAATAAAATAATTCATTTTTTGCTCATTAGTTAGCATTAGTAGCATAATGTGCTAATATATTCAATATTAAACAATAAATTTGTAATTTGCCGTATGTTTTTTTGCGACGATGGGCTGATGCATATACCTTGGTAATTGTGCTATGAACAAAAATCAGCTGACTGTCATTTAAATCCTCCAAAGGTATATCTAAATGCAATGAGATTTTTACTGTATTTATTAAATCAACTTCCTGCATATGTCCCACATAAAACAAACAATTCAGGCAAATCTAACAAAACTTCGGGAAGAGTACGAGCGGTGCAGAAAAAGCAAAACGTTGATATATCTAAAGGAATTTAGTTATCTGCGTTCAAATTGAAAGATGGTAATGCTCAAACAATAGCAGAATCTCTCCGAAATGTCTTAGATGAGTTCAACCCTTGGGGTAGATCCCCAGGTGACGGTTGTTGCCGCTACAACAAGCGTGAATACTAGAAAAAAGATAGGCGTTGTAGTTTGACTGCAGCAAATGCTCGAAGAGAAAGCTTACCTCGCACCCAAGATTGCGTCCTTCGATTTTTCATGGACGATGAGCTCCCTGTGTCGGCTAAATCACCAAACATCGAATACTTCTTTGTGCAAGATTTGTCTATGATCAATTGAAAGTATGGCTCAGCAATAATAAACTGATTAAGACGACTGGCGGCTGGATCACTTTTGTAAACTTAAAACAGATTCCAAACATCTCTAATGTACCATTCTAACTTTTATCACGTTTATTCTGATGTCTGCAACCCGAAACAGGTTGCGTAAAGCGGGGTACACACGATCAGTTTTGACTGTCAGTTTTGCTCAACTAATCGGTTGCTTGCCAGTGTGGTCGTTCATTTTTGTCAGTCATCAGGCAACCGCAATATATTTTGTGGTGGCTGGACGGTTGGACAGTTATCGATAATTCCGAAAAATCGACAGTCAAAACTGATCGTGTGTACCCCGTTTAAATCTGTTCATTCATTTCTTACTCATGGGCTGATCATCGACAATTGACTACCAATTCCTCGCCAAAGATTTAGAAGAACTATATGTTGTTGTTGTAGCAGCATAGGAACCTACGTATAAGTAAAGGTTTGATGCTGGGTTGGCAGCTGCTGGCCGAAACACTATGGTTTCGGGTCAATTCGGTACGAAAGAACACGCTGCTGCGGGATTGATGAATTATCTATAGTTGTGAATGACAGCCCAAAAGCTCTCAAATGCTTGAATACTCCTCCATAAAGTAATAAAGGGATACGTGGTTGTAAAAAAGTCATAACCCTAATGAACACGTACGTGTTCCTATAAGTAACTGACTTCATTCGTTTATTGATAGACCGGCTACATAATTTGGGTCGTATAGTTTGTTTGATGTTTGACCAGTTGCTTTGGTGCTTAATGAAACCCAACAGAAATGAGCACAAATAATAAACATTTGTTTTTGGACTTGGAACCATGTGGCTTATAGAAGTATTATAAATAGCTATGAATGTACAATGTAGTAGAAAAATTGTAATTAAGGAAATGGTTCAGTGATCTTTTTGCGTTTTTTTTTTCTTTTTTGTAGCTAAAGAACTTTACAAAACTGAAGCCAATTAATCATATTTTCTTTGTTAATTTATCACATTTAAAAAGGCCATCATAGTTGACGGGCATATGTAGAATATTTGTTTTGCTATTTTAAAGGAATTTGCTTAAAAACATTGTATATATTTCTATATATAGAATTCTGATGATTCGTAATACAAGGGGTCGGTAATTTATGGGGGTAAAATACTAAGCAACAATTTATCGGGGTACGAACTATCGCTATTCTACTCTATACATGCATGTATATTTATTGGTTCTTAATATTCTTTATTTCTCTGCCTGTAAAACATTCAACAGCCACAAATGAAAAATGAAAATTATATCGCTTATAAAATATTTCCGATAATTCCGAATTATTACTTATTTACGCAAATGATCCAATTGTTATGAAAGTACATTGCTCCAGACGACTTTGGGTCTGTGTTCCGTGAGAAATAGCAAGTGAACGAACGAATAATCGATAATTTATTACAACATTGTAGAAAAATGTTATTTAATATTTTATGGCAAGCCAATTACGCGAGAGAACAAAACTGCAAAAAACATGTTTCTATTTCTATTAAATAATAATTGCAATTAATGTCAAAATACAAATCGTAAATATGTTTGAACTGCACACATTAAACAGATTTCCTACAAATCGAACCAAACTTTTGGTAAATTTATTGTGGAAAATAATTGCCTAATTGCATCTTTACTATTTTGTTCATAATGAAGTGCTTCTAATAATATTTCGAATACAGTTTCGAATTCATGTTCATCCATCGGAGACCATAAACTTCACACATGAACAACATCATCGAAAAGGCATTAGCTCACTCAATTGATGGCAATTCAAGGCTGAGAAAATTTGGTTAAACGAAATACAATACAATTCAGCTCAATGTTGTTTTTGTATTTGTTGTTAAAAAATCATTTAATTTCCACTTCAGTCATGACAAAGAGGAATTATTGAACATTTTATTGAAAAAACATTACTTTTGTTATACGAAGATAATAATGATTAAACGTGATTGAATACATACAGTGTTTTCTTTGTTTTGTACATAATTTCAAGGGAAATTGAAAAGAAAATTTGCATGAAATGAAAGAGAAATTTTCCTAACCAATTACCATGGTGGTCAGAAAGCAATCAGCTTTGAAAAATGTAATTCATATTTACGAAAAAAAAATTCGAATAAAATGAATCATGGCTTGACGAGGTTCATGTGAACCCATAGTTCTTCAGGGTTGGAAGTTGGGGTTGATAAATGCCAAAGTTCAGGATTTGTTTAAGTTCCTCTTAATAGCAAGTAGACACATGATAACCTGTGATAGCACCCTAAGTAGAGCTTTCAATCTTGGATTAACGAGATTTTTAAGATAAGGTGATTTGTAAGCACTGGAGGATGTGCTTGAAAATTATAACGTAATATTACCGCCATATAGCGCGACAAGGTATGACCACATGGCACAGTGGTTTTGAGCCATTGGCCAAAACTAAAAAACTGAATGTCAAATTGTTGGTATAACATTTGGCAACTCTGACAGCTATGACAGAATTTTTAAAAATATATTTTGTGTCATTCGAATGCGTTCTTCTTAAGAATAGCTCCAAAAGTTGGAACATTTGACTAATTTTACACTTACAATTTACGTGCAAATAAATATATTCAAAATATCGCGAAACTAATACGTATTGCAAAATATTACAAGGGAATTTGAATGATGAGGTAATAGCTTATTATACCCTATACCACAATGTGGAAAAGGGTATTATAAGTTTGTTTTGGTAAAAATTCATGTAACACCGCGAAATATTCGTCGGAGACCCCCAATGTGGCATACCAATCTTCATATCTCGACGAGATGAAGCGATTTTGAGATGTGTGTCCGTCCGTCCGTCCGTCTGTCCATTATAAATTGTAAACACGCTCCAGGCCGCAATTATGGACCGATCGTCACGAAATGTTGTATGGAGGTCGGGTTCAGATCAGAATAGAATATTGATCGTGAAATATTTAGCGGGTGAAATGGACCAAAAACATAATATTTATGCAATTTTCTAGCGGCTCTGTAGGTCTCAATAATAGTCCGATCAACGCGTAATTTTAAATAAGGTAAGAGTATATCACAAAGGAGAAGCTTGCAATTTGAGATGGCGATCGCATAATATTTAGAGGGTTAAGTGGACCAAAACTTTTGTGTGAAAATGTTTAATATACAGCTTATATCTTCATTCCTGGAAGTGGCATTCCGGACAAGTGAGATATACTTGAAAGTGGAACGCTTGACCTTTCAATTGATGCCAATTATGTTGGTGTGCATGATCAGATAACAGAGTTACAGACCAATATATTCCGTTATTTGTTTGTAGTGTAATAATAAACTCGCTAGAAGTCGCAATTATACATCAATAGTCACGAAATTTTGCACCGGGTAAGAGTATAGTCCAAAAAGATGCCTACAATTTTGAATGATGATCTGATATTCTTTAGCGGGTGAAATGGACCATTACTTTTGTATGAAAAATATAAAAATTTTATTTTTGGTCGATATTTGAATTCCTTGAGGACATATATATTTCGCAAAGTAGCCTACATATGGAAAAAAACTACTGACCTTTCCTCTGATGTAAATTGCAACAAAGGGTTGCTAGATAACGGGCCTACTGCCTAATATATATTGGGTTCTGTGTAGAGAACCACATTTTTATCCCATGCTACATATTGTCTCTCCAAAAGTTTATGTAACACCACGAAATATTCGTCCTAGACCCCTTATTTGGTATGCCAAAATTCATATCTCGACGAGATAAAGCGATTTAGCGATGTGTGTCCGTCCATTAAAAATTGTAAACAAGCTTAAGGCCGCAATTATGGACCGATTGTAACGAATTTTTTAAGGAGGATGGGTTCGGGCCAGAATAGAAATGATTAGTTTTTGGTGATGATCGTGAAATGTTCAGGAGATGAAATGGACCAAAAACAAAATGTTAACCAATTTTGTAGCGGCTCTGTAGGTCAAAATAATAACCCCCAAAATTTTAAACAAAGTTTGAGTTTATAATGAAGATGAAGCGTACAAACCAACGTGAAGATCAGATAATACTTAGCGGGTTTAATGGACTGAAACTTTTGTGTGAAATTGGTAAAAATTTCAATAACGTAGCGGTTAAACATCGGAAGTAGTAGTACTACATAAGTGGGTTTCATTACATTTTAGTTTGTGTGAACCAAATTTTCCTTTCCTGCTACAAAAATGTCTTTGTCATCCTAGATAACTTTTTGGTTTTGGTCATAGGTATTATACATTACATCTCTGATATTTGATAATTAAATTTCCACAATCATTGAAAAGAAGTTCCGTGGAGAACGATTGTCCAGGGAAAGTGGTATAGGGTATCCCATGGTCGGCTCCGTCCGACTATAGACTTTTCTTACTTGTTTTTTTTTTTTTTTTAATAGTGTTTTAATGGTTTGTGGAATTCCAGTTAGCAGTATGTTTTCTTAGTGTGTTTTTAGTGACAATTAGATCATATACTTAAATTTGATTTAAGGTTTTAGTCATGATGCCCACCTCGGGATTGATTTTCCAATGTATGTCTTGGGTTTCATATTATCCAGTATTAATATGAGCTGCCATCTAATGTTACAGTCTAAAGCTGCCGTAGAATATGGTTTCTATAGATATGTTAGGGTACAATTTGTTATTCTACCATGTATGTTATCATAATTGGCATCTGTGGAAAGGCCAAGAATTCTTTTTACAAATATGACACTGGAAATAATTTTGGCAACTTTCTCCACTCAAGTGGATCCACTATGCATGCCCTTCAATAACAATAAACAAAATTAATGAATGATGGTAGAAAACATCGATTAGGGTCACTTATATCAAAGCTGCTCAAAGGGCGCCCTTCTGCTGTCGGTGTGTGTCAATTTACTCACTCACACAATTAAAAAAGAGAGCTTTTGTTTTTGAAATGAAAATTTTCAATACACAATTTTTTTTTCCATTACACAAGACAACCCAACAAACCAACATTACTCGAAAAAAACATCATATTTGAATTATAAATTCATGTGTAGCCACTGGAGAATAAACGAAACTTGATTCTCTTGAAAATAATGAATGTTTATGGTAATTATTAGCTTATCCGTGTAATTAAAGAATGTATTTATACTAATTATTTTTCGTAAATTTTATAAAATCAGACTGAACGGTATGTTGGAAAACTATCAAAATGTTTGTGTTTCAAAACCAACACAATAACAAAATATGTTTGTAGTTGTATGAGCAGCCGTACTTATATGTTACAATAAGTTTCGAACGCCACTAAAGTTTCCGGTAGCACCCTAAATACAAAATCTGAATTCAATATACATACATAATTTGCAAACTTATTTCCCGACCAAATTCCGTCACACATTTTAAATTTCATCGAAATTGGACATACATATCGAACACACATACCTAAAATCGGGCATAAATCTATATCGGAGCTGTATCCAATCTGACCCGATTTAAATATAATTTAACAAAAATTTTTCTAGACCAAATTCCGTTACACATTTCAGATTTCATCTAAATTTGACATACATAGCGTGGTTGGTGCACGAAATACCTTAAATCGTCGGAAATGTATATGGGAGGTACATCCATAACTGAACCGATTTTAATATAATTTATCAAACTTATTTCTAGTCCGAATTCCGTCACACATTCCCAATTTCATAAAAATTTGACAAATTAGGTGGTTTAGTGCACCACATACCTCAAATCGGGCGAAAATATATTTGAGAGCTATATGGAAATCATATTCGGTTTCAATATAATTTACCAAATTTATTTCTATACCAAATTCCGTTACACATTCCAAATTGCATTGCAATTGGTGCACCAAATACATGAAATCGGGCGAAAATATATATATGGCAGAAATTGTTGTTGGCGTTTTTTATTGTTGGACTGCAGAATTTTACATCTTTGTGTTTATTTCAGCTTTAGTCCATATTTTGTTGTATTCAAGTATTTGAATAACAACAAAATGTTTTACAGTGGATATGAAATTGATTAGTTGCGGGCGGAGGGTCGGGAATACTATAGTTTCAGTTGTCACCAAACAACTTCATCAGTTCCCTTTTCCGCCGACTCTGTATCGATAAACAGGTCAATAAGCCCATCCAGCAAATTAAACAAAATGAGAAATTTGCTATATGGCCCTAAAACTGATTACCCTACAATTTGAGTCGAACTAAAGAATTTTATATCCACCACTGTTTTTATGTCGTCTTTGCATTGCAAAGAATACGAACATAGTGTGTTGCTTCAATAAGCGGGGGTAAAACAACTAATCAATTTCATATCCACTGTAAAACATTTTGTTGTTATTCAAATACTTGAATACAACAAAATATGGACTAAAGCTGAAATAAACACAAAGATGTATATGGCAGAAATTTCCAAATCTGAACCGATTCTCACCTGTGTATATCGTTTCAGGCAATGCACAGTGGTCCCACTTGTATGGAAAGGAGGACCAAAATTGCACTATCGCCTCGAAAATTTTAATACAGGTTTATATTGATGTATAAAGATAGATCAAAGAAATTAAGTGGATGTAGGTCCACATTTAGGCATAGCCCCCATATAAAGGTACCGCCCGATTCTTGGTATTTTGACGATTTTAGTCAAATTTCCCAACCGATTTAGTTGTAATAAGAGTGCATTTTGAGTTCAGACAGAACAAATTACCTCCTCGTAACAAATGTTCAACATAGGCCCAAGTTTTGGTATGGCCCCCATATCCCGATTTTCGGAATTTTGTCGATTTTACAGGCGTGGTATAAGGGGAATAACTTACCGGGTAGCGGATGGGTGCAGTTGGATTTTTTTTCTTCATAAACTGTATTTAAAAAATATGTATATCGTCACTATAAATGCCCGAAGTCGCATTTCAGAAAATGGGATAATATTTCAGATTTTGTTGTAATGACTTCGTATATGATTGATAATGTCCCATATACCAGGGTGTCAAAAACCGATTAACCGGTTTTGAGTTACGAAACCGAAACCGGCTTTCGCCAAAAACGTAATTTTCGGTTAACCGAAAAAACCGGTTATTGGTATCGGTTAAGCGGTTTTGAAAATATAGTAATATTTTTTAAATTTAATTAAAATTTTATTCTTGAAAGTAAAGTAAACTTAACTAACACAAGGTTCGGGTAAAGTTGTATGTGTCAGATTCCTTTCAATTTGAAAAATATTTTGTGTAAAATGTATAGTTCTCCCAATCTAGTTCAATTGATGTATGAAAAACTGCGTATACGTAATATCTAACGGTAATTTGCATGACGTTACTCATACGTTTTTCAATAAGGAAGTCATTATTCTTAATTTACGCCTTGCCATACATTTTTAATAAAATATTTATCAATTATGAGCAATTTTGAACCTATTTTGCATTACCGGTTTAGACCGGTTAACCGGTATTGAAAATTTTTGAAAACTGAAAACCGGGTTTTGAAAAAAATTGAAAATTTCGGTAAACCGAAAACCGTTTTGTTTGGAAAACCCGGTTTTTTGGACACCCTACCATATACGCGCCTTCATAAGATTAATATTCCATAAAACAGTTTTTCATTTTATAGCGTTTTTTGCTTCTGCAGTAAAATTATTATTTTGTTAGTTACGACTTTAAGCATTTATGGTGACGATATCGAGACTCACAAATACTCACAACATTAGTTAAACTCAATATGAATTAAGGGTAATGATATTAAAAATACCAGAAAAAGAATTTAGTTTTAGGGAAGTTAGAAAACGTATTATGAATATGTTTTTTTTTTTTTCATAAAAACATCATAAACTACGAATGTTTTGCGGATGTATTTTACGTGTTTAAGGAACCACATATGAATCACAATAGAACACGATTACTCTCAAAGGAAAAAACCGACTTGTTCCAAATTTTGAATATATAGCATTTCCAAATTAAATGAAACCTTTTCCAAATTGAATGAAACTTTTTCCAAATTGAATGAAACCTTTTCCAAATTAAATGAAACCTTTTCCAAATTAAATGAAACCTTTTCCAAATCAAATGAAACCTTTTCCAAATCAAATGAAACCTTTTCCAAATCAAATGAAACCTTTTCCAAATTGAATGAAACCTTTATTTTTATTAAAAGAAAAAAAGCCAGAATATTTTGAAAAGAGAAAGAAATAAAAAATTATATGGGTTTTCACCGATTTTTTACTTAAATTCTAATCTTAAGTAATGACATAAAAGTGTACCTCCCTGCATGTTTTGCTTCCTTGAACTTAAACATTTCATAATTTTTAAAGTTATAGCGAAATAATCCTAAAGAGAAAATTTAGTTTTAAAAAATTCCTAATAACACTGTGAACAAAATAAAGGCGAAAATCTGGGGCAGAGATAATTCCTTTTGGGAATGAATGGCCTTTTTGAGTATATTAAGAATCCCGAAGGACAGATCAGCCGTGAGTCGAAGTTCCGAGTTATGGCCTGATTAAGTTTCTGCTGAAGAAGGCATCTGAAATTAACGTTATATCTTTGTTAATTGTTGTTTTAGGGTTTTCACCAAAAAATTAATCACGCCATAACTCGGAAGTTTGACTCACGGCGGATCTGTCCTTTAGGATTCTTAATATACTCACCAAGGGCTTTCATCCCCAATAAGAATTATCTCTGCCCCAAGATTTCGGTTCACATTGTAATAACAGGGGCTAATTGTAGTACCTAATGAAGTGGTTCACGATTTGCTGCTTGGGGAATTCTCAATGGACATGGTCCTTACATAATTGGAGCAGTCGTGTTGATTGAGCTGTTCGATACTGTGCCCAATCACGTCAACGGTATTACGATCTATTGTCCGATCGCGTAGTACCACTTTGGCACACAATTTTATTCTTGAAAGTTTTTTTAGGATAATTTGTATGCAATAGCTTAATAAGTAAACGAATACACATAATGATAGAATTAAACCGGTGTAATTTGAAATTTTGAGTGCCATATTCAGCAATGTTGAACCCAAAAGTAAATGTATTTTCAAAAATACGCGATCAGACAATAGATCGTAATATCGTTGACGTGATTGAGCATAGTAACCAACAGGTCAATAAACAGGACTGCTCCAATTATGTAATGAGTATGTATGTCCATTGAAAATTTCACAAGCAGAAAATCGTGAACCACTTCATAATGTAATACAATTAGCCCCTGTTATTATTAGCAACTTTTTAACCCTTAATTCTCTCTTTAGCATTATTTCGCTATAACCTTAAGTGATGCCCAACACTTATGAAATGTTTAAGTTCAAGGAAGCAAAGCATGCAGTAAGGTACACTTTTATGTCATTACTTAAGATTAGAATTTAAGTAAAAAATCGTTGAAAACCCATATCATTTTTTATTTCTTTCTCTTTTCAACATATTCTGGCTTTTTTCTTTTAATAAAAATAAAGGTTTCATTCAATTTGGAAAAGGTTTCATTTGATTTGGAAAAGGTTTCATTTGATGTGGAAAAGGTTTCATTTGATTTGGAAAAGGGTTCATTTAATTTGGAAAAGGTTTCATTTAATTTGGAAAAGGTTTCATTCAATTTGGAAAAAGTTTCATTCAATTTGGAAAAGGTTTCATTTAATTTGGAAATGCTATAGTAAAATCCGGATTGAAAGTGGACAATATCGGTACAATCCTTCGGTTAACTCCCTCAGAAACTTATTTTTTCGCACATTTGCACTTTAATGGCCGTTGTATGATCGTTTCGAAATGTTTACCGAATCCTCCGGAGTTGTAAAAAATCGATTCCGTAGTCGGAGTCGAGCCATCTCTGGCTACATACTGCCATTATATTTTCTATTTATGTAATTACACTGATTTTCTAATGAATATTTCAAATACCTTTTATAAATATTTAAAAATTCCCAAAAAATAAAAAAAAAATCTTAATTTTGAAGAAAACTACGATAATACTAAAGAATACATATTTCTATTGCAAACACATTTAATCCACATTTATGGGTGAATGAATTTCCAACCTAAATTATTTAGTATATTGGATGCGGTGTCATCGCATCAACAATTTGAACAAGCTAATACAAATTTCTCATTTATTTATTTGAAACCCTGTTGAGAGATACATCAATATGTATTTTCTTTTTCTTCAAGAACAATAAAATCAGCATTTGTTAAGCCATTTATCACATAAATATTGAGTTCCTTTCTCCGAAATAAAGAAAGTGACGAAAAATGTTTCCCACAGCCAATGCATCCCGACAAAAAGAGTTTATTCACATAGGCCAGTTTTTTCTTTCCTTTTCATTTTATTAATAATATTCATTGCTGCTATTTAGCAATACTTTGTAAAAAGGCAATTTAAGTTTGTGTCATGGTGATTTGTCTCGCCGGTCATGAATTTTCTTTTATTAAGTTTTCCATTTAACTGGTTTCTGCATGGCTTGTCTGTTGCAAAGCAAAACAAAAAGGAACAAACATGACGTGTGGAAACCAGTAACAAGACGTTTATCCAACAACAGGCCTGTCACTGTCAACCAACGTTTTTTTTCTTTCACGCATGCGCAACAAGTGACTGGAAAACTTGTTGGCCGGTTCAATGGTTTAATGCTTCAGCGACGACAATCGACATTACGGGAGTAAATAATTGCTGTGTTTCGTTTGTTTTTTCTTCATCTTTGTATATTTTTGCATAACTTTCTCAAAAGTAATGTTTAAAGTAATGCTAGTGTAATTATTTGTTTAAAGAGTGTTCGAGATTACTATAGTCTGTGATGTTAAGCTGTTAAACGCTTTTGCAATCAATAATTATTGGCAGTTTCGAGGAATGAATTAATATTTAGTAATTATAGTCACTTGTTTATTAAAAAATGTGTATTTAATGTTAAAAGTTACGACGTCAAAAGATATGTCTTTGGTTAAAGTACTAATTTTTAGATATTGTGAAGAACGAAAAGGTTGTTCAATAAACCCTGATCATGACACGCTCAAAAGACGTAATGTACATCAGATAATGATCTGGGACTTTATTATCAAAATATCATCGCCCCAAACATCATTATGATATTTCGAATTCACCAAAAAAACAATCCTTATATGTAAGATATGTATGTTTGTCAGAATGATGCATTTTTTGATCGCACTTATGAACATTACTGTTCGTTTTTTTATTGTTTGCTTCAAAAGTTTGTGTGTGACGATTTACTGCCTCGGTTGCTATAAAATCTTATTTTTTCACATAATAACTGAAGATGTTATAAGTCAACATTTCTAATTGATTCCATAAATTGTTAAACTATAAAAAAGTGAATGAGTTATACACATATATACAACTTTAGATAAATATCACGCCATCGAAATATTAAAAATCCCCAAAAATATTTTTCCATATAAATCATATATTTTATGATCTTTTTTTGTATATAACATTTTCGATATGTTACGTATGTTATATTTAAGATAAACAAATCAATCAGTTTAAATTAGAATTTGTTTATCGATTCAGTTTATTTATTTTAAAGAGGTTTTATGATTTCTAATCATTTTAGAACGCAGCGGTATTTGATGTACCTCAAATCGGATTTGCAATAAATGACAGTTAACACCTTAAATTTCGAAAAAATTTTATTTTTATTTAAAAGCTTTTTTTAAATATACAGAAATGCGTATGTATGTACATTAGGGTTATAACCGAAAAATACCAGTACTGCTTATATGGCATACATAAAAACTCCTTTCTCTGGACGATTAGGCGAAAAAATTTCCGCGCCGAAATAAATATAGGGCTTTTAATATTGAAGAAGGTTTAATATTGAAGATTTTAATGAGAAAAAAAATAAAGAAAAAATATGTAAATACTTAAATCTTGAATGCATTCGGTGCGGGAACAAAATTAAAAAAGTAAGCACACATTTCTCAAAAATTTTACCATGGCCTACACAAATGTGTAGTTTTATTTTTGATATTTGCAAAATTTAAAAAAAAATTGTAACCCTAATATACATATGTATAAATTCATATTATTTGGATTTTCAGATTATTATTTTTGGTATTATTTGTTGTCCATTGTCGTATATACTGTATGGGTTTTCGTATCATTTTGACAATACAATTTGTTTGACAATATTTCAAACAAGAAAACCCACAACTTTGTTGTTGTGTATTTGTGGTATTGTGTGATTATTGTTTGCACGAGGTCTGTTTGGGAGAGGGTGGCTAATAAAAAATACGTTGTTAATCTGTTTTGTTTTCTTTTTTTTTGTGAAACAGACAAGTGTTGACGAAAGCATTTATTTTCCATTTCACATATACATACATACCTACATAATTCACCGCGAAAATCCCCTACTGTTTCTATTAGAAACACGTTTATATTAGTTTTTATTTTGTTTAGAGAGATGTTTAGTTTAATTTATTTTGTTTGTTGACACTGCTTCATGCGTAAAAAAAAAGCATAAAAAAAATAATTTTCCTTTTGTGATGTTTGGTCTACGAAAATAATAATATTTACTGGTAGAAAATAATCAGTTAGTATAAAAAATAGTTCAAGCCATTACTCAACAAAAAACGTAGCAGTCTTTAGTGTCACATCTTGTTATACCCTCAGCCTTTAGGCTAACGAGGGTATGCATATTAGAGCGTCCAAAAAATTACAAAATTGTTTTTTTTATTTCCCTACCCCTAATTTTTTCCATTTGATCCAAAAACTTTATATATGAAATTTTAACGTTAACCCGTGCTATCAGAGGGATTTTTGTTTCCATAGGAACGGGAGCAAAGGTCAGATTTCAAGATGAGAAAACTTTCAAAAAAACAATTTAGTCATTTTTTGGCCCACCCTTTTGATATGATAACAATACACCTCATGGAAATATAATTTTTGGACCCCAAACGTGTTTGTATGAAATCCGTTTCAGACAATTTGGAGTCGATTTAGCTCTGTCCGTCCGTCTGTCAGGCTGGCTGGAGAGCACGATAGCTCTCGAAGGGATCAACCGATTTGGTCCAAATTTTGATCTTTATAATATTTTGTAATAACATAGATCAGGTCAAAACTTAAATATCGAAGCGAGTAGTAGATTTGGTACAAACGTTGTTCTTCGTAGTATATCTTCCAGACATATGTATGTATATCAGGTTAGAATATGGACTATATCAGTTTACTCCTACGGGTACCTCTGACACCAAATTAGAAAATTTTTCGGAAGAGTGCAGCGTAAGAACAACATCTCGGATCTTTTTGATTTTTTGCATCAGGTTGTGTTTGCGGCTTCTATTACGACGGTGTAATTTTTTCGGGGGCAAGTCAATACTCCCTGAGATAATGGCGCAAAAGCTCTAAAAATTCTGGCAGGCATCAACTAAAATGACTAATGAGCACGATTACTTACGAATTGAGTATCCCATTTGGTCGAAACTTTGCACATCGTAACATTTCTTCCAAACGTATATCAAGATCAAAGAAAGTCCATACCGGACAACGCCTTTGGGTAACTCAATCACAAAAGTTCAAAATATTAGCTGAAGTGCAGGTTAAGGGTTGTTTGAAGATAGCTTGGAAATTTTTACCAATAGTAAAGCTCTAACAACTCCTACGGTGACCTATGGCTGGTGGTCGCCATAATCGAAAGATTTGACTGACATTGGTCCTACCGTTATACATTTCCTACCACGTCCACTTCATCATATAATGTTCATATAGACTACAAGAAGATTTTGTTCGCGTAGCCTTGTTTTGTATCTGTCCAAGTTATGAAGTCTTAAATACCGGCAGAAGACCCGCTGACTTCCTCAACTTTTAATTGAAACACACAATTTTTTAAATTGACAAAAAGTACATAACTCCCGCCACATAACATCGGACATAAGTCCCAAGACCTACATCAAATGCGGTCATAACTCAAAAATCCTACAGTGTCCAACTAAACTGGAATTACTCCCAAACGAAAGGAATGACTCCCAAAAGTACGAGCATATGGTTATTATTGCCCCGAAAAGAACAATAGTTAGGACCACCGACGTAGCCTGGTGGTGGTCCGCGGGCCACTGAAGTGGACATTTTTTAAACATGTATTGTATATTTTACTCACAAAACATTAAATTTTGTGATACAGCGCCCATAGAACGGTACTTCTCGATTTTCAGTATTTCAAAGGTATAGCCTCTTTATCACACCACAATTGTTGAAATTTCTTATTCGGCCTTCGTTGGGAGCATAAAACTTTCCCCTAGAAATTTGTAGCTATAGCGGTGGTGCTCAAAATATTTTGTGCATTAGTCTCTCTGAGCGAGTCTTTCCTGAACCACGACAGATGATAATAAAGAGAACATATGTTGTTGTTGTAGTCACGTTAACGTATATGGGTGATCTTGGCTGCTATAGGTTCACATGTTGATAAAGCCCCCATAGAATGGCACCTCCCGATTTTCAAGGTTTTGGCCACATTATCACACCGGTATCTATTCGTCGCTAGGGGTATAAAACATCCATACAGAGAATTGTAGGTTTTTTTGTGTTTCGTGGCTTATTTGTCACATTTTCGGACAGAAATATTTATACAAAATATTATTCGGTAAATTGTTAATATACGGCAATGTTTTGTTTCTTTTTGCATAAAAGTTTACTCGCTCGAACTTAACGGTTCTTTTACTTGTTATTAATTACAACGATTTGTTATATGGGGTCATAGCAAAACAGAGACCGGTATTGTCCATTTATACATGCAGACATTAATACATTTCAACGACATTATATACCTGCTTAAATCCGTTCTTAAGTTAGGGTGTTTTTCATACAAATACATAGGCCTCGAATTTGGTCTTCAAATGATTACTTCGAGGAATTACAAACGGACTGACAAACTTAATGTAATTGAAAATATTCAGACACCCTGATTTATCCATGAACAAAGACCTATCAATAATTTGTTGTTCTGTTTTGAGCACATCTGAATGTACTCTCATTTTATATATTTATAATATTGCTATAATAAAAATTATAACCAACATACATTTACATTTAATTTCGATTCATTTACACGTGAAAATATCATGTCAAGAGCAAGTCGTTTGACCTAATTTCCATAAAACTTAACCCAAATAAAGATGAACCGCAACAACACAAATTTTTGCAATACCTATCTGTCATCGTTCACATGAATGTATTTATACTCAACTCAATATGAATTATATTTTTCACACAGCGATTATTTGGCAATTAACAATGTGAAATCCGTTTAAATTCTTTTGGAGTAATAATAAATATTTCGTTTATTCTCTTTGTTGATTGTCGTATCAAACATTTTATATGTCGTCAGATTGTCTAGATTGATATGTCTCCCAGATGGTTGATAGTAGCTAGTTGTTCGTTGTATCAGAATATTTTGGCGCTTGTGTAGTGTGTCGTGCATTCTCCCGCTTTGTGTCGCGTTATGAACAGAGGCCATATGGCCTAGCTGATTTGGTGGATGATGGTTTATTTTTGTCAGTTTCACAATTAAATTTTATTTTTATTATTTTTTTTCTGTGCCATTTGTCTCTTTTCTGTTTGCGTATGACGACGATTTTCACTGATCAATATTTGCAACAGATACAAGATATATTCTATAAATGTAGGAACAAAGCCACATAAAATATACTCGTGAACAGACACACACACACAAATACGCTGGATGTTAATTTTTCTCAGAACTCATATGCCAAATATTAAAAAATATTAAATTAAAATCACCATCAGAGACAAAACGAAAAAAACGAAAAACATACAAAAGCAACAAGCCAGCCGAAATATTAACTAACGTCTGAAGCATTGGCATATTGCCCATTGTGTTGGCTGGCTGTGAAATCTTGTTTGGTCTCAAAAATATACCGTCTAACGGATGTAAACTCACAGAACGTGGTACTTATACATATGTACATGGAAATTTATTTATTAAAATAAAAATGACCTAAAAACGCATTTAGAAACATCAAAATTAATAATAAATCTTATTTACATAAATAAAGAAAACTAAACAAAAATTTGACAACTGAATTTTGACATTTTCGGCGAAACAAAACATCACTTTGATTGACCATATAACGGTTGATTCAATTGCTGTAAATGTAATAATTTTACAAGGTACACATCTACATACATATACATACATATATACAAATGTGTAATATATACTTTCAGAAGTTTATTTTCACAATATGTACATTTAAGTGAAATATATTTTCAGTATCGGTATAAGAAATTTACTAAAATGTATAAACAAACATGCTTTGTGGCTTTTATGAAAATATTACAAAGACGAAATCTCTGATGTAAACAAACTATTAATGCGTGTTTTCATTGTGATTATTAAATAAACAAAAAAATAAACTATTGAAAACAACTATAATTTATGCAAATATTTACAAAACTTGTCAATTTGGTTGATTGTGATGACATGGGTCAAAGCTCGAAAATGTCCCTGTAATTGTTATGAAAATAAATTGAAAAATGTAAATACATTATATTATTTAATTTGGAAGGGTGATGATTATAAAAGGGGTTATACCAAAATGTCCCAGTAAATGGATTTGGAAAAAACTTTAAATAATAATAATTAAAAAAAAGTTAAGTTATATCCAAATCTGAAACGATTTCGATATAACTTTGCACATATATTTCTAGACCAAATTCCAACACACATGCCAAATTTCATTGAAATCGGACATATATAACGTGTTTGGTGCATAAAATTTGACGATATATATTTCACACATTCCAAATTTCATTGAGATCTTTGCATCAAATAACTCAAATCAGTCGAAAATATGTATATATGAGATCTATATCCAAATCTTAACCTATTTTCGCTAAAAGCTATAGCTTTCTTCCTTTGGCTAAAAATTAACTTCCCCAATTTTTAGCCGAATCGGATAAAAAATGCGAACAGAAATATACCCTCAGCCTATGTGAATTGAAACTTTTATCTACAAATGTATTTAAGGTCTTTTAAGAATTTTGTGGCCCTTATTCGAAATTTGAACTTGCCGACAAAAATATATATTATGATTAAAGTTCAAAAGTGTTGCGGAGAAGATACTTGAAGAAATGGACAGTCATAGTCCATTATGGAAGTGGATCTTATTTTGGCAGTCATATCTTGTCGATAGATACCGCGCCCACTAGTTATGTCAGTGGGTCATCCTATAAATTTGGACCAGACCACAACGAACAGCATCGGTATACATTTCCAAAGGATCTTCGAACTTACCCCAAACTGAACTTAGACACAAATGTTGAACTTTTGTGGGGGAGCTACTCCAAGGAAAGGACCGGTACGGGTTATTTTAGAAGTTAAACTTATTTTTGACTAAATATTAGGAGATGCAAAGATTTGACCAAATTGGTTGCCCCGTTCAAGAGATATCATACATACAATTTTAGTAAAATTTTAAATATTGGGGGGAAGTACCATAAGTTGTGGACCGGTATTGCCCAACTACAACTACAAATTGTCTGAAACAGATTTCGGCCAAACATACTTGGGGCCTAAATGCATTGTTTCGATGAGGCGTCTGTCTCATTTCCTTTTGCATGTTGCATATAAATTCAGAAATACACAATATGTGTATTTTTGATGGAGAAGTTTTTAGCCACTGACCATATGAGAAATATAAAACTTGAAATCGTTGTTGGCCATTGGGAACTCTAAAGGACTAAGTACAGCCGATTCAGACCAAGATTCCAAATACCTGAAATCGGGTGGTAGGGTATAATAAAACGTGCATCTAAAATTGTTGGTGTAGAAATTTGTTGACTACTTTGAACCTCAAATTTCAAATTCAGATAATGTGGATAAAGCCTCCAAATTACTGAAATCGGGAGGTACTGTGGTATATCTATTTAGAATTTTATGCTGATAAGGAATATACATATATACTTTATAGGGTCTCCGACGAATATTTCGATGAGTTACACTGTGTGTAATTTGGTGAGTCATGTTTTATTAACCATATTCTGACTCCACAGTGTGATAGAACACCAAAAACGAGAAGACACATGTTTCGCCGTTTTCCCCTATCTCATCAACTTTCGCGGTTATAGGCCTCCAAAAGTTTGAGGCTTTGATGTAAAAAGGGGTCATATAGTTACATATAGTCGTAACCGTTCCAAACCGTTAGGAAATTTGAATTTATCTCAGAGGCAAAGTTGTAGCTCTTGTCTTAAAGAACAAAAATTGTGAACACATATAATCCATCAAACTTCATCTGCAAGGTCAAAATGGCCAAGGTCAAATTTCTTTTAAAATTTTTTCTTTGGTTTTGGTCTACAGCTATCAAACCGATCAAATTTGAAGCAAACAAGCAACTACAAAAATGTACCTCAATTTGAAGCAAACAAGGAACTACAAAAATGTACCTCAGATCTCAATACACGTCTTTCTAAAATATACGAACTCTGTATAGACGGTTCTTAAAAGTCAAAGTAGCAAAGCAAATGTATACTGTTTTCTCTGGTTCTGGTCCACAGATACTAAACCGTTCAATATTCAAGAAAACAACCAACTACAATAATGTAGCAAAGGTATCAATAAACAACTTTCTGGAACATGTGAAATGTCTATGAACGGTTCTTAATGGTAAAAATAGCAAAAATCTTTAGAAAATAATCAGTTTGTATACTTTTTTCTCCGACTCTGCTCCAAAGATACCCAACCGCCCAAAAATGAGTAGAAGGGGTAATAATGAATGACGTCACAATGTAGAAGAGTAATGAAACTTAAACTTAATGATCAAAACAAATATGGAGAGAGTACTACAAAAACAATAGCAAAATAAACCGGGAACATTTTGACTAAGTGATAATTTTATGATTACAGAAAATTTCACACTGTAGTTGTTGTTGTAAAACTGATTCAATTAAGTAACAGCTTAATTAAAATCTTTAAATTAACGAAAGTTCATCTAAATTAACTTAAATCCACCAGTTACATTCCTAACAATACCCTCCATATCATGCTGGAAAGTATACAAATTATATTAAGGGGAAGTGTCATAGGGGGCAAAATGGTAATCCAACTTTAGTTAAATTCATCAACACGTTTTTAATTAAAATTCATTGAATTTCGGTCCTTTGAGAAATATCAAAAGAAGTGGCACGAATAGTTAAACAAATTCAAATATGCATCTCTTTAAATTACATGTCCAGACAACATTTTCTAATCAAATTAAATATATTTTGGCATTAAAATCTCTGGCCCCTATACAACAATACCACACAAATTGACACACTTTCAAAATATTATGTTTCTCACAATGTGTAGGGAATAACAGGTTCAGTCACTTAGTATATTGCGTTTTGGGAGAAAAAAATAACAGAATAACAATGTTCACAAAACAATATACTCTGAACATGCAATTCCCCTTCCTTTGTTTCCCGAAAAGCGTAAGTCAAACAAAATATTTCCCTGTGGTTAACAAGCTCCCTTCCGGCGGATGACTTTTGTTTCATATTTTCCTATTGATTGACAGGCATCTTTCAGTTTAAATCACAATTGAAATGGTTATTGGCAACAACACAAGGCCAATGCTGACACTCCTGTCCAATGCCTAAGTAAAGGCATTTATTTGTAAAGAAAGGTCTCTAGTGAAAATAGTACAACAAAAGCTTTTCATTGTTTTGAATCGACATACTATGTTGAATGCGTATATGTGCTTTACTTGATGTCCCATTTATATGGCCTTCTAAACTATACCAAATATATTAACACATTGGTTAGGCAACAATTGAAATTGGAAATGAATGAATAAACATTGGCGGTTGCACATATGGGGGAATCCTACAAGTTTGAAAACTGTTTATTAGGTTGATTGACTTCTCAATGAAAGCGCCTGTATGAATGAATCAACAAAAGGAATGTCAAACATAACACAAGTAAAGGTAACAACCATTCACCATCTTGAAGAATAAACAATAGTTTAGTGGCATGTTGTAGAACAAACAAAAAATATCACATATTCGAATAGTAATACCGGAGGAACTGTGTTGCAGCACATTGTTGTATGGGAAAACATTCAAGAAAAATACATTTTCCACGTACAAAACGTTATATGTCCACCACACATTGCGAATGGCTTGTTGTTATTTTTGTTGTTGCTTTATTTGTATATACCACTGAAGAATATTTATGCAGAATTTTGAAATGTTTATTAAGAAAGATGTTGACCCCATTTCAAATGCATCTTGCGTGGTGGATTGATCAACGGCAACACTTGTCATTTTTATTTATGGCCAAAACAAAAAGAACAACAAGGCAATATTTTGTTAAAAATAACAATGTGAAACTGTTGATTTTTGTATGTTATAAATTTGCCACCTTAGACCTAATAAATAAAAACGTGGATAGACACAGAAATAACATTGCGTAGAAAAACATATTAACCTTTTAGTTACTAAGAATTTTCAAAGAAGATAAATGTATAATCAGTGAATGAGAAATAATGTGAACAGAGGTTTAGCTGTCAGATTACAGCACATATGTCATACATATAGAAGTTAATCCGATTTATATTTAGACAAAGAATCACACTATGAATATGCTGTCTAAGATGACGGGGTCTTCATGAAGATTGGGTCTTAATTACATGCTTGAGGAAAAAATGCTACAACTGCAATTTTATATCAGTGTATTTCAGCAGCGTACAGGTCGCACTTATTTAATTCGGCTAAAAATTAAGGAAAATAATTTTTTTGTGGAAAACGCTTCAGATTTGGATGCGCTCCCATATATTTTCAGTACGTCCAATTTTGATGAAATTTGAAATATGCGACAGACGAAATAACAAATAAAAAAGTATCAATATGGACCAAATCAGTTAGTCTCTTCGAGAGATATCGTGGTCATTATTTTTGCGGAAAATTTTGAACTTTTGTGGGGGGAGATACCCGAGGGAGTGGAGCGATATGGCCCATCTTCGAACTTAAACTAAGTTTGGGTAAAACATTACAAATGGACCCGATCAATTGCTTCGTTCGAGAGTTATCGTGCGCACCATCCAGACAGACGGACGGATATGGCTAAATCGACTCCAAACTGTCTGAAACGGATTTCATCCAAACATACTAGCGTCTAAAACCATTATTTCGATGAGGCACATTTTGTCCATATGAAAGTGTATATGCCCTCGTTAGCATAAACGCTGAGGGTATAATAATTTGCCAAATTATATAGAAATCGATTCGGATGTTTGAATATAACTGTCATTTATATTAATTTATTTATTTGGTGCACCAAACACGCTTTATTTTCATAACTCAGAAGTTTGACCTACGGCATAACTGCCCTTCCGGGTTCGTAATATTTCCTTCATCGACTTTCATCGCCAAAAAGAATTGTTCGCCCCCCAGCCTTTGATCTCCATATTTGCGCGTATTGATATTTTTCCTTAAAAGCGGTTTAAGAAAACGGTTTTTTTGTTCTAGAATTGCAACTAACAAAGTTTTCAGAAGCGAATTAATTTAATTTGATTGACAACTCTATAACCTTTTTAACGGTATACATATTAGTTTAATCGGTTACTTAAAACCGGTTCAAAAATCGGTTTTAATGTCGGAATATCCGGTTCCAAAATTGAGATAACCGGCTCTATCCTCCAAAAAAATTTGTTATTAACGTGTTCGTCATTTCAAGAGCTATTTGTGGTAAAAATTTCAGAAGCCCCCCAGATGTCTACATAAGCAATAACCAATAGTTATGTGTACATACCAATAAATACCCAATGACGAATATACAGAAAAACAAAACATAGTTTATTTCTGAACCAAACCCGATTAAATGTCAAAAAGGACAATGAAAACGGGACAAAATCGATTAGTTGTCAAAGGGAACCGTACCTAAAATCTTCTGAGCAACATTTTTGTAGAATATTGGGATGCTGAAAAATCTCATCTTGTGGTACTTTCACTACGGTTCAAGAAATAAAGGACGAAAAGGACATGAATGGCATTCAGTTAGAAGAATGTAATGTGCTACAAACAGATTCGCCAATCGATTTCACTGAAGACATGTCACCTCAAAACGAAGCTACAACAACGCCAAACAGAGATATGGAGCTATTTTTCCAAGTATTATAGGGAAAAAATCAAAAATTTCATCGCGCGATATCTCAGAAACTTGACCTATGGCGAAAATTTCCTTTTGGCTTCTTAGTATACTCATCAAGGGCTTTCATCTCCAAAAGAAATTTTCCACCCCCCAAAAATGCTGCTGCACAGTGTTTTTAATTCAGTTACTTATTGTCGGGCTGGTACACTAATGCTATGATGATAGATGTTTAAGATAAATTCCTAAATAAAATAACAAAGCAAATGTTAAAAAATGTAGATTTGTATTTTTTGGTAAAATAACAAATGTATCACACTGGTATAGAAGAAAAACTTCATTGGCAAATTTTATATTTTGTAATTAATCGTAGTTTAATACAAACAAATTTTAAGCAAATCGAAGACTACAATCGTTGATAAAAATTGATTTTAAATATTAAATATCGAATATTGCATCCACGGCCACTGAAATATATATACTGAAATGTTCAGCATCGACACCAGGGCTTCGGAGTCGGAGTCGAGCAATTTTGTTAGAGTCGGAATCTGAGTCGAAAACATTTAAAAAAAATATGTTAGAGGATTACTTTACTATGTAACCACTGTGAACCCACTGTATTTCTTTGATAGACCTTGTAGTCTTCTATCAGATATTTGAGGCATTTGACGCACTGAACACACTACTTCTGTCTGCCTGCTTTTAATGAAATTTAGGACATGTGACGGAATTTTGCCTAGAAATTAGTTTGTCAACTTTTTTTAAAAACGGTTCAAATTTGGAAAATTTAGAAAAAAAAATGAGACAGAGTTGGGTCAAGCAAGAATTTCGCCAAATTATATTGCAATCATGGTGGTGCAGGGTATCATATAGTCGGCCCTGTCCGACTTGTATCTTTTTCTTACTGGTTTAACTTTTGTTTGAACAACAGTTCTCATAAATCGCCCTGTTTGCTGGAAGTATACATTCAGGGATGACTAAATGTCAAAAAGTTTTCCAAGTTTCTCCACAAACCATTTAAAGAGCATAAAAGTCATCAAAATGATATCATCATTTATATAAACTGTGTTTACACTTCTATTTTCACTTTAGATTCCATACAAACACGTTACTACCTTTTATATTTTTCTATGTATTTGTAAGTGTGTATGTTTTGATATTTTCCATGCATTTCACTCAACATTGGTTGAAAAATACACACACATATACTCACTAAGTAAGCAAACTGTGGAAAATTACAAATGTTTCTTTAAACAAAAAAAAACAAAAACATTGTAAAGACATTTTACAATAAACGGCTCCTTCCAGCGTTTATGCCATCTGCCATAATCTATTATATGGTATGAACTCTTTTCACAGTAAAAATTACATTTCGTATTTGTATTCACGTTTTGTGGCCAACACAAACGTAGGAACGATGGATGTCTCAATGGATATTTTTGTGAGGAGTACTTGACCTGGATATACATGCATATGTACATATCAACATAAGATGATTCTATAGATGATAATACATTAAGTCTTGGCTGTTTCTGGTGTGGATTCAATTGAAAAACATTTAAACATTGAACATCGACCTTCAATATTTTTGCCTAAGGTTTTGTTTCTCAATTATATTTCAGTGCTATAATGGAATCTGTTAGTTTATCGTATGTACATGTTTTTGAGGTTTGATTATATTAGCGTTTAATATTCATAATTAGGGAATTAAATTCACTTATGGTTGTGCATTGATCTAATGATTTTTTTATTATTATTTTCATTTTCATTGACGCATGTATACGCATGTATACATTGTTTTGCAAAGTACAAATTCATATATAATCTACATATATGTAAACATTAGCGTGGCTTTATAAAATCGATGTCGTAGTTTTTTATTTAAAGCGTTTAGTTTTGTTAGATTTTAGGATTGCCAAAGTTTGGGCACAATCGGAATATGTTAACACGTGCCACTGGGGCCTCAAAGTTCCATAGTAATTTGTATGGGGCTAAAGGAGAATTTCTCGAAATAGCCACATTTATTGTCCAATCGAAACAAGTAATCAAACAAAAAAACCGTAAAAAATCGAGTAAGATCTATTCGTTTTACGTCTGAATCCCATTTTTAACCTAATATGAGTAACTGTTTTTGAAAAATTGAAAATTCCCGTTAACTGATTAAGTCCCACAAAGTACTGAAATTGACAGTATTGATTCACGTTTTAGTAACCGTACCTTCAGATTCGATATACTAATATAACATTTGGGTTCGTCTGTGGAAGGGCAACCTCCCTGTACAATATTATCAAAAAATCATTTACATTTTGTAGAGTTGTGCAATTGAAAGACCTAGTTCAAAATCGTGTGAGTAACGCCATACACACGAACGTGTGATAATGCGTGTACGAAGTTAGTTCATACAAACGACCGGTGTCCATTGAACTATATAGTGAACTAGGTCGTTCAAAATAGTTCACTTGGCACAACTCTAACTCTAATTTTCCAATGTGAATTTTTAAGTTCCCATAGCTATTGCTGGTATATATAAGTATGTCCCAACTGCAAAAATATAAATTTTAATTAATTGAATTAATCGAGCTAACATGGCCGGTAATCAAAGTCAGTCTTTGTCTTCTAGCCATTCATATCCGATATGCCCGATGAGCTGAATTAAACCGCCAGCGAAACGATCGTAGTGGGACTTCGCTAGAATTCACTTTTTCAATGCAAACTCTTTAGGTCATGTTAGCTCGATTAATTCAATTAATTAAAAACTTACAGAAATAATGACCTACATCCTAATAAGACAACATTAAATAAAAATTCGCAACAGAGCCCGGCTGCTCCGGCTGAGGTTCGAACCTGGGTCCTTTCCAACAAACAGACAATGTTGTCGAGGTGTTAGCGTTCTAAGCCACTGCAATCTATTAATCTTCCGTAATGGAAGGCATTACAATTCATGAAGGAAAACCCCCTTCGATTGCACGTGTGTATGTATTGAGAAAGAATTCTAGACTATACACTAGGTTGACTTGATAAGAAAAAGACTTCAAAAATACTTCATATCTGCAAATGGTTGTACAAATAGAAGTTATCAAACTCAGCCTTTTTTTTAGCCGTTCACATCCGATATGCCTGATGCGCTGATTTAAACCACCAGCGAAACGATCGTAGCATATTGGTTGGGTGTGTGGGACTTCGGAAGAATTCACTTTTTCAATACAAACTCCTTAGGTCACGTTAGCTGGATTAATTCAATTAATTAAAAACGTTCATAAATAATGACCTTCGTTCTAATAAGACAACATTAAATATACATTTTTATGTTTGCAGACTCTATTTTTTTCTCCACACCCACTTCATATTGTGTCAAAATGTTATGTTTCATCTTAAAAAGTCGATTTCTAGAACATTTTCTGGAATTATCGTCAAGTTCACAAATTACCTTTCTAGACTTAGTGAATCACTTTACATAAAGCGGTGGCAATCTCTAGTTAAGACACCTTTGGGTAAGTGAGCGATATGTACAGTTATCATTATGTGTTCGATTTTATTTACATCTTTTGTAATTAGATTGGCACTTTTTCAAGATTAAATCATGTCCATAAACGCTAATACCATTTGTCTCTGTCGATTTACAGATAGATTATTTTCTTGCAAATCATTTAAAAGACATTCATATCGACTTGCTCATCATTAACCAACTTATGTAGCACTTTTAATGCTTTCTCTTCCAACATCAAATATTTAATATCACAGTCGACATACAATTCCCTGCAAAGGAAATTGAAGCATCAGCAAATACAATTAAATACGACCAGAAACATATTTTCGAAGACTAAACGATTGCTATACCGCCAGACAGAGAGACATCAACAGAAAAATGACGTTTAATTGTGGTGACCAATTGATGTGACACACAATTAATTACAGCGAAAGAAAAGCATATCTTTTGCACTTAACTTGTTTTCCTTTTTAATAGAAATCGGAGCGAGAGATTAACTTCAGTGTTTATGATGCCATAATTGCAATGAAATAAAAAAAACAGAGCGACAAAGGAAAACTAAACGGAAAAACAAAATAAGTTGAAAATAAACTTTATATGTTATATAAAATTAAACGTGAAGCAAGTAATACTAATTTATATTTATTGCGATATTAGAACGGTCTAGGTCATTACTTGTCATATTTTCAATTAATTTTATTAATTGAACTCTTATTGACTTCTTCTTATTTTTTTATCGAGAAAAAATGCTTGATCTGACAAAATTTGGAAAGCAAGATTTGTATGTATTGTAAAGATATTCAGCATTAAATATAGCAATAGTTCTGTCATATTGGACAATATTATACGTCCTTAATATGAAAGTGTATTAGAGTGACCCAAAAAACAATTTTTTTGAAAAAAAACTTCTGGTCGGATTTTGATATTTCTCCAATATGCATACATATTTGTTTGATTTTGGGTATTTTGGCCCTATATAGCTATATCAAAATCCAATCCGATTTTCAAAATGTTTTTTTAAAAAATCGTTTTTCGCCACAATAATGGACTAGAAAAGTTTTTTAATCGATCTGACCATAATTTTGTCATTTAGAGAAGTTAGGTAAAAATGCGTTATTGGCCCCATTCAAATTACTGTGAAAACACAGATCGCTAGCTTGGCACAGGTTAACATTTACCGATCGCCATACAAATCCATATAAAAGGTTTTTGGCTCAAATGGAAAAAATTTAGGGTAAGAAAAAACATATTTTTTGTGGTCAGCCTGGCAATTTAAAGTTTTGAGCCAAACATTTAATTTGTGCTTTTAAAAATATGTTTGATCATTTTGACAATAAAAAATTTAAATTTAATTTTAAACGCCGCACAGTGGTTCAGAATCGTTTTGCCTGGTCAAAAATCTGTATCTTTTGAACGGATAGAGACATTTTCATAATTCTTTTTGTGTTCGACAGATAACTCTGTCCGAGTTCCGACACATTAAATGCCTCTAAATGCGGGTTAGCGGTTGCAGAGGAATTCAAGGTCAAATTTAGAAATGTGTGTTTTTTTTTTTCATATTTTGTATCAAAATATGAGTGTTTTTGAATTTCTCATATGTTCTGAACAATTAAAAAACGTCAAACCCCAATAAACAAACCTTAAGAATACAAAAAATTAAAAAAAAATTGGAAAAACATTTTTCAATTTTTTTTTTCAGAAAATTGTAAATAATTTTTTTTCCAAAATTGAAAAAAATACTCCTTGGGTTTTCATAAAACTCCTATAACACTTATAAAAACTCATATATTAAAAAAGGCCATTTGTGTGAAAAGGGATATTTTATATGGGAAACGGTATGGAAAAACACAAATTTTTACGCATGTAATTTCAAAAAATTTAAAAAGGTGTTAAACGTACGTTGCAATTTCTCTTGCTCATTTAAGAGTACTGTGTATCTGTTTTTTCTTTACTTTGTTTTCTTTGTAGTTATAGCAGCGCATAAACCTGATGTAGTTGGGAAAATGACCATTATGTTCTGTTTGTAAATACTTCTTAAATTATTTGAGAAAATAAAATGAGAAAAAATTCAACAAATAATTTTTCCATGTGACAATACTTTTGTAAAAAATGTAGGACCTGTTTGTGAAGAACACCAATTTCTATAAAAAAAGATGAACTTTGTTTTTAGCTTTCAGTTCAAGTGGTTCCATGCGATCCCATCCGATTCAGGATCTTTTGCATTAGTTCAAAAGGAAGTCGTGAAAAATCCGATATTTTGTGTTTTTATTTACATACATAGATCTATTTGTATTTATATCCATAAATATACATAAAGCAATATATGCTTTGTTATTTATAATTGTTATTAAGTTGTCGGAGGGTTGCTTTTTCCAATCCTTTAATACAGTTAAACGTTTACGAAAACTTTGTTAAAGGATGGGTAAAAATGTTAAGACAAATGGTTGGTAAAAATGAAATGCTTAGGATCCGAAAATGAACAGCATCTGTTGGGTCACCCTCATATAAAATTCATAGATTATTCATCTAAAAATATGTCGTGCCAGATCTCTTCCACCAGCAACTGAATAGGATCTTTGGCATCGAACATTTTGGTGGGTACTATCAGTCTGTCCGTGTATTCTTGTAATCAAAGTACAGGTCGCATTTATATATATTATCGGTCGATTTCCGTTTGAAGCACCAAACACTGTGAATGTCCAATAGAAGGACCAACAAAAAAAAAAAACAAGTTGTTTGTTTGGAACTACGGTGTCCATAAAACTGTTTTCAGTTAAACGAAATTAATAAGTATTTGATTACAAATGTGGGGAGAGGGGTAAATTAAGTATAACAACTTCGTTATTGTATAATTATCTCATAATATGTTTGTTTTTTGACATTCAATTAAGACAGAAATTGAGCTCTAAGAATAGTAAAAGCCTTTACAAAAATAAAAATTGTCTGGACAAAATTTGGAGAGCAAAACAAACAACATATCAACAAAACAAAGCTCAACATTTTCAATAGCTGTATAAAATCCGTCCTTTTGTATGGTTGTTTGTACCTGGAGTACAACACAGAATTCTCTTAGGACGATTTAAGGAATTTACAATAGATGCCTGAGAAAAATCCCACGTTAACCTATCACCATAAAATGTAATAAAATTTAAGTGGTATGGCACCACTCGATTTCAGTTATTTTTGAATTTTATATATATAAAAAAATTTCTCCACCAAAAATTGAAAAATTTAACGAAAATACGTCTCAAATTGCATACAATTTGGTATTGACGGTACAAAGTGGTCAAAAAACTTCTTGTTTAACTTTTGCAGCAAACTTGTAGATGAAAGCCTGAAGAAATTATTTGCATCAAAATGTAGAATATATCTAAGATTCCATAATTTGTATATATTTCGTACCCGAAATGCAATACACGATTCATCAGAACATTGTATAATGTCACTATAACGTTGATTCTAGAATATTTTCTACGACAATATGATAAATATATCAACAATATAGAGAAATCTCAAACAATATTACTGAAGACTGCTACAAAATGTCAGTCCAGAAATGGATTATTTTAGCCTGGTTTAGATTAGGCCATAAAATCCCAACTCGTTGTCCCAATATGTACTTTCAGAAAATCAATATGTATTATGAGAAATTGTTTGCATTTTTCAGTGTTGCACAGTGTAATTGGGTTTACCTTATTGTAGTTGGTAATTAGGCTTCGTAACAGATAGAAAACTAATTATTCCATTTTAGTTCAGAAAATTTCATAGGGGAGAGTATACAAATTTCGGCCATTGCAAACATAAAGGTTTTCTTGCTTTTTTACCTTCATAGCCTAAGGTTTTATTTTCATTGTTATTCACTGAATCCAAAAATATTTCAGATTATACATTTTAATGGAAAATATCGTTAATACTTTTCTAATACTAAAAAACAATATCTTTATATATTGGCTAACTGTAGGCAACACTACAAGTTCTTCGTACGAAAAAATATATGAAAAACTATAACTTTTAGGGGCATTTTTCTCAGTGTGCTAAAGTAGAAAAAATTATTAATATTGTATGAACTTGTAAGAATTCCCATTAGTTTACACTGTACATCGACTGAAATCCGAATAATTGGAACAATATCTGCAACGACCCACTCTAACATAAAATTTTGTGGTTTACGCATATGTATGTTTGCTTGAATATAGAAGCATCTGCACGTCTGCTGCATCCAATGGTAACCAAAGAAACAAAAGCCACAAATTGTATTTTCCTTAATTGAATATAAAACTATCATCACTGACACAATAAACATGGGGTGTCCATACAGAAACCAAACAAGAAATACATTTTGTCTGACACATAAACAAAATCACAACACAAACAAGAAAAATTCGCACAGTTAATAACTCTGTTGGAAAAATTGCAATAGATTTGTGGTAAATAATAACTTTTGCTGGTATTTTTTTTTTAATTTATTTTAGACTGAATATGAAAAGTTTGCATGCGCAAATTGGCCAAAAATTGTTTGAAGCAAACGAAACTTACATGTAAAAATAACAAAAACACGATATATATATGTAGCCACAGAATATTTTTGCTAAGAAAATGATTTTTCCTCTCCAACAAACAAATGTGGAAGAAATGTTTAATCATCAGTAGAAAATATATTATGACATCTAAAATAAACATCATTTAGCAAAATGTCAAACAAAAAATTTTGCATGCGATTATTCACTCATATTCAACAAAAGTCCTAGCTCATTAAAATCAAGAGTAGGAGTATAAATTATGACGTATGTATGTAGGTTTTTTCCTAATTCCATGGATGACTGTCAAAATCTATAAACAGACAACATTGGCATGTCCATACGCCTATTTGTTTCTGATTCTCGCCATATCAATTATTATTTAACTAAATTTATCTTCATGCAATACTTCTTCACTATATAAAATTCTCTATTACCTTGTCCCAAATACGTTATTGCGCAAACAATGATGTGCAACAATTAAAAATCCCCTCTAGAAGAGGTGTTGTTCGGTCGTTTGTTTTTACATGGAAATGTTTACATCTTTGGCACACGGCATATCTCTTCACACACCACACGACCAAAAGTCTGGAGATGATCATGCAATTCATTGGAAAACACACACACATGGACACTGGTCGACTGACTGACTCATCGCTAACTTGGGGATCTCACAATGAAAATTTACAAAAACAATCGTTAAAATATCAAAACATGTTTATGTTTTTTCCTGTTTGTTTTTAAGATTTTCCACACGATTTCATGGAATATTGGACAAAGATATTTCTTCTTAGTTCAAAATAAGAATAACTAAAATAATAACAAAATTTCAAGGTCTATATACACAAATTTTGAAGATCATTCAATCATTTTGCAATTGTAGAATTGCGTTTATGCATAAAAGTTTAAATAAAATGCTGTTTATGTAGAAGAAAACTCCCCGAATGGAAATACCAAAATATGGTCAATAAACTGTTTGTGGGGAGATAAATATTTAGAGAATAACGATTTTATGATTGTTGATAGCTCAATTAAAATATCATAAACTGAGACCACCGACTGTGTTTATAATTCCCAAGAAATAAATATTACATAATGACGTTATTGTGGGAATTTTTGAAACGCATAGTGTTGATATATAAATTAAAATATATTTAACCAGATACGAAAATTGACCACTAAGAAACGGATATTGTAACTGATACATCCCGCCATATCTCCTTCTATTGTTGCGGTGACAGTCATTTAAAACTGATTGTAACCAGTACTTCCTTTAAGACGTTGAATGTTTATATGATGTATTACTGTCTTAAGTATACGATTACATATATAAATAAACATTAACTTACCAACAGTTTTTATTATTTGATAGTCATCCAGACTATATTTTCTAACACCTTTGGCTGTTTCAACACTGCTATTATCCTCTGTACTATCATCTTCTTCGTCATCCGTTTCATTACCATCATCATCCTCATCTTCTTCTTCTTCCTCGTCGTCTTCATCTTCTTCATCGTCTTCGTCATCGTTATTGTCAATGTCTTCATAATTGTTTTCACCACGACCATGACTATGTTTAGTATCTTCTTCTTCATCGGCCTCCTCACTATAATCTGATTCCAAGGGATCTGAGGATTCACTGCCAGCATTTGTGTTGCGACCATTTGTATAACCATTGGTAACACCACCACAAAACCGACCCAGTTTTATTGTCGCTGAAGACTCGGTGCCTGTGTTGGTTTTAGTTTTGCTGGGACCCATTTTAGTCGATACGCGGGAACAAGTGGCTGCTGACATTTATTTGTTTGACGTTCTTTATTGCTAGGCAATCAGAGTCGTCTCTAGGTTTTTTCTGCAACTAGACAAGAAATGGATGGAAATCGTAAAATTGATTTAAAAAAACGTAAATAAGTCTTTTTATTCCCTACAATTATTTTCATTATTTACTTGGCCATTAGTCAAGTAAGTATTCATGTACTTGTTCTAGTTTCTAGTTTTATCGCTGAGGACACGTCTCACACATCCTTTTCATTCATACATAAGCATTTTATGCATTTACACACCCAAGCGCTTGGGCATTAACATTTAATTATTCCATTGGACATTTGAAGTGTCCATTCAATCAAGAGACTTGACTTGTAGTGGTGGTAGAGTGATTGGGTTTGTTTCGTTAACTTAGTCTCTTTTCTTGTTGTACTCGAATAGCTTGGATGATGCATATTATGCACTCAAGTATTAATTTTGTGGGTTAGCTTGTTCGCCATAGGAACTACTGATAACGCTAAATTTGCACAGTGATACAATATCTTTTTGAATAAGAAGAGATAGTGAAAAGATATGTTGAAATATACATATGTATTTACCATGAAGTAAATGTTTCCCACAAATATCCTTAATGGGATACAGTGGTACCTACAAAGGAAATGCCAATTTGTTGCCAATTAATTTGAAAAATGTGCTTCAGGCATGACCCCCACTTTCAGGAATTGGAAACATTTTTTATCGGCTTATTTTAAGGTATAAGTATCTAGAATATGTAATAAAATTTTCAAGTCGATCGGAACAATGATATGAGCGTTGGACGGCAACAAATAATTGTATTTTGTATGCAGCATGGAAATTAAAAACGCGCTTTTCTTTTTTTTTTAAATCGGTGCCAACTCTAGCTCGAAAACTGATGAACCGATTATCATATATTTTTGTGAGGTTATCATGAACATCAAAATCTAGTACTTCATCGATCGATTTTATTTAATTTTTTTCCGTTTTATGACCTAAAGACGTCAGTTTTTTTTAATTTTTGCCTTGTTAAGCCGAAGGTCATTTATAGTGATATTTATTTAATAAATTCTCTTTCAAGTTGAGCTGTTTAGACCTAAGAGATACATTGAAAAATTATGAGTGTACCGAGGTCCCATGCATCCTACGTTTCACGGGAGTTATGCCGATCTTCGAGCATATTATGATGTTGTTTTTGTGGCAGACGAAGGACAAGCTTGGTAACTAGTATATATACGCAATTCACTAGATAAATGTATATGCGAAATTATGTCAGTTAATTGAAACTCCAAACTTTTCCTATAGTCCTGCTTGGTAATCCCATTTTTCAATGTTCACAAATACAATGGTAAGTTTTATTCCTACGTCATTAGTACTTGCTCTTCTATACCAGAAGATTTTGTTTGATCATCAATTATTGTCTACTAATGTTCGAATACCAGCCTGGCTCATGCTGAATTTTTTTTTTATTTTTGCCTTTTTATGCGAAGGTCATTTATAGTGATATTTATTTAATTAATTCTCTTTCGAGTTGAGCTGTTTAGACCTAACAGATACATTGAAAAATTAGGAGTCTACCGACTCCAAAATTTTAAATGTTAACTTTGTCTGTCCACCGTAAAACTTACTATTTAAAAAAATTGATCGATGAAGGACTAGATCTTTATATTCTAAATAAACCCACAAAAATATATAACCATTGGTTCATTACTTTTCGAGCTAGAGTTGGGACCACTCTTGCGTGAGTTAAGCATGGGGCATTTTTAAGTGTAAGCCTACCTAATGGTTAGAATGCCTAATTATAATGAGATGATGGTCAGTTTGAAAAAATACACACATTACTATTACGAAAAAAATTAAGTAAGGTTTCGAAAATGGGAAAAACTATAAAACATTTACAAAATATATGCAATTTTTATATGTTTTTACTTTTTTTAGATGTTTGTAATATTTTAATTTTTAACATTGGAATCTTAGTACGTATGACTCTTATTAATTAGAAAGGTTGCCATAACAATCATACGCACTGAGGTTCCAATGTTTAGAAATACAAAAATAAACAACAAGTTAAAACACACAAAAAGTTGCATAGCCTTGATGTACGAGAGTCTTATTAGAGACAAACTTCAAATACCCTCCCTCATATATACAAGAATATCTTAAATCGGAGGTACTATTATATGAAGGTGGCTCCCATACGCCAAAAAATTATCTCCAATGATATTAGTTATGTCAAGACAGATTGTAAATTTAAAAACAATTCGGGTGGAAAATGTATCTCACATCAAACCGCCATGAATCAAACGCCGCCGCTATGTGGACCCATATCAATATTTTTTTGCAATGAAGTTTTCTATCCTTTTGGTATCAAAAATTCCGATGACTGAGAATACACTTTAGCAATATTATACGCGTCTACGTTCCGTCAGTTGTTGAATCGGGTTATGACAAAAAGCTTTTAAAGTTTTTATGAACATTTTTGGAGTCTCTTTAAGCACACATATAACTCAAAACAATCTTTAAAGCCACACGACATAACCAAAATAACATAAGCTTTTGTTTCTCACCAATTTTATCGTCGAATTATTATATATATATGGTAAAAAGCAAAAATATTTTACAATCGATGAATCCGAGTTTCACCCATTCAGAATTCGCGAACTGTTAACATATTCTACATAGTATAAGTGAAATTCTTTAAAATGAAGTGTTTTAGGAGGGATCCCATAATGTCGACCATTAAAAATAATTTACGTGGAAGCTGTGTTCGCATCAATGTAGAAAAATGGGTTGAAGCCAGCAAGTTTTTTTATGTTCAATTCCGATTTCTGGCTTAACCTTACATTTTATAGATCTATGCCCAAAGAGAGAATCACAGAAAACTCCACGGAGAACATAATACTAGTGTATGATTTTTCGATATAACCACTTCATCCACCTAAATTTGATGCTGACATTTTGAGCCAGAATTTCGGGGTTTTTTGATTTTTTTTTAATAATCCGGACGCGCAACAATATAATATTCAAAACTCAATATACGATTATAGAACTCGTGATTTTACATCGCTTAATGTATATCTCATGAGTGTGCTCCATACATATACGGTTATAATGTTTGCGAAAACGCGTGTCATAAATTACAGAGATACGCGAGTAATATGGGTATCTTACACAAAATAGAATGTGGAGGCATATCCGCGGTTGTTGAAGAATCTATTTGAAATAGGTGTATTTTTACGTATTTTTGATGGGTGCTAGCTTCTGAATCAAAATCGTATGCACATTACGCGAATTTTACCCACATTAAGGTTTTTTGCATTGTGTGATGCAACTGGCGGCGCACTTTGGCTGCTGAGTGAAACATCGATATATGCATAAATATTGAAAGATATTGTTTTGCTGTATCCAAAAATAGTTGGAGAACTCTCAAATAAAAACAAATTTTAGAAATTATGGTGAAAACGGGAAAATGTCACCCAAACGTATGTACATCAAGTTCTAACAAGGACTATATCGGACAACAACAGTTCAAAAATTCTCGCTTAAATATATTTTAAGGGCTGTTTGAAGATAGTTCTGAAATGTTTACCGAAGGTACTCCTTGTAGGCGTCGTTAACAATGATATACTCTCTTTCGTAGGCAAGTCTTAACATCTTGACCTAATGATCCAAAAGCTTATAAAAATCATACCGTGACCAAAAAAAAAAAAACATGACTGGTGGTGCGATAAGGAGTGACTGTCATTTGTCCAACATTTGCACATCGTAATATTTCTCTCTAACACTTCACCATAATATGGAGGTTATATTATGTTTGTTTTTTCCGCTTGTAACGCATTGAAATTATCATTTCCGACACTATAAAGTATATATATATATATATATATATATATATATATATATATATATATATATATATATATATATATATATATATATTCTTGATCAGGGTAAAATTCTGAGTCGATCTATCTGTATGGATATTATACCGACCAAGAAAACTAAGTAATTATTACAAATTAGCTAAGAATTTATTTCTTTTTTACTTGATAATATTTTCAAATTATGGTTGTTATGTGTTTTTTATATATTTATTAAAAAAGGTCAAAACCCAATAAATAAACTACAAAAATAAAAAATTTTAAAAAGAATTAGTGATCAATAAAATTTTAAAATACTCCTTGGTTTTTCATGTATAGATCACTTTTATGTAAAATCTCATATATTAAAAAGAAAAATCATTTCTGTAAAAGAGCAACAATTAATGTCGGAAACGATAAGAAAAAATATACATTTTTACCCGGGTATTTTCAATAAATTTAAAAAAGTATTAAACAGGCGGAACTGGACAGATGCAAAAGTATATATGGACTGAAAGAGAACGCTTTCAGGCATCTCACTGCGAATACGAACATTGTTACCAATTGCTCCTTAAAAGTTTTATTCCATTAATGTTGGAAATGCGCGGAAATTTAGTACATGAGAAAAAATAAAATAGCTCATTTTGTGTAAACGCTATGGTACTTTATTAAAATATTTTTTAATGGCCACAATCCTCCCTAATTAACAAAAAACAAAAAAAAACAAGTTTCCGAGAAAGACTTATTACTTTCTCCAGAAATTCGCAAAAATTCATAAACGGGGGAAATTGTCGTTTATAGGAGAACGCCACGGTTTCGTAAGTTTCAATATGTGTACTATCGAATCCTATATAGAAATGACAAAAATTTTGGATTGGTCAGGAATACCGATTTCAGAACCATTGTGCGGCTTTTCACTAAGTTGTCAGGCTGACACTACATATATTGAAAGAAATTACTCTTAAAATTCAGTTCCAAAATGGACCTCGCCGTAATTTTTAACAGCGAATATTCGCTGTAATCATGACAACATTATAATTTTGTTTTCTTTTTTTCCATACACCTTTCGCCCTGAAATGTATTTATGGTATTTATTCATAGTATTTTGTATTTATGCAACTACTGTGCATTCTGGAATATTCAATACAAAATGAACACTCAGCTGCAATGCAAAGTGGAATTATTTGTTCATAATACTCATTTAATTCCATAGCATGATAATGGTACTTATGGGTAGTGTTTTACATGTGATAGACCACTAGGGCGGGCATATGTTTATGAGCATCCAGATGTCTTTGAATGCTATAGGTTAAGTGTTTCATTTGTGTGTATGAGTGTTGAAAGTTTATCATTTCTTTTCATTTAGACATTCGTCATATCGTTAATTGAAATTCCCACTCAAATAGAGCTCACACAAGCATAGAACTTTAATGAGCATTCAGTATAGCCCAGATCAATGAGATTTAATGAATGAACAGCTAAGTAAATCCAATAGGAGCTAATTAAGCACTCAACAGTGGAATGTTTGTACAAACAATATTAACTTAAGTATCAATGTATTTTATAGAATAATTTTTAAACATATATGTATGTATTTGTTATTAAAAAAAAAACAATAATAAATGCATATGTATGTTTGTACATAAGAGTTTGTTCCTACATTCATACACTGCATTGTACACTACGAAACAAAGGCCATGAAATAAATTGTGTGAACTTGATCGTGTTTAACTACACCTGAGTGCATTCATTTTCCGCTCTAGGTAAAGGTTAAACCAAAGACTTTTGTTAAATTATTCCAAACAATTAAATTGCGTAAGACTATGCACATGCATGCACATTTAAACACCATAGTGAGTGGGCCATACATTAGCGTGTCTGCACTGCTAACACAAAATTTAATTCAATTAAAAGTCACAATCACAGTGGAAGAATTTGTAAATAAAGCAGAACAGCGTCTTATTAGAAAATAAATTATTTTGATTGAATGCGTATGTCGATATGTTGATATTAAGAAATAAGAGATTTTGCATCAACATATCTAATTGAAGGATACTGCGATCTAAATTTGTTAATTCTTTAGCTATAGATCGACTTAAATTAAATCATCATTCATCAGAAAAAGACACATAAAAGGCCTGAGATTTAAATTGGTCCTAATTGTGTTTCAAAAAGTGCTAAAATACTAGAGATAAAAAGACACTCAGCTATACCAAATTGTGGAATTTGTTATTTTAATAGCAAATATCTATGCTTCTCTTTGATGTATTAAAAAGAAAAAATGATAATGACAGTAGACTGCCTGAGCTATAAATCAATATGAAATGTATTGGTGTTGATAGTCAAATATCAGAATTATTGCAAACATGTAAACATTCCTTTATCTTTGGTGTAGGGTATTACATAGTCGGTCCTATCCAACCTTTGCTTACTTGCTAATTTGTCATTCAGTATAAAACACCCGATCCTGTTAAAAACAAATCTTAGATGAACAAAAAAAAACGAAATACAGACAAAACACAATAAAAATGGAAAATGATGGCCATTCAGTTGTCTATCTAACAAATGTAAGATTTGATATATTAATAGATTATAACGTCAGAATATCTGTGGATGGATACCTACATATGTGTGAATGTGGGATGAAGGTGTCAGTCGTAGTATTTTGTTCTCCATACGGCAGCAGCCCGGACATTTATAACAACAAAATTACAAAATACGAATAGTCAGTTTCAATAAATTTCGAAAAATGTTGCGTTTATTTTCTGTACGATGATTCAGGAATATAAAATCACAATATAACGAATGGCCAGACCAAGATGAAAGAAGAAAAAATATGGCAATAATTAGGAGCAAATAAAACATGAAAATAAAAATCAACAATAAATACAAAAATAAACTTGTTATGATTTAGGAAAATTTTCCCTGCAAAATTATATAGAAACAACTTACAGAGTATTTTATAAAAGCTGTATTTTTAATTATAGTTAACAGTTAGTAAACATACCAACAAGAAACGCTTTTTGTTTTGAAACAAAAAAATAAAACTTGAACTGTTGTGTACTTTGTAAACAGTTTTTTTTCCGTGAAATTGATTCATCACATTCTGAACAGAACTTTAATATACGAAGTCCAACAGAACATTTAATTGTATAACATTTAAATGATTTATTTATGAGATTCAAGAGTTCATACATACCCTTTATATACCCTAGACCACTATATGGAGAATGCCAAAATCTCCGAAAAGAAAAAATAGCGGGATTATATAAACAAGTGAGAAAAGGGACCGACTATGTGCAACGTCTAATATTTACAATTTTCAATAACAAGTCGATTAAAATAAAAATGCAAACAATAAATATTGGGATAGTTTGTCGCCCTTTGCTACATGTTTGACAACTGGCAACAATCTACTTGGTACTGATTTAAAGCTCTTGATTAGAATGCATGTTTATGTACATACATATATGTATAATACATCAATTAGAGTCAGAGACATACCCGTATATCTTTTAAATAAAAGTTGCAAACATTAAAATTTTGATAGTTTACTACCTGTAGCAAAAACTGTGATATTTGACCATCATTAACATACCGTAATAGATGCTGAGATATTCACATAAGATTATAAAGTTGACTTTTTCTCCACATAAAGTTTTGCCTATTCCGACACCTCAATAGTATACGACCATCACTAAAATCTAATACTTCTTCCTCTCTATGATCTCCATCAACCCCCAAATTTGGTGACTATCTAATCAAAATTGTCTGTAGCGTGATTACAAGGTTTAGACGGACAGACAGATGAACGAACTACCGGACGGACACACATAGCCAGATCGATTCGCCGAGGCATTAATTTTGGGGTATATAAGTTCTTACATTAAGGTTATGACTTTTTGAACTTTTTTCTCAAAAATGATTTCCTGTAGCAAGAATGAATGAACTTTTACCTATTAATGATTAAAACAACATTTACTCTTTTCAAGTATTAAAAAGGTCACGCACAAACCACTTTATTTCTTAAATACTATGAAATAAAAAAATTACAAAATTAACTGTTATACGAATGGATGACCTGTTGCATATTGTTGACTGTAATAACTTTTATTCTATTCAAGTATTAAAAAAGGAGATCATAAAATCAGTGGCACACAAAAGGTTATGTCATTTTGTTTATGCCGTGTCACCGGCGTAGCCAGAGGGAAATAGGTTAAGTAGTTTTGGAGATATAACATATTTAAAAAAGGTGTGGTCTAGTCTTTAGGCCCCAAAGAAGTATGTACATAGATTCTAAAGGGGAGGGAGGTACCGCGCCTCTTCAAAGCCTATTTTCATCGGGAGACATCCCCGTAAATTCTCTGAAAATTTCAAGAAGATCGGTTCATTAGGTTTGCAGGTATAACATATTTAAAAAAGTGGGCGTTGTCAATTTTTCTTTCCATAAAAACCTAATTTTGGCCATGACGAACTGGTGCAATTAACAACCAACGATATTTGACTTTTATTTACAAATATATAGCATTTTATTTAAAAAAATATAGCATTAGCTCATTCCGAATTTCAACAAAATATGTAGGCTATTTTCACTGGAGGCCATCGCTATACATTCCCTGAAAATTTCATGGAAAAGATGTCCAGTAGTTTTGTAGATATAAAATATTAAAAAGGTCGTCGTAAAAGTGGGCGTGGTAAATTTTTCTTTCCATAAAAAGCTATGTTGGGTCATGACAAAAATTTAAAAAATCATCCAAATAGGTCCAGCCGTTGTCAATTGATGCAATTACCAACGAATGACATTTGATTTTAATTTATAAAGATATTTTTATTTATGAAAGATAGAAGTGTGTGTGTGGAATTAAACCAAGGACATGAACTATACGAATGAAAGGAAATATATGCACGACTGGAACTATGTGAAAGCAAGAGATAGATATAGTTTCTTACGCGGAATAGTTCCTTGAAACTAGTTCGTTCCGGAACTACACAACTCTATAATATAGCCTATACATTTTTCATTTAAATTCCTCTATTATCGATAGTAGGCGAAAACCATTCCTTAGGATTGAAGTCTTTACTGACATACGTCTAGGTCTACGACCTTTTTATATCTGAACATGCAAATATTGTCATGCTTTACCCACTGTTATTTGTCGTGTTTTTGTAACAATATAAACTGGACAGTATCATTAAAACTTTAACAAAACTGAAATCGTTTTAAACGGCTCATAAAATAACAAATAAAAGCCAAAATGTATAAACTCGTAAATTAAAATATTGTTTAATTTTTTCGTTGCATGTGAACTACAACGCGGGAGGTGGAAAACACCCTCTTCATAACATAAAAGGACAATCAAAAATATGTTAACAATTCTGAATGTATAGATAGAATTCTAGAGGCCCGCGAATTTTGCTCTGTTTTCACCGGTATTGATTTGCATTACGTCTATGCCATTCTTCAAGTGTTTTGAAATCTCTATTTTCATTCCACCAAAAATTTATCGTTTGATCTTGGACAATAGATTCTTTGTTGTCCTGAGTCTGAATAATTACGATTTGTGCGTAAATAGAATAAATTTATGTATTTTACAACAATATGCTGAAATTTATGAAACGTTGGGTGTTTGAATGCAAAATAAAAGCATTCTATACCCAAAATGCCGCAAATAAATTATATTTTCAAATAATAATTTGTTTTTGGATTAACTGACCACATTTTTCTTAAAGAACGACACTCGTCATTGAAATGTCCAAAATATCCATGATTTGTGTGTGTCGCACGAGTTTAATGACATCGTTCGCTGCATTGTCCACCCATTTAATTGTCCATTTATGCAGAATGAAAGCGCAGTGAGTTTTTTCAATTAAATTGTAAAAAAAGGTGATTAACATAAATTGTGTTATAATTTATTGTCTGACGTTTATAACGTTTCGGTTGTTTGATCAAAAATTAAATATATGTATGTGCTTTTTCTCATTAACAATTTTTTGTTTCAACAGGTAAATTTTTAAATTGAATATTTTTAATGGTCTCTTTTGCAATTGTTCCATCCGGCTAAATAAACGCATATCAGGGATTGGAAAACAAAAATTCTGTACCAGTTAAAAACGAAATGATTCGAATATCAGTTGTAATAATTGAAATTTTATGCGGAAAGCTTTTAAGCAAATACAATCATTCTATGGTACACAATATGTATAAAATTAAATAATTCAAAGTACAATGGCAAACATTCATATTCAAAATTACGTCCTAGTTCACTTCAGTCAATTTAATTTGCGGAAATTCTCAATTTGTTGGAGAAGGAGCGAACGAACCCTTTACCCCTCTCTCCAATAAACTGAGGATTGCCGCAAGAAAAGTGATCTAATAAATTCTAGTCTAATATAATTAAAATTTTTCGAAATGTGACATGCATTATTGGAATTATAGATGAAAGTGATATGAAAGTAATATTCCCAACTGATTTTTATTAAAGACAGGTTGCCACACTTAAAAAACATTTAATTTATTACTGTTAATTAGATTATTCTTCTCATTGGTTTTATTTATTTATATTTTTAATTTCAAACATTTCTCAACAATTCATTTTTTACTTTCAATCAAAACAAACTTACCCAAAATGATGTTGAAGAAGTAGCTTTGATTTATGTTTAGTGTCTATAAACCTCGGGGAATCACCACTTGAAAGTTTTATATGTACATAGAATGTTTGGTGTATACACACGATTACAAATGATTTATTTTTGAGGATTTGCTAATATTTTAAAATTTTTGTTGTTTGTTAAAAAACGTTTAAATATGTATGTACATTTATTCTGCACTTTTTTCTATTCAGATCTGAGGCAACTAATAAATAAATGTTTAGTCATATACCGAAAAAGAGATCAATAACAGACGAGAAACCAATTAATACTGGTACAAATTGTTGTAATACAATTAGACTGCATACAAACACTCGAAGAGTAAACTGATATCGAATCTAAGTTGTTTGGTGATCGACGTAAAGCGCTATATAAACTTTTATTTGAATAAGCATCCGAACTAATTCAATAATATTTGGCCAAAATAACAATAAATAAATTTGCTATGATGTTGGCTGTAATTGAAAACAAACAAAAATCTAGACGAAAACCGGCCAACTACCACTAAACAAAATTTTGGTAGTATATGTATTCAAGAACAATGGAATATGGCAAATGAATGGGAAATATTAAGTGAGTGCAGTAGATTTAACTAAAAAAGAAAAACAACAATCCGTATTAACGTTTGCTTGAGACAATGGTCATGCATGTTAAGGTGTTTATACAGTTAAACGTCTACTAATATGTGGTAAGAACATAGTGGCAAACATTGAAATGGATGTAAAAAGCGTTTCTTCATGAAATTCTGTGCAGAGTCTAGTTTGAAAACAGTTTGATGCAAGATAAAGTAGTTTGAGGGTAGTCTAGAATTGTTTGGTAACCATCAAAGTATTTGGAATGATCTTCGATATTACGAAATCTAGATTAAAGACAGTTTGAAACGCGATATAGAATTTTGAGGGTAGTAAATAATAGTTTGATACATGCCAAAGTAGTTGGAAGGTTGTTTAATGCCAGGAACAGTTTGACAAAAGATAAAGAAAGTTTGATATCCGCCAAAGTCGTTGGAGGGATGTTTGGTGCCAGGAAAACTTGCTTGAAGGCAGTTCAATACAAAATAGGGATGTTTAAGTGTATTCTGATACTATACAAGAGTTTGATATCCACCAAAGATTTTAAACCGATTTTCTAATGCTAGGACAACTAGTTTCAAAGCATCTTGATACATGATACAGAAGTATAATGACAGTCTGATACTAACGAAGTGTTTGATATCCGAAACAGTTGTTGGAAACATTTTTAATACTAGGAAAACTAGTTTGAAATTCATAAAGAAAGAAAGATAAAGAAGTTGGAGGGTATTATAATACTATAAAATAATTTGATGTCCTCCAATGCAATTGGAAGAATGTTTAATGCCAGGAAAACTACGATAAAGAAGATTGATTGATCTGATACTAAAAAAATTGTTCGATACCCGCCAAAGTAATTGGAAGAACGTTTGATCCTAGGAAAGTTTGAAAGCAGTTTGATACAAGATAGAAACAAATGAGGATATTCTAAAAAACTAGTTTGAAGGTAGTTTGATGTCAGGAAAACTAGTTTGAAGGCAGTTTAATGCAAAATAAAGAAGTTTGAGGGAATTAAAATACTAATAAATAGTTTGGTGTCTGCCAATTAAGTTGGGAGAATGTTTGATACCAAGAAAACTAGTTTGAAGGCAGTCTGTTGCACGATAAGGAAGTTTGATGCCCGGCAAAGTTGTTGGAAGCATACTAGATACTAGGAGTAGATGTTTGAAGGCAGTTTATTGATACTAAAATGTTGTTGAAAAGATGTTTGATACTAGGAAAACTAGTTTGAAGGTAGTGTGTTAAACGATAAAAAATTTGGAGTGATGCTAAAGAAGAGTTTGGTACCTTCCAAATTAGGAAAACTAGTTTGAAGTTAGCTTTATATAAGACAAATAAGTTTAAAATAGTTTGCTATCCGCAAAAGTGTTGGAAAACTAGATTGAAGGCAGTTTGCTACAGGATAAAAAAGTTTGAGGGTAATCTGATTTATATGCGACAAACGCATGCATGATCTTTCCAGAACTTAAGTAAAAGGATGAACGAACCCAATCCTTGATTGATCAACAAAGCTCGTTTTGCGTCGACGTCAAATAAAATCCCCACAAGAGAAGGAAACATAAACAGGGATCAGTAATGGCTTTTCGGAAGTAGAATCCCTTCCTAGAAAGGTGGATTGAGATAACTGTAATTTTGATATTGCCCCATAGAACGGTACCTCCTGATGTTCAGTATTTTCTAAGTTATACCCACATTTTCCTACAGAAATGGGTAAAATTCGGTATAAATTCTTCGTTGGGAATGTACAACATTTCTGTAAAGAATTGTCGGTATAGTTCCACGTTTTGATATAGCCAATATAGAAAGGTACCTCAAGATTTTCGGTATTTTGAAGGTTTTAGCCACATTATCTTACAGAAATGACTGAAATTTGGAATTTAGTATTTGATATGGGTATAAGACATGCCTACAGATAATTGTGGGTAGAGATGCACGTTTTAATAAAGACCTCTTTTTTAGGATTACTCTACTGTAGTTACTGTAACTTGGTAGTTCGGATTCTCTCAAATGGAATGACTGTTACACGGTATTTCGCATTCTGAATGTGTAGAAAATTTCAAAGTATCTTTGGTATTAAACCTTTTTTAAAAGAAAGCGATATTCTTCCGTTAGCGAGAGGGAAGACCTTGGTACTTTCATAACCGAATGAAAACTAATAGTTCCATTTTACTTCAATACAACTCGTGGCGGAGGGAATAAACAGTCTTACTTGTTGTTCTTATTCTATATATCAGTCGACAATTTACGTACATAAAGTTAGTGTCATATAGTTTAAATATCCAAATTTTTATGACAAAAACCTAATGTATTTACTTTATTCTTATTCCCATTTTATTACCAATAAATATTTGAATTACGTATTTTAGGAGTTTACTCTGTACTTGGTTAGTGGTACTTGTGGTCTGTTAACAACGGTATCGAACAACTGATCTCGAATTTCCGGTTTGTTGCAAAACCAACTACTTTACAAGAACTTAAAAAAGAATAAGACTCAAAACAAAAAGAAGAGGAGAACAAACCAGACATACATAAATGAAAAAAGCTTGGTTTCAATGTAGGATTGTTCTATTATTACGTGTGTTTATATGCGGCTTTCAGTCTGTCTGTTTTTTGTCCGTTAGCTATTCCAGTTGGCTAGTATTGTTCTCGTGCAGTATTTTGCCTCTTGCTCGGTACGTATCTTAAACATTTATTGTCGGTTGCAACATTTTAATGGTTTTATGCAATTCTGTCATGCTCCAAAGCAAACAAAGTTCACTGCTTTACAGTCGCACTTTAGCACTTTCTTCACCTTCAACTCACTTGTACAAAGTTCACGAGATTGTATCGTATATTTTATTTGAATATTTTTTGCTTTTGTGTCGAAATGCACAGATTTTCTTTTTAGCCCACTCACTTTTTAACTTTTTGTTTTTTTCTTCGGTTTTTTGATTTCTGATTAACGGGAAGATGTGAAAAATTGGAAAATTTTTCAAATTATATTTTTCTTAATTTTTATTTGTGTCTGATTTGTCTGAATGATGATTTTTCCGTTCTGTGCGAACCGTGCGATTCCACGTTCTAAATGAAACTGAAACGCAAAAATATGAAAAAGTGCGACCACAACGAATGCTGCCGTCGCCGCAACTGCCGATTAGTTGTTGGCCAAATGTGTTTGGATGCTGAAGTGTCCGTCTGTCAGTTAGTTTGTTGTATCCACACAATCGAATATGTTGCCCGCCTGCAGCTAATGTCGTCGCCCGCTATTATAGCGCTGTCTGAATTATTGTTGTTGCTATAGCTGCTGCTACATTGGCCGTTGTTGATTATAGCTCTTGGCTAAGTGGCAGCCGTGCAGCCGTTGTCTTTCGTGTTTCTTGTTGCTGTGGTTGGTGGCTCTTGTTGTTCGTCAGTCTCCCACTTTGTCTATAACAAATATGAAAAATCAAGTTGAGAGTCGTGTGAGAAACGTCAAACTGCCATAGACTATGAGGAAAAGATGTGTCCGTCGTTCGATGATACATTTGAAAAAGAAGACAAAATATAACAGCAACATTCAGCATTAACTGCAAAGAAATTTTTACACAGTACTTCGATTCAATAGCTTCGGTTTAAAAAAATATACATATATTTTGAAAAAACATATAAAATTAGATTTTAATACATTTATCTTCCAAAAACGGCTTATTATAGGAATATTGACTGTAATATTTTCCTAATTTATTTGAATCGATACCAAATGTTCCATATGCCGAATTTTCCGACTAAGACATACTTAACATAATGTATATAAAATGTGTGTGCCTTTGGTGGCCTTGTTTATTGTTAATATGACCTGGTAATTATTGTAATTAATGGCAGTCCATTTGTGTTAACTAAAGAACTCATAAAATGTCATAGTTTCCAGATATTGCCGGTTTGAGACCTATATCGGATTGTTTACATCTAATACGGCGGGAACTCGATTGGTCGACATGGTAGTTCTTTTGGAGAGGATATTATACCTAATATTGTTGATACTTGGTGGTATCTCAATAAAAATACAATTCAAAAAATTTCACAATTTTCAAATATTCACACAAACACTGGGTATATTGGAACCTCCATTAAGGAGTAACCCCTACATATCACATTCAAAAAATCGAAAAAAAAAAACATTTTTAGCTTATTTCGAAGTATGTACAGACAAATTAAAAGAGATATGACCTTTTCAATCAAAGAGCCCGTTTTTTTGTGTAGAGGCTCATTTAAAACGCGTTTTTCTCGGAGTGCCATTTTTAAAGTCGGTGCCAAATATATTTAGAAATCGATTGGACCGATCTTCATATATATTGGTGAGCTTATTAAGTACATAAAGCGTGTCTTTAAGCGAGACCGATTTTAAAAAGATTTGCCAGATTTTTATATTAAAAATGGAATGGAAATGGAAATTTTTTTATTTTGGCAGTTCACAATTTGTTTTAAATAGATTTTTCAAAATTGTGTTTCGGCTAAAGACAAGATTATTAGGTTCTTAAATGCCCACAAAATAAATGAAAATGGTCCCATTCTTTTTCGAACTATCGTTGGCTCCGCAAATTATAACTAAAATCCTTAAAATTCCGAAAATCGGGAGGTACCGTTATATGGGGTCTATACCAAAACATGGACTTATGTTGACAATTTTTGGTGGAGAATTTTCGTAACCACTGAAAATTTAAAACGTCAAATTACAGCTAGTTCGGTTAAAAATTGTACGTATAATCCTCAAAATATCGAAAATCAGTATGTACTGTTATATGGGGCTATACCAAAACATGGATTAACGTCCATAATTTTTGGAATATAAGTTTTGTGGTCACTAGGAACCCTAAATGTCAAGTTATTGTCAATTCGGTCTAAAAATGTGATTAAAACCGTCAAAATATGTACCTGAAATCAGGCGGTACCGTTATATGGGGGCTATTCCAGATCATGGGCCTATCTTCACAACTTTTGTATGTATATAAGTTTTTTGACCTTTCGAAGCCCTAAATGTCTAATTATAGCTTATTCGGCCTGTAGCTAAGAACATCAAAATACCGGAAATCGGGGGGTACAGTTATATGGGGGCTATACCAAAACATGGACCGATATAGCCCATCATCGAGCTTGACCTGCATGCAAACAAAAGACGCATATTCTCAAAATTTGGTGGATGCTAGAGTGATTACTACAGACGGACGGACGTGAATTGACCGACTCCGAATTTTGCCCTGATTAAGAACAAATGATTATTTCAATGTGTTATAAACGGAAAAACAAATGTAATATACCCTCCATACTATGGTGGAGGGTATAAAAATTGGAAAAGTTTACCGCCTATAGCCATAACTCTGATATTTGGCCTTCATTAAAAACACATTTAGTATTAGTTTAAAGAACAGATGAACTACTTTTATTCTCCCCTAGGAATATTTCCACCAGAAGCAGAGATATCCGTCAGGGAAAAAAATCCCTTACAAAACCCATTACTTTGGGAGGATTTTTTTTTTTTTTTTTTTGCTGTGATGGTAAATTTAATGGCTCGTGATTGCACAGAGTTCGGCGTCCGGACAGAAAAGGCGCCTGAGAAGACTTTTGATTAGGGCAGGAAAGAATGGTACAATGATCGTTTTATATTTATCATACTAAATGGCCCATAACTCTTATATACGTGGGTTAGGTTGAAAAGAAGGACGAGAATCGCCACATGCCCGAGTGGATACACTAGGGTAATGATTTTTGACGTCTGAGTTGGCCCGTTACGCGGTCTAAACTCCGCATGCCCTGCATATGCTATTATCTGCTCATTTAATTTTGTGCAGCTGAACCCATATGATCTATAAGAATACCTTTTAGTTTATTCAACTATGCCTTAGCTCGTAATAATAGGATCTTAGTCTTATCCTTGTCCGGGTCTCCCCAGAGGATTTTAGTGGTTTTCCTTATCTCCTCTGTGTTTCATTGGGATGTGTGGGGAGTTTTTGCCCAAATTCTTAACTCTTGATGTTACACATTTAGTGGCCTTGCTTTATCTTATTTTACTGTTGCTTATTCCCTGCCATTTTTGCAGTTACCTCCAGTCCCCGCATGACGTGTTACCCATATTATAAGCACAGAGGGTAATGGGTGTAGGCCCATATAACGGTACCTTCCGATTTTCGGTATATTGAACGTTTTAGCAACCCTGCTTGAGGGTTTTAGCTACTTCTTCACAAAAAATTGTCAACATAGAGCAGCATTCCGCAGCCCTTTACTCGCGAGCTAGCAAAGACAGCTTCTCTCTCCACTCACTAATTGAAAAACTATGCACCGACAACAGTGTTTGCTCAAAATGTTGTTGTGTGCCGATACCAGCCAAGATCACCCATATACGTTAATATGACTGCAACAACAAAATATGTTCTGTTTATTCTCATCTGTCGTGTTCTAGCAAAGGTAAGACTCGCTCAGAGAGACTAATGCACAAAATATTTTGAGCACCACCGTCTTATACCCCACCCCAGGGATGGAAAATTCAACATTTCAAACAGTACTAAAATGGTAATTTTCTCATTGAAAAGGTACTTTTTTATTATTTTTCTAAGAAAAAAATATTTTTTATTCAGTAAAAAACAACAACAAAGGATTATATTTATGGAAGCTGAAGAATGTTGCAATATTTAAGATAGTGTGATCGATGTGAAGTCTTTCAAATGATTAATCTCCTGTAGTGACTGTATTTCGGATTCCCTATGGGTGGAAGAGCTCCACGATGAAAATGATCAATATAGGTTAATATTTTTGTATATACCCAACATGAAGGTACATACATCCAGATTCTAAAAAAATTTAAGCATTTGCATATATAAAAATTTTAATTAGCTGATGGCCATTGTAGCCAATGCTATGTCTTATTAACAATGTATTTACTATAAGTTAATATAATAATAAATAAATAAAATTTTAATCTTGAATCAAAATGTATGTGAAATGGTACTGAATCGGCCGCGGGGTACTTCGGTACTTTTTATATTGAAATGGTACTGAAAACAGTACTATTGTACTGAATTTTCCATCCCTGCCCCACTCTACTTAACTCAAGACTCTTAAACTAAATAACTTATTTAATATCTCAATTATCAAATCTCATTAATTATTACTCTCTGAGAAACTTACTGTTATATTTAATTCCTCTGTCTCTGAATCTCTCTAATACAGGCTCTCTCTCTAATACGCGTCAGGGATGGAAAATTAAAAATTTCAAAAAGTACTAAAATGGTAGATTTATTTATTGAAAAGGAACTTTTTTATTATTTTTTAAGAAAAAATTTTATATTCAGTAAAAAAACAACAATAAAGCCTTATATCTTTGTAATCTGACGAATGTTGCAAAATCGTATATATTTGTATAGCGGCTCTTAAAATAAAGCACGAAAAGGACATTGAAGGAAGCGAGTTAGAAGGTCGAAGTGCTCTATGAAAATAATCCTCATTCGATTTTACTGAAGACATCTCATCTCAAAGCTAAAGCAACAGTGAACAAAGATATAACGCTAATTCCTGAGGTTTTGGCCTGATTATCCTATCGAAATTACTGAAATTAGTTATTTTGTATTCGATATGATATAAAACATTCCTATAGCCTAAAACTGACAAACTATTGACAGTCCGACTATCGTTTTGATCGTTGTCGTAAAGCTTTGTTTATATTGAATTCTCAACAAATTATTTTTTTAATTATTCGCGACAGATAACACTGTGAACACAAATGTTGGGGCAGAGATAATTCCTTTTGGGGATAAAAGCCCTTTGTGAGTATATTAAGAATCCGAAGGACAGATCCGCCGTGAGTCGAACTTCCGAGTTATGGCGTGATGAAGTTTCTGCTGAAGGCCCGGTAAAGCATCTATAATTAGCGTTATATCATAGTTACCTGTTGGTTTAGCTTATTTATGAGATGACATGTCTTCAGTCAAATCGAATGACAATTATTTTCGTAAAGCACTTCGACCTTCTAACTCGCTTCCTTCAATGTCCTTTTCGTCGTTTATTTTAAGAGCCGCCATAAAAGTACCACAAGATGACGTTTTTCAGCTTCGAAATGTTCTGCAAAAATGTCGCTCAGAAAATTTTAGGTACAATTTCATTGACAACTAATCGATTTTGTCGCGTTTTCATAGTCATTTTTTACATTTACCCCTGTTTCCTCAGAAAAAACTATGTTTTGTGTTTTTGTATGTTCTGTAACGAATATACAAAAAACAAAATATACACCCTTTTCAGATGTATTTCGAATTATTTTAATTGTAATTCGAGGATTCTATTTGTAATTCGTAACATTTCAGTTGTAATTCGAGAATTCCATTTGTAATTCGAATTATTCTATTTGTAATTCGAATTATTCCATTTGTAATTCGAAATATTCCATTTCTAATTCGAATTATTCCATTTGAAATTTGAGTTATTCCATATGTAATTCGAATTATTCCATTTGTAATTCGAATTATTCCATTTGTAATTCGAATTATTCCATTTGAAATTCGAATTATTCCATTTGTAATTCGAATTATTCCATTTGTAATTCGAATGATTTCCTTTGTAATTTCAAATAAAATAATTCGAATTACAAATGGAATAATTCGAATTACAAATGAAATGATTCGAATTACAAATGGAATAATTCGAATTACAAATGGAATAATTCGAATTTCAAATGGAATAATACGAATTACAAATGGAATGATTCGAATTTCAAATAGAATAATTCGAATTAGAAATAGAATAATTCGAATTACAAATAGAATAATTCGAATTACAAATGGAACAATTCGAATTACAAATGAAATGTTACGAATTACAACTAAAATGTTTCGAATTACATCTGAAAAAGGTGTAGTCTTTTTCTGAACAAAAACAGGGTAAATGCACAAAACGACCACGAAAACGTGACAAAATCGTTTAGTTGTCAATGAGAGCACTACCTAAAATTTTCTGAGCGACATTTTTGCAGAACATCTATATACTTTTATAGCGGCTCTTAAATTTAAGCACGAAAAGGACATTGAAGGAAGCGAGTTAGAAGGCCGAAGTGTTCTATGAAAATAATCCTCATTCGATTTGACTGAAGACATGTCATCTCAAAGTAAGCTAAAGCAATAGTGAACAAAGATATAACGCTAATTCCTGAGGTTTTGGCATGATTATCCTATCGAAATTACTGAAATTAGGTATTTTGTATTCGATATGGTATAAAATATTCCCATAGCATAAAACTGACAAACTATCGACACACAGTGGATCCACTTGTATGGAGAAAGTGGCTAAAAATATTTAGAGTGTATAAATCAAGCCAATGCGCCGGTTATCGGTTTGTGCTGCTGCGAAGAGTGTTTTAAGAAACCACGAGCGTAACATTCTCCCCCCTTTCCCCTCTGGAGGGGGTATACGGTAAAAATTGTTTTATGCTGTTAATACAAAATAACATGAACAACGGTCCCGATTATCATATGATGCAAAAATAGGTTTGGGGAAACAAACCAATCTCCAAAACAACATAAAATCCAACCAATTTAGCGGATTTAAAAAAAATCAAAATTTTTGTCTGAAAATTGGTAAAATTTTTAATATATATCTTATAGAGTTCTTCCTGGAAAGCACGTACCGCCAACGTAAGACATTGGAAGAAGATTTCTTCATCTTGCCACTGATACCAATTATGTTAATGTACGTGGTCAGATAACGGAGTTATACGCTAATATATCCATAGAAACCCTATTCTAGGGCAGCTTTAGTCAGCAGCCCACCATTTATAGTCTGGCACTAGATGGCAGCTGATTTTAATACTGAATAATCTTAAACCCATGAACTACTTTGGATAATTATTCCCGAGGTGGGCACTAGTGGGCATCATGACTAAAACCTTAGGTCAAATTTAAGTATATGATCGAATTGGCATTACAAAATACAGTAAGAAAATAATCAGCTAACTAGTATTCCACAACACGCTAAAACACAATTTTTTAATCAAAATTAAACTATTACCTCCTCCTTCAAAATCCACTATAATATTTTGCTATATGTATTAGTTTCGCGATATTTTGAATATATTTACTTGCACTTAAAATATAGGTTGTACTCACAACAAAAAATATTAGTCAAATGTTCCGACTTTTGAAGCTATTCTTAAGAAGATCGCGGTCGAATGAGACAAAAACTAATATATTTTTAAATAGGTCCATGTCATAGCTGTCAGAGTTGCCAGATGTTGTACCAAAATTTTGACATTCATTTTTTTATTTTTGGCCAATGGGTGGATCCACTGTCGCGACAGTCCGACTATCGTTTTGATCGTAAAGCTTTGTTTATATTGAATTCTCAACAAATTATTTTGAAGGCCCGGTAAGGCATCTAAAATTAGCGTTATATCATTGTTAACTGTTATTTTAACTTATTTATGAGATGACATGTCTTCAGTCAAATCGAATGAGGATTATTTTCGTAAAGCACTTCGACCCTCTAACTCGCTTCCTTCAATGTCCTTTTCGTCCTTTATTTTAAGAGCCGCTATAAAAGTACCACAAGATGACGTTTTTCAGCTTCGAAATGTTCTGCAAAATTGTCGCTCAGAAAATTTTAGGTACGACTCTCATTGACAACTAATCGATTTTGTCGCGTTACTTCGGTAATTTTTATAGTGAAATGGTACTGAAAAAAGTACTATTGTACAGAATTTTCCATCCCTGCTACGCGTACTCACAAAGGGAATTAAAATCGTCGTTGAGTAGCCGACAAGTAAATGTGTCGACACTGAACAAAATCAAACATTGTTTAGTTTTTTTCTTTGCAGTTATATTCTTACTAAAATTTCAGAAAATACAATAATCATTTTTCCCCGCTTAAAAAGTCTACACCTTAACTTCTTATATATTTTCCTATATATTATTTTCCATTAGATTAATTTAATGTAATATATAAATATAATATATTGTTTTTTCAAAATAGTCTGGCTTAATCCCATTGTTGTTGTTTTAATATTTTAAAACAACTAGTTTATTAGTGGAAAAGATTTGGCATTGTTCGCCAAGGGGTAAGGCAGGGAATACTATAGTTTCGATCCACGCCACTGGATCTCATCAGTTCCCTTGTTTCTTGTTTGTGGATACTCTCCACCGAAATTATTTTTCCATAACTTCTTCAACAAGAAACTTTTTATACCCAAACATCAATCGTCAGCTCGAAGTATAAAGGTAAGCAAAGAAAAAAGTTCAATGAGAAGTTTTTCCTTGGCAACCTCACACAACTCCGACGAAAGTGTCTGCGAAACAATTCAAACCTCTTCCACTAGTATGTGTCGTCGAATTTCAACGAATGCACACACCAAAATTTGGTTGGTCTACTTTACAGCAAAAACAACACACGTCGTGCCAATAAAAAACGCCACAATAAAAAACGCCACAATGTTTCTAATAGAAGACACTGGCACGACGTGTGTTGTGTTTGCTGTAAAGCAGACCAACCAAATTTTGGTGTGTGCAATGCACGATGGGGCCGATGATATGTTTTTGAGGCAAAAAATCACAGGGGTAAGCTAAACCTTCAAAATTTCGTGCAGATGTTTATAATCGGCCTAGAAGTTAATCTGCCAAAATTGGTTGATATCGGTTCATATATAGATATAGCTCTCATATATATGTTCGCCCGATTTCGAGTAATTGATGGACCAAACACGAAAATTCTGTCCAATTATGATGATATTTGGAATATGTGGCGGAATTCGGACTGGAAATAAGTTTGCCAAGTTATTTTGAAATCGGTTCAGATTTGGATATAGCTCCCTTATATATTTTCTCCCGATTTGAGGTATTTCGTGCAACAAACACGCAATTTCTGTCCAATTTCGAAGAAATTTGAAACGTGTGACAGGATTTGGTCTAGAAATATGTTTGCTAAATTATATTGAAATCGGTTCAGATTTGGATATAGCTACCATTTATATTTTCACCCGATTTTAGGTATTTGGTGCAACAAACACGCAAATTCTGTCCAATTTCGATGAAATTTAAAATGTGTGACGAAATTACGTCTAGAAAAAAAGTATGCCAAATTATATCGAAATCGGTTCAGATTTGGATATAGCTTCCATATATGTTTTCACCCGATTTTAGGTATTTCGTGCAGCAATCACGCTATATATGTCCAATTGTGATGAAATTTAAAGTGTGTGGCGGAATTTTGTCTAGAAAACATTATTGAGACATCATATTGAAATCGGTTCAGATTTGGATATATCGTTCATAAATTTTTTCTGTCGAAGTTAATTGTTTTCTCAATATAGTTGGTTGATACCGACCTTCCTTGAGAACATAGTTTAAATATTTTTCTTTTGACAAATTGGCCGAAACAGAGGCGGCATGAATCAAGGGTTTGGTATTGTTGCCGTGTTCAAAGCAGACTTCCGAAGCAAGTTTTCTTCCTTCACTATAATCCACATTAGGGCGCCCTCTCTTCTTTTGATCATTACCTTGTTCTAGCGTAAATACTGTGTCGCTAGCTAACCATAAGCTTTCAAATTGTAATACACGACTTTTTGACCTCCAATTTTTTATCCATTTTTGGTTAAGGCGTGCATAAATATTATAAATTTGCTTTTTAATTTCCGTCATGAAGTTGTCTTTGACACCTCGATTAAATTTTGCAGAAATCCATTCTATAAGGTGTTTAGGTTTTCGCTGATTTTCCAACCAAAAATTAAAAATATCCAAATTTTTAAGTTTCACGAAATTTGGAAGTTGATAATTTTTTTATTCGCAAGTATACGCAAAAATTCTTTGCAAAATCTGGTAGCCGACATTGTCACCTTTCACCAGATACATATTTTTCCGAGAAAGCTCCCTGAAGCCGAAAGTTCTACTCCAAATAACACATGGACGATACCACAGACTACATCAAAAACCATTACTTACTGACACAACAAATTATTGACCACATCTAATATTACATTTACACTTTTAATAATAATCTTAATTTACATACCATTACCAGTATTTTCCATTTTTAAAAAATATATAATATCAACAGATCAGGTTTTGAAAACAGATCATCAACAGATCAGAAAAGGAGGAAAACTTTCAGCTGATGAAAAATGGACCTTCAATGGTGAAGAAATTGGAATAGTGAATGAATATAAGTACCTGGGGATACTGTTAACTCCGAAGTTATCATTTACTAAACATTTACAAAAAAAGGAAGAAGCTACAAAAATGTCAATTTTTGCTACATGGAAGAATTTCTTTTCAAACCCATCAGTGAAGTTAAAATCGAAATGGAAAATGTTTACAGCCGTTTGTCGTTCCATTCATAGTTATGGCGCCCAATTATGGGGAAATGAATATTTTACTGAGGTAGAAAAACTATATCGATACTTCATAAAGAAAATATTAAAGCTCCCAGAATCTACACCAAACTATATTCTTGCGATAGAAACAGGCTATGAACCGGGATATATCTACACATATTCCCTGCATTTGTCGTATATATCAAAAATTGTATTTGATCTTGAAAGCCATCGTTTGCCGCACATATTAGCTTTAAAACTGGCAAGCAAGCATCTGTATTGCTTCAAGGATGTTGTAGATCAGCTTACTGAAAATAACATTGACATCGGCAACATTATGACAAATAAGAGAAGGTGGATGGAAGCATCAAATAATTTAATAACAGCAATTAAAATAAAGGCCTTTAATGCGCATACACAAAAAGCTCAACAAAGCGACCAAAGACTGTATAAACATCTGGATTATTACAGAGGACCACTCTATTGCAACGATAACTTCAGTCAGCAGCAAATAACACTAATAATGAAAGCGAGAGGTGATTTACTTTGGCTAAATGGAAAAAAGTATAGAACGCCAGAGGACCAAAGGTGTTCACTGTGTAATCTTGAAGAACAAGAAACGTTAACTCATTTTATCGGTAGGTGTCCAATATTAAAAAATATGCGGGTCAAATATTTCAATACAACTGTATTATCGCGATACGAAGTCATTGACACTCTTAATGGTGGTGAAGTTTTTTGCTGGCTCAGATACCGAAAATTTTTAATTGAAGAATTTAATTACTAATAAACTTTGATCCTAAGTATTAATACTATAACCACTCAATTTTCCAGCTGACGGTTTTAATTACAAACCAAGCTGTATAATTCTTTATTATGTTTAGTAGTATACAAAAATAAACAAATTGTAATCTTTATAACGATATTTGAAAATAAAGAAAATTGAATTGAATTCCAAATTTCATCAAAATTGGACAGATCGGGCGAAAATATACATAGGAGCTATATCCAAATCTGAACCGATTTCGATATAAGTTGGTACACTTATTTCTAGACCAAATTCAGTCACACATTCCAAATTTCATCAAAATTGGACGTAAATAGCGTGTTTGCAGCCAATACGTCAAATCGGCCGAAAATATATATGGGAGCTATCTCCAAATCTGAACCGATTTCGATGTAGTTTGGCACATTTATTTGAAGACCGAATTCATTTACACATTCAAAATTTCATCAAAATCTGACGTATATAGAGTGTTTGGTGCAGCAAATTCGCCAAATCGGCCAAAAATATATATGGGAGCTATATCCAAATCTGAACCGATTTCGATATAATTTGGTACATTTATTTATAGACCTAATTCCGTCATAAATTCCAAATTTCATCAAAATTGGACAGATATAGCGTGTTTGGTGCATCAAATACCTCAAATCGGACGAAAATATATATGGGGACTATATCCAAATCTGAACCGTTTTTCACCAAAAGCAATAGCGTTCTTGCGACGGCTAAAAAAATGATCTTGCCCAATTTTCAGCCAAATCGGACAACAAATGCGACCTCTACGTTGCGAACGGACGATTCTATGCATATCCCTAGAAGGAACTATGGGTCTACCTCTTTTCCTTATGCATGTTACATAAAAATAACATATAATACCCCTTACCACAGTGTGGTGTAGGTTATAAAAATCGCACATACACTTGTTATCCATTTCTGCAATAAAATATCTCAATTCCCATACTTTTCTGTATTTTTGAACACTATCTGGCCTCTAAATGTATGATTATTTCACTCGCTACACAATATACTATTTTTCGTTTGCTTTAAAAGTGATGACAGCAAGCAATGTTGCGTAAAAATTGCTACAATCGCTACCTTAAACAGCCAAAATCGATTCTATTGTGAATACTACTTTGAATAATCAAAATTGCAACAGCTATCCCAATAAAAAACGCCATTTGAGAAACACTGGCACGGTTTGTATGTTTGTTGTGGCTGTAATAAACACACCAACAAACATGTTGCTATGTTGCCTTCGTTGTAATTCAACGACCCATAACAGTGGAGAAGGTTTGTCTTGTTTTGCAAACACTTTCGTCGAGTTTGTGTGAGATTGCCAAAGAAAAACTTCTCATTGAAGTTATACTTCGATCTGACGATTGATGTTTGGGTATAAAAAGTTTTTTGTTGAAGACGTTATTGAAAAATAACTTCGGTGGAGAATATACACAAACAAGAAACAATAGAACTGATGAGTTCCTGTGGCGAGGATCGAAGCTAGTCTTCCCAGCCTTACCCCTTGGCGAACAATGCCAAACTATTACCACTAATAAATTAGTTTTTTTTATTAAAACAGCAACAATGGGATTAAGCCAGACTATTTTGAACAAACAAAATTGCAACAGCTATCCCAATAAAAACGTCAACAATGCTCTTTTCGAAAATAATAATAACACTGTGCTACAGTGAAAATTTGCAGGGGTTCTGATGCATAAATTCGGTATTGTGGGAGTCCATGGAAGACGAAAATACCATTGGTTTCTTTGGGTCACTTCGTTTTTTGATTTTATAACGGTAAATGTAGTGAAAAACGGGGTTTCTTGGATTTTCAACCTTATACGGACATAACTTCTTTTTTCACAATGGACATTTAAAGCTTATCTTTTATTTAAAAGGTGAAAATCATGGCTTTCGAAAAAGCCATAATTTTTAAAAATCGGGTAACAAATGGTTGAGTTATAGTGATTTAAGTGTGACAAAAACGCATTAAAAAACAGGAAAATGCTTTTCCTGGTGCTCTAGGCTGCGTAGAAGACACCAAACTGCGTAATTATTTACTTTTATCAAGAAATACCAATAAAATCGGTTGAAAAATGCGTGAGTTATGGCATTTTTTGTGTTTCAACTTTTTGGGTTTTCCTTATAAAAGTTGGTACCTTGGTGCGTATGATTGTAGTTTGAATTTGTCTAGTTAACAATTACGCACAAGGTACCAATCTTTTATAAAGGAAAAACCAAAAAGTTAAAACACTAAAGATGGCATAACTCACGCATTTTTCCCCATTTTGTAAAGCTAACTTGATAAAAGTAAATAATTACGCAGTTTGGTGTCTTCTACGCAGCCTAGAGCACGAGGAAAAGCATTTTCCTGTTTTTAATGCGTTTTATAAAAAAATAAGCTGTAAATGTCCGTTGTGGAAAAAAGAAGTTATGTCCGTTTTAAATTGAAAATCCAAGAAACCCCGTTTTTCACTACATTTTCCGTTATAAAATCAAAAAACGAAGTGACCCAAAGAAACCAAAGGTACTTTTGTCTTCCATGGACTCCGACAATACCGAATTTATGCATCAGAACCCCTGCAAAGAAATTTTGTCCACTTTTGTATCACCGTGTAATAATTTTATTTATTCTTTTAATTTATTCTTTATTTATTTGTTTATTCTTATTTACCATTTTTTATTATTATAATTATTATTTTATCAATGTACATATGTCTTTTAGCCTACATCAATTTTGTCATTTGAAAAAAGATGTCGACTGGCCTGGGAATCGAACCCGGGCATTCAAATTGCGAAACGAACATGCTTACCCACATTATAGTTTTAATAACTTTCTGCAGTGTCCAATGAGACACTCACAATAAGTATCTTATGAGTGGAACAGTTCTTCCCGAGAGCTTGAACGTTTTGTAGAGTTATGCAATCTAGTTCCTGGAGCGGATCGATCTTTCTAGTTCCTTTTCCTAATTTAGTTCCAAATAGTTCCGAGAGCGATATAGTTCAGTGAATCTTTCTCTTCCGTCGTTCTTTTTACTTCCTTCGTTCCAAATAGTTTAGAGAGTGAAGTAGTTTAACACATTTTTCACTTTCTTTTTCATCTTATGGTGAATGAATTGACATACAAACAAATAAATTGCAGCGATGTAACGAGGATGTGATTTACGCTTATTTTACAGTGTGACCGTATCTGAGTGATGAACGAACCGATCGAGAAAGATCGAAGTGAGTGTGGAATTAAAGGAAGAAAATGAACTACACAAATGAAAGGAATTATACATATGCACGACTGGAACTATATGAACTAAAGAACTATATAAATGCAAGAGCCGGATATAGTTCCAATAGTTCCTTGGAACTAGTTCGTTCCGGAACTACACAACTTTTTGGATAGGAATGCGACTATCGTATTCGTTGGTGCAATCGTATCCAAGCTATCAATTGGGTACAAAACGGACAGTACATGTTTGCAGGGTATGTACATATAAACCAGGGTTCGGCGTTCGAGCAAACACTGTTGTCATAGTGGGAGTGCATGGTTTTTAAATGAGTTAAATTGTGTGAGTGTATAGAGAAACTCCCTTTGCTTGCTAGCGAGTAAAAGGCCTCAGATTGCTGATATAAACACACTGCAGTGGTCTATTATTTTTCTTCTGTTGCCAAAGAGCAGGAAATTGTTGATCGAACGAGGAAAAGTGAAAAATGGCCAGAGTTAAACAATAAAAAAGACAGTAACTAAATCAGGAAATTAGTGAAGCGGGTATAATTAAATCAATTATTATTGCAACATAGCAACTCCTATAATCAAAAAAGTTGTCTACGTGTAGCAATGGAAACTATAGGCGTCTTGCATCGTAAACAAATTTGAGTTAGCACACTCAAACTTTCATTTAGCTTAGGGAGCATTTAAGAACCGGTTCGAAAACCGAAGGATACTAGTAAACCAAAAAATTAAAAACAGTTTTTAGCACTAGGTCCGTGCAGAACGAGTCCCCAAATCAATTAGACAAGTTTAATGTTTGGTGAGCGACAGCCAAATCCGGTGGAACATTGGAATCCAATTATAATCCACTTGGTTTCCTCAAATTTTCGATGATATTCTGCGAGCATGGGAAGACTAAGCAACCGCATAGATTTGTCTACGTGGAAAAATTATTCACTGTTTTTGTCAAAAGTTATAGAAAAATTTAAGACATTTTTGGGTTTTAGGAAACCCACTGCGAGGGAGAATAATGGGTCTAAACAAAACGACTCCGATTAGAAGAATCGATGCAATTCAAGGCGCTTTCTGCGATCTCCCAAGGAGCCTGCGAGGAGCCCTCATTATTGCATACATTTCACCAAATGTTCCAGATGACCGGATTTCCCTTCTTAACCGATGGGAGCGGTTGAAAGCTCTCCTTCACCTCTTCACCCAACGATGGAAAACGAGTAAGTCACGGAATTACAACGTCGAATAAAATGTAAAACAATATCAAATTAAATGACTATGTCATCGCAAAAGACGACGTCTACGAAGTCTACCATGGCAATGACATTGTCTGCGTAGTCGAACTACTAACTCAAAACGGTACAATCACCCGACCAATCGTCAAACAATGCCTTCTACCAATGCAAAACAATTCAAATCAACAATTCCACAACGCACTGAACCACTCAATTCAAAAATACCACCTAAACATTCGTACATATCTATTTTCTTCTTTATTTACAGATCACCAGGGTCCAATGTCATCTATATCATTGCAGCCACCAGCTGAAATATTGTACGTTTTTTGTAATGCTTGGGTCCAATTTCGTAGGTCGAACCGTAGAGAAGCATAAGTTATGCCTAAATTGCCTCGCGCATACCGACACTACCGAAACCTGCTACAGTCGTCACTGTGGTAGAAAACACCAGTCAATGCTTCACCAATAGGAACCTACAACGTCTTCCTCCCCTAACCGTTCGAAGAAACACAATCGCTTCCATAACTAAAACCCGCCTCGTATATTAATGGATAAACAAATCCACAAAGTTTGCCTCTTAAAATACGACGTTTTCCTTGGCCTGCTCTCATTGCAGGAGTAAATACACAACTACTACTAACTTCATTGTCTTCGTCTACGTCAACCGATGCACCCCGCCAAACACTCAATCTACAGACCACATTTATTGTCCAATTGATGAAAACAGTTTACCAGTTCTTTGTAGTGGCTAAACAAGTAATCCTACAAAAAATTTTGAAAATCGGGTCAGATTTTAATATTAGCTATATAAAGGGCCCATGGAAACATTGAGGCCCCATAACATATTCCGATTAAGCTCAAACTTTGGCAATCTCAATTTTTAACAAAACTAAACATTTTAGGAGGGTGTCGCATAAAATATCCGACATCGTTTTCTTTCCCTTTGAGTTAAAACCAGTCTAGTATACAGTGCACAACCTGTCTCTTTTGTTTTATTTTTCACTATGTAGAGTAAAATGAATTACACACATTTAATTTAATTCAATTTACATTTAATTTTTTCTTCTTTCAAAACGCTATAAGTACATAAAAAAGGAGCCCAACAAGGAGTTATGCTACTGTTACGGAATTAGGGTTGAACTTAATCTCGTGTAGACGTTGTTTTATTCCCCGATACGATTTGTACCAAATAAAACAAGGATTCGTTTTAGATTATGATTCTACAACGCTTTATTGAATTTACTTCAGTTATTCACACAAGATTTCAGATTTCAGTTAGTTTACTTCTTTACTTACACTTACGGTTTAAGATTGCGTTATAATTCACAACTAACTCCCAGCCGCTCCTTTCCCGTATTAAGACTGTTCTAGTCCCCTTTATCCGGTTCTACAATGTTCAGGCCAAATACTAACCGAATGACAAATACACACATGTACGTACATACAAACAAACCGGTGCGTGTTATAGTACGTTTAGACTTATAAATCCACTCGATTTCAAATGTCAATTCCATAGTATACACGTCAAATAAATCGTAGTTCTAAATCCACTGGATTTTATTTGACGTATATTGTATGGGATTGACAGTTTAAATCATAGTATAAGTTCATAGTCTAACAGGCGTTTTAACAACTAATGGGACTGTAGTAGTAAATAAGGTAGAGGAGAATGGGTTACAATGTCATAATGCAGAAGCATAATCGAATAGCCAAACTAAATAGAAAGAAAGAGTACAACAACAATAGCTATGTAAACAAATTAAGAATAAGCTACATATAAATTCAAAATTGTAGTAAACTCCATACAGTTGCTGTTGCAAACCTGAAAGGGAGAAATAGAGAACTGAAAGCGTACAACAAGAACAATAGCAAAACAAACATAGACAAGTTGTGATTGGAATTCTATACAGTAATTGCTGTTGTAAATTTGATTTAAATAAACTACATGAAATGAAGAAAGTGAATGAAGAAATAGTATACTAAAGGGACAATTAAAAGTCACAACAAACCAGAAAGAAACGAAGGAAAGGAAAGACAAAACACAAAGGAGAATAAAAAAGAAAATTCTTTTAATTTTTTCGTCTGAGAAAAAGACTCATAAATGACTCACCAAAGACTCAAACCCCCATTATTATAAGTGTTATTTTGTTATATTTTGGATTTACCGAACAGATTTATGGCGTTCTGGTTAACATAAAGTTAAAAGTGATGATTGCATTTCACGGAGGAGTTTCTTGGCATTATCTTTCAATGTAAACATTATATTTTTATTACCTCCATATTGGTTTATTTTGCGTTTTCAAATCCATCAGATAGTAAAAGAACACATGTAATAATGGCCCATAAACTATTATAAACATGACTCAAAAAGGAGTCACAAATTAATCAGCATATTACTCATTTGTGAGTTGTTTAGAAGAGCCGCCTGGATCAGTGTTATTGCAAAAAGCGGTAAATTATCACAATTAAAAAAAAAATTATTTTAATGACAAATATGTCTGTTTCTATTTGGTGTATGCGAAACATGTAATATGCTAATCAAAAAGATCAGCAAAGCTTAGAATCGGTACCAATGTCGACAGTGGTAAAATGTAAAACATATTGCAAAAGGCGTCAAGTTATACCAGTATTTTATTTTTGGACTTTCATTGTAATCGTCATTTTTTAGTCATAGTTTTCAGAGGACTTTCATCTTTAGATTAATAACATTAATCGTCGAGTCTTCTCTAGGACATACATTTGAAGTAATCGATGTACATTTATGTGGTGTATATTTCGTGTCATAATCTGAAGGGCTCTTTATAGAAAAAAAAAATAATTTGAATAGAACACACAACTTTGGAATATTAAAAAAATAAAATACATTTGCCATAAAATACATCCTTGTGTGTGTGTATATCAGTCGGCTTTGCGGAAATGTATGTACCTTCAATACTATTATAAAAAAAAAACAATTGAAAGCGATTTTAAGAGTTACGATACCCCAAAATTATCGTTTAATGTATTGGCATTCTGCACTTCTTACTAAATGACCATTCTGCGTTTTTAGCAAAACTCGTGGTAACACACAAGTTTCCGGTATACAATATTGCAATAGCAACAATAAAAAATGAAATTCTCTGTTATTTTCTTTTCATAAAATGCATTTATTTTTCAAGGAAAGGGCATTGAACTCTTTCAGTGCACGTACTTTATATTTCATTAAAAATATATCTAGTGTATTATTAAGGAGAATAAGAATTAGAAAATACTCTAATTTCGTATAGAAAATTCGAAAATAAAGACAAAACTAATGAAATGAAAACAAACCCGTTTTATTTTTTGTGCAGAAACCAAGTTAGTCAATCTTAACTGGCAACTAGAATAACGATTTGTCCTATTCCTTGACAAAAAAATGATAAAGTCATTTCCTTTGACGAAAAATGTACAATAATTTATCCTTTATGGAAAAATGTGATCGTTGAATATCGGATCATTCGTTTTCGAGCTACAGTGGGCACCGCGTTCATGCCATGTTTTGGTAAAGCCCCCATATGACGGTTTCTCCGGATTTTCGTTATTTCCTAGCAAGAATTTTTAACCAAACTAGCTGTAATTTGCCATTTTAGGTTCCTAATGGTCACAAAACTTATCCACTACAAATTGTCAACATAGCTCCATGTTATGATATAAGGGTACCTCCTGATTTTCGTTATTTTGAGGATTTTAGCTACAATTTTTAAGCAAAATTGCCGAAATTTGTCAATATAGGTCCATTTTAACTACTTTTTGACCGAAATACCTGTAAAACTTCTACACCAAAATTGTCAATTGTCCCGAATTTAGCTACATGTGTTGACCAAACTGTCTGCAATTTGATAGGTCCTCACTTTGATGTAGCCCCCATATAAAGGCGGCGCCTTTATATCAGAGATGGTCTGTATGATGATTTTTTAGGTTTTCGACAGTCAGAAAGGTGTAAACTTCGAAAACGTCATATACACGTAGAAAACGTAAAAAAGAGTAGTAAACGTCATAAACCTCAAAAAATGTATGTTACCATCATATTTTTTCACTTAATATTAATTCTGCTAGCCTGCCTTTGTTGTTGAAAAGCCTAAAAGCATATTTTTATTAATATTTTAATTTTTAAAAGCTGAAATAATTGAGGAATAAATTGGATTACGCACTTAGCACGACATCTACAATATATTCCGAATACTAGCACTACTTTAAGTATGATTCAAAGAATTTGAGCGTGAAAGAGTAAACAAACATATGTACCCATATAATATAAAAAATATATATAAAATGTATATTTTAGAGTGAAATCTTTTATACTTGTTTTTTTTTAATAGGATCTCAAAAGAAATAATAAAATGACTTTTATTATTATGAAAAACATCGATTTCTAGGTTATAAAATTAGATTGTTTCTTCTGTCAAAACCTTGGCTAGGTTTATGACGTTTCTGACGTATGTAATATACGTCAGAAATGTATGTCAGATACGTCATAATTTCCGACAGACCATTTGTGCTTTATATACAATCAAACCAACATTTTTAGTAACATGTTTTCTGAGCTGACAATATTTATGGCCTGTAGTGGACTTCTGTAACTGATTTTTCGAGTTACCGACAAATATGGGTAGAATTAAAATGTTTATTATTTCGGTAATTAACGATGTTTTTAGGAAAGTTAGCGACGAATAAAATGTTGTCGTAAAGTTCTACCGATAGCATGAGTGGTGCCAACTTTTATTTTAACTTTTCCATAATTTTGTGTTTTAATTTTACCGATTTTTGTTGGTAACTCAAAAAATGAGTTAGAGAATCCCACTACTGTTTCTCTAAGACGATTCGAATTCAAATTAGTTCGAATTATTACTAAAATCCTGTTATTGTAGAAAATGTTTGTTTGATTGAAAACAAATATGATTCAAATATTTTTCAAAAAAAATATATATATATCACCAATATTTTTGAAAATTTAACATAGCTGAAGCCAAGGTTTACCCTTTTAGAATACGCGACTTGTGGTTCTATATTATACCAATTAAATATTTTTGGATAAAATGAAATGTTGTTGGACGTGGCAAAAAATATTGGCCTTAAAAGATAATTTGTGTGGAAGCTGTGGCTATATTTATGTTAAAAAATGGGTAAAAATGGGTTGAAGCCACCATGTCTATTTTTGTTTTCTCTCGATTTGTGAGTAAACCACACTTCTCTCGAGTTTCCTGTCAAAGTAAAAGTAGAAGTAAACTAAATAAGGATCATCTCACTAATGTATTACTTTTCAAAATGATGCTGACATTTTGAAGCCAGATTTACAATGTTTTTTTGCAATTTTCTTCTAATTTCATTCCGCAAACAGGTTTTTCAAAAAATCATATATAGGATTGTAGAACTCGCGATTCTGAGTTATTTGATATATGTGTCCTGAATGTAGTCTGCACAGCTTCATAGAAATCTACATCCAAATGCGGAAATTTTGTGCTAACATTTTTGTAAAAAACATATTTTTCGGGCCTAATTTTTACAATTGTCATTCGATTTCCTCGTACTTGATTGCACATTTTAGTTTTTTACGTTCCGGATCTAATAAATCATTCCCCGTGAAAATCCATCCACTAAAACGCGAGTTACAAGAAAGTCCAAAGTAGAAAAATCACCTAAAATTGTTTTTGGAAATATCGCGTATTTCATCGCGTTTTCTGCAGTTCGTTTCCACTGCAATGAAACAACTAATACAGCATCTTCGTTTTAGCGGAAACAGAGATTTGAACTTCACTGATAAGGGAGCTACATTCATTTTATCCCACAAAATAGAGTGTGATGCTACATCCACGGTTCCTAATTGATCGCCTTGAAATAGATATATATCGATGTGGATTTTCATGGTGGACACTGAAATCGGATGCGGACAAAAATTGTATGCACTTTTCGCAAATTAGCGATATTTTATAGGTATTTTAATGCTAAGATGCAGGTGATGCTACATCTTAGCCACCAAATTAAATTTCGAAAAATATATACAAGTTAACAGATATGGTCTTGCTGTACATGAAAATCACATGCGGACAAAATGATTTTGATAATTTCGCGATTTACACGTATTTTAAAATGCATATAAATAAAAATGGGTTATATGACTTTTATTTCCATTTCAGAAGCTTTGACATATTTCCTCATCAACCCAATTAGCTTCCCTAATGGGAAAGCTTTAATATGAATGTCAATAAAGTAAAATCCGTCTATTTTGTTGGAAGATTTAAGCAAAATGAAGGAAGTATTCCTATAATTTTTTACAATATTTTCTACTACATAACGCATGCGAAAAAAATATTTTTTCAAACAAAAAATTCTTTTTTGACCAAAATATGTGCTTATTTTGGCTGTAACATCCAAACTATAACACCAATCTGTATGATTGCAGTCTCATTTGATTCGCCGTGAAGTTTGGATCCACAACAATTTTTTATGTAATTATATGACCACTAAATGGGTCTTAATTTTGAAAAAAAATAGACTTATATTCAATAATTTATCAATTTTATGTACATTCCGCGAATTCTGTGTAACATTTTGCAGGTATTATGCAATCTACTCGCTGAAGTCACTTCGAGAGAACTTTTTTGTAACAATTGTGATCATTAAAGTAATTAGCGTTTTTATAATATTTTCTTTCTTAAAAAGCGAAATAAAAGCGCCATCAGTATTTTTAACGATTTTTACAATATTTCGGAATTTGGCAAGTTGTTTTGTATTTTAAATTTGGAGCATAGATGGTATTTTTGGATTTGCAATTACAATAAACAAACAAATTGTAGAAAAATTCATATTATTGTTCCAAACGCGAAAAATATATTTTCTCTGCGTGTACGTTGCATTGTATCGAACAGTCAGTACAAAAAGAACTAGTAAGCTTCAGGCCACATAGAAGCTGTTTGGACCAGACAACAAACAAACCATTGAATATATATGGTAAAAACCAAATTTCCTTTACAATTCCATTTGAAAATAAAAAATAATTTAAAAAAATTAAGTTTCAGTGTTTTATTTGAAATGCACTTAAAACTAAAAAATAATTTGTCGCTTAGCCTCAATAAATATATTCTTTCTCATGATAGAATCTCTCAAATAAAACGCTTGCATTTAAATTATGAATGGTGGCAAAATTAAACGGCAAGCGTTTTATTTGAGAGATTCTATCATGAGAAAGAATATATTTATTGAGGCTAAGCGACAAATTATTTTTTAGTTTTAAGTGCATTTCAAATAAAACACTGAAACTTAATTTTTTTAAATTATTTTTTATTTTTAACTTTTTAGTAAATACATTTTTTTGACCTCTGAGTACCCCAAATGCCGAACTACAGTCCATTTGAGCAGAAAGTTCAGATTAAAATGCTTGAAATTGGGTGGTATCGTTATATGGAGGCTATATTAAACCTTGACCTACGTCCACAATTTTTAGTGGGGAAGTTCCTGGACTATTGAGAACTCCAAATGCCAAGTTGCAGCAAATTCGGGCTGAAAATGAAGACAAAATTCTCAAAATACCAGAAGTCGGGTGGTACCGTTATATGGGGGCTTTAGGAAAAAATGGATCCATATTATTTTTGGTTCCTTATTCATGTATTGTCATCTAAATCTGAAAAATGTGCAAAGTTTTAGTTCGATTGGTCAACTGCAACCGTGCTAAAAATCAGTTACCAAATTTTAAAAGGGGGTCAAGTTAGACACCATAGAAACACTGTAAGAATGGACCAATATTAGTTTTGATTTCATATTCATGTATTGTCATCCAAATCTGAAAAGTGTGCAAAGTTTATGTACGATTGGTCAACTGCAACTGCGTGAAAAATGAGTTACCAGATTTGAAAAGCAAAATACCGGAAATCGGGTGGTACCGTTTATGGGGGCTATAGGAAACAATGGACCCATATTGGTTTTGGTTTCATATTCATGTATTGTCATCCAAATCTAAAAAGTGTGCAAATTTTAAGTTCGATTGGTCAACCGCAACTATGTGAACAATGAGTTACCAGATTTGAAAAGCAAATTAGATAAAAAACTGTAAAACAGTGTAAAAATAGACCAATATTGGTTTTGATTTCATATTCATGTATTGTCATTCAAATCTGAATAGTGTGCAAAGTTTTAGTTCGATTGGTAAACCGCAACTGTGTTAAAAATTAGTTACCAGATTTGAACTAAACACACACCAAAGCAAGTTAAATAAAACACTGTAAAAAATAAAATTTTTTTGCGATCACATCTTCGATTTTTGGTATAGAGATTAAGGAAAAAATTCTGGTTTGTGGCGTTCACAAAATTGGCTGATGCGCTCAAAAGTTATAGAGGTTTTTATTCTCTTATAAAGAAAAAATATTTTAAAATTTATTATTTGTTGTACTGAGAAAATGTATGCATACATATATCAGTAACAGCATTTGATATCCATCCGTAGATGCACCCTAATTACTAAAAAATGTTTTTATTTTCGCGGAAAATTAAAAAAAAAGAGAGCAAATCTGATTTATACTACCTCAGAGCCCGTATAAACCATATTAAAATTAAACATTGGTTTTATAAATCACATCTTATAGCAACAGCAAAAGAGAAAAAACATATTGTTAAAATATTATTCAAAATATATTTTTTGGTTCGATAAGAAAAATTAGAAAAAAATATTTGGGAGTTCTCCAAATATTTCGCTAAAAACCCATAAAATAATTAAAAGTCGCGCAATGTTCATACGATTTTGATGCGCATCCGGTTTCAATAGCACCTGTCAAAAATACGTCAAAATACACCTATTTCAAATATGGATATATCGAAAAATCTAAAAATCATACACAAGTATCATGTTGCCTATGGAGTATTCCGTGATTCTTTCTTTGGGCATAGGTATATGAAATGTAAGGTTATGCCAGAAATCGGAAGGGAACATAAAAAAACGTGTTGGCTTCAACCCATTTTTCTACATTGATGCTAACACAGCGTCCACGAATATTAATTATAAGGTTTGGCATTATGGGATCCCTTCTAAAACACTTCAGTCATACTTTATTGAATATGTTAACAGTTCGCGAATTCTGTATAGGTGAAATTTTGAATTAAATTGAATTTAAAACATTTTTTGATTACTGTTGGCGTTTTTTTTTACATAAAAATATGATTACATAAAAAGAGGCGCTATATGGGAGTTTTGAAAAACAAAGGAACCCCGATGAAAATAATTCGCATAATCAAAGCAATATACGGCAACGCCGTCGTTCATATACTTCGTAACGGGACTATAAGTGAACCATTTTACACCAATGCTGGGGTAAAGCAGGGTTGCCAATTTTCGCCACTACCGTTCGCAGTGTTTCTAGAAAAAATTATGTTGAAGCTATCCCATAGGAAAAGAGGATTAAATTCTCTGACATGCAAGAATCATTGAACGACTTAGCTGTAATGTCAAAACATGCAGGGCTAGATGTTAATATTGACAAAACTTTTGCAATACGAATAAACAGTTCGTTCAATTGCGATTTCAAATCATCCTATCGAATTTGTCAAAAGCTTTTGGACAGCATGATATCGATTGACAACGGTGAAGGTCAGGTCAGTTTTGGCCGCTTAAACAAAATCTGGAGAGCAACACAAATATCGCAGAATTCCAAAATAAAAATGTTAAACTCATGCGTGAAGACATTCATGGTATTGAAACATGGCTCATCTCAAAATCTTTAGCCTAAAAACTTCACACCTTCATCAACAAATGTGTACGAATAATCATATTTCATATTTTGGGCAAAAACTATTTTAAACATCGATTTAAATACCAGGATGAGAGAGGAATCTATTACAAAGCAAACAGCTAGACGTCTTAGCGTTTTAAGCCCCTGCCAATCTATCAACACTTCCGAACTGGAAGGCATTACAATTCATGAAGGAAAACCACCTTCGATCAGGGATGCCAACTATTCTGAGGTAAAAATCGCTACAGCCACATACGCACCATAGGTTTGTAGCGATTTTTACCTTGAAACAGTTGACATTCCTGCTTAAACAGTGGTTTTTGTATTTCATAAATCACCACAAGTAGCGGGAAAACCACCAACTTCACATCCCTGCCTTCGATTGTATATATGTGTGTATTGAAGAATCGTAAAAAAGCTTCAAAAATACTTCACAACTACAAATTTGCAATAAATTTAGTATATATACAAGTACAGCGAAACAATCGTAGGTTGGATGTGCGTGAACTTCGCTAGATATCACTTTTTCAATATAAACTTCTTAGGTCATGATAGCTCAATTAATTCAATTAAATACAAATAAATGACCTTAGTCCTTGTAAAGGCGCCGAAATTGCGTTTCGAAAAAGAGATAAATAAAAGCACGAACGTTTTAATTTTCAAATAATAAAAGCAGAAACTTTATTGAGTAAATAATAAATAAATTAAAAAAGGGAAAATAGGAAGAACAGATTACCTGTGTTACGGTCGGAGATCGAAAAACGAAGAGTTAATAATAATGCCGAAAGGTCGCGTAGGCGCAAAAACAACACTCGTTAGAAAACTCCTATATGACATATCAATGTTGTAACAAAAAAGGAGTAGGCCGTTTTCTAACGATTATGCAAGTTGAACACAATGAATGTAAGGCGAAAAGCGGGCATTTCCAAACAATGCACATTTAAACTAAATATTAATTCTTACTTAAACAGTCCTAATGAGACAAAAATAAATGAAAGTGGAGATGGATTGTGCACTAGGTACATTTTCACGAAAATGCTCTAAATATCACAATTATGGCCCGATCTATCTATGTACCAGTTCTTTATTGTGGCTAAAAAACGATTTCTACAATTTTTTTTGAAAATCGTATCAGTTTTTGACACGGCAATATAGTGGCCAAGATACCTAAAATCGGTAAATTATATTAAATCACAAAGACTTCCGATTAAAAATCTGTTCCCACATTCTAAAAAGGCGTATCGCTCTATTTAATTAAAAATTTTTTTTTGCGAATTTTCGAAATTTGAGGGGTATCAAAGCCGCCGATCTAATTGATTGATAACTGAATAACAGTTGTAAATTTTTAATCCAAAAAACAGTTTTTTTAGAAAATTTACGCACAAAAATATTGACTTTCAGCGCAGTTGTTGATATCGTATGAAGACTACACAATCGACTTTAAAACAAATCTAGTTGCGCGTCCGGATTAGAGCAAAAATTCAAAAACCACCTGTTAATGTCTGAATTGTATTATTTAACTTTCTCTCTCGTTCTAAAGCCAATAATTGGACAATAATAAACAAAAACGTGTTTGCTTTAACACATTTTTCCTATTTTTAACCTTAAAGTGGTCACAGTTTCCTCGCATATAATTATATTAAAAAAATCCTTCGGTGAATCGTGCTAAAACAGTTAATTTTATCGAAATGCGATTAAAGTAAGTGTTGAAAAATAACAGTTCCCGTGTTATAATACCCCAAATACGTGCTTCAACATATGTTAAATTCCTATGTAATTGTCCATATATTTAATATTAGCCGGTGTTGTAAAATGTTCCGGGTTCATTTAGTTTTTTCATAGTTGCATACACATATATAACTAATAACTATTTTTTTATTCATGGGAGGTACACGAATACGAGCTTTGCATACTGTATATTAGACCCCCTAAATTTTTCCATTTCTCCCAAAAATCTTATACATATGTATGTATATGATATTTTATGACGATCGGTAAAGGTTAACCACTACCACCCACGCGATCTTTGCTTCCATTGAAGTTTGTATGGGACCGAAGGAGCATTCAGGCGGTATACTGTATATACTATATACGGTAGTATTCACTCATAACCCTTTTATGCATGCACGCGATTTTATTTCCAAACGAGTACATCATCATCGGTTGTAACTATGCATACGTACCAACTGTCTTCATCCATTATTTTTTCCACACTTTGTTCGCTTAAATACTCAAATGCACCTCAAGGGGTATACTCTTGAGTTATTTCCAGGTGTTGTGCTACTCTTCGCCTTCATATGTATGTATTCACGCTGACCTTGGAGACTTTGCTTGTTTCATTATCACTTTGTACAACATGGCAAAAATAGAAAACATAGATTATTTTTTATAAGTACGGCAATTATGGAGACTTAAAACATGCCAGAAAAAAAACTACAGTGTTATTCCAAGGTGTGATTACAACGGACATACATATCGAAGGCTTTAATACCGTATTGCAATGGTATGCACACCCGCACGATGAATGCCCGGTTTCGATTCCCAGGCCAGGCAACATCAAAATTTTCAACGGTGGGAAAATGCCCCTGAGTGTAGTGTTTGGCGACATTTCCTAAGTATTTCAGCCATGTTAAACTTCTCTACAAAGACACAGTGGACAAAAATCGAAAAATATTATATTAACATTTATATATGTTTGCGTTTCTTTCTTACAGTAAACAAATCAGATACGACGAATCTGAAAGAAATTTGTCGATATGTGCATCCATAAAGAAGTAATAGCTCTTTGAATATCATATGAAAATTAGATGACCACTAAAATAATTATTTCTGAAAATTTTGTTGATAATATTAAAAGTTTTGGATGGGGATTTGATGGGTTGGCTATAAATAAAAAAATTAGTACAATAAGTTGACATCAACTGGACATGGGCAAAGTAACGTTATCAAGAATTAAAAATTTAAATTTGATAAAAAAATATAAATTCTTAATATTTCGTAGAGCATAATATATCTTTTCCCAATTTTGCTGCAACTCGTATAATTTTGATCGAATAGCCTTCAAATTTAGTATGTGTTATTTTCTTAGTAGTTTCACCGATTTTCGCAAAAATCGGTTCAGATTTGGATATATCCCCAATATATATCTTACAAGGCAGACCACATTTAAGTGTTGGCAATCGTTGCAAAATATTTTTTAATATTTTAAAATTGCTTTACTGACATTTTTCAATTTTACTTAAGAAAAACCGTGATTTTTTCTGAATGGAGCGAATATATATCTAATGTTTTGATTGTGTGTGATAAATATGAGGCCCGGATATAACGCAAACCAAAATTTAGTGTTGGTAAAAGTTGGCAAAACACATTTCTCAATTTTTAAAAATTGCTTTTTTAAATTTTTTCAATTTTACAGAGAAAAATCCGTGATTTTTTCTGAATAGCACAAACATATATCAAAGTTAAGTTGTTTTACATAATGCGCCCTAATTAAATTTAAATGAAAGGTGCTTACACCTGGGAATTTTTTGAGGATTCTGAAACTAAAATGTTAATAGATGAAAAAAATAAAAAACAACAAAAAAATCGCCGGAAAGATTTTCAAATAAATCGCGGTCAAAGTTCAAATTTTTAAGGGTTTTTCAAGGTTTTCTCCACTAAAGAAAATTTTGTAGCAGTGAAAGTTCTCTACAAGATTGACCTTTATGACTTTTCCTATGTTTTACAATTTTTGAGATATAGAAGTTCAAATTGGGACAATGCATTGATTGTATAGCCTCCTTATAAAATAATGTCAATGTGCACGTTAACTAACATCAAATCCGATGGTTGTGTATCCAACGCTCACCGTGGCTGGGTAGTGCCATACATTTTTTGAAAATATTAATCAAATTCGAGTCTTTTTTGATCCAGCAGCACGCTTATAAAGCTGGAATATGAGCTCATTTTCTGATCGAAAATTATTCTTTCTTCTAAACAAATCACAAATGAGTCTTCCTCTGCATTAGTTTCGAGTCATTTTTGCCCATTTTCTAATGGTATATAAAGTCTTTTTTCGAGTCGTATTTCAATAAATGGTGATTTGTTGATTAATTGGGGACTCTTTTTCGAGTCTTTTTTGAGTCATGTTTATAATCGTTTATGAGTCTTTAGGGAGTCATTTATGAGTCTTTTTATTAGACTAAATAAACTAAAAGAATTTTCGTTTCATTCTTTTTTTGTTTTTTTTTCTTTCCATTGTTTTGTTGCCTTTTCTGCTTTCCCAGCAAAATTTGAGGGAAGGGGTTCTATGCAATGACGTGATTTCATGGCATATTTTGCATTGGTTCAAACGAAGTCGTGAAAGATCCGATCTTTTCATTAGCATTTGAACAAATGCAAAGGAAGTCGTGAAAGATCCGATCTTTTCATCAGCATTTGAACCCATGCAAAGGAAGTCGTGAAATATCCGATCTTTTCATCAGCATTTTAGCCCATTCCATCGATCCAGTAGATATGAATTTTGTGTTTTTATTTATACACATTTTTCTAAATATATAAGATTAATTATTTAAAATAGGCTTGATGTTGTCGTATACTCGAAATCACAACCAACGTTGTTAAAACTCTCGTCGTAATGATAATGTCATTGCAAAGGGTTGGTGAAAATGACATGCCAAAGCGTTGGTGGAAATGACATGCCAACGCATTGGTGAAAATGACATGTCAAAGCATTGGTGTAAATGACATGCTTTGGATCCAAAAATGAATAGCATCTTTTGGGGTCCACGCTCATATAAAATTCATCGATGAAGATGCTAAAAAGATGACATGCCAGATCACTTTCACCCATGATTGAATAGCATCTTTGGCATCGAACATTTTGCTGGGTTGTTATGTATTTTTAATATCCTTTATGTTGCGCGGTGGTAGTATATTGCTTCATTTCACTTGGCAAAACTTGAACATGTGTTGTGTTTGTCTATACTCTTAATATTATACGTTACATTTATATCAAAGTTTTGTAGAAAGTGTATACGAGAATTATTTACAAAATAAAAAAAATAAAACAAAACAATCAGTTTTTAATCACCTAACTGTTCAAATTTTGGTCAGAAGATACATAATTATAATCATTTTTCAAACACCTGCATGACCCTTTTTTGATTAAACATTTTTCAATCTTCATGAAGATCAAAATGTGACAACACGAGGGCGGTTCGGAAATTTCTTAGCCTATAAATGAAAGAGAATAGTTAGTTTTTCAAAAATATTTTTATTTTTCAATATAATCTCCTGAAACTTCAATACACTTAGTCCAACGATTTTCTAGCAATTCTATCCCTTGATTAAAATAGTTTTCCTCAAGGTCTTCAAAAAAGTGGTTTACAACTGTAATTGCATCTTCATTTGAGGTAAAACGCTTGCCAGCAAGTAATTTTTTAGATTTGGGAACAAGTAAAAGTCACTGGGAGCTAAATCAGGAGAATAAGGTGGGTGGTCAAGCAACTCGTACTTTAATTCGTTGATTTTAGCAATTGTTAAAACACTCTTGTGCGCTGGTGCATTGTCTTGATGAAAAATTATTTTTTTGTGTTGTAAGCCAGGACGCTTTTCTCGAATTTGTACATTTAATTGATCCAAAAGGTTGCAATAGTACTCTGAATTTATTGTTTACCCTTTTGCAGATAGTCAATCAATAAAATACCTTTGAAGTCCCAAAAAACCGTTGCCATAACCTTACCAGCCGATTGAATTGTTTTTGCCTTCTTTGGGGCATTTCCTCCAGCTTCAGTCCATTGTTTGGATTGTTCTTTTGTCTCTGGAGTATAGTGGTGGATCCACGTCTCATCAACAGTTATGAAACGACGCTTAAGTTCCATTTTATTTCGCTTAAAACGATCCAAACAAGCTTGAGAAATTTTCATTCTTGTGCGTTTTTGTTCGACTGTTAACAAATGCGGCACCCATCTTGCAGAAAGCTTTTTCATCTGTAGTTCTTCATGCAAAATTAAATGGACTCGATCATTTGAGATGCCCATGATATTAGCAATTTCACGCGCTTTTATTCGTCGATCATTTAATACCATATCATGCACTTTGGCTACAATTTCTGTTGTTGTTGCTGTTTTTGGACGTCCACTACGTGGTTCATCTTCAATGCTTGTACGACCACGTTTAAATTCAGCAACCCAATTTTTTACTGTTGCATATGAAGGAGCACTTTCACCTAACACATTCACCATATCATTATTAATTTCATGTCCCGATAAACCTTTTTATGTAAATATTTAATGACAGCACGCATTTCTAATTTTTCCATTGTAAAAAATTGCGGATGCGTCTTTTTTGAACACCTGTTTCTATATGAAGGAGTTGCCAGATCGAAACAAAATTTTACATGTGTTCATAACAGAGATGGAAGTTTCCAAAACACTTAACTTTTTTCTGTTTATACCGCGCTTTTTGTGCTAGGCTAATAAGTTTCCGAACTGTCCTCGTAAATAACGAAAAAATTGTCACATTTTAAACACCTCATGGATTTATTTGTGATTGCTACACTTTTTTTGTTGTACTTTAAATTGAACTCTTTTTAAACATTACTGGGATTCTCTTTCGAGTCCCTTTTTGATCATACAAGCGACTTAATCAGTTTTTGATCACCAAAAAGACTCTAAAAAGAATCTGCAATGCGATTTTTGAAAAAAAAAAAACAATCTTCCAAATGCTACCTGGGATGGTATTGTTTTGAAAAATATCAATGTGTGTCATTGTTTGAGTCATGGTTTATTAACCACATTCTGACACCACAGCGTGATAGAAGACCAAAAATAAGAAGACCCGTGTCCCGACGTTTTCCCCATTACTTTAACATTCGCGGTTATGGGCCCACAAAAACCTGAGGCTTTAATGTCAAAAGGGATCATTTTGTACGGCACATATCTTCTAAACCGCTTGGAATTTGGGATTAATTTTGGAGGCAAGGTTGTAGCTCTCGTCCTAAACAATAATAATTTTGAACACATAAAATCCATTCAACTTCATCTTCAAGGTCAAATTTCCATCATATTATTTTCTCGGATTTTAGTCTAAAAAAAACATTGTTCCACAACATCCCATACGGGACAAGGGAGACTTCTTTCATATCAATGCGTGCACCCCGATTCATATTAGCTCAATGATATGGGACCTATGGGTCTAAAGACACCACATGTAGAGAAGTTTTACAAGGCTGAAATGTCGCCACCATTACTGAGGGGTGTTTTGCAACCGTTGAAAAATGTTTGATGTTGCCTGGCCGGGGAATCGAACCACCGACCTTCTGTGTGCAAGGCGGGCGTGCATACAATTGCACCACGGTGCACCCCGCAGATATCAAATCGATCAAAATTGAGGGAAACAACCAACTAGTAAAATGTTCCTTATACAGTGTCAGCCAAAACTAAAGCACGCCCTCAGTACATTTTTTTAAAATTGTAATTTTTTTAAGCAAACAAGGTTGTAAAATTGTTTTGTATTTTTCTTCCTATACCCTACACCACTATGTGGAAAGGGTATTATAAGTTTGTTTTGGTAAAAATTCATGTAACACCGCGAAATATTCGTCGGAGACCCCCAATGTGGTATACCAATCTTCAGAGATGTGTGTCCGTCCGTCCGTCCGTGTGTCCGTCTGTCCATTATAAATTGTAATCAAACTCCATGCCGCAATTATGGACCAATCGTCACGATATTTGGTATGGAGGTCGGTTTCAGATCAGAATAGATCGCTATTTTAATTGGTGATGATCGTGAAATATTTAGCGAGTGAAATGGACCAAAAACATAATTTTTATCCGATTTTGTAGCTGCTCTGTAGGTCGCAATACTAGTCCGATCGCCTCGAAATTTTAAATAAGGTAAGAGTATATGGCAAAGAAGAAGCATGCAATTTGAGATGGCGATCAGATAATATTTAGAGGATTAAATGGACCACAACTTTTGTGTGAAAATTGTGAAATTTTTTAATATACAGTTTATATCTTTTTTCCCGGAAGAGACATTTTGGGCAAGTAAGCTATCCTTGGAAGAGGAACGGGTTGATGTGGTGGTGTTCAACCGACTCGGCATGTGGTATTCGGACTGATGACACTCGGCTTGGTGTAGTCGGGTTGGTGACACTCGGCTTGGTGTGATTGCGTCTATAAACCTCCGCTCGGGCTGATGATGCTCGGCTAAGTGTCATCGGCTTGGTGTGATGTGTTGATAACCGTCGGCTCAGGCTGATGATACTCGGCTGTGGTAGTCGGGTTGGAGGTTCTCGTTGGACGAATCGCGGAAGCGAACGAATCGCGGATGCGAACGAATCACAGTGTGAACACAAGAAGCGAACGAGTCGCGGAAGCGGACGAATCGCAGTTGGCTTCGGCTATGTTGGGTACCAGGCTACTCCGGACACTGTCAACACGTCAACTTCGTGTATTCTCGGTTAACTCCAGCACTTCACGATTTCTGGTGTCAAAACCTGGAGTACTTATTCGAGGGGCAATGCGAAGTGAATGAGAATTACTTTCCCACACTTTAGAAATTATTATAATTTATATGCACTGAAGTAAAATAATTTCATTACAACGAGTGTTATGAACTGATGGTATTTTTTGAAGATAGCAGGGTATGTACTGACCAAATGTATATTCATAAGCAGCGGTACTCATGGAAAGATGTACGTTCAGGTCAGGGACGTACGCAGGATTTTATTTCGGGGGGGGCCCAACTTCACCAAAAATCATGAAAATTAAAAATGTTATGTATCGTTACGTAAAGCTATTTTAAAGGGTTTTTTATGATTTTATGTATGAGGGGCACTACTACTACAACATAACGCCGATTATTCTTTAAAGTACATATGGCAAATTTCAAATTTCTTTTGCAATTCCATTAGAACATAGATTAAGAAAAAAAGTTGTGGTTTCAAACCTTTTCGCTTTCACAAAATTGGATGCTGCGCTCCAAAGTTATGAGGGGTTTTATGCCCTTATAAAGAACAAATATTTAAAAATTCAATTTTTGGTGTAATAAGAAAATGTATATATAAACCGTTAACAGCATTTAATATCTATCCGTAGATGCCTAAATATTTACTAAATTTATTTCTATTTTCGCGGAGAATCAAGAAATACTGAAAAAATCTTGGAGTAAATTTAATTTATTCTAATTTAGAGTCCAAATAAAACTCGAAAAAATAAATTAAAAATACGTACAGATTCTAGACAACGCGTAGAAAAATATGAGACCGAAATTTTAACGATAGGATTTATAACTGCCATATTACAGCAACAACAAAAGACGAAAACTTATTGTTGGAATATTATTTCAAAAATATATTTTTTGTTTAATACGAAAAGTAGAAAAAACATATTTGGGAGTTATTCTACTATTTCGCTAAATTTCGATGCACGGACTGACGGACTTCGCTGAAACTTCTTCAGGGTAAATGCGATGACAAACCCGAAAGTGTATTTGCTTACTTTGATAAACAATAGGATAATGAAATAGAAAGTAATATTGAAATTACAACCAAAGAAAAAACATAAAAGTTAAAAAACGTATAATTCGCGAATTCGTTAAAATTAGTTAAGGCGCAGGCGCTTTTCAGATACAGCGAGTGCATCTCTATCAATATGTAGCGATTTTCCACTTTTCATTCAGCGGTAAAAGTGTGCCGTCAGCTGTATCTTACTGTTCAAAAGACCTTAATGTGGGTAAAAATTGCGCGATGTACATAATATTATAAGGCGCATCCGATTTCAGTGACCACCTATAAAAATACGTCATTATAACAAATTTTAAACAAATTCGTCAAGAACCGCGGATGTGCTACCAAATTCTTTTTTATAAGAAATACGAATATTACTCCAGAATCTCGGTAATTTATGCCACACGGTTTTGGAAAATAATATAATAACGTATAAAGGATTACAGTTATGTAAAAATAACCAAAGAAAATCGAGGTTCAATGCGCGGAATCATTAAAATATAATTTTGCAGAATTTCCTTTCAATGTATCTATAACCGCCGTTTTAGTGGATGGATTTGAAAGCGGGAGGGTTCGTTAGATCTGGCGCGCAAAAACACTAAAATCACGCGGGGTTCAAGGGTACCTGAGTCAAAGTTATAAATTTTGTAGCCAAAAATAGGTTTTTAAAAAAAATTTACGCACCAAAATTTCGACTTTGGAATCCTATTACTAGGGAACTGTATGGAGTACACTCATGAGATATACATCAAACGACGTGGAATCACGAGTTCTACAATCCAATAAATAGTTTGGGTATTTATCTGGTTGCGCCCTCCAATTATAAGAAAAATTCAAAAGACCCATATTTCAAAACTTCAAAATGTCAGCATCGATTTTAGGGGGATGCAGTGTATATATCGAAAAGTCATACATTAGAACCATGTTGCCCAAGGGGTATTCTTCAATTTTTTCTTTGATCTCAGGTCTGAATTTTCCGTGGTTTGACCAGAAATCAAGAAAGAACACAAAAAAAAAACTTGTAAACTTCAACACATTTTTACCCATATAACATACTTATTTCAGTGCCATTAAAAACGTTTTGTATCATTGTAAGAAAATAACATTCTTTAAGTGCATAAAAACACCAAAGCTTTACTATTTTACCACAAGTGATAGAGTCAATGAAATCCAACCAAACATTCAGAAAGTTACATTAAAAACAAGTGAGCAAAGGCTATAGTCGGGACGGGGCCGACCATGTGATACCCTACACCACTACCCATGTGCATAAGCTTTTCACTGGTAAACATTTCTTTTAGGGAATATAAACCGACTACCACCAAAAATAATATGCCTCTTTGTCTCTGGGACCTCCATAAGTAACTAAAATTTCGTGACCATCCGATCAAAATTACGACCTGTAGCTTGATTGCAAAAAAATGGAAGAATTGGATGCATTACCGACTATTGTGGTATCTCATTTGTTTGACCACCTTCGCCAACCTGCTTTACACCAGTGTAAAGGCAATATTTTCTTCTTCCATTGACAGGCTTTGTCGTTGGAATACCCCTACTAGAAGCCAATATATTCACAAAGAATAAAACTTTGAATTTGTCTCCAAATGAGTTTTTCCCCATTCCGACCCCTAAATATTATCCGGCTATCACCAAAATCAATAGGCTTCCTCCTATGTGGGACCCGAATCAACTCCCAAAAAATTCGTGACGATCCGATTAAAATTGCGACCAGTAGCGTGATTACAAAAAAATCGGAAAATAGGATGCATTATCGATTATTGCCATATCTCTGCTATTTGACCACCCACGACAACCTACTTTACATCGTTGTAAAGGTGATAATTTCTACTTTCCTTGCCAGGTCTTGCTTTAGATATACCTCTTAAAGAAACGGAGATATTGGCTTTGAAATAAAACGTAGACCTTTTCTCCAAATAAGTTTTTGCCCATTCCGACCCCTGAATATTATCCGACCATCATCAAAATCAATAGGCTTCTTTCTTTTTGGGACCCCCATTAACCCCCAAAATTTCGTGACCATCCGATCAAAATTGCGACCTGTAGCGTGATTACAAAAAAATCGGAAAATGGGATGCATTATCGGCTATTGCCATATCTTTGCTATTTGACTACCTACGACAACCTGCTTTACACCGTTGTAAAGGTGATATTTTCTACTTTCCTTTCCAGGTTTTGCTTTTGATATACCTCTTAAAAAACAGAGATATTGGCTTTGAAATAAAACGTAGACCTTTTCTCCAAATAAGTTTTTGCCCATTCCGACCCCTGAATATTATCCGACCATCATCAAAATCAATAGGCTTCTTTCTTTTTGGGACCCCCATTAACCCCCAAAATTTCGTGACCATCCGATCAAAATTGCGACCTGTAGCGTGATTACAAAAAAATCGGAAAATGGGATGCATTATCGGCTATTGCCATATCTTTGCTATTTGACCACCCACGACAACCTACTTTACATCGTTGTAAAGGTGATAATTTCTACTTTCCTTGCCAGGTCTTGCTTTAGATATACCTCTTAAAGAAACGGAGATATTGGCTTTGAAATAAAACGTAGACCTTTTCTCCAAATAAGTTTTTGCCCATTCCGACCCCTGAATATTATCCGACCATCATCAAAATCAATAGGCTTCTTTCTTTTTGGGACCCCCATTAACCCCCAAAATTTCGTGACCATCCGATCAAAATTGCGACCTGTAGCGTGATTACAAAAAAATCGGAAAATGGGATGCATTATCGGCTATTGCCATATCTTTGCTATTTGACTACCTACGACAACCTGCTTTACACCGTTGTAAAGGTGATATTTTCTACTTTCCTTTCCAGGTTTTGCTTTTGATATACCTCTTAAAAAACAGAGATATTGGCTTTGAAATAAAATGTTGACTTTTCTCCAAATAAGTGTTTGCCCATTCCGACCCCTAAATATTATCCGACCATCACCAAAATCAATATGCTTCTTCATCTGTGAGACCCCCATTTACCCTGAAATTTTCGTGACGATCCGATCAATATTGCGACCTGTAGCGTGATTTCCAAAAAAATGTAAAAATGGGATGTATTACCGACTATTGCGATATCTCCGTTATTTGGTTACCTACGCCGACCTAGTTTGCATCATTGTAAAGACGGGATCTTCTACTTTCATAGTCAGGCTTTGCTTTTGGAAAATTTTCAACCAAAGCTGTGATATTTGTCAGTATAATTAAAATCGCAAAAATGGAAATTGGGGTTTTATTTGCTACTATTGCGATATCTTCGTTGTTTGATCACCTATGAGCACCTACTTTAGATCATTAGAAAGGTGATATTTTCTGCTTTCATTGCCAGGTTTTGCTTTTGGTATACCCCATATAGAAGCTGAGATATTGGCTTTGAAAAAAAACGTTGTCTTTTTATCCACCTAAGTTTTTTGCCCTTTCCGTCCCCTAAATATTATCCGACCATCACCAAAATCAATAGGCTTCTTCCCCTCCGGGACCCCCATCAACATCCAAAATTTCGTGACGATCCGATCAAAATTGCGGCCTGTAGCGTGATTACAAGGTTTAGATGGACAGACGGACAGACGGACGGACGGACGGACTGACGGACGGACACACATAGCCAGATCAACTCAGCTCGTCGAGACATTCATTTTGATATATATAAGTATGGGTCTACGACCACTATTTCGATGCGTTACAAACTTTTTGGCCAAAACCAACTTATAATACCCTCCCCACATAGTGGTGTAGGGTATAAAAAATATCAGGAGCTGGGCGATGCAATCTACGACTCATTGACTCCGAATCCAACTCGTAGTACTGTTTGAAACTTTGCAAAAACATTTTAGCTAAATCCTGAAAAAATAGGTTGAGTCGAAATACTCCATCTGATACATCAATGGTTTCCAACAACCAATCACTTCTGTCAGCACAGCGGAGGCAAACTTATAAAAATTCATAACTTTTGATTTCTGAAAAACAAGAAAAAGTAACAGTCGGGTTTGCCTACAGAGATATACCCTCAGCATGTGTGAGTTGAGACTTTTACGAGTATATATAGACAGATCGAATACGGGATACATAGCCAATTTTTGTTCTGTAAATTGTATACCCAGGAAGTTTCAGAATTTCGTCTCCTTTCTTGGACCTATAAATTTTCCGACAATAAGTTCGAAATATTTGGGGTGTACAACTTCTCGATTGTTGGCGTTCTGATCAAAAATGTGACTTCGATGAAAGCGCAAAAGTTTTGAATTTTTGTACAGACGATACCTGAAAGAATCGACTGATATCGTCCATTTTGGAAGTGGGCCTAATTTTAATTTGGTCGGCGTAAGATTTACTGCTTTTGGATTAATACTGATATAACCATTGACTCACCCACAAAAAATACAATATCGCTGTAAACAAGCCCTCAAGTGAATCGATCCATATTCGAAAGTACTCTAGGTCTCGAAAAAATCGAATTGGACTTTGCTCGTGATTTTAGGGAAACATTTTGAAGTCTGGATGGGGAAGTGTCCAAAGGAAGTTTGAACAAAATATTGCGAGATCCAAATTTTGGACAAAATCTTTTGATCTGTTCGAGAGTTATAATGCGCTCGAGCCATACAGACTGACGGATGGACGAACTGGGATAAATCGACTCCAAATTGTAACGCGGGTTACATTTTTATCATTAGCCTAACAGCTGAGGGTACAATATCACGGTGCTCTTAACCAACGTTAAACCGGGAAGTTCTTGCGGATTCTGAAACTGCAATATTCATAGACGAGAAAAATCCAAAAACAAAAACAAATCGCTGGAGGAATTTTTAAATAAATCGCGGCCAAAGTCTACATTTTTAGGTTTTCGCGACTTTGCTTGGAAACTGCAAGTCCTATCGAAATGGGGCTAAGGAAAATGGTGTAGCTTTGAAAATTGGCTCCTCGGTTGTACCATTTTTGAGATATATAAGTTTAAGTTGGGAAATTGCTGTCATGACATTGTTTTATAAGGAGACGATACAGTCAGTGAATTGTCCCAACTTGAATTTCTATATCTCAAAAATAGTAAAACGTTGGAAAATATCATAAAAGAACATTTTCTTTATTTCCATTTGAATAGGGCTTGTGGTTTTCCAGCAAAATGGTCAAAACCTGAAAAACACTAAAAATGGGTTTTTTTATTTTTTTCATCTATAAACCCAGGTGTAAGCTTCATTCGTTTAAAGTTGATTCAAGAGCACCGTTATATACAATACAAATAACAGCAGATTTTAATACAATACCAAATAATCAAAGTTTGAGCATTAATTTCGTTTACAGTTGCTTTCAGCTACGAATTTGTTACTGATAGGAAAAAATTCAGATGGGCATGCTATTTATAGCAGATATCATCACTTTATGATGCACAACAATAAATTTTTCTCCATTATTTTCTCCCACTATTTAGCAATAAGTTAATATAAAATAGGAATACAAAATGTTGATACAGGCAGTATATCAATTTGTCAATTGGTTTTCGAGATATACTCCACGGAAACCCCTTGATATGTCGTACATATTGTCCAATAGGCACTTCGTTTTATGTACTTCTAATCCGCACAATAATGAATTTGTAATCTTTTGAATACGAATTCCAAAAAACAGCCATGGCATAATGGAGGAATTCAGTTTTACTGGAAGTTTCTTGCAAAGAGCGTATTCAAACAAAAAAAAAATGCAATATTTCTTCGGACAACTTGTTAATAAACTACATTTTCAGTACAGAACCTTTAGAACAATATCAGATTTCATTTGAAATTTCAAATACAAAAAAATATTTTAGAGAAAAAATCGTAATAATTTGTTAAAGTAGCTTAACAAATTTTGTCGAACCAAACCATTTCGGGGGGGGCCCGGGCCCCCCGTGCCCCCCCCTGCGTACGTCCCTGGTTCAGGTGGGGCATACATATATTGAGGCGGGTAAACCACAAAGTAAAATATTATTAATGAAAAGAAATAAATGTAATGGTCACGTTACAACCTTTGTGAGAAGACCAGTAACTAGGTCTTCTGACATAAGTCTTGTAGGACTTATATAGATGCCGTAAAATGTTCAATTATAACTCGATTGTAATAGAACTTTACTTTTGCTTCAGGATCAATTGGACCAAAAAATATTTTCCTCATGAATTTTGCAATCAAAATATAGTTGAAAAAATCTGGACATCAAAGGACAGTAAATGTCCTGTGAATCGTACTCTATTTACCGTTCGCTTATATATTTTCTTATAGATTTCTTTTCAACTAATAACGTTTTTTGAAAAAATTGGTGTGCCGAACTTAGTGGAATATTTCCATAATGTAAAAAAATGCCCGGAGTCGGATTCGAGTTATTTTTTTGGGATGAGTCGATCCCAATGATTTTTTTCAAAGTTTTTCCATTAGGCTCTATTTCAAGCTATATATAGTAATTCACTATTTGGACGTTTCTTTACATATTGTTTTGCGACATGTTGTGTATCACTCTTGTCCACCATATCTTGAGGATGTTGGGGAGGCATCTGTTTATATACAGTGAGGGACAAAAGTTTTCATAAACCGCATAAATCTGGAGTTTAGGGTAAGTAATGATATTTATGAAATTCGAAGTACACAGTTTAATTTCTTCTCAATAATAAAAAATATTTAAAACAATAAAAGTATGTTTCATAATAAAGATTTTACGTAATTTTACAAAAACCAAAAAAAAATATAGGGACACACGTTTACACACACCCCAAGGAAATATGTGTATTACCGCATAATTTATCGAATTAGCACCAAAATTTATACATTTTATTGTTTTGGCGAATGTACCTGGCTGTTTGTGAAATATTTTAGAAAACAATAAATTTTGGGGGTTAAATACCGTTATTTTAGGTTACATTTCTTGTTCATATTTATAGTTTGGAAAACTCTGCATATGTGCATATCAATAAAAATGATTGCTTTTTGGGACATCCAATACATATACCACGGTGCGCCTTAACTAATTTCAAAGGTGCTTACACCTGGGAAGTTTTTGCGGATTCTGAAACTACAATATTCATAGATGAGAAAAATCAAAAAACGAAAAATCGCCGGAAGGATTTTCAAATAAATTGCGTCAAAGTTCAAATTTTTAGGACTTTATTATGTTTTCACGATTTTCCTCGGAAGGCGCAAGCCCTATCGAAATGGGATTAGAGCAAATGTTGTAGCAGTGAAAATTCTCTACAAAATTGACAATAATGTTATTTTCGTAGGTTTTACCATTTGTGAGATATTGAAGTTCAAATTGGGACAATGCACTGACTGTATCGTCTTTCATATTTTTTATTTTATTTCGCTCTCCGCTGGATTGGATCATGCTAACTTCTGATTTGTGGCCGAACACACTATGTCACGCGTACAAACATTAAGGGTTGTTTAAAAGTCGATTAAGACAATAGTATTTCCAGTAAATTTAAAAATTGAGATGAAGATGAATATTTTGACCTATTTTAGATCTAGTTCGAAGATGGGCCATATCACAAAAAATTGTTACTACATTGGTGCGCACAATAACTATCGAAGGGATTAACTGATTTGGTCCAAACCAGGAATAGATCAGCTTCGAATATGGACTATTCACTCTTTCGTGTACCTCCCACACAAAGTTAAAAATTATTGGAACAACTGCAGTTTAGGAAACATCTCGGATCGTTATAAAGTTTTTTTGCAGGTTTTGCCCGTGACCCCGAAATGTACGAATATTTACGCGCAGAGAAAAATATTTTCGCTTTTGTTGGAACAAGAATATATATTTTTCTTCCAACAATTTATTTGTTTTGTTCAAGCTTTGTAATTGCAAATCCAAAAATACCATCTTTGCTTCAAACATAAAATTATTTTCCAATCACTGAAAAAACTTGACCAGTTCATAAAATTAAACTAGGGTATTGATTTTTTATGGTAGAAAATTAGATTTTATTACACAAAAATATTAAAAAAATATTTTAAAAGAAATGCTTTATTACTCACTTCTATAGAGTCATAACTTTCACATAACAGGATATTGCCAGTTGCACTCATGATTCAACAATAAAAACAAAGGTGTAGTGAAATTTTTTGAAATTAATTCAAATCGAACATTGTTAAAATCATGGTAGAATCATTACAAGGTAGGGCATGGCAAACAGCACATTACAATTTTTTCTATTGGTTTGCTTATTCTTTCAAATTAGTATACACAAATTGTGTATGTATGTGTATGGTTTTGAAAAATATGACAAAATATTTTATACATATTAAAATTCAGTCGAAATGAAGATTGTTATTACAACATTTATTATTTATATTTATTACAACATTGTGATGAAACAAACTTTTGAACATATACAGAAGCTGACTCTGTAGAGAAAACTTAGCCTCCCATTTATTTTTCGCGTTTTTAGTTAATGATCCAAAATATCAAATAAACAGTACAACCTGTTGAATATTCAGTTATGGCAATTCTGACAGAATAAGCAAATACACCCAGGCCTTGTTTTTCACAATTTGTTCGAACCTGACCTACCTTCCAAATTATTGTACCATGGTCAAAATGTGACTGCTTCAAAAAATGCTTGTAATCACTACTTTAAGCGCCCCATACACTATCAAATTTTGATGTCAACGCTTGTAGTAGTATGTGTACATTTTTCAAAATATGAGAATGTGTGTGTGTATTTTATGGATTGAGGAAAATCAAAATACCCAGTAGAAAATAGGCTCTTCGATGACATTTTCATTGACGATGCGTTGACGAAATTTACAATATTGTCATGGACGACAAGTTGCATGACCATATCTTGGCAAAAAACCAGGAAAATGCTTAAAAAGCGTGCTTTGAAATTATTGTACACATGTTTATGCCAATAGATAATTTTCTATTTGTAATAAATGTTATAATATAAAATTCCGCGTCACGAACTAAACTGTTTTTATTTATTGCGCATTAACTAGAAAGGGGTAAGTTAGAATAAGTAGATTGAATTGCATTTAAAATAATTGTAATAATTCTTTAAATTCGTGCATTTAGGTTGAAGTCAAAGCAGAGATTTGAAAATCCCAATATGAAGCTCGGTAAGATTTTAGAAAATATTAGAAGCAATTTATAAAATTTAGGATATGTAGATCGTCCTTCAGTCGGCTGGGGTAAGAAGTACGGTGTGATAAAGTTCGAAGAAAATGGTGACTGGCGGAAATATGGGAGCTAAGTATTATTCATTTAAGATAAAATTTGTAAACATATTAAATTTTATAATTTAATAAAAAATTTACTACGACAACATAAATTAAATTGTCTTTAGTTGGGTCATCAATGACTAATAACAAGACAGTGTCTTGTAACGACCCACCCTACCTGGTCCTATTTCCGGAGGAAGTGGCTACCTTCTCGCCCCAGCCGTGCTCAGTCATGGGGGGGTTGTTTTCCTCGGATAATAGCATTCGGGTCCGCTTACATAAAGTAAAATTCAAATAAGGTAGCTCTTTTTAAGGGGAGTATTTCCCCTGAAATAAATGAAGTTGGGGAAGTGTAAGAAAAGGAGTAAGAGGAGTGACGTAAGAAAAGACGTGGCCTAAGGTATCAGTCAGCCACTAGCGGTTCCACCGCCCACCCAACCATTCTAAAGAAGTTCATAACTCTTTAGACCCAGTTATAGAAATTCCCTTATGAATTCCCTTTCATCTTTCGTGCGAAAAAGCGAATTAGTTTAGTTAAAATTCATAATCAATTATATTTTTAACAATAAAATAACAAAAAGTCAGTTGCAATGGTGTTAACAAGTATTTTTGATCGCGAAAATAATATGATTAGCAGATACAATGTTGATTGAAAACAAAATGAAAACCATTCGTTCGATGGTATAGATTTAATACGGAGTTAATATATATATATAGAGTTAAAAGAAAACAAAATGATTGTACAGTTAATATTAAGTGTAAAACTTATATTAATTGTGTGACAAAAAGAATATGAGTATGGGTATTAGTGATTATTCTGACCGGTGGTCATAAAAAAAAAAATAAATAATGTATGTAATAAAGTGTCTTGCAGGGTGAACGAGCAAATACAATATGAATATATATATATATATTTATAACGTCGACTTACCAACAAAGATCACCGTTGTCATCAGGCCTGAGGATAATGGTACTTGGGTCGAAATTGCTGGATGGAAAATTAATTAATATTCAAATTGCATCGCCCGTTTAGTTTAAATTCAAGTATTTGGGGTGAAACAAATGTAAAGATATATGTTGATTTTTATCGTGTAATAAAATCTGCGTTCTCCATACAAAGATTTAATTCACTGGTTCCAAAATTATGCCTCCAAAGTGAGGGGATGAAACGGCCAATGTTAGGATTTGATTTCCAAAAAAATTCTCTTGCTAAATAGCTTTTAGTTTGGTTGATTGTCCTGTATCAGTATTTTCTTCAATTTTTATAGTTTCAGGATATTAGGAAGCAAGTAAGCCCAGATTGACAAAAAAAAACTTGCAAATTCAAATAAAATTCCAAATCTTTAACTTAAATTCAAGGATTCGTCCTGCCAGGACTGATAGTTGCCAAAATTCGTACAAAAATTCCTGGGAAAATCTTCTCCAAATTTTGAATATATCAAGGATTCGTTCTATGTATGTTATAAATTCTTTGTTCAAATCCACATTCACAAATTATTAAGCAGGAGTCCCATTCAACGGATATTAAAATTATTAATCCTTAGAACACAATTTGAATATATAAGGATTCCTTCTCGAGGGATTTTAAAATTTTCCTTTAGAGCAATATAATATTTTTTCTTTTTAAATATTTATTTTATGTGTTCTTGTCAGGGCAAAAGCCAAAAATCGAATGTTCGACAATATTTTTTTCTTTTGAAAAAGTCTATTTTCAATTTGTTTATTTCCTAACAGCCCACTCGATTGAAAACATGTAAAATGTACAAAGTGGAATATCAGGTTGAAGAATTTAAGGAAAGGCAAACTAGCGCAAACGAAACTCACAGTCTGTGGAACAGTCGTCAACGAAATATGGGGTTTTTTAGTCATTGAACTTGTCATCAACGAAAAGTAGGGAGTTTAGTCATCGAAGTTGTCTTCAGTGACAACTCGAACACGAATACTGGGACATTTGTGTGAAAATTTCGTCGATGATTTCACATTGCTGTCTGCAAGGTGTCTTCAGGGATATAGCATTGTCTTAAACGATTCGTCAATGTTGTCTTCAAGACACTTTCTACTGGGTAGTTTTGATTTTCAAAATGAAACCCAATCAATCCGATGAATAGGATTTATTTTCAAAATTGTCAAAAAGAAATTTTGAAAAAAGAAAACATTGTGTTTGGAAAGAAATTAAAAAATTAAGTTCATTCGTTTTTTAGAGGTAAATTTGAAGATTTCGGTTGCAGATTGAATGTTTTGCTACACACTTATCAATCTCACACGTACAAAAGGAGTTCATCGGCTTGGTAATCAAATTTGATAGTGTATGCCATGCTTTACATAGAACAAATTCAAATAACTTTTGCTGGCATGGTAGAACAAATATAAGGTAAAGTTAATACTACAACAAATACAACTCGAACAACAACCACAAAGGAATTTGTTTTTGTTTGTAACGTTATTGCCAGTTGTATTTGTAAACAAAACAAGGAAATGTCTATAAATTATTGGAATTTAAAAAACTAATAATTTTTCACATTTGGTTCAATATTTTGGAAAACATGAATGAAAATTCGTTACATTTTCAATTTTTATGTTTCCACATCTTTCCACTAAATGCATAAATTCTCCCAGAAAGTAGAATTCTTGCAGAAAAGTTTGGGGTCGCTGGAAATTCATAGAAAAAGGAGAAGCTGTTTCAATGTTTTGTTTTAGAAATCAAAGAATCACATGTTTATTAGGGCTTTATTTTTTTAAATTTTAACAAAATATTTCACATATTAACAAACGTTGTATGGCCTCTACAAGCGGGGATTTACAGCGCGGCTTATCGTTCGAACTTGGAGGAGGTTACATATCATTGATATGAAGAAGTCTTTCTGGGAAATATTTTTTTTCCGAATGATATATTTTTTTTCAAAAATATATGTCCCTAATGTACATCGAAAAAGAAATAAATGTATAAAATGTCATATGAAATTTGACACTAACGTTACAACCCAGTTCAGTCAGCTGTGTATTGCTGCTACCTTTTCTTATTCTACCATGTTTTGCTGGGTAATTATGGCCTTTAAAGAATTTTCGGAAAATGCTCCTTTGGTCCCATTCAAATAACTATGGTAACAAAGATCGCTAAGTTGGCATGTGTTGATCGCCATAAAATGCTATATATAAGGTTTTTGGATCAAAAGGAAATAATTTAGTTCTAAACAAGTGAGCAAAGGCTATAGTCGGGACGGGGCCGACCATGTGATACCCTACACCACTACCCCTGTGCATAAGGTTTTCACTGGTAAACATTTCTTTTAGGGAATATAATCCGACTACCACCAAAAATAATATGCCTCTTTCTCTCTGGGACCCCCATAAGCAATCAAACTTTCGTGACCATCCGATCAAAATTACGACCTGTAGCTTGATTGCAAAAATGGAAGAATTGGATGAATTACCGACTATTGTGGTATCTCCCTTGTTTGACCACCTTCGCCAACCTGCTTTACGCCAATGTAAAGGTAATATTTTCTTCTTCAATTGACAGGTTTTGCCGTTGGAATACCCCTACTAAAAGCCAATATATTCACAAAGAATAAAACTTTGAATTTGTCTCCAAATGAGTTTTTGCCCATTCCGACCCCTAAATATTATCCGACCATCATTAAAATCAGTAGGCTTCTTCCTCTGTGAGACCCCCATTAACCCCTAAAATTTCGTGACGATCCGATCAAAATTGCAACCTGTGGCGTGATTACAAAATAATCGGAAAATTAGATGCATTATCGACTATTGTCATATCTCTGCTATTTGACCACCTACGACAACCTAATTTACATCGCTGGAATGGTGATATTTTCTACTTTCCTTGCCAGGTTTTGCTTTTTATATACCTCTTAAAGAAACAGATATATTGGCTTTGAAATAAAATGTTGACTTTTCTCCAAATAAGTGTTTGCCCATTCCGACCCCTAAATATTATCGGACCATCACCAAAATCAATAGGCTTCTTCATCTGTGAGACCCCAATTAACCCTCAAATTTTCGTGACGATCCGATCAAAATTGCGACCTGTAGCGTGATTTTCAAAAAAATAGAAAAATGGGATGTATTACCGACTATTGCGATATCTCCGTTATTTGGTTACCTACGCCGACCTAGTTTGCATCATTGTAAAGACGGGACCTTCTACTTTCATAGTCAGGCTTTGCTTTTGGAAAATTTGCAACCAAAGCTGTGATATTCGTCAATATAATTAAAATCGCAAAAATTAAAATTGGGGTTTTATTTGCTACTATTGTGATATCTTCGTTGTTTGATCATCTACGAGCACCAACTTTACATCATTAGAAAGGTGATATTTTCTACGTTCATTGTCAGGTTTTGCTTTTGGTATACCCCATATAGAAGCTGAGATATTCGCTTTGGAAAAAAACGTTGTCTTTTTATCCACCTAAGTTTTTTGCCCTTTCCGACCCCTAAATATTATCCGACCATCACCAAAATCAATAGGCTTCTTCCCCTCCGGGACTCTCATCAACACCAAAAATTTGGTGACGATCCGATCAAAATTGCGACCTGTAGCGTGATTACAAGGTTTAGATGGACAGACGGACAGACGGACGGACGGACGGACGGACGGACGGACTGACGGACGGACGGACGGACTGACGGACGGACACACATAGCCAGATCGACTCAGCTCGTCGAGACATTCATTTTGGTATATATAAGTACGACCATTATTTCGATGCGTTACAAACTTTTTGGCCAAAACCAACTTATAATACCCTCCCCACATAGTGGTGTAGGGTATAAAAATAAAATTTAGTCCGAAAGTATCGAAATCTGTACCGATTTTCACAATTTCTGCGTGTAGAGCCACTCGTTTAACCCCCAAAGTTCTTTATAGACTTTGTTATAATCATCGTGCAAGAAAGAAGGTGATACAATTATACCAACTGATGTCTTCATTTGCTGTCAAAACATTTTTTAAATCAAAATTAAATAACAAATATTTCTCTTCTATAAAGAATATCTGTGTACAACATCTTTAAGCTTCGCGAAGAATATGTTACCATTTTCTTCTACCTTTTGTGGATATTTCGGGCTGAATTCGCATTAATTCGCCTTTTGTATCACCTTGTTAAATTCGCCTTGGTTATAATGCTTTAATTTTATTCTATTGAGGCTTTGTTAACACTATGCAACACTGAAAATGCAAACAACTTCTAGTGTGCATTTTTTGAAAGTACATATTTAGGCCATAAAAATCTTCGTAGGGTTTTGTCCTGTCAGATCCAGTTCGGATTTTATGGCCTCATCTAAACCGGGCTAAATTTACACTTTTTTACACTGATCAGGCCTTTATCTCAGAAACGAATAGGCATTTGGCCTTGCTGTCTTTAGCAATATTGTAGCCCTAAACTAGTAGAACTTATCTTTTGAAAAAACCAAATAAGAAAAACTCCATCTAGGGCATCAAAATCTATAAAATATGGAAAATTTTACATAATTGCTGAAATTCTGGTCAGTATCGCCTAAACTATTGGGAGTTGAACCAAGTAACCTTTTGCAAAAATCTTCCGAATAAAGTTCTCAACAATTCTTTAGAACATTCTGAAGCTCTAAAATGCTTGCTTCACGTAGTTTCAGCGGTATTTTGCATCATATCTTTTACAGCACGTATTTCAAACACAGTTCACACAATAGTTTATTCTCGCATTTCGGATTTCACTACATTATTGACATTTTTATTAAATCGTCGTTGAAAAATGTGCTGAAAACAACGGCATGGAGACATTTCACAACAATGACATGTTCTGAAGAGTTGTGTATTACATTCCAGGGAATATTTTTCCGAAAGAAAATATTCAGAAAAAATTAACGGTTTTGGAGATACGGTGCGAAATGTATAAAAACTGTGGAATTTTTGGATATATTTTGAAATTGGAGGCAATAAATGTAGTTTTTCGAGTTTATTATTTCTCCAAATATTTTATTCCTGTTCTTATCTACAATTTTGCTTCAGAGGTCAGACGAAGATTCGCATTGGTTTCAGAGATATAGCCCCGAATTTCTTTAGAAACTCAATATTTAACAATGTTTAGATGGGGCCATAAAATCCGAGCTGGATCTGACACAACAAAACCAAACTAGGGTTTCTTGTCGTTTGGGTCTGTACTTTCAAAAAATGCTCAGTTCGAATTGTTTGCACAAGATCACCTTAAAAATGTTGCACAGTGTAATTAGCTTCGTTAGCGGAAACTTGCAAAACATCTTTTGTTATCTATGACAATGCTATTTACTTTAAAAATTTGGAATAGTATGTTCATAGTACAACAATTGTTCTTTTTACAGCCATAGGCTGCGGGTATATCTCTGTCCAGTATTGGTCCACTCTTTGGTATTAATTTATATTCCCTGAATATGATCCAATAGAAAAACTCTTTAAATTGCTAAGTATATCAATGTTTTGACTTACCACTAATATAATTGTATTTCCAGATTTCAGATATTTCGATATCATTTAGGAGGGGTTTCAGGCTTTCCAAACGATTTTGTTTGAAATTGATACTTTACTTCTCTATTCTTCTAATTGCTAGAAATTGCATGTTAATTAAAATCTTAGCAATGTTCCATTCAGGATCTCTATCAGATCGGATATTAAGCTTGCTGCCAATTCGATTTTAAATCCAAATAATTTTAAATCAAAATAGTGCAAAAGACGACCTTGGTTCCAATCATGATACAATAAGAAGGTAGCAGCAACTGCCGTTTTTGGTAACATAAGATGTCAAAATTTGACATAAATTCAATGCAATTGACACATTATGTTACCATCAGCTGGGCTTCAGCTGGGCTGATAATGCTACCTTCTTATTGTATCATGATTCCAATTAACTAAGACAGGAGAATTTTATATACACTCCAAGTCTGTATATTAGCCTACCAAATTTGTTTATGGTTTTGTTATTACCAAATTTCAGCATTTTCCGTTAAATTTTGAATCTAATCGGCTTCTGAAGCCATTCGTTCATATCCGAGACGTTGTTGATATCATATTTTTCATATTTTAATTTCCGGCTCCCAAAAAATAGGGTTAAAGAAATATTTGGAGAATATCTTTTATCAAAATTAAAATAAAATAATGTCAATATATGTCAAAAAGTGTCATGTGTTTGCTTTGTTCATCGCTATTTTTCATAGTTGGAAAAAAGATTTGAAAATCATTTCGCTAAAGTACAGTACACATTGTCAGTTTTGAATGACGATTTTTTGCAATTATCGATAACTGTCCAACCGTCCAGCAACCACAAAATATTTTGTGGTTGCATGATGAATGATAAAAATGAACGGCCACACTAGCAAGCAACAACAAAGCTGTCATTCAAAACTGACAATGTGTACCCAGCTTAAAGAAAAGAAAAATATGTTTTATATGTTTTTTTATGTTTTATTCGGGCATCGTAAAGCATTTGCTTAAGGATAAATAACTCAAGATATTCATGGAAATAAAATATTCTCATACATTTTGCTTCCTAAGAGTCAAATTTGGACTACATTGGTGGGTGCAATATACTGTGGCTGTGTAAAAATATGCTTTTGTTTCACATTTTCCTCCACATTCAACTGACGGTTATGCACAACAGTAATCTTATCGACAAACTTTCGAATATTACTAAGCCGTTATTTTATAAAAGCTTTTGCACAAACAGCTGGGTGGTGGCAAATTGACAATAGAGCTTCAGTATTGGATATAAACTGCCGCACAGCTGTGCGAACTGTGCTGCAGACAGAAAGCACACAAATTAGTCAAGCATTGAGTGTCGTCCCATGAAAGGAGGAATGTAAAAATAGTCGCAATAGATAAGTGAAGAAGACAAACAGATCAAACAGAACAAAAATAAACAATAACCGGAATGAATTTTTCTTATATGAAAATTGCAATTTATGTTTTAACATTTATAACTTACGCCTATTCCGGCTACGGTTCCAGCACAATAGCCCATTTACGAGATGCTATTATTGCCGCCGAGGCCATATTTGGTGATGTGTTTTCGAACCTCATAACCATCAGTAAAAAGTTCCGCACCGTACATGAAGTGTTTGATGCGGCTGTAGAGGAAACGTGTATATTCAAATGCCCAGCCGAAGAAGGAGGACCAGGTATGTAATCATAATGGTTTGGAATAATGACGTTTTTTATTACGTAAATATTATGAAAATTCACGAAATACCTTAACGCAATGAACTATTAGTGAGCTGTCATAAATCTGATGTGCTAAATAAACAAATATATTTTAAGCAGTATTGCTCACATCAGATGGACCAAGCATACACGTCATATACACGTCATTTGTTTATGTTTACGTTGTTGTTTTAATTATACTTTTAGTGGTGCTCCCATCCAGCCCCTTCATATCAGCTGTTGATATTAGGTCTGTCTGGTTACTTTTCCTGCAAGAATTGTCCAGCAAGTATTTTCTAATGGGTACTTTACACGATATGTTTTTTACATATGGGTTGTCACTTTTTATATACAAAAGGAATATGCAAAGTGACAACACATATGAAAAATAACATATCGTATAAAATACCCATAAGAGAGTAAAGTAGTTTTATTCTCGTTTGTAAGAAAACTGTAAAAGATAAACAGACCCAATCACTGTAAGACATGCATGGAACCAGCTGATATTACAAAACACCGTAGACGACTAAAGCTTTCATTTCATTTTCATTTCATTACAACAGATGTCGCCAACAAAGTGATGTTTGGTCAAGACCTTTGACTCACAGCTAACTGGAGCTAAAGAAATCACTCGACTTCGAAAATATTTTGTTCGCTTTTCTACAATTCGGCGGCTATCTTACTACTTTCTTCGACTTCACATATTCTACAAGTTAAATTAACCAAAACATCCTTTTCGGTGAATAATAACTTCATAAATGTTTATATTTTTATAAATTTTATTCCCTAGACAGACGGCAGCGTTAGTTTGCATTAACTGCCTTAATTCAAAATAATTCGTGCATTATCCACATTCTTAATGCACAAAATCAAAGGAAATTTAAACTGAATTTATCAATTTCAATATGGCAATGCTGTTGAAAATCAATTGTCTTTTGTCAAATTTCCATGTTTAAGAAAATAAAAAGGGAAAGCAAATCAGCAATTTTCGCGTTCCTTCAAAATAAGTAGTGGACTTCCGCGAGTAGAATAGCAGCAAATCGTTTTTCACGCCTTCTAACAAATCTCTTTTTCAAATTTTTATTTTCACAAAAAATTTCATTACCCACCATACCAATTCTATCGGAAATTATATCTTCCTCAAATGTTTTTTAAAGTTTTGCAATATTTTTATAATATTAAAAAGACTCAAAAATATCGCGAATAAATTAAATTTATTTTTGCTTCATCGTTGTGAAAAGATCAAAGGTAGAAAGTGTATTTGTTTCGCATATTTTGGCGAACTTTTGTAAAGCTTTATGAAATGGTCTGCTGGGTACAAACAAACATCACAAACAGCTGTTTCATAAATGCAGATACTATCGTCTGTCAGGGTGAAAAATTAATTCAAATTAGGAAATTTTTAATGCAAATAAACTCTGCCGTCTGTCTAGGGTATTAGTTTGACATAGACTAATGATGATATAGACGAATGAGTACTCAATTTTTCCGCGGTCAAACCACTCAAACCCGAAAACTCAAAAAAGTCCGAAGACGATTTTTGGGGAAAATTACAACATTTTCTTGGATATTTTTCCCATTAAAAACTAACCCCATGTAGTCTTTTGTCAGAACAAAATATTTATTAACTTGTATTTTTTGGCTTTTTTTATTGCGTTTCTTGGTCACCACAATCAATTCGAACATACTCGGTGACACCATTCCGTCGTCTATACACAAATGTCTGCTACATTTGTAGTCTATACTGCTGTGGGCAGAAATAAAATATTGGATATTAGTTTTCACACATTTAAGTGCTATTATAAACGAAACGACGTTGAACTCATATCATAACTTTCCTTCTGTTATTGGTTGGATTTTTCAGAAAGATTTATAGTCTTATAAATCTCGAATTACATGTGAAAATGTTGTAGTAATATCATGAAATTGCATCTAAGAACGCCTAATTTCGTGAACTTTTTCAATGAAATTGTTCTATGTAGTGCTGCCGGGACCAATGAAAAATTTCAAATTACAAATGGAAAAATTCGAAATTCAATTGTAATTCTCAAATTACAAGTGAAATGTTTCAAATTTCAAATGAAATAATGTAATTACAACTGAAATTCTTCGAATTACATGTGAGAATGGGGCAGTTTGGTGGTTTCGTGAAACAAATTGCGTTAATTTAGGCGTACTTAGATCGAGTTCTCCAATACAACAATCTCATGGTTTTTCTAGTATGGGTTCAAATCTTCAGCTTTCCTTTTTCACTTGGAAAGATCATCGGTTATTAAGCTCGACTCCAACGAGAAGTAAATTAAAAATTAATAACAAACATGATCTTCGCTCTAATAGGCAAAAATTTAAAAAAATATATATTTTTTCTAGCTGCCAGGGTCCGCGTTGCTGACCCGTTCTTTTGGTTCTCCATGTAAACCCTAGTTATCAATATATCTATCTTTTTCATACCCCATCATAATATGGAGGACATAATTTACTTTGTCATTCTGTTTGTAACACATTGAAATATTCGTCGGAGACCCTATAATGAATATGCATTCCTGATCAGTATAAAATTCTAACAGCGTGTTTTTGTAAAAAGTTTTTGCCCATTCGTTCGTCGATTTCATGAACGAAGACACAATTTGGTTTTCATAGCGGTTGACGTTTGTATTCGTGTGACAAACAAATGAAAGCTTTTTATTTTCGTAGTTTTTTTGGTTTTCGTAACAAAATCAGACGAACGAATACGTCAAAAATAAACGAATGGAAAAGACCCATCGTTTTGAATGAAAATAAAATAATTTGAGTAATAAATGGCACAAAACACACGAAAACTGGAGGGGAATGCAATTTTATTTATTTCCATAGAAGCACCCGCGTATATGTACATCCGTTTCTTCATATTAGCTGTGTCTGGTTACCCTAAAATTTGTAACAATTTGTACCAATTGTTGCTGGATGTCGTCTGTTAACACAAAAAACCAGCAAAAGAGAGCGATTCGAGAGAGACATTTTGACAGTTCTTTCACTGAGAACTTGCAAATTCTTGCTGGACAAATTTCTTCTAGCAAGCACGTGCAAGCTCATCTTCTTCCTGAAAACAATCAATCAGCTGTTTTTAGTTTTTTGTTGATTTATGTTTGTGAACATTAAAAACAATTTTATTGTGGAAATAACAGAGTCTAATTGTATTGTTTTATGGAGAACAAATTTGTAAAGTGGAAAAATACTTTTTTGTTTCATTTTCTTTTTTATTTTTAATAAAATACAACGTGTTTGCTTCCTTTGTTGGCGGACAAATTGTTCAGTTTTGGCAAGTCAGCTGATTGCTTGCTGGTTTTAGGTGGGAAGGTGTCTGTTCACTTTTTAAAATGTTTTAGCAAAAGAGAATAAAAACCCCTTACTCTCTGAGAAAGTTCTTGCTGGACAATTGTTGCTGGGAAAGTAACCAGACAGACTTATTATCACAATTATTTTTGGACAAATTTGATTACATTTTTTTCTTATTTTTTGTTTGTCATCTGTTTATCGGGGTTGCCATCAAGTAACACATTTTACGTGCAGGTGCCTATGCAAAATTCACAAAATAAGTATCATGGAAACCCTGAAATGTAAAAGCTTTTATAAAATAGACGAAAGCTTTCAGATAAAAACGAATGGTTCGTAAAATTTTACAAGAACCAAATTTTGAACGTATACGTTTTAGTACGAACGGTTCGTGTGACAGGCAAGCATTTCTACAAAAACACGCTGTAAGTCGATATAACGAAGTCTCTCCATCCGTCCGACCGAAGGTCTCTTTAAATCTTTATACAGCTCGCAATACTTGAGAGCTTTATAATTTGGTTCAGAAGTTTCTACCACTCCTAAGATATCTGGCATTGACCATGGGTTATGTCGGTCCACGTTTTGATTAAACCTCCCTCAGAACGGTACCGCCCGATTTTCGCCATTTCTAAGGTTAAGAAATGTTTTAAGTTAGGGGTAGAAAAAAATGTCTGCTTGGATTTTTAGGTATAGGTTCACGTTTTGATATAGCCGCCATTTGGAGTGTTGAAGGCTTTAGCCACATTATCCAACCGAATTAAATAAAGTTTGGTATTTATTTTTTATTAGGCATATGATACATTCCCAAGGAAAACGGTCGTGGACCTGTGCCGACCGTTTTCCTTTGATATGAAACGGTTACTTCCGTTGTTGTGAATTTTGATGCTTTTAGTCACATTATTGGAAATGGCTATACAGGTCCCCGTTTTGATATATCCCCCATAGAACTGTTTTCGGTATTCGGCATTAAATTTGGTGTTTAGTCTTCCCTGGGTGTATAAAATATTCCCGCATAAAATCGTATGTACAAATCCAAGTTTTGACGACTTTTTGTTATAGCTTGGAGGTTTAGCCCCTGTATCCCACCGAAATGCCTAAAATTTGATAGTTGGTTTCTTTTGGGTCGTAAATATTCCTGCAGAGAATTGTCGGCATAGGTCCACGTTTTGTGGCGAGGCACAGTGCGAAATATGAGCACTTTAGTGGAACTTTACTAATATCTTTTAATGTAAAGGACGTAAATTTGCAAATATGTTTCTTATATAAGTGGGTAGCATGGGGTAAATATGGGCCAGATAGACCCGCGATTTCCAGTAGCGCTCATGTAACGGTGGCGACCGTTTTTTTGTATTCAACGGATTTTGCTGCAAATTAGTATATTGAGGTTTCAGAGGATATAAAACTAATGTAAAAACAGTCAGGCTTAATCCCATAGTAGTTGTTTTAAAACAACTTTAATTTATTAGTGGGAAAAATTGGCGATGTTTCTTGTTGTTAGTAAACATCGCCAATTTTTTCCCACTAATAAATTAAAGTTGTTATAATAATATATTAAAACAACGACTATGGGATTAAACCTGACTATTTTGAAAAACAAAATAGAAGTCTACATCCCAAATAAAAAACGCCAACCCTCCTAACTAAGGTACAAACTATTATCAATATATGTTCGCGTATTGGTGTAGCCCCCATTGAACTGTACCTCTCGGTATGACGTATTTTAAGTATTGACGTCATAGTTTCCAAGCTATTTGATTATACATTCCCATTTTATGTTGAATGTGAAATCACCAAATTTAAGGTATTTAGTAGTTTACATATTATTTTTTTTCTGTACTGTCACTTTTTAGTGCTGAGTGTATAAAAAGGTTTCTTCAAAACAAACATCAGCATTGGTCCATGCTATGATGTGGCCCAAATAACATGTATACATACATATCGATGCCATAGTTCCTCAACCTCGTATCTTAAAAAAAAATCGATTTTGACTTTTTTCTATCAAACGATTGCTATTTTGTTGTGTTTCATTACCGCAACCACTTATTATCTCAATATGTTGCCGCGGTTCTCTAAATATTAATAAAATATATTCTCGTATCTCATTCAATCCTATTTTCATAACTGCCTCAAACTCGTATCTTAATACATGAAACGGCGGAAGCTAGGATCTTGAAATTTTGGGTGAGGGTTAGTCTTGGGGCGTAGGTGCTCGATTTGGCTGGATTTTTGAAAATTCTTAGTAGAAGGGTAACGAAAAGTAGTTAAATGTACTAAAATTTGAACCACTTGTTTGACTTACTGGTAATCAACGTCGAGGAGAAACGGCTAAGTCTAGAATCTTCAAATTCTGAATGAGGATTCCTATTGAAGTGTAGGTGTGTTCGTAAGAAAAAAATACTAAAATGCACAAAAAATTGTACTTTTCGTATTACTCGAACGAGTAGAGCTAAAGTTCTGAGCGGAAAATTGGGACAGGGACGGAGTGCAAAATAGTTGTATTAAAAGGGTTTTTGGAAATTAGAACAATAAGTTTACGACGATTACTAAAATTTGGTATTTTGTGAAATTGTTATGCTAATATCGGTTGAGATAATTTGATTAATATTGGCTCAATAATGTGGGACACACTTCTTATCGCCTAGCCGGAACGGCGTGTCCTACGACACCACTTTTTAGTGAAGTTTAAATACTGAGGAAATGTAAGCCGACATTACACTGAGGGGATTTGCCACCGCCGAAAATTTTGATGTTTTGGTCAGGGATTGAACCGCAGACAATCTGAGTGCAAGGCGGACGTGCATACCACTGCACCACGGTGGTTCCCAATGATTATGCAATAGTTACCATAAAAGCAGGCAGTCTTTATGGTGGTAAGTGGACGATAAAAGTGGACTAATGGCATTTATTATCTACAATCAATGGTGTGTATGTTGAGGTACCACGAACAAAATAACCATATTCTCACAATGCAGCATGATAGAAGACCAAGAAAGAGGAGATACATGTTTCGGCGTTTGTCGCTATCACAAGCACTTTTGTTGTAATGTGTCCACAAACATTAGATTTGATTTACTGCCTCAAACTCCTATCTCAAAAAAAGCGTTTCATGCTTAAATTAAAAAAGATTAGAATATTATTTCTACTGATATGCATTGATGTACTTAATTCCCTAATAATTGCCTTTTACACATTTACCCAAACACGGATGTATCAAAAGATAAACCGTTTTTTGTCTCTCCTGAAAAGTTGTATTTTTTAAGATACGAGGTTGAGGATGTAAGACATCGATAGATATTTTATTTATTTATACCCTCAGCCTTTAGGCTAAAGAGGGTATTTACACTTTGATACGACCAAAAATGTGCCTCATCGAAATAATAGTTTTAGACCCCAAGTATGTTTGTACGATATCCGTTTCAGACAATTTTGAGTAGATCTAGCAATGTCCGTCCGTCTGTCTGTCGGTCTGTCTGGCTGGTGCGCACGATAACTCTCGAACAGATCAATCGATTCGGTTCAAATTTTGGGTATAGAAATATTTTGTCCATATTCGATTTAAGTTCGAAGATGGACCATATAGGTCCACTCCTTCAGGTACCTCCCCCACAAATGTTCAAAAATTGTCGCAAAACTTGTGCGCACGATAACTCTTGCAGGGAATAACCGATTTGGTCCATACTTTGCACATCGTGTAATTTCTACCAAACTTAGATGAGGTTCCAATATGGACTCAATCGGTCCACTCCTTCGGGTACCTCCCACACAAAGTTTCGGAAAAGTTCAGTTTAGGACCTGGTCTCGAATCGCTTTGATTTTTGTTTACGCAAGTTGTATTCGCTGTCCTCTATACGACGCTGTAAGATTTATTAGGGGCAAGTCCCTACTTCCTGAGAAAATAGCCTGAAAGTTACAAAAAACCATATGACACCGTGTGTAGTGGTTGGAGCGCAAGATAACTCTCGAACCGATCTGCCGATTCGGTCCAAAATTTCGCTTTCGTAATATTTTGTCCAAACTTAGTTCAAGTTCAAAGATGGATTATATCGGTCCACTCCTTCCGATACCTCCCCCACAAAAGTTCGAAAATGTTCGGAAAATTTCTGCGTACGATAACTCTTGAAGGGAGTAACCGATTTGATCCATACTTTGCATATTATGAAATTTCTACCAGACTTAGATGAGGTTCCAATATGGACTCAATCGGTAAACTCCTTCGAGTACCTCCCACACAAAATTTCGGAAAAGTTCAGTTTAGGACCTGCTCTCGAATCGCCATGGTTTTTGTTGTAACATATTGTATCCACTGTCCCCTATACGAAGGTACAAGTTTCCTCAGGGGCAAGTCCATACTTCCTGATAAAATAGCCTGAAAGTTGAAAAAAAACCCTATGACACCATGTTTATGGGTGGAAGCCAAGATAATTCTCGAACGGGAATGCCGATTCCGGCCACAATTTAGCCTTCGTAATATTGTTTCCAAACTTAGTTTAAGTTCGTAGATAAGCCATATCGGTCCACTCCTTCAGGTACCTACCCCACAAAAGTTCAAAAATATTCAGAAAAATTGTGCACACGATAACTCTTGATGGGAGTGACCGATTTGGTCCATACTTTACACATTCTCATAATGTCTACCAGATATGGACGAATATGGAATATATTTGTCTACTCCATCCCGTACCTCCCACACAAGATTTTGGATAAGTTCACCTTAAGTCCTGCTATTGAGGTACTTTGATTTTTGTTGAAGCAACTTACATTCGCTGCCTCAATCACGATGGTAAAAGTTGTTTCAGGGGCAAGTCCATACTTTTTGAGAATACAGCCCGTAGGGTGTAAAAACTCCCTATGGCACCCCCATGGTCTATGTCGGTCCATTCCTTTAAGTACCTTTCCGCAAAATTTTTGAACTTTAATCCTAATCAACATTTTTGTCGGTTCATACGACCAAAATTTTGAAACCCCCTAAATACATAAGTTTTTTTGTGAAAAAAGTGTTTCAATTTGCACAGGCTGAGGGTATATCTCTGTCGGCTCAGCTGACTGATACTTTCTTACTTGTTAAATAAACAATATTTGTTTTTTTTAATACTATTTGTTAATGAATTATTTTTTTAATGTTCATCGTTCGCATCAATAATAAGCGCTAACGCCTGGTCTGGATCTACTTTTGCTGAACTCTTTGAAGAGGAAATTAGAGCCTTTTTCATTTTATTACCCCTTTCCGGAGAACCTAGTGCCAGATCCTTGACGATCACTGTCGAACTTCTTTTTCCAGATTGGTATGATTTAGTTGAAGTGGCATTGCCTAACTCCTCTTGAGTGCAAGACTTTACAAGGTTATGAACTTTTCTCATTTGCACTTTTGGATGGCAATCTTTAAATTCCTTTTTGCGTCTGGTTGCATTCGATACATTATCAACTGTCTTTGGAAACGGAACCTTGTAGGATTAAGCCTGACTATTTTGAAAAAAAAAAAAAAACAAAATTTTATTCCATTTAAATATATAATAAGGTCGCACACAAACAACTTCAAATTGATATGATATATGAAATAACCTTAAATATAATATGATATATATTTAATGATGAAGGCAAACTTAGTGAGAAACAAAATATATGTATGTTATGTCGTGTGGCTATAGAGGGGTTTTTAAGTTATATATAGCATTTCCAAATTAAATGAAACATTTTCCAAATTGAATGAAACCTTTTCCAAATTGAATGAAACCTTTTCCAAATTAAATGAAACCTTTTCCAAATTAAATTAGATCCTTTCCAAATTAAATGAAACCCTTTCCAAATCAAATGAAACCTTTTCCAAATTGGATGAATGTATTAAAAAAATGTAAAAAATATTGTAGCTTTTAACGTTTTTTTTTTTTTTATTTTAATTTATATGTAAAGTAATAACATAGAAGAGTAGTTCATTAATTTTTTACCCTTAAAAATGTAATAATCCTTGGCCATCAATGGAGGTTAAACTGAAAAGCACTGAAAGAGAAAGTTTTGTTTTAAAAATTGCTGGTAATGACAGTGGCTATATGTCTTTTCCAATGAAGTATTTCACAAATTGCTGTCTAGAATTCTCAATTCGAGAAGTTCCGATGATTGAGGTGTTACATACTGCGCTCAATCACGTCAACGATATTACGATTTCCAGAATTTCCAGATCGCGTAGATCATATCTGGCACAAAATTTTTATATTGAAAATACCTTTTCTGTTAGTCCAAATATTCTATCTAGATAGAATAGAAATTTTAAACGTAATATAACAGGTATTTAAAAAATTGTGCCAGATATGGCAATTGATCACAATATCGTTGACGTGATTGAGCGTAGTATGGAACAGCTCAATAATCGGGACTGCTACTGAAAGAAAAAGCTACGTAATATGAATGAAATCCTTGTATCAATGAAATTTGTCATTGATTTTGAACCAACGCACAGTGCGAAATATGAACACTTTAGCGGAACTTTACTAATAACTTTCAAAGTAAAGGGCGTAGATTCCTAAAATTTTGCAAAAATGTTTCTTATATTAGTGGATATTGTGGGGCTCAAATTGGGCCACATAGGTCCGCGGTTTCCCGTAGCGTTCATGTAACGGCGGCTGTCGTTTTTACGTTTTACCTTTATTTTTCAATCGATTTTGCTGCAAACTGGTATATTTAGTTTTCAGCGGATAGAAAACTTATGTACAAAATATTTTCAATATAGGTTCGCGTTTTGGTATTGACCCCATTGAACGGTACCGGTCGATGGTATATATTTTAAATGTTACAGACACATTTTCCAACGTATTTGGTTGTATTTTGGCATTTTAAGTTCTTCGTAGATAGAAAACCTCTGTGTGAAATATTAACATCGTAGGTACGCGTTTTTGGTATAGCCCCCATATGACGGGTTCCCTCATATTAGGTATTTTAAATGTTGAAGACAAAAATTGCAACAGATTTTGATGCAAATGTAAATTTTAAGATGTTAGCGAATAAAAATCCTCCTCACATAAAAGCTGTCAACATAGGTCCACTTCTGGGTGAAGCCCCACAACCCTACACATCTATTAAGGAGTAAAATGTCAATAGTTTTTGTTTTCATTTGTATGTATAATGTTTATTGGTCCATTCAGTAGGTCTGTACCATTAATTGTGTTAATAATGTCTTTCAGATCAAGTTCAGGTCTGCACTGCATTACAATTTTTAACGTATTTTGGTATTTGCACCGCAGCATCTAAAAATGTTGCACTATATGTAAATCACCAACATTTAGAGGTCAAAACTATGAAAAATTGCGAGAGGTTTCTTAATTTTACAGAAATTATCACTGTTAGAATTAGTGAGTCCATTTCTTCAAAACACAGTCAACAATGGCGTTCATTGTCGTGTTTACCTTCCACTTTTGGAAAATGCAACTGAATGAAATTCCCGAAGTCTTTTTAGAAAATCTTGAATATCTCCAAAGACCGCACGATACCGCAGCAGTTTTATAGCTTTGCGAACAGAGGAGAATCCAATCTTTCAGATTATATATATCTTAACACGTGAATGTACGGAACTCACTTTAGAAATGTCCACGGAAAATAAAAAATTATAATTTTGAAAACTTCAAAAAATCACTTCTTTCCGACTAAAATTGCACGAAAACAAAAACCCCTTTTTGCATTGTTTTAAAGTGTAAAATATCATAATTGTTTTGTAAAATATTAAGAAAAATAAATCATGGCATACTGACTTACCATTTGTCCGCGCCACGCTATTTTTTTAATGAATCCAAATTATAATTTTAAAAAAAAAAAAAATTATGAAGCAAAATTGCAACTTTAAGTGCATTTTTAAGTCGTTTCGCGGAGTAAATCGCCAAACTGAGTATGGGTCATTTGCAGTGGAGTACTTAGCTAACGAATTCATTAAAATTTAATTAATTTTATGTACTTTCAAAATTCCTTAAAGTTCCACTAAACTTCCCATATTTCGCAGTGTGCAACGTAGAGCTTCATTGAATAAATGAAAAAAGTTTCGTTGAGTTTCATTGAAGTAAAATTAACGAAATTGTTCATTAATGCAATGAAGCTCCTTCATTTATGCAATGAAACTTTTTCGTTAATGCAATGAAACTTTTTCATTAATGCAATGAAACTCCTTCATTGATGCAATGAAACTTCTTCATTGATGCAACGAAACTTTTCCGTTAATGCAATGAGACTCCTTCATTGATGCAATGAAACTTCTTCATTGATGCAATGTTACTTTTCCGTTAATGCAATGAAACTTTTTCATTAATACAATGAAACTCCTTCATTGATGCAATGCAACTTTTTCATTAATGCAATGAAATACTCTCATTGTTGTAATGACACTTCTTCATTTATTCAATGAAGCCTTAAGTTGGTTCAAAATCAATGACAAATTTCATTGATACAACGTAGGATTTCATTTATGTTATGAAGTCATTTCATACTCACGTAATGAACAAAAATGAATTAAATGCTAAATATGTTTATTTTATTTTATTGCAATTAGTTTTGACCATTAATACAACAAGTCATATTTAATACCTCAGGTATTAAGCACATTAATGATAGTATTGGGCGTTGTCATCTGTAAGTAAAATTGAAACAATAAACAAATTGCTAACAAATTGACTGGTTTTCTAAACAATAACTTACCTCCAACTTTTGCCGCTGAGTCATCCCCTGTGTACGACCACAATGTTAGGATACAGCATGTTTTTCTTAAGGGAGTAGTGCTTCATTGGCCACGGACAGTCTCCGTAATTCCACTGATCATTGGATTTTCTATTTTTTATCTCCATTGCAACTATAAATGAAAATTAAAAAAGTAAATAAACGAACACATAAAAACTACAAAAAATAATTTAACCAATATTTGAATTTTAGTTTCACATTTTTAAAAGAACAACTGAACACATAAAAACAATATTTACATTTTCTTTTCATATTAAACACATCACAGTTTTTAAAGTTGAAAACACCAGACGTAAAATAACTTTTTTTCATCCACACTTGACTGTGGTTTAGCGCACACTAAAACAATGTTCTTCAACATCGTTTGAAGAAACCGGTGGTTGTTTTGCAAACACGTGTTTTTACTGCTTTTTAAATACACACACACAACCACAAATGGAATTCAATGAACGACAATACAAACAATAACAAAGAACTGATAAGAGCATTCTTTTTAATGTGGATGAAAATTTATGTATACCATGGCCCAATTATAGGTCCTCCGGCAAAATCAGACGATTTCGATTTGAGCTGTCAAAATTCATATTTGTCATTTGAATTCGCTGTGAGATGTATCTCGAAAAAAAAGAAAACAAATAAACTTAATGTTGTACACGCAAAATGTCAACATTTGTTGTGTTTGTATGAGAATTTAATTTACAATAACTTATTTTAGCAGTTCAAGTTCGATCAGCTGGTATTTTCTGTTTCGTCAAACAAAAATAACTACGGTAACAACTTTTTTTCGGAAAATGTTTTGTATGTATCTACCTGAATTGACAGAAAAGAAATTCGCCTCAAAAATTGTTTCGCCTCTGTTTATGAATTTTGACATTTAAAATCTTCGTTTTTCTTTGAATTCGCTTGATGGAGGACCTATTATTGGGCCATGATGTATACCAACGCCAATCGGCAACAGTAGCGAATTTTTGTACAGTTGATGACGTTTCTGCTAGTTTTGGCATATATTCAAGCACACATATTTATGTACATATGTGATTCTATACATAGTGTGGCGGCCATATAATTAAGAACGACAGCGTATTAAATAGTATTTGACTTGCTACGTTCCAAATATTTGAATAATTATATGGAATAAAATTTGTAAATAAATTACACGGTAAGCACTTTAAAATAAAGCCAAAACATAGTTTAATTCCCCCTCGTTTATACGAAAGAAACCACGATTTATTAAAATAGTTATAAATCGACCTGGCCACATAATTAAGAACGATATAAGTTAAGGTTACTTAAAGGCAATTTTCATACGCAATATGTGATATATTGTTATTTATTTTAGAAATCGGTTACTTGGATTCATTTTTGGTATCAAATTTCCTTCAATGGTACATACTATTGAGTCTAAGTTAGATAATTAGGGCATAAATAACGTTTTCGAAAATTTGCCCATAATTTGACGAATTTATTTTATTTTTAGGATCTAAAGCAACAGTTTTGGCTTCCTCTCATTCCCTCGATGACGCTCTGAACGATACCCTGTGGTTGTCGTTCCATAATCGGCGCTTATTTACCCTTAAATTGGGGTTTACCCCACTTCTTTGAGTCCTTTACGAGGGAATTGCCTGGGAAATAGTTTTGTATACGCCATTTCCACCTTTTAAATCAGTAGGATTGTTGTCTGCAGGTAGTAGACAGGAAATGAAACAATAATATAACGTCTATACAAAAATTGGAAGAATTCCACACAGAATATAACATTTATTAACATAATGTTTTGAATGCTCGACAATAATTTTGTGTATGTACATCAGACATTAGTTTATACAAAAGTTTTATTTTCACCCATAAAATTATTGATTTGACTGGGTTTGATATTAATACGGGCTTCGTTGATTAAAATGTCTTACATAATTATGCCTACCCCACAAAAAATTGTGCAATGAAGGTTTTTTAAAATATTAAGCCTTCCATTTTTGTTCGGTGTACCGTTAGGCCAATTTTTGTACAAAAACGAAATTATTTTTTTATTTCCTGTCTACTACCTGCAGACAACAAACAATCCAAACAAACCCAATTTAAGGGTAAATAAGCGCCGATTATGGAACGACAATCACTGGATATCGTTCACAGCGTCATCGAGGGAATGATGGGAATCCAAAACAGTGGCGTTGGATCCCAAAAATAAAATAAATTTGTCAAATTATGGGCAAACTTTGGAAAACGTTATGTATGCCCTCAAACTGAGACTCAATAATATGTACAATTGAAGGACATTTGATACCAAAAATGGATCAAAGTAACCGATTTCAAAAATACATAACAATATATTCACATATTGTGTATGAAAATTATCTTTAAGTAACCTTTAATTATGTGGCCAAGTCGATTTATAACTATTTTAATAAATCGTGGTTTCTTTCGTATAAACGAGGGGGAATTAAAACATGTTTTGTTTGTTTGTTTTATTTTAAAGTGCTTACCGTGTACTTTATTTACAAATTGTATTCCATATAAATATTTTAAAATATTTGGAACGTAGCATAGCAAATACTATTCAATACGATGTCGTTCTTAATTATATGGCCGCCACTGTATCTATGTAGCCAATATATAAATGTGTTCTTTTTATGACTGCCAAAAATTTAATTTGTTTAATAAAGACAAAAATAATTATAAATAATCCACATCAACATACTTGGAACGGTTGATGTTTTCAACCACCAAACGAATCATACATTTCGTTCATGTGTTTTGAACTTTATCGTTTTCAATCTGTTGTTTTGGAATTGAGAACTTTTCGCTATTCGTTTTCACTCACCAATGTAAACAAAACGAGACAAAACAGCGAGTTCGTTCAACGTGAGTTATGTTTCGTTTCGTGTTGTTCCTACGGAAAATACGAAACGAAACCATTGGAAATGTTTCATAACGTATTTTTTCGTACGCTGAATATTACCATTGGTATGGAACTTTCGTATGTATGTAATTCTTTAAAAGCTTTTCACTTTTATTGGCGCCCTTAAAATTCGGATATTGTTTTTTGTTCTTCAGGGTGAGATATCACTTATGTGGTGCAATACAAAAACGAATACGTGTTCCAATAAAAATGAATACTAATATACATACATACATAGTACCAATGCACATACATCAACGGCCTGTCACTTCTTCGCACCTTTAATAAATTGTTTGTGTGACGTATAATTTTGTGTTGAAGTACATACAAAATATTTCACAAGATATTTCGTAAATTTTTTTCGCCGACATAACCTTAGTGAAAATAAGCTAAATGTTTACAGAAAGTATGCCAAACGACATCTATGTATACTCGTATAATATTAGGACAAGCTTTTACTTTGTTAATTTTAAAAGCTTACATTGCATATGGTACATATAATATTCAATAGATGGCGCTATTCCAGAAAGCTTAATAATAAAGATTGAGTTCGTTAAAGGAAAAAATTTATATATACTGCAATACTAAAATTTTCCAAGTAAACTTTCTCAAAGATACTCGAAAGGTTTTTTCCATTTCGAGCGTACAATACCTCCTTGATATATTAGTGTCGAAAACCCCACAAAAATATTTGTTTGTATCCGAAAATAGCGAAATTCTGCGTAAAAGCCGATTTTGATCTATATCTCAAGAACAAGAGCTGATGGAGAAAAACCGCGACCGGATTTGAAAATAATTCGCCAGTATCAGTTAGAAACGCAAAAAATCGAATGAAACAAAAGTCGTGTTGACCAGTGTAATCTACACTAAAAACAAAAATTAATTATGAACACTAGACAAACTGTACTTAAAAATTCAATGTCAATCCTATTCATTTTTGGGAAAGAAAATAATTGTTTTTTTTAAGATTAATAAGAAGATAAACGTAGCGGATAAAATTTTTTGTTGAAAATGTGACCCATTTTAAATGATGTACTATTGCAAATTTCCATTGGTATGTAGAATAGTTGCAGTAGTTATTTAGTGAACACATCTCATAACGTACGACACCGCCATATCTTTGCTTTAGCTTGTCCAGATAAAAGCAAAGTATCATTGGGTGCAATGGTTAGCATACCCATTGTTAGCAAGTCGTAAATTTACTGTCCCTCCAATTCTTCTTCTTAATGTAAGTATGTACGTTCAAAATTCTCATTAAACACATGGTCCGCATAAGGACTTGGACAGTGCGATACACTGTATCTTATTAATGATCAAGCTAATAACAAATTCATATATCATTGTACGTCTCTTATTTTATATTTCTGTCCGACTATAGACTTTGTTTACTTGTTTTAATTAAATAAATTCAGAAATATGTGATCCTAAATAATAAATAAACACTCGAAGGTATATTCTAATATTTATAGAATTATTCCCTTTTCTTTGCAGAAATTCGACCAGTACAAAATAAATTATACACACCCACATCCGATGGCTGTGGTTCACTGGGTCTTAGAATAAGCACAGAATATTTGCCAGCTGTTGAAATGGAAACATGTTGCAATGCCCACGATATATGCTACGATACATGCAACAGCGACAAAGAATTGTGTGATCTGGACTTTAAACGTTGTCTGTACAGACATTGTGATACATATGACAAATCAATAGCGGGAGATTTAATGATTAAAGGCTGCAAAGCAGCGGCTAAAATGTTATTCACTGGAACCATAACATTAGGCTGTAAATCATATTTAGACTCCCAAAAACGTACCTGCTATTGCCCACCACCAAAACCACAACGAGACGAAAAGTCATATAACAAAAATGGCTACAGTGATAAATACTCTAAGGGAAAGAAGAAAAACTATGGATGGAAAGATCCTAATGATATGTAATACGAAATACTACAAAATTTAGATTAGTATATTTGTTTGAAAATTTATTAATTTTTATGTAATTTTTTATGTTAAATAATGTATTAATTGTTGTATGTACATAAGAATACTAACAGCATTATTCGGTTAATTATGTTTTACCACAAATAAAATATGTACGAATTTTTATAGCACATTAACAACAATTGAAAAAAACAGTAGTATTGCTGTCTTCGTTTTGTTATACCCTACACCACTATGTGGGGAGGGTATTATAACTTGGTTTTGGCCAAAACGTTTTCAACGCATCTAAATAATGGTATACCCATACATACCCAGCAAAATTTTATGGAAGTGGTTCCATGAGATGCCATGATTTCACTGGATCTTTTGCATTGGTTCAAATGATGTCGTGAAAGATCCGATCTTTTCATCAGCATTTAAACCCATTCAAAGGAAGTCGTGAAAGATCCGATCTTTTCATCAGCATTTGAATCAATTCAAAGGAAGTCGTGATAGATCCTATATTTTTATAAGCATTTGAACCCATTCCATCGATCCAACAGAGATGAATTTTGTGTTTTTATTTATACACATGCATATTTGCTTTTACTTATCTAAATACGTTTATTGCTATGTAAGTCCCAACCATTTAATAAAAACAAAACACACCACAACCTCTAGGAATTAGCTATGTGCAACCGCCTTGCACGCTGAATATCCGGTTTCGATTTCCTGACCTGGCCAGGGTTTCGGAGTCGAGGTATTTTTGGCTCGACTCCGACTCCGACTCCAGGTGAGTTTTTTTTTCACGACTCCGAGAGTGAATTCCTATACCACTAAAAATGATTAAAATTTGCACAATTTTTTAACTTGTTCCTATATTTTGGGCTATATAGGCTAATGTGTTAGTTTTTCCTTACATATTCATTAGAAAGGGTATTCGTTCGAATACATTCGAACATATCAATACTGTTTCAGCCGAATCTTACATTGAAATAGCAAAGTTTCTCTTTTTCCTGAATGGAATTCTTCCGCGTGAGAAAAACTTTAATAATACAAATCGTAAGGACTGCAATAAAAACTATAAGCAATTCACGACCAAATTTCAACATTTTAGTGTGCTTAGACTTAAAAGGAGACCCCAGTTGATTTTTTTTTTTTTTTTTTTTTTGAGATAACTACGTAAGATAACTACGTAAGTGTCTACATCTAAAGCCCTCATTGAGTATATAATGAATCCTAGAAGAAAGATTCGCCGTTTGTCAGACTTCTGAGTTATGGCGGGATGGATCTGTCGTTAACCAACAACGAATTTATGTTGCCTAATTCAGAAGCGTAACCATCCGAATTTGATATATAGTTAATAGATTATGCGAAATTTACCGAAATACATTTTTTCTTGAGAAAGTAACGGGTAAAACTAATAAAGGACAAAGAAAACGTGACAATGTCGATTTCTTGGATATGGGAAACCACATATGTATAATTTTCGGTGAAACATTTTTGTAGAAAATTTCATTTTGTTTTACTTTTTGAGTTCATGACATGGAAGGAACTGAGCTGAAACTGAAAACATGTCATCTAAAAATGATGAAACAACATCTCCAAACAGAGATATAAATCTATTTTCTCAATGATTGATGGAGGTCAATCAAAAAAATCATTATTTCATGACTCAGAAATTTCAACTATGGGATCCTTTGGGGTTATCAATTGGGGCTTTCATTCCCAAAAGGAATTTTCCTCCCCCAGATCTTAACTTCAATTTTGTGTCACAGGGTATTCAGTAAGATTTCCCATAGAGACCACAATGTATTTAATACTAGACAAGGATGACTTCTCATAAAAAACTAGATGAAAACACCAATAGACCTTTGTGAGAAGACCAGTAAGACTTCTGACGAAAGAGATTAGAGGTCCAATCTTAATTCGATTGTCATAGAACTTTACTTTTATTTGCAAAAATATAGCGAATCAATTGGATCAACAAAATAAGGATGAATAGACTACACTTCAGAGGATAGTAAATATCCTGTGAATTGTCCTTTAACTTAGTATAATATACATGTAATATGCATATATATTGTCGTTTTCTTTTCTTTTAAAATAAATAATGATTTTTTAAAAAATGTTCTTGTTCCAAATTTTATGTTATATTTCTATAGATTGGAAAAAATTTTGCCCGGAGTCTGAGTCGAGTTATTTTCATCGACTCAGACTCCGACTCCGGAACCCTGGACCTGGCCACATCAAATTTTCAACGGTGACAAAATACCCCTTGATGATATTTCCTGAGTATTTTAGCCATGAAAAACTTCTCTACAAGTGGCAACTTAGGGCACGAATTTCGGATTCGGCGATAAAAACTAGGTCACATATCAATTACCTAATATGAATCCATTGATATAAGAGAAGCCCTACTGGGATGTTTGTGGAACAATTATATAAATTATACATTTCTAAAAAATATGCCAAAATTGAAAAATTCACAGTGATTAGCATCTCCTGCTACATCTTTAAATTGTCTTTACGTCCGAAGATTTGCTTTACCACCAATGAAACCAGGTAACGTAATTTGGTGACTATATGGGTTCGAGTCCATGGCTTTCCTTTTTCACTTGCAAATAACTTCAGATCATTAAGCTTACTCTAAACGAGAAAATTAATAAAATCATTAAAAAATGATCTTCGCCCTAACAGGCAAAATTTCAAAAAATAAAAAACAGACTGAGCCCGTCTGGGATTTGAACCCACGTCCTTGAAAACATATCAAAAAATGTTGTCACGGCGTGTTAGCGTTCAAAGCCAAAACTCATAACTTCAAAGGCATCGCAAAAAGCGTTTGTCGTGAAGAAAATACATTTCTGTGGCCAAGTATCCGCGTTAATGTACAAAACACATTTGCATTTGAAAAACGATAAGTTCTAGGAAAGAAAAGCCATTACATAGTCGATACGTCCGAAGATTTGCTTTACCACCAATGAAACCACCAGGTAACGTAATTTGGTGACCATGTGGGTTCGAGTCCATGGCTTTCCTTTTTCACTTGCAAATAATTTCAGATCATTAAGCTTAACTCTAAACGAGAAAATTAATAAAATCATAAAAAAAATGATCTTCGCCCTAGCAGGCAAAATTTCAATAAATAAATATCTATAGAATGCAATTTGCCATATCTCTGATATTTAATATTTGGGTAAATTGTGAGTTTATTGAAGATCTATCGTCAACAATTGTGCACTTGTACCTCACATATGCTTGATAATGCACGTAGTTTTGCGATTTTCAGGCCCTTTCGAAAATAGTTCATTGTGGTTATATATTGTGATATCAAACATATATTTTATACCGGTAAAAAACAACTAATAATGAGTAGGAATTCAAATAATTTGCATATTCATATTCAATTACACACCAAGGGAGATAGTATAAGTCAGCTGCGCTAACGGTGATATACACTCAACATCTTCTGAGTTTTGAAAAAGTTTGAGAATTATTTTTTTTTGGAAATTTTGGACAATTATCTCAGGAAGTAAGGACTTATTCCGAAAAATTGTACCGTTGTAGTATAAGTCAGCTGCGCTAACGGTGATATACACTCAGCATCTGACCAAAAAAAAAAAAAGAAACAAACACAATAATCAAATTTAGTAAGCTAACTTCTGAGATTTGAAAAAGTTTGAGAATTATTTTTTTGGAAATGTTGGACAATTTTCTCAGGAAGTAAGGACTTATTCCGAAAAATTGTACCGTTGCAATAGGGAACGTGAAAAAAACCTTCTTCAAAAAAAAAAAATTAAATAGATCCGATACGGGCCCTCAAACTGCACTTTTCCCAAATATTGTGTCAGAAGTACTCAAAGGACGGGACCGATATAGTCCATGTTCCAACCTGATACATGACTGGATGAAATAATACGATGTGCAAATTTGGACCAATAAGAAAATCCCCTTGAGAGTTTGTCATTTTAGTTAGGTTTCTTGTTTGTTTTTCAGGGTTTCTTGGAGCTTTTCGGCAATAATCTCGGAAAGTATGGACTTGACATTGCAAAACGATTCGAGAGGACTCTTAAATTTCACTTTTCCGAATTTTGTGTGGCAGGTAATCGAAGGTGTGGACCGACGTAGTCTTACCCGATCTATATCTGGAAGGAATAATAATATATGGAAAGTTTGGACCAAATCGATTGCTCACTTCGACAGTTATCGTACACACAATTTTCCAGAAAAATTTTGAACTTTTGTGGGGGATGTGCGCGTAGTAGTGAGCCGATATAGCCCGTATACGAAATTATATTGGGCAAAATATTACGATGTGTATAATTTGGTTCGAATCGGTAGATCCGTTCGGGAGTTATCGTGCGCACCAGCCAGTTAGACAGTAAGAGAGACAGATGAACGGACAGGGCAAAATCGACTCCAAATTACGTGATACGAATTTCGTCCAAACATACTTGGGGACTAGGTCGATTATTTCGATGAGGCACATGTTTGGTCGTATTTTGTGTATATTCCCTTTACCCTAAAGGCTGAGGGTATAAAATAGGTGGCGAAGCGACCCCATGCTGCAATATTTGTATAAATAATCCAATTGGACAACTGAACTGAAAAATTGTCAATTGTCATGATAGAGAAAATTTGTAGTATGGAAAGAAATTGCTGTTCTCTACACAAAACCCATTATATGTTAAGCAGTAGGTCCGTTATCTAGCAGATACATTATAGCAATTTGCATCAGGGGAAATGTCAGTAGTTATTTTTCCATATGTAAGCTACTTTGCCGGCCCTCCAGGAATTAAAATATGGACCAAACATCAAATTTGTATATTTTTCATATAAAAGTAATGGCCTATGTCACCCGCTAAATAATATCAGATCACCATGCAAAATTATAGGCATTTGCTTCAACCTAAACTCTTACCTCGAGCAAAATTTCGTGACTATTGAGATATAATTGCGACCTCTAGTGTGTTTATGATAACACTACAAACAAAAAACTGGATATATTAGGCTGTAACTCTGTTATCTGATCACATACATCAACATAATTGACTCAATGAAATGGTCAAAAGATCGTTTTCCAAGTATAACTACTTGCTCGGAATGTCTCTTCCAGGAATAAAGATATAAGCTGTATATTACAATTTTTCACAAATTTCACACAAAAGTTGTGACCCATTTAACCCTCTAAATATTATCTGATCGTCATCTCATATTTCAATCTTCCTCTTTGTCATATACTCTTACCTTATTTAAAATTTCGCGTTGATCGAACTATTTTTGAGACCTACAGAGCCGTTACAAAATTGGATAAATATTATGTTTTTGGTCCATTTCACCCGCTAAATATCTAACGATCATCACCAATAAAAATAGGAATCTATTCTGTTCTGAACCCGACCTCGTGACGATCGGTCCATAATTGCTGCCTGGAGTTTGATTACAATTTATAATGGACAGACGGACGGACACACATCTCAAAATCGCTTTATCTCGTCGAGATATGAAGTTTGGTATACCACATTGGGGGTCTCCGACGAATATTTCGCGGTGCTACATGAATTTTTACCAAAACAAACTTATAATACCCTTTCCACATAGTGGTGTAGGGTATAAATAGAGTCGGAATGTACTACTTGGTATTATAAAAATTGCCTTGCCTGATCTACAAGTCGATTTGTAGATCCCTACAAAACAAAAGAGTATACATTTCCAAATTGTTGTAAAATAAAGTTCAGGAAATAGTAATTTGCGTTAGAGTCCATGTCGAAATCTGTACTGGTGATGGGAAGTAAAAAACATTTTGTAAGATGAATCAATCAATCAGTTGCGGAAGAATTGAACTCTGTTGCGAGCAGCGGCGGTGCTTAGGCCGTCATCCGACCATCTGCTTTTTCACATGTATGACATCAGCTGTTCTGTATATTAGTATACCCAAAGTGACAACATACATGTGAAAAAGCAGATGGTATGATGGCCGCCTTAAACTGCAACAGCTGGACGACCGAAAGTCGAGTATCTTATTAAAGTTCTCAACCTGTCGCTAGCCAGCATAGGTGAATCGTGCAGACCAAATTCGCTTCGCTAAATGAAGTTATGTCAACGAAGAAAAAGTCTATAATCTTTGATCTTATCGCCACCAAATTTTAACGAAAATAAAAATACCCTTTTTCAGGCTATAAGAACAATTTTTATTTGATCAATCAACTCTGCATTGAACTATATAGATTTAAGTTCAAAAGTGTTGCGGAGGAGGTACTCGAAGGAATGGACCAACATAGTCCATTATGAAAGTGGATCTTATTTTAGGAGTCAAATTTTGAACCAAATCGGTTTATCAGTTCGAGTATTATCGTGCTCTTCACCACCACATATGGTGTCATAGGGTTTTTTACACCTTTCGGTGTATGTACTTGCACCTGAAAAAACTTTCGAAGTCGTAGTGGAGGCGAATGCAAGTTGCTTCAATAAAAATCAACGTTATTCAACACCAGGTTATAGGCTAATCTTCGAACTTAAACTAAGTTTAGACAAAATATTACGGAGGCCAAATTTTGGACCGAATTGACAGATCATTTCGAGAGTTATCTTGGGCTCCAACCACATTTTGAGGCTCATTTTGACCGTATGAAAGTGTACATTAGGGCTATAACCAAAAAAAAAAAAATACCACGCCAGTACCATGTGTGGAATATTGTCCTTATAACGAAAACGCGTGTTTTAGTTCGATTCGGTGAAAAAAGATTCCGCACCGACTGGGATTACTAAAGCCCTTTTGATACTTTTCTCTATATAGAAAACTAAATTTGCTTAGTTTGCATGAATATTTATAGAAAGCAAAAACGATTCTCACAGGCAAAGTCATTAAAAATGGCCTTTAACTTTCGCGAATTCGTTGCAAATGACGTCACACAGTGTCACGACCGTGGCCAAAAATGGTAAAAACTAAATACTTCGTTGAACAAATTTATTGATGGGGAGTGATAGAAAACATATTAATTAGGAAGAATCTGAATTTTGGTACTAATACGTGAAGTATTTTTGCTATATGAGGATTTAAATCCGACAATTTTAGTTAATATGTATTTTTGTGTTTTTTTTTCTAAAATTAATAAATTATATTATGCGTTAATATTTAAAATTTAAAAGTAACGGTCGCTGCAAAAATTGTTCCTAAGTTCTCCTGGGATGTAATAAACTTGGCTATACTTTTGTTTGCATGTAAATATTAATCATATGGTGTTTACATTTCGACGCCTCCAAACAATAGTATGCTAAGTCGACTTAGCATGTTTTCAAGTTCTTTACATTTTTATATTTAACGTCCTTTAACTTAAATTCTGTCAAATTTTGGTAATGATCGGACAATCCGAACAGAAGTTATAAACAAATATTTACTTAGCATAGTACTGAAGGTCAAAGAAATTTCCAAACTTTTAGAGCTTGTCCTGCAAAACTCGCTTTTCAGAATTAGCAAACTATTATTTGGAGGTGTCGAACGTTCTTTAACTAAATTCTGTCTAATTTTGGTAATGATCCGTTAATCCGAACAGAATTTATAAACAAATATTGACTTTTCATAGTACTGAAGTTCGAAAACATTTCCAAACTTTGAGAGCTTCTCCTGCAAAACTCATTTTTTAGACTTAGCATACTATTATTAGGAGGTGTCGATTTAACCAAACATTTATTACTAAGTTAATTAATTTTCTGAAGCAAATTTTAAATTGAGTGGAGTGGGAAAAAAATTGTATAAAAGTGTATATCGCTATTTTTTGCTGTATGAGTAGTAAAAAGTGAGTACTTCAAATATATAAAGGTCCCAGCTGCAGAGGTTTGCAGACGAATGTGCCATTTCTCTTTTTCAGCGACCACCTCACTGAGAGGATACCCCCTTTTTTAACAAATCGTTTTGCGGTGTTGGCTATATCGCGAAAACGAATGAACCAATCATCATATATTTTTGTGGGCTTATTAGGTACCTAATAATCTTGCTTTCAAACGAGAGAATTTAAAAAAAAATTAAAAAAATTGTGAGCAGCGAATATCAAAATTCGAATTTTTACAACAAATTGACCGTTTTTTGACCACTATTCGGCCAAAAATTTTTTTAATGGAAATTTCTCATATATAAAGACAAAAGTTTGATATATTCAAAATGCTCACAAACAATATGAATACTAAACACCATTTCAGTCATATCGGGTGGATATTGAGGCCAAAACACTAAAAATACCGAAAATGAGGAGGCACGGTTCTATGGGGGCTATAGGAAGACAAGGCCCTATACCGACATATATCTGGTGGAAGGTTATAAGTCCCCCAACGGAGACTTAATACCAATTTTCAGCCATTTCGGTGTGATAATCAGTCAAAAACCTCGAAAATACCGAAAATCGGGAGGTACCGTCCTATGGGGGCTATATGAAGGCGTGGACCTATGCAGACAAATTAAAAGGTGAAGATATAATGCCCACTACGAAGACTAAATACCAAATTTAAGCAATTTCGGTGTAATAATGAGGCTAAAATCTTCAAAATACCGATAATCGGGAGGTACCGTTGTATGGGGGCTATATCAAAACTTGGACCTAAGCCCACAATTCTCTGTTGGAATGTTTGATACCTCTGCCGAAGGCTAACCACAAAATTTGAATACTTTCGGTTGGTCATTGTGTCTAAAAAATTCAAAATAGAAAATCGGGAGGTACGGTTCTATGGGGGCTATATCAAAACGTGGACCGACCAACCCAATTTTTTGTCCTGAAGATTGCAAGTCAATAATAGGTACGTGTACCAAAATTGATGCACCTACGACAACTCCTTCTATTTTTGGCAACAGTTAATATGAACTCGCGACATTGTGCGCCATATTATAAATATAATAATAAAATTCGCGAGTTTATAAAGAAAAACATAAAATTGCAATATTGTCAAAGGTGAATTAAATGGTCTGAAATATCGCGATTTGATAACAAATTTGTCCAGAATGGTTTGATATTGATTTTAAATTAAATTAAAACTATATATAAGTTAATATGAAAAGCGTATATGTCATTATAACAAATAAAATTAAATAATGCATTATTGAACTTCAATGCATTTGGAGCGGAAACTTTTTTCGCGATTGAAAAAAAATTACACCGTATTTCATAGTAGTTTTTCATGTTCTACACGGCTATGCGGTGGCATTTTTGATATTTGCAAAAATTGCAAAAAAGTTATAACCCTCGTTAGCATAAATGCTGAGGGTATAAAAAGTCCAATACATGAACTCATATGCCTCTATGTATTGGTCTATAGCTGTCAAGTTGTTCAAAATGCAATGAAACAACAAACTACGAAAATCAAAAAAATCGTGGCGTCATTCAAGAAGGTGCCAATCGCTTCTAAACTTTCCAAATTTTTTGAAACTAGACTTTATTTTTCCATATTTCGCGGTTCTTTAGAAGAAAAACCTTACAAACATGACCAATTTTGGAGAAAAACTGTATTTAAAAATGAGAAAAAAATAGGTATATTAAAAGCGAGTTTCTAAAACCATCATTTAGTAGACTGCCCTTCGTTTTTCTTCTTATAACATTTCCTGTCAATTGCAAATATTTTCGTTATAATATTGGGCAAAATGGAAATATTTAATATAGATGTAGGGATTTCCTTATAGTTTTAGTTACTTTCCAAGCATATGCAAGAATCACCAAATTGAAGTCAAGGGTCTGTAGATTTTTGGGGAAATTTGCGGTTTTGGCAGTTATGAACAAATGTTTAACTCGGTTTTTAGGTACTGAATTTATATTTTTTTGGAATATATTTAAGTAAATTTATTTCCTTTTCTTATGTGTATGTCCAATAAAATGTTTTTGTGCTATTAGTGATTTATTTTATCATGGTAACTTGGAGCCGCACTGAAAACTAGTGAAAGAAAAATAAAAGCATTTGAGGGTATACACTTTGATAAATATGCTTTCTTCTTTGGGACACTCTAATGCTGCAACACACCAAAACTTAGAAATTATCCACGCAATGAGAACCAAAAATACGTTATTACAGGTAGTTCTGCAGAAAAAGGTGATTTAATCCTATAAAGTACAGAAAGTGGATGGCAACCCTATATGGAGGCTATGGCCAAAAATGGACCGATATCACATTTCTTTATAAGGTGATGTTCTAAACTCTGAGTTCACTATTAAAGCCTATTCCGTTTAATATATGTAATAAACATTAAATGGAGATAGAAATCATGTAAGGAGTATAGTAAATCATGGACCAATATTGACAACTTTTCTCGGGGAGTTTTACAATGCTATAAGAACATCTAGTACCGGATTACAAGAAATTCGGTTGGTCAATGTGCCCGTAGCAGTAAAATACCACAATTCAGGATGATTCGTTATATGGGAATCACGCGAAAACGTGGACCTAGGACTCCAATATTTTGTTAAAGTGTTTTTAGTCCACGAGGACGACTCTGAGTTCACCATTGATTGATTGATTTCAGTTCGATATATTATCTATTATATCTATTATATTATCTAAGTGTTTTTGTCACACGTTCCCATGTAAGTGTCGCCACTGTGCAATGTCTTTGAGAAAGATATGTGCCTGACAAAATAATTCGTTTTAAAATAAAGGACCCAAATTTTTACGTGCACATAACGTGCCAAAGTGCATATGATAGCGAAAAACGCCGAAACATGTTTCTTCTCTTGTTTAGCCTTCTATCACGCTGTCAGAATATGATAAATTTGTAGGTGTTGCACTTTGTTATTATTTACAAAATATGTTAAAATTAGTGAACATGTACTCATTTGTGCGGGCCACTGTAACTACGCTGGAAAAGTCAACGAATTTGTGATTCACCCTCCTATTTCCATAATTATAAACTTAAGTAAAATCAAGAGTGTTTTTATCAAGAACTAGCAGACCCCGGTCCGCGTTGCTGGCCCGTCGTAATGAGTTTTAATTCAAAAGTAGGTATTTTCTACCTCACTCCTTCGGTCCATTGTCAAACCGATAAGGATTTTAAATTTGTCAACAGATTTTGTCTGTAACCTTTCTTTTCTCTTACGGACTTTGTCGGATTTTTCGCCAATTTGTGCCTTTTAGGATTTATTATCGTCCATGTCACTGTCTTTATCCTAAAGCGATCTAATAATAAAAGTTAAAAAAATGATTAAATCGAATTCTCCCGCTTATTTAGACCTATATGTTTTAGCTTTTCATGGCTGATGGACCGTTGAACCTCACCATTTACGTACATTTGTAAATATATAGTTTTTCTTGATCGGGGGACAGCCACCGTTGTCTCGAAAACTAATTTGCAACCTGATGCACTCATAAGTTTAACAAATACACCGATTATAAAATAATACGCCCCGAAATTCGTCTATATTTGTAGACCACGGGACATTCCTGAATATTTTCTGAAAATTAGGTTCAGTAGTTTTGGAAAAATAATGTTTTGAAAAGAGTGGGCGTGGTCATCAGTTTTCAAGATATAACATATTAAAAAAAGTGGGCCTGGTCCGGTCCTAGGGTGCACACAACTTCATTGCCTACCAAAATGTATGCTGAAACCGATATAATCATAAGTTTGGCTTATACATATAGCGTTTAACAGAAAGGCATGGGGAAGGTACCCCACATAACAACCCCACATTTTGCTGCAAATTTTATGGAAATCCCTTCAGTAGTATTGGAGTTATGACATACTAAAAAAACAGGCTTGGTCGGGCCTATAGAAGAAGTACGTAGATTGTAGATTAATCCGTAAATTTTTATTCCGATACATACATAATTTTTGTAAATATAAGGTTTTTTTTTTTTTTTAAAATATCGCATTTTCGGGGGCGTGGTAAACTTTTCTTTCCAAAAAACCAAGTTGGGTTATGACAGCATTTGATTTTTATTCATAAAGGTAAGGCGTTTTTTTAAATATGCCCTCTTCAAAATTCAAGAAAATATGCCTGTACATTCCCTGACATTTTCACGAATATCGGTTCAGTAGTTTTGTAGATGTATCATATTTTAAAAAGTGGGTATGGTCAAGTCTGTGTTTCCTTAAAAATTAGGTAAGGTCGGAGACACAACCACATTTGTCTCGCAAATTAACTTCCAAATAGATATATTCGCAATTATTGTAAATATAACATTTTTAAAAAAAGTAGGGTATAGGGGAAGTTCCCCGCCTTTTCCGAAATTCAACTGAATTTATAGCCTATTTACATTCCCTGGCAATTTCAGGAAAATCGGTTCAGTAGTTTTTGTAGAAATGATAAAAATAGAAAATTGAAAAAAGTGGGCGTAAAAGTGGGCATAGTCAAATTTTCTTTGCATAAAAACCCAAGTCGAAAATCGGTCCAGCCGTTCTCAACTGACGCCATTACCAACGAACGATATTTGATGTTTATTTATAAAGATTTAAAAGTTTAGACAAATCGCGACTTTCTTGAAAATCCCCTGTAGATATAACCTAATTAGAAAGTGAGCGTGGTCGGATCTTAAGTCACAAAATAACTACGTAAGGTTGGAGACACAATCGCCATTGACTCGCAAATAAATTCCCAAACCGATACATTCGTATTTGTTGCAAATATTGCATTTTTACCCGCCCGATCCGAAAGTCAAAAAATATGTAGCCTATTTTTATCGGGGACCAACCCTGTACATTCGCTGAAAGTTTCAGGAAAATCGATTTAGTAGTCTCGTAGATATAACATATTTAAAAAAGTGGGCGTTGTCCAGTCTTAATGCCCCAAATAAACACGTAAGGTCGGAGACACAATCGCCATTGACTCGGAAATTAATTTTCAAGGCGATACATTTGTAATTGTTGCAAATATTGCATTTTTACAAAAATAGGGCATAGGGGAGGTACCCCGCCCGATCCGAAATTCAACCAAATATGTAGCCTATTTCAACCGGGGGCCATCACTCTACGTTCCCTGCAAATTTCAGGAAAATCTATTGAGTAGTTCCGTAGATATAACATATTTATAAAAGTGGGCGGTAAAGTGGGCGTGGCCAAGTTTTCTTTGCATAAAAACCTAAAGTGGACTATGACTAACATTTCCACAAAAAATTATCCAAATCGCTCTGGCCGTTTTCAACTGATTCAATTACCAACAAACGACAATTGAGTTTTATATATAAAGATAATAATGAAAATCATATATAACAAAGTCGGGCAGGGCCGACTATATGATACCCTTATTCCTAGATAAATTTCCTTAACGCATTTCCAATTTCGTCAAAATTGATTAGATATAGCGAGTTTATTACTAGACAAAATTTCGTTGCATATTCCATTGAAATTGTACATGCGTAGGCAGCGTGTATGTATTTATCCCCAAATCTCGAACGAATTCAATATTGTTTGGCAATCTTGATTTTGAGCACAATCGGAATATGTTAACACGTGCCAGTTGATGTTCCCACAGTAATTTATATGGGGCTAAAGGTCCAATTGTCCAATCGATGAAAAAATTTACCAGATCTTTGTTGTGGCTAAAAAACTAATTCTACAAAAAATGTGAAAATCGGCTCGAAATTTAATATTAGCTATATATAGGGCACATGGAAACTTTGAGGCCCCAGTGCTCGTGTTAACATACTCCGATTGTCCTCAAACTTAGGCAATTTTAAAATCTAACAAACCTAAACATCCGATTTTTTAAATCCACCCTAATGTTACATACAAATGCACAAAGACATAATTCCCCTTGCCGCAGTGTGGTGTAGGGTATAAAAAGTCAAAATAGGGACTTTAAAATAGAAATTTCATTATTTTTATAGATGGGATTCTCCCCGGTATTTGCCAAAGTTTTTTGGTGTCACGGTGCTCTTGAAGAAAATTTAAATAAAAGAAGCCTACGCATGGGAAGTGTTTGCTGTTGTAAATGGCAACATAATACCTTATGGGTGAATATTGCGAAAAAGACTTGTTTCTGTGTCCCGACGCATTTAAGCTTAAAAATATTGAAACAATTTTAATTCTTAGAAACTGAATAAGTAAAAAAATGTCCTTAAACGAGGCTCGAAAGTTTAGGAGGATTACGTCTTTGGGCATTTCAGGTGACGATATTGTGCACACATTTTATTGTCAGTCTCTTAATACATTTTTATTCCTCTACACATTAAAAGCTGGTGTTTGCAGTTTTGTTCCTCGGACTCATCAATTTGTCGCAGGATATGGTACTTGGGCACTTCTACTACGCCGTATCGAAGGAATATCAAAGAAGATAAAATAAATTTGCAAAAATGAGTTGTTATACATATGTGAAAGTTGAGTCGCTTGGTAAGGAAAATTTTGACACATGGAAAATTCAAGTTGTAAATGTAAAAGAAAGTTTCCCAAAGCAGAGTGTGCCTCCGGATAAGGTGGAAGAATGGATTATAGAAGATGGTAAAGCTCTGATTTGATTTTGCCAATTTCCCCTACGAAACTGAAACAAATAAAGATTTTGACTTTTTATAAGACAAATAATTAAAAATTTTAAAGATCAAATTACTTTTTTTAAAGTAAGTTTTGGCTAAAGGTATTTTAATTACTTTTACATAAAAATTTTTAGAAATTATTCGCATAAAATATGCTGGAAATTGCTTTTTTGAAATACTTTTTTTGTGGATTTGTTTTCATGTCCTCAAAATTGGAGTTGAGTTTTACTAACTATGCCATACTAGGCCACTCTCAATATTTTTTTACAATATTAGAAATAATGTAAACTTTACAAAAAATGTGGTTTCAGCTGCATATATTTGCATTTCCGTGTGTGACATCAAAAATACTGACGATACCTCTGGTCGTTGTAGTGACTGCTGCAGTATTGTTGTGTTTTCTTATTTTGTTTTGTTTGTTTTGTTTGTTTTGGTGTTATTCGTTAAAGATTTAGATATTTTTTTTTTGGAAACTACTTATGAGTGTATTTTTTCATACTTGTATATTTTTGATACATATGTATGTATATATATGATCATCTCAAAATGAAAAATAAGTAAAAACATTGAGTTCGGCCGGTCCGAACTTTTTTAGAATAGTTAGTTTCCTTTCCTGTTCTGACAACTGAGAACCCCATAACAAAATTTCAGTCAATTTAGCCTGAAAATGTAGTTAAACACTTCAAGGAACCCCAAATCTAACGGTACCGTTATTGGTGGCTATACCAAAACCTGGACCTAGTATGTCTACACTTTTTGGTGGGAAAGTTTTCCGATCAATTTGAACTCCAACTACCAAATTGCAGCCAATTCGGGCCAAAAATGTAGATAAAAACTTCAGAATATCTGAAAACGGGAGGTACCGTTATATGGGGGCTATACTAAAACCTGGACCTATGTCCACAATTTTTCGTGCAGAATTTTTCTGACTACTAGGAACTCCAAATACCAAATTACAGCCAATTCGGACCGAAAATTTAGATAAAAGCTTCAAAACACATGAAATCGGTTGGTACCGCTATATGGGGGCTATAGAAAAACTAGACCCATATTAATAATTTTTTGGCTAAAGTATTTTTTACTTATTTTAAGCATTTACTGACAAAATCAGATCGATCAGCTCATAGCACAATCCGGTTTGGCAACAGAGCAGAGACCAGAAATATTACGAATGGTCTAAATCAGCTACCATGGCAGCATTTGATCTATCTTGATTCTGTTGATCATTCTATGCTGATTTCTGATATCGTAGACTCCACTCTTCCTTATGAAGTCAAATGGATGGCAAGCCTTCGATGAATTTCGAAGCCAATTCAAGTTCCTCAAGATAAAAATTAGAGTCCCGGTGGAGGACTATCATAATTTTTATTTAACATCTACCTTGCAAATTTCCACCTTCACCATCAGATATTTATGTGGAGAGCAATCTAAAGATATCTCCGTCAAATTTTACATTGTACATATTCACTTCCTGGACAAGAGAAAAAGAAGCTTGATATTTTCGTTGATGATCCCTACTGTTTATAATTCAGAGACCCATGAAGTAGTCTTCGATAATCTCCTTTGCATATCACAACTATTTTTAGTGGTATCTTATGTAAAAACCGCCTTAGTGTTACCATATCCGCCATGTACATACATTGAAAGCCTGCGTTGGAGTCCTAGACAAACCAGAAAAACCTATCAGCAAAATGCTAGCGTGAATTCATTTTCAATGTCAACACAAATAAATACTTATATTACCCCTTACTAACCCAGCAAAATTTGAAGGAAGGGGTTCTATGCGATGACGTGATTTCATGGCATATTTTGCATTGGGTCAAAGCTAGTCGTGAAAGATCCGATCTTTTCATTAGCATTTAAACCCATGCAAGGAAGTCGTTAAAGATCCGATCTTTTCATCAGCATTTGAATCATTTGTACAGATCACTATAAACAAACAAGTCGATTTGTACATCCCTACAAGTAGCGACATCAAAACAAAAGAGTTACATTTTCAAAATTTTTGTTATAAAATTACAAATTAAATGTAGGTTCACGAACTAGAAATTCTTAAAGGAGTGCTGTTGGAGTCCATGTTGAAATCTGAACTGGTGATAAGAAGATAATAGAAGAGCTTTTGTAAGATGAAACAAAATCAGTGGCTGAGAGTGGACGAAGTAAACTCTGTTGCGGTGCAGCGGCGGTGATTAAATTGAAATTTTGGGTGTAAACTTTATGCTGATAAATTAGTTCTAGTTATTTCATTAATTAGTTTGAATTAATAAAGAGTTTGGTTTGTCATGAAAACCATATTTCAATACAGAATTTTCCATTTTCCAAACAAGACATGAAAATGTCATGCCAAAGGGTTGTTGAAAATTACATGTCAAAGCATTGGTTAAAATGAAATGCTTAGGATCCGACAATGAATGTCATCTTAAGATCCGAAAATGAATGTCATCTTATGTTGGTCACGCTCATATAAAATTCATGAGTGAAAATGCTAAAAAGATGACATTCCAGATCACTTGCACCCATGATTCAATAGCATCCTTGGCATCGAACATTTTGCTGGAAAGTTATGAGTACGGTGGCACAGAGCATGTGTGTTCGACTACAAATCAGAGGATTGTGTGTTTAACGCTCACCGCTTATTGCAGTGCAATAAATATAATATCAATCGGTAAATGAATGAAAATCCTTAGGATATTTCTTCTAATTCATATGGAGAATCCTATATTTGAATCATTCCACCCCACAAAAAGAGCATAAAGCTATGTAATGGGTTTTATTTGTCCGGTTACGTGAATAATCGTCTAAAATAAATGTGTTACCCTATTTGCAAGGATTTTTTTTAGGTTGTGGTACATTCACTGATTTCAAACCCATCTGGGGACCTTTTTGACTTCATGTTTCTTTCGTTGGAAAGGTAAGAAAATTTCATGAAGCTACCTGGAATCTCAGGTCCATAGCATTATTGTAACCCAGTTTAAAATGCAAAATAAAATGAAAAAGGCCTGGCCAGACTCAGGTGTCCAACGGAGGGTTAAAATAATGGGTTAGTAGAGGGATTTGTAAGTAGTTGTGGCGGCCAAAAATCCCTTATAAAACCCATTATTTTGGGAGGATTATTTTTGCTGGGTTAGTATGGATAAAAATTAAGTAACTTTACCTTGTAAAATTTTGAAGTAATATCCCATTACTTTTTTGCCTATTGGTAATGCGGAAAGTAGCTTGTTTACATTATTTTGTAATTGATTTTTTTGGTCAATTTTTTGTTGAATTGAAGTCTCCACATGACTTTTCGAAAATGTCTTGGGAAATAATTTATTTTTAAACACGTTGGCTTATGCGAAACCGATCTTAAAAAAGAATGACAATAACTCATTTGTCCTTCATTAATATTACTAAATTTAAATTTATTTAAAATTATATAACATTGTAATCATATCAACAATCGTAATTGAAATATGTTTCATAAACTAAACATGTATGCGCTGATTGATGTGAATGAGTAAACTTACAACTACAGCGACGTTTCTTTTATCCAAAGTAGCCGCCAATAGCTGATGCAGAAGATGAGGCATAATTCAAAACATTTGAGACATATGTTCCTATAAGAAATAACACGTCCAAAACACTAAATTACACAAATGGTTTGGGCAGAGATTTGTGGTCCATAACATTAAAATAAAACTTACTCATAGTATTTCCGTAATAAGGATATCCTCCGCTATAATATGGATAACCTCCACCCATGCCGATTCCGCCGCCTCCTCCTACTCCACCTCCACAACTACAACATACACTTGTGAAACAAGGATAACCGCTACCATAGGAAGGATAGGGTTGGTAATAACAGGGCATAGAATATCCACTACATCCACCGCCACCATACATGCCACCTGCACCGTAATAAGGATATGGATAATAACCCATACCCCCACCTACACTTCCACCATATTGCGCTTTCACTTTATTACACATAAAAATTGAGGTGTAGACAATAAATAATTTTAATAAGCTCATATTTTCTGAATTTTATTTTTCTACTCTCAAAAAGCGTAGTTCCTCAGGTGATTCTAAACTAATGACATAACCATTCATGCACTTCTTTTTATATGAAATTTCGATAATTTCCATTGTCATGATCATTGACTTTCATTCAATGTCAACGGTCAATGTATTGTTTTGTGGATTTTTTCATTTTAATAGGCCGATAAGAATCAGTCGTTTAGTAATTTTGAATTGGATTTTGTATGGTTCTTATAAATAACAATAGTAATAACACAGTTGCGAACAAAACTACACATGTAGAATTTTTAGAATGTGGTAAAATATAGGTTCCATATATATTTGTACATTATTATAAAATTATAGTTATATTGTATTATATGGTTTACACGATATCACAAAAAAATGCTTTGATTTAAATGTTTTTGTCCGTTGTCTCTACAAATATATAGCATTTTGAAATGTATTGAAAAGAGTAGGTGTGGTCATCAGTTCTCAAGATATAACATATTTAAAAAAGTGGGCGTGGTCCGGTATTTTGGGTCCAAATATGTACCTAGTGTACATTCAACCCCATTGCCTCCCAAAATTTATGCGCAAATCTATATAATCATAAGTTTGGCTTTGACAAATTTGATGGAAATCTGTTCAGTAGTATTGGATATATAATATATTAAAAAAACAGGCGTGCTCGGGCCTTTAGGCCCCAAAGAAGTACCTAGATTGTAGATTAATCCATAAATTTTTAAACCGATACAGGCGTACATTTTGCAAATATAGCTTTTTTAGAAATATCGCATAGGGAAGTTAATTACATATGTAGGCTGTTTCGGAGGCCTTTCCCCGTACATTCCCTGTTAATTTCAAGAAAATCGGTTCAGTAGTTTTTTAGATGTAACATATTTTAAAAAAAGGCGTTATAAAGTTTTTGGGTCCCAAATAAGTAGGTAAGGTCGGAGACACAACCACAATGGTCTCGCAAATTAATTTCCAAAGCGATACATTCGTAATTGTTGCAAATATAAAATTTTTAAAGAAATAGGCTATAGGGGAAGTACCCTTCCGAAATTCTACAAAATATGTAGCCTATTTGCACCGTGGGCCATCCCTGTACATTCCCTGACAATTGCAGGAAAATCAGATCAGTAGTTTTTGAAGAAAATATTAAAATTGAATTGAAAAAAGTGGGCGTGGTCAAATTTTTGTTGCATAAAAGCCTATGTTGAGTTATGTCGAACATTCCAAAAAAAGAATTATCCAAATCGGTCCAGCCGTTCTCAACTGATGCCATTACCAACGAACGATATTTGATTTTTATACTATAAAAACTTGTGTTTATCGATGGCTAGTAACCCACCCCGTAAAAAACAGTGCACTATACAAAATATTGCCACAATCGGTATAAAAGCAAAGTTTTTTAATATCACGCCCTGACCGAAGAGAAAGACCATGGATGTATTCTAGGAGCACCTAGAAAGAGAGAGCATATGACCGTTGCTCTGGCTATAGCATTCACGTAGTTCTAGGAGATTTTATTGCTAAAATTGCGAAGGAAACTATATTGTTTGCCAAGCTCAGCCTACATGAGCGGTAAAACATGGAAGCGAGCAGCATCGGAGCACCTCGTCATACCAAAGCGAAGTGGATATCCCCAGACGGTAAAACGATCATGTTGGGAAGATTCTTTGCAAGTGTATTAGATGTTCGATCGATTCGAGAAGCCAACATCGATTCGGACCATTTCCTTGCAGCAGCCAAGGTAGGCTCTCGTCCAAAAGTGTGATCTAACATAGGACGGAAGCTGGGGGTCGAGATATTGCAAATACAACAAATAGCCCAAACTTACTCCGCACAACTTACCCAAATACTGGAAGACTGCATGTCTTGTCCCGATAATGTAGAAGCGCAGTGGCAAAGACTAGCCCACTCTCTTCAAACTGACACAAATCTGTACTTGGGTATCAAAAACCTCCATCTAAAAATCTATGGTACCATCATGAGTGCGGTAAGGCTACTGAAGAGAAGAATCCGGCATACAGGGCAACCCTGTAGACAATAGCAATGCGAAGCGCCAAGAAAAATACAAGGAGAAAAGGAGAGAGGAAAACCGTATTTGCTGAAGAAAGAGCGGGAAAACGTGAGCGTGAAAAACTCGACATGTTCAAAAGTCAGAATGTTGTCCAGATATTACACCGGTAGGCCTATTCTGTAACTTTTCAACAATCCGACAATCGACAACGTTTTCGACACTAAAGGGCTCGACACAAAAGAAGCATGACATTCTTGCTGAAGTCATATCTGATAAAAGAGTAAAGACCAAGTTCGACCTAATAAAAAGATTTTAGAATCACATTTGAATTAGGTCGAACTTGGTCTTTAGTCTTTTATCAGATATGACTTCAGCAAGAATGCCATGCTTTTTATGAGTTGAGGATTTAAAAATTGTTTGCAGTAACGATTGTGCTATTCTGTAAAAATATAGACAAGTTGTCGATAAACTTTCAAAAGATTTCAATTTTGAATGTATTCCTAAATAAAACATACACACAAACCAAAAGCAAATCCAATATTGAAAATTTTTGTCGAAATTTTTAACGAATGTTGTTAAAATTTGTTTACAGAATACCGAGGTTTGTAATTATGTTGTTAACATGAGTTCCTCGAAAAAATAACAATATCGACTGTCGTTAAAAAGTTACAGAATAGGCCCACAGGTATGGTACAGGCGCATTCTTCTGCAAAAATTATGAAGCGAACCTGGTAGAATATGTAAGCGATAAGAATCAGTCGCAAACGATGTCGTTGAATATCTACCACCTAGCCAAACCGAGGTTATGACAGAATTAATCGGTTGAAAAACAATAAAGCAGCAGGAGCTGCCTGCCGAACTGTTCAGGACCGGTGGCGAAATGCTGATAAGGAGTATGCATCAGTTAATTATCGAAATTTGGCAGGAAGAAAGCATACCCAACATTTGGAACCTGAGTTTACTATGTCCCGTACACAAGAAAGGATACAAGACTGTTTGTTTCAATTACAGAAGCATAAGTCTCCTATCCAAAGTGCTGTCTAGAGTATTGTGTGAAGGTTTAAAACGTATGGTCAATAAAATAATCGGGTCATACAATGTGGTTTTAGACCTGGTAAATTAATAATTGACCAAATCTACACGTACCACTTGTTCGTCGACTACAAGGTCGCATTACATAGCCCAAACCATGCCTGAGTTTGGCATCCCCGTAAAACTAATACAATTATGCAGGATGACATCGCACGTAGGGTTAAAATCAGAAAAACGGCGCTTAATTGATAATTAATAATCTGTCTTGACAGGGTTAACCCTTTCGGCCCCAACGTTGCTTATAAGCAACTTCGATTTTAACATCGTTTTATTTAAAACTAACGGAATTTTTCATTAAAGCACACGTTGGTTTGGCTAATTGTAGTTCTGAGAATTCAAAAATGCAAAAAATAATAAAAAAAGTATCAGTTGTGTCACGATAAACACAATCACGATGCATTTTTCAGTATAGAGTCTGGCAAATCAGTGCATGTCAAAAATCTATGTGTGCAGTCCAAATTATTTAAATCGTTTCTAAATCAACATGTATGAGCCTTATTTTAAGCTTTAGTTTTGATTCTTCAAAAGTAAGCTCATAGGTACACTCCTAAATGATTATAACATTTGTATTTACATAATTGCAAAAAATAATGAGCAAATATTTTTTAGATAAATTGTACTGTATCTTCCGAAATAGGTGGAGTCTTAGTGGTAAACTAAAAGGACTTACGACCTTTTCGTACGTAGCAGACGATATAAGGAAAAGTCAAAATTTTTTTGAAGCTACATGAACGATTTTAGGATTGAGAAAAAATCCCATTCTCAAATATGTTTGAGAACAAATTTTGGTTATTGCGCGCAAAAGTTATGGCGGTTTCAATTCTGATTATAAGAAAAAAATCTAATAAAAACGCTACTCATTATATTGATAAACATTGCCAATTTATGTCTTCCTAAATTTTCGCGGAAATCAAGAAGAATTCAAGCAAATTGGTAGTTTGCAACTTGTTTTAATAAAATTCAAGCTTTATATGCATCTGAAAAATAATTTAAAAATATGTATGTATGTAAACATCGCGAAGATTCAAATGAAACCAAAACTTTATAAATCCGTTTAGCAATTTGCATATTGATAACATTTTTGTAAGAGAAAATACTTTTTCAAATTGATTTTGTAAGTTAGGTGAAACAAATATAGAAAAAAAGGTGAGTTATTCTTCCATTTTAGTTAAATTCACGCAAAAAAAACGCATATTTATTATTCTAATCACTCCTCGAATACACGCTAACATCTAGCAGAAGATATGGAGGACGTTCAAATAAATGTTCCTTTAAATTCCATTAAATCTTAAAATAAAACTGTATCGGCTAATATGCATTTTGAAATGCGTGGAAATCGCGAAGTGTTTAAAATTACTTGATGGGAATGCGGTTTATCAACACAACGAATTCTTCTCTTTTAATTTGTGCACATTTGCCAGGATTTACATTGGCCTCTATGATGTAGAATCGTCTGCAGTTATGTAAGTGTGCAAAAAACTGTATAAAGCTTATAATTTGCACAAAGTACATACACTTTTTATACGCATCCGATTTCACTATCAACCATGAAAAACTACATCGATCGAAAACAATTTCGATAAAATCCATCACGCACTATTTTTGGGATACATCAGATACAGCTTCCATACCGCTAAACTTTTCATCCGCTGTTTTCGCAAAAACGCCAGTGTTGTGTGGATGTAGTGGAGATTTTCAAAAATTATACATTAAAAGTATAATGTTCATTTTGTATTCTTCTACTTTTACTCTTTGTAGATATCTGTAATTTAAATTGTTTGACTGGCAATCGAATAACAACGTAAAAAACTCATTTGCTTCAACGTGTCTTTACCTATTCTTATAATAACCCCCATTATTACAAGTCTTCTTTTGTTATATTTTGGACTTACCGAACAGATTTAGAGCTTTCCGCTCAACTTAAAGTTAAAAGTGATGATTGAATTTCAAGGAGAAGCTTCTTGGAATTAACTTTCAATGCAAAAATTGTATTTTTAATGCCTCCAAATTGGTTTATTTTGCGTTTTCAAATCCATCAGATAGTAAAGGAACACATATAATAATGGCCCTATATGTAATATATTAGTACAAACCTTGGATTCATCAATATTAAATTTTTTGACTTCTCGTCATACACTCGCGATCATCTGAATAGGTTTGAAATTTTTTCTTTTTATATATTAAGGTATCTTTTGATGTGTTCGTATTACAGATCCATACTATGTACTTTTTGAGAGTCATGTATTATGCCAACGTTCACAAGAAAAAACTTAACGGTGTTGCCATATTTTTGGAAAATGTCCCAATTATAATAAAAAATGTACAAAAAAAGTGTCCAATTTTTGCGATCATCAGAATAGGTTTGAATCAAATAAAATTTAAAATTGTACTACCCATGCAAATATTGCGCAGTTTTTTTGGTTTAGTTTAGTAAAATGGAACATTCTGATAAATCATACAACAAATTTGACCCGCTTTATTAGGAACGTGGGTTCAATTCTCAACCTGGAAAACTTACCAAGAACTTTCAGATAAAATCAAGAAATATTCCAATAAAAACGTTTTAAATGACTTTTTGATTTCGCAAATACCAAGTGTTAGCCATATTACTAGTATCGATAAATTAGAAATGTCATTGCAAATAGCTGGTATTTGAGCTCATTTCATTTTTTAACTATACTTTCAGTACAAATTTAAGTATTATCATGCTCACAAAACCACCATAGATGACCACATGTATCATAAATGTTGGAAAATTGGTCTGAAAGAATGTCTCTTCGACGACAATAAATTAGAAAATTGTAAATCAAATTAAACCCAAAGGGGAATGATATCGCGCGACTTAATACTAAATAGTATAGATCTGTAATACGAACACATCAGAAGATACCTTAACATATGAAAAGAAAAAAACCTATTCAGATGATCGGGAGTGTATACCCTTTCTAGCCTAAAGGCTGGGGGTATCAAAATGCAAATTAAAGTTACGAATACTTTTACGGTAACTCAAGGGAAAAAATTTTCATTTCCATAATAGAGTGCAGAACTTTTTACCGGGTTAAACTTCTTTATTAGGATTTTTTGACGTATACGCAATGAATTTGACAGTTGAAACCTACTGGTTTTATTTAATCCAATTCAATGCTGAAATGGGGTTTGTTACGTACATTATGCATTGAAAATGGAAATGTTTTTGTTTAATCCGAACAAAGATATATTTCTCTATATATTCATTGAAGCGGAAAGGTCATGTTGAAACCCATCAATAAAAGTAATATTCTAAAAACTGTTATCGGGTATTCCTGATTTGGAGCTCCAACAGGGACTAGATGGATAAGTATTATAATATGTTTCTTAATGTTGATCTTTTACTCATTTTGGAGAAACAACCGTGTTTAACTTAAAATTTTAAAGTAGTATATACTTTTGATATTGGGTCATAGCAATCAGTCTATATCAGACATGACCAAAAAGAGAACGGAGAAAATGTGAATGTATTCAAAATATTGGCAACTTATAACAGTGTGTTAGTAAGTTTGTATTCACGCAAGCTATAAAACAATAACAAATCAAAACATTTGTTCTCTTTTGTACGCTCTTTCTGTGCATTCGGGTCGTGTGCGTGTAAATTGCCGAAAATCATCGACACCGCCGTGTCAAATGTGACCATGCTTGCTCTGTGCATTCGGGTCGTGTGCGTGTAAATTGCCGAAAATCATCGACACCGCGGTGTCAAATGTGACCATGCTTGGTCTATATAATTGATGACGATTTTTAGAGTAGCTACTAAGTCGAAAAAAGTTTGTTTGAATATTTAATACTGCTAACCTGAGCGTAAGCTGGCTTACCTTACACTATGCAACACTAAAAATGCAAACAACTGCTAACGAGAATTTTTTGAAAGTACATATTGAGACTACAAAAACCCTAGTAGGGTTTTGTCCTGTCAGATCCAGTTCGGATTTTATGGCCTCATTTAAACCGGACTAAAACTACAGTTTTTTGCATTTATCGGGCCTCTATCAGAGAAACGGTTTGGAATTTGGCCTTGCTGTCTTCGGCAATATTGTAGTCCTAAACTAGTAGAACTTATCTTTTGAACAGGCCATATAAGAAAAACTCTATATAGAGCATCAAAATCGATAAAATATAGAAAATTTTACATAATTGCAGAAATTCTGGTCCGTATCAGCTAAACTATTGGGAGTTGAACCAAGTAACCTTTCGCAAAAATCTTCCAAATAAAGTTCTCAGCAATTGTTCAGAACATTCTGAAACTCTAAAATGCTTACTTCATGTTGTTTCAGCGGCATCGTATCTTTTACAACACGTATTTCAAACACAGTTCACACCAACAGTTTATTCTCGCATTTCGGATTTCACTACATTATTGACATTTTTATTAAATCATCGTTGAAAAATTTACTGAAAACAACGGCATAGAGACATTTTACAACAATGACATGTTCTGAAGAGTTGTGTAATACATTCTAGGGAATAGTTTTCCAAAAAAAAAGTATTCAGAAAAAATTAACGGTTTTGGAAATACGGTGCGAAATGTATAAAAATTGTGGAATTTTTGCATATATTTTAAAATTTAAGACAATAAATGTAGTTTTTCGAGTTCATTATTTATGCAAATATTTTATTCTTGTCCTTATCTACAATTTTGCTTCAGAGGTCAAAAGAAGATTCACATTGGTTTCAGAGATATAGCCCCGAATTTCTTTAAAAACTCATTATTTAACGATGTTTAGATGGGGCCATAAAATCCGAGCTGGATCTGACACAACAAAACACAACTAGGGTTTATTGTCGTTTGGGTCTGTACTTTCAAAAAATCGTCAGTTTGAATTGTTTGCACAAGATCACCTTAAAAATGTTGCACAGTGTTATTCTTTCTGTTCTTTTTGTTTGCCTTCGCCAAAATCAATATGTTAGTTGGTCAAAAAATCAGCTCTCCGAATTATGTTCGTTACTGTAATATTTTGTATGGATATTTATTATGTTGATTCTTACTGGTGTACGTTGATGACATAAACTTTTATTCAAGTTCATGGTAAAACGAAAGTGAAGTTGCCTTCAAGGGTTTATTGACACATTTATTATGGAAAAATAGCATTATTATTTATTTGAATTTTTAATCTGATCAGGAAGAGTCAACGAAATTATGATTTTGAAAATATCAAAACTGATCAAAATCGACATTAATATAAATAAACAGTTCAATATAGTTGAGTTCTGATTCTACATACGTATAAACACTTTTGTTGTGTTTGCTTGTCACTCAACTGTGAACTCATATCAAATTTGATGTTTTTGTAATGTATTCAAACACGTAAAATATTTTTTGCGACGTTTTCGAAATATTTACTATGTTATTGTGACCGCTCATGTAAACATAAGTAAGGCCATGTTTATATTATAGCGTTTTGCAGGGTTAACCTTCTTAATGAGGATTTATTTGACGTATACGCAAAGGAGTTGACATTTGAAACCCAGTCGGTTTGTTAAATCCGGTTATATATAAACGTACTATAAGAGTTCAAAAAATGATAAAATATTAAACATTAACCAATGAGCTGCGGAGTAATTTGGAGAAGTGGACAAAAATAAATTTCTCCTATTTTTTGTAATAGTTTTGCCTTAAATATTTTCTGACCACCTTTGAAAAAATTTCTTACTTACTTAGCTGGCCTATTACAGAACATTTGTTCCATAGACCGAACTAAGAAAAGATCTCCAATTCTCTCTGTTTAGTGCTTCGCTTTCTGGAATACCGCGCCTTGTCATCTCTTCATCCACTTGTTTGCGCCATCTATTCTTTGGCCTGCCACTTCTGCGTGCACCGCCATGTGGCTCGAATTTATACACGTTTTTGGCGGGTTCATCATCGCTCATTCTTATTTCAATGGACGCATTGCGCGTCGACACCATCAAGTTGGTCTTCTCGCCGTTTACCGCCAGACCCACTTTAGCAGATTCTCCTTCGACCTTCATAAAGGTATCGGTTACTTCTCTTACTGATCGTCCCATGATGTCTCTATCATCAGCATAAGCAAGTAACATGTGGCTATTGGTGTAGATTGTGCCACTTCTTTTGACGTTTGCTTCTGGTATAACCTTTTCTAGCAGGATGTTGAAAAGATCACACGAAAGGCTGTCTCCTTGCCTGAAACCTCTTTTGGTACAAAACACTTCGGAGAGGTTGTTTCCTATTTCAACTAAAGATCTTGTGTCAGTTAGAGTCATTTTACAAAGCCGAATGAGCTTTGCGGGGATACCAAATTCAGACATGGCTTGGAATACCTTTGAACGCAGCGGGCTGTCGAAGGCTGCTTTATAATCGACAAAAAGGTGGTAGGTGTCGATCTGCATCTCTTGTGTCTTTCCAGGATTTGCCGCAGGGTAAATATCTGGTCAATGGTGGACTTGCCAGGTCTAAAACCGCATTGGTATGGTCCAATTATTTCGTTGACCATGGGCTTTAGTCGTTCGCACAATGTCCCTGACACTATCTTCCTGCCAGATGGAGCTAACTAGCTGATGCATACACCCTATCTGCGTGTCGCCTCCGGTTTTAAACAGCTCGGCTGATAGGCCATCAGCTCCTGCTGCCTTACTATTCTTCAGACGGTTTATTGCTGTCTTTACCTCATCTTGGCCGGGTGGTATACATTCAATACCATCTTCTGGGATTGGATCTGTGGTATCTTCGTCGACTTCGCTACTATTGGATACCAACAGTTTGGAAAAATTCTCTTTCCATATCCTTAGCACACTATCTGTATCAGTTACCAGATTATCTTGCTGGTCTCTGCAGGAGGATGTGCCAGTTCCAAAGCCATCAGTTTGATGTTTCACTCTTTGGTAGAATTTTCGGACTTCATTCTGTCTCCTCTCGTGGGCTACGCGTTGCTACTGATTGTAAAGTAGCCCTATATGCCTCATTTTTCTCTTCGGTAGCAGCACGACGCTCTTGGTCATACCATGGATTCCTTGGTGGAGGTCTCTGGTATCCAAGTAATGATTTTGCTGCTGTTTGCTTGGAGTTTGCTTTGATTAAGCAGTTGGGCCAGTTGAGTGGAATATGCTGTGGCTATCTGTTGTGAATGCAGCTTACCGATGTCCAACTTCCGTGTAGTGTCTGTTCGCACTTTGTTTGCTACGTTTAATCTGGTACGTACCTTTGCTGCAACAAGGTAGTGGTCCGAGTCTATGTTTGCACCTCGGAACGATCGTATATCCAACACGCTTGATGCATGTCTTCCATCTATCACAACATGATCAATTTGATTTCTTGTTCTTTGATCTGGCGACAGCCAGGTGCCCTTATGAATATCGAGATGCTTAAATCTGGTACTGCTAACTACCATGTTTTTTGCAGCTGCAAAGTCTATTATCCTCATACCATTGTCACTGTAGAGGCTGAATTTCCCGACTGTTGGGCCAAAGATATTCTCCTTTCCAATTTTGGCATTAAAATCGATTAGCATAATTTTAATGTCATGGGCAGGGCAACGATCATAAGTTTCTTCTAAGCGCTCGTAAAATATATCTTTGGTCTGTTCGTCCTTGTCTTCAGTGGGAGCGTGAGCGCAAATAAAGCTGATGTTGAAGAATTTTGCTTTTAATCGAATTTCAGCGAGTCTTTCATTCACTGGGGTGAAGCTGGAGACCAGATGTTTTAACCTCCGACCAACCACAAATCGGCAACCAAACTCATGCTTTGTGTCATGGCAGCTATATATAATACAGTGCGTCACCGTTAGGTGTTGCTGTGACGCCTTTCCCGTTCCATCGTATTTCCTGTATGGCAGTAATGTCGGCCTTGTACTTTTCAAGTACATCTGCCAATGCGTAAACTGCACCTTCTCTATAAGGAGTGCGAACATTCCAGGTGCAGATTCGCAGATCATGGCACTTAAAACGTTTGCGGGTTTCGTCAACTTTAGAGGGATTTCTTTTTCTTTTCTTTCGTTTTTTCAAAGTAGGCTGTTTTTTCTAGGGAAGGGTTACTAACCCGACGCCCAAACCCAAGTTTTTAACGTTCTTATAGGTGAACGCGCGGCACATGTTAGCTCACTACCTTTAACGGGTGTTAAAGGCAGTTCCCCAGGAGACACCACGGGGAGGTCAGTGTCCACTTAAGATGAAAGTGGGACCAAGATAAATCCTGGGCTTTGCCATGTTAAAGCCGTTCCTTGGTATCTTCCATCCTCTACGTCACCCTTTGAAAAATTAAAAAATATTTTTTTTTTTCATTTGGTTATTCACCATAGTTTCATTCTTCTCTGTGCGGTTGGATAATAAAGACATGTGGCTTTAGAAACTGTGGATCTATACCGAAAATTCTCGTCAGTAAGACGATTCAAATTCAAATTCGTTCGAACTATGTACTACTGTTTAGGTGAGGGAGGGGAAATCCATAGGGTTTTCTTCAACGATAGCTCAGTTATCGATTGTGTAGAGCAGTGGTTGGAAAAAGAACAAATAACAAGTAAAGCATTTGGATCGCAGAGGATTTTCGTTAATTACTACTACAACTACAATTATTCCAATGAGAGAAAACTCAATAACCTTCGCTCTTTTGGCATCTGCGCTCTACGATGTCCGCAGACGGAACGTGCAGAGGAGATGCCCGATGATGTCAATCAGCATCCGTGGTCGACTGAGCCCGGGAGGTTGAGTTATTACATTTACCATATTACTTACTTCTTACTTATTATTTATACCATACCACTATGGTTTCAATAAGGATTTTTTTGGCCAAAACTATTTTTTGAAGTTTCAAAATTTTAATTTATTTTTTCGCAGAATAAAACGCTTCAAAACAACCGAAAATAATTAGTTTTTGTGAATACCGTTAGTTATGAGTCGGGAAGCTGATAGCGAGTACTTTTATAATGTTAAAAAAGTACGAAGAAATTTTAAAAATTAGCGCAGTAAAATCTATATTTCTTTATATATTGAAAAAAATACAAAAATACACCATTTTGCTCTTAGAATATGATTGCTCCCACAATATCTCTTCTCTGCGAGTATACTGGTAATCCACTGCACAAATGTTTTTTTACTTCAACGGAAACTAAATACCATCTTTTAGCCATTTCAGTGCGATAGTGCGGCTAAAGCCTGAAAATACAAAAAATCGGGCGGTACTGTTTTATGTGAACTACATAAAAATCGGACCGATATAATGCATTTCTAACATAGACTAATGAAAATATAGACGAAGGAATACTCAATTTCGCCGCAATCAAGTTACTCAAAGCCGAAAACTCAAAAAAGTTCGAAGACGATTTTTGCGGAAAATGGCAATATTTTCATGGACCTGAAGATATAGTTCCCATCCAAAACTAACCCCATGTAGCCTTTTGCCAGAACAAAATATTTATTAACTTGTATTTTTTGGCATTTTATTTTGAGTTTATTTTTCACAACACTCAATTCGAACATACTCGGTGAGAGCATTCCGACGTCTATGTTTTCATTAGTCTATGTTTCTAATACCAAACATCTTTGGTGTAATAGAAACTTTTGTAGCAAATTATAAAACTCTATCTTAAATATTGCGAGCTATATCTTGATTTCAACGGACGGAAAACGTTGTATCGACTTAGAATTTTATGCTGATCAAGAATATATATCTTCTTTATGTTTGCCGTTACCCAGTGACCGGTTAACATCGCAATAATCCTTGCCAGGAATCAAGAACTTTGTCGTTTGACATTGTAATGTGATCAGTTAGATTTTGATATTTAATATGTTTCAGTCTTGTCTCATATCGACACCTTCAAATAATAGTATGCTAAGTCTAAAAAGTGAGGTTTGCAGGAGAAGCTCTCAAAGTTTGGACTGTGAAAAAGAACTCTGAAGTCCTTAGGTAGATGTAGATACGTTTGCTTCTGTCGAGAAGACACACAAATCGACTAAAGAATGCATCTTCAAATCCGTCAGTGGTGATATATTATTCAATTCTTTTCTGCTAAGATAGTTGACTTCAAACGACTGATCAAAAATCATTGTAGAAGTACAGTAATCAGCATTAATCGCTATTTCTCTAGTTAGTTTGTGCATGTCCGTAGCTTTCTGTATCCCCACATTCCTAGAGCACATATATGATGTATATGTTTATTGTCAAAATATAGATACATCACTATGCTGAGGACTTCAGGACAAGTTCGCATTGCCCACATCACCCTTGTGTAATTTTTTCTGTATGGTTTTCTTTTCCACTGTTTGTCACAGGAGTACAACATTTTCACATGTAATTTTAAAATTTCAGTTGTAATTTGATTATTTATTTGAAATTCGAAACATATTACTTGTAATGTGAGAATTCCAATTAAATTTCGAATTATTTCATTTGTAATTTGTGAATTCCAGTTGAAATTTTAACTTTTTTCATTTGTAATTCGAATTAATTTATTTTTAATTCGAATAAATAATTTTCATTTGTAATTTGAATTTTTCCATTTGTAAATAATTTTTTTCATTTGAAATGAAAATATTCAAATTACAAATGGTAAGTTGAATTACAAATGAAAAAAGTTCAAATGAACAATTCCAAATTCAATTAGAATTCTCAAATTACAAGTGAAATGTTTCGAATTTAAACTGAAATTATTCGAATTACATGTGAAAATGGTGTAGTGATATTGCATATTTTTTTAGTATTAAATAGACCAATGCCAGTTTTCCCTGGATTTACTCTAGGCCACTTCTTGTGGCCCTATTATACAGTGATTTTAAGACTCAGTCTATGATGTCGCTCAGCACGGATGGAAACAAATCAGATACAAGTATCTTTACATCGTCCGCATAAGCAACCACCTCAATCCCCATGTGCTTAAGTATGTTTATGCTTTCGTTAATAACAAGGAACCGAAGCATAGGCGAAGTCACCCAACCCTGTAGATTTCCTCGATTTACGTGCTTTGACAGCATGATATTTAGCAGTGTGGCCTGGTGGTTACCCCGCTACGTTTACAGCTTGTTCTATAGCTATGTACCATAATGCAAAAATGTAAACATTTAAACATTCAGGCCTAAAACCTTATTTCCGGAGGACATATTCTGTATACACTTACATATAAATTTACATAAAAATTGTTTTTAAAAATAACAAGTAAAAAACATTAAGTTCGTTCGTTTCTGCATCACTGAGCACTTTAACAAATGTTTAAATATTTAGCAAATACCTGAAATCGGGTGGTACCGCTATTTTGGGGTTACACCAAAACGTGGACCTATGTCCATAATTTTTGGTAGAAAACAAATATCAAATTATAGCTCATATATAACTCAGTCTGAAAATATAAAACTTTAATATTATATAAAAAAATATTGGATATGATATAAAAGTTATTGGACACGTGTCTTCTTATTTTTGGTCTTCTATCAAATAATGGCACATCGTATAATTTGTTTGTACTACGCATCAACATGTATGTTTCACACACTTTGTATTTTGACCTTAAATTAATTTTCTTATTTTTTCTTATCTTTTATGCATGATGCAATAACAAGGTGACCCTGTAAGCATAGCTGATGTCTTTTTTTGCTGTCAAAATAAATTTTTGTTTTTAAAAATAAAAGCTGGGGGCCCGACGTAGCCCCGAAATGGTATTTTTTAGACACTTTTTGTATATTTTACTCAAAAATATCAAATTTTGTGACTACGTCCCTGGGCTGGGGTTTGAACTCACATGAAAAACTCACTGAAAAACACATGAAAAAAGTGTTGTCAGGGCGTGTTAGCGTTCAGAGCCAAACTCATAACTTTCAAAGACTACGCTAAGCGTTTGTCATGGAAGCCATACTATGAATGTACAAATATTCAGCGTTATAAAAATAACAAATTGCATTTGAAAGAGGAAAAGTTAGATGATAAAGCCACCTTCACAGCCGATATGTCTGATGAACCTCTACCAAAGGCGAAACATGTTACAAAGTGGTGGTTGTGTGGGCTCGAATCTTCGGCTTTCCATTTTCATTTGCAAAAATCATTGGTCATTAAGCTCGACTCTAACGAGAAATTAATTTTTAAAAAAGAAAATATTTCAGTTCAACCAAAATTATACTTCTACAACTTCTTTATTTGAATTGTGCTAATAATATTTCGTAGTTTTGTTCGTTTTGTGTGGTAAGACAAAGGCCAAAAGACCTTACTAAATGAACCTTGCTTTTATGTATGCATTGAAAATATTTATTCAGTCAATAAGAACTATTCAAACTAACAAAAACATATATATTCCACATTGCTTGCGCTTCATCTTACAGCAAAAATTAGTCTTCTTACTGATGTTAAAAGACCACAATGTCTTTCAAAGAAGTACAATTTTTTCATGGAAAACAAGAATGACTTCTCATTTAGTGGATTCTCATAGGTTTTTATAATATAAATAAACGGGCCACCAAAATTAATTGTTCATATCTCTATCATATAAAAATAAGATAAGTAAGAGAGTGTTATACCCTACACCACAAATCCCTGGACACAAGTTTTCACGGAATTGCGTGAAATATTTTAGGGGTCCGGTCATACATACATACATCGTATATAAACCATAACATATCAGAGATATAGCACATACATACACCGTTATTTCTGGAAACGCAGGTTATTTTCCGTATTTAATAATCTACAAATGAACAGTTTTTGTGGCATACACCAACATGTTTCTTAAAAAAATTAAAAATTGCATTATGGTTATTACCGAATCGACGAATAACCACCAATAACTTTTGGTATTACATTCCTTAGGACCAAAGATAAGATAAATGCATTAAGACCCCGTACATAATTGGAATTTGCATCAAATTAAACTAAGAATTTCTGAAACATGATACAAAAAATTCTCTATCATGGTTGCATCATTTTTAGCATGGAAGGTAAATGTAGGACTTTACAAAACAAAAAAAAAAAACACTAAAGGAACCCAATAATTTGTTATACAGTAGTTCCGTTATCCTTCCTCTACATTGAAGTAATTTATATCAAGAGAGAGGTCAAGAGTTGGTAATCTAGCTTGGTTTTCATACATTGCCGTAATATGTGTCCAGAAATAAAAATTTGGATCAAAAATTAAATTTTGAAATCTTTCCCACAGAAGTAATGGTAAAATTATGGCACCTTCCTTGACCAAAACTTTTACATCGTGCAAACTTTTGTCAGTATTGAACTTTAACTGCTATCCCTAGCATGATTATGGTTACAACACACAATTAAAAGTGTAAAATCTTATACATACTAGGCTGTAATTCTGTTACCTGACCACGTACATTAACATAATTCGCATTAATGTAAAGATCAAAAGTTCCTTTTCTAAGTATAACTTATATGAGTTTAACATATTTTCCAGGAATAAAAATATAGTCATTTCACTAAAAATTTTTACACAAAAGTTTTGGTCCATTTAACCAGTTAATATTATATGATCATCATGTTAATTTACAAGCATTTTCTTTGCCGTAGACCTAAACCTTACTTAAAATCTCGCGCCCATCGGACCATTATTATAAGTTGGTTTCGGCAAAAAGTTTGTAACACATCGAAATAATGGTCGTAGACCCATACTTATATATATACCAAAATTAATGCCACGAGCTGAGTCGATCTGGCTATGTGTGTCCGCCCGTCTGTCAATCTAAACCTTGTAATTACGCTACACCAAATTTTGTATCGTATCGTCACCAAATTTTGGGTGTTGATCCGAAGGGAAGAAGCCGTTTGATTTTGGTGATGGTTGGATAAAAACATATTTGGAAAAAAAGTCAACGTGTTTTTCCAAAGCGAATATATCAGTTTCTACAAGGGGTATACCAAGAGCAAAACCTGACAATGAACGTAGAAAACATCACCTTTCTAGCGATGTAAAGCAGGCTGTCGTAGCCGGTCAAACAACGAAGATATCACAGTAGTCGCAAAAAACCCAACTTTTCATTTTTGCGATTTTAGTTATAATGACGAATATCACAGCTCTGGTTTGGGACTTTTCAAAAGCAAAGCCTGTCTATGAAAGTAGAAAATCCCATCTATACTAAGGTGCAAAGTAGGTTGGCGTAGGTGGCCAAATAACGGAGATATCGCAATATCCAATAAACATCCATTATTTTTTTTTTGAAATCACGCTATAGGTCGCAATTTTGATCGGATCGTCACGCAATTGCTGGCCAGATAATATTCAGGGGTAAAATATTAATGGGTAAAAAACTTAGTTGGAGAAAAAGTCAACGTTTTATACCAAAGCAAATATCTCAGCGTCTATAAGGGGTATACTAAAAGCAAAACCTGACAATGAAAGTAGAAAGAAGGTTGTCGAAAGAAGGTTCATGGATCGTAACGAAATTTTGAGGGTTAATGGGTGTCCCATGAGGGAAGAAGCCTATTGATTTTGGTGATGGTCGGATAATATTCGGGTGTCGGAATGAGCAAAAAACTTATGGGGAGAACATTCAAAGATTTATTCAAATGCACTTCTGGAAGGCGTATTCCAAAAGGAAAGTCCGTCAATGGATGAGGAATATATCACCTTTGTTATGATTCAAAATAGGTTAGCGCACATCCCACTTTGCCTTTTTTTTATTTGAATTGTACAGACGAGTATCAAAGCTTTGGTTGGATGCGTTTCAACAATGAAGACATTCTGAGCTTTAAAATGTTCCGAATTCCATTACCAAAATTTTTGAAATGCTTGAGATGTTGAAAAAGACGCCGTGATATCCCAATTTCCAATTTATGGAATTTTATTTGCATGTCAGATATTTCTGCTTCTATTGGACATATTCCAGGGAGAGAGCTTGATAATGAAACTAAACCATTTGAGCTTTAAATTAATACAATATGTGGCATTTATGATAAGACATCAGAATTATTACAGAAGGCACTACGCGATTTGGTGTATTAAAGACATGTAAAATGCTAATCAAGAAGACCAGCAAAGCTTACAATCAGTAATGTCGACAGTAGACAAATATAAATTTAAATTTTAATTACACTGTGCTACAATGAAAAGCTGCAGGGGTTCTGATGAATAAATTCTGTTTTGTGGGAGTCCATGGAAGACGAAAATACCTTTGGTATCTTTGGGTCACTTTTTGGATTTTGTGACGGTAAATTTAGAAAAAACGGGGTTTCTTGGATTTTCAAATTTAATCGGGAATAATTTCTTTTTTAACAACGAATTTCTATAACTTTTTCTTTTTTCTTGAAAGCAGAAAAATTGCCTTTCAAACATGCCATAATTGTTTAAAATCGGATAACTAATGACCATATTATAGTGGTTTAAGTGTGAAAAACTCACAATGAAAAACTGGAAAATGCCTTTCTTCTTGGTCTAGGCTGCATAGAAAATACCTAATAGTTTCATTATTTACTTTGAGCAAGGTGGAAATTTAGTTAGCTTTCCCAAATGGGAAAATGAAGTCGGTTGAAAATAGATGAGTTATGCAATTTTTTGTGTTTAAATTTTGTTTTTTATGCAAGTTCGTCCCTTCGTCTTATGTGGTAATCACACTAGCATCCACAAAACTTGAGATAGGACTCTGAAATTTTCGAAAGATGCATAGTTTGTATGCAGACAGTTCAACTTCAAGGATGGAGTATATCGTTCTACGTTTTGATATAGCGCCCATATAACAGTACAAACCAATTTCAAGTATTTGGTCTGTTTAGCTACATTTTTGGACCGAATTAGCTATAATTTGGCATTTGGGGTTCCCAGTGATTATGAAACTTTTATACTAAAAATTATGGAGATGGGTCCATGTTTTGTTATAGCCCCCATATAACGGTACCACCCGATTTTAGGTATTGTTGCGTTTTTACCAACATATTTGGAAAAAAAGTCAACGTGTTTTTCCAAAGCGAATATATCAGTTTCTACAAGGGGTATACCAAGAGCAAAACCTGACAATGAACGTAGAAAACATCACCTTTCTAGCGATGTAAAGCAGGCTGTCGTAGCCGGTCAAACAACGAAGATATCACAGTAGTCGCAAAAAACCCAACTTTTCATTTTTGCGATTTTAGTTATAATGACGAATATCACAGCTCTGGTTTGGGACTTTTCAAAAGCAAAGCCTGTCTATGAAAGTAGAAAATCCCATCTATACTAAGGTGCAAAGTAGGTTGGCGTAGGTGGCCAAATAACGGAGATATCGCAATATCCAATAAACATCCATTATTTTTTTTTTGAAATCACGCTATAGGTCGCAATTTTGATCGGATCGTCACGCAATTGCTGGCCAGATAATATTCAGGGGTAAAATATTAATGGGTAAAAAACTTAGTTGGAGAAAAAGTCAACGTTTTATACCAAAGCAAATATCTCAGCGTCTATAAGGGGTATACTAAAAGCAAAACCTGACAATGAAAGTAGAAAGAAGGTTGTCGAAAGAAGGTTCATGGATCGTAACGAAATTTTGAGGGTTAATGGGTGTCCCATGAGGGAAGAAGCCTATTGATTTTGGTGATGGTCGGATAATATTCGGGTGTCGGAATGAGCAAAAAACTTATGGGGAGAACATTCAAAGATTTATTCAAATGCACTTCTGGAAGGCGTATTCCAAAAGGAAAGTCCGTCAATGGATGAGGAATATATCACCTTTGTTATGATTCAAAATAGGTTAGCGCACATCCCACTTTGCCTTTTTTTTATTTGAATTGTACAGACGAGTATCAAAGCTTTGGTTGGATGCGTTTCAACAATGAAGACATTCTGAGCTTTAAAATGTTCCGAATTCCATTACCAAAATTTTTGAAATGCTTGAGATGTTGAAAAAGACGCCGTGATATCCCAATTTCCAATTTATGGAATTTTATTTGCATGTCAGATATTTCTGCTTCTATTGGACATATTCCAGGGAGAGAGCTTGATAATGAAACTAAACCATTTGAGCTTTAAATTAATACAATATGTGGCATTTATGATAAGACATCAGAATTATTACAGAAGGCACTACGCGATTTGGTGTATTAAAGACATGTAAAATGCTAATCAAGAAGACCAGCAAAGCTTACAATCAGTAATGTCGACAGTAGACAAATATAAATTTAAATTTTAATTACACTGTGCTACAATGAAAAGCTGCAGGGGTTCTGATGAATAAATTCTGTTTTGTGGGAGTCCATGGAAGACGAAAATACCTTTGGTATCTTTGGGTCACTTTTTGGATTTTGTGACGGTAAATTTAGAAAAAACGGGGTTTCTTGGATTTTCAAATTTAATCGGGAATAATTTCTTTTTTAACAACGAATTTCTATAACTTTTTCTTTTTTCTTGAAAGCAGAAAAATTGCCTTTCAAACATGCCATAATTGTTTAAAATCGGATAACTAATGACCATATTATAGTGGTTTAAGTGTGAAAAACTCACAATGAAAAACTGGAAAATGCCTTTCTTCTTGGTCTAGGCTGCATAGAAAATACCTAATAGTTTCATTATTTACTTTGAGCAAGGTGGAAATTTAGTTAGCTTTCCCAAATGGGAAAATGAAGTCGGTTGAAAATAGATGAGTTATGCAATTTTTTGTGTTTAAATTTTGTTTTTTATGCAAGTTCGTCCCTTCGTCTTATGTGGTAATCACACTAGCATCCACAAAACTTGAGATAGGACTCTGAAATTTTCGAAAGATGCATAGTTTGTATGCAGACAGTTCAACTTCAAGGATGGAGTATATCGTTCTACGTTTTGATATAGCGCCCATATAACAGTACAAACCAATTTCAAGTATTTGGTCTGTTTAGCTACATTTTTGGACCGAATTAGCTATAATTTGGCATTTGGGGTTCCCAGTGATTATGAAACTTTTATACTAAAAATTATGGAGATGGGTCCATGTTTTGTTATAGCCCCCATATAACGGTACCACCCGATTTTAGGTATTGTTGCGTTTTTACCAACATTTTTGGACCGAATTTTTTTATATAGAAGTTTCGTGATCACTGGGAAACCCTAAATGCCAAATTATAGCTAATTCGGTCCAAAAATGTAGCTAAAACGCCTAAATACCAAAAATTGGACTGTACCGTTATATGGGGCCTATAACAAAACATGGACCCATCTCCATAATTTTTGGTACAGAAGTTTCGCGATCACTGGGAACCCCAAATGCCAAACTATAGCTAATTCGGTCCAAAATGTAGCTAAAGCGCCAAAATACCTGAAATTGTGCGGGTGGGGGCTATATCAAAACTTGGACCGATATACTCCATCCTTGAAGTTGACCTGCCCACTAACAAAATATGCATCTTTCAAAAATTTCAGAGCCCTATCTCAAGTTTTGTGGATGCTAGAGTGACTCATCTATTTTTCAACCGATTTTATTTTGGAAAGCTACCTAAATTTCCTAATTTTTTTGTTTGTTTTTTTTTTTTTTTTTAATCAAGCTTTTATGATCTATAATGCAAGTGAAAAAGGAAAGCCGACGATTCGAACCCACACACCCACCACTATGCGTGCATATTTCGCCTTCGGTAAAGGCTCTTTAGACATATCGGTGGAGCGGCTTCGATGTCCTCGAACTTTTCTTCTTTCAAATGCATTTTTGTTTTGTTTTTACAACAACAATGAGGATTTTCCCATTTAGTTGTGCTTTCATGACAAACGCTTAGCGCTGGCTTACTCAAAGTAAAAAATAAAACTATTATTTATCTTCTACCCAGCCTAGAGCACGAAGAAATGCATTTACCTGTTTTAAAGTGATTTTTTCACACTTAAACCAATAACATAGTCATTAAATAACTGATTTTAAACAATTATGGCTTGTTTGAAAGACACTATTTTCCCTTTAAAGAAAAGAAAAAATTATTGAAATCCATGTTGAAAATCCAAGAAACCCCGTTTTTTACTACATTTACCGTTATTAAGGTATTTTCGTCTTCCATGGACTCCCACAAAACAGAATTTATGCATCAAAACACCTGCAAAAATTTTTGTAAACTTTTGTATCACAGTGTTAGTTTGGTTCAGTTCGCCCTTAGTAATTTGGTATAAAAGCCAGATAGGTGAAAACTTTAGAATCTCCCTAACAGATATGTTTACGAGAGAAAAGCTTGAGCACAGGGGTAGTGGTGTAGGGTATCACATAGTCGGCCCTGTTCCTACTATAGTCTTTGCTCACTTGTTTTATTTTTTTATTTATATTATTTGTTTTTGCCTCAGACTCCGACTCCAGCAAAATTGTCCGATAAAACCTGCTTACGGTTATATGGGGGCTATACCAAAACATACACCGATATAGCCCATCTTCAAACTTGACCTGAATCCTGTATATCCCCCAAAGGGCCTTTTCAGCATCTTTATTAATCGCCATCATAATCTAAAAAAGTTTATGGACAATAACACAGAATTTAATCTCTTTCGTACAATTTTTACTGTTTGTAGTAGAAATTTAATATGGCATCTTTTAGCAACACAAAATGGTGAATGAATTCTATTTTGAGATAAAATCATATTTTATTTCACTCAAAAATTGAGTGTTGTTTCCTATCACGTATACTTAACGTAGCAACAAACACACATTAAGTATTCGCTCGGATTTACTGCCATTCATAATGTCCTCACACATACATATCGTCACCTTAAACGCCCGAAGACGTAACCCACAAAACCAAAACTTTACAGGAGAAGCAAAAAATGTTATAACATTAAAAACTGCTTTATGGAATATTAATCTTATGAAGGCGAGTATATGGGATATTATCAATCATATACGAAGGGGAATTAGTAGTGAAACCAAAACAGCTGAAGTGCTTAGTTTTGAGATCCTCCATAACAACAAAATCTGCAATATTATCGCATTTTCCGAAATGACATTTCTTGAATAGCATCGTTGTTTTTGAACGTAGAAGCTTGAAATTTTGCCAGATCATGTATTTTAGTTGTATGTATCAGATTATGTCAAAAAACGAATTTCGATTTTCATGTCGGTTACGTCTTCGGGCATTTATGGTGACGATATGTAGGTACTTTTACATGCTGTGTATATACGCTTAACTCTCCTATATGAATGCATTTTTCATGTCAATATAGAGAACGGGAGTAGTTTTTGGCAAGAGAGAAATAAAAGAGAAGAAATACATGCTGTATTGAGTGCGACAACACATGGCACTATGATTTATATGGCGCAAATGCTAATGGCGGCGTTTATGCGGTTAGGAAGACTACCACCAAAGGGTAACGTTTATGAAGATTACAATGATGCTTGACATATGAAAACGCCTTACAAAATACAAATCAATTAAAATGCACCGGAGCAATGCGCGAAAAAAAAAAACGTAAAGAGAAATATATACAAACAGCAAAACGCTTAACACACACGGAACTCAGATTTGCCCATTTGTAAAAAATGTTAAAAACGTGGAATAAATCGAAAATCAATAAACAAGGATAGGGACTGTTTTCATATAATAAATTATAAATGACAGAGAGAGTAAAACATATCATTGTTAATTTCTTTGAGAAAATGCAAAACTTTACTCTTGTTTTGCTTATTTCACGTATTGCTAGAATAGCAAAACTTAAATTTCTAATTCTAAGTTTTTCCTTCACAAAAAAAACTAAATTCACGTTATGCCATTGATCAAAACCATTCAATCGAATAACCACATTGTTACAATTACATCTGTCATTGCAATTGGTAAATGCCAATTTACGTGAAACCACAAAGCTTCGTGATTTGTTTGCGTTAGATGCGTTAGTTAGTTTTTTTGTCGCAAAGTAAATAACCCACAAACAATTAACTGTTAATCAGGCCGACACACTACGAATACATTTCTGTGTAATTAACAATGTCAGCAGACAATTACAAAAACAGTAAAAACTTTTCTTATTTCGTTTGACATTTAAGTTTTTATCTGTTCAAAATTAATGTACCAGAATATGGTCTGGATTGCTAGTAATTAACGTTTTAACTTTAATTCGGATGCGGTAAAACACAGTAATAAAATTAGGAGTACGGTTATATGGTATTAAATGTTCTTTGTATTGTATATCACGGTGCTCTTGAACCAAATTTAAATGAAAGAAGCTTACACCTGGCTTCATAGATGGTTCATAGATGAGAAAAATCAAAAAACAAAAAATCGCCGGAGCGCTTGTTAAATAAACGAGGTCAAAGTTCACATATTTAGGGTTTTTTAGGTTTTGACGGATTTGCTGTGAAACCACAAGCCAATATTGTCCTATATGATATTTTCGTAGGTTTTACCATTTTTGAGATATAGAAGTTCAAATTGGGACAATTCACTGGCTTATAAAACAATGTCATGACTCCTACTTAAACTCATACATATATCTCAAAAATGGTACAACCGAGGAACAATTACGAAACCTAATCTTGTAGAGAATTTTCATAGCTATACGATTTTTTGTGGTCCCATTTCGATAAGACTTACTGTTTTGAAGCAAATCGTGGAAACCTATCAAAAAACCTAAAAAAGTGACCTGAACTTCTATATCTAAAAAATTGTAAAACCTAGGAACAAATCAAACAAATTTTCGCAGCCACAAAATTGACAAAACCTAAAATGAACTTAAAAATGTGAACTTTGACCGATTTATTTAAAAATGCCTCCAGCGATTTCTGTTTTGTTTCTGGATTTTTCTCATCTATGAACATTGCTGTTTCAAAATCCGCATGAACCAGATGTAAGCTTCTTTCATTTAACATTGATTCAAGAGCACCGTGATATGGTACCCTCAGCCGTTATTCTAACGATAAAAATATACCTCATCGAAATAATGTTCTTAGACTAATCATATTTTTTGACGAAACCCGCGTGAAAAATTCGGAGTCGATTTATCCCAGTTCGTCCGTCTGTCTCTCTGGCTCGAACAGATCAACATATTTGGCCAAATTTTGGATCTGGTAATATTTTGTCCAAACTTCCTTTGAAAAACTTTTGCGCTCTCATCGAAGTCAAATTTTTGAGCACAACATAAGCACTTACGAATACGTGCCAATACTCCTGAAGTTGTAAACCCCAAATGTTTCGATATTATTGTCGAAAAGTTTATACGTCCAAAAAAGGAGACGAAATTCTGAAACTTCGTGGCTAAACAATTTATTGAAAAAAATTTGCCTATGTAGCCCGTATTCGATTAGTCTATATATAAAAGTTTCAACTCACACAGGCTGCGAGTATATCTCTGTCGGCAAACCCGACTATTTTTACTAGTTTTCCAGAAAACAAAAGTTATGAATTTCTTTGAAGAGTGTTTAAGGTCATCGAGTCCATAAACAACATCTAGTCGTACAATAAAGATATAAATAACCGGGGACAACAACCATTGATGTATCAGATGGAGTTTTTCGACTTAACCTATTTTTCAGGATTTAGCTAAAATGTTGCCGACCTTTTTTTAGAGATATTTTTCGACCATGTTTTTGCGTAGTCTCAAACAGTACTGCGAGTTGGATTCGGAGTGTATGAGTCGCAGATTACATCGCCCGGCTCCTAAAATTTTATTTCTTTTTTTAATGTAATTTTCTGAATTTTTAGTTGGCTTTCACGGACTCTATCACTTCTGGTAAAATAGTAATGTTTTGGCGTTTATACGAAATTAAACAATATTATTTTTTTACAATAATACAAAACCTTTTTAATGGGACTGTAGTAAGTGTGTGATATATGTACTTTAAAGAAGAAACGACGTTATGTTCTTGTCGAACTGTTTAAATCCTCCAAACACTGTATGTATATCTATTCGACATATTCGCGAATGCAACCTCTGTGTTCGAACGTGGATCTATTTTCATCACATTTGGAAGGAAGTTTTCCCACCAAAATGATTTCAAAATCCATATTTCTGACGATATGTAAAAACTATGCTAATAACCTCGAAATATAGAAAATCTTTCGAAAGTTATTCGCTGCGGGATTTACCCAACCCAAAATGCCAAATAAGAGCTAATGTGGTTGAAAATTCTGGATTCACCAAAATATATTGATTTTGTATCATGAGTTTGCTTTAAAATCTGTAGGTACCGTAATGTGGGGGCTAAACCAAATCTATTATATAAAACTCAAATGACGTTCGTACGTGAATCAAAAACTCGACCAATTTACAACCGATTTGTCTCGCGTTTGTCTTAAAATGTTCCTATTTATCCAAGGAAGGATCTGACGTATTTTATTTTTGAAATATCGCGAAGAATCCGCGAAAATTTGCAAAAATATATTTTGAAGAAAGATTGCCAGAGAATATTGTCTCAAAACATTCGTATTCATCCAAGGAAAGATATGATGTATTTTATTTTTGAGATATCGCAAAAAATTCGCGAGAATTTGCAAAAATATATTTTGAAGAAAGATTGTCAGACAAAATTGTCTCAAAATGTTCGTATTTATCCAAGGAAGGACCTGACGTATTTTATTTTTGAGATATCGCGAAAAATCCGCGAAAATTTGCAAAAATATATTTTGAAGAAGGATTTTCAGAGAGTAATGCTGCATCGCCTGAAATATTAAGTTTTTTTGTGTTCTTTCTTGATTTCTGGTCAAACCACGGAAAATTTAGACCTGAACTCAAAGAAAGCTTCTTAGTAATAGGAGTCCAAAGTCGAAATTTTGGTGCGTAAATTTTCTATAAAAACCTATTTTTTGGCTTCAAAATTTACAACTGTGACTCAGGTACCCTTGAACCCCAGAAAATTACGTTCTGCAAAATTATATTTTGATGATTCCGCGCGTTGAACCGCGATTTTCTTTGGTTATTTTTACATAAATGGAATCCTTTATACGCGATTTTATTATTTTCCAATACCGTGTGTCATAAATTTCCGAGATTCTGGAGTACTATTCGAATTTCGTATAAAATAGAATTTGGTAGCACATCCGAGGTTCTTGACGAATTTGTTTAAAATTTGTTATAATGGCGTATTTTTTATAGGCGATCACATCGGATGCGCCTTATAATCTTATGTACATCGCGATATTTTTCCCACATAAATGTTTTTTGAACAGTAAGATGCAGCTGAAGGCACATTTTGGCCACTAAGTGAAAAGTGGAAAAATAGCTACGTATTGATAGAGATGCACTCGCTGTATCTGAAAAGTGCATGCGCCTTAATTGATTTGAACGAATTCGCGAATTATACGTTTTTTAACTTTTATGTTTTTTCTTTGTTTGTAATTTCAATATTACTTTCTATTTCATAATCCTATTGTTTATCAAAGTAAGCAAATACACTTTCGGGTTTGTCATCGCATTTTCCCTGAAGAAGTTTCAGCAAAGTCCGTCAGTCCTTGCATCGAAATTTAGCGAAATAGTAGAATAACTCCCAAAGATGTTTTTTCTATTTTTTGTATTAAACAAAAGATATATTTTAGAAATAATATTCCAAAAATAAGTTTTCGTGTTTTGTTGTTGCTGTATTATGGCTGTTCTAAATCCTATCTTTAAAATGTTGATCTCATATTTTTCTACGCGATGTCCAGAATCTGCATGTGTTTTCAATTTATTTTTTTTCGCGTTTATTTTGGACTCTAATTTACAATAAATTAAATATACTCCACGATTTTTTCAGGATTTTTTGATTTTCCGCGAAAATAGAAATATATTTAGTAAGTATTTAGGCATCTTCGGATAGATATTAAATGCTGTTAATGCTTTATATATACATTTTCTTATTACAGCAAAAATGGAATTTTTAAATATTTTTTATTTATGAGATAATAAAACCCCCTATAACTTTGGAGCGCAGCATCCAATTTTGTGAACGCGAACAGATTTGAAACCACCGCTTCTTTTCTTAATCTATGTGCCAAGAATTGCGGATGTGCTCGCAAACATTTTTTTAACATTTCTTCCAATGAAATTGCAAAAGAAATTTGAAATTTATCACATCAGATTATATTGAAATCGATTCAGATTTGTATATAGCTGTCATGTCTGTATGTCCAATTTTGAATGTGTGACGAAATTTGGTATAGAATGAAGGATGCCAAGTTATATTGAAATCGGTTCAGATTTGAATAGAGCTCCCTAACATATTTTCGGACGATTTGATGTATTTTAAATTTGGAATGTGTGATGAAATCTTCTTCTATTATATAAAACTCAAATGGCATACGTGAATCAAAAACTCGAACAATCTACTACTGATTTAATCCAAGGAAGGATTAGACATATTTTATTTTTTGAAACAGTTAAATTTTTAGATAATATTCATATTTTTCTTGGTATACGTAAAAATCTATATTTGTTCCGTATCATGATGGCCATGTTCTGTATAGACTCAAAAACGACAAAAACGATTATCCTGAAATTTTCATGGAATATGCGGGGATGGCGAATGGTGAAAATAGGTTACAGATTTCTTTGAACTTCGGAGAGACGGGGTGAAGAGATGTTGTTTCGTAAAAACTTAATATTTGCAAAAAATAAGAGCGTATCGGCCTAAAATTTAGTTTAGAGTCACGTCATTTTGTATACAACATTTTAAAACATAACGGATGAAGAGCATTGATTCAAAATGCCTAACCGTTACTATTGATATGATTATCATTCTTTTCTGTGGCTAAAAAAATGAATTATGAAATCTGATAAAATTGTCATTTCAACACAACAATGAACTGATACTGGTATTGAGAAATGATTCTAGAAGGACACAGAATAAAAAGGCTTCAAAAATACTTCATATCTGCAAATTTGCAATAATGTGCGTATAATAACAAGTTAGGCAAAGCGGAAGTTGCAGTGGTAGGTACCGCGAGGGGACACTAATCTTCAATATTGTATTTGTTGACCACTATTTCTGAGGAATCATTCGAAGTTGTTCTTCTAGCAATAGCATTATTAAAGGTAATAACTTCGAAGTCAATAGAAATCGTAATTATAATAAGCGTGCAATTACATTTGGGAATGACTTAACCAATGCTACAGGCATTAACCCGAACACATTGTTATCGAAGTAATTAGGTGAATGGGTCAATAGGAAACAGAAACTGTTGGTATGTTCTAAAACTGCAAGAGACTACTAATTTGTAATATTTTTTCCAATAACTATAATGTTATCGTAGAAAAGTAGTAGTGGAACAAAGCATATATTTTACTTATGGCATATCTAAATCATTATTGAAGTAAAAATAATCAATACCATAGATGGAATATGCACTTGGAAAAAAATATTACCATGAATAAAATATAATAACATTAAATGTTAATAAAAGTATAGTCATTCGTATATTATCTTAGTCGGGGTAGCGAAGCGCACCGGGTTCAGCTAGTAATTAATATGTACCAACCATTTTTAGTAAACAATTTTCTTCATAAAGGACTCGAAATATTTTTTTTTGAAAAAGTTTTAGAGTTATCTTGCAAAATAGCCATTTTAGTATGTGCAGGCAGGATTTTGAAGCTTTTGGGCCATTATCTCATTAAGTATTGACTTACTCCGGAAAAAAATTGTACCATTGTAAATGGGGCCGCTAGAACAATCTACTGAAAAAAGAATCAAAACGATGCGAGAGGAGCTCTTAAACTTCACTTTTCCGAATTTTGTGTGGGAGGTACCCGAAGCAGTTGACCGATATAGTCCATATTCTACCCTGATATATGACTGGACGAAATAATACGATGTAGAAAGTCTGTACCAATCAGAAACACCCTGTGAGAATTATAATGCGGTTTTGTAATTTTGGTTGGTTAAGTCAGGGTTTCATGGAGATTTTAGGCTAGTATATTAAGAAGTATTGGCTTGCGCAAGATAAAAATAGTACCGTCGTAGAGGGAGCCGCATGGACAACAACACGATCCGAGAGGAGCTCTTAAAGTTCACTTTCTCCGAATTTTGTGTGGGAGGTACCCGAAAGAGAGGGCCGATATAGTCCATATTCGAGTCCAATATATATATAGAAGGAATAATACGATGTGAAAAGTTTGGACCAAATCAATTACTATCTTCAAGAGTTATCGTTCACACTATTTTACAAAAAATTTAAGTTTTGTATGGGAGGTACCCGAAGAAGTGGACCGATATGGCCCATCTTCGAACTTAAACTATGTTTGGACAAAATATTACGAAAACCAAAATTTGGTTCGAATCGGCTGATCCGTTCGAGAGTTACCGTGCGCGCCAGCCATCCGGACTGACAGACAGACGGACGGACATGGCTAAATCGACTCCAAATTGTCTGAAAGGAATTTTGAATGTTTATAACTGTATTCCTGAAAGATATGTTCCATCACCGCAAGTTACATTTAGAAGATGAACTCTTGACGTTTCCACTGACGCCAATTATGATGATGTACGTGGTCAGATAACCTAGTTACAGTTTTAATTGTGTGTAACCATAATCATGCTAGAGGTCGCAGTTTTATACTGGGGAATATTCCGACAAATTACGAACACGAAACTTAAAAACCAACTCTTGGCCTTCCTTTGATGAAGATTATATCAATAATAAATGGAGAATCCTAGACAGAAGTTAAACAAATTAAAGTTTGGAAGCTAAGTTTTTAATAACAGAAGCATTTAAATTAGTTGAATTTATTGTTAAAGTATTACAAAATACCCGTCCTCTTTAACTTTTCATCAATCTCTATTTTCGTCACAAAACATTGGTCATCGTAAGTATACCTCAAATACCTAAATAAGGTAAAAAATTAATCTAAAAGTGTCCTCAATCGGGCGGCTCCTTTATATAGGGCTACATCAAAGGGGGACATTTGTTGAAAAGTTTTGGAGGAAAAGTTTTGTGACCACTGGGAACCTTAAATGTCGAATAACAGATAGTTCGGCCAACAAATTTAGCTAAACTCTTCAACAAACCTAAAATCGGGGAGTAACTTTATATGGCGGCTATACCAAAAACATGGACCTATAGTCACAATTTTCAGTGGGGAGGTGCGGTCACACCTCAAATGGCAAAAAAAGACAAAATTTGGTTTAAAAATGTAGCAAACCTCAAAATATCGGTAACCGGGAGAAACCGTTATAGGGGGGCTAAAAAATGTAGTTAAATCCTCAAAATACCGAAAATCTGAGGTACTATGCTATAAGGGCTATACCAAAACATGGACATATATTGACATTTTTGGCGGAGATATTTTGTGACCACAACAAACCTCAAATATCAAATTACAGATAGTTTGGTCAACAAATGCAGTTAAGTACTTAAAATACCGAAAATCGAGAGGTACTTTTATATGGGGCCTATACCACAACGTAGACCTATGTTGACAATTTTTTAGTAGAGGTATTTTGTGACAACTAGGAACCTCAACTGTCAAATTACAGGTAGTTCGGTTAAAAATTGTATCTAAAATCCTCAAAATACAGAATAACGGGATGGGGGCTATACCACAACGTGGACCTATGTTCACAATTTTTGCTGGAGATGTTTTGTGATGTTAAATTGCAGGTAGTTCGGTCAAAAAATTTAGCTAAAATCCTCAAAATAGCGAAAACATGGGTCGATATTGCCCATCTTCGAACTTGACCTGCCTATGAAAAAAAGACACTCGGGTGCAAAAATTTAGGGCTTTACTTCAATTATTGCGGACGCTGAATGATTACAATAGACGGACATGACTATATCGACTTAGATTTTTATCCTGGTCAAGAATATATACTTTATAGGGTCGCAAATGTATATTTCATTGCGTTACAAACGGAAAAAAAACAAACTTAATATACCCTCCATACTATGGTGGAGGGTATAAAAATGACCTGAAAAAAACCCAATAATGAAGAGAGGAAGTAGAAACTTTTGATTCATATTGGTAGTTCTGTTGAGAACGGCCTAATTAGTAGGGTTTCATTATCCCGATTTAATTTATAAATATTTACCCGGGTAGGTCCGCGTTGCTGTCCCGTGAAATAGTTTACGCTATTTTGTAAATCAAATATATGTTGTTTGCATTGTTAATTAGTCAGGATCTGCAAGTGACTGTAAAAAACTTCGGAAATGTTGGTGCCTATATGCAGTTTTTCCTACCCCCAATAAATAGATGACTTAAGCTTACTTTAAGGACCGATTTAAACATTCTGGAGAATTTGTATGTGCAATCCATCGTACATTCGTTCCTATGATAACTTCCCCTTAGTATGGCTTGTGTGTCCTTCATTCAACTGAGTGTCCAGTGACAACATAAAAGTGGGCTGGCCTTCTTTAAAAGTGGTATATTTGCAGATAAATACGCAAATAATTCCGGTTGTATTTTTTTCACGATGAACATCCCGTTCGTGAGTATTGTTGTCGCATCAAATAGAGCCCTAATTTCTGATGAATCTCCTGCTGTTGAAGTTTCTGACGATCTGCTTTTACTGTAATTTTTGCACACAATTCCATCGGCAGTACGAAGATGTTGAAATGCTATTTATCCTCGAACTTTAACTATAAATAGACGAAGATAACAAAAATTGCGTTCGAAGGAAGAACTGCATATAAAATGTCAAGTGCGTTGGTGGAAAATAAATTTGGATATTCCTCAAACCGTTTTCCTTGTTTGCGATGTTGACATTTTGTTGCTGTTGTACTTTGTGCTGTTGTTGATACTTCCGCATATACACAGCAAAAAGTTTGCCTCCAAAGACGCAGTTAAATCATATGTACAAGCGATTTGGAAGTGCATCAAATTATGCATTTTTACTCATGATTTTTACAAGAGCGTGACTACTGAAAGATACACTCCATTAGCACTGCATTGTAACTAACCCTTTGGCATTGCATTTTGACTATCCCTTTGGAACCGCATTTTAACTAACCCTTTGGGATTGAATAGGATGCAATCTAATTTACATCCAAAGCACGTGTTTTGATGCAGAGCTTTGGATGTGAATTTAAAGGCATTCTTCGAAATGTGTTTTTATTTAGTTCAAAGATGCAATAAAAATGCATGCCATTTCAAAATCGCGTAGAAATTTAGAAACTAAAATCGAATGTCTGCCACAAAGTCTGTATACCAAAAAGTTATTTTGCAGGTCTCGTTAATTTTGAAAATAGAAAAATTAAAAAATGTGCTGAAAACAACAACATTGTGATAAAAAATAGAAAAGATGAATGAAAATAATATAATTAAATATTAAATAGATATCTGAAAGAAGGACAAATAGTTTTTCAGTTCATATCAATTAATTTTACTCGTCTTATGGACGGAACTTTCTTTAAAATCAGTAAATAAAAAATATGAAAACATGAATCATGTTGCTATGAATTGTGTACCATGTCGTATGAACGGGTTAATTCGTGTACATAATTATGAGAGCGAACAACGTGATTCAAATGCTGGTATGAACATGGCATAACACAAATTATGAAATTTCTTCATTAAATTCAATCGCAACTGAGTTTGTTTCCTCCGCTCTCCATTTAATCCAAGCTGAACTGTTCTTGCTTCATCTGCTAAAGGGGTTTTTATATTTTCTTCCCATCATCGTTTAAGATTTCGACATGTACTCTATTAGGAAATTTTGAAACATGCATTCTTATGGTCCCAAATAATTACCTAGGGTCAGAGACGTTATCCGCATTAACGCGGGTTTTCAAACCGATACGTTTTAAATTTTTGGTAAATGTTCTCATTCTAACACAAAGTGTTGCCTGGCACCATCTGTCATTTGTACATCGTTTAAAAGATCGGCGCAGGTGACGAATCATAGATCTATTCCTATGAGTTCGAATACGCATCTCCAAAAGATGGTGTTGAAAAGTTCAAAAATCATCTTTTGGAGGTATTACAATGTGCTTCTACAATTGGTTTGAGCGATTGCAAAATTGTATAAATCATGCTGGAGAATACTTTGAAAAAGAATAAAACCATTTTTGATACTAAATATTGGCGTTTTTATTATTAAGACATATATATTTGTATATACCAAGCAAAAAGTTTGCCTCCAAAGATACAGTTAAATCATATGTACAAGTGATTTGGAATGACATCAAATTATGCATTTACACTCATGATTTTTACAAGAGCGTGACTACTGAAAGCACTGCATTAGCACTGCATTTTAAGTAACCCTTTGGAATCGCATTTTCACTAATCCTTTAGGGTAGAACAGGATGTAGTGCAATTTGCATCCAAAGCACGTGTTTTGATGCAGTGCTTTGGATTGAATTTAAAGGCACTCTTCGGAATGTGTTTTAGGCAGTTCAAATATGCAATAAAAATGCAAGCCATTGCAAACTATCCCAAAATAAATAAAACGAATTTATTGTTTGTGTAAAACAAGAATAATAAGAAATTTAATACATTAACACAGATTATGAAATTTCTTCATTAAATTCAATCGCATGTAATCCAACCTGAAATGGTTTTGCTTCATCTGCTAAAGGGGTTCTTACATTGCCTTCCCATCATCAGTTGAGATTTCGACAAGTACTCCAACAGCACTCCATTAGGAAATTTTCTTCTCGTCAGTTACTGTAAAAATATTCCCATCTTTTGGTAGTATCTTTTCATTTTATATAAAAATTTTAGAAATTTATGCACACTTTTTTTGTAGTAAATTGCTTGCTTGTAGGGATCACTAAGTAACTGCTTGTAAAATCTACCGGGCGAAGTGCCTTTTTCACGACTTCCTTGAACCGAAAACGGATGCAATTTAAATGTGAGAAATGGATGTCAATCGTTGGATCGCATACAAATGCTGGGGCCTAATTCTCGAATCCGTTATCGAGTGAGTTTTGTTCGACGACAAATTACGAACATTCGAAATTTTTGGATTCCCTTATACGATAGAAATTAATTAAAAAAGTTATCGATACCTACGGTTATCGAACGGTGAAAACATATGGTAAACACAAAAAATACAAACAAACAAGTTGTTGCGCGGCAAATTTCTCTTAATAAGAAGTGAAAACATGAAAATTTTATAAAATAATGGAAAATTGTGAAAAGTTAAAAGTAATAGTGACCCGAAATAAATTTCACGATGTAAAAATATAAAAATCGCATTTTGGCATTTGAAAATATATTTTCAATTTTTACGAAACAGTCCCTTTTTATCTATTTTTCCTACTCATTTTATTGGAAAGAGTCATTAGTATGTGATTTTGTTTAGTTTTATTGCAAAATCTTCCATTAAAGTTCGTGTAAAAACTCGCAAAATTCCATTTATTACAAAACGAGTGAATCTACGTTTTTAATGTTATAGGGATTTAAAGTCTATGGTGTTCCGTATCAAACACTGAAATAATTATATTTCTAACTTTTCGCGAAATGATTTTCTGATCATTTTTCCGATAGTACTATGAAAAATAGGCATTTATTTTTGGTCATCAAGATAGATCAATCATTTTATTTTCGCGAATTGCTGAAATCGCGGAATTTTCTTTCAGTCGATAAAGAAAACCTATAAATAATTCACCAAATAAAACCCACAAATAATTCCGCGGACAGCAAAATAACAGCGTTAAAGGGCTTAAATTGACAGATAATTTAAACATCTCGGAATATCAGTAGGAGTTGCGCGAAAGTGCAAACTAGGGTTATTACTTTTTTACAACCTCATATCATAGCGTGATTCTAAAATTTGAATTTATCAGATTTATGGGTAGTTTTTTTTAATTCACTGTAAGCAGATATATGGTAACATGAAAATTTTATAAAATAATGGAAAATTGTGAAAAGTTAAAAGTAATAGTGACCCGAAATAAATTTCACGATGTAAAAATATAAAAATCGCATTTTGGCATTTGAAAATATATTTTCAATTTTTACGAAACAGTCCCTTTTTATCTATTTTTCCTACTCATTTTATTGGAAAGAGTCATTAGTATGTGATTTTGTTTAGTTTTATTGCAAAATCTTCCATTAAAGTTCGTGTAAAAACTCGCAAAATTCCACAAAATTCCATTTATTACAAAACGAGTGAATCTACGTTTTTAATGTTATAGGGATTTAAAGTCTATGGTGTTCCGTATCAAACACTGAAATAATTATATTTCTAACTTTTCGCGAAATGATTTTCTGATCATTTTTCCGATAGTACTATGAAAAATAGGCATTTATTTTTGGTCATCAAGATAGATCAATCATTTTATTTTCGCGAATTGCTGAAATCGCGGAATTTTCTTTCAGTCGATAAAGAAAACCTATAAATAATTCACCAAAGAAAACCCACAAATAATTCCGCGGACAGCAAAATAACAGCGTTAAAGAGCTTAAATTGACAGATAATTGAAACATCTCGGAATATCAGTAGGAGTTGCGCAAAAGTGCACACTAGGGTTATGACTTTTTTACAACCTCATATCATAGCGTGATGAGTTTCTACTAAAGATTACCTAAAATTTTAATATTAAGGTGATTCGGTGAAAAAACTCACGAATAAAATGATTCTAAAAGTTGAATTTATCAGATTTATGGGTAGTTTTTTAAATTCACTGTAAGCAGATATATAATTGAATATAAACTTTAGTGCCACATGAGATAACCAAATTGACATAACATTTGTTTCTCACTAATTTTCTTTAATTCTGAAAATCATAAAAATGTCGTAAACGCTTTTTTTCATATATATATTTTTTTAACAAAAAAATTCAACATTTTTTTAAAGTGGTTTGTGCATGGCCTTTCTCTATATTGGAATGAAATAAACGTTATTTTAGTTAGACTTAAGTTTATTCATGTCAAACGATAGACCGTCAGGAAATAATTGTTGAAAACAACTTTTTTCATTTCATACATTTTTTCAAAATAAATAAATAGATATGTGCGTGATGTTTTTTATATTTCAATAAAATAAACGTTATTTTACCCTAGTGCACAAATTGCCTGGTCCTGCCTTATAGGAAGGGCGAGGGATTCGGGCAGACTTAAATATCACATACGATTACACACTGTATTATGTATGAGCTAGGTGTTGGATTTATGGTAAATCGGAGGCTTAAAAATCTCGTCTACAGATTCACTCCGGTTGATGAGAAAACGAAGAAAGAAGCAATTAATCAGTATAAAAGCAAAGTTTCTTTAACATCTTTCTCATCTGCGCCCATGCCCGATCGAAGAGAAAGACCGGCCATGATAAATTGTTATAGGATATTTTAATGGGAGGGAAAATATCTTTGGCACCACGGCACAGTGGATGCGCCCACAGGACAAAAATTAAAATTAGTATGTTTGAGTATAACACTTATATGTGCGTAAAAGTGTTATACACCTATTAAAAATCACTGTACTAACAATGTTTTGACAATTGGTAACGGTATTTTCTGATGGAAGCATCATAAAAACATCTGTTCCTTCTTAAAAATAGTGCAGTGTAAACGGAAGAAATAAAGTGCTTTACAAATAAGATAAAAAGAATTGAAATCAAATATAGCATTTACAAATTGGACAAAACCTTTTCCAAATTCAATGAAACCTCTTTCAAATCAAATGAAACCTTTTGCAAATTGAATGAATCCTTTATTTTTATTGAAAGAAATAATCCAAACTATTAAAAAAAAAAAATATAAAATCATATGTATTTTCAACGTTTTTTACTTGAATTAGTTGCATGTTTTGCTTCCTTGCACTTCAAATTTTATAATTTTTGGGCATCAATTAAACCGAGAGAGGATTTAGGTTTAAAAATTGGGTTTAACAGGGGTAATTGTCTTCCCTAATGAAGTGGTTCTCGATTTGCTGCTTGTGGAACTCTCGATGGACATGGTACTTACATAATTTTAGCAGTTCTGTTGATTGAGCTGTTGGATATCTCTATTTGTTCAAATAAATTAAAAAATTGGTCGTTATTAATTATTTATGTAAACAAACACTTTACATTTGCATTCACAACTATAGATATTTTAACACTATTATAAATCTTTTAGATATTTCGAAAGGTAAAAAATATATCATACAATTTGCTTACAGTAAAATATGTATTTGTACAGATTTTTTTGAAGTGTAGGATGATATTGGCTGGCATATGATAAGTAGTTAAAATGCAAAAAAAACTCTGCGAGCCTTTTAACACAAAACGTGGTTTCAGACAAGGTGACGGTCTATCGTTTGACATATTTAACATCATAATGCAAACAAGTTATAACCCTAATGTACATAAATATTTCCGAAGAATTTGTCCCTTTTAATAATATTTTTACATTGTCACCCGATTGTAGATTACAATTTTAAAATTGCTCCTATTCAACCGTATAAGAGAGAAAAATATCTTTACACATTTTTTATTTCCATGCACATAACACTCGATCTCAACGAATTTCTTTCTGTTCTAGAAGTGACCCTAACTTTTAAAAAAATATAAATATTCACATATCACAAAAGAACATGTATGTAATATTTTTGTAATTGAAATTTTCAATACAAACTGCTGCATTGTTTTAAGTATACACCAAAAAGTAGAAAACACACAAAAATTTCTGCAGACACAATTGAGAATGTTGCTAATATGGAATTGTTTTCTTCAACGTTGGCAAGATGCTGAAGTAGATGCAACCATTGAAATGGAAGACTGTTGCAATGCTAAACATTTCTGTTTACATATTCTTTTTTTACTATTTGCAAACATCTCAAAAAAGTGGAACTTAAGTACACACACCAATACACAGGCAAATTTGAATGTATATGTATGTGTATACTAAACAAAATGTATGTATGTACATATATTCTTGGAAGTCCTTACTGCCTGTGCCAAGTGTCGGTAACAAAGTTACGCGATAAGGTCAAAGTAATGCTGAACGCAAATTAAGGCAGTGAAATTTCTTTAATGAGGACTGTAAATATTTTTAAGTGTGAACTTATGATATAATCTTAGAAAATGTAATAAAACATATATAATATTATAAAGTCTACAATAGCAAAGTAAAATTAAGTTTGAATATTTAAAATGTATATTCTTGGGAAATTTTAGACAGTCAATAAATAATAATGTCATTACATAGACAATTGACTAATATTTACAGGTAAAAACGAAACACTGTAAATTTACTATACACCTTTTCAAATGTACTCATAAATGAATGCGATCCCAACATACCAATTGAAAGAGAAAAAAACAATACAACTTGAAACTAGAAAAAAAAAACGTTAAGTTCGGCCGGGACGAAGATTTTGTAACATCCACTATGAAATATTCTTAACTTAAAAGAAATATTTTGTTTTCTTTCTGTTACGAAAGTACCAATGCCCACAATTTTAGAAGGAGTAGTTTTTTGACCACTGCGCAGTGGTCGCTGCCATTGCCAAAATTAAAAATATGAAAGTCTAATTTTGGTACCAAATGTTTACATATACACTCCTTACATGTTAAATTTCTAAAATAAATTTGTTATGGATTACTTCTTACTGTACTCTTTGAGAATTGTATCAAAAAAGAGAAAATTTAACAGGTTGGATTTCGAGGTGAATTCAGTGCAAAAGTTAGCTGAAAGTAAAATATTAATATCAAACTTAATGAACTCTATATTGATAAAACCTAATTCGAATATTGTATTAACTTAATTATTAAACTAATACATTGTTTGTATTAACTTCATTTTTATGCAGTTTTGTGTTTGTTAATTTTCTGGATTCCTTATTGAATACGTGTGTTGACTGAAGGACTTTTCTAATGTCATTTCTTCAGTATAATTAAATTTGATGTAAAGTTTTAGTTATGTTCCCTCTATTTCCACCAACGAAAATTTTTTTAAGAATCAGTAGTAGTCTAAAGATTTTTTTTAATTATCAGCTGCATCTTTCCGCATCTTTGGAACTTGTTCCCAAAATACTAAGGAAACTCTTTGGGATGTTTTGTCATTTTTTTTTCAAATATGCAGGTGATACATTTCAGCTTTTTAAACATATAGAAGAGACATTATTCAGTTCAGTTATATGAAGGATACGTCAAAATCTGGTCCTCAATATAAAATTTGGATAATTCAGCCATTTTGTTTTATTATTACGAATAGAACCCTAAAAATACACGCAGAAAAAACGCCTCTCTAACATATGTACCAAACATATTTTGCAGCAAACATATATTTGTTTGCAATCAGTCCCAAATATAACATATGTTTTGGCCCTGCAAACAAATTATATGTTTGGGTGCAAACAATTTTTATGTTTGGGTGCAAACAAATACAAACCCAAAAGCCACAAAAAATAAACAAACACATGCACCAGTGGGTGCTTTCTGAGAACGAGGGACCGTAAATTTCAATGTAAAGCACATTGAAATATATGTTCACTTGCTCTCAGTAAGCGCTCACTGGCTATCTCTATCATATACACACACCCTGCCAGCAATTGGAAGTGAGTTTCGCACTTTCTCGCCTAAGAGGTCACTCCGGAGACACGCCAAGGAAGATCGTTGGTGAATTACACAAGCAATTTCTATAGCCTTATTGTGATTACGTTTTATCGCGTATGCCGACACTTCAGAGTGACTTCCAAGGCGATTGTTTACATTAATTTAATGATTCAACACATTTGAACAAATATAGAACATTTTCTTTATGATGATTATATGAGACGGTGGTGCAGTGGTAAGCACTCGCTTTGCACTCTGAAGGCCCGGGTTCGCTTCCTAAGTCAAGCAACAAAACATTACATTTTTAAAATGACAAAATTAATGTAGGCGGAAATTGGAAAGAATAATTTCTCTAAAAGAGAAGAGAAATATAAAAATAAATAAAATTAAAAAAAAAAATAATAAAAAAATGGAAAAAAATATTTTTTTTAATTTCTTGAACTATCGCGGAAATGATCTTCTAGAAGTGTGACTTCCAAGACGACACGCCGGCGTGGTTCATTTCTTCACAACGGAGGTCACTTCAGGGTCACTTCTGCGACTATCGCCGCGACAGTTTTCATCGTCCTGCGCGACACGCCTAAGTCACTTCCGCGATAGTTTTTGCTTGCAGGGACATTTATAAATTGTGGTGGTTTATTGAAAAGCAACAACAAACACATATGTACATTAAAAAAATTACAAAGAAATATATAACAGACTTTAATAAAAGAAAAACTGAATGAAGTAATTTATAAAAAGTCGCACTTTTAAAAAGAAAAAATTATATAGAAACATCGTTGAACGCATCTCCTTAGTTGTGAAATAAAACACATTTTCCTCAAAGTTGAAATCATCTGCGGGAAATCGGCATCTGTAATCAAATGATTATATAATGTAATAAAGAGGTAGGTATAGGTTCAAACATACTATGTATGTATATGAAAAATGTATTGATGTAATTACCAACATTAAATGCGATTCCTTCCTTGTCCAATAAAATATTTCCATTCACCTTTTTGATTCAATTATAAAATGTATTGGACATTTAATTTACTTAAAAGCACAATTTCTTTAAGATAAGACAAAACACTGATTTATTCACTCACTTTACCGTCTTTACCCAGCGATTGTATTTAGACAACTGAAGAAAAAAGAACAAAATAATTAATACCATTTTATTATTTTCCTCTTCGCTTGCTACGTTGGTTAAAAACAACAAAACACGACACACACGTGTTTTACCACATACACACTACCAAAGCTTCTGCATCTCCTATTGCACCATACACACAGCTCTTTATTACAAACCAGCATTCCGCAGCCGCGAGAGCCCTGTTGTTACTCTCTTTGACAAAAATCCTCTCTCCACCCATAAAAATTATGTTCTAACATAAAAAATATGATGGTACCCAAACAAATAAAATTGAGATATGTTACAAAATGTTGCAAACATATATTTGTTTGGACACAAACAAATTATGTTTGGATCCAAACATATATTTGTTTGCAATCAGTCCCAAACAAATATTTGTTTGGATTCAAACATATTTCTAACATATATTTTTCTGCGTGTACCAAATATTGGGCGGTACCGACTTATGGGGACAACTTCAAAGGGTGGACCTACATTAATAGATAACTTTCCGGTGGTAGTCTACCTCCAGGAAAGAGTAACAGCGTGTTTTTGTAAAAAGTTTTTGCCCATTCGGATAGATTTCATGCACGATGACACAATTTGGTTTTCATAGCGATTGACGTTTGTAATCGTGTGACAAACAAATGAAAGCATTTTATTTTCGTATTTTTTTTTTTTTTTTTTTTTGGTTTTCGTTACAAAATCAGACGAACGAATACGTCAAAAATAAACGAATGGAAAAGACCCATCGTTTTGAATGAAAATTAAATAATTTGAGTAATAAAAGGCACAAAACACACGAAAACTGGAGGGGAATGCAATTTTATTTATTTCCATAGAAGCACACCCGTTTCTTTATATTATCACAATTATTTTTGGACAAATTTGTTTACATTTTATTTCTTATTTTTTGTTTGTCATCTGTTTATCGGGTTTGCCATCAAGTAACACATATTACGTACATATGAATATGCAAAATTCACAAAATAAATAGGCGAAAGCTTTTAGATAAAAACGAATTTTACAAGAACCACATTTTGAACGTATACGTTTTAGTACGAACGGTTCGTGTGACAGGCAAGCATTTATACGAAAACAGGCTGTAAGTAGCATTTCGGACATTTCGAATTAATAATTTATATAAAACCTTCAAAATTCCGAAAATTGGGCGGTACCATTATATGGGGTCCCTATCAAAACGTAAACCCAATTAAAAATATTTTTTCAAGACCCCAAAATGCCAGAAATCAGGGGGTACCGTTCTATGGATGCTAAAGCTAAAGTTGGACCTATGTTGATTTTTTTTTTTTTTTTGATTTTTATACCCTACTCCACAATGTGGGAAGGGTATTATAAGTTTTTTTTTTGTTAAAAATTCATGTAATACCGCGAAATATTCGTCGTCGATTGCCACGATTGCCCATCAGAATAGATCGCTATTTTTTGAGCTGTTCTGTAGGACGCAAAATTAGTCCGATCAATAAGAGTTTATCTCAAGGAAGATGATATTAATTTTAGATGGTGATCGGATAGCAGTCAGTGGGTGAAATTGCCCATAACTTTTGTGGAAAAAATCAAAAGTTTAGGTTTGGTCCATATTTTAATTTCTGGAGGACATATTCCGACAAAATAGGTAATGTAAGGAAAAATAACTCCTGATTTTTCCCTTGATACTAATTTCAATAATGTAGTGGTTATATAACTGAACTATTTCTTAAAATATTAGTGTATTCCTTTATTTAGTCGTTGTAAATTTATAGGTTGCAATATATCGATGTCAGTCGGCTGGCACAGCTCGTGGTTCATACGATGTCAGATACACCGTCAACGCTTATTGGTCCAAGCACACCAAGTTCTGCCTCAACTGCTTTCGTAAGTACCCATACATAAGCACGGGTAGTATCAGTGTCTGGTATAGTGTACGTTTGGTTTGACGAGAGCTGGTTTTGCTTTTGAACTGTTTACTTAGACCTAAATAGCATCTGTTGGTCAATATTATTCTCTTGATTTCAAAACTGATGTTGTTTGTTTTATTTATGGCGGTGCCGAAGTGAATAAATTCATTTACTACCTAAAAATTGTAGTTCTGAACATCCACAGTTGGTCCGAGTCTACTGGACATCTTGCGTGTTGATACCATATATTTCGTCTTATCGCCGTAAACTGCCAGACCCATTTTGGCAGACTCCTTTTTCAATTTTTGCAAATGTGACTGTTACGGCTCGCGTTGATTAGCAGGTCAATCGTCTGCGTAGGCCAGTAACATTATATCTTTATTTTATATAGTGCTATTTTTATCTCTGGCCGTATATACATTCGCATCTCGTATGACCTTTTCCAGTAAAACGTTAAGGTGTCACGATAGACAGTTAACTTGTCCGAAAAATCGGTTTGTTTTAAAAGGTTCGGAGAGGTTGTTTCCTATTTTACCAGCTCCTTCCTTGTGTACGGGACATAGAAGGCCAAATTTCGCTAATTAACTGATCCAAATTCCTTATCAACATTTTGCCATATTCCTTATCAACATTTGAACAGTTCGGCGGGAAGCCCATAAGCTCCTGCTGCTTTATTATTTATTTATTTTTTTTCAACAGAATAATTGAGGTAGACGTCGTCGTTTGCGATCGGTCATGGGGCATCTTCATCGCCGCCCATATCCGATACCAAAAGCTTCATGAAGTGCTCCTTTCCGATCCTCAGTACGCCATCTCTATCAGTTACTAAATTCCCTTTATCATCTTTGCGGGAGAATGTACCTGCACCATACTCTTCAGTATGGCGTTTTACACGCTGGACTTCATTCTGACTCCTGAACATCTCGAGTTTCTCACGATCACGTTTTTCTTGCTCTTTTTTTCTCGCATCTCCTATTCTCCCCATATTTTTCTTTCGCGATTCGTGTTGCTTTTGAATGCAGGGTTGCTCTGTATGTCGCGTTCTTTTCTTCATTAGCCTTACGACACTTCAGGTCGTACCATAGATCTTTAGGTGGTGGAAGTTTAAAGTGAGTGAGATATTCTTTGCCACTCCATTTCCACATTATAGGGACAGGGAGTGTCGTCTTCCAAAATGTGGGTCAGTTGAGCGGAGTAGGCTTGTGCTATCTGTTGTGTTTGCAGCTTCTCTACATCCAGCTTCCGTCCTGCGTTAGATCGCACTTTTGCCGCAACATTAAGACGAGGGCGTACCTTGGGAAATTGTCCGAATCGATGTTCGCTCCTCGAACCGATCGGACATCTAACGCAATGGACGAGTGTCTTCCGTCTATCACAACATGATCAATCTGGTTTCTTGTTTTCTCATCTGGGGATATACACGTGGCCTAGTGTATGTCGAGGTGTTGGAACCTGGTGCTGCTTACTACCATTTTTTGCCGCTGCAAAATCGATCAGCCTCATTCCGTTGTCGGATGTTACCTCATGAAAGTTGAACTTGCCGACCGTAGGATCAGTTTTAGAACTAAAATCTCCTAGAACAATCTTATTGTCATGGCCAGGGCAGCGATCATATGCTCTGGCTAGGTGCTCGTAGAATATATCCTTGGTATGTTCATCTTTCTCTTCGCAGATGAGACTGATGTTAAAAACTTTGCTTTTATGGGGATTGTGGCAATTCTCTTATTAACCGGAGTGAAATTGAAGACGAGATTATTAAGCACCCGATTTACCATAAAAGACCTGGACAAGATAATACAATTATTAAATATGGATCAAACCAAACACAGTAATACAACAAGTGAGCCAAGGCTATAGTCGGGTCGGGGCCGACTATGTGATACCCTACACCACTACCCCTGTTCATAAGCTTAATAAAATTCAAAAATTCAAATAAAATTCAAAATATTAAAATTGGGATAGGTTAGCGCATTTGCTCTGAATGTCTTCATTAACACAGGTCAATTTTTTTGAAACACATTTAAGTGCATCGGCGGTACAACCCAAATAAAAATGGAAAAGTGGGATGTATGCCAACCATCAGTAGGCTTCTTTCTCTGTTAGACCCCCACCAACCCCCAAAATTTCGTGAGGATCCGATCAAAATTTCGTAGTGTGATTGAACAAAAATGGAAAAGGGATGAATTACCGACTATAGCGATATCTCTGTTGTTTGACCACCTATGACTACCTACTTCACATCTTTGTAAAGGTGATATTTTCTACTTTACTTGCCAGGTTTTGCTTTCGATTTACATCCTACAGAAGGGATATATTAACTTTGAAATAAATCGTTGGTCTTTTTTCCAAATATTTTTTTGTCACATTCCGACCCCTGAATAATATCCGACCATTATCAAAAACCAAAAGTTTTCGCGTCCTGCAGCGTGATTTCCAAAAAAGTGGAAAAATGGGATGTTTTACCGACTATTGCGATATCTCCGTTATTTGGATACCTACGCCAACCTGCTTTACATCATTGTAATGATGGGATTTTTTACTTTCATTGTCAGACTTTGCTTTTGGAAGGTCCCGAACCAAAGCTGTGATATTCGTCATTATTATTAAAATCGAAAAGTTGTGTTCTATTAGCGGCTTTGCGATATCTTCGTTGTTTGACCACCTACGAGAACAAACGTTGTCTTTTTCTCCAAATAAGTTTTTTGCCCATTCCGACCCCTAAATATTATCCGACCATCACCAAAATCAATAGGCTTCTTCATCTGTGTGACCCCCATTAACCCTCAAAATTTCGTGACGATCCGATCAAAATTGCGACCTGTAGCGTTATTACAAAAAAATGAAAAAAATGGGATGTATTGCCGACTATTGTGATATCTCCGTTATGTGGCCACCTACGCCAACCTACTTTGCATCACTGTAAAGACGGGATTTTCTACTTTCATAGTCAGACTTTGTTTTTGGAAGATCCCCAACTGAAGCTGTGATATTCGTCGTTATTATTAAAATCGCAAAAATAAAAAGTTGGGTTCTATTGGCGGCTATTGCGATATATTCGTTGTTTGATCACCTACGATATCTTCTACTTTCATGGCCAGGTTCTGCTTTTGGAATACCTCATATAGAAGCTGAGATATTCGCTTAGGAAAAAACGTTGTCTTTTTCTCCAAATAAGTTTTTGCCCATTACGACCCCTAAATATTATCCGACCATCACCAAAATCAATAGGCTTCTTCAACTGTGTGACCCCCATTAACCCTCAAAATTTCGTGACGATCCGATCAAAATTGCGACCTGTAGCGTGATTTCCAAAAAAGTGGAAAAATGGGATGTATTACCGACTATTGCGATATCTCCGTTATTTGGACACCTACGCCGACCTAGTTTACATCATTGTAAAGATGGAATCTTCTACTTTCATAGCCAAGCTTTGCTTTTGGAAAGTTTTCAACCAGAGCTCTGATATTCGTCATTATAATTAAAATCGCAAAAGTAAAAATTTGGGTTTTATTTGCGACTATTGTGATATCTTCGTTGTTTGATTAGAAAGAAAGGTGATATTTTCTACTTTTATCGTCAGGTTTTGCTTTTGGTATAACCCGTATAGAAGCTGAGATATTCGCTTTGGAAAAAAAGTTGTCTTTTTATCCACATAAGTCTTTTGTCCATTCCGACCCCTAAATATTATCCGACCATCACCAAAATCAATAGGCTTCTTCCCCTCCGGGACGCCCATCAACATCCAAAATTTCGTGACGATCCGATCACAATTGCGACCTGTAGCGTGATTACAAGGTTTAGATGGACAGACGGACAGACGGACGGACTGACGGACGGACTGACGGACGGACACACATAGCCAGATCGACTCAGCTCATCGAGACATTCATTTTGGTATATATGTATAAGTATGGGTCTACGACCATTAGTTCGATGCGTTACAAACTTTTTGGCCAAAACCAACTTATAATACCCTCCCCACATAGTGGTGTAGGGTATAATTATTAATCGCTATACATTCAATGCGCCAGCAATATTTTATGAATGTGGTAACATGATATGCTATGTCATTTTCGATATAACCAAGTCTATTGGCCATCCGTCCGTGTCTTAAAATCAAGATAAAGCTCGCAATATTTAAGATAAAGCTTTATATTTAGGTATAGAAGTTTCTATAACTACTAGGATCTTTGGAATTGATAATGGAGATGTGCTGAAAAGGTTCAAATATCTATGACATTACTTGAATTCAATCAAAATAACCAGTAATTGCATTACTGCACTTACAACAACGTCTATTTAGTTTTGCTGGGGAAAAGGCAAGGAGTGAATCCATTATACATCCATTTAGTTTAGAAGCCATCAACCTACATAATGGTTTACTGTATCTTTTGATTGTTGTTGTTGTGAGACCTGCAACCAGTATGATTTAAATCCTTTTTTTGTGATGTTATACATGTATGTATGTAGTATGCAGCTACAGCTTTTGTAGTCTCGTTGCAACCGAAAACCACAACAGCACACATACATGCGACAACACAGCCGAAAATAAAACCTCAGGACGACAAGTCGACATAGTTGGCAACTTTCCATGACATTCTTCGTCGGAAACGGAAATGCGCGCCATAGCAAATTGCAGGTGCGTATAGAATACATAAGTTTAAGAATAATTTTCGTAGGCATTTGCAAAGAATCAATATTATGCGACGAACCTGTCTAACACAGACACGTTTTTCTTGTTTGGTAGTCTAGTCAAGAGCCATTACATGACTCGTATGTATAATGAACAATGCCGTGTGTCGTCGCTACTGTGTCTTGTACGAATTTACGTGGTAGTTCCATATGTTCAAGAATTTCATATTTTACAATCTATTGTGTGGTATTTCTCAAAAAAGAATATTCATAATACTCGACACAATAAGTATGTAAGTCTTACGTTTGCCTGTAGCTATGTTCGGTTGCGATCATGTGCACAGTGGAGTCGATTTCGCAATGAAATGTTGCATTCGAATATAGTGGAGAGCAAATATCATGGTCGATTGAACAATGTAGTAATGTAAATGAAATAGTTATAATAATATTATATATAGAACGAATAATAGTAATAATAAGAAGCAAAGTTACACCGTCAAAAGATCCTCAAATACGTCAATATATCAGCAATCTATAAATATTTCTAGTTTGAATGTATGTTTTACTACGATAGAGATGTGGAGGACGTAGTCACCTATAACCGCACTAGTTGTGGAAGATGTTTATTTTTCGAACGCAACAACAATAATCATTTGGTTTCTAATTTTATGTTGGTATGTTTGTTAAGTCGTGGTCGTGCTAGCTTTATTATACACTACTCCACAACGTGGGAAGGGTATTATAAGTTTGTTTTGCTAAAAATTCATTAAACACCGCGAAATATTCGTCGTAGACCCCCACTGTTATATACCATTTTTCATATCTCGACGACATAAAGCGATATAGCGATGTGTGTTCGTCCGTCCGTTTGTCCGTCTGTCCATTATAAATTGTAATCAAACTCCATGCCGCAATTATGGTCCGATCGTTTTTGTTATTGGTGATGATCGTGAAATATTTAGAGGGTGAAATGGACCAAAAACTATTTTTTAACCGAATTTGTATCTTCTCTGTAGGTCGCAACCATAGTCCAATCAGCGCGAAGTTTAAATAAGGTGTGAGCTTATGACAGAAAATAATTATTCCTGGTAGACACATTCCGCCCACGTGAGTTGTTTTTGAAAGACGATCTCTCGACTTTTCCATAGATGCCAATTATGATGATGTACGTGCTCAGATAACAGACTTACAGCCCAGTATATACAGAAATTCCACAGTTTTAATTGTGTGTATAGTAATCATAACCACGATAGAGTTCGCAGTTTTAGTTTAATATTGATAAACTTTTACACAAGGTAAAAATTTTGGTCAAGGAAGATGTCAAAAACTTTGGGTAATGAGCGGATAGTTCTTAACGGGTGAACTTTTGTGGGAAAAATATCCAAATTCAATTTTTGGTCTATATTTTATTGCTAGGAGATATATTTCGGAAATCTACCAAAATAAACTTGAAAACCAACATGAATATAGCGGTGAGATAACTGAACTACTTCCTAAAATATAAGTGGTTTGTTATTGTTGTGATTTTCTTGCATAGAACTACATTTACATTCCATGTTACAAAATGTCGCAATCATGATCGAAAAGTTTTCAAATCATGAAGGAAGGATTCCCAGGTTTTTAAATTGTTACAAATTACAATGCTGTACGGGGTCTTGAAGTTTTTGTGATACCATTGGTAAAAAGAAATGCAATAGTACCTCAAAATATTAGTCTGTTCGACAAAACTATTTCTAAAATTCTTTTAATATTTGTTTATATATATATTTAGGCCAAAGAAATTATCGAAATAATGATTTTAGACCCCAAGTATGTTTGGACGAAATCCATTTCAGACAATTTAGAGTCGATTTACCCATGGCCGTCCGCCTGACTGCCTGGCTGGTGTGCACGGTAACTCTCGACAAATCTACTTATTTGGTTAACATTTTAGGTCTCGTAAATTTTGTCCAAACTTAGTTTAATTTCGAAGATGACCATATCGGTCTACCCTTTCCGTTAATTACCCCCACAAAAATTCAAAATTTTTCTCTAAGATTATTTGCACGATAGACCCAGAAGGGACTAACCGAATTGTTCCAAACTAGGGATGTGGAGATATTACTTCCATGCATATTTCAGGTTCGAATATGAACTATATCGGCTCACTCTTTTGGGAAAAGTATGGTTTAACAGCTCTTCTCGAACCGTTATGAATTTGTTTGAAACATGTTCGCCCTTTTACGACGGTGCAATTTTTTTAGATCAAGTCCATACTTCCTCAGACGACGCCAACTAAACTGACTAGTGCCTAATTTAACCCTTGAAGGGAGAAACCGGTTTGGTCTTAATTTTGTACATCGTATTATTTCTTAGAGACTTGGATTACGAGTGCCTCCCACACAAAATTTTGGAAAGAGTGCCGTTTAAGGACTCGTCTCGGATTGTTTAAATTTCTGTTGCATTTTTTTGTGGCCCTTGTTACGATGGTACAAATTTGTTGTGGGTCAAAGTCCATTCTTCTTGGGAAATTGGCCCAAAAATTAAAAAAAAAAAACACCATACTCGTAGATACGTTATAAGTAGACAGCGGAATCCTATGCAAATGCATATATGGTTAGGATGGTCGTGGAGAAAATCTTATTAGACAGAAACTCGTTTTATCACAAAATAAAACGAATTAGGCCCAGAAATTTTTGCATATCGTGTATATTTTGACATATTTTTACATATTTGCATAAAATGAGCATATGCAAAACCATATGCAAAAATATATACAAGGATTTGTGGTCTACAAATCCTACCGAAATGGCTGAAATTTGGTATTAAGTCTTCGTTGGGGGTATGAAACTTTACACCTGAAATTTGTCCGCATGGGTCCACGTCTTTATATAGCCCCCCATAGAACGGTACCTCCCGATTTTCGCTATTTTGAAAGTTGTAGCCTCAATATCCCACCGAAATGACCTGAATTTGGTATTTAGTCTTCGTTTGGGGTATAAAACATTCCACCTGGAATTTCTCGGTATGGGTTCACGTCTTCACATAGCCCACGTAGAACGGTACCTCCGGATTTCCGGTATTTTGATGGTTGTGGCCTCAATATCCCTCCAAAATGACTGAAATTTGGTATTAAGTCTTCGTTGGGGATATAAAACTTTCCACCTGAAATTTCTCGATATGTCCACGTCTTCATATAGCCCTCATAGAACGGTACCTCCGGATTTCTGGTATTTAGAAGGTTGTGGCCTCAATATCCCTCCGAAATGGGTGAAATATGGTATAAAGTCTTCCTTGGGGGTAAACAACTTTCCACATAAAATTTGTCGGTTTACGTTCAGGGCTTCATATAGCCCCCATAAGACGATACCTCCCGTTTTTCGGTATTTTGAAGGTTGAGGGTGTGGTTATACATTTCTCTATTTTATTGACTTGTCTGAAAAGAATTTTAAACAGAAAAATTGTACATACAACCATTTTTTAATAGGTACAATAAATGGTTGTATGTACAATTTTTATTTTGAAATATTTGTTGCATATGTCATATGTTTCGATTGCAATTTAATCGGAAGCCAAAAATATGTCCAGTCCCAAAATTTGACATGAATCGGACCACAAATAGGGGTTGCATAAAACTCCGCTGTCTAGTTATACCCTCCACCATATGGAGGGAGAAATATTCGCCGGAGACCCTATAAAGTATATATATTATTGATCAGCATAAAATTCTATGTCGATTTAACCATGTCCGGCTGTCCGTCCGTGCGTCTGTCTGTTGAAATCAATATACAGCTACCCGGTACCTCCCGATATTTGGTATTTTGAAGGTTTTAGCCTCAATATCCCGTCAAAATGGTTGCAATTTGGTAATTAGTCTTCGTTGAGGATATAAAACATTCCACCTAAAATTTTTTGGTATAGGTCCACGCCTTAATATAGTCTCCATAGAACGGTACCTCCCGATATTCGGTATTTTGAAGGTTTTAGCTTCATTATCCCACCAAAATGGCTGAAATTTGGTATTTAGTTATCGTTGGGTGTACAGAACTTTCCACCAGAAATTTGTTGGTATAGGTTCACGCCTTCATATAGCTCCCATAGAACGGTACCTCCCGATATTCGGTATTTTGAAGGTTTTAGCTTCATTATCCCATCAAAATGGTTGAAATTTGGTAATTAGTCTTCGTTGAGGATATAAGAAGTTCCACCTAAAATTTGTTGGTATAGGTCCACGCCTTTATATAGCCCTATTTCCGACTAAAATTCGTCGGAATAGGTGCATGTTTCGATATAGCCTGCTAGAACAATACCTTCTGATTTTCGTAATTCTGAAGGTTGTGACGTCAATATCCCACAGAAATGACTGAAATTGCTATTTTGTCTTCTTCATAAACGAAAGGAAACTAATTGTCCCATTTTACTACAATACAACTCGTGGTGGAGGGTATAACAAGTTCGGCCATTTCATCTTGTTTTATTTTATCTTTTTCTTTTTTGTGTATGTACACCATGAGATTCTTATTATAAGTATTGAGTTTATTATTGAGTATTATAAAATACGGAAAATAATACCTTACGGACGGCTTAAATATGTCGCTACCATATAAAAGAAATTCCTTGGAAAACAGTGTCCAGGTGTAGTGGAGTAGGGTATCAGATGGTCGGCCCTGTCCGACTATAACCCTCTCTTACTTGTTTATTTTTAACTGTTATAGCGATAATCATACGATTGAATTTAGTTTCTTCACCAGAATGCTCCCTCCGACAATACGGATATTGGTCCTAAACTATTTCGTGCCGATTTAATCGTAATCAAAAATACATATTTGCTGCTACTGCCGTATTATTCTTCAACCAATTAATTAGAATACACATAATACCACTGCCAAGAATTGGTTGTTGGGTGTCCTCCAATACTTGTTATTGAAACATACTTTACAGATCCTCAGTATACTATCTGTATCAATTATTCGAACGACATAAAAATGAATGTAAACTTTAGCTTATACAATATCGCCCCAATTATGAATATCGACTCCCCGTGAGTTTTCCCACTTTTTCCTTTAAGTTGAAACGGCAGAAAGACAAAACTCAAGGGTAGTTTACATTCATAATCACCCTGTATTTGTTTTTCTTTATTTACGGCAAATCTGGGGACAATAGTTTTAAAGAATTTAAGTTTTTTTTTTAATTTCATAACGATCCTCAATATGGGTCGGCCTAATTGGGAAAAAGAAAAATGACAATGCAATTTTCCCACTAATAAATAAAAGTTTTTTAATAAAATAATAAGACAGTAACCAAGCCTGAATATAAAAAATATGCCAGCCCTATTTGAAATCAAAATTTATTGGCCATTTATGGGATATCATTCTTCTGACCCATACTGAGTATCGTTAAGAAATGTAAAAAAACAACTTAAATTGTTTTTAAATTTTTGTCGCCAGATTCACCTATTATTCGGTTACATTATAAATTTTTTTTTAAAGAAAAACAATAAAATCAAATTTTGGCCGTCTAAAGAGATTATTCGCGAATTTATTTTATGAGATACTCCAAGGACTGATGCTGCCGTTTTATCTTCACAGCATAATCAAAATTCAAAAAACGAATTAGCAGTCCTTCCATACGTTATTTAAATATTGTCTACCATAATGTTATATTTTTGAATTCCAAATAAACTTCATTATATAATGACAGTTTTGAGTTGAATTATCATACTAACATGGCTACGATGCAATATTTACAATTCAGAAATTCTGTGTAAAAAGTACACTATATTCACATGTGATCGTATTTATATTTCTAAAAAAACTGGTGGAGGCGTTCATACAGCAGCATCTTCAGATACATACATTCCGATAACGATGTTGAATTTGTAGCAGTGAAAATTCGTACTTGTAATAATTAAGTTTTATTCCTTATAAGCTCTTATATTCCACCCCGTTCTGATGTAGATGTTTAATTGAAACATTCGGCTTCTATTAGATCCGCTTTTCAATCGTCAAAACCAGTCGATACATTAATCGTTACATTCTGGGTACCTACCCGCTTTATGGAAGGAAATATTTATAACAATACCCCTGTTTAAATCTGGTTCTAAAAGTGATGCATGTAACTATAAAGGTATGGCAAAGCTGAGTGATACACCAAAACTGTTTGAGCAAATTCTTACCGACACGATATTTTTCCAAGTTTACTCGATATTATCCAATTGTCAACATGGTTTTAGAAATTCATGCTCAACTGTAACAAATGTTCTAGAATTGACAATTATTGTAAATGATGGTTTTATAAATAGAATCCAAACAGACACTATTAACACGGATTTCAGCAAGGCATTAGATAAAGCGAATCATAATTTACTACTTGTAAAACTAGATAAGATGGGTTTTAGTAACTGCCTTTTGAAGTGGATAAAATCCTATTTATCAGGAAGAACACAAAAAGTTAAATTTAACAATGCTATCTCCAATACTACCATTATTTCATCTGGTGTACCACAGGGAAGTCATCTTGGTCCCATTCTTTTCAACCTATTCATTAATGATTTGCCTACAACAATAAAATATTCAAACTATTAATAGCGGTATTCACTGATGGTGGTAGATTTACAACTCTTGCATATGTACTAGGGTTTTTTACAACTAAGCGTGAACTTATTTTTTGTGAATATTGTAAACAAATCCAAACATCTTAACATCACCGTCAGTCTATCTTTTAGTTTCAGTTTTATTACACTTTTTTCATAAATACCTGTTTTTTCTTGACCTCCATTCTTTCATTCTTTTAATTTTTTCCCATTTTTCTACCACAAAACAAAACTACGACATAAAATAAAACTTACAACAAAGTGGCGCCAAAACAATCAGCTGTTCTACACCCTTGTAAAAGTTCAGTGCAATGTTTACCCCATGCAGTATTTATGATCCACATTACACTTACATAAATTTACAAGTTTTGTAATTTGCATTAAACAATCCAAAGAAGATTTTGTTATCATATCCCACATTCTTGAACAAAGTTTTCCTACTTCAGAACCTAGTATTAGCGTTAAAAAGTTTATGAAATATGTATGCAGAGAAATGCTATTACATCAGGGTAATCTCTCCTTGCATGTTAAATTATCGGCATTGCGTTCATTCACCGTCCACCATCTATCTGTGAAATCAATATAGAAATTTAAGGTAGGTTATTCAAATTTAACACAGAATTTTTAGCCAACCGAATTTTAAAATGATAATCTGAGCGTATATACCCTTACATATATTTCGGCAAAACCGACTTAAACTTTCTAGGTTGTTTTTGTTGGTATTTTTCGATTTAAAATACAGCAGATTCAATATGGAACATGCATTACAAAATACCTTAGAGAAAACCACATACATATAAGCATATATGGTCCAAGTATAGGAACAAGTTAAAAATGGTGCATGTTTTATTCATTTTCAGTGGTATGTGAAATTACCCTCGGAGTCGACTACGGAGTCTGAGTCGTGAAAAAAACTTGCCTGGAGTCGGAGTCGAATGAAAAATGGCTCGACTATGAAGCCCTGATATTGAGAAAAGCGCGTTCAAAGTTTTTATGTTCCATTAGAAATGCAAAAAATCAGGGCATTTTGTTCCGATCGAAATTTTTACCACATATTGTACCCTAATTATATATTTCAAAATAAGTTAAAAATTGATAAGGGAAGCAACCCCATAAATAAATGTTAAGAAGACCTATAATAATGGTCCTTAATGTATTTATTTTCTCATATGAATGTTTTATTTAAAGACCACTTCAAATAAGGGATGTGGAACATAACACTGTGATACAAAAGTGGACAAAATTTTTTTGCAGGGGTTCTGATGCATAAATTCGGTATTGTCGGAGTCCATGGAAGACGAAAATACCTTTGGTTTCTTTGGGTCACTTCGTTTTTTGATTTTATAACGGAAAATGTAGTGAAAACGGGTTTCTTGGATTTTCAACTTAAAACGGACATATTTTTTCAACAACGGACATTTACAGCTTATTTTTTATATAAAAGGTGAGAATCATGTCTTCCGAACAAGCCATAATTTTTAAAAATCTGGTAACAAATGGTTAAGTTATAGTGATTTAAGTGTGACAAAAACGCATTAAAAAACAGGGAAATGCTTTTGCTCGTGCTCTAGGCTGCGTAGAAGACACCAAACGGCTCACTACTCACGCATACTCACGCATTTTTCAACCGATTTTATTGGCTTTCCCCATTTTGTAAAGCTAACTAAATTTCCTTCTTGATAAAAGTAAATAATTATGCAGTTTGGTGTCTTCTACGGAGCCTAGAGCACCAGGAAAAGAATTTTCCTGTTTTTAAATGCGTTTTTGCCACACTTAAATCACTATAACTCAACTATTTGTTACCCACTTTTTCGAAAGCCATGATTTTCGCCTTTTAAATAAAAAATAAGCTGTAAATTTCCATTGTGGAAGAAAGAAGTTATGCCCGTTTAAAGTTGAAAATCCAAGAAACCCCGTTTTTCACTACATTTACCGTTATAAAATCAAAACACGAAGTGACCCAAAGAAACCAAAGGTATTTTCGTCTTCCATGGACTCCCACAATACCGAATTTATACATCAGAACCCCTGCAAAATTTCAATGTAGCACAGTGTAATTGATAAAAAGTGGTTTTTGTTGAAATGTGACAAAACGTGTTCCATGTAACACAAACTGCCAAAAATACGAAGAAAGATCCCATGGAACAATTTAGCAACTTTTTGCAATTAAAACATTGGCCATAGCTCCTAAACTATCACAGATGTTTGACTAAAATAAACTGCTGATATATTTTTTGAGTTCAGTTAAGTAGAACTGAGTTCTTAAAGTATTGGATTTTTGAACCACTTTTATGGGGGCTATATCGAAACGTGGACCTATACAAACAAATTTCAATCAGAAAGGCTTTAACCTCCAACAAAGACTAAATACCAATTTTCAGCCATTTCGGTGGGTTGCATGCCACAACCTTCAAAGGCGTGGACCTATACCGACAAAGTCCTGGGAGAAACTTACGAAGACTAAATACCAAATTTCAGCTATTTCGGCGTGATAATGAGGCAAAAATACCGAAAATCGGGAGGTATCGGGGATATACGAAGTTGTGAACCTATACCGACAAATTTCATATTGAACGTTTAATACCCCATGTGAAGACCAAGTGCCAAATTTGAGCCATTTCGGTGGAATATTGAGGCCACAACCTTCAACATACCGGATATAGGGAGGTACCGTTCTATGGGGGCTATACTAAGGCATAGACCTACATATACCGACATATTTCATATAGAACGTTTAATACCCCAAATAAGGACCAAATACCAATATTCAGCCATTTCGCTGGAATATTGAGACCACAATCTTCAAAATACCGGAATAGGGTGGTACCGTTCTATGGGAGCTATACTAAGGCGCGGGCCTGCACCGACAAGTTTCTGGGAGAAAGTTTAATACCAACTTTCAACCACTTCTGAGGAATATTGAGGTCACAATCTTCAAAACACCGAAAATCGGGAGGTACCGTTCTATGGGGGCTATATGAAGGTACCTCCAGCGAAGACTAAGTACCAAATTTCAGACTAAGTACCGATGTGATAATGAGGCTGAAACCTTCAAAATTCCGAAAATCGGTACCGTTCTATGAGGGCTATATAAAAACGTGGACCGATATAGCCCATTTGCAATACGAAACATCCTAGAAGTAATATAAACTTCTATACCAAATTACCAAGCTCTATCTTAAAAATTGCGAGCTGTATCTTGATTTCAACAGACGGACAGACGGACATGGTTATATCGACTTAGAATTTTACCCTGATCAAGGATATATATACTTGATAGGGTCTCCGATGAATATTTCGATGTGTTACAAACGGAATGACATATTTAATTATACCCTCCATATTATGGTGGAGTGTATAATGAGGCATCTTCATACGTTTGCGGCATGAGCTTACAATTTGAGACACACTTATAACTTTTGTATGGGTTTCCCATTAACAACCATGTTTTCGATATCTCTATATCATTCTCATTCAGTGTACAGTCTGTATATTGAGCTGGAGGAATTTCCACTCCATGAAACCCATGCACTGCAATATCCTGTACCCAGGTATATTGTACAGTTGTTTTTATTTCAATTTGCTTGGCGAATGTTTGTTTCGTTGACCGGTCACTTGGTCTAGATGAAGTGAACAAAGACATTATCTTTTGTGTTGTCAACATGTTTTCGTCAGCAGCGTTGATGCCGCCAGCATTGCAACCAACATGATCCCCGACTATGAATGTTGAGGCCGTCCTTCTCCCAGTCATGTACGTTCAAGAGGATGAATAAAATTGCTTTTATTTTTTTTTTCATTTTTAAATTTTGTGTCCAAACAAAAAGCAGTATTTTTCATTAAAAATAGGTAAACAATTTTGTAAAATTACTAATAAACATCATAAAATTTAAACTTTGCGCTGATTCGAAATCAATAATATTTTTTTTTAACGTTAATTTCAATTTAATGCAAAAATTAGACATTCACTAAGTTTATAGATATAAACTGATAAAAATGGGATATAGTTGGACGGAATCTTTCAATAGGTATCACTCTTTTCAACTCGCGAAATATTATGAAAAGTTGCAAATTTGATCACTAAATTAATTTACCAACCATGTTTAAATTCCAGGTGTTCTCGTGCAAAATGGGTTCGAGTTTTAGGCCGGCCAACAAAAAAAATTTCGGGGATATTAATGGTAATTAGTTTGGTTTAATATAACCTGGTGCGATTTGCAATTCCAACTAAGATTAATTTAAATAAACTAAGATGAGTTTATGTTTGAAAGTAACATGAAACTTACTTTCATACATACAGTGTCAAAGGAAGATATATTCTAAATTGCATTTAACTACAAGTTTCAGAATAAACAAAATATATCGGTATATATGTATAATAATTTTTAAGAAAATAACATTTGAAATTTACTTATTACAGGTGCAAATAATTTGTATACATGCATTCGTGTTAATTTCAAATATTTCGAAGTGGCATCAAAATCGCCCTAAAAACTTCACTTTTTGGGGATAGCTTGAAAAGGAGAAATATTCCAAAACAAATATCAGTATGAGTATCTTCCAAAATGAAATATGTGTATGAACGAGTAAATATTAATAATCAGATTAATATTTTCTTTGGACACAAAAAAAATTCATTGGTGTTTTGTTTTCGCCATGTATTTGTCCTGAAGATGATTTGAGCAGTTGATGTAACTTTTTGAAAAATATAAAAAAACCACATCGGATTTTGTAAAATTGAGTATTTTTACTACTTTAAACAAAAATTGCATCTTTAAGTCATTGGTCCCTAGTTTTGTGCTTCAAAATGCGTGGGAGGTTATGGTCCGATCCTAACATCCGCGGACCTAAAAAGATCATGACGTCTCTGACTACTGCGTGAGAACGTTTAATATTTAGCGAGCAAATGGAACATACATTTAGTTTAAATTTTTAAAACTTGTATTCTATGGATTAGTAGTTCCGAGGAACGAATTTAAAACTAGAATAGGAACTTATGATCTTTCTACATAATTGTATTATGTTAAATATGTATGCAGTCTGATAAGGGAACTGCATATTAAAAGCGTATTCTCAATTCCATATACAAATCTAAGTGTTCGAATATGATAGAGATTTAATATTTTCGAATGATAATTACAATTGTCACATAAATGCCTGAAGAAGTATCTCCAAAAAATTAAAATTCGTTTTTTTGATTGAATCTGTAGTGCGATTCTCTAACTCATTTTTTGAGTTACCGACAATTGTCGGTACCGACAATTGTCGGTAAAATTAAAATGCTTATAATTTCGGTAATTAACGATATTCTTCGGTAAGTTAGCGACAAATAAAAAGTAGTCGTAAAGTTCTACCGATAGCAAGAGTGTTGTCAACTTTTATTTGAACTTTTCATACACAATTTTGTGTTCTAATTTTACCGATTTTTGTCGGTAACTCAAAAAATGTGTTACAGAATCGCACTACTGATACATAAAGCTAAAATACATGCTCTGGCCAAATTTCAAGCAATTATTATGCCAGAGGGAGGGTTTATTGCGCCTATTACGGAAATGTATAATTTTCAAGAAAGTTCAGATTCAAAAATCGGGTTAGTCCCGGTTCTTCTGAACCGATTGTTACAAACTGGGTGTCGTTTGAAAGCTTATGTAAATACTTATCACATGGCGTTGTTATTTTAACCGGTTCGCCTCTTATTTCTCCTTATTTCTTCTCTTTGACTCTTAGGTGAATATATCTCATAAATGGTGATTTCTTTTTAAAATGCTAAAGACCATTCTTTTAGTTAATTTTTAAATCTACGACATTTATTTTAGGCGTTTCTGGATAACTCTTTCAGGATAAACTACAAAAAAAAAACTGAATAAGCTTTCAAAACATGTCCGTCAATTGGATTATTTTTTGCCACACATGGATTCGATGGGGATTTTTAGGACATTACTCCTAAAGGCAAACCCTCGCTCTCCACCAAAACTCAACTTTTTGCTATTTCCTCTTATACGCATTCATGGCCAAAATAAAAACGTGATTGAAGTGTCTAATTGAAGATGATGTCTGAAAACCAACCAATGTCCTGATTTAAATAAATCTCCAAAGAGCAACAAAAGAGATGAAAACAATATGAAACTCATGTACATATAGAAACCAATATGGTAAACGGACAAAAAGAGTTATTCGGAAGGCAATGCAAGAAAATGACAGCAAGAAAAGATTTACGTAACAAGTCTTATGAAACGGTGAGCCGAAAATGTATATATGCTCAAAATTCACTTCGGTATAATACAAAGATGTATTTTTTAAAGACAAATATAATTAGGGTGGAAGTTTGATGAAATACGTTCTTGTCAATCCTTGGTATAACAGAGTTAATGGCTCGTGATTGGATAAATTCTCCTGATTTTAATGGTACTCAAATAGGTCCAGAAAAAACAACGCAACTTTTTGTATTGGTTTACTGAGACAAGAAGACATGAAATCCCACAGTCGACAAACTGCAAGCTTTGGCTTTTGATCATAGCAGTATAATCTATTTTAAACATATATTTCAAAGACGACTACCAGATTCCACCACAGACAATTTCTGGAGATTTTGAAGCAGTGGATCCTCCTCAGATGTACACACAAAAACTTGAAACAGAATTCCAATTGATTGGAACTACTTTTGTGACAACATTCCTTATGAGAATTTAAAATCTTACACATCACTTAATTTATATTCTCTGTATTTTGTCGATAAATTCACTTAAATATTACAATATATATAACAGTCTAATACAAATAAAATTATATGTAATTATAGTGATAGTTGGAATAGACAGTTCACCTACCCAGCAAAATGTTCGATGCCAAAGATGCAATTCAATCATGGGTGCAAGTGAGCTGGCATGTCATCTTTTTAGCATCTTCATCGATGAATTTTATATGAGCGTGGACCCCAAAAGATGCTATTCATTTTTGGATCCAAAGCATGTCATTTACACCAATGCTTTGACATGTCAGTTTCACCAATGCTTTGGCATGTCATTTCCACCAATGCTTTGGCATGTCATTTTCACCAACCCTTTGCAATGACATTATCATTACGACGAGAGTTTTAACAACATTGGTTGTGATTTCGAGTGTCCGAAAACATCAAGAGTCTCCGATAATTAATCTTATATATTTAGAACAAAAAAAAAATATAAATAAATACACAAAATTCATCTCTATTGGATAGATGGAATGGGTTCAAATGCTGATGAAAAGATCGGATCTTTCACGACTTCCTTTGCATGGGTTCAAATGCTGATGAAAAGATCGGATCTTTCACGACTTCCTTTGCATTGGTTCAAATGCCAATGAAAAGATCGGATCTTTCACGACTTCATGTGAACCAATGCAAAAGATGCCATGAAATCACGTCATCGCATGGAACCCCTTCCTTCAAATTTTGCTGGGTAATTGAGGTCCATTACCGCTAAGACTGGGAATTGAACCCAACACTTTCAAATATCTAGTTTAAACTTCGCCTAACTGCGTAATCAAATAAGTCAGTTGTAAATAGATTATAATTTTTCTTTTTCACTAGTTTCTTTAAATGTGTACTCAACAAATTGTAAGTTACGTCTTTTGGCATTTACGAAAAAAGAAAACCAAAAAAAGTAACTCACACAGCGCCCTGTGCGAAATGTGAGCAGTTTACTGGCACTTTACGTCTGTTGAAATCAAGATACAGTTTACAATTTTTAAGATAGAGCCTTGTAATTTGGTATAGAAGTTTCTATTACTCCTAGGATGATTGGTATTACAAATGGGCTATATCGGTCCACGTTTTGATGTAGCCCCCATATAACTGTAGCACCCGATTTTCCACATTTTTAAGGTTTTAGCTTCATTATCACACCAAAATGACTGAAATTTGGTACTTAGTCTTCGTTGGGGGTATACAACTTTCTACCAAAGTTTTGTCGGTATAGGTCAACTCCTTCATATAGCCCCCATTGAACGGAAGCTCCCGATTTTCGTAATTCTAATGGTTGTGACGTCAATATCCCACCGAAATGACTGGATTTTGTTATTTAGTCTTCCAGGGGGTTATAAAGTATTCCTGAAAAGAATTATTAGTATATGTCCACGTCTTCCTTTATAGGTCCAAGCTTTGGCCATAACCGCCCACTCCCCCAAACATCTACATACATTAAGAAATGACAATACAAAATATATATTTTTAGATATTTATTTTTAGTATAGTGTCATTAATGTGGGAACTGGGTATAATATACGTACTACACGTTGTGGTATAACATATTAAAATACAACCCTACATATAATATGTAAGCCTGCCCCCTTTATTTCAACACTTTTAAAGCTTTTGTACTTTTATTTGTCATTGTGTATTTATAACCTTAAATATTGTGATTGATCTTAAAATTTAAACTTTAACTGACGAAATGCAACACTGTAAAATATACTTAATACTACTATTTTTAGCAACCGTAAAGTACTAATTAAACCATGTGACACTAGATGTTGTTTTCGCTTCTCATGAGTTGTACATAAGTAGAGCGAAACTCAAATTTAATCACTTTGCAATCGGCATTTGAACCACTTGTAGTATCGTTCATTCTTGTAAAATACATTTTTGGCAGTTACAATTGTTGAACAAGCAAAGCAAGGAACATAAATTCCGAAAAACTAATTGTAAGGATTTTATAATAAATAAATAATTCACAAAAACTATTACATGCGTTTTATTAAAATTGTACATTAATATAACATCCATATTACAAATTGGAGGTTTTCTATTTAGGATATATTTGTATAACACGGCTCTTCAAATAACAGCATCTGCTGTAACTATTCTTCGTTTTAGGTGTTTTACAAAGTCCTGCGAAAACTAAACAAATGTGACACTATCTTATTTATAATACGAATGAAATTAGTAACAATAGCCTTCGAATTATAAACAGCAAGGTTTCTTAGCATTGGTGAATCCATTTTGTCTACAACGAAACCAGCAATGAAGTCTAATGCCGGTTCTACTATATACTTTTCAAAAATGTACATATATTAATATTCCAAGGACTCTCGGAAAAAGTAGCATATCTCTGAAACCTGCGCTAACCTGAAGCTATTTTTGGCTTCTGTGCAAACCTGCAGCTATTTTTTGGTTTCTACCTCTCAGAATATGTGCGATTTATTATACCAGCTCACCACAACACATTTTAAAGCCTCCACAGATTATAACAAGTGATCAAAGGTTATAGTCGGGACGGGGCCGACTTTGTGATACCCTACACCACTACGCCTCTACCCCGAAATCTACTTGGTACTGATTGAAAGCTTTGCTGGTCTTCTTGATTCGTATTTTACATGTCTTTAATAAACCAAATAGAAACAGAGGTATTTGTCATTAAAATAAAGACTTCAAAATATTAAAATTGTGATAGCCTGGCGCCTTTGCAATAACTCTGATGTTATACCATATATGCCACATTTTGTATTAATTTAAAGCTCAGATGGTTTAGTTTCATTATCAAGCTCTCACCTTGGAATATGTCCAACAGAAGCAGAAATATCTGACATGGAAATAAAATTCCATAAATTGGAAATTGGGATATCCCAGCGTCTGTGGAAGCGGTGATATTCGCATATGATAAAAAGTTGAATGTTCTCCACATAAGTTTTTTGCCCATTCCGACCCCTGAATATTATCCGACCATTACCAAAATCAATAGGCTTCTTCCTCTATGGTACTCCCAATAACCCTCGTGACGATCCTAACAAAATTGCGGCCTAAACTAAACAAGTGTTTTCAAGCTTAAGGTCATGTTTTTATTTTTATTATTTCCAATATTTCGCAATTCCTTTAAATTGCATCTTCAGGGAAAATCTACAAAATATTTATGTAATACTAGTATAACGCTGTGATACAAAAGGTTGAACAAACAGCACTGAAGAAACAAAATTGCGGCCTGTTGCGTGATTAAAAAAATGGAAAAAAATGGGCTACCTACGCCAACTTTGCGTCATTGCAAAGATGCGATTTTCTACTTTCATAGCCATGCTTTGCTTTTGGAAGGTACCTAACCAGAGCTGTAATATTCGTCATTATAATTAAAGTTACAAAAATGAAAAGTTGGGTTTCATTAGCGATTATTACGATATATTCGTTGTTTGACCACCTACGACAACCCACTTTACATCGTTAGAAAGGCGATATTTTCTTCTTTCATTGCCAGGTTTTTTTGGTGTACCCCGTATAGAAGCTCAGATACTCGCTTTGAAGCAAACGTTGATTTTTCTCCTAATACGTTTTTTGCACATTGCGATCCCTGAATATAATCCGACCATCACCAAAATCAGAATTCTTCCTGCCCTCCAGGACCCCCATTAACCACCAAAATTCGAAAAAATGGAAAAATAGGATGTATTTCCGACTATTGCGACATCTCCGTTATTTGGGCACCTACGCCAACCTACTTTGCATCATTGTAAAGGTGGGATTTTCTACTTTCACGGTCATGATTTGTTTTTGGAAGGTACCTAACCAGAGTTGTGATATTCGTCATTATAACGAAAAATTATAGTCAACTGGCTTACTATTTGTTTATATCACACTATTAGTTAAGCACAGCTATTAGTAGCAATATTTAATGAAAATAAATATTGTAAAACAAAAGTGCAGCTTTAAAGAGCATTTTTAGTTGTTTCGCGGGGTAAATCACAAAACTGAATATGAGACAATTTTCCTGGGATACTTAGCAATGGAATTCAAACAGAATCTCATAAGTTTTATGTAATTTAATTTTTGAGTAAAGTGCCCATATTTCACACGGTGCAGCGTATGAAATTCTGAAAAAAAGTTTTTTTTTTCAGAAATGTATTCCTTATCTGTCTTAAAATATGATTCTAAAAATTTGCGATATTTTGTAAAACCGTTTCCATTTTATAACATTTTTTGCTTCTCCTGTAAACCTATGAAATTGTTACTTACGTCTTCGGTAATTTATGGTAACGATATGAACAAAACAACTCATTCAAAACTTTTCAGAAAGGCATAAAACTTGATCCCAGAAATAATACTACAATTTTCATGACGCTTCTCCTGGGCATGAGTATGCTAATCGTTCGTTACACCACAGTTACCTCTACTCACTACTGTGCTTATATTTTGTATTCTCGAAAATTTAAAAAAGGCAATTTCAAGATTTTTGTTTACATATACAAACCACTCATTTACTCAGGAGGACCATAACTCGATTTTGCAGAAAACGCATTTTAAGCTGTAAAGTTAAACATGATTGGAAATTTCTTCGCTTGGGTGTTTTTACGCCCAAATACCCTCAAACATTGAATGTAACGAAAATATATTTTGGACTCATGCACTACGAAATCACAATATAAACGGTGAATTACTATTAGAGTTGTGCATGAACTTTGACCTAATGATTAAGTAAAGAAAAAACGAAACAGATAAACCGAGACGCACAATGTAACGCCCAAAATGCGGCAAACAGAGGAAACACCAGAGACCTTTACAAGACTGTAAAGAAACTAAGTGGGAAAAATCTCGGACTTCTAATACCCCGGTAGAAGACGAAACGGGATGTCTTACTACATCGAAAGACGACCAAATATAAATTTGGAAAATTCATTTTTGAAAAAAAAACATCATCAGGTACAATTTCATATATCTAGATTCCAACCAACAAACTAGCAAATTAATATTGAAAATCCGGTGGGAACTTTGTAGCCCTCCAATAATTGGAAGTATTGTTTCAGGACAACGTTAAAGTCCTCATTACTATGTAAGTTTGTACAAATATGTATCCATATGTAAGCGTATGTACATACATACATACACTTATTTTCACAGGTGTAACTATCTTTGTTGGCGCCGTAGCAGCAGAACTGCCACAGAATAGTGATTGCGGATGACATGACGCATATGAGATATAAACAATTCACATAATTTATACGCACTTAATAATACATGCATGTACATTGTATATACATACATATGTACATTAGGCGAGATCATCAAATCAAAAATTTAAATTTTTAAGAATCGAATGATTTTCAAAGGAATTGAACATTGTATATTCTTGAAAATTGATTTAATAAACAAGTGTTCTCAAATTTCCTTACACCCTTATATTACACTTTTACCATTATATGGAATTCCATTCATACCCTTCTGATTGATGAATGTACATACGTACATACCCCCAACTGAATCCGCCATTCGCATAAAGGGTGGTATTTTTAATTAGATCTTTGTTAACATTTCACCCACTCAGGAATATAGAGTGAATTAAGTTGAATACCCAACAATGCTAAATACTCAACAAGGGTTAGACACAAACAACTACAAATCTAAATTATTCAACCGTAAGTTTAACGAGTTGTGCGGTTATTTGAATATTGCAGTTATCCACCAACTACACTTTACGTGATCTGTGTGTGTATCTATGCACATGAAGATTTTTAACTGAAAATCAATCTCTTTATGGTTAAGGTATTTGGAATCTGATTATTCGTTAATGAGATTTTTACAAAATTCATATTAAATAATTAAAAATAAGAAATCGGATATATTATTTAACAATGCAAAATATCCTAATATGATAGACTTTAACTAACATCACTTATAGAGATGTCCCGAGAATGTTTAGGGCACAACAATGTAATTTCAAGATGAACCAGGTACGGTTAAAATAAGTTCAACAACGGAATATTCCTATAACTCCCTCGATTTCCTCGGTAACTGCCCAGCAAAATGTTTGTAGCCAAAGAAGTAGTTAAATCATGAGTGCAAGTGATTTCGGACTACATCTTTTTACGTGAAAGAAGTCATGATTTTTACAAGGGCATGGTGCAGTGAGGATACTGTCTAATTTACTTCTTAAGCACACATTTTGCATTAGTTCTTTGTAGTGAATAAATCACAACAACATATGATTCAACTACTTCTTTGGCTACAAACAAAGATGTAGTTCGAAATCACTTTTATTATTTTTTGTATACAAATTACTTTTTATGGATGCAAACATATTGCTGTTATTAGAATTAACAAGAAACAAATTACGTTCTTTGTCTTTTTAAGTTCTTTTTTTGCAAAATTTTGAAATTTCTAAAATGTGAAAAATTTATGAAATGGATTCAAATCGGACATTGTCAAAATGTGAAGAACGGACTGCATTTTTCATGACTCTGCGTGGACTGCTTCAAAAAAAGCTATTCAATCACTACTTCACAAGGAACAACTTCAAATAAATTTTGCTGGGTGTCAAGACAATCACATCTCTTGAAGAGAACTCTGTGACGCCGAAGAAGAAAACAAGTAAAAAAGTGTGAGTCGAGAGTTATACCCTCAGCCTGTGTGAATTGAGGCATCTATGGACAGATCGAATATCGGCTAAACAACCTACATATATCCATTTCCCCAAGACGTATATATTTAGATGGGTTTTCAGAATTTTATGGCCTTGTATTGAATTATGAATTTGCCGATACAAATATCGAGACTTTTTTGGGTATTTATCTTAACATGGTATTTATGTTAATGAAGTTTTGTGAGAGAGGTATCCAAAGATGTTGCCCAATATTGACCCTCTGGAAGGCTGACATACGTTTGGAAAAAAAACTTGCGATGTGCAAAGTTTCGCTCAAATTGGATACTCATTTCATAAGTTATAATGTCCAACGGTTATTTTAATTGGTTCTGACCGGGTTTTTTACAGACTGCCCCCCGAAGAACGCAACGTCGCATTAAATTTGTGAGTGGTAATAGTCAGATATAGTCCATATTCCATTCCAATTTCAAGAAATATTTTGATGGGCAAAGTTCGAGCCAATTCAATTACTCGTTTCGAGAGATATCATGATCATCATTTAAGCGAACATTTGTGTGGGAAGTACCCGAAAGAGTAAACCGATATGGCCCATCTTCAAACTTAATGCAAGTTTGGTGAACATAATAGGCTTTACAAAATTTGGAACCAAAGTTATCGTGTGTTCCAACTAATCAGGCAGAGGGAAAGACAGGCCAAATCGACTTCCAATTGTCTGGAACTTATTTCAGGCGAACATAGGCATATGAAGTCTAAAACCATTATTTCGATGAGGCATTAACTGAAATGCGCCAAATTTTCTTGAACTTTAGAGCAAGCATGGCCACAATTGACACGGCGGTGCCGATGATTTTCGGCAATTTAGACGCACACAACCCGAATGCACAGAAAGAGCGTACAAAAGAGAACAAATGTTTTGATTTGTTATTGTTTTATAGCTTGCGTGAATACAAACTTACTAACACACTGTTATAAGTTGCCAATATTTTGAATACATTAACATTTTCTCCGTTCTCTTTTTGGTCATGCCTGCTTTAGAGAGAGAGAGAGCGGTTCGGTTGTCGTGCGACCCAGCCACAAAACGCAGATGGTGGCCGTAGGGTTTTTTACAGTCTCAGTGCAATTTTCTCAGGAAGTATGATGGTGCCCCTGAAAATGCATGTACCGCCTTAAAGGGGGGCAGCGAATACAAGTTGTTGAAAAAGCAATCAATGCGATACAAGAGCAGTCGCTAAACTTCACTTTTCCGAAATTTTGTGTGGGAGGTACCCGAAGAAGTAGACCGATTCGAGTATGGACTATACTCGAACCTTACCTAGTCTAGTAGAAATTTTACGATGTGCAAAGTATGGAAAAATTGGTTGGTAACGGCCTTCGAGAGTTATTGTGTGCGCAATTCATCGAAAAGTTAAGAACTTTTGTGGGGAAGGTACTCGATGGAGTGGACCGATCTAGCCCATCTTTGAATTTAAACTAAGTTTGGACAAAATACTACGAAGACCAAATTTTACCCCACTCGAGAGTTATCATGAGCATCATTTAAGCGAACAAAATTTGGACCCAATCGGTTGTGCCGTTCGAGAGATATCATGCGCTCCATCCAGCGAGACAGACAGTCGGACGGACATGGCTAAATCGACTGCAAATTGTCAGAAGTAGATTTCGTTCAAACATACTTTGTGTCTAAAACCATTATGTCGATTAGGCACATTTTGGCCGTGTGAAAGTGTACTCTTATATACCCTCGGTAGCCTAAAGGTATAAATACCTCATCGAGGACCGCGTAACTGTTTGGCGCACGCATGAGGATGGACAATAGCATCAAAACTCCTTGCAGCAAGTTTAGACTTAGACAAACATCACCGACTCCCAAGAAGACCAAAGAAGAATTGGAGGACCAATTATCTGATTTTGTTTAAGAACCTTGGGCTGCTTCGAACAAAAAATCTGGACTAAACAATATAAAAGATGTGTAGGACTTCGCTAGATGTCTTTTTTAATAGAATCTTCTTAGGTCATATAACTCGATTAATTAAATTAATTAACCAAAAATGTATTTTATATTAGTAGAATTTTTTTGAATTTTGAAGGTAGTGATCACATGGCAGAGGGAAGGCCAAGACTCCTATATGAAAAAGTGTTATATTGGAAATTGGGAAGATAGGAAGGAATGAAATATATTCTTTGCTTGGCTTATAGGAAAATGTTGGGCATGGATCCAATTATGCTAGTATATGAATTCAAGCGAAAAATACGGTAAAATAATATTTTTGTACACATGGATTTATTTGTCATCCCTGAATTTGCCTAACTTTAGAGCTGATGATGATGATAGAAAATGGAAAGTAATGCAAAACTGTAGAAAACACAATGTCACTGTCATGCATGACGTCTATCTATTACCTATTAGTCTCTCCATAGTTTGATGTAAATTCAATCATATTTCCCAATTTGTTTTTTTTTTTCACTTCAAAGAATTTTAAATCAAAATTCAATTACAACATTTTCAGCTCCATTTCCCTGTTTTATGTTTTAAATTTCCCCCAACCCACATCCGTTGAAAACATCCACTGAGTAGAGCTTTTTCGATGAGTGTTTGGCAAATGGTATAAATTGAATTAAGTACCGTCACAAGTTCCGTCTCTGCCTGTCATATTTCTCCTTTTGGCGAAACGGAAGTGCCATTTAATGTACAACCAGAAAAATGATGTACGCAGATTTTATTTTAAAACTTATTAAAATTGAATTTGGTGTCAATATAAGAATCATCAGTTAATAGAAATTTTACATACATATAAGTTGCTTAAATATTAAATTCATAGGGTTATGACTTTTTTACAACCTCAGATCCGCATTATAGCGGGATAAGCATCTACTAAGATTATATAAAACCTCACGCACAAAATGATTTTAAAATTTGAATTTATCAGATTTATGGGAAGTTTTTTTGAAGTCACTGTATGCAGATATATAATTGAGAATTAATTTTAGAGCCACATGAGATAACCAAGCTGACATAACATTTGTTTCTCACTAATTTTCTTTAATTCTGAGAATCATACAAATGTCGTAAACGTTTTTTTTTTTTTTCAAAGATATAATTTTTTAACAAAAAATCAACATTTTTCATAGTGGTATGTGCATGACTTTTTCAATATTTGAGTGGAATAAACGTTATTTTAGTTATTGGTAGGCTTAAGTGCAAAAAAATCTTTTTTTTAAATATATTTGTGCGTGAACTTTTTTTACATTTCTACGGAATAAGGTTTATTTTAGTGGTTAATAGGCAAAAGTTCATTTTTTTTTGTTGTGTATTGTTGACCTGTTGTATTGTAATTTTTATATGATGATATTTTTCGGCTTAAGGTCAGTAAAAAGGCTTATTCCGATATTTCGATTGACATCGTCAATCATCTTCAGGGAAACTATAAAAATACAAATATTACAATATTTAAAACACAAAACGAATATTTAAAACACAAAAATTATTACTTTGTTGAGAAAGCTGTTGGTTTCTTTCACCGTTTGTGCTAAACTAACTTTTTTGACGTGTGTGCTTTTGTACTAAGTTTCTGTACAGGTGTGCACAGTGGTCTGTATCGCTTTTATAGTTCATTGTAATGTCATTTGGTAATTTAATTTGTCATCGTATACGAAATACCTTGAGTCTTTGATACAAAGAGTCAATATTTACATAAAAATGTCCTTTGGTATGTTCGCTAATAATACTCCATTTTTCCGAAATTGTCCTTATTGCTAAATTTATAATTTTTGAGAAAAAATGTCGAAAAGTCGTAAGCCTAATATGTATACGAGTATTATTTGCAAAGACCAGTGTCAACTTTAAAACGTGGAAAAATTATCAACCCGCATTTTCTACATTCACACATGGAATGGCATGCTGTAATTGAAAATAAGGATGTTTACAACCAACATCAAATGAGAATAATGGCAAAAATCTGCAAAACCTCTCTACGAACGTCCCAGAAAGGACTACGAAAGACTTCTATATTAAAAAGGCAACTTCAAATAGAACTTATTGTTAATGACCAAAGGTAAATCCATCTTTTGGCCACATCACATCTGCGTATCGAACATAGTACGAGAAAGAAATGTTAGCCAACATTACAAAGATGAGTATCAGAACTGAGTTTCAACACAGGCTTTATACGAAGAAATAACGTTTCGTTAAGACTTTACAAGCGCACTAATGTTTACTCCGCTGCGTGGGAAAACTCAAGTAACACTGTGCAACATTTTTAAGGTGATCTTGTGCAAACAATTTGAACTGAGGATTTTTTGAAAGTACAGACCCAAACGACAAGAAACCCTACTTGGGTTTTGTTGTGTCAGATCCAGCTCGGATTTTATGGCCCCATCTAAACATGGTTAAATATTGAGTTTTTAAAGAAATTCGGGGCTATATCTCTGAAATCAATGCGAATCTTCTTCTGACCTCTGAATCAAATTTGTAGATAAGGACAAGAATAAAATATTTGGAGAAATAATGAACTCGAAAAACTACATTTATTGCCTCAAATTTCAAAATATATGCAAAAATTCCACAATTTTTATACATTTGGCACCGTATCTCTAAAACCGTTAATTTTTTCTGAATATTTTCTTTTGGAAAAATATACACAACTCTTCAGAACATGTCATGGTTGTAAAATGCCTCTATGCCGTTGTTTTCAGTACATTTTTTAACGACGATTTAATAAAAATGTCAATAATGTAGTGAAATCCGAAATGCGAGAATAAACTGTTGGTGTGAACTGTGTTTGAAATACGTGTTGTAAAAGATATGATGCAAAATACCGCTGAAACAACATGAAGTAAGCATTTTAGAGTTTCAGAATGTTCTAAAGAATTATTGAGAACTTTATTTGGAAGATTTTTGCAAAATGTTACTAGGTTCAACTCCCAATAGTTTAGCCGCAACTGACCAGAATTTCAGCAATTATGTAAAATTGTTTATATTTTATAGAATTTGATGCCCTAGATGGAGTTTTTCTTATGTAGTTTTCTCACAAGATAAGTTCTACTAGTTTAGGGCTACAATATTGCTAAAGACAGCAAGGCCAAATTCCTATTCGTTTCTGAGATAAAGGCCTGATAAATGCAAAAAAAAAGTGTAGATTTAGCTCGGTTTAGATGAGGCCATAAAATCCGAACTGGATCTGACAGGACAAAACCCTACTAGGGTTTTTGTAGTCTAAATATGTACTTTCAAAAAATTCATACTAGAAGTTGTTTGCATTTTCAGTGTTGCATAGTGTAATACACGATTATTTCAATTATTTTTAATATTTCTTCTTTCCTCTTAACTGACGGTGCAGGTTTCGCTGGTTTTTGTAAATAGTGGAACATATGGATCGACGGCAAGCTACTAAGATAATGATATCTAAAGGACCAATATCTCGAGAAATGACTATACTTTTGACTAAAACCAAAAGGAGAACAAAAATTTGAATACTCGTAAATGTCAATATATGTCTGACGGAAATAAAGGTATCGAACAAACAACGAATTTGGATTATTTTCATCCCAAATCGATGGCCAAATTATTCCTGTTAATCACCCGAAATTATTAAATCCTTTTATCCCTCTAAATATTACTTATGTTGTTGGTCCATTTTGTCCCCTTATTATTTTAAAATCATCAACAATAACTATAGGTTTTTTTTGTACCAACTTTTTCAGTTATCTAATTTTGGTTCCTCCTTGTCCAGAATCAACAATTATAGTTGGATTCGCTGCGTTCATAAAGAATCGTCCATAAGCAAATGCAGCGCGTCATGCGGTCCCAATCCACATGAGGGTCATGTATGGGTATCGTGCTATCAATTCGGCTCCAATACGAAATTATGCGGCTACATCGCACAGTGTCACGACCGTGGCCAAAAATGGTAAAAACTAAATACTTCGTTGAACAAATTTATTGATGGGGAGTGATAGAAAACACATTAATTAAGAAGAATCTGAATTTTGGTTCTGATACGTGAAGTAGTTTTTGCTATATGAGGATTTAAATCCGACAATTTTAGTCAATACGTATTTTTGTGTTTTTTTTCTAAAGTTAATAAATTATATTATGAGTTAATATTTAAAATTTAAAAGTAACGGTCGCTGCAAAAATGGTTCCTAAGTACTCTTGGGATGTAATAAACTTGGCTACACTTTTGTTTGCATGTAAATATTAATCATATGGTGTTTACATTTACCCAAACATGTATTACTAAGTTTATTAATTTTCTGAAGCAAATTTTAAATTGAGTGGAGTGGGAAAAAAATTGTATAAAAGTGTATATCGATATTTTTTGCTGTATGAGTAGTAAAAAGTGAGTACTTCAAATATATGAAGGTCCCAGCTGCAGAGGTTTGCAGACGAATGTGCGAAAACCTCACTGAAAGGATACCCCCTTTTTTAAAAAAAATCGTTTTGCGGTGTTGGCTATAGCGCGAAAACGAATGAACCGATCATCATATATTTTGTGGGCTAATTAAGTGCCTAATAATCTTGCTTTAAAATGAGAGAATTTCAAAAATATCAATTTTTTAAAAAAAAATTGTGAACAGCGAAAATCAAAATTCGATTTTTTACAGAAAATTTACCGCTTTTTTCCACTAATCGGTCAAAAAAAAGGAAATTTCTTATAAAGGGTGTTTTTTTAAGCCCGATAGAACTTGAAATTGTAAAAAATAACACAAAAAATTAAATTGTAATCACAATTTTTTTTATTCGAAAGATCAATACGTGACATTAACATTTGAAAATGATTTAGGGCATATGGGCACCGCGGCTGTTCTTGACGAAGTGCATTTAGGACGTCCAATTTTTGGCCACTTTTTCGAGCACTGCTGGCCGTATGTCACGAATAACACGAACAATGCCGGCCTCCAAGGCATCAATTGTTGCTGGTTTATCAGCATAAACCAGTGACTTCACGTAGCCCCACAGTAAATAATCGAGAGGTGTCAAATCGCACGACCTTGGAGGCCAATTGACAGGTCCACTTCTCGAAATCAACTTATCGCCAAATTTTGATTTCTATAAGTCGATGGTTGCGTTCGCCGTATGGCACGTAGCGCCATCCTGTTGAAACCACATCTCCTCCGGATCAATGTCATCCATATTTTCAAACAAAAAATCATTGATCATGGTGCGGTAACGATCTCCATTGACCGTAACGCGAGCTCCGGCCTCATTTTTGAAGAAATAAGGTCCGATGATGCCACCAGCGAAACCGCACCATACGGTGCATTTTTCTGGATGTAATGGAGTCTGTAGGGTCTCTTGTGGATTGGTCTCACTCCATATGCGGCAATTTTGCTTATTAACAAACCCGTTAAGCCAAAAATGCGGCTCATCGCTGAACGCCACACAAATGACGAAGTCGTCTATAAGTTACGCGAATCGACGACTGATTTTCAAAGTAAATTTGGATAATTTCGTAGCGTTGTTCAAGCGTGAGTCTATTCATGATGATTTGTCAGAGTATACTGAAACAAATAAAAAAAAAGTTTCATCAAAATTTAATTTTTTGTGTTACTTTTTACAATTTAAAGTTCTATCTAGCTTAAAAAAACACCCTATATATAAAGACATGAGTTTGATATATTCAATATGCTCACAAACAATATGAAGACTAAACACCAAATTTCAGTCATATCGGGTGGATATTGAGGCCACAACACTCAAAATACCGAAAGTGAGGAGGCACGGTTCTATGGGGGCTATAGGAAGACAAGGACTTATACCGACATATTTCTAGTGGAAGGTTATAAGTCCCCCTACGAAGACTAAATACCAAATTTCAGCAATTTCGGTGTAATAATGAGGCTAAAATCTTCAAAATACCGATAATCGGGAGGTACCGTTGTATGGAGTCTATATCAAAACGTGGACCTAAGCCCACAATTCTCTGTTGGAATATTTGATACCTCTGCCGAAGACTAACTACAAAACTTGAATACATTCGGTTGGTCATTGTGTCTAAAACATTCAAAATACCGAAAATTGGGAGGTACGGTTCTATGGGGGCTATATCAAAACGTGGACCGACCAACCTAATTTTTTGTACTGAAGATTGTAAGTCAATAATAGCTACGTGTTACAAAATTGATGCATCTACGACAACTCCTTCTATTTTTGGCCACAGTTAATATGAACTCGCGACATTGTGCATCGTCCTAATCGTAACTGGGCTAAAACACCTCATATTTGTATTGGCAGCTTCCGATCTTCTCCAGCCTGCGCAAGTGCAACGATGTGAACGATATTCATACTTGTACTTTGCATGCTGATGTTCGGCAACTGGGAAACGGCTCTTTCATATACGGCATAACAAACTTCTTCGACTTATCACTCTCGGGGTGCTCTATAAATTGCCCTTCTTTCGTGGATTCGAGAATGATTTAACAATTGCCCTGTTACACAATTGCATTGCTTCAGGTGGTCGAGCCACTTTTGCCGCTTATTCTTGCCTACTAATCTGTTGACTTCAAGGGTAGCGTGTTGATCACGCTAACTCGCTAGTACCTTCGACACTGTTGCGAAATTTGGTCTAATTTCGGGTATTAAATCAGAAGATATGTAGCGAGCAGTTGTAGCTGTGCTGATGTCCCGTAAAATTCTCTCAGCTACCAGAGGATCCGATGGAATAGCCAGCTCTCTGCAGCGATGATTGGTAAATTCTCTTAACACTTGTCAATCAGCACGGTGCACAGTGCGAAATATGGGCACTTTAGTGGAACTTTAATCATAACTTTTAATGCGAAGAACGTAGGTTACTAAAATTGCCCAAAAATGTTTTATATAGTTGAGGGTCATATGTGGATAAATATGGGCCACATAGACCTGCGGTTTCCTATAGCCCCCACATATCGGTGGTGACCGTTTTTACGTATTAGGTTCATTTTTCACCCGATTTTGCTGCAAATTGGTATATTGGGGTTTCAGTAGATGGAAAACATATGTACAAAATATTGTCAATATCTGTTTGCGTATAGGTATATTATAAAGATTCCAAGCACATTTACCAATCTATTTGTTTGCATTTTGGTATTTTATGTTCTCCGTAGGTAGAAAACCGAAACATTAGCAACGTATATTCTCGTTTTGCTATAGCCCCAATATGAGGGGGCACACCATTTGGGATATATAAATGGTGTTATGTAATTATTGCCAACCGAGTTTGGTTTACTTTAAAATTTGTCTTCATTGAATAGAAAATATTCTAAAAAACAATTCAGAGCATAAATCCTTGCTTTGGCCCCTCCCCCCAATCATCCACATACATTAGTAAATGAAAATAAAAAATAAATAATTTTTTTAAATTTTTTATTTATAGTATAGTGTCATTGATATAACATAAATTTTACAAATTGAACGTTTCGACTGAGCATATGTTTATCTTATTACACGGTTCTGCAAATGAGTATATCATCTAAAAGCATCTGGTGCAACTATGCTTTGTTTTAGATACTTAACGAAGTCATGAGAATACTGCTCAAATTTGATCATTTTTTTCTATAAAATGTGAATGAAACTCGCAAGAATAGCCATAAAACTATTAAAAACAACATTTCTTAGTATTGGTAAACCCATTTTGGGATAAACGAAACCAACATTGACGTCTAATGCCGGTTCTTCTATCAAATTTTCAAAAATATAGATATATGAATATTCCAATGACTTTCTGAAAAAGTCGCATATCTCGCAAACCTGCGCGAACTTGCAGCTAATTTTTGGTTTGTCTATAGAAAAATATCCTACATCTCAGAAAATGTGCGATTTATTCTGCAATTCACCACAAAACATTAAAAAACCTGCAAAAAGCACATTTTTGGGGAACGAATAGCAACCAAACTAAATTAGATATTACAAATCTATAAACGCCAAATAATAAAAAAATTTTCGAGAATTATAACAGCAACAAAAACTGTAGTCAACTAACGTACAATTTGTTTGTATCACTATATTACTTAAGCAAAGCTAGAAGCAATTTTTTAAGAAAATAAATATTGTAAAACAAAAGTACAACTTTTAAGTGCATTTCTAGTTGTTTCGCGGGGTAAATCGCAAAACTGAATATGAGGCATTAGTCATGGGGTACTTAGCAATAGATTTCAACAGGAATCTCATTAGTTCTATGTACTTTAATTTTTAAGTAAAGTTCCACTAGAGTTCCCATATTTCGCACTGTGCGGTGCGCCTTAATTAACTTTAAATGGAGGGTGCAATGTTCATAGATAAGAAAAAAACAAATAAAAAATAGCCAGAGGCATGCAAACTAACGTGTGAAATTACGCATACGCAGTGTTTTTCGTACAAACGACGTGGGAGATTGGAACGACGTAGTGAACTAGATAGTTCCATCTAGTTCAATTGGCACAACTCTTGTCAAGGGAAATGACGGGTTGCCTGGAGACGTCCTTTATCAGACCGCGTTCTACAAAGGTGATGTCTGGAGAGCTGTTACAATCTCCTCTTATCATCGCGAACGCGTCTTTGTTCATCGTGCAAAATGTGGGGCTATCATTTTGTTCAGCCAGCGCTGTACCCCACCTGGTCATAGGCTAGGACGGAATGTCAAAATTCATGGTGAGTACTGAAGTCCCCTAATACCTGGCGGTTATAGCCCTAAAAAGTAAATTAATATCAGGGATACAACGCGGGGTATGTGCACACTAAGCAGCTCTACCTCAGCCATACCACTTCGACTCATACTTGCGGTCTTCAGTTTAATTATAATTTACTAGCAAAATGCCCGCTACTTCGTATGCGGAAAAGGAATAATATACAAATAAACAATATTTAATATGGTGAACACTGAAAATTTGATAGTAGAATTGATATTTACTTGATATTCACTTCAAAAGCGGCCTAAATTTTAAATTCCAGTCCATTATTAGAACGGTATGGGTATTTTGAAAACTTTATCCACATTTTCCAACCGAATTTTGGAATTTGGGATATCCACATGTAGAAAACCGTTATTCCACAGATGTTACCCTATATAACATTCAATTTTTGAGACATTTTATTTTAGGCCCTTTTATTCTCAGGGTGTTAAATCTTTTAGTAAAACATTAGCCGCATAGATCTATTTTTTTAAAGGGACTTACTATAACGTTCAGAATAAACAAAAAAAAATAAAAAAAATTTTTTTGAACAGATAAGTTTGAATTTTGATTGCAGTACATTATTTTGAAACCGAATTCGTGTTAACATAAAAAATAGTACAATTTGTAAAATCCAGGACCTTAGCTGAAATTTTACAGTTTTAGCTCTACTTGTTCACCCAATGCCAATAGTATTACATGTAAAAACCTCTGACAATGAACCTGACAAATAAATAATAAATCAGAATTCCACCTCTATTCCTGAGCCCAATAAAAAATTTATTGCAATTTTGTACTTTTATAGCACTAATTAAATAATTCCAGCTTCATTACTACACCCAACGTCAAATTTAACGCCATTTAGTACATTTCGTATTTATTAACAAATCAACCAGCCCTCAGCCTAAATTCAGAATTTGCAAGCATTTCAAAAAATCCTTATCTAAACACCAACACAAACGCTCATACAACAATTAGAAATTCCTCCTATATCCCTTCTTGCAACACCAAACTGGTAGCAAATTTAGTACTTATAACATGTATAAGTTTCAAAACTATATCCCAACCACGATTTAGTATTTTTCGTATACATAAATACGAATTTCCAAAACTTCCTTTCTATCTTCACTCTAAACGCCAACTGCTATACTAATACCGAATTTCACAATTTCAGCTCTACCCCGTTACACAATAACAATGTAAACCAAAATCTGTGCCATTTAGTAATTTTCGTACACCTATAGTACGTATATCCACAACCACATCCATATCTCAACCCTACACACCAACAGCGGCAATAATACCAAATTTCCGAATTCCACCTACATTCATAATACCATTAATGCTTTTCAATAACTATCCCCAACAAAAATTCCGAATTTAGGGTTCCACATCTATCCATTCACCCAAATCTAAAATGTACCAAATTTAGTATCATTTAGTATTTTTCATATACATAAGTTCCAAGAGTAATCTAAATTCCAAATTTCAGGATTCCAGCTCTCTCCGTTCACCCAAATTCAAATTATACCATATTTAGTACTTTCTGTACCCATAAGTACGATTTTCCAAAACCACCTAAAACCTACACTCCAATAGCAATCTTAATTTCAAATATCAGGATTCCAGCGCCCTCCGTTCACCCAACTCCACATTGTACCAAATTTAGTACTTTTCGTACCCATAAGTACGAATTTCCAAAACTTCCTTAACCCTACACTCCAACATTAACCTTAACTCAAAATTTCAGGATTCCAGCTGTATCCGTTCTTCCAAATCTAAATTGTACAAAATTTAGTACCATTTAGTACCTTCTGTACTCATAAGTACGAATTTCCAAAACTACCTCAATCCTCCACTCCAAAAGTAGTCTTAATTCCAAACTTCAGGATTCCAGCTCTATCTGTTCACCCAAATCCAAATTGTACCAAACTTAGTGCCATTTAGTACTTTCCGCAACCATAAGTACGAATTTCGAAAACTATCCCATATCGCAATCCTATACTCCTTCAGTAATCTAAATTTCAGGTTTCTAGTCCTATCCGTTCACCCAAATCCAAATTGTACCAAATTTAGTACCATTTAGTACTTTTCGTAAACATAAGTACTAAAACTACCCCATATATCAATCGTACACTTCAACAGTTATCTTAATTCCAAATTTCAAGTTTCCAGCTCTACCCTTTCACCCAAATCCAAATTGTACAAAATTTAGAACCATTTAGAACTTGTCGTACACATAAGTACGAATTTCCAAAACTACCCCCATATCTCAATCCTATACTCCGTCAGTAATATTAATTCCAAATTTCAGGTTTCCAGCTCTATCCTTTCACTTAAATCCAAATTGTACTAAATTTAGTACCATTTAGTACTTTCCGTACCCATAAGTACGTATTTCCAAAACTACATCAATCGTGTACTCAATAAGTAATTTTAATTATAAATTTCAGGATTCCAGCTCTATCTCTTCACCAAAATCCAATAGTACCAAATTTAGTACCATTTAGTACTTTCCGTACCCATAATTAGGAATATCCATAACTACCTCAATCCTACACTCCATAAGTAATCTTAATTCCAAACTTCAGGATTCCAGCTCTATCTGTTCACCCACATCCAAATTGTACCAAACTTAGTACCATTTAGTACTTTCCGTAACCATAAGTACGAATTTCCAAAACTATCCCCATATCTCAATCCTATACTCCGTCAGTAATCTTAATTCCAAATTTCAGGTTTCCAGCTCTATCCTTTCACTTAAATCCAAATTGTACTAAATTTAGTACCATTTAGTACTTTCCGTACCCATAAATACGTATTTCCAAAACTACCTCAATCCTGCACTCAATAAGTAATTTTAATTATAAATTTCAGGATTCCAGCTCTATCCTTTCACCCAAATCCAATTTGTACTAAATTTAGTACCATTTAGTACTGTTCGTACACATGAGTACGAATTTCACAAACTATTTCCCTTTATAAACACCACTTCCCAACCTTCATTTCCATACCAAATTCCAAGTTCCTAGCCAAATCCGTTCAAAATATACAATTGGTACTAAATTTAGTACTTTTCGTACACTTAGAGGTCGAATTTCCAAAAACCCTTTGGTACACCTTTCTAACTCTCCATCAGTTACCCTCATTCCAAATTTCAGAATTCTAGCTCTTCCCATTTGCCTAATACAAAGGGTACCTTTAGTACTTTTTAGTACTTTTCGTACCCTTCTAGGTCGAATTTCCAAAAACCCAGCCTTATCTCACCCCTACACATCGACTGCAATCCACAGTCAAAATTTCAGCTTTCTACCTTCAGCGGTTTCGTCTGGGCGATGATATGTCAGTCACTCACTCAGTCGCTCACTAAGCTCTTTTATATATATAGATTTCAATTTTATATATGTATATAGATAACAGACGGACGAACTGACGTCATATAGCTTGAACGATTTATCTTGTATGAAGACTGGTGTGTTACATGAATTTCGGTCAACAAACTTTTAATACCCTTTAGTCATTGTTGTGTAGGGTATAATATAAATCATGAAATAAGAATATTAGCCGTTCAGTTGAAAAAGGCCCATTTTATGAGCTAAATATTATCGGATCATCAGAAAAAATGTAGTCTTCTAAAATAGAAACAGTCTTGTATATTTTGGTTATACCTCACTAGGAAATGTCAATAGTTCCATTTTCATATAAAAGCAACAAAAATTTAGACCTTAAAGTAAAATCTTGTTACATCTTTCACATATTTTTGCAAATAGCTCCATTATCTTACCCCAACACTGAAATAAAAATGTAGAGCTTCAAAATGTTTATATTTTTCACAATAAATTTTTATTTTTTAAGGTTTACTATTTATTTCATTTCTGTCTATATAGACACATTTATATTTCTTCCGAATGGACTAAAGATTCTTCATTCATATCAATGAGTGCTCAATTATATGGGACCCCCTTGTTACCATTTGAAGAAAAGATTTGTAGTGTGCATCGATGAATTAAAAAAAATTTGATCAATATAGATACCAGATGAACTCCTGAGACAAAGCATGCATTTTTCCTCAGCCTTATCGCTCGCCGCTGGGGTGGGGTCTTGTCAGCATTCATCTGTTATTCAAGCCAACTACTAGTTAAAATTTCATTGCATGCTTATTTAAAAAAAGGAGACAGGATATACAGTGAAAAACGAAAAGAACTAAAAAGGATCTATAGTCCTAAGTGGAAACAGATACATGAAAGTCTATGTTCACCAAACATTGATTCAATGCCATGCTCAGATGATACTGCATGGATAGCCCTCCCTTCCAGTTTACCATCTGTAACCTCATAAGGAAACCCTCACCTTCAATAATGGTAAACCCACAATCAACTACCCTACAACCTCTCTGAACCCTTTATAAATCAAACTAGAATAACTATTTACTCCATATTAGGAAAACCATTCATTTTATTAAACCAAAAAGATTTCATTTCTTTTATAATTATAATTCATATAATTGTAATCAGCTTAACAATAGGAGAAAATATAGATGGAAAGTAACATCAAGTGATTTAAAATTTACATCTACGCCGAACATATTAAAGTAAATTCAACTAAATAACAAGAATGAGTGAAATGTGTGACAAATATTGTATCAAGAAATCGATGATCAAATTCCATTCAAATTATATTCCAAATTTCATTGAATCTAATTAATCATAGAAATTTTTTTTCATTACAAATTATGCGAAATTACGTCATAATAGTAATAAGTAACAATCAACGAAGAGAATAATGAAATAAATTGTTTATATTATATGCGGTGATAATAATCTGAAATTTTGTAGCTAATCGACAGATGTTAGCAAAACTGTATGCTGGGCAAAACAAACAAAACGAAATGTTCATCGGTTTGTGTGCTCCATTTATGTTCTTTCTTTTTGTTTCAAAACAGCTGTTAGGTCATTCAACTTTTACACTCTTTTTAACAGCGCAATGTTAACGAAAACTGCTAACTTGTAACCAACTTTCTCACAAATAAATCTTTGAATTGGTTACGTGATTTTTTTAACAATGCACCAAATATCAATAATCAAGGCTTATATAACTAATTGTATGGACATGGTACTTTGAATAGTTAATATTAATTAAAAATTGTTGCAAAAGTGCAAACAGGTTTAAAAAAATTAAAAGTTTTGTAAGCAGTGCTTTTCAAACTTTAATCTCTCATGTGAACAGTTAAAAGAAATGATTCTGTTTTAACAGCGATCATTCTGTTAACCTGAGATGTAACACTGACAGATCCATACAACTAGTACAGAGGCATATATGTGACAGGAAATAAAAAACTTAACGAGAAACAACAGGAAAATCCTTTAAATGATTTTTAAGTAGAAATTTAGTGAGGTTAAAAATGTTTTTTTCCACAAAGTTTGAAAAAAAATATTTTTAAACAAAATAACAAAGTTAAATTATCTTAATAGTTCAAAGAGGGGAGTAACGGTATACTCTCAATTACTAATTATCTTGTTGTTTCTTGTTCCATTCAAATATAAATGTTTCTCACTTACTTTGTCAACAGCGGAGCTCCCTCGATGAAAGGCCTTTCGATGCGGGGGTGGAGGGTATCAGCAACCATCAAACTCCAGTCAAATGAGGAAATAATTTTATGATTCCATATACCTTTTTTTTAATTACCACGATTTTCCAATATTTTGGTGCTTTGTATGATTTTTTTAATTTTTTTTTTTGTAATGAATCTTTTGCTATTAACTTAATAAATTTATTCTTTTTTTTTTTGTTTCATTGAACCGAATTGTTTTCTTCTCTTCAAAGTTCTAACCACTGTTTCACTACCGTCTGTTTCAGATTATTTACCGCACACTTTGAGAGGTATTAACAATATTTTAACATAAATTTAGACATGCAATGAGAGACTTTTATCATGCAAATTAAACTAGAAAAATATTTCTTTTTCCGAGCCACTGGTTAAAGTTTATAATTTTTTTTCGTTTCAAATTGGAAACTTGTTCACTTATACCACACTTATTTATAGCCAGTCTAACACCAAATAAATATCCTTAAGACTCCGATAAATTATGATTTGGCTGATTTCCAGAGCAATCGCTATTCCGTCAACGGCACACAAGGCACTGAGAACAATAAATTTTCGCAATTCTCACTAGACTCAGCAGAATAAAGATCAGCCAAATGTGGACATGTGGAACTGGGGAAAACAAAGTGTCCTAAAGACGGGTAAAAGAGGGTAAGAGGGGAACCATTAGCACACATAGAAGAAAGATCACGCAGATTAATATGTAATCTTACCAGTGATTCATCAACCAAAAGGAACACAAACGTTTTGTGATCAATAATTCTTAATGATCCAAATGGCAATAAAGAAAAATTAACAGCAAGGGCCAGGTTTTCAGTTTTTCCAAAGGAAGATGAATATGCCAACGCTTTTGACTTGCATTGACTGTGCAAAAAGTTGTTATTAAAATCTTAAGAAAGACGAAACTTTCTTCCAACTTTCAGTATCCGTTTTTATCTAAAGCAATCACACCAGGATGATGATTATCCAAAAAGGATATAGATGTCTTTACCAAAATCGACAAGACTGGACCTCAAGTGGACGTGTGGTTAGTTACAAGGTTGGAAGAAAGTGAGCAAGATGTCTTCTTAAACCAAAATTTTTAACTTCGGAGGCAATAAAGTTATTAAAAGCCGAATACTAATACCATCCTATATTTCCAAAATCAAATATGTCTTCTTTCTATACCGATTGTTTAACCACTACAAGGAGATAAAACGCTTAGGTATAGGTTTCTGAGTGAAATAGCGATCATAAGCGAGTAGCTAGTAGCTAATTTTCAGTTTAGAAGGGGAAATTATAGCATCAAAGTAACGAGTAAAACGATCCAATCTCGTAAAATTCTTGACGATTAGAATTTCGGTGTTCTTCATATTTGTTTTTATTTGTCTTTATTGTTGTACGTAATTTTTAAAGTACAAATAAAACAAAATTACTAACTAAATGTTTTAACAGAAGAAAAAAAATAAATAAAAAAAATACGGTCGAGCCGGGAGTTGAACCTGGGTTCCTAGCATGGTAAGCCGAGACACCACCTCTAGGCTACCGAATGCATTAGAGTTACAACGGTTAAACGCTAAAATGGAACTAAACCACCCTTTGCGTATGTCAATCACAATTGATGTAAGCATTAACAGATGAAGAGGAGATAATCCAAGATCTATAAATATATCATCACTGTTAATGGAACTGAGATTAATGTAAATATTAATGTTAATTAACATACTACCAATTAATAAAACCTATCCAAAGTGTCCAAACTCGTAATCTAGTGGGTGCCAAAACCAAAGAAATGTGTTCGCATATGAGTAGTAGCTACATGCGCCACTACAAATGCCCCCCACCAAAATCAGGCTTAATGCGCTATGCGGACATTAAGGCTGATCCCGCATGTAGATACTCTTTTATTGACGCATATCCTTTGCGTGATAAGTTCCGATCGGTCTGCCTTGGAGGTCTTCCAATTCATAATAGCATGTTCCCAGTTTTCGCCTCACTCTACATTTAATAAATGTGGGAGCTAACTTTGAATTGTATCCTTTTTCAAAATTGCTTTGGCTAAAGTTTCTACGGTAGACTTCCTGGCCTACACTATACGAAACCTGTCTCGACCTCAAATTATATTGTTTCTCGTTACACTCCTGCCGTTTTCTCATCACATCTGCTGCTTTGGACCTCACTATATCGAAAGTATCTGACCTACTGAAATTCATAGATCTGTCCTCTAGAGCGTTTAAGTCCCGTAACAGTTTATAGGTGGATGCGTTAGTCACCATTTGTTGACCAAAGGCCATAAAATATGGAGAAGTTCCAATAGAGGTATGAACAGTTGATCTCAAAGCGCAAGCAATGTGGCTTAAATTGGCATCCCAGTCCTTCTGGTCGGGCTTGACGTAAGCTTTGATGGCCGAGATGACAGATCTATTTACTCTCTCTGACGCATTTGCTTGCGGAGAATGCACTGCGGTATAAGTATGGGAAATTTTGTAAGCATCTAAGAGGTCATTAAACTTCTTGGCCCTAAATTGGGTACCATTATCCGAAATAATACTCTCAGGAACGCCAAAAGTATGGAATAGTTCCTCTTCCATATATTTAATTACGACATCGGCCGTAAATTTCTTTACCGGACGAAGAAATAAAAACTTTGAAAAATGATCCAAGACTATGAAGATCCCAATATTTCCTAACTTGGATCTGGGGTAAGGACCTATAAAATCAATATACAGTCTTTGGAAAAATCTATGAGTTACCCCAGTATCACCCATGGGAGGTCTCATTGTCACATTCGGGTGCTTGGTGCTTTTACAAATCTCGCAGGAGTTGACATAATTCTTCACATCGGATACCAAGTTGGGCCAGAAATAATACCTACGGATTCGCTCTATAGTTTTGTGAATTCCGCTATGAGATGATAAAGGGTCATCATGGTGTTTTTTCAATACCTCAGGAACCATACTTGAGGGTATCCATAACTTCCACGACAAATCATCTAACACCGGATCACCAACAGCATGGTTGGTTCTCCGATACAAGTAACCATCAATGATCTTTAAGTCAGGAGTTGCATTAATATTGTCTTCCACCCTCTTCAGCAAATCCCTATACTCTTCAGAGGAAAAATGTTGAGATTCCAAATCCACAAAAACTCCACTCTCATTTCCGACCTCAGACAAAGAAAATATCCCCGACAAGTCATCTGTGTTGGTACGCGAAAGCGCATCAGGAACTACGTTCTGCGACCCCTTTCTATGTTCAATTCGAAACCGATACCCTTGAAGTTTTAAAGCCCATCTAGCCAGCCTGGTGCTTAAGTCAGATTGGGACATGAGCCACTTAAGAGAAGCATGATCAGTGATCACCGTGAACTCATGTCCCTCGACATAAGCTCTGAATTTCTTAATGCAAAGCATCGCTGCTAAGCATTCCTGTTCGGTGACGCTATAGTTGCGTTGGGCTTGGTTTAGCTTCTTCGACATAAATGCTATCGGAAGCTCATCGCCCTCCGCATTCTTTTGCACCAATACTCCTCCTATTCCTGTCTTGCTTGCATCACAGTGTATGAAGAACGGCTGTGAGAAGTCAGGACTGTGCAACACAGGGGCTGTGCTAAGAATGGACTTTAATTCTTCAAAGGCTTTTTGGGCCTCATTAGTCCAAACAAATTTTCGATTAGTTTTTAAAAGATCTGTTAAAGGGCATGAAATCGCAGCGTAGTTCCTAATGAACTTTCGGTACCAACCAGACATACCGAGAAAACGTCGGACTTGCTTGACTGATCTGGGTGTAGGAAATTCGGTGATAGCCGAAATTTTATCAGGGTCAGTACGTATGGTTCCTTCGCCAACCACATAACCCAGATAACGAACCTCTGTTCTGCAAAACTTGCTTTTTTCAACATTGATAGTTAACCCTGCACTTCGAAGACACCTCGCCACTTCCTTAAGCACCTCAATGTGCCTTTCGAATGTTGGAGATACCACCAGAAGATCGTCCAGGTAGACCAACACCTCAGCCCTGAGAGACGGCGGAATTACCCTGTCCATTAGCCTGCACATGGTCTGCGGGGCGTTACAAAGGCCAAATGGCATGACCTTGAAATGGTACAGGGGTCTCCCAGGAACTGTGAAGGCAGTCTTACCTTTCGACGATTCGTCTAGTGGTATCTGCCAAAAAGCATCCTTAAGGTCCAAGCTGGATATATATTCTGCCTTAGGCAGTCGGCTTAAGATACCCTCTATGTGAGGAAGTGGATAGGCATCCCCTTCTGTAACAGAGTTAAGTTTTCTGCTGTCCAAACACAAGCGATTTTTGCCTGGCTTCCTATGTAAAACAATAGGTGAAGACCAAGGACTTGTGGATTCCTCTATGACACCCATAGATATCATCCGATCGAGCTCATCATAAATCAGTTTCTCTATCGCCGGAGAGACGGGGAAATGCCGTTGCTTAATGGGCACAGCATTACCGGTGTTAATGGTGTGCGAAAGAAGATTGGTTTTCCCCAGACCCTCTTTCGCGAATGATGGAAACTGATCTATGGCTACTTGAAGCTTATATTTCTGTTCCACTGTTAATTCCTTCTGATCTAAAGTGGAGCAGATGTCAGTAGTTGAAAAACCTAAACTGCATATATCGGTGAAAAATGAAGGGGGAAGCAGGTCATACGATTTCCAAAAATCAACACCTAAGATCAGATCCTGAGACAGGCTCGGAACTACGTAGACTGTCAATGGAAGACTTTTCCCTCTAAAGACAACATCAGTTGTAAAAATACCTGCAATATTTTGCGGCTTACCATCGGCAGTATTTACGGTGGTATTCAACTTTTTGTAGGGATGTTTAGATGACAGGAAATCAACGGCAGCTTGCGAACCAAGGCATGTTACCGAAGCACCCGTATCCATCAAACCCATCATAACTTTTCCTAACAATAGCACTTGAGCATAAGGTCGGACATCTCCTTTCCTTTCTAGGAAGGAAATTGCGAAATTCTTCTTCATAGTCTTGACTGTTTTCCAGAAATTTTTCATCCTCATAGACGAACGAGTAACTTTGGGTTCCTCATTGAAAATTCTCTTCCTGGTTTCCAAATATTTTTCTAATCTTACATGAAATGGGATAATCTGACGGGGCCTTTTTTCAACCGATGAATAGTTTTGATGTACAATTAAGCTACCCTGAGGCTCTTGACATGAATGTTCTAAGTTCTTTGGGGGACAATCAGATGAGGAACTGGAACGATTTAATATTTTTATAGGGTTTGAGGGGATTTCTGTGTTATCTGAGGCTTGGCTGCACTTTTCAGTGCCGATCCTCGGAAGTTTTTTGATTCGGCACAGGTTTTGCAGTTGGGCTTATAAATTTGGGGGGTACCACAACCGTAGCAAAATACCGTGCGGTCGGCTAGACATTCCTGGTACCTATGTCCAGGTTCCCTACAGTTCCAACATACCGCAGTCACCTCAGAAACCTCTTCAACTTCTAACAACTCCCGATCGTTGGAATCTGCCAATTCTAATTCAGCAACACGTTTGGGTACGTAACTATTTCGGGGACCAGAGAAACCATGCCTTCGGCCGACGTCCTGCAGGAAAAATTCTCTTCTACGGCATATTTCCCTCAACTGGCTTACCGATGTAATGGTCATGTTGAGAATTTCGTGCTGGATATCGGGCTGTAAATTGCGACGTAAAATCTCCACAAGGGTTTTGTCATCGAGAGGTCTATCCAATCTGTCAACTAAATCGATCACGGAATCATAAAAGCTGTCGAAGGATTCGTTGGCTTTCTGTTTCCGATCACGAATAAGTTCCCTATAATCGAGGTCAGTCCTTGAGTCCCTATACTGTTCTCTCAAGGCCCTACAGAGATTAGACCATTGAACCTCACGAACGGTACGGTGAAATCGCCAATACCAATCGCTGGCCTTTCCTTCAAATAGAGCACTGGCGCTTCGACACAAAATCTCGAAATCGCCGTTTAAAGTCTGTTTCGTCAGAGCTTCGACCCGATATATGAAACGGTCCACAGGCAAACTAGTCGAATTGCCACTGAACTTAATCCTCCAATTCGCAATGATCTGACTGACTTTGTCAGGACGACACCCTAGATCGGAATTTGAACCTGGAAAACTAGTATTTGACCTATTGACGGAATTCCCCTGATTATTTCTACCATTGGAATCGTTGTTACCCTGATTGCCATCTGAAGGAGGTATCCCCAGCAATTCTTCCAGAGCCCTTCTCTCAATATCATGTACATCGGACATAACAGGATTATTTCTGTTTGGAGTAGGCGAAGAGGCATTGGCAGCTTGTGACGGGTTATTAATAATCAGACGAGCTATGCTAGCCTCTACACTCCTCTCAACTTCAGTAGCTATCCGACTTGACATTGATTCCAAAAGCCGAGATTGCTGATCATTAACAGCTGAAGTGATCAAGTCTCGAATACTGTCTAATGTCAAAATAGGCTGAGACGCTGCTGTACTGGTCGAAGGATTCAAATCCGCATTCGATTCCTCAGTTCGATTGGCGTCATAATTTCGTGCTTTCGAAGATGACCTAGTTTGCATAGAAGAAGCAGGCTTCTGCCCACCTGTCTGATTTGATTGTTTGGTGTCTTTAATAATCCGTGAACCACATACCGGACAATCCGAATGGGTTTTAATATAGTTCGTGATACATATCCTATGAAAAGGATGTTTACAAATAGTTTCCGCCAATACGGATGGATTCTGTATAGAAGACGAACAAATCTTACAAACCAACACATCACTCACACCTGCGGCTCCAGCCATCGACGATTCATCAAAGCTTCTTTCAAGAGGCATGATAATTTAAAAATAGTCAACTTTTTCGAAACTCAATAATTATCAAAATAAGGTATGAAATATATAACAAAGGAATCAAAATATTCCACAAAAAAAAACGATGAAAATATCCAACAACAAGTTTGATTTATTCAGGAGAACAGAAAAGTAATATAGGGTATAAACATTATGAAATCAAAAGTTTGGCAAACGTAGCAAAAAGAAAATGAAAAGGATAGACAAAAAGAAAGTATCGGACCATAGATAATGATAGAACTTTCCGATGGTAAAAAATCTCATCGATAAGATTTTAAATGTCCAATCGAAAAATAAGAATAGTAGAAAAATCCATATAGTCTTTAAGGTTCAAGTCAGACTCAGACTTCTGTCCAGGACCTGTAATCTTTCGACCTAAAAACCCAAGGAATAAACTACAAAGGGAGAAGAGGAAGATAACGCCATTCCTGGTAATATGAATTAGCACAGCTGCATTCAACTCATAAAAATTCCGGCGAAATTCTGTTATCAAACCATGGAAAAGGAAAATATGTATAAGAGAAGCAAAATAGAAAAAGAAAATAAAAACAGGACCTGAGTGAGAAAATTCTACGATATGAAAATATCAAGATGATTTAAAATTTTAACAAACGACATTTCGAACCCACTCTGGCCCCACGTTGGGCGCCAAAAACTGTAGTGTGCATCGATGAATTAAAAAAAATTTGATCAATATAGATACCAGATGAACTCCTGAGACAAAGCATGCATTTTTCCTCAGCCTTATCGCTCGCCGCTGGGGTGGGGTCTTGTCAGCATTCATCTGTTATTCAAGCCAACTACTAGTTAAAATTTCATTGCATGCTTATTTAAAAAAAGGAGACAGGATATACAGTGAAAAACGAAAAGAACTAAAAAGGATCTATAGTCCTAAGTGGAAACAGATACATGAAAGTCTATGTTCACCAAACATTGATTCAATGCCATGCTCAGATGATACTGCATGGATAGCCCTCCCTTCCAGTTTACCATCTGTAACCTCATAAGGAAACCCTCACCTTCAATAATGGTAAACCCACAATCAACTACCCTACAACCTCTCTGAACCCTTTATAAATCAAACTAGAATAACTATTTACTCCATATTAGGAAAACCATTCATTTTATTAAACCAAAAAGATTTCATTTCTTTTATAATTATAATTCATATAATTGTAATCAGCTTAACAATAGGAGAAAATATAGATGGAAAGTAACATCAAGTGATTTAAAATTTACATCTACGCCGAACATATTAAAGTAAATTCAACTAAATAACAAGAATGAGTGAAATGTGTGACAAATATTGTATCAAGAAATCGATGATCAAATTCCATTCAAATTATATTCCAAATTTCATTGAATCTAATTAATCATAGAAAATTTTTTTCATTACAAATTATGCGAAATTACGTCATAATAGTAATAAGTAACAATCAACGAAGAGAATAATGAAATAAATTGTTTATATTATATGCGGTGATAATAATCTGAAATTTTGTAGCTAATCGACAGATGTTAGCAAAACTGTATGCTGGGCAAAACAAACAAAACGAAATGTTCATCGGTTTGTGTGCTCCATTTATGTTCTTTCTTTTTGTTTCAAAACAGCTGTTAGGTCATTCAACTTTTACACTCTTTTTAACAGCGCAATGTTAACGAAAACTGCTAACTTGTAACCAACTTTCTCACAAATAAATCTTTGAATTGGTTACGTGATTTTTTTAACAATGCACCAAATATCAATAATCAAGGCTTATATAACTAATTGTATGGACATGGTACTTTGAATAGTTAATATTAATTAAAAATTGTTGCAAAAGTGCAAACAGGTTTAAAAAAATTAAAAGTTTTGTAAGCAGTGCTTTTCAAACTTTAATCTCTCATGTGAACAGTTAAAAGAAATGATTCTGTTTTAACAGCGATCATTCTGTTAACCTGAGATGTAACACTGACAGATCCATACAACTAGTACAGAGGCATATATGTGACAGGAAATAAAAAACTTAACGAGAAACAACAGGAAAATCCTTTAAATGATTTTTAAGTAGAAATTTAGTGAGGTTAAAAATGTTTTTTTCCACAAAGTTTGAAAAAAAATATTTTTAAACAAAATAACAAAGTTAAATTATCTTAATAGTTCAAAGAGGGGAGTAACGGTATACTCTCAATTACTAATTATCTTGTTGTTTCTTGTTCCATTCAAATATAAATGTTTCTCACTTACTTTGTCAACAGCGGAGCTCCCTCGATGAAAGGCCTTTCGATGCGGGGGTGGAGGGTATCAGCAACCATCAAACTCCAGTCAAATGAGGAAATAATTTTATGATTCCATATACCTTTTTTTTAATTACCACGATTTTCCAATATTTTGGTGCTTTGTATGATTTTTTTAATTTTTTTTTTTTGTAATGAATCTTTTGCTATTAACTTAATAAATTTATTCTTTTTTTTTTTGTTTCATTGAACCGAATTGTTTTCTTCTCTTCAAAGTTCTAACCACTGTTTCACTACCGTCTGTTTCAGATTATTTACCGCACACTTTGAGAGGTATTAACAATATTTTAACATAAATTTAGACATGCAATGAGAGACTTTTATCATGCAAATTAAACTAGAAAAATATTTCTTTTTCCGAGCCACTGGTTAAAGTTTATAATTTTTTTTCGTTTCAAATTGGAAACTTGTTCACTTATACCACACTTATTTATAGCCAGTCTAACACCAAATAAATATCCTTAAGACTCCGATAAATTATGATTTGGCTGATTTCCAGAGCAATCGCTATTCCGTCAACGGCACACAAGGCACTGAGAACAATAAATTTTCGCAATTCTCACTAGACTCAGCAGAATAAAGATCAGCCAAATGTGGACATGTGGAACTGGGGAAAACAAAGTGTCCTAAAGACGGGTAAAAGAGGGTAAGAGGGGAACCATTAGCACACATAGAAGAAAGATCACGCAGATTAATATGTAATCTTACCAGTGATTCATCAACCAAAAGGAACACAAACGTTTTGTGATCAATAATTCTTAATGATCCAAATGGCAATAAAGAAAAATTAACAGCAAGGGCCAGGTTTTCAGTTTTTCCAAAGGAAGATGAATATGCCAACGCTTTTGACTTGCATTGACTGTGCAAAAAGTTGTTATTAAAATCTTAAGAAAGACGAAACTTTCTTCCAACTTTCAGTATCCGTTTTTATCTAAAGCAATCACACCAGGATGATGATTATCCAAAAAGGATATAGATGTCTTTACCAAAATCGACAAGACTGGACCTCAAGTGGACGTGTGGTTAGTTACAAGGTTGGAAGAAAGTGAGCAAGATGTCTTCTTAAACCAAAATTTTTAACTTCGGAGGCAATAAAGTTATTAAAAGCCGAATACTAATACCATCCTATATTTCCAAAATCAAATATGTCTTCTTTCTATACCGATTGTTTAACCACTACAAGGAGATAAAACGCTTAGGTATAGGTTTCTGAGTGAAATAGCGATCATAAGCGAGTAGCTAGTAGCTAATTTTCAGTTTAGAAGGGGAAATTATAGCATCAAAGTAACGAGTAAAACGATCCAATCTCGTAAAATTCTTGACGATTAGAATTTCGGTGTTCTTCATATTTGTTTTTATTTGTCTTTATTGTTGTACGTAATTTTTAAAGTACAAATAAAACAAAATTACTAACTAAATGTTTTAACAGAAGAAAAAAAATAAATAAAAAAAATACGGTCGAGCCGGGAGTTGAACCTGGGTTCCTAGCATGGTAAGCCGAGACACCACCTCTAGGCTACCGAATGCATTAGAGTTACAACGGTTAAACGCTAAAATGGAACTAAACCACCCTTTGCGTATGTCAATCACAATTGATGTAAGCATTAACAGATGAAGAGGAGATAATCCAAGATCTATAAATATATCATCACTGTTAATGGAACTGAGATTAATGTAAATATTAATGTTAATTAACATACTACCAATTAATAAAACCTATCCAAAGTGTCCAAACTCGTAATCTAGTGGGTGCCAAAACCAAAGAAATGTGTTCGCATATGAGTAGTAGCTACATGCGCCACTACAGATTTACATGGCTGAAAAATACTCAGTATATTTTGTACTCATTGGGAGGTTGTTTTACCCCCTCTAAAAAGTATGAGATATTGTCTCGCATGGGAATCGCCAGGCGGACAATTTATAATAAATTATATCACATTTCGCACCAAGCACTAGTATTACATGGCATCGACAATATGTATCAGTCATAAACATTTCCCGTACCAGATGCAGTTCAAAAAAAAAGCTTTTAATTCATCAACGTAACATAAAATATACATAGATGTTATATTGTGAAACACACTCCAGTTTTTTTCCATTACGTAATATTTAATTTTATCACAACCCTCATTAAATATTAAGGTAACATTGATTGTAAATACTTACCCCTCCTTAACAACAAATTGTCACACTTACGTAAAAACATTTTTAAAATATGAACGTATCAAATATCAGTTGAGAGTTCTATTTCTTTACAGACTGTAAATTCCTACATTTGAATGATGATGTACAAAGTTGTTAATTATGTACTTGTGTGCGATGATTACATTTCTAAATTATAAACAACACAATTTATACATTTGAATATGCCTTGTATTGCAGATTTTGTGACATTTAACCATTTCAAATTACGTAACTGAACTTTACATAACAGAAACATCACCAAAAATGTTTTTCTACACTATCGTAGAAACTATCGTCAATTCATTCGCTAATATTTGGTGTGTCCTTTTACTTACTAAATGTTGCTGAAACAATTTTTTCAGCAACTTTTCCTTTATACAACTGTCAAAATTTTAAACATGTGTAATAATTATTACTAATTATCACGTAAAAAGACACAGCTAATATTGTTATGGAATTAGGGTTTGAACTTAATCCCGTGTAGACGTTGTGTTATTCCCCGATACGATTTGTACCAAATAAAACAGGTACGGTTTAAGATCGCGTTCAATTCACAACTATACTCTCAGCCTCTCCTTTCCCGTATTTATATGTGCCCGCTGCTACATAGACTGTTCTAGTCTTCTTGATCTGGGAGGTTCTACAATGTTCAGACGAAACGCTAACCAATTGGCAAATACACACATGTACGTTCATAAAAACAGACCGATGAGTGTTTACAACCAATGGAGCTGTTGTTATAAATAAGGGAGCTGAGAAGGGATTACAATGCAGAAGTATAATCGAACAGTCAAAGTAAATAGAAAGAAAGAGTACTACAACAATAGCTAAGTAAACAGTGTAATTTAAGACTAAGCGATAATTTCATAATTGAAATGAACTTCATACTGTTGTTGTTTTAAAATAAATAAGAGAGCGAGAGAGAGAAAGAACTGAAAGCGTACAACAAGATCAAAGCAAACAAAGAAAAGTAGTGAGTGAGTAAATGTTGTTGTAAATTTGATTTAAATGAACTAAATTCTTAATACAAATTTACGTTACAATTCAAATTCTTAAATTAACAGAAATTTTAAATTAACTTAAATCTATCAGTTATTTTCGTAATTTCTCGTGTGTCGTTCTCGAACAAAATGTCCACAAAACTACTGAGAAACATTCGAAACCGATGTCGTGTTCGATAGCAATGGCACACCATCAAGACGGCATAGAAATTGTAATGTATGGTGATGGATGAGTGATCATGGCGTAGGGTCCTATCGTCGATGTTTTATGTGATAAGCTAAATATCTACATAGCTAACTTAGTGCAGTCTTTGGCCTGAAGAATATGAAAAGAGCCGCTCCCCCTGAATATATTGATCGATTGTGCACTGATTCTGACTACAAACTACCCAAAGATATTGGGAGTAACGGTGGACAACATGTTTAAGTCGTCCACGCAAGCCACAGCTATTTTCGATAAGATGTCGCTAGCCGGCAGAACATGGGTTGCTGGCATTAAAACCTCTTTTTATGACAGAAATATTCAATACATGTCCCCAACATACTCCTTGAGGGAATTTTACCACCTCTAAGTAATAAAGTTAGTATAGATAGGTAAGGTTAATGGACGCAAAGCTGTCGTAATTGACAGCCACTTCACTCGCAGACCTTGTGGTTCATTGTGTTCATCCTGATTAAGGAAAAAGATGTGTATCAGAGATTTGAGAGAGATATTGAAGATTTGGGTATAGAGGAGAGAAAGAGTTTGCCATTTTATGGTACAATATTTTGCTTTCGCTGGAACCATTTTAGACCCTTGGCAAAAATTTTCGTTCAACCTGTATGAGAGCCGTAAATTAAAGATGTCGCTGTAGACGCCTGCTCATGTTTCCGCGATATCTCCTTTGCTGATTATATAAAATAATTTTAGATTCTTTTTGGCGACTATACAAGTTCTTACCTTGACATCATTGGTTTTGGCGAAGGTGGTATAGTTGCCGTCGTTTAGCCTGGCAAGCCTATTTACTTTGTGAGGGCAAGTAGAAGTTCATCAGCAGCCGCTCTGCAGTGATGCAGGTTGATCTGCATTAAGCGAAGCGGGTGTTGCTTACGTCATTTTACTGCTTCCGAGCTAGACGGAACGTTATCCATCCTATGCCAAAATTCAGTTTGCCCTAACGAATTCTTAAATGTTCTTAGCCTGATCGCAAAGCACCCCATTCTCCGGAGGTTCCCATTCGACGGAGGACACAACGTCACGAGGACGGTCCTCAACCAGCAGCCATCGATTGTGATACTACCATCAGAACTACCATTCGAAACTCATCCGATAATGCTTATGCATTACATATACTCTTACAAATATTAACATATACATACAACATCCCATTTTACACACAAATAAGTATTATATAACATAATCTATAAAAACAAACATTATTCCACAACATCCCATACGGGACAAGGGAGACTTCTCTCATATCAATGAGTGCACCCCGATTCATATTTAGCTCAATGATATGGGACCTACTGTTTATCGCCGAGTCCGAACGGCGTGTCTTAAGACACCACTTATGGAGAAGTTTTTCAAGGCTGAAATACTCAGAAAATGTCGCCAACATTACTGAGGGGTATTTTGCCACCGTTGAAAAATGTTTGATTTTGCCTGGCCGGGGAATCGAACCCCCGACCTTCTGCGTGCAAGGCGGGCGTGCATACCATTGCACCACGGTGGCACCCATAATCTATATATATAAAAGAGTAAAGTGATGACTGACAGATCTACAACGCCCAAGCGAAACGACTGAAGCAAGAATCCCCAAATTTTGTGTGAGGATTAGTCTTGGGGCGAAGGTGCTCGATAAGGCTGGGTTTTTGGAAATTCGTCCTAGAAGGGTACGAAAAGTACTAAAATGTACTAAAAATGGTATCATTTGTGTGGGAGGCCGACTAAGAATCGCCGACGAAACGGCTGAAGCTAGAATTCCCAAATTTTGGGTGAGGATTAGTCTTGGGGCGAAGGTGCTCGATAAGGCTGGGTTTTTGGAAATTCGTCCTACAAGGGTGCGAAAAGCACTAAAATGTACTAAAAATGGTCAAATTTGTGTGGGGGCCGACTAAGAATCAACGCCCAGACGAAACGGCTGAAGCTAGAATTCCCAAATTTTGGGTGAGGATTAGTCTTGGGGCGAAGGTGCTCGATAAGGCTGGGTTTTTGGAAATTTGTCCTACAAGGGTGCAAAAAGCACTAAAATGTACTAAAAATGGTCAAATTTGTGTGGGGGGCCGACTAAGAATCAACGCCCAGACGAAACGGCTGAAGCTAGAATTCCCAAATTTTGGGTGAGGATTAGTCTTGGGGCAAAGGTGCTCGATAAAGCTGGGTTCTTGGAAATTCGTCCTACAAGGGTGCGAAAAGCACTAAAATGTACTAAAAATTTTCAAATTTGTGTGGCTGACCGCCTAATAACACTGTGCTACAGTGAAAATTTGCAGGGGTTCTAATGCATAAATTCGGTTTTGTGGGAGTCCACAGAAGACGAAAATACCTTTGGTTTTTTTGGGTCACTTCGGTTTTTCGTCTGGGCGTTAATTATTAGGCGGTCAGCCACACAAATTTGACAATTTTTAGTACATTTTAGTGCTTTTCGCACCCTTGCAGGACGAATTTCCAAAAACCCAGCCTTATCGAGCACCTTCGCCCCAAAACTAACCTCACACAAAATTTCAGGTTTCCAGCTTCAGCCGTTTCATCTGGGCGTTGATTACACTGTGATACAAAAGTGGACAAAATTTTTTTGCAGGATTTCTGATGCACAAATTCGGTTTTGTGGGAGTCCATAGAAGACGAAAATACCTTTGGTTTCTTTGGGTCACTTCGGGTTTTGATTTTATAACGGTAAATGTAGTGAAAAATGGGCTTTCTTGGATTTTCAAATTTAAACGGACATTACTTCTTTTTTCCACAACCGATTTGCACACAGTGTTTTTCATTATAAAGGGGAGAGTAATGCCTTTCGAACAAGCCATAGATTTTTAAAATTGGTTAACAAATGGCTAATTAATAGTGGTTTAAGTGTGACAAAAACGCCTTAAAAAACAGTAAAATGTTTTTCATTGTGCTCTAGGCTGCGTAAATGACACCTAACAGTACAATTATTTACAGTTAGCAAGTAGGAAATTTAGTTAGCTTTCCAAAATAGGAAAAACCAACAAAATCCGTTGAAAAATGAATGCGTTATGGCATTTTTTGTGTTTCACCTTTTTGGTTTTTTTCATATTTTCCTTTATAAAACATTGATACCTTGTGCGTAATTGTTAAGCAGGATAATCACAACTAGAATCATACATGCTAAGATACCCATCTTTTATAAAGGAAAATATGAAAAAAACCAAAAAGTTGAAACACAAAAAAATACCATAACGCATTCATTTTCCAACCGATTTCGTCGGAACGTTATCCATCCTATGCCAAAATTCAGTTTGCCCTAACGAATTCTTAAATGTTCTTAGCCTGATCGCAAAGCACCCCATTCTCCGGAGGTTCCCATTCGACGGAGGACACAACGTCACGAGGACGGTCCTCAACCAGCAGCCATCGATTGTGATACTACCATCAGAACTACCATTCGAAACTCATCCGATAATGCTTATGCATTACATATACTCTTACAATTACAATTATTTACAGTTAGCAAGTAGGAAATTTAGTTAGCTTTCCAAAATAGGAAAAACCAACAAAATCCGTTGAAAAATGAATGCGTTATGGCATTTTTTGTGTTTCACCTTTTTGGTTTTTTTCATATTTTCCTTTATAAAACATTGATACCTTGTGCGTAATTGTTAAGCAGGATAATCACAACTAGAATCATACATGCTAAGATACCCATCTTTTATAAAGGAAAATATGAAAAAAACCAAAAAGTTGAAACAACAAAAAATACCATAACGCATTCATTTTCCAACCGATTTCGTTGGTTTTTCCCATTTTGGAAAGCCAACTAAATTTCCTACTTGTTAACAGTAAATAATTATACTGTTAGGTGTCGTTTACGCAGCCTAGAGCACAAGGAAAATCATTTTACTGTTTTTTATGCGTTTTTGTCACACTTAAACCACTATTACTTAGCCATTTGTTAACCGATTTTAAAAATCTATGGCTTGTTCGAAAGGCATTACTCTCCCCTTTATCGGTTGTGTGCAAATCGGTTGTGGAAAAAAGAAGTAATGTCCGTTTAAATTTGAAAATCCAAGAAAGCCCATTTTTCACTACATTTACCGTTATAAAATCAAAACCCGAAGTGACCCAAAGAAACCAAAGGTATTTTCGTCTTCTATGGACTCCCACAAAACCGAATTTGTGCATCAGAAATCCTGCAAAAAAAATTTTGTCCACTTTTGTATCACAGTGTAATCAACGCCCAGACGAAACGGCTGAAGCTGGAAACCTGAAATTTTGTGTGAGGTTAGTTTTGGGGCGAAGGTGCTCGATAAGGCTGGGTTTTTGGAAATTCGTCCTGCAAGGGTGCGAAAAGCACTAAAATGTACTAAAAATTGTCAAATTTGTGTGGCTGACCGCCTAATAATTAACGCCCAGACGAAACGGCTGAAGCTAGAAACCTGAAATTTTGTGTGAGTGTTAGTCTTGCGGCGAAGGTGCTCGATAAGGCTGGGGTTTTGGAAATTTATCCTACAAGGGTGCGAAAAGTACTAAAATGTACTAAAAATGGTAACATTTGTGTAGCTGACTGATTAATAATCAACGCTCAGACGAAACAGCTGAAGCTAGAATCTTGAAAATTTGGGTGAGGGTTACACTTGTGGCGAAGGTGCCCGATAAGGCTGGGTTTTTGGAAATTTGTCCTAGAAGGGTCCGAAAAGTACTACAATGTACTAACAATGGTGCTTTTTGTATGGCCGAAGTTGTTGTTGTTTCTAAATGAAATCGGCGAGCTATTTTCAAATCTGGTCACGGTTTTTCTCCATCAGCTCTTGTTCTTGAGATATAACTCAAAATCGGTTTTTACGAGTTTCACCCAGAATTTCGTTATTTTCGGATACAAACAAATATTTTTTGCGGGTTTTTCGCCACTAATATATTAAGAAGATGTTATACGCTCGATACAAAACGTTTTTTGAAATAATTATGGCGAATATATATCAAAAAATAAAGAAAACATACGATGAATCTTGTAAAAATTGCATATTTTGAGTACTTTAAGCTGTAATAACGTCATCGGGGGAAGTCATAGGTGCTTCATATGGTATTCCGGATATGCTCAGGTTGTCTACTATATAGTCCTGTATTCAAATATATAATATAAAGTTCATAGCACCCACGATTCGCCCATAACCTAAAAATCGTCATGAAGACTGCCATTGAAAAGTAAATGGCATATTTGGTAATGATATCACAGGTAAATGATTTCCCTTTAGCAGTCTTCATGACGATTTTTAGGTTATTGGCGAATCGTGGGCGCTATGAATTTTATACTATATATTTGAATACAGGACTATATAGTAGACACCCTGAGCATATCCGGAATGCCATATGAAGATCCTATGACTTCCCTCGATGACGTAATTACAGCTTAAAGTACTCAAAATATGCAATTTTTACAAAATGCATCGTATGTTTTCTATATTTTTTGATATATGGTAAATTTCAAATTTCTTTTGCAATTCCATTGGAAGAAATGTTAAAAAAAATTTTGGGAGCACATCCGCAATTTTTGGAACATAGATTAAGAAAAAAAATCGTGGTTTCAAATCTGTTCGCGTTCACAAAATTGGATGCTGCGCCCAAAAGTTATAGGCGGTTTTATTACCTTATAAAGAAAAAATATTTAAAAATTCCGTTTGTGTTGTAATACCAAAATGTATATATAAATCGTTAACAGCATTTAATATCTATCCGTAGACGCCTAAATATTTACTAAATGTATTTCTATTTTCGCGGAAAATCAAGAAATACTGAAAAAATCTTGGAGTAAATTTAATTTATTCTAATTTAGAGTCCAAATAAAACTCGAAAAAATAAATTAAAAATACGTACAGATTCTAGACAACGCGTAGAAAAATATGAGACCAAAATTTTAAAGATAGGATTTATAACTGCCATATTACAGCAACAACAAAAGACGAAAACTTATTATTGGAATATTATTTCAAAAATATATATTTTTTATTTAATACGAAAAATAGAAAAAACATATTTGGGAGTTATTCTACTATTTGGCTAAATTTCGATGCAAAGACTGACGGACTTCGCTGAAACTTCTTCAGGGAAAATGCGATGACAAACCCTAAAGTGTATTTGCTTACTTTGATAAACAATAGGATTATGAAATAGAAAGTAATATTGCCATTACAACCAAAGAAAAAACATAAACATAAAAAAAAAACATAAAAACGTATAATTCGTGAATTCGTTAAAATCAGTTAAGGCGCATGCGCTTTTCAGATACAGCGAGTGGATCTCTATGAATATGTAGCGATTTTTCCACTTTTCATTCAGCGGCCAAAGTGTGCCGTCAGCTGCATCTTACTGTTCAAAAAACCCTTATGTGGGTAAAAATTGCGCGATGTACATAAGATTATAAGGCGCATCCGATTTCAGTGACTGCCTATAAAAAATACGTCATTATAACAAATTTTAAACAAATTCGTCAAGAACCGCGGATGTGCTACCAAATTCTATTTTATACGAAATACGAATATTACTCCAGATTCTCGGTAATTTATGCCACACGGTTTTGAAAAATAATATAATCGCGTATAAAGGATTCCATTTATGTAAAAATAACAAAAGAAAATCGCGGTTCAATGCGCGGAATCATCAAAATATAATTTTGCAGAATTTCCTACTTTCAAGGTATCTACAACCGCCGTTTTAATGGAAGAATTTGAAAGCGGAAGGGTTCATTAGATCCGGCGCGTAAAAAAACTAAAATCACGCGGGGTTCAAGGGTACCTGAGTCACAGTTGTAAATTTTGAAGCCAAAAAATAGGTTTTTGAAGAAAATTTACGCACCAAAATTTCGACTTTGGACTCCTATTACTATGGAGCTGTACGAAGCACACTCATGAGATATACATCAAACGACGTGAAATCACGAGTTCTACAATCCAATAAATAGTTTGGGTAATTATCTGGTTCATATTGTATAAAATATATTGACAGTTCGCGACTTATTAAATGGTGAACCTCAACTTCAACGATTGTAAAACATTTTTGAATATTACCATATATTCGCCACAATTATTTCAAAAAATGTTTTGTATCGAGCGTATAACATCTTCTTAATATATTAGTGGCGAAAAACCCGCAAAAAAATATTTGTTTGTATCCGAAAATAACGAAATTCTGGGTGAAACTCGTAAAAACCGATTTTGAGCTATATCTCATGAACAAGAGCTGATGGAGAAAAACCGTGACCAGATTTGAAAATAGCTCGCCGATTTCATTTAGAAACAACAACAACTTCGGTTGAAACAAAAGTCGTGTTGACCAGTGTAATCAACGTTCAGACGAAACGGCTGAAGCTAGAATCTTGAAATTTTGTGTGAGGGTTAATCTTGGGGCGAAGGTGCTCGATAAGGCTGCGTTTTTGGAAATTCGAACTGGAAGGGTACGAAAAGTACTAAATGGTACTAAATATGGTACCCTTTGTATTAGGCAAACGGGAAAAGCTAGAATTCTGAATGAGGGTCACTGGTGGAGAGTTAGAAAGATGTACAAAATGGTTTTTGCAATTTCGACCTAGAAGTGTACGAAAAGTACTAAAAGTTATAAAATTTAGTACCAGTTGAAATTTGGTATGGAAATAAAGGATGGGAGGTGGTGTTTATGAAAGGAAATTCGTTCTCATGTGTACGAAAAGTACTAAAGTGTACTAAATTTAGTACAATTTGGATTTGAGTGAACGGATAAAGCTGGAAACTTGAATTTTAAAATTAAGACTACTATTGAAGAGTAGGATTGAGATATGAGGGTTATTTTTGAAAATTCGTACTTATGTGTAAAAAGTACTAAATTTGGTACAATTTGGATTTGGGTGAATGGATAGAGGTGGAATCCTGAAATTTTGAATTATTATTACTGTTAGAGTATAGGATTGAGGTAGTTTTGAAAATTTGTACTTATTCGTACGAAAAGTACTAAACGGTCGTGAATTGGATCAGAATGTTTATTAAAATCCACCTTTAAATGTATGAAAGGTTTCCAAATGTAATACTATTGACATTGGGTGAACAAGTAGAGCTAAAACTGTAACAAGCTAATGAGCTAAGGTTCTGGATTCTAAAAATTGTACTGAATAATGTTCTATTGTTTCTATGTTAACACGAATTCGGTTTCTAAATAATGTAATAATTGTTTCACAAACATCCCAGACGGGACAAGGGAGACTTCTCTCATATCAATGAGTGCACCCCGATTCATATTAGATCAATGATATGGGACGTACTGATTATCGCCGAGTCCGAACGGCGTGCCTTACGACACCATTTGTAGAGAAGTTTTACATGACTGAAATACTCAGTAAATGTCGCCAACATTACTGAGGGGTATTTTGCAACCGTCGAAAATTTGATGTTGCCTGACCGGGGAATCGATCGGTTTTCTACATTTTGATATCACAAATTCCAAAATTCGGACTGAAATTTAAAATATAGGTCGCTGTTGAAATGTAGAGGTCTTTTTTTGAGATTCGAACAAAACATGCACGAACAGTACTTGAAAGAAATTAAATATCAATTTAAATAGCTATAAGTACATACAAATGTTCAGTGTTCACCATATTAAATGTTTATTTGAATATTATTTCTTTTCCGCAAACGAAGTAGCGGGCATTTTGCTAGTATATTATATTTAATGTTAATGATAAAGTTAGTATTCTTCATTAAACCTTTTTGGCTTCTGAACATCTCTACCTCTTTTCGTTACATATGTTTCCCCATTTTCTTTGCTATGGTTATTTTCCAATAAAACTTCATCCCTATTGATATCACCATGAACTAGATTTTTATCTACTTCTTTAATTCTGATCTATCGTTGCATACATTTATTTGCTCTTTCGATTCTTAAGAAGCTCTCTTACTTATGTGCTCCTGACTTCTCCTATACATAGAACCATTCTCATCTAAAACTACAAAAGACCTTGGTTCTTTGCACGTTTCTATAATTTCCCCAGGTTGCCAATAGCTGGATGTTGTCTTCTCAAACATGACCTTATCGCCTTCACCAACTGGCTTCAAAACCGTTGACTTTTTATTATAGTATTCTGATGTTTTCTTTAAGTTCGTCTCTAACTTTGTCCTATACTCATTTTGTCAACTACTTTTGGCTCGTGATGGATTAACATTGATGGAAATTTAGTGCGTAAGGACCTAGATATAAGCAATTCAGAAGGACTAGACATATTACCTTTTGATGTTGCTACATAGGGATCAGAATAATATGTTCATTTCCCAGTCGCGATTTCTTTTAACTAAAAAGCATCCCATTGTTGTTGTTTTCATATTTTAAAACAACTAGTTTATTAGTGGAAAAGATTTGGCATTGTTCGCCAAGGGGTAAGGCAGGGAACACTATAGTTTCGATTTTTGTTTGTGGATATTCTCCACCCAAGTTATTTTTCAATAACTTCTTCAACAAAAAACTTGTTATACCCAAACATCAATCGTCAGAGCGAAGTATAAAGGAAAGCAAAGAAAAAAGTTCAATGAGAAGTTTTTCCTTGGCAACCTCACACAACTCCGACGAAAGTGTCTGCGAAAACAATTCAAACCTTTTCCACCAGTATGTGTCGTCGAATTTCAACGAATGCACACACCAAAATTTGGTTGGTCTGCTTTACAGCAAAAACAATACACGTCGTGCCAGTGTCTTCAATTAGAAACATTGTGGCGTTTTTATTGGGATAGCGTTTGCAATTTTGTTTTTTCAAAATAGTCTAGCTTAATCCCATTGGTTTTGTTTTAATATATTAAAACAACTAGTTTATTAGTGGAAAAGAGTTGGCATTGTTCGCCAAGGGGTAAGGCAGGGAATACTATATCGAATCGAAACTATAGTATTCCCTGCTTTACCCCTTGGCGAACAATGCCAAATCTTTTCCACTAATAAACTAGTTGTTTAAAAAAAAAATGCAAACGCTATCCCAATAAAAACGCCACAATGTTTCTATATTCTTTAACTATTGTACGGAATAATTTATAAGAATGTATATTTGCCATTTGTATAAAAGCCATTTGGCGCAGAGGCATTATATTAATGTGAATAATTTTAATAGAAAATAAAGGAAAGAAATCACGTTCTTACTACAGCCCTAGAAATAATTATATGGTACAAATATAAATATGTCCAAATTTTTCTTAAAAATGTACATAACCGGGATTTTTATAATTTATGTTTTTAGTGTATTAGGTGCTTATTATAACCTATAAATGTTCACCTTGTGGCATTTATACATATACCGTTATTTTAATAACAATATTTTTTTAAAGACTTTTCTTGAGAAATATTTATATGGTACAATTTAAAATGTTTATGTTCTTATTTTAATACAAAAAGATTAAGTACAGATATTGACATAAAATTAATTTTGGATTATGTGCAACGCAGTTGCATGAACTTTAAGTACAATCAGAATGGCTTGTATATCATTCCGTCTCTTAGTATGACCCTGGAAACCAGATGACAATTGCATATTGGCATATAGGCCGAAATTTTGTTATACTGTAAGGTTTAACCAAGATTTTTGTGCATTTTTACAAACATTTCAATTGAAACTAAATAACAGAAATAAATATGTTCAATATCAATTGTGTAATACATCCAAATTAGTAGTTTATAACCTGCCTGGCTGCTATAATTTGGGTCAGGACCAAATAAGTGACCGACAAAACGTTACGTAATCAAACAATATGCAGATTTTTCAACTTTAAATGATAGATAACTAACAGACGATTTAAAAAAAATGTAAAAATTGGAAGTTTTCGTACTGTTCGAAAGGCCAAATTTAACACCAAACTTGTCCTTTATTGTGCCGAAGCATAATAAAACACATGTACCTGTTAGACAGATACATATGCACAATATAACGGTGTAATATCATTTAAAGTGACATAAAACGAGAAATTTAGATGATATATACCCGTTTCGAGAACGTACAATAGGGTACTATATCGAACAACTGAGTAAGCAACTGTAATGTTTTGCTCATTGATGTTTTCAGGGAATTCTTCTATTATTTTAGTATTTAGCATTACTATAACTTGCCATTTTTAATTTTTATTTTATCATTTGTTTATTTTCTACAATTAAAAGTTGTAAAAAGAGTGCACCGTTTGATTACATAAGTTTTTGTTGGTCACTAATATGATCCAGACCCAAATTGTAGTCGTCAGGCAGTTTACAAACACTTTGTGGGGGATGAGTTTCATCATTTATATTGAAAGTAGTTGGTTCTATTGGACAGATCTGATTTAAAATTGTAAGAAAAGTAAAAAAATCATGATATAGCTTTTTTAGATTGCATGATTTCTGTCCATAAATCAGTTTCCACGATTTTATTGTTTCCCAGGGCTGCAGCCAGTGACAGAACCCAATGTGAACCATTCCAATAATTCCTAAATTGCATGTTTCTTTATTGTACTTAATCCTAAATACATTTTATGTCAATAATTTTGTTCAGGTCGTTTGTAGTGAAATTATAACTTTAAAAATTTTCCCTGTACCATATAATTATTTCCAAAGAAAAATTAATTTGAATAATATTACGGATACGTATATAAGACACACAAGGTCGGCAGTCATAGGTATGAACAAGCACACTAACCACTACTATCGTAAATAAATAACATCTGGATAATAGTCCTTAACTATAAGTTTAAAGATAATCATGGCTGTACCATATAATTATTTCTAGGGCTGTATTATAGCCATTATTAAGATCTTCAACTTCTATATATTTTGAATAATAATCGACAACAAGTATATACATTCTGTTATTGTATTCAAAAAGATCGCATCCCAATTTATACCATGGGATATCTACAATTTCGTGTGGCAAAATCTCTGGTCTAGTATTCGAATTTTTGTATTTCAAACACACCTTACAATTTGATACAAAATTTTCAATTTCACTATTCATATAGATTTTGACACCTTGATACACCCATATGCCCTTCATGATTTCCCTGCAATACTTTCCTTCGAATATTCTTTGGTATCACAAGCTGATTGTCTTTTAATAAAATGTCGTTCAGAATTGCTAGTTCATCCCTCATCTTAAAGTAAGGCATAACATCTTCGTCCAAATTTTTTCTACCTTATTATTCCCATAAATATACTGATGAATCTTTGTACAACCAAATAAAATAGCGAACAACTCTTTTTCAATTGCATATGCAATCGGTCTTCTTTCCTACAAAATTGTAACACCTAATGCAGATTTCGAAGCATCCACCGATAACGCCAAATCTTTATTGGGATTAAAACAAATACGATCTGGCGCATTCGTAATCTCATTTTTTAAATCGTTAAACTCTTTTTCATGATGAGCTGACCAATCCCACAAGAAGACATTTCGTAAAAGCTCTCTAAGATGCTTGTTCTTCGACGAAATATTTTCTTTGAAGGAACCTAAGTAATTAATCATACCCAAAAATCTCTGCAAATCTTTAAAATGTTCTGGCCTTGGCATAATAACTATTGCTCTAATCTTCTCGTCATCGGCTCAGACACCTGAATTGTAAAAAATATGACCCAAAAATTTTATTTTATTTTGTAAAAATTTGCATTTTGACTCATTAAATCTAAATCCCACTTTCGTAGCTCTTTTTAACGCCATCTCTAAAGTTCTTAAATGTTCTTCTACATTTGATGAATAAATTAAAAAATCGTCAATATATATTACCAATCCGGGAATGTCACCAAATAGTCTTACCATTTCGGCATGAAATATTTCGGCGGCCGCATTAATGCCGAAAGACAATCTTAGGAAACGATAACGTCCAAAAGGTGCATTAAATGCACAAAGGTTGGAGGACTTGTCATCTAATGGCACCATCCGGAAACCACTTTTGGCATCTAGTGCTGTAAAAATTTTTGCCCCACTAAGTTTTGTTTTACATTCCTCTATATCGGGAAATGGATGCTGTGGTCTCATTATTGCTTTATTTAAATGCCTTGGGTCCAAACAAAGTCGTATAGTGCCATTTGGTTTACTTATAAGAACTATTAAACTCAACCATTCCGTTGGCTCACTCACTGGGGCTATTACACCCATTTGAACCATACGATCTAATTCTTCTTGTAAACTTTTATACATTTTGAATGGAATTCTACGAGGTGGTTCAACCACCGGCTCAATACCATCAATATGTTTTATACTGCATTCATTTTGCAAAAGAACAGGGCATTGAAAAACAATCAAATAATTTATTTTGTCTAATCAAGTCCATATCTGTAGCGGTCTCTAAACCAATAATACACTTACAGGATATATTTACCACATACAATTTAGAATAACATACCTGTACTTTATAATAAAGCTTAACATCAACTACTCCAAGTATTGGTATTCTTTCTCCACTAAACGTAAAGATTCTCGTAACACTTTTATCTTTGATTTTCAGCATTCCAGCCGTGTCTGCCGACATTATATTCGCCTGTGCACCTGTATCTATCTGACACTGTATCTTTTTATACCCTCCACCATAGGATGGAGGTATATTAAGTTCGTCACTACGTTTGTAACTACTCGAAATAATCATTATAGACCCCACAAACTATATATTCTTGATCAGCGTGCAATTCTACATCGATATAGCCATGTCCGTCCGTCTGTCCGTCTGTGGAAATCACTCTAGCGTCCGAACGGATTGACGTAGGTGGATGAAATTTTGGGAAAATCTATTATATGTACGTAGGACTTTTGGTATTGAAAGCGGGCTATGTAGGTCCACGCTTTCGTATAGCCCCCATACAAAATGACGCGTGACGCGTCGTCGTTTTAAGGCATTTTTAAGATATTTGTCCCATTTTACCACCGAATTGGTTGTAGTTTGGTATTTTGTGTCTCCAGAGACCAAAAACATTCCTACCAAAGTAGGTTTATATAGGTCCACGTTTTGGTAAAGCCCCCATATAATGCCACATATAAGTTGCGCCTCATTTTAATATATTTTGAATGTATTAGTCCCATTTGACAACAGAATCGGTTGTAACTTTGTATTTTGTGTTTCCAAAGGCAAAGAAACATTTATACCATAAATTGTTTATATAGATCCACGTTTTAATATAGCCCCCATATGACGATATCTCCCGATTTTCGGTATTTTGAAGGTTTGGCCTCATTATCACACCGAGATGGCTGAAATTTGGTATTAAGTCTTCGTTGGGGGTATTAAACTTTCCCCCAGAAATGTGTAGGTGTAGGTCCACGCCATCATATAGCCCCCATAGAACGGTACCTTCCGATTTTCGGTATTTTGAAGGTTGTGCCCACATTAATCCACCGAAATGGCTGCAATTTGTGGTGGAGGGTATAAAAAGTTCGGCCCGACCGAACTTAACGCTTTCCTACTTGTTATTATTCACCATTACCTCAACGTTCCATTCAGCCAATGATTTGTCCTTTTGTTTTAAAACTCCAACAAATAAACCAAAATCTCCTTGATTATCTTCACCTTCACCTTCTCCGTCATCTATCCACCTTCTTGCATTGTCGTCACATTTACTTTGCCCAACACCATATTGTGGGCTATCGATTTTTCTAGACTATTTTTATCCACTGTCAGAAGCCGTTCTTTGATGTTATAGTACTTATGTGAAAATCCACACACAAAGATGTCGCAAACTAAATCATTCTTCAAATTTCCAAATTCGCAGTTCAAACTCAAGTTTTTCAGAATTGTTGCGTATTCATCAATTGTTTGACTATCTTGCTGCTAACATGTGAAGAATCTGTGCCTTTCCATTACAATATTTGCCTTTGGAGTAAAATGTGACCCCAATATTCGCACTAGATCCTCATACTTATGGCTATATCACACCATATTCTTTTTCACATGTATAATATCAGCTTTATATTAGTATACCCAAGGTGACAACATACATGTGAAAAGCATATGGTGTGATATAGCCATTAACTGTATCAATATCCACATCAAAGGAATTAAAAATCTCCAACGATTGACTTCCAAGATTATGTAACAGCAACGCAACCTTTCGTTTGTCAGCCTCTGATTCAAGATTTGATGCTCTTAAAAATATTTTGAATTTTGTGTGCCATGTCTTCCACTCCTTTGCAAGATTTGTAGCTTTAAAAGCCATTGTTGATAAAGCGGCAACAAACGTTTGGATCTTTGAAATCTTTTCCTCCATTCATCTTCTTAAAAAAAATATTTTTTCATAAATAAGAACGTCTATTTGCAATAAATGTGTACAACGGAATGAATACATGTATTTTCAATATTAAGTGACGTTAAGTACAAAATGGAAAAGGTAACTTTGATTGTAAAATTACATTAAATGTTTTAAAATGTTCTTACAAATAAAAGGTGATCCATTTAGAGGTTCCTACTTTCTTTAAAGAAAAAACACAGAAAAATCAAATTGAATGGGGAATGTTTATTATCATTTGAAAGAACATTCGATGGCATTTATTTTTTGCAGATTATGTGTAACAAATATTGGCCGAGGCTACGTCTAAGACGGTCTGTCCGTAGAGTCCAATTTTCGCTGAATTATTCGAACATTTCGACTGGTAACTGACGAATGACACGCGTGTTGTTTTCCGCCAAGACATGAATCGAAGCGGGGTTGTCCGTACATTCTTTATACTTTACACAACCCCACAGGAAAAAGTCTAAAGGGGTGATATAAGACGATCTTGGTGGCCAATCGACTGGCCCAAAACGTGCTCACCGAAGTGTTCTTTCAATAAATCCATTGATTGATGCGATGTGGGGGAAGTGGCTCCGCTTTGTTGAAATCAAATGTCGCCGAGATTACGAGCTTCAATTTCAGACATCAAATAGTCGCAATAACGGTCGCCATTAACGAGGAAGTCCTAACCGGCATAATTTTGAAGAAATAGGGTCCGACGATTCCGCCGACCCACAAACCGTTATTTTTTCTGGATGGAGTGGCAGCTCTTGAATCTCTTTAAGTTGCTCGTCTTCCAAAATGTGGCAATTTTGCTTCTTTACATACCTATAAAGCCAGAAAAGCCAGAAATGTGCCTTATCACAGAACAAAATTAGGCTCAAAACACACTCCCACATAACACGAATTTTCGTAATAAAGTTGAACGATTTGTAAACGTTGTAGAGGCGTAAGCCTTTCCATGATAAAATGCCAAACAGTACTAAACAGAAATAACATAAACACGTGACACGACTCACCCATTATTAACATATACATACATACAACAGGTGGTGGTAGGAGTCACACATCCAGATAAAGAGGCCGGTTCCTAGTCAGACTATCCAACCCTTTGCCTTTATTTTGGGTTTTCATCTGGCTCCCTCGGACTTTGAGGGTGGCTCTGCTTGAGCAGGACTTCCTTTTGAAGAGGGAGTTTAAGTTCAGAATGGTGACTTTTGGGGGTTACAGGGGTCGATGCTGACGGTGAGCCTTGCTTAGCCTCTATAGCCATCGGGATGAGGGACAGTTTATTACATTAAGGATTTCTCTTTGGTAGATGAGGATGTTTCCTTTAATACTTGTTAACCACCCTGAGAATATTTTGTCCGTCCCACCCGAAACTACCGTTCCGTCAACAGTAGACTGGGTTTCCCCAGTCCTGTTTTTCCGAATCATTTACCATGGGCGTTGTAGAGTTGTCGTCATCATTAGGTTTGGGTGTGTTTGTATTGTTTTTGTTAATTTTGTAGAGTCCATATGCCATTGATTTAATGAACATTTTATCTTTCCTTGCTATAATTTAGAAATTTTATTTTGTGTATGTTTTAGGTTTATGTTACTAATTTCAATTAAATACTTTCCCATGTGCCGGTATAGCATAACCAATTTAACCTTCTCTGAATTTACAAATTTGCCTGTTTTTATTCGTGGTCCTAATGTTTTAAATAGAAGATTTATATTCTAAAACGATTTTATATTTTAACACACAAACAACGCTATGAACGTGTTCTGAAATATTTTAAAAGTTTAGTTCCACAAATAGCAACAAAAGCGTTCGCAAACAACTCGTTTCCATACTTCATTTGCTTCCGTATTTAATATTTATTTATAAACGTTTAATCTTCATACAGAGAAATTTTTCCAATGAATTGTTAAAAGCAGCGGTCTGGTGAAAAGGAAATTAAAATTATTTATTAGTCTGTTAATACTATTTCTGCATTACACTGGGCGGAATAACAAAATAATGTTATTGAAATATAAATTATAATAATAAGTCTAACAAAACTTCATTTCAGGAACACAAAAAATATTTAGGCAATATGTATATTAAAATTTTCATATGGTCTTGACATAGATTTTAAGAAAATTTCATCCCTTACCTACGTACTACACGTTACCTGATAGAAATTCATAGAGCGGAAAAAATGGCATTTACTAAAAGATAAATTTCCACAACATCAACGGCAGTATTCACATCAACCACACGCACATCAACACACTCACCTTCAACATCTATGGATGGAAGCAATTAAATCCCACAAGTATGCAGAACATAACCGGGCAGCCAGCCATCCAACCGCTCAACATACTTGTATCCTTTCAAATATAGGTCCAAAAGTACAGGCATATGTATGTATGCATAAAATATTAACCCCTTTCATATAAACGCTATTGTGATGTACGTGTGTTGATGAGTGCTAAGTTACTTACAGCAGCATAAGATGGATGGATGGACTCCGAATGAAACCATTGAAGCGAATCAACTACTTGCTGCCAGTTGGATGCATCTATTGAATGGATGATTGGTCACAGAACATACTTTCAAAGGGAGATTAACATACTAGAGCAAAATATACACATACACCTAAATGGTATACACGGTCCACCCGCCTTTCTATTGGACTATAGAAATCTCAACGCCAAAGAAAAGTTTTCCCAAACCACCAACAAGAAACGATAGCAATTTCAGAGTTTACTTAACTCACTAGCTAACGAACATTAGCTCAATATTAGCGCAATCTCTGGTTTGAGCACAAGGAAACATGAAGCAAGCATTCGGCATTAAATAGTTCACGTAAAAGACAAATATTTTAAGCACAGTGAACATTGATCGTTTTTGTTAAATATGGTTTGACAAAAATGTTTATAAATACGGTATTGATTTAAATAATTTTCTTCAATAGATGTTTTAGTTTTATTCAGATAATATTGAATCGAATCAACTGCTATTACAGGTCAGACTGTAATAACATTGACAATTTTTATCAGTGTTGTAACGATAATCTACTTGAACTTAATGTTAAAAAATACAAGCATATGAAATTTTTTAGAGTCAATAAAAAAGAATAAACTTATTACTTTAATGACAGTTTAATCGAATCTATGTCTTCCATGAATGATCCTTTTGGATCACAGACTTGATTTCCGAGATCACATTTCTTTGATCACTAACCAAGGCATACAAAAGTCTGAGTTTTATAAAACGCTGGAGTAAGGAATTTTCGTTCGTTTGTAAACAATTGTACATCACTTTTATACGCTGCATCTTAGAGTATGGATCTATAGTATGGTATCCAATCATTATATCATTCATTCAAATTTGTTAGAATCTGTTCAAAAACAATTTTATTATTTTGTTTGAGAAGACGTGGATGGTGCCAACAAACATTACCAAGTTACGAAATTAGGTTAAATTTAATAAAATTTTCAACCCTAAAAAGTCGTCGCATGATGCTAAATGTCACTTTTATTGTGAAAGTTAGACATGGTCAAATTATGTCTGAGTTTATTTTGGAAAGACTTTGCATAAACGTCCCGTTTAGACCTTCTCGAAACTAACAACTACTTCAAATTAAATATTGCCAACAACGATCCTTTAGGGCGGCTATTTCTTCAATTTAATAAATATTACCACTTAATGTATCTATCTGAAAGTCGTGAATACCTAAAAATTTCAGGTGGAAAGTTTTGTACCCCCAACGAAGACCAAATACCAAATTTCAGTTTCCCGAAAATCGGGAGGTATTGTGCTATATGAAGGCGTGGACCTATACCGACAAAATTCTGGGGGAAAGTTTTATACCCCCTGCGAAGACTAAGTACCAAATTTCAGCCATATCGGTGTGATAGTAAATCTAAAACCTTCAAAATACCGAAAATCGGGTGGTACGGTTCTATGGGAGCTATATCAAACCTGGACCTATATAGCCCATTTGCAATACCAAACATCCTAGGAGTAATAGAAACTTTTATACCACATTACAAAGCTCTCTCTTAAAAATTGCAAGCTGTATCTTGATTTCAACAGACGGACGGACAGATGGACATGGTTAAATCGACTTAGAATTTTACCCTGATTAAGAATATACATACTTTATAGGGTCTCCGATGAATATTTCGATGTGTTACAAACGGAATGACAAATTTAATTATACCCTCCATACCATGTATGGTGGAGGGTATAAACAGTTGATTAGTAAAATTTGGCACCTAATGATTGAAAAGTTGATCAGTATGACCTGTACTCGCGAATTATGGGAACATTAGTGGAGCTTTACTTAAATGTTGATATTTTTATTAAATATTGATATTTTTATTAAATACCATGGGTCACTATACCACCACAAATTGCTAATATTTAATTTTCCGACTTACCGCACGAAACAACAAGAAATGCATTTAAGGGTTTATTGGCACATAAAAATTAAAAAAAAAATGTATTGTCTCATTTTAAAGTACAGATAAAATAGAATATCTTCGAGTCGATCGGACAAAAATTGGCTGAGATATGAGCGTAGAGAGGGAAAATTCGTTTATTGTGATTTGTATGTAACATCAAAATTTTAAACGCGGTTTTTTCAAAATGACTTGAAAATGGATCTCTCGGACTTTATACACGGAGGAAAAAATCTGCCTCGCCAACATATTTTGCAGCAAACATATATGTTTGCAACAGTCCCAAACATAACATATGTTTGGGTCCTGCCAACAGATATGTGTTTGGGTGCAAACAAATATTTGTTTGGGTGCAAATAAATATTTGTTTGGATGAAATATAAATACAAACCCAAAAGCCACAAAGAAATACACAAACATTTATAAATGGTGGTGGTTTTTCTTTAATTAGAAATGCCAAACACTAAAGCAACAACAGACGGATAGGTACATTAAAAATTCTAAATACATGAAATAGTGTACACTTTTAGATAGAAGAACCATTAAAAACTTTTCATTATAAAATATAGAAGCATCGTTGGACGCCTCTCGTTAGTAGTCAAATAAAACACAATCTCCTCAAAAGTTAAATCATTAAATAAATAGGTACATCCATATTTCAAATATTTGCATATATATGAAAATTAATACAATTACCAATATTAAATGCGATTTTTTCTTTGTGCAATAAAATATTTCCATTCACCTTTTTGATTCAATATATAACAAACTTTTTTACCCTCCCATCTTCGCTGCCGCGAGAGCACTGTTGTTACTCTCCTTGACAAAAAAATCCTCTCTCCACCCATAAAAATATGTTCTAACATAAAAAAATGTTGGTACCCAAACAAATAAAATTGAGATATGTTACCAAATATTGCAAACATATATTTGTTTGGACCAAAACATATTATGTTTGGATCCAAACATATATTTGTTTGCAACCAGTCCCAAACATAAATTTGTTGGATCCATATTTGGAAACATATTTCTAACATATATTTTTCTGCGTGAATGTTTTTTTTTTGGGATTATTATACACATAAAAATCTTCTCCTTAAGCGAGAATCTTAAAAAAATCTTGACGGATTTATAGCGAAAACCCCTATATTGTTTCGTTAAAATCTAAATTTTGTCGAATTCAAAATTTCACAATGTTTTAAAAAGAGATATTTTTATTTCCGTTCCGCTTAAGGACAATATTATTATGTTCTAAATGATCCCACAACAAGTAAGAAAGTATCTGTCAACTGTGTTGACGGAGATATACCCTGACAAAAAACAACAACAACAAAACCAAACACAATAAATGTGCCGTATATAAAATATATCGATTTGGATCTGTAGGTACCGTAATGTGGGGCTATACCAAACATTTTTAGTAACCAAACTTCTTCATAAAGGACTCGAAATATTACATTAGTTTTAGAGTTATCTTGCACAATAGCCATTTTTGTATGTGCCGGCAGGATTTTGGAGCTTTGGGCCATTATCTCAGGAAGTATTGACTTACTCCAGAAAAATGAGGCCGCTAGAACAGCCTACTGAAAAAAGAATCAAAATGATGCGAGAGGAGATCCTAAAATTCACTAGGGAGGAGTGGACCGATATAGTCTATATTCCCACCTGATACGTGACTGGATGAAATAATACGATATGCAAAGTCTGCACCAATCAGAAACTCCCTGCGAGAATTATCTTGTTGATTTGCCATTTTGTTTGGTGCCGTCAGGGTTTCTTGGAGCCTTTAGGCCAATATCTCAGGAAATATGGACTTGCGCAAGAAAAAAAATTGTACCGTCGTAAAGATGTCGCAAGGACAACCAACTGAAAAAAATTCAGAACGATCCGAGAGGAGCTTCACTTTATCTGAAACTTCACTTTATCTGAATTTGGTGTGGGAGGTACCCAAAGGAGTGGCCGATATAGTCCATATTCGAACCCGGTATATACCTGAAAGGAATAATACGATGTGCGAAGTTTGTACCAAATCAACTGCTCCATTCAAGAGTTATCGTTCACACCATTTTACCGAAAAATGTTGCACTTTTGTTTGGGAGGTACCGGTGGGAGTGGACCCATATGGTCCTCTTCGAACTTAAACTAAGTTTGGACAAAATACTACCATACCCAAAATTTGGTTCGAATCGAGAGTTATCGTGCGCACCAGCCAGACATACGAACATGGCCAAATCGATTTCAAATTGTCAGAAGCGAATTTCGTCCAAACATACTTGGGTCTAAAACCGTTATTGCGATGAGGTACATTTTTGGTCGTAGACTAAAGGCTGAAGGTATAAAAATCGGTTTTTTCGCCGTGGGTACCGCAAACTGAAAACAGAAAACTATGCAATATTTTTTAACAAAAAATACGGAAGTAACTCGAAAGAAAATTTTTCTAAAAAAGTTTAGTAGATTTCTTGTAAAAAATCATGAAAAATGTCTTTTTTGGTGCTCAATGAGTGGCTATAAATTACTTTTATCGATTTTTGTCGGTAACTCAAAAAATGAGTTAGAGAATCACACTACTGAGAGTGAAGTAGTTTCGTTTTCATCTTATGGTGGAAGAATTGACATATAAATAAATAAAGTGCTGCGATGTAACGAGGATGTGATTTACGTTTATTTTACAATGTGACCGCATCTGAATGATGAACAAACGAAACTAGAAAGATTGAAGTTAGTGTGGAATTAAAGGAAGAAAATTAACTATACAATTGAAAGAAATTATGTGCTCGACTGGAACTACATAAATGCAAGAGCCGGATATAGTTCCAATAGTTCCTTGTCCGAAATAGTTCCTTGGAACTAGTTCGTTCCGGAACTACACAACTCTAATTATCGGATCAACATGTCACGCCAATCACACTATAATTGCGAGCTACAGAGCCGCTACAAAATTTCGTGACGATTGGTCCACAATTGCAGACTGCAGTTTGATTCCACTTTTTATGTCGTTATGTCATCGAGATATGAATTTTGGTATACCACAAAGGTGGTCTGCGACGAATATTTCGCGGTGTCATATGAATTTTCGGAAAAACAATGTTATAATACCATTTCCACATTGTGTTGTAGGGTATAAAGAGGAAAAAATAAGTTGAAGCCAACGTGTCTTCTTCTGTTTTCTGTCGTTTTGTCACAAAACCACACATTCCACGATTTTCCTGTCAAAGTAAAAGTGGAAGCAAACTAAATAAGGATCATATCACTAATGTATAAGTTTTCAACAGATGTTTTGAAGCCAGGTTTTAAGTGCTTTTGATATTTTCTTATAGTCGCGTCCCGCAAACAGGGTTTTCAAAAAATCATTTTTAGGCTTGTTGAGCTCATTATTCTGATTTATTTATTTAATATGTATACAGTGAATGTAGTCCACACAGCTTCACAGAAATCTACATCCAAATGTACGAACATTTTTCTAAAATGCATATTTTTCAGTCATAATTTTCACAAGTTTCATTCGATTTCCTCGTATTACATTGCAAATTTTAGGTTTTTAGTTTCCGGATCTAATACAACATTCCTCATAAAAATCCATCAATTGAAACTCGAGATACGAGAAATTCCAAAATTAGAAAATAATCCAAAATTGTTTTTGAAAATATCGCGTTTTTTCTGCAAGTCATTTCCACAGCAATGAAAAAATAATACAGTATTTTCGATTTTGCGGAAACATAAATTAAAAAACTTCACTTATGAGGGAGCTATATTTAGTTTATCCCAAAAATAGTGTGTGATGTTACATCCACGGTTCTTCATTGACATATTTCGATGTAGATTTTCACGGTGGACACCCAAATCGGATGCGGACAAAATGTGTATCCTAGGGTTATGACTTTTTTACAACATCGTATCCCTGTATCATATTTTGCTTTTACCTAAGATTATATAAATCTTAATTATAAGGTGATCCGATAAGTAAAGCTCACGCACAATAAATGTTTATAAACGAGGATGTTTGGGAGTCACTTTAAGTACATATATAACTCAAAACAAGCTTCAAAGACACAAAATTGTTTTTATTTTCGAGAAAATCAAAAAACTAAAAAAAATTAGGAGCAAATCAAAATTATACTACCGTATAAACCTCTAAAAAATAAATTAAAAATACGTACAGAACCTAGACAACGCGTAAAAAATATGAAACAATTATAAACATTGGCTTTATAAATTGTATATTATAGCAACATCAAAAGAGAAACAATTTATTGCTAAAATATTATTCCAAATATATTTTTTGGTTCGATGAGAAAAATTAGAAAAAATATTTGGGAGTTCTTCAACTATTTCGCTAAAATCCCATACAATAATTAATGTAAACTGCTAAAACTTCATCAAGAAATATGGTTTAGCATCGCGAAACCTTAACTCCTTACTGTCATAACTTATAAGAATAGGAAATTAAAAGTAATATTGAATTTACAATCATTCAAAAAATATGAAAATTAAAAAGCTTGTTATACGCGAATAAGTTAAAGTCGGTTGATGCGCATCCGATTCTGGATACAGCGAATCAATCTCTTTCGATATATATGCATCTTTCGATGTTTCATTCAGCGGCCATCGTGCCGTCAGTTGCATCTTACAATGCCAAAAACCCTAAAGTGGATAAAAGTCGCGCAATGTGCGTACGATTTTACTGCATATCCGGTTTTATTAGCGCAGGCCTAAAATACGTCAATATACACATATTTCAAATAGATTCTTCAAGAACCGCGGATGTGCCTCCACATTCTCTTTTGCGTAAAAGATCCATATAACTCACGTATCTCTGTAATTTATGACTCGCGTTTTGGCAAACATTATAATCGCGTATAAAGGATTCCATTTATGTAAAAATATTTTAAGAAAATCGCGGTATCTATATTCCAAGGTATCTATATCTGAGGTTTTAGTGGTTGGATTCGATCGCGGAAGGTCTCATTAAATCCGTCGCGTAAAAAAAACTAAATTCACGCGAGGTTCAAAGAAAATTGAATGACACTTGTAAATTTTAAATGAAAAAAAGGGTTTTTAAGAAAATGTACGCATCAATTTTTGTGTTCACAATATTTGTTCTTTAAGACAAGAGCTAGAACTTTGCCTCTGAGATAAATTCAAATTTCCTAACGGTTTGGATGATATAGTCCTGACTAAATGACCCTTTTTACATCAAAGCCTCAAACCTTTGGAGGCCTATAACCGCGAAAGTTGATGAGATACGAAAAACGTGTCTTCTCATTTTTGTTGTTCTATCACACTGTGGAGTTAGAATATGGTTAATAATATCGTCTTGCACAGTGTTATTTAAAAAATATTTTTTGACCCAAATATGGCCTCAGTTTGGCTATAATATCAAAACTATGATTCCAATTTTTATAATTTTTTGTCTATATAGATTCGCCGTGTAGTTTTGATTCACAATAAATTGTTACATAATTTTATGACGGGTAAATGGACCTGTTAACGTCAAAATCCTGGGTCATAGAAGTCCCCGCGGACTTCTGGCAACTCAGGCTTCTTGGCACCTATACGTACATATTTTTATGCATTCTGTTATTCTTGTTCGAATCATGTTTTTTGTGCTTCCTTTGAGTTTTCTAATTTTCTCTCACTTCACTTGCTATCAACCATTGTTACATTCGGTAACATCGATCTCCAAATTTACTTTCTACTTTCTTTCAATAATAGAAGAACTCTTCTGTTCAAATACATATCCTGATTCCTTCTGTGTTTTTGTTGTCTTTTTCATTCATGCAATCCAATCTGGGAGAAATATTGTGCTTCCGATAATATTTCTTTGGTTCAGGTATGTAATCGACGAGAGAACATTTTCAACGGTTGGCAAAAGTGACTAGAGATATCTTAATATGTTGCATTCTAAAAAAAGAAGCGTCAATTTTACTTGGAGAAGTAATTAAAATATGTATGTTTATTTCAGTATATTCCGAATAATTTACGGTTTAAAATGTATATTACATTAAAAAAAGGTTGTTATTTCTGCGTAGAACAATGTGGGTTTAAGCTCAGGTACTTTTATACCCAAACAGAAATAAACAAGTTAATTTCGGCCGGGCCGAAATTTTCTAATCCTCCATTCCTCCCTTTTGAATGTACTCTTTAGAAGTTCAGCTAAACCGTTAAAAATAATTAAAATAGGATGGTACCTTCATATGGAAACTATAGAAAGTGCAAAGTGCATACAGTTTTTGTCCGCATCCGGTTTCATTGTCACCATGAAAATTTACATCGATGTATATCTATTTCAAGGCGATCAATCAAGAATCGTGGATGTAGCATCATACACTATTTTTTGGGATAAAATGAATGTAGCTCCCTTATCAGTGAAGTTTTCAAATCTCTGTTTCAGCAAAAAGGAAGATAAAATACGCGATATTTTCAAAAACAATTTTACGTGATTTCTGGATTTTTGGAAAAACGACATTTCCGCATTAGGATGCAGATTTCTGAGCAGCTGTGTAGACTACATTCACGACACATATATCAAATAACTCAGAATCGCGAGTTCTATACACGATTTCCTGAAAAAGCTGTTTGCGAAATGAAATATTTCAAAAAAAAAACTCTTTAAAAGTGGCTTCTAAATGTCAGCATCATTTAATGATAGACGCAGCCAAATGTTATTTAGTTTGCTGCTTCAAAAAAAGATACCTTGCCTTTAACCCATTTTTAACATAAATATAGCTACAGCTTCCACGCAAATCACTTTTAAGGTCAATATTTTTTGCCAAGTCTAAAAACATGTCACTTTAATTTGTATAACATACAACACCAATTCGCGAGTTATAAAAGGGTAAACCTTGGCTTCAATTATGTTAAATTTTCAAAACTATTGCCCATATACACTTTCATGCGGGCAAAATGTTCCTCATCAAAATAATGGTCTTAGACCCCAAGTATGTTTGGACGAAAAGTTTTTCAGACAATTTTGAGTTGATTTAGCCATGTTCGTCTGTCTGGCTGGATTGTGCGCACGACAACTCTCGAACGGATGAACCGATTTGATCAAATTTGGTGTTAGTAATGTTTTATCCAAACATAGTTTAAGTTCGAAGACCCACCCATTATTTTAACAAGGGCATGTCGCGCAAAATATCTGGTTATTTTGTAACCACTGAAATAAGTAGTCAGAATCTACTTAGTATCTACTTATTTCAGTGGTTACCATCTACCTATTTCAGTGGTTACAAAATAACCAGATATTTCGCGCGACATGCCCTTGTTAAAATAATGGGTGGGAAAGGGGATTTGTAATGAGGATTTTTGCTGGGTTATAACAGCGTTCCACTCTTAATAGCATACTTAAATAAAATATCCCAGCAAAAATACTCATTACAAATTGACCTACTTTCTAATTATTTCAACAAGGGCATGTCATAGGGAATCAGTACTTATTTTTTGGACACTAAAAAGTAGATAAATAAGTAGTTACTCTCTGGTTACTTCAAGTCGTAACTACTTATTTATCTACTTTTTAGTTGCCAAAAATAAGTACTGATTCCCTATGACATGCCCTTGTTAAAATAATTAGAAAGTAGGTCAATTTGAAATGAGTATTTTTGCTGGGATCCCATATTTTAGCACGACAAAACAATTGCAGTTCACTTCGTCACTATATAAATAAGGCTCAACATTATGATTTTTTACATTATTTTTGTGTCATATCCAGATTTTTATTTTTTAACGGTATCTTTAAGACTGAATACATCAATATATAAAGCTAGAAAATTAAATTATGAATATTTAAATTTAATTTTTATGAGGCACTTGATAAGTTTGGAAAATACCTAGGAAATCGTATAACGGGAGAATATAATGTAGGATAATCCTTAAGAATAGGTTATAGTTGAATACGAAACCCATACAACATAAATTTAATGAATGTTTTACGTTATTGAGTGATTTAGTCTACTGAATACCATAAAACAAGGGTCTGCTGTATATAACGGCCCCATACCGGGCTTATTTATGGAGGTTACTTAAAACGACAGAAGTGAAAATGTTAGTTTTGTATCGGAATTAAACTTAGAAAAAATATTACGATTATATAAAAACACTAGAACTGTATACAGACTAGAGTTGTGCCAATCTAGTTCAATAGAACGATCTAGTTCACTACGCAGTTTCAATCGTCCACATCGTTTGTATGAAAAAACTGCGTATACGTAATTTCACACGTTATTTTTGACATTGTTCATACCCTTTGGAACTAGGACAGTGAACTAGGAATTAAATTGCCCAACTCTAATACAGACCCCGTCTCACCATTACCAACTTCATATATTGTTACATTATGCTTCGTAGGCCTTAATCACCAATAAGTTTGAGAATATGGCAAGAGGGGCGTCCGTATATACTCCAAGTGTTTTATATAACCGTAATATTTTGTTTGTTTTGTTTATTGTTGAAGATTCAATCTCATTTGATTGCTTAAGCTGGAGTATTCCCCCAATGGCTTAACTTCATTTATTACCCTCTATTACAGAGAGTAATGTTTTTCAAAACGAACTGACAGTGTTACAAAATTTTACTTTGAAAAACATTACTCTCTGTAATAGACGGTAATAAATGAAGTTAAGCCATCGGGGGAATACTCCAGCTTAAGCAATCAAATCGTAATATTTTGCTAAGGTTAATTCCGATACAAAACTAAAATTTTCACTTCTTTCGTTTTAAGCAACCTGCATAAATGGGCCCGGTATGGGGTCGTTATTCATGTACTCCCGTTATACGATTTCCTAGGCCCTTTTCAGAATTATCAATTACCTTGCTAAAATATGGGATATTTTTTTAAGTACGCCAAAATAAAGTACAAAATAAGGTACAAAAACCAATTGTGGTTCTTTTGTTCGGATTATGAAGAACATTTTAATGCTGCAAAAATGAACAAAAAGCTGGTTTTTAAAAATATTATAGCGCTAAAACTAAATTTTATGTGTCTCTTGCAAATGTTTTTTCCGATACTGTATGTCCACTCCTTCGAGTACTACCCACACAAAATTTGTGAAGAGTTCAGTTTAAGGCCTGCTCTCAAATCGTTTTGTTTCTTTTTGTAAGAACTTCTGTTCGCTGCCACCATTACTACAGTACACGTTTTTTCAGGGAAAAGTCCATACTTCCTGAGAAAATAGTCCGAGCGCACGAAAACTCTCGAAAGGATCAGCCGAATCGGTCCAAAATTTGGACTTCGAATCCCTTTGGTTTTTGTTGTAACAACTTGTATTCGCTTTTCCCCTTACGACGGTACATGTTTTTCCAGGGGCAAGTCTTTACTTCTTGAGATAATGGTCCAAAAGCTCCAAAAAAGCCTGCCGGCACCAACTACATTGGGTAGTACGTAAGATAAACCTCAAAAGGAGAATCCGATTTGGTCCAAACGTTGTAAATCATTTTATATAGACGTCAGAAGTATTGTGTGTTACTTCTGTTCTTTAGGTCCGAGGCTCAGGTTATATCTCTGTCGGCCAAGCCGACTGATACTTTTTTACATTTTAACATAAATTTAGCCACAACTTCCACGCAAATTAACTTTTAAAGCCAATATTTGTTGTCAAATCTAAAAATATTTCATTTTATCCAAAAACATTAAATTTTAAATAATATCCAATTACAATTCGCGGGTTATTAAAAAGAGTAAACCTTGGCTTCAACTATGTAAAATTTTCTAAAATATTCCCCATATTTGTAATAAATATCGAAATTAAATTGTTGGTCCATATTTTAATTTCTAGAGGTTTTTACCTCAAAGTAACTTACATATGAAAAATTTAGCTTTTGAAATATACCTTGATGTAAATTATAATAACGAGTGAGCCTTTATAAACGAATTACTTTATAAATCCTTATTTGTGTAAAGAACTTAATTTTCCTTCCGTGCTAAAAAAAATGTGAGTGTCATGATAAAGGAATTCTCACAATATTGAGAGCGAATTTTTTCGCATGAAATACGTGAAGCTTAGAGCTTTAAATTTGTAGTGCTACGTTTGGATTTTTTCAAAAATTGATCCTTTAGTATACCTATCATAAAAGGTAGAGAAGATAAAACAATATAGCCATTTCCCACGGAGCTTAGAACAAGGAAACATCCTAATTTTGTCTGTCTTGCTGGTAAACACGAAACTCTCGAAAGAATCTGCCCATTTGGTCCAAACTTTTCACCTCGTAATATTTTGTCCATACTTAGATCAATTTTATATGTTAAAATAATATTTCTGTAAAAGATAACTGTAGAAAGTCGTAACAGATTTGGTCCAACTTTAAACATCGTTATACTTATATCTTCCAGATATAGATCTGGCCCTATGTCTTGGATCGTTTTGTATAAGACGGTAATATGTCCCTTCCCGGACTATGTATAGCAATTGGTTATCTGTTTAAAATTGAATAAAAACATTTTATGCAGTGAATATGTTTACTGTAATCTCTTTATTAAATATGTATTTTTTGTAATGAGGATAAAGCTGCTATCAAGACAAGACAGCAAATACAGACTATTAGAAAATAAAATAGAAACATAACCTCAAAACTTTATCTCACACACAGCTATATACATACACATTTATGTTTGACACTATCAAGTAAACATTTATATAGCATAAAAGTTTTGTACATGGATCCAATATACATAATGTAACATAACACATTTTACCTATAGCACGTTCTCGTACACAAGGCTTTATCAACCCCACATAAATATGTATGTATGTTTGTAGGTACGTTAAAAGCGTATCCAACCGAAACGAAGCAAACTAATCAGGCAATGAACTGGATAATTCTAGCATGTGGTGGTCGTTGGCCGTGGACAAAAACGATATTAACAAGAGCGAGAACAGGTTTAAACAAAGTGATTACTTATTAAAGGATATGTTGTCATTAACGTTGTAAATTTTTGTCACTTTACTGTCAGATTTTCATCATCATCATCGTTTCGTATGTTTACTTTCACTGTTTGTGTTTTAACAACCTTTTACGTTCCATGCTGTAGAAATTTTCATGGTTATTTTACCCGGCTGGACTCAATATTCATTTATTTTATAATGGGGATCACCAACTGTGTAGGCAAGTTAAAAATAACATCCGACGGAGTGTGTCAATGAGTGAGCAGCAACCACCAGAAACAAAGAAAGAAGTGTCGTGCTTAAATTTAAGAAACAACCGAATAACAAATGATATACAAATTTAAAACTCGTTTAGATTTTGTTCACATCAATCACTTATAAGGAGCATCATCTTGAGGTTAATGAGTAATCGTTATGGTGTTATAGTAACCATAATTTTAAGATTTGTTAACAAACATAATTTCAATAACATTACGAAATTTACCATAAGTCGCGGTTACCTTCATCCGAACAAAGCACTCTACAGATCACAATCTTGCAATTGATGGTGTTATTGGGATAGATATTACAAACTTTTGTCAAATTCCGTTGTAATACCCTCCACTATAATATGGAGGGTATAATTAAATTTGTCAATCCGTTTGTAACACATCGAAATATTCGTCGGAGGCCCTAAAAAGTATATATGTATATTCTTGATCCGTCCGTCCTCCTGTCTGTTGAAATCAAGATAACATTTTTAAGATAGATCTTTGTAATTTGGTATAGAAATTTATTTTACTCCTAGAATATTTGATATTGAAAATGGGCTATATCGGTCCACGTTTTTATATAGTCCCCATGGAAAGGTACCTCCCGATTTTCAGTATTTTTAAGATCGTGTCCTCAATCTTCCACAAAAATCTTCGTTGGGGATGTAAAACTTTGCACATGAAAGTGGTCGGTATAGGTACACGCCTTCATATAGCCCCCATAGAACAGTACCTCCGGATTTTTTTCTTCGTTGGGGATACAAAACTTTAAACCTGAAATTTGTCGGTATAGGTCCACGTCTTCATAAGGCGCCCATAGAACGGTACCTCCCGATTTTCGGTATTTTGAAGATTATGGCCTCAATATCCCACCGATATGCCAGAAATTATAAATTAAGTCTTCGTTGGAGGTAGAAAACTTTCCACCTGAAATTTGTCGGTATAGGTCCATGTTTTGATATAGCCCGCATAGAACGGTACCTCTCGATTTTCGTTATTTCGAAGGTTATGGCCTCAATACCCCACCGAAATCCCTGAAATATGGTATTTATTCTTCATTGGGGGTATACAACTTTCCACTTGAAATTTTTCAGTACAGGGGGATTACTCTGTATTGCGATGCGTAAGAAAAATTGTGCCGAATCAAGTAATTGGTACTCTCTAATGCGTTTTCGCATCTCCTTTCGCATCTAATTTTCGCAAATCTGGTATCAACACACTCTGTAATACCCAAATATCCTGCGTTACAAAATATCAAACGCAAAGGAAATGAATCATGTAAGTTAGCACAATTAAATGCTTGTATTTAAATCAGAATTGTTTATTATTTTAGGGAAATGTTGTTAAAATGTTAACGTACAATAATTTAATAAATTATTATTAAAAAATCAAATTACAATTATTCAGGCATGTCAGATTCCGATCGGAATGGTTTCAATTCCGTAATTTCATTTCGATCGTTTTTGTTTAAGCTTCTTCAGATTACGATCGATTTTGTGAAACCGGAAAACTTCATTATTTAGTTTAAATATGATATTAAATGTAATTTTGTCAATAAAACAACATTTTTATTATTCCACTTTCGATCCGAATTCGTTTCTGTGACATGCCTGATTAATTATTTATCATTTTACAGGTTTTAGTAATGATGCCGATACAAGTAAAAAAGTTAAGACCCATATCTCGGGAAGTATAGACTTTGCTCTGGAAAATTAAATATCGTTATAATCAGGGTACCAAGGGCAACCTATGGTAAGAATTTCAGACCCATCCGAGATGTGCTTCTAGACGGCACATGTTCCAAATTCTTTATTTGTCACCCAAAGTAGTAGGCAATGCTTATTTTTCACTGTATTTTTTATAAATCGTAAAAACACATTGTAAAGTTAAATGGAATATTGTTTTGAGGACCAATAGCAAGAGATCTGCACAATAAACCGTATAGCTTTTACATAATTTGTTGCTATAAACGAACAATTAAAATAAAAATTTTCAAATTTTGGTTTTTATACCCTATACCACAATGTGGAAAAGGGTATTATAAGTTTGTTTTGGTAAAAATTCATGTAACACCGCGAAATATTCGTCGGAGACACCCAATGTGGTATACCAATCTTCATATCTCGACGAACTAAAGCGATTTTGAGATGTGTGTCCGTCCGTCCCTCCGTCCGTCCGTCCGTCCGTCTGTCCATTATAAATTGTAAACACGCTCCAGGCCGCAACTATGGACCGATCGTCACGAAATTTTGTATGGAGGTCGGGTTCAGATCAGAATAGATCCCTATTCTTATTGGTGATGATCGTCAAATATTTAGCGGGTGAAATGGACCAAAAACATAATATTTATCCAATTTTCTACCGGCTCTGTAGGTCTCAATAATAGTCCGATCAACGCGTAATTTTAAATATGGTAAGAGTATATCACAAAGGAGAAGCTTGCAATTTGAGATGGCGATCGGATAATATTTAGAGGGTTATATGGACCAAAACTTTTTTGGGAAAATTGTGAAAATTTTTAATATACAGCTTATATCTTAATTCCTGGAAGTGTTATTCCGGACAAGTGAGATATACTTGAATGTGGAACGCTTGAACTTTCAATTGATGCCAATTATGTTGGTGTGCATGATCAGATAACAGAGTTACAGCCTAATATATTCCGTTATTTGTTTGTAGTGTAATAATAAACTCGCTTGAAGTCGCAATTATACATCAATAGTCACGAAATTTTGCACCGGGTAAGAGTATAGGTCGAAAAAGATGCCTACAATTTTGAATGATGATCTGATATTCTTTAGCGGGTGAAGTGGACCATTACTTTTGTATGAAAAATATAACAATTTTATTTTTGATCGATATTTTAATTCCTTGAGGACATATATATTTCGCAAAGTAGCCTACATATGGAAAAAAACTACTGACCTTTCCTCTGATGTAAATTGCAATAAAGTGTTTGCTAGATAACGGGCCTACTGCATAATATATAATGGGTTCTGTGTATAGATCCACATTTTTATCCCATGCTACATATTGTCTCTCCAAAAGTTTATGTAACACCACGAAATATTCGTCCTAGAACCCTTAATTGGTATGCCAAAGTTCATATCATTTAGCGATTTGTGTCCGTCCATTAAAAATTGTAAACCAGCTTAAGGCCGCAATTATGGACCTATTGTAGCGAATTTTTTAAGGAGGTCGGGTTCGGGCCAGAATAGAAATTATTAGTTTTTGGTGATGATCGTGAAATGTTCAGGGGATGAAATGGACCAAAAACAAAATTTTAACCAATTTTGTAGCGGCTCTGTAGGTCAAAATAATAACCCGCAAAATTTTAAACAAAGTTTGAGTTTATGATGAAGAAGAAGCGTACAAACCAACGTGAAGATCAGATAATACTTAGCGGGTTAAATGGACTGAAACTTTTGTGTGAAATTGGTAAAAATTTCAATAACGTAGCGGTTAAACAACGGAAGTAGCAGTACTTCATAAGTGGGTTTCATTACATTTTAGTTTGTGTGAACAAAATGTTCCTTTCTTGCTGCAAAAATGTCTTTGTCATGCTAGATAACTTTTTGGTTTTGGTCATAAGTATTATACATTAAATCTCTGATATTTGATAATTAAATTTTCACAATCATTGAAAAGAAGTTCCGTGGAGAGCGATTGTCCAGGGATAGTGGTATAGGGTATCCTATGGTCGGCTCCGTCCGACTATAGATTTTTCTTACTTGTTTGCAATACATTAGTTGTCTAAATGTACATAACAGCGTCTTTATTGAGACGAAAACATTTTTTCTCCTTGTAATCCGTTCCGCCACCGAATCCATAATTATTTTTTTTTTTGTTATAAACAATTAGCAAGTTTTAGAAACGCACTTAAATGAAATTTTTCGGTATTGCTCCACGTCTTCATATATAGAACGGTACCCTCCGATTTTCGATGTTTTGAAAGTTTTAGTCAAATTATTAAAACGGAATAACTGAAATTTCGTATTTAGTCTTCGCTAAAGGTATAAGACATTTTTACAGGTACAAAACACCCTTGCAAAAAATCAGACAGTATAGGTTCACACTTTGGTATAGCCCCCATATTAGCGTAGCCTAAGGTTTTTTGAATATTTTAGTCACATTTTTCTACCCAATTGGCCGTTAATTGGATTTTTGTGTTCCCAGAAGATATAAGAAGAAGATTAAAAGTCACTCGCAAATAACCTATACATTAGGGTCGTTTGAACAAATCGATGTCGGATTTTTTTTATGCGGCACCCCCTAAACTGTTTACTTTTGTTAGATTTTAAGAATAGCAAAGTCTAAGCACAATCTGAATATGTTAACACGCGCCACTGGGGCCTGTAAGTTGCCATAGTAACCCAGCAAAATGTTCGATGCCAAAGATGCCATTCAATCATGGGTGCAAGTGATCTGGCATGTCATCTTTTTAGCATCTTCATCGATGAATTTTATATGAGCATGGACCCCAAAAGATGCTATTCATTTTTGGATCCAAAGCAAGTCATTTACACCAATGCTTTGACATTTCATTTTCACCAATGCTTTGGCGTGTAATTTCCACCAATGCTTTGGTATGTCACTTTCGATAGAATAGGTTCAAATGCAGATGAAAAGATCGGATCTTTCACGACTTCGTTTGAACCAATGCAAAAGATGCCATGAAATCACGTCATCGCATGGTACCCCTTCCTTCAAATTTTGCTAGGAATTTGTATGGGGTCAATGGCGAATTTTCACGAAATTGCCCTAAAGACCACATTTATTGTCCAATCTATAAAAAAAAACTTTACCTCATTTCACTGTTGTGCCTAAAAACAATACATACAAAATTTTATGACGATCTGCTAACGATATCCCGTGCTCCTGACCTATCTTTATTTCCATAGTACTTTGTTTTGGGACAAAGGCGAATTTACAGGAAATCGCACCACAAGCCAAAATTATCTTCCAATCGATGAAAGAAATTTACCAGTTCATTGTTGTGGATAAAAAAAAATTCTACATAAATTTATTAAATAATGAAAAATTATGAAAATCCTGAATTATACAAATTAAATATTTTTGGATAAAATGAAATAATTATATATATATATATTGGCCTTTAAAGTTAATTTCCGTGGAAGCTGTGGCTATAAGTATGTTAAAAACGGGTAAAAATGGGTTGAAGCCAACGAGATTCTGAGTTATTTGATATATGTGTCGTGAATGTAGTCTACACAGCTTCACAGAAAATGGAAAAAATGGAAATTTTCGATTTCCTCGTACATGATTGCAAATTTTAGATTGTAACGTTTTTGATCTACGTTTTTGATCTACCCTCCGCCCGCAACTAATCAATTTCATATCCACTGTAAAACATTTTGTTGTTATTCAAATACTTGAATACAACAAAATATGGACTCATGCTAAAATAAACACAAAGATGTTTTTGATCTAATAAATAAATACTCGTGAAAATCCATCTACAAAAACGGGATTTACGAGAAATTCCAAAGTAGAAAAATCACCAAATCAGCAAAGTCTGAGCACAATCTGAATATGTAACACGCGCCACTGGGGCCTCTAAGTTGCCATAGTAACCCAGCAAAATGTTCGATGCCAAAGATGTCATTCAATCATGGGTGCAAGTGATCTGGCATGTCATCTTTTTAGCATTTTCATCGATGAATTTTATATGAGCATGGACCCCAAAAGATGCTATTCATTTTTGGATCCAAAGCAAGTCATTTACACCAATGCTTTGACATTTCATTTTCACCAATGCTATGGCGTGTAATTTCCACCAATGCTTTGGCATGTCACTTTCACCAACCCTTTGCAATGATATTATCATTACGAAGAGAGTTTTAACAACGTTGGTTGTAATTTCGAGTCTCCGACAACATCAAGGCCATTGTAAATAATTAATCTTATATATTTAGAAAAATGTGTATAAATAAAAACACAAAATTCATCTCTATTGGATCGATAGAATGGGTACAAATGCTGATGAAAAGATCGGATCTTTAACGACTTCCTTTGCATTATTTCAAATTCGGATCTTTCACGACTTCGTTTGAACCAATGCAAAAGATGCCATGAAATCACGTCATCGCGTGGAACCCCTTCCTTCAAATTTTGCTAGGAATTTGTATGGGGTCAATGGCGAATTTTCACGAAATTGCCCTAAAGACCACATTTATTGTCCAATCTATGAAAAAACTTTACCTCATTTCATTGTTGTGTCTAAAAACAATACATACAAAAATTTATGACGATCTGCTAACGATATCCCGTGCTCCTGACCGATCTTTATTTCCATAGTACTTTGTTTTGGGACAAAGGCGAATTTACAGGAAATCGCACCACAAGCCAAAATTATCTTCCAATCGATGAAAGAAATTTACCAGTTCATTGTTGTGGATAAAAAACGATTTCTACAAAAATTTATTAAATAATAAAAAATTATGAAAATCCTGAATTATACAAATTAAATATTTTTGGATAAAATGAAATAATTATATAAATATTGGCCTTAAAAGTTAATTTGAGTGGAAGCTGTGGCTATAAGTATGTTAAAAATGGGTAAAAATGGGTTGAAGCCAACGAGATTCTGAGTTATTTGATATATGTGTCGTGAATGTAGTCTACACAGCTTCACAGAAAATGGAAAAAAATGGAAATTTTCGATTTCCTCGTACATGATTGCAAATTTTAGATTGTAACGTTTTTGATCTACGTTTTTGATCTACCCTCCGCCCTCAAATAATCAATTTCATATCCACTGTAAAACATTTTGTTGTTATTCAAATACTTGAATACAACAAAATATGGACTCATGCTGAAATAAACGCAAAGATGTTTTTGATCTAATAAATCATTACTCGTGAAAATCCATCTACAAAAACGGGATTTACGGGAAATTCCAAAGTAGAAAAATCACCAAAAATTGTTTTTGAAAATATCGCGTATTTTATCACGTTTTCTGCGGGCCGTTTCCACTACAATGAAAAAATCTAGTGCAGCATCTTCGTTTTTGCGCAAAAAGAAGTACTCCTATAGATTTTATGTATATGACGAAAAGTCAAAAAATTAATATTGATGAAGCCAAGGTTTGCACTATAATAATACGCGAAATATTGCATTATACCATAAAATATGACTATAGTTGGACCAAAAGAAGTGTTCTTGACCAAAGCTCAAAAATGCGGCAAAAAATTCAATTTGTTATGTCCGCGTAAATGAATAAAAATAGGTAAAAACGCGTTGAAGCTAACTAGACTTTTTACGTTGCTATCCCGAAATTATTTTGGTTTGTATATGATATTAGCTTATGCTACACACATTTTTCATGTCTTCCTAAAATTTTATATTGTTTTAAATTTGTCGACAAATATGAAAAGTATTGGAGGAAGTATTACAAAATATATGATTAATTTTCGGCACAGTTGATGCCAACTTTAAAGTCGTTTTGAAGGATCTAATCGTAATTTGGACCGACTATAGTGTTACTGACTTCAGAACAATGTAATATTTATTGAATGTTTGTGGCATAAAACGTCCAATACTTTCATGACAAACGCTAAAAAAATATCTTCGCCTAAAAAGGAAAAAAATTTCAGCTGAGCTGGGGTTTGAACCCACGTCCTTGAAAAACACAGGAAGAATGTGTTGTCACGGCGTGTTAGCGTTCGGAGTCAAACTCATAACTTTCAAAGGCAGCGCTAAGCGTTTGTCATGAAAGCACAACTAAATGGGAAAATCCTCATTGTTGTTCTAAAAAAAAAAAAACAAAACAAAAATGCATTTGAAAGAAGAAAAGTTCGAGGACAGCGAAGTCGCTCCACATCCGATATATCTGAAGAGCCTTTACCGAAGGCCAAACATGCATGTCACATAGTGTTGGGTGTGTGGGTTCGAATCGTCGGCTTTCCTTTTTCACTTGCATTATAGATCATAAAAGCTCGATTAAAAAAATTAATACTAAAAAATCTTCGCCTAAAAAGGCAAAATTTTCAAAACAATTGGTTTCTTTATGAAAACAACGATTGGAATATTAATACAAACAGAACCGTGATTAGGAGTCAGAAGTTGCCCCTCAACACGTCTTGGTGCTAGAATTTGTATTTTAACAGACCGTCGCACAGTACGAAATATGGGAAGTTTAGTAGAACTTTAAGGAATTTTGAAGTACATAAAATTAATTAAATTTTTATTGAATTAGTTAGCTAAGTACTCCACTGCAAATGATCCATACTCAGTTTGGCGATTTACTCCGCGAAACGACTTAAAAATGCACTTAAAGTTGCACTTTTGTTTCATAATTTTTTTTCTAAGAAATAAAATTTGGATTCATTAAAAAAATAGCGAGGGGCAATTTTAATAGGAAAGAAGTGTTTTTTTGAAGTTTTCAAAATTTTTTATTTTCCGTGGATATTTCAAAAGTGAGTTCCGTACATTTCCGTGTTAAGATACGATCTGAAAGTTTGGAGTCTCCTCTGTTCGCAAAGCCATAAAACAGCTCGGAGAAAGGTAGGAAGGTAGACGTGGCAATGAACCCCATTGTTGACTGTGTTTTGAAGAAATGGTCTCACTAATTCTAACAAATGATGATTTCTTTTAAATTAAGAATCCTCTCGCAATTTTTCATAGTTTTGGCTTTTAAATGTTGGTGATTTATATATAGTGCACGTATCTATTTGAGCTAGCAATTGACACTTAGGTATAAAAATTTTCTTGTTGAAGATCTGTGGCGAGATCTGAAACTATAGTATTCGCTGCCTTACCCCTTGGTAAACATCGCCAATTTTTTCCCACTAATAAATTAAAGTTGTTTTAATAAAATATTAAAACAACGACTATGGGATTAAGCCTGACTATTTTGAAAAACAAAATAGAAGTCGTCATCCCAAACAAAAAACGCTAACCCTCCTAATTGTGAAACCGGGCACCGTCGAAATGTTGTTTATTGCTGTAGTATGCAATACCAACAAATTAGTTATGTGTTTTTTCGTCGAGAATCGACGAACGCATAGCAGTGGGAAAGATTTGGTTTTGTTTGCAAGTGAAGTTGCTAGAGTTTAGGTAGTGCCAAAGAAATTCTCGATCAGAGTGTTTCTTTGCGCACGTATATATTTGAGCTAGCAATTGACACTTGGGTATAAAAAGTTTCTTGTTGAAAAACAAAAAACAAGGGAACTGATGAAGATCTGTGGCGAGATCTGAAACTATAGTATTCCCTGCCTTACCCCTTGGTAAACATCGCCAATTTTTTCCCACTAATAAATTAAAGTTAAAATTAATAGCACCATTATGGCGGTTTAAATTGCCGTCAAAGTGAGAATTTCGAAGAAAAACTAAAAAAATAACTATTTTAACGCATATTTCAATGTATTTAAAACCGCGGAAAAATAAACCAAATATAAATATATGTAAAATGGAATAGATTGGCAATTGCGAGAGTAATTTATTTAATATATAATATAGCTTAAACATTTTGGGTAGCGGCCAAAAAACGCAAAAACTCAGAAATAAATATTTTATTTTTCTTTAACTCACTTTATATAGACTTACACTAAATTGGCGGTGTTTGGCCGTGATTTTGCCACCTAGAACACATTACTGAAAGTCTTCTGCATTGGTATTACTAGGTTCCAAAACCCGATTTTGTCAGTTTTCTTGATATTTATCAGATTTTGTAAGGTTACTTCTCAGCAAAAAGTCTTAAAATTGTGTAAGTTTGGTTTGAGGAAATAAATAATGAATATAAGGAATATTGTTTTTTTACAATAGCATTGCACGTAAAATAAGTAATAGCGACAATTTGTTCGTTATATCTGTTGTTTCCTATAAACGGTGCGCAGTAGTAAGCTTTATTTTATCTCTCTTTTACATATTAATCATTGATACGGTTTAAAGGAGTACTAAACTCGTCTTTGTTAACGTATGTTCAAAAAATATACAAAATTGTAATAACAATTCGTTTGAAAATCTACTCGCGGGTACAAAATTTTTGTTACTTACTACCGTGATCGTTTTCAACAGTTTATTGTGTAAAAGAAAACTAATAAAAATGGCATTGAAAGAAATAGCTTTGTTCGTTATATACGTAGTTGTTGTTGTTGTAGCAACGCATATATGTTCGTTCGTGTATTATTTCAGTTATCAAGTTCCTCTGTATCCAGACTCAAGAATTCTGCAACCTGGACTGGTTGCGTCCATAAAGAATGAGGAGACAGATGAGTGGGGTTAGCTGGGCAGTTGAATAAATGCAGAGTATCGTGTGGTCCCAATCCACATGCTGGGCATATGTTGGGTATCGTGGCGTCAATTCTGGCCCAATACGAATTGAGGCTAAAACCACTCGTATTTGCCTTGGCAGCTGTCGTTCTTCTGCTGCGATGGATGGGGGATGGTTTCCAAGTACGGCATTCACACTGTATCTTCGTACTGCTTGCGTAACCATGTTGGTGTGAATGCGATTCAAGCCTGCCTGATAGGCTCGTTGATCTAGCGGTTCTCTTTTATACCTTTGGACCTCTCTCTCTAGATCATGAAGGTCTCTCCTGACGTGCCTGGGTGGGGGGAGCCTTTCCATTAAATCGTGACAGGGATGCTCACTGCGGTAACACCCAAGCAGGTACTGCATCGACAACATCTTATTGTGCTGACGCACCGGTAAAACCTTCGCCTCCTCATGAAGATGGTCCACTGGTGTCATGAGGAGGCACCCTGTTGCAGTCCTCAGGGCGGCATTCTGGCAGGTTTGAATCTTCTTCCACTGCGATGCGCTAACCTTTGCGGACCACGCTGGCGCCGCATAGCTTACCACAGACCGGCCTATTGCATTGTAGGTGGTCAACAAGGTTTCTTTATCAGCACCCCAAGTGCTGCCAGCCAGCGACTTGAGAACCTTGTTCCTACTTCTGATCTTATTGCAAATATCTGTGGCATGCGCGGACGACTTGAACATACTATCGAACGTTACACCCAGTATCTTAGGGTAGCTAGTGGTCGGAATCAGTGCACCATCGACCAATATGTTCAGTGGGAGCCTCATCTCAGCCGTCCATGTGGTGAACAGCGTGGCTGTGGATTTAGCGGCGTATATTTTCATATTCCTCAGATGGAAGAACTGCACTAGGTCAGCTATGTAGACATTTAACCTATCACATATGTCATCGACGATAGGACCCGATGCCAAGATCGTACAATCATCCGCATACATCACGATCTCTATGCCGTCTGGAGGGTGTGGAATTTCAGAAAGGTAGAGGTTAAACAGTTCCGGAGATATCACCCCTCCTTGGGGAACTCCCTGTTTCACTCTACGGGTTTTGGACTTCTTGTTTCTGAATTCTACAAACGACTGGCGTCCACACATATAGTTGATTACCCAACGTTTCAAACATGGCTGGAGATTAGTTTTCTCTATATCCTCGAACAGCTTGGCATGGTTGACGGTATCGAAGGCCTTCGATAGGTCAAGAGCCACCATGACTGTTCGGTCGCACGGCCTTTTCTGGTTCAGTCCTCTACTGATATGTGTGGATATGGCGTTTAATGCTGTTGTAGTACTATGCATTTTCCGAAATCCAAGTTGATGTTGGGCAACTGGAAAACACCTTCTCATCGTGGGGAGGAGTAGCGCCTCTAGGATCTTTGCTACTGGCGGCAGGAGTGAAATCGGCCTGTACGATTCACCTATGCTGGCATCCTTGCCAGGCTTCAGTAGCGGGACCACCCTGCCAACTTTCCAGGCATCCGGTACAACATGGGTGGCTAACGATAGGTTGAGAACACTTGTTAAATACTCAACTCCAGGTTCATCCAGCTGCTTAAGCATTACCATCGATATTCGGTGCGGGCCCAACGCTTTGGATGATTTAGCGTTTCGGATGGCATCTGCACCATCGCTCATCGTAAATTGTGGTGGTACCTCCTCGGCTGGAAGAGTTCTTCTTATACGGCGTAGCGCACTTCTCTTCGCCCTATCACTCTCGGGGTGCTCTATGAACTGCCGGTTAAAACAACACGCGCACCTCTTTGGGTCAGTTACTGTCACGCCGTTGAAACTGGCAGCCGTTCTGTCATCCTTCTTTTCCGGACTCGAGAGTGATTTAACCGTTGCCCACAATTTACTTATTCCTGCACCAATGTTGCATTGCTTCAGATGGTCTAGCCACTTTTTCCGCTTATGTTCGCCCACTAGCCTGTTGACTTCAAGAGTAAGTTCTCTAACTCTTGGGTCTTCGGGGTTCGTACGACGAAGCTCATCACGTTCATTTGCTAGTCCCGTCGCCTCTGCTGGGAAATTTGGTCTTATTTCGGGTATTCGACCAGCAGGTATGTAGCGAGCGGCAGCTTTAGTGATGATTTCTCGGAAAGTTCTCTCAGCTACCCGAGGATCTGAGGGGGTGGGCAATTGACTGAAGCGGTGATTGGTAAATTCTCTGAAACCTTGCCAATCAGCTTTCCCATGGTTCAGGAAAGTACGGCGTTCAGAGGTTATGAAGTCAGGTGGTCTGTTTACGGAGACGATGATAGGGAGGTGGTCCGAACTAAGGGAAATGACGGATTGCCAGGATACGTCATTTATCAGACCTGGTGCCACAATGTTGATATCTGGCGAGCTGTGGCAGTTTCCTCTAATCCTCGTAGAAGCGTCTTCATTCACCGTGCAAAACGTGGAGCTATCGATTTGCTCTGCCAGCGCTGTACCCCGCTGGTCATTACCTAGGACGGAGTGCCAAAGCTCATAATGAGCATTGAAGTCCCCTAGCACCAGACGGTTATCGCCCTCTAACAGCAAACTAATATTGGGCATATAACGTCGGGCACAGCTATTCATCGGCGGTATGTACACATTAAGCAGCTCTACCTCGGCAGTACCACACTTTACTGCCACCCCCATACACTCCAATTATGGGTCACTAGAGCCAAGCTCAAGCGAGATAGGTCTGTACTGGACAGACTGGTGTATTAGGAAGGCAAGTCCTCCTCCTCCGCTTCTTGTGCGATCCTTCCGCAAAACGTTGTAACCATCACAACGTAAGCTACAGGTGGCGGTGAGCTTTGTTTCCTGGATCGCGGCGACCATGATGTTTTTCCGACTCATAAAGTCCACAATTTCACTGACCTTATTGCGGAGACCGTTGCAATTGAATTACAGGAATGATGCATTTCCGGGCCGTTGAACAACAACATGTGGTGTTAGATGCTGCATTTGTTGTTGTTGTTGGGGAGACTGCGGGGGCGTCTCGTATTCCGACGACGACGAAGAGTCAGACGACGACGTAGAATACGCACTGGGTGATGCGCTGACGCAGCAAGCAGCAACATACCTGTCGCTGTAATCCTGGGTGCTACTAAGGCCAGAGCACCCACGAAAATGCACCCATTCCATACATCCATTACATCTCACTATTGTTGACATGTGGTGGATGCGGATCTGGCAAACGGAACAGATCCATACTGGCCCGGGGTTCATTTCTATCCCGGCACGGACCAGAAGAGCTCGGAGCAGGCAATCCGGGATAAAGCTCCCATGGTGAAAAAAATACACGAACACAAACACATAATTGTTGAGGTGACGGCCCCTGGTCGAAGATTCCTCCGAGTCAATCCGGTGCATAGAACCGGCCGTCGCGGGATTATATACGTAGTTGTTATAACCGTTGTTCGTAATATCCGAATTTATCTGTAGAAATAGTTGTTTTATCTCACTTTTACATATAAATAATTTAAAAAGTAAAAAAATCCTTTAATTCCGCTGTTATTCATTTTTGCCTCAAAAACAGGGCAAATTACCTATAGTGCATAGTAATGCAGGCATCGAATACAAGTTGTTAAAACAAAAATCAAAGCGATTAGAGAGCAGGCCCTAAACTGAACTTTTCCGAAATCGTGCGCTCCAGCCAGACAGACGGACAGATATTGCTAAATCGACCCCAAATTATCTGAAACGGATTTCGTCCAAACATACTTAGGGTCTAAACTATTATTTCGATGAGACACATTTTGGCCGTAAGAAAGTGAATATTGCATATTTGACGTTTTTTCTGAAAACTGATTTCCAGTAGCGGGAATGTATGAACTTTTCCCTATTAATGCCTAAAATAACCAGAGTTCGAAAATAAACAGTACACTAACATAGTGTACCGCTCCGAGAACAGTATCACTAAAATATTTTTAGCGTTAGTGTTCCGGAACACAAACACTAAAAAATATTTTAGTGATACTGATCCGGAGCACAACGATAAACGTAGTGTTCCACATTTTGGTACACTATGTTAAAATGGGTAAAAATGGGTTGAAGCCAACGAGATTCTGAGTTATTTGATATATGTGTCGTGAATGTAGTCTACACAGCTTCACAGAAAATGGAAAAAAATGGAAATTTTCGATTTCCTCGTACATGATTGCAAATTTTAGATTGTAACGTTTTTGATCTACGTTTTTGATCTACCCTCCGCCCTCAAATAATCAATTTCATATCCACTGTAAAACATTTTGTTGTTATTCAAATACTTGAATACAACAAAATATGGACTCATGCTGAAATAAACGCAAAGATGTTTTTGATCTAATAAATCATTACTCGTGAAAATCCATCTACAAAAACGGGATTTACGGGAAATTCCAAAGTAGAAAAATCACCAAAAATTGTTTTTGAAAATATCGCGTATTTTATCACGTTTTCTGCGGGCCGTTTCCACTACAATGAAAAAATCTAGTGCAGCATCTTCGTTTTTGCGCAAAAAGAAGTACTCCTATAGATTTTATGTATATGACGAAAAGTCAAAAAATTAATATTGATGAAGCCAAGGTTTGCACTATAATAATACGCGAAATATTGCATTATACCATAAAATATGACTATAGTTGGACCAAAAGAAGTGTTCTTGACCAAAGCTCAAAAATGCGGCAAAAAATTCAATTTGTTATGTCCGCGTAAATGAATAAAAATAGGTAAAAACGCGTTGAAGCTAACTAGACTTTTTACGTTGCTATCCCGAAATTATTTTGGTTTGTATATGATATTAGCTTATGCTACACACATTTTTCATGTCTTCCTAAAATTTTATATTGTTTTAAATTTGTCGACAAATATGAAAAGTATTGGAGGAAGTATTACAAAATATATGATTAATTTTCGGCACAGTTGATGCCAACTTTAAAGTCGTTTTGAAGGATCTAATCGTAATTTGGACCGACTATAGTGTTACTGACTTCAGAACAATGTAATATTTATTGAATGTTTGTGGCATAAAACGTCCAATACTTTCATGACAAACGCTAAAAAAATATCTTCGCCTAAAAAGGAAAAAAATTTCAGCTGAGCTGGGGTTTGAACCCACGTCCTTGAAAAACACAGGAAGAATGTGTTGTCACGGCGTGTTAGCGTTCGGAGTCAAACTCATAACTTTCAAAGGCAGCGCTAAGCGTTTGTCATGAAAGCACAACTAAATGGGAAAATCCTCATTGTTGTTCTAAAAAAAAAAAAACAAAACAAAAATGCATTTGAAAGAAGAAAAGTTCGAGGACAGCGAAGTCGCTCCACATCCGATATATCTGAAGAGCCTTTACCGAAGGCCAAACATGCATGTCACATAGTGTTGGGTGTGTGGGTTCGAATCGTCGGCTTTCCTTTTTCACTTGCATTATAGATCATAAAAGCTCGATTAAAAAAATTAATACTAAAAAATCTTCACCTAAAAAGGCAAAATTTTCAAAACAATTGGTTTCTTTATGAAAACAACGATTGGAATATTAATACAAACAGAACCGTGATTAGGAGTCAGAAGTTGCCCCTCAACACGTCTTGGTGCTAGAATTTGTATTTTAACAGACCGTCGCACAGTACGAAATATGGGAAGTTTAGTAGAACTTTAAGGAATTTTGAAGTACATAAAATTAATTAAATTTTTATTGAATTAGTTAGCTAAGTACTCCACTGCAAATGATCCATACTCAGTTTGGCGATTTACTCCGCGAAACGACTTAAAAATGCACTTAAAGTTGCACTTTTGTTTCATAATTTTTTTTCTAAGAAATAAAATTTGGATTCATTAAAAAAATAGCGAGGGGCAATTTTAATAGGAAAGAAGTGTTTTTTTGAAGTTTTCAAAATTTTTTATTTTCCGTGGATATTTCAAAAGTGAGTTCCGTACATTTCCGTGTTAAGATACGATCTGAAAGTTTGGAGTCTCCTCTGTTCGCAAAGCCATAAAACAGCTCGGAGAAAGGTAGGAAGGTAGACGTGGCAATGAACCCCATTGTTGACTGTGTTTTGAAGAAATGGTCTCACTAATTCTAACAAATGATGATTTCTTTTAAATTAAGAATCCTCTCGCAATTTTTCATAGTTTTGGCTTTTAAATGTTGGTGATTTATATATAGTGCACGTATCTATTTGAGCTAGCAATTGACACTTAGGTATAAAAATTTTCTTGTTGAAGATCTGTGGCGAGATCTGAAACTATAGTATTCGCTGCCTTACCCCTTGGTAAACATCGCCAATTTTTTCCCACTAATAAATTAAAGTTGTTTTAATAAAATATTAAAACAACGACTATGGGATTAAGCCTGACTATTTTGAAAAACAAAATAGAAGTCGTCATCCCAAACAAAAAACGCTAACCCTCCTAATTGTGAAACCGGGCACCGTCGAAATGTTGTTTATTGCTGTAGTATGCAATACCAACAAATTAGTTATGTGTTTTTTCGTCGAGAATCGACGAACGCATAGCAGTGGGAAAGATTTGGTTTTGTTTGCAAGTGAAGTTGCTAGAGTTTAGGTAGTGCCAAAGAAATTCTCGATCAGAGTGTTTCTTTGCGCACGTATATATTTGAGCTAGCAATTGACACTTGGGTATAAAAAGTTTCTTGTTGAAAAACAAAAAACAAGGGAACTGATGAAGATCTGTGGCGAGATCTGAAACTATAGTATTCCCTGCCTTACCCCTTGGTAAACATCGCCAATTTTTTCCCACTAATAAATTAAAGTTAAAATTAAATAGCACCATTATGGCGGTTTAAATTGCCGTCAAAGTGAGAATTTCGAAGAAAAACTAAAAAAATAACTATTTTAACGCATATTTCAATGTATTTAAAACCGCGGAAAAATAAACCAAATATAAATATATGTAAAATGGAATAGATTGGCAATTGCGAGAGTAATTTATTTAATATATAATATAGCTTAAACATTTTGGGTAGCGGCCAAAAAACGCAAAAACTCAGAAATAAATATTTTATTTTTCTTTAACTCACTTTATATAGACTTACACTAAATTGGCGGTGTTTGGCCGTGATTTTGCCACCTAGAACACATTACTGAAAGTCTTCTGCATTGGTATTACTAGGTTCCAAAACCCGATTTTGTCAGTTTTCTTGATATTTATCAGATTTTGTAAGGTTACTTCTCAGCAAAAAGTCTTAAAATTGTGTAAGTTTGGTTTGAGGAAATAAATAATGAATATAAGGAATATTGTTTTTTTACAATAGCATTGCACGTAAAATAAGTAATAGCGACAATTTGTTCGTTATATCTGTTGTTTCCTATAAACGGTGCGCAGTAGTAAGCTTTATTTTATCTCTCTTTTACATATTAATCATTGATACGGTTTAAAGGAGTACTAAACTCGTCTTTGTTAACGTATGTTCAAAAAATATACAAAATTGTAATAACAATTCGTTTGAAAATCTACTCGCGGGTACAAAATTTTTGTTACTTACTACCGTGATCGTTTTCAACAGTTTATTGTGTAAAAGAAAACTAATAAAAATGGCATTGAAAGAAATAGCTTTGTTCGTTATATACGTAGTTGTTGTTGTTGTAGCAACGCATATATGTTCGTTCGTGTATTATTTCAGTTATCAAGTTCCTCTGTATCCAGACTCAAGAATTCTGCAACCTGGACTGGTTGCGTCCATAAAGAATGAGGAGACAGATGAGTGGGGTTAGCTGGGCAGTTGAATAAATGCAGAGTATCGTGTGGTCCCAATCCACATGCTGGGCATATGTTGGGTATCGTGGCGTCAATTCTGGCCCAATACGAATTGAGGCTAAAACCACTCGTATTTGCCTTGGCAGCTGTCGTTCTTCTGCTGCGATGGATGGGGGATGGTTTCCAAGTACGGCATTCACACTGTATCTTCGTACTGCTTGCGTAACCATGTTGGTGTGAATGCGATTCAAGCCTGCCTGATAGGCTCGTTGATCTAGCGGTTCTCTTTTATACCTTTGGACCTCTCTCTCTAGATCATGAAGGTCTCTCCTGACGTGCCTGGGTGGGGGGAGCCTTTCCATTAAATCGTGACAGGGATGCTCACTGCGGTAACACCCAAGCAGGTACTGCATCGACAACATCTTATTGTGCTGACGCACCGGTAAAACCTTCGCCTCCTCATGAAGATGGTCCACTGGTGTCATGAGGAGGCACCCTGTTGCAGTCCTCAGGGCGGCATTCTGGCAGGTTTGAATCTTCTTCCACTGCGATGCGCTAACCTTTGCGGACCACGCTGGCGCCGCATAGCTTACCACAGACCGGCCTATTGCATTGTAGGTGGTCAACAAGGTTTCTTCATCAGCACCCCAAGTGCTGCCAGCCAGCGACTTGAGAACCTTGTTCCTACTTCTGATCTTATTGCAAATATCTGTGGCATGCGCGGACGACTTGAACATACTATCGAACGTTACACCCAGTATCTTAGGGTAGGTAGTGGTCGGAATCAGTGCACCATCGACCAATATGTTCAGTGGGAGCCTCATCTCAGCCGTCCATGTGGTGAACAGCGTGGCTGTGGATTTAGCGGCGTATATTTTCATATTCCTCAGATGGAAGAACTGCACTAGGTCAGCTATGTAGACATTTAACCTATCACATATGTCATCGACGATAGGACCCGATGCCAAGATCGTACAATCATCCGCATACATCACGATCTCTATGCCGTCTGGAGGGTGTGGAATTTCAGAAAGGTAGAGGTTAAACAGTTCCGGAGATATCACCCCTCCTTGGGGAACTCCCTGTTTCACTCTACGGGTTTTGGACTTCTTGTTTCTGAATTCTACAAACGACTGGCGTCCACACATATAGTTGATTACCCAACGTTTCAAACATGGCTGGAGATTAGTTTTCTCTATATCCTCGAACAGCTTGGCATGGTTGACGGTATCGAAGGCCTTCGATAGGTCAAGAGCCACCATGACTGTTCGGTCGCACGGCCTTTTCTGGTTCAGTCCTCTACTGATATGTGTGGATATGGCGTTTAATGCTGTTGTAGTACTATGCATTTTCCGAAATCCAAGTTGATGTTGGGCAACTGGAAAACACCTTCTCATCGTGGGGAGGAGTAGCGCCTCTAGGATCTTTGCTACTGGCGGCAGGAGTGAAATCGGCCTGTACGATTCACCTATGCTGGCATCCTTGCCAGGCTTCAGTAGCGGGACCACCCTGCCAACTTTCCAGGCATCCGGTACAACATGGGTGGCTAACGATAGGTTGAGAACACTTGTTAAATACTCAACTCCAGGTTCATCCAGCTGCTTAAGCATTACCATCGATATTCGGTGCGGGCCCAACGCTTTGGATGATTTAGCGTTTCGGATGGCATCTGCACCATCGCTCATCGTACATTGTGGTGGTACCTCCTCGGCTGGAAGAGTTCTTCTTATACGGCGTAGCGCACTTCTCTTCGCCCTATCACTCTCGGGGTGCTCTATGAACTGCCGGTTAAAACAACACGCGCACCTCTTTGGGTCAGTTACTGTCACGCCGTTGAAACTGGCAGCCGTTCTGTCATCCTTCTTTTCCGGACTCGAGAGTGATTTAACCGTTGCCCACAATTTACTTATTCCTGCACCAATGTTGCATTGCTTCAGATGGTCTAGCCACTTTTTCCGCTTATGTTCGCCCACTAGCCTGTTGACTTCAAGAGTAAGTTCTCTAACTCTTGGGTCTTCGGGGTTCGTACGACGAAGCTCATCACGTTCATTTGCTAGTCCCGTCGCCTCTGCTGGGAAATTTGGTCTTATTTCGGGTATTCGACCAGCAGGTATGTAGCGAGCGGCAGCTTTAGTGATGATTTCTCGGAAAGTTCTCTCAGCTACCCGAGGATCTGAGGGGGTGGGCAATTGACTGAAGCGGTGATTGGTAAATTCTCTGAAACCTTGCCAATCAGCTTTCCCATGGTTCAGGAAAGTACGGCGTTCAGAGGTTATGAAGTCAGGTGGTCTGTTTACGGAGACGATGATAGGGAGGTGGTCCGAACTAAGGGAAATGACGGATTGCCAGGATACGTCATTTATCAGACCTGGTGCCACAATGTTGATATCTGGCGAGCTGTGGCAGTTTCCTCTAATCCTCGTAGAAGCGTCTTCATTCACCGTGCAAAACGTGGAGCTATCGATTTGCTCTGCCAGCGCTGTACCCCGCTGGTCATTACCTAGGACGGAGTGCCAAAGCTCATAATGAGCATTGAAGTCCCCTAGCACCAGACGGTTATCGCCCTCTAACAGCAAACTAATATTGGGCATATAACGTCGGGCACAGCTATTCATCGGCGGTATGTACACATTAAGCAGCTCTACCTCGGCAGTACCACACTTTACTGCCACCCCCATACACTCCAATTATGGGTCACTAGAGCCAAGCTCAAGCGAGATAGGTCTGTACTGGACAGACTGGTGTATTAGGAAGGCAAGTCCTCCTCCTCCGCTTCTTGTGCGATCCTTCCGCAAAACGTTGTAACCATCACAACGTAAGCTACAGGTGGCGGTGAGCTTTGTTTCCTGGATCGCGGCGACCATGATGTTTTTCCGACTCATAAAGTCCACAATTTCACTGACCTTATTGCGGAGACCGTTGCAATTGAATTACAGGAATGATGCATTTCCGGGCCGTTGAACAACAACATGTGGTGTTAGATGCTGCATTTGTTGTTGTTGTTGGGGAGACTGCGGGGGCGTCTCGTATTCCGACGACGACGAAGAGTCAGACGACGACGTAGAATACGCACTGGGTGATGCGCTGACGCAGCAAGCAGCAACATACCTGTCGCTGTAATCCTGGGTGCTACTAAGGCCAGAGCACCCACGAAAATGCACCCATTCCATACATCCATTACATCTCACTATTGTTGACATGTGGTGGATGCGGATCTGGCAAACGGAACAGATCCATACTGGCCCGGGGTTCATTTCTATCCCGGCACGGACCAGAAGAGCTCGGAGCAGGCAATCCGGGATAAAGCTCCCATGGTGAAAAAAATACACGAACACAAACACATAATTGTTGAGGTGACGGCCCCTGGTCGAAGATTCCTCCGAGTCAATCCGGTGCATAGAACCGGCCGTCGCGGGATTATATACGTAGTTGTTATAACCGTTGTTCGTAATATCCGAATTTATCTGTAGAAATAGTTGTTTTATCTCACTTTTACATATAAATAATTTAAAAAGTTAAAAAATCCTTTAATTCCGCTGTTATTCATTTTTGCCTCAAAAACAGGGCAAATTACCTATAGTGCATAGTAATGCAGGCATCGAATACAAGTTGTTAAAACAAAAATCAAAGCGATTAGAGAGCAGGCCCTAAACTGAACTTTTCCGAAATCGTGCGCTCCAGCCAGACAGACGGACAGATATTGCTAAATCGACCCCAAATTATCTGAAACGGATTTCGTCCAAACATACTTAGGGTCTAAACTATTATTTCGATGAGACACATTTTGGCCGTAAGAAAGTGAATATTGCATATTTGACGTTTTTTCTGAAAACTGATTTCCAGTAGCGGGAATGTATGAACTTTTCCCTATTAATGCCTAAAATAACCAGAGTTCGAAAATAAACAGTACACTAACATAGTGTACCGCTCCGAGAACAGTATCACTAAAATATTTTTAGCGTTAGTGTTCCGGAACACAAACACTAAAAAATATTTTAGTGATACTGATCCGGAGCACAACGATAAACGTAGTGTTCCACATTTTGGTACACTAAAAACGTTGGGTACCGCAGTCGGAACACTAAAAATCGTAGTGCTCCGCAGTCGGAGCACTAAAAATCGTAGTGCTCCGCAGTCGGAACACTAAAAATCGTAGTGCTCCGCAGTCGGAACACTAAAAATCGTAGTGTTCCGCAGTCGGAGCACTAAAAAATCGTTGTGTACCACATGTCGGAACACTAAAAAATAACGTAATGATAATGTACCACACACGAGTTTATTATGATTTGAGAGAAAAATTAAATATTTATAATTTTTGAGATAAGTACAAATTAAGACATAAAAACGCAGATACACTTCTTAAATCCACGTATGTATACATATTAATTAATTACGTTGGGAACTTAAGTAGAAAATATGAAAAACATTGATTCGGTTGTTGTACAATGGCGCACTACAAATTGTAGTGTTCTGACTGTGGATACATGAGTTTATTATGATTTGTGAGGAAAATTAAATATTTTATAATTTTTTTTAATAAGTACAAATTAAAAAATAAAATTTAATAGAACACGTGAATACCGCCTGATTTGATTTTTGGACAATGGATCAACAAAAATCGTAGTGTTCGGTTGCGGAGCACTAAAAATCGTAGTGTTCAGACTGCCGGATCACTAAAAATCGTAGTGTTCCGACTGCCGGATCACAAAAATTTTAGTGTTCCGACTGTCGGATCACTAAAAATTTTAGTGTTCCGACTGCCGGATCTCTAAAAATCGAAACAATGGAACAATAATACGTAGTGTTCGGCTGCGGAGTACTAAAAATCGTAGTGTTCCGACTGCCGGATAACTAAAAATCGTAGTGTTCCGACTGCCGGATCACTAAAAATTGTAGTGTTCCGACTGCCGGATCTCTAAAAATCGAAACAATGGAACAATAAAAATCGTAGTGTTCGGCTGCGGAGTACTAAAAATCGTAGTGTTCCGATTGCCGGATCACTAAAAATCGTAGTGTTCCGACTGCCGGATCACTAAAAATTGTAGTGTTCCGACTGCCGAATCTCTAAAAATCGAAACAATGGAACAACAAAAATCGTAGTGATCTACTGCGGAGCACTAAAAATCGTAGTGTTCCAACTGCCGGATCTCTAAAAATCGAAACAATGGAATGAAGCTGGAGGAAGTGCCCCAAAGGAGGCAAAAACAATTCAATCGGCTGATAAGGTCATGGCAACGGTTTTTTGGGACTTCAAAGGTATTTTATTGATTGACTATCTGCAAAAGGGTAAAACAATAAACTCAGAGTACTATTGCAACCTTTTGGATCAATAAAATGTACAAATTCGAGAAAAACGTCCTGGCTTACAACACAAAAAAAATATTTTTCATCAAGACAACACACCAGCGGACAAGAGTGTTTTTACAATGGCTAAAGTCAACGAATTAAAGTACGAGTTGCTTGACCACCCACCTTATTCTCCTGATTTAGCTCCAAGTGACATTTACTTGTTCCCAAATCTAAAAAAATTCCTTGCTGGCAAGCGTTTTATCTCAAATGAAGATGCAATTACAGTTGTAAACCACTATTTTGAAGACCTTGAGGAAAACTATTTTAATCAAGGGATAGAATTGCTAGAAAAGCGTTGGACTAAGTGTATTGAAGTTTCAGGAGATTATATTGAAAGCTAAAAATATTTTTGAAAACCTAACTATTCTCTTTCATTGATAGGCTAAGAATTTTCCGAACCGCCCTCGTATTGCACGTGGTACACTACGATTTTTAGTTATCCGGCAGTCGGCACACTACGATTTTTAGTGATCCGGCAGTAAGAACACTACAATTTTTAGTGCTCCACAACCACACACCACGATTTTTATTGATCCATTGTTTCAATTTTTAGATATCCGGCAGTCGGAACACTACAATTTTTAGTGATCTAGCAGTCGGAACACTACGATTTTTAGTGCTCCATTGTCCAAAAATCAAATCAGATATTTTACACATTTACTTCTAATTTTTATTTGTTAATATGTGTTTATTTATCTTAAAAACATAAAATATTTAATTTCCCTCATAAATCATAATAAACAGATGATTACCTTAACGTTACTTTTTAGCGTTTCGGCTCGTGGTACGCTACAATTTTTAGTGTTCCGACAGTCCGAACACTACGATGTTTAATGTTCTGCAGTCGAACACTACGATTTTTAGTTATCCGGCAGTCGGCACACTACGATTTTTAGTGATCCGGCAGTCGAACACTACGATTTTTAGTGCTCCATTGTTCAAAAACCAAATCAAACATACATGTATGTAACATTTTATCTTAATTTGTATTAATCAAATTTAACCAAATATTTCATTTTCCTAAGAAAACATAATTCCTTTGTTATTTTTTAGTGTTCCAACACGTGGTGCACTACGATTTTTAGTGATCCGGCAGTCGGAACACTAAAATTTTTAGTCCTCCGCAGTCGGAACACTACGATGTTTAGTCCTCCGCAGTCGGAGCACTACGATTTTTAGTGCTCCGGCAGTCGGAACACTAAAATTTTTAGTGCTCCGCAGTCGGAACACTACGGTTTTTAGTCCTCCGCAGTCGGAGCACTACGATTTTTAGTGCTCCGGCATGCGGTACACTACGATTATCGTTGTGTTCCGGTACAGTATCACTAAAATATTTTTTAGTGTTTGTGTTCCGGAGCGGTACACTATCGTAGTGTACCTATCCACCTTGGTACGGTACAGAACGGTACGGTACGATACCATAGTGTTTATTTTCGAACACTGAAAATAACGTTCATTCCATTTAATTATTAAAAAAAGTTCCGTACACAAACCACTTTGATTTAAGTGTTCATGGTGTTGAGCTGTTATGACCTAAGAGGTACATTGAAAAATGGCTAAGTCCGATCATCAGGCATATTATAATGTTATTCTAGTGGATGGTCGAAGGCCAAGCTTGGATATTAACATTTATACCAAAAATCATTCGAAAATTGTATATTCGAATTATTCATTTATTTTAATGTCAGTTATTTAATTCCAATGGCAGCTTTTTCCACCTTTATTTGTATTTGTCCTTCTGTATCCGAAGACTTGATTATCAATGTTTGTCATCGGAAGCTTTGACAAGTTGATGGTGGCTTAGAACTCTCTTTCGAGTTGAGCTGTTTTGACCTAAGAGGTACATTGAACAATTAGAAATCCACAGAAGTCCCACACATTCAACCATTATGCTACGTTTCACGGGCGGTTAAGTCCGATCATCAGGCATAATATAATGCTATTTTTGTGGGTGGACGAAGGCTAAGGTTGAAAACTAGCATAGAATTTTTTTAAATACTATGAAATGAAACAAATTTTGTTCTCAAAAAATTATTTCCTGTTGCACGAAGGAATGACCTTTTTCAAAAAAGGTTACGCACAAACAACTTTCAAAGAATATGATGTATGGAATAAAGTTATATATGATATTAATATACATATATATCATGATACGATGATAAAATTAGTGAGAAACAAACGTTTATGTAATTTTTGTTATGTCTTGTGGCCCTAAAGCTTGTTTTCAGTTATACTATATCTGTTTACAGTGACTTCAAAAAAATTTCCAAAGTTCTGATAAATAAAAAAAATTAAAAGCTTTTTGTGCGGAAGCTTTTTTATTTAATAAATTATTCGAAAATTAAGATTTTATGTAATCTTTGTAAAAGCTCATCAAAATATCATACTGGGATATGAGGTTGTAAAAAGTCATAACCCTAGTGTATATACCCTCGTTAGCATAAATGCTGAGGGTGTAAACGTAAACATTTCGTCGTAAAAGTAAAAAAAAATTGAAAATATTCTGCATTCATCTAAGATTATTGGCAGAAAAAATAGCTTCCCAAAAACAACATCGAACCCCTAATCACAGTGCTAACATATAAAGGAAGTAATGCCAGAGTCGTGGCTCCTGTGTAGGACCACTATAGTGCGATATCTTATGTCCATTAATAACAAAAACACCTTTACACCAAGACATGGGACACCCCCCCATCGATTTATCATCGACAAACTTGAAAACGTGTTACGTTTGTTGTATTATGGTTTTGTACTATTCTATTGAATATGCACTACACATACAATATGTATATTCAATTAATATTCGATGTTTGAAAAGATTATTAGAACATTTCAATTTTAGTAGCTCGTCCTTGATTTGCTGTTTTTTTATCCCATTGTCTAATCCGTTTATGCTCTTCATTCACTATTGAAAACTAAAATTGAATACAATAGTATCTGGAAAAATGAGGCATTCCACTTTACTCTATTCGTGTATCAGAATTCAGTCTTGAAATAATAATATTTTAACTTATAAGTTCACGTTTGGTGCGTCAAAGCTCACTATGTTATAAGCAGATGCAAAGGAAGCTTCCCAGGTCACATCATGCGCGATATGTGTCTACTAAAGATGATAAATAGTGCGCAACATTTTAGCGCAAAATTTTTAAGTTATATGGGGGAGGTACCCGAAAGAGTGGACCGATATGGCCGATCTTCGATCGTGTTCTACGTTTGGACATAATATTACGAGAACCCAATTTTGGACCAAATCGGTTGATCCGTTCGATCCGCACCAGCAGCTGGACAAACAGAAAGAAGGGCGGACATGGATAAATCGACTCCAAAGTGTCTGAAACGGATTTCGCCCACCATTATTTCGATAAGTCACATTTTCATCGTAAAAATGCTCATAAATAAATTTTTCAAATGATTTTGTGCGTGAGATTATGTTATCGAATCACCTTATAATCTCTAAGACGATTCAAATTCGAATTCGTTCGAATTACTATCAAACTCATGTCATTGTAGAACATTTTTATTTTATAGAAAACAAAACTGAATCAAATATTTTATTTTTTTTTTTACTTTCGAAATTTGCAATTTTTCATTGATATTTACAGTGCGCATTAACTAAATTTAAATGAAAGGTGCTTACACCTGGGAAGTTTTTGCGGTTTCTAAAACTACAATGTTCATAGATGAGAAAAATAAAAAAAAAACGCCGGAGGGATTTTCAAATAAATCCCGGTCAAAGTTCACATTTTTAGGTTTTTTTGGTTTTCACGATTTTGCTTGGAAACCGCAAGCCCCATCGAAATGGGATTAAAAAAATGTTGTAGCAGTGAAAATTCTCTACAAGATTGTCCTTTATGATGTTTTCGTAGGTATTTTTGAGATAGAGAAGTTCAAATTTTGATAATTTACTGACTGTATCTCCTTATAAAACAAGACCATGACTGCAATTTCCCAACTTAAACTTATACATCTCAAAAATGGTACTTACCGTTTTTAAGCAAATCGTGAAAACCTAGCAAAAAAACCTAAAAATGTGACCTGAACCTCTATATCTCAAAAATTTTAAAACCTAGGAACAAATCATAACGGTCAATCCTCTGGAGAATTTTCACAGCTACAATATTTCCTTTAGCCCCATTTCGATAGGATTTGCGGTTTCCAAGCAAAATCGCGAAAACCTAAAATAAACCTAAAAATCTGAACTTTGACAGCGATTTTTTTTAAAAATCCCTTCAGCGGCTTTTTTTTATTTTTGGATTTTTCTCATCTATGAGCATTGCTGTTTCAGAATCCGCGAAAATTTCCCAGGTATAAGCGGTTTTCAATCAAAGTTAGTTAGGATGCACCCTGTATGACATTGTTTTATAGAGGGCCATACAGTCAGTACACTGTCTCGATTTGAACTTCTATATCTCAAAAATGGTAAAAAAAATTTTCACTGCTACAACATTTTCTTTAATCCCATTTCGATAGGGCTTGCGATTTCTAAACAAAATCGTGAAACCCTAAAAAAGCCCTAAAAATGTGAACTTTGGCCGCGATTTATTTGAAAATCTCTCCGGAGATTTTTTGTTTTCTTGATTTTCTCATCTATGAACATTGTATAGCAAAGAACTGTTATACATATTAGAGAAGAAGTTAGAATTGATGCACATTTGAGAAAATATAATTTCTTTTAAATCAAGAGATTTAAAAAGAAAAAAAACCCTTGTGGATCGTTTCGTTTTTATTTAAAAAAAGTATTTGCATATTCTATGTCATTTAGTACTCTTCGTAGCCTTGGAATACGTATCTCCAATACCTCCTTCATGGTTAATGCAATTCTAAAAGGGTACCAAATTCCTGGGTATAAGCTTCAAAAATTACCTCCTTATATAAACCCTATAATTTCCAGCTATATCTGTTCCCAAAAAACCGAGTACAGTATTTTTTAGTAAATAAATTAGTACGTATTTCCGAACTCTTCTCCTAATATTTCAAAATTTTACATAATAACAAATTGTGCCAAATTCTATACCATTTAGTACTTTGCATAGTACCACCTCCATATCTTAAACCCACACTCCAGCAGTGACTCTAAGATCAAATTCTAGAATTCCAGCTATATTAATAGACACAATATCAATTTCAGAACGATTCAGTATTTTTTAATATTTATAGTGCTTATATCTTAAATCAATACATCAACGCTACACACCAACACTGACCTTGACTCAAAAACACAGATTCCAGCTCTATCCCTACACCAAATAGCAAACTGAGCTCTATTAGTACTTTTCGTATACTTATGGTATGTATTTCCACATCCATATTTCAACCCTACACACCAACACCAAATTTCCGAATTTTACCTCTATTCCCAATACACAGTATCAACTTTATTACACAATACACAATCACTAATCTCCTAGATTTCTTTCTTATCTCCACTCTGCACACCAACAGTAATCCTAATACTAATGTTCAGAATTTCAGTTTTATATTTTAGTAAATACCAAAAGGTTCAAAATATAGTTTATTTTAGCATTTTTCGAACACAGAAGACTGCATCCAAATCTCAATCTTACACTCTAACAGTAATCTTAATTCCAAATTTCAGGAATCGAGCTCTATCTGTTCACCCAAATCCGAATTGTACCAAACTTAGTACACATAAGTACGAATTTCCAAAACTGCCTTAATATTTCAATCCTTCACTACATCAATCCTAATATCAAATTTCCTGATTCCAGCTTAATCCGTCCACCCAAATCCAAATTGTACCAAATTTAGCAACATTTAGTACTTTTCGTATCCATAAGTAGACATTTCCAAAACTACTTTAATTCTTCACTCCATCAGTAATCTTACTTCCAAATTTAAGGATTCCGTCTCTTTCCGTTCCCCAAATCCAAATAGTACCAAATTTCGTGCCATTTTGTACACATAAGTACGAATTTTCGAAACTCCCCCCATATCTCAATCCTACACTCCAAGAAATTTCACGATTCCAGCTCTATCCCTTCACCCAAATCCAAATTACACCAAATATAGTACCATTTAGAACTTTTCGTACATATAAGTACGAATTTCCAAAAATACCTCCATACCTCAATCCTACATTAATAAACAGTAATCTTAATTCTAAATTGCAGGATTTCTGCTCCATACGTTTTCCAAAATCCAAATTGTACCAAATATAGTACCTTTCGTACACATAATTACGAATTTCCAAAACTACCTCCATACATATTTCAATCCTACACTCCAAGAAATTTCACGATTCCAGCTCTATCCGTTCACCCAAATCCAAATTACACCAAATATAGTACCATTTAGAACTTTTCGTACATATAAGTACGAATTTCCAAAAATACCTCCATACCTCAATCCTACATAATTAAACAGTAATCTTAATTCTAAATTGCAGGATTTCTGCTTCATACGTTCTCCAAAATCCAAATTGTACCAAATATAGTACCTTTCGTACACATAATTACGAATTTCCAAAACTACCTCCATAAATATTTCAATCCTACACTCCAACAGTAATCTTAATTCCAAATTTCAGGTTTCCAGCTTTATCCATTCAACAAAATCACAGTTGTACTAAATGTTGTACCATTTAGTACTTTTAATACACATAATACGAATTTCTAAAACCATTTCCTTATATCAACATCACTTCCCAAACTTAATTCCATACTAAATTTGAAGATTCTAGCTATATCCGTTCAAAATATACAATTGGTACCAAATGTAGTAACTTTTAGTACTTTTCGTACAGTTATAGGTCAAATTTCCAAAAACCCTTTGGTACATCTTTCTAACTCTCCATCAGTGACGCTCATTCCAAATTTAATAATTCTGGCTCTTCCCGTTTGCCTAATATAAAGGGTACCACATTTAGTACCTTTTAGTACTTTTCGTGCCTTCTAGTTCGAATTTCCAAAAACCCAGCCTCATCTCACTTCTACACACCAACAGCAACCCACACTCAAAATTCCAAGCTATTCAGTCACTCACTACAAGAATCATAACCCTTGTATATACTCTAGTTAGCCTAAAGGCTGAGAACATGACAAGCAAGCAAGGGCTATTTTCGGATGAGACCCTACACCACTTCCCCTAGCTTTCCGCTGAATTTCTTTTCATAATTGCATTGTAGCCGTCCTATCATTCATACTTTTCAGATGTAGTACATAAAATTCATGCAAAATTTTATGAATATTAGTTCATATTTGCGGACTGATGTTTCATTACCATTTATAACAAACAGACGAACCGACAGACTTACTAAGCTAGTTCGTGTTATATTCATGGGGGTATTTTCGAGGTATTATTATTTTTCTCTAAAGACCAAAAGTAGCACAAAAACTTCAAGACCCTGAGCTCCAAGTAAATTTTGCATTTGCGTCATAAGTAGACAGGGGATTTTTATGCAACAACTATTTTTGGTCCGATTTTGGGACTGGACATATTTTTGGCTTCTGATTAAATTACAATCGAAACATATGACATATTCAAAATTTATGCATTTTACATATTATCTTATGCAAGAAATATTTCGATAATAGGTACAATAAAACACTGTAAAAATGTCTGTATGTACAATTTTTCTGTTTAAAATTATTTTCAGACAAGTCAATAAAATAGAGAAATGTATAACCACATCCTCAACCTTCAAAATACCGAAAATCGGGAGGTGCCGTACTATGGGGGCTATATGAAGACGTGGACCTATACCGATAAATTTCAGGTGGAAAGTTTTATACCCCCAAGGAAGACTTAATACCAAATTTCACCCATTTTGGAGAAATATTAAGACCACAACATTCTAAATACCAGAAATCCGGAGGTACCGTTCTATGGGGGCTATATGAACACATAGACCTATACCGGCAAATATCAGGTGGAAAATTGTATACCTCCAAGGAAGATTTAATATCAAATTTCAGCCATTTCGGTGGGATTTTTACACCACAAATCCTTGTATATATTTTTGCATATGCACGATATGCAAAAATTTCTGGACCTAATTAGTTTTATGTTGTGATAAAACAAGTTTCTGTCTAATCAGATTTTCTCTACGACCATCCTTACCATATATGCATTTGCATAGGATTCCGCTGTCTACGCGCAAAAAAAACGGCCTCTCTAACATATGTCCCAAACATATTTTGCAGCAAACATATATATGTTTGCAACAGTCCCAAACATAATATATGTTTGGGTCTGCAAACAAATATATGTTTGGGTGGAAACAATTTTATGTTTGGGTGCAAACATTTTATATGTTTGGGTGCAAAAAAATACAAACCCAAAAGGCACAAAAAAAACACATGCACCAGTGGGCGCTTACTGAGAGCAAGGGAGCGTAAAATTCAATGTAAAACACCTTAAAATGTGTGCTCACTTGCTCTCAGTAAGAACCCACTGGCTATCTCTATAGTATACACCGGTGATGCTCAAAATATTTTGTGCATTAGTCTTTCCTTTGCTAAACAACGACAGATGAGAATAAAGAGAACATATGTTGTTGTTGCAGTCACGTTAACGTATATGGGTGATCTTAACTGGTATACACACAAATGTTGTAGTTTTTTTATTGAAAGGCAAAAGAACAACAAACACATAGGTACATACAAAATTCCAAAGAAATACATAACACACTTTAATAAAAGAAAAACTGATTGAAATAATTTGTAAATAGTCACACTTTTAAAAAGGAAAAACATATAGAAACGTAGTTGAACGCTTCTCCTTAGTTGTGAAATAAAACAAATTGTCCACATAGTTGAAATCATCAGCGGGGAATCGGCATCTAGAATCAAATGATTATGTAATGTAATAAATAAATATGGATATGCCATATTTCAAATATACATAAGTATGTATCTAATTACTTGTCCAATAAAATAATTCCATTCAACTTTCCGATTCAATTATAAAATGTATTGGGCATTTAATTTACATAAAAAGCACAATTTCTTTAAGAAAACACAAAACACTGATTTATTCACTCACTTTACCGTCTTGACGCTACGCCGGCAACTAAAACACTGAAGAAAGAAAACACAAAATACTTCATACCATTTCTTCTTATCCTCTTCGCCATCTACGTTTTTTAACAACAACAAAACAAGAAACACACGAGTTTGACGCATACACGCCATCAAAGCACCAAAGCCCCCTTCTTCGCTTCTACGTCTTCTATTATACAATACACACAACTTTTTATTATAAAACAGCATTCCGCAGCCGCGAGAGCACTGTTATTACTCTCGTTGACAAACATCCTCTCTCCACCCATGAAAAAGATGTTGTAACATAAAAAATATGTTTTACCCTAACATATAAAATTGAGATATGTTACAAAATGTTGCAAACATATATTTGTTTGCAACCGGTCCCAAACATATATTTGTTTGGATCCAAACATATTTCTAACATAAATTTTTCTGCGTGTACAATTGGTACCAAATGTAGTAACTTTTAGTACTTTTCGTACATTTGTAGGTCAAATTTTCAAAAACTCTTTGGTACATCTTTCTAACTCTCCATCAGTGACTCCCATTCCAAATTTAATAATTCTGGCTATTCCCGTTTGCCTAATATAAAGGGTACCACATTTAGTACCTTTTAGTACTTTTCGTGCCTTCTAGTTCGAATTTCCAAAAACCCAGCCTCATCTCACTCCTACACACCAACAGCAACCCACACTCAAAATTTCAAGCTATTCAGTCACTCACTACAAGAATCAGTTAGTTAGTTAGCCTAAAGGCTGAGAGAATGACAAGCAAGGGCTATTTTCGGATGAGACCCTACACCACTTCCCCTAGCTTTCCGCTGAATTTCTTTTCATAATTGCATTGTAGCCGTCCTATCATTCATACTTTTCAGATGTAGTACATAAAATTCATGCAAAATTTCATGAATATTAGTTCATATTTGCGGACTGATGTTTCATTACCATTTATAATAAACAGACGAACCGACAGACTTACTAAACTAGTTCGTGTTATATTCATGGGGGTATTTTCGAGGTATTATTATTTTTCTCTAAAGACCAAAAGTAGCACAAAAACTTCAAGACCCAGAGCTCCAAGTAAATTTTGCATTTGCGTCATAAGTAGACAGCGGATTTTTATGCTACCACTATTTTTGGTCTGATTCATGCCAAATTTTGGGACAGGACATATTTTTGGCTTCTGATTAAATTGCAATCGAAACATATGACATATTCAAAATTTCTGCATTTTACATATTTTCTTATGCAAGAAATATTTCAATAATAGGTACAAAAATGTCTGTATGTACAATTTTTCTGTTTAAAATTATTTTCAGACAAGTCAATAAAATAGAGAAATGTATAACCACATCCTCAACCTTCAAAATACCGAAAATCGGGAGGTGCCGTACTATGGGGGCTATATGAAGACGTGGACCTATACCGATAAATTTCAGGTGGAAAATTGTATACCCCCAAGGAAGACTTAATACCAATTTTCACCCATTTTGGAGGGATATTAAGACCACAACATTCTAAATACCAGAAATCCGGAGGTACCGTTCTATGGGGGCTATATGAACACATAGACCTATACCGACAAATTTAAGGTGAAAAATTGTATACCTCCAAGGAAGATTTAATATCAAATTTCAGCCATTTCGGTGGGATTTTTAGACCACAAATCCTTGTATATATTTTTGCATATGCACGATATGAAAAATTTCTGGACCTAATTAGTTTTATGTTGTGATAAAACAAGTTTCTGTCTAATTAAATTTTCTCTACGACCATCCTTACCATATATGCATTTGCATAGGATTTCGCTGTCTAGTCATAAGGCAATATAGAAAATATTTTCAAAATTTTTACACAAAAGTTTAATCCATTTACCCTGTTAAATATTATTTTCTCATTGTCTTAAGCTTCTTCTTATGATTAAACTCAAACTTTTTTAAAATTTCGTGACGATTGAACTATTATTGCGGCCTATAGAGCAACTACAAAATCGGGTAAAACATTGTATTTTTGTCCATTTCACACCCTAAATATTTTACGAGTATCACCAATAACTAATAGTTTACATTCTGGGTGACGTAGAGGCCGAAAGATACCATGCACCGGCCTGACCGGCTTTAATATGGCAAAGCTCAGGACTCAATTTGGTTCTATTTCAGCTCAAGTGGACACTGACCTTCCCGTGGTGTCGTCTGGGGAGCTGCCTATAGCATCGGTTAAAGGTAGTAAGCAAACATGCGCCGCGCTCGTATGAACCTTAAAAACTTGTTTTAGGCGTTGGGCTAGTAACCATACCTCGAAAAAGCAACATACTATAAAAACAAAGGAAAAGAAAAACAAACCCTTCTAAAGTTGACAATCACCTCAAACGTTTTAAGGGCCATGATATGCGAATCTGCACCTAGAACGTTCGCACTCTTTAAAGAACAGGTGAAGTTTACGCATTGACATTTTTACTTGAAAAATACAAGACCGATATTACTGCCACGATGGATTGGGATTGGCATCACAACAACACCTAAAGGTGACGGACTGTATTATAACTGCCATAACATAAATCATGAGTTTGTTGTGGATTTGTAATTGGTCGGGGATTAAAACATCTGGTCTCCAGCTTCACTCCAGGGAATGAAAGACTTGCTGCAATACGGATACAAGCAAAAACTTGAACATCAGCTTTAATGCTACTCAGTAGCTGTTCATAGAAATATGAACATAATTATATGTTAACATAATCTTAGCCTATTGATTTCGGATAGACTAGACACTTATGGTTTATTATCAATATGTATGTTTTCTGATAAGTGGCTAAGTGCATTTTACGATAAGTTTCAAAATACCTTCAAAATACAGAAATTCAGAAGGTACCGTTCTATGGGCGCTATATGAAGGTGTGGATGAAGACTATATACCAAATGAAGACTATATACCAAATTTGATGCCACAAACTTCAAAATACCGGAAATCGGGAGGTACCGTTCTATGGAGGCTATATGAATGCATGGACCAATAACAAATTTTATACGGAAAGTTTTATACCCCAAATAAAGACTAAATACCAGCCATTTTGGTGGATTATTGTGGCCACAAGCTTCAAAATACCGAAAATCGAAAGGTACCGTTCTATGGGGCTATATGAAGGCGTGGACCTATACCGACAAAATTCTGTAGGAAAGACTAAGTACCAAATGTCAGCCATTTCGGTGTGATAATGAAACTAAAACCTTAAAAATACAGAAAATCAGGGGGTACCGTTCTATGGCGGCTATATCAAAACGTGAACCGATATAGCCCATTTGCAATACCAAACATCTTAGGTGTAATAGAAACTTCTATACCAAATCACAAAGCTCTACCTTAAAAATTGTATCTTAAATTCAACAGACGGACATGGTTATATCGACTGAGAATTTAACACTGATCAAGAATATACATACTTTATAAGGTCTCCGATGAATATATCGATGTGTTGCAAACGGAATGACAAATTTAATTATACCGTCCATATTATGGTGGAGGGTATAAAACCGAGAAAATGAAAAGCGGGAGTGTGAAAAAAAACGAGATGTGCAAGAGCCAGAATGAAATCCGAAAATTCTTCCAAAGAGTGAAACATCAATCAACAATTGGTACAGGCACATCCTCGTGTAGAGACAAGCAAGGTAACTGATACAGATAGTGTGCTCAGGATATGGTATCCAATACTTGCGAAGACGACGAAGATGTAAGACCTGGCAATTCCACCAATCACCAGATATTTACTCTGCTGCAAATCCTAGAAGAAAACCAAAGAGATGCTGATCGGCTCTTACCATCTTTTTGCCAATTATAGAGCAGACTTCGACAGTCTCTTACGTTCAAAGGTATTCCAAGCCATGTCTCAATTTAGTAATCCGGCAAAGTTCATTCTGCTTTGTAATATGACTCTAACTGATACTCGGTCTTCAGTTAAAATAGGAAAGAACCGATCCGAACAATTAAGTACGAAAAGTGGTTTAGGACAAGGAGACATCCTTCTATTCAACATTCTGCTGGAAAAGGTTATACGAGATGCAAACGTCAAAAAAGCGATACAATATACACCAAAAGCCACATGTTTCTTAGTTTATGATGACGGTATTGGCATCATTGGTCGATCTGTAAAAGAAGTAACTGATGCCATTAAGAAGGTTAATAAGGTTGAAGGAGAATCTGCTAAATTGTCTCTTCGTTTACTTTTGAAAATGGTAAACCAGGCAAAAGTAGTAAAAGTTGTAAACTGCTCTCATATGAGTTGTTTGCTGTTTGGCAGATAAGGCAGTGCATAATATGTTCGAGAGAAAATCTTTTTGAAAGATCTACGGACGTCGTATGTATTACGAGCGGTACCTGCTATACAGCAACATAAGTATAGTTAAAAGTATCGAGATGCAACGAATGCGTTGGCTAGGCCATGTCATAAGAATGAGTGGTGATGAACCCGCTAAAAAGGCGTATAAATATGGGCTGCATAGAACTAGAAGGCCAAGGCTTCGATGGAGTAAACATGTTGAAGACGAGATTGAAAACCGCGGTATTCCAAATTGTAGAAATAAAGTTCGGCTAATAGGACAAATGTGCTGTAGAGGGCCAACTAAGTAAGTAAGCATATTCTGGGTCTAGGGAAATTTATACTCCAAATTTTGGACTCTTTACTCCAATTAATAATAACACTGTGATACAAAAGTTGACAAAAATATTTTGCAGGGGTTCTAATGCATAAATTCGGTTTTGTGGGAGTCCATAGAAGACGAAAATACCTTTGGTTTCTTTGGGTCACTTCGGTTTTTGATTTTATAACGGTAAATGTAGTGAAAAATGGGCTTTCTTGGATTTTCAACTTTAAACGGACATTACTTCTTTTCTCCACAACCGATTTGCTCACCCTATTAGAATCATACATGCTAAGGTATCAATCTTTTATAAAGGAAAATATGAAAAAAACCAAAAAGTTGAAACACAAAAAATGCCATAGCGCATTCATTTTTCAACCGATTTCGTTGTGTTTTCCCATTTTGGAAAGCCAACTAAATTTCCTACTTGCTAACAGTAAATAATTGTACCGTTAGGTATCGTTTACGCAGCCTGGAGCACAAGGAAAAACATGTCACTGTTTTTTAATGGGTTTTTGTCTCATATAAACCACTATTACTTAGCCATTTGTTAACCGATTTTAAAAATCTATGGCTTATTCGAAAGACATTATTCTCCCCTTTGTAGTGAAAAAAAGGGTGAGCAAATCGGTTGTGGAGAAAAGAAGTAATGTCCGTTTAAAGTTGAAAATCCAAGAAAGCCCATTTTTCACTACATTTACCGTTATAAAATCAAAAACCGAAGTGACCCAAAGAAACCAAAGGTATTTTCGTCTTCTATGGACTCCCACAAAACCGAATTTATGCATTAGAACCCCTGCAAATTTTCACTGTAGCACAGTGTAATTAACATAAAACAGGAAAACGTCATCTTGTGGTACTTTTGTAGCGGTTCTTAAAATAAGGGACGAAAAGGACATTGAAGGAAGCGAGTTAGAATACGAAAATAATCCTCATTCGATTTGACTGAAGACATGTCATCTCATAAATAAGCTAAACAGTTAAAAAAGATATAAGGCTAATTTCAGATGCCTTACAGGGTCTTCAGCAGAAATTTCATCAAGTCATAACTCGGAAGTTCGACTCACGGCGGATCTGTCTTTGGGGATTCTTAAAATACTCACCAAGGCATTTTATCTTCAAAAGGAATTATCTCTGTCCCAAAATTTCGGCTCACAGTGTTATATAAAATACTTTATGAGTTAAAAAACGTATATGTATATTGTATTATTTATTAAAGCACAAGTTAAGAAAGTATACATACATACATACATGTCAAGATTAATGAGATCAGAAAAATCAGGGATGTGAATATTTCCATTTTGTTTTATATTATTTGGGAGATTATCTAAATTATATAAAATACAGTGTTTTATTTAATTTCATGATTTTCACTGGAATCGACCATAACACAATTTGAATAATCTTAATCTGTAGTTTTGTGTTTATATTAAAATGTTATATTCCAGTTAACAATAGAAAATCAATTTCAATTTTTTTTTTCAATCGTCATATTTGATATTAATATTCTGTGTATGAAAGAGAATCACTTTCCCATCCAATGGACAAATATAGCAGCAAATCCAATAATTCTCGAACACTTCAAGTGGTCCTGTTGTGGTCATACGAATAGCATTGTCAGAATAAACTCTATATTAACATCTATGAAATATAGCCAATACCATACGAACAACATACAAACTTATGTATGTATTCTGCATATGATTTGATATGTTCTTTATGTATATTTGTGAGTGTATGTGGCCAATATTTTGTTGATACACTTTAACTCATTCTGCACCCACATCCACCACAACACACTTTCGGCTACTGAATTGCCAATATGTGTCACTTTCAGGTATTTGCATTTTCAACTTCAGCCATCACATTCAAGTGTTTCGTATTAATCTCAACAATATTCACCAGAATTCGAATGTTAACAAACGGGCACCACAACATGACGGGTTCGAGTGCGATTGAATACGACATACGGTAAATATGTTTGGCAAATGAATGGTCGATTGGTCGGTCACTTCTACAAATACAACAGACAATAGGCGGGTGCTGTTGACTTGGATTTTGGTTCTTAGCTAAAAAAAAATAATATTCTGTACTTCGAATAGATTTCAATTTATCTATTTGAAATGTGCAAAACAAAATACACACATCTAAGAATTAAAGCATTCAAATTAGAAAAAATACCTCGCCCGTGCCTTTAGGGAAATATTGCCCTGACAATAAAGATTTGTTCTAGGCTGATTCGATAAAAAAAAAGTTTCCTGTATCGAAAGCGATTTCTAAAGGCTGTTTGATAATTTTCCTTAAAAATTCGATTTTAAAATTTCAACAAACCTGTATAGGTATAAGTAAATTTAAGTTAAAAAACGCTATTTTATAAGTAGACAGCGGAATCCTATGCAAATACATATATGGTTAGGGTGGTCGTAGAGAAAATCTGATTAGACAGAAACTCGTTTTATCACAAAATAAAACGAACTAGGCCCGGAAATTTTTGCATATTTTGCATATCTTGCATATTTTGACATATTTGCATAACATGACCATATACAAAACCATATTCAAGGACATGTGGCCTAAGTATCCCACCGAAATGGATGAAATTTGGTATTAAGTCTTCGTTAGGGGGAATACAACCTTCCACCTGAAATTTGTGGGTATGGGTCCACGTCTTCATATAACCCTCACAGTACGGTACCTCCCGATTTTCGGTATTTTGAATGTTGTGGCCTTACTAACCCACCGAAATGAACGAAATTTGGTATTGAGTCTTCCTTGAGGGTATAAAACTTTCGACTTGAAACTTGTCGGAATATGTCCACGTCTTCATATAGCCCCCATACGACCTTACCTCCCGATTTCCGGTATGGTTGTAGCCTCACTATCCCTCCGATATGGCTGAAGTTTGGCATTAAGTCTTCTTTGGGAGTACAAAACCTTCCAGTTGAAATTTGTCGGTATAGGTCAACGTCTTCATATAGTCCCCATGGAACGGTATCCTCCGAATTTCGGTATTTTGAAGGTTGTGGCCTCAATATCACTCCGAAATGGCTGAAATTTGATATTAAGTCTTCCTTGAGGGTATTAAACAATCCATCTGAAATTTGTCGGTATAGGTCTACGTCTTCATATAGCCCCAATAGAACGGTACCCCCCGATTTCCGGTATTTTGAAAGTTGAGGCCTCAATATCACTCCGAAATGGCTGAAATTTGGTATTAAGTCTTCCTTGAGGGTATAAAACAATCCATCTGAAATTTGTCGGTATAGATCCACGTCTTCATATAGCCCACATAGAACGGTACCTCCCGATTTCCGGTATTTTGAAGGTGTGGCTGTGGTTATACATTTCTCTATTTTATTGACTTGTCTGAAGAGAATTTTAAACAGACGAATCGTACACACAAACATTTTTGTACCTTTTATGCAAAATTTATGCATTTTGCATATGTTTCGATTGAATTTTAATCAGAAGCCAAAAATATGTCCAGTTCCAAAATTTGACACGAATCGGACCAAAAATATGGGTTGCATAAAATTCCGCTGTCTATTTATAAGCGCTTACTGAGAGCAAGTGAGCGTAAGTAATGCATTGAAATTTATGCTCACTTGCTCTCAGCTAGCGCACACTGCCAGTCACTGAAGTAATTATTTGCCTAATGTGATCTTACCTTTATGAAAAATGATTTGGTATTGAACATTTAAATAAAACATATAAAATGTTATTGGCGTTAAGTTCAGTCGGACCCTTTTATAAACTCAATTAACTACAAATCGTCGGTGTCATGCTTAAGTGTTCCATACGCCATTTGCCTGATTCGAGAAAAACTCAAGTTAATGTTTTAGTCCATACAGGCTAGATTTGGTGCAAAAATCCAATACTTTAAGAGCTTAGTTATACTTAACTAAACTCAAAGAATATATTAGAAGTTTATTTTAGTCAGATATCTGTTATAGTCTAGAAGTTATGACCAATTTTTATAAATGCAAAAGGTTGTTGATTTGTTCCATAGGATCTTTTTTCATGTTTTTGGCAATTTGTATCACATGGAACACTTTATGTCACATTTTAACAAACACACTTTTGATCAATTGTGTTCCACCTCCTTTATGTGAAGTGCTGCTGTAGAGCTGAAAATTCGGGGGCTTCAGTAAAACAGTTGCAGTAGAAAATAAATGCTTTAGGAACCATTGTTATATGTATCCTTTACATTTATTTAAGGAGTAGACTCCTCCACTTTCTTATTTCATCGTCCATTTTCTGACATTTTATTTATCTTACATGTATTTAATTAAACGAGGAGGCGTTAAATTTAAGCAAAAATTAATTTTAGTTTCATATAATAATAATTGTTCCACAAACATCCCATAAGGGACAAAGAAGACTTCTCTTATATCAATGAGTGCACCACGATTCATATTAGCTCAATGATATGGGACCTTCAGTTTATCACCGAGTCCGAACGGCGTGTCTAAGACACCACTTTTGTAGAGATGTTTTTTCATGGCTGAAATACTCAGGAAATGTCGCCAACATTACTGAGGGGTATTTTGCCACCGTTGAAAAGTGTTTTGATGTTGCCTGGCCGACCTTATGTGTGCAAGGCGGGTGTGCATACCATTGCACCACGGTGGCACGGTTTCATATTACAATACAATATTTTAAACTAGATTGATTTAGACACTATTCTTCTTCAGTTTTTAAACCTAGTCCTTTCAAACAATTTGTTCCATACGCCACATTGTTCGTAACTTGACAAAATTGGTCAAAATTTTGTTCCAAACGCCATCATTTTTTGAGAGGAACAATTCGTTTTTGTCTTTTTTTGTTCCATACGCCACACGGTATGGATATGGAACAAAAAAATTCAAAGTTCTTTTGTTCCATAAGCCAGACTTTATGGATATGGAACAAAAAAGCAGATTTTTTTGCGTCCAAAGTGGATATGGAACATATTGATATTTCTATATCTCGGAAACTATAAGAGATAGAGGAAAACCGACTAGAAATTCAGAAAGAGCATGGTTGAAAACTTTGAAAGGTACCCGTAAATCAAAATGGCGTATGGAACACTTAAGCATGACACCGACGAAATGTCAAATTACAGAGAGTTCGGTCAAAAAATGTTATTGGCTTTTAGATCAATGAAAATGTAAAATTCGTAAAAATAGCCAAGATTCGCCTTAAATCAGATGTCGAAGGGGAAATTGAATACATTTTCATTGATCCAAAAGCCAATAACATGAACCTGTTAAGAGGATGTATATTTATTTCTTAGCAATTTTATAATCTCTTACGTTGGGCTGGGTAGTATTTGCTGGAGACTTTAACTCTATCGTTATTATAAACCTAATGCTTTCACTTGGTTTATATCCTACGAAAAGTACGCATCCTACTCATTTCTCGTCGACATTCAACACATTACTTGATTTGTTTTTTGTCAATAATCCCAATAAAGTCCTTCTCTATGAGCAAATTTCTGCTCCTTGCTTCTCTAAAAATGACCTCATCTCTCTAGCATATAACTTCAATTTACATACACCCGAAGAAACTTTCTCGTTTTTGGAAGATTGAAACAAAATTATCTTCAACAGCAATTCTCCCTTATCAACTGCAATGAAATATATGCTATGAATTTTGTTGATCAAAACCCGACTTCCTCGAAAAAATATTCTTTATTTGTATAATGAAACAGTTCCCACAAAAAGTAAACGGATAACCTCCAATGCTATATTAAGTATTGCATAAATAACAGAGGCTTAGCATATTTTCGCTGGAAACGGTTCAAAACAGCAAAGTTACATGGTGAACTTCGAAGCACCAGGAAAAGAGTGAACTTAGCTATAAATGCTGCAAAGACCCAATTTTATACTAACCGTTTCAGCTCAACATTAGATTCCACAAGAAAATCGAAAGTTATCAGTAAAATTGGAATTGGTAAGTCCAAAGCTTCTAGTCAATGTTTATATCCCTAAAATACAGGTTAATACGTCCTTTTATAGCCCACGAGATCAACAGCTAGTCAGTGATAACTTCGAATTCCATTGCGTCTCGCATCAAGTATTCCTTGACTGTTGTGCAGCTGTTAAGTCCAAATTTTTTCGCATTTTTCTTCCTTGGATTTATCCATATATTACAGATTTTTTATACCCTCCACCATAATTTAAGTTTGTCATTCCGTAAACGTGGACCTACCTAAATGTGGACCTACATCCACTCAAATTTTTATTATCATCTTGCCTCGTTGTAAAACTATGTTTAAAATTTCGAAGCGGTAGCTCGATTAGAACTATTTTTGGCACTCCTTTCAATACAAATGAGACCTTCTCTTAATTGTTTGTGATGTCAAAATGTAAAGTATGTTTGGACGATCTATGTCGCGTAGAAATATTACGATGTGGAAAGTATGGACCAGAGTGAACGAAAAAATGATTAAAGAGTAGTATAGAGTCTTCTTTGGGCCTACAAAACTTTCCCCCGGAAATGTGTCAGTGCTGGTTCACGTTTTGGATTACCCCTCATAGAACGGTATCGTCCGATTTTTCAGGGGTTTAGCTGCATTATCATATAAAAACGGAAGTAATTTAATACATATTTACAGGGTTTAAAAGCCAGCATCTAAAAACATTAGCATTAGCTGTATACTTCAACTGCTACACAATATTCACACACACGGCTAAATTAGCAACCGAACGCATATTTATTTTTGTACATTTTTGTTTATTTCGTTTTTTACGCCTAATCTTTTTTGCGTTAGGCATAATCGACAACCACGCTACATATTTAGCAGTCGGCTGACCATTCGTAAGAACGAATTAGCATCCGAGGGTGGTTTTTTGATTAGAGTTGCCAACGCAGTAATAAAAAAGGTGTCATTTAATGTCAAAATGCCTCCATCATATGGTAGAACCTAAAGAATACTAATTACACAGTGATACAAAAGTTGACAAAAAATTTTTGCAGGTGTTCTGATGCATAAATTCGGTTTTGTGGGAGTCCATAGAAGACGAAAATACCTTGGGTTTCTTTGGGTCACTTCGGTTTTTTGTTTTATAACGGTAAGTGTAGCGAAAAATAGGCATTCTTGGATTTTCAACTTTAAACGAACATTACTTCTTTTCTCCACAACCGATTTGCACAAATGGGAGAATAATGTTTTTCGAATCCGCCATAGATTTTTAAAATCGGTTAACAAATGGCTAAGTAATAGTGGTTTATATGTGACAAATACCCATTAAAAAACAGTGACATGTTTTTCCTAGTGCTCTAGGCTGCGAAAACGATACCTAACAGTACAAATATTTACTGTTTCAACTTTTTTTTCATATTTTCCTTTATAAAAGATTGGTACCTTGTGCGTAATTGTTAAGCAAGATAATCGCAATTAAAATCATACATGCTAAGGTACCAATCTTTTATAAAGGAAAATATGAAAAAAACCAAAAAGTTGAAACACAAAAAATGTCATAGCGCATTCATTTTTCAACCGATTTCGTTGGCTTTTCCCATTTTGAAAAGCCAACTAAATTTCCTACTTGCTAACAGTAAATAATTGTACTGTTAGGTATCGTTTACGCAGCCTACAGCACAAGGAAAAACATGTCACTGTTTTTAATGGGTTTTTGTCACATATAAACCATTATTACTTAGCCATTTGTTAACCGATTTTAAAAATCTGTCGCTTGTTCGAAAGACAATATTCTCGCCTTTCCAATAAAGGATAGAGTGAAAATCGGTTGCGGAAAAAAGAAGTAATGTCCGTTTATATTTGAAAATCCAAGAAAGCCCATTTTTCACTACATTTACCGTTATAAAATCAAAAACCGAAATGACCCAAAGAAACCAAAGGTATTTTCGTCTTCTATGGACTCCCACAAAACCGAATTTATGCATTAGAACCCCTGCAAATTTTCACTGTAGCACAGTGTTATTATTGTTTAAAAATAAAAAAATATATATTTAACAGCTTCACCAAAAATTCACATGTCCTTTGAACGAAAAAGTGGAATTAATTATATCGTGATTTTTAATGCATTACACTGGTAACCCTGATCTCAAAAACAATTGTTTGCTGAAAACCTGGCTAAGCCGCTGAAACTTTCTTGCTTATTCTCTTTTCTGATATGTGTTGATCATGTGTGCTGCAAAATATGAGTATGCGTGCCCGATGCAATTTGATTAAAGCGACAATATTAAATAACATCAGCATCGCTAGCAATGTTTTTGTGAAATTTGTTGCTACATGTTGCCGTTGTTCATTGTTGCTAAACATATTTCGAAGAAATTTTAGCAGGCAAAGTTGCAAATATTCGGTATTTTTGCTAATATGGCGTTAGCATTTTAAACCCTGCATATTTAGTCTTTTTTGGGCCTACTAAACTTCTATCCAGAAATTTGTAAGCACTGGTTCATGTTTTATGTAGCCAAACTAGAACGGTACCTCCCGATTTTAGGGGTTTTCAGGATATTGTAGGATAGTACGGCTATCCCACAGATATGACTGAAATTTTATATTTAGTCTTGTATGAGGCTATAATAACTCTTCCTCCTAATTTGTCCATACATTTCCACGTTTTGATATAGTCACTGACATGTATGACATCTAAATCTTGCTTGCTTGTGCATCTAAATCATCTTCTTTATGTTTTGTAAAACGGTTTTATGTATTGGTAATAATTCACCACGATTACTTTTTAAATTACATGTTTTTTTTTAATTATTTTAAAATTTTATCTTTTTCATTCATTCATAAAATTGTTTTACTGTTCGAAAAATCGAACACCAATTACGACGAAATGGGTTAAACAGATAAACAGAGGCATCACGCATTCTTAGCGTGTTTCGATTGGAATCATCTTTTGGATAATTCACTATGACATTACGTTATAAACAATGTCATTTTAAGCGATTTCGTGTGTACGTTAAGTTACATATTATTAACATATTCTTGGTATGCTATATGTATCTGTTAAGAAATTACTATGCTCGAACCACAAGAGGATGTGCATCCATTGCCATGTGAACGAAAACTCTCAAAGGGAGCAATGGATTTGGTCCAAAATTTGCAAATCGTATTACAATATTTCATCAAGTTGGATATAGTCCATATAAATCCAGTCCTCCCATTCAAAATTTTTATTTTTATTTATATTTTCTCTCTAAATTGGGTGCAATTTAGCATTAAGTGTTCGTAGTGATCAAAACACTTTTCCGCCAATAGTTGCAGACATAGGTCCACGTTTTGGTATACCCCTAAACAACGATACCGCCAAATTTCAACACAACGTTCATAACGGAAAGAAATCTAAATACTCCACATAAATTCAGAATATTTTAATGTGGAAGCTTTTTACATGTTTTTCATTAGGTATGTACCTAAATAAAGGGTTTAAAATTTTTTATGTAAAAACTATACCCATCACCAAAAAAAAAAAATATTTACCCCCCCCCCCCCCCCCCCACAAGATTTGATCCTGGCTACGCCCTTGATTTTGAGGTTTTTAGATACATGTTCTGGCCGAATTAGCTACAATTTGGCACTGAGGGTTCATAGTGATCAAGAAACTTCTTCACAAAAAATGATGGTTATAGGTCTACGGTTTGGTACAGCCCCCATATAACGGTATCACCCGATTTCAGGTATTTTGACGGTTTTAGCTACATTTTCTGGACGAATTAGCTATAATTTGGCATTTAGGGTTTCTAGTGGTCAAGTAACTTCTCCACTTACAATTGTGGGCATAGGTACTTTTACAACAGAAAGAAAACTAATAATTCCATATTAGCTTCTAGTATTTAATGGTGGAGGGTATAAAAAGTTCGGTCCGGCCGAACTTAATGCTTTTTAACTTGTTTTAATTATATTCTGACTATGTATCAGCACTTACCCATCGCGTTGGAAGCACGATAAAATAATACCCGTACCCAAGACAAATAATGAGTTTCGCCCGATCGCCATTCTTTGCTATCTTTCCAAGATATTTGATCATATATAACCAAAGTGCAGTCAGGATTTCGTGCTGGCCACAGCTGCATTTTGGTGAAGAAATTTTTGTGACCACTGGAAACCTCAAATTTCGGCTAAAAATTCCAGCTGAAATCCTCAAAATACCGTAAATCGGGAGGCACCATTATATAGAGGCTATACCAAAGCATGGGCATATGTTGAAAATTCTTGGTGGAGAAGTTTTGTGGACAATGGGATCCTCAAATATCAATTACAGAGAGTTCGGAGGAGGTTGTACCAAAACATAAACCGATGTTGACAATTTTCCGTGAAGAAATGTTGTGTCCACTTGAAGCCTCACCTGTCAAATTACAGATAGTTCGGTCAAAACATGTAGCTAAACTCCTAAAAGTACAGAAAATCGGTAGGTACTGTTATATGGGGCTATACCAAAACATGAAGCTATGTTGACAATTTTTGATGGAGAAGTTTTGCGACCACTTTGAACGTAAAATATTAAATAAGGGATAGTATGGTCAACAAATATAGATAAAATCCTCAAAATACCTAAAATTGGGAGGTACCGTTTTGTGGGGGCTACACCAAAATATGGACCTATGTTGACAATTTTTGGCGGAGAAGTTTTGTGACAACTGGGAACATCAAATATCACATTACAGATAGTTCGGTCACCAAATGTAGCTAAACTCCTCAAAACACCTAAAAAGTTTCGGGACCACTGGGAACTTCAAATGTCAATTTACAGAGTATAATAATGGGTTAGTAATCTGATTAGTTGGTAGTTACGACTGCTTATAATTTGTTAAGAACTACATTATTTAATAGAGAGTTTCATGATTTGCAAGTAAATATTCCCTGCATCCAGGCATATGCAAATAAATATCCATTTATAATTAATTTCTAAAACCCATACAAAATAAACAAATTGCAAAGGGTAATATCATTTTATAAATGCCTCTAAATAGTTGTTTGTTTTCAATAGAATTAAATTCCAGTGGATATTTCAACTATGCTCTACATTTTAATATAATTTACATTTATAATTGAATTGTTTCTGCAAAAGCACTCAATAAACGAAGCGAAGAGCAATGAGTGGTTGCCACCTTAAATTAAATCAATAGTAAAGTTTGGCCGTTTGATTTAAATAAAGCCCACCCCCAATGCACCACAAGCTTTTCCCACCTGTTTGTGTTACAGTTTATAATGTATTCAGAGTTTTATAATTGAATTTATTATTTGTAACCGACCACACAGTATCCACTTACAGATTCATATAATATATATACACTAATATACATATATACATACCTAGGCTCTCATAAATGAATCAAGTGGATTATTGCACAATGATTCATTGATACTTTCAATGTTTTGCCATTGAAATGATATTACTCTCGGACATTAAAAAATAGAACACTGCAAACATTTCGCATAGGAAAATGTGGTAAGATGTAAATTTTTCACAGTTTCAACGACAAATTGAATAATATATGGATAGCAAAATTTTATGGAAGTAATTCCATGTTTCTACTCCGATTGATGAGAGAATTGTCACAGTCCGCATAAAAGAAAAGTTCTTTAACATCACTCTCATTCGCTCATTCCCCTACCGTAGATGGTTATACCGGGTATTTATTTGGGTATTTACTATATTGAATCGCAAATACAACATTTTACACCCTATTCCTGGGTTTAGGTTGTAAACTCGTTTCAAAATGGATAGTTTTACAATACTTTAAACAAGTGGGTAAATACTTGGGTAAATACCGGAGTATTTACCCAAGTGTTGGGTAAAAACTCTTTAACAGCCGAACCACTTGACTTAGGCTGACAAAACTTGGCATAAGTCTTTCTTATGTCAACAGAACTTCTGGTACTTAACATGGGGTCTCTGGGTCCATGTTTTGATATAGCCCCCATATAATCGTACCTCCCGATTTACAGGATTTTTTGTCTATTAGCCACATTTTACAATAATATAGGCAGTAGTTTGGCACAGTGAGTTCTCAATGTGTAGAAAATATCCTTGCAAAAAATTGTAAACATAGGTCTACGTTTTCTAATAGCCCCCATATACTCGTAAGGGTACCCCTATTTCGAGTATTTACCCAAATGTTGGGTAAAAACTCTTTAACTGCCGAACCACTTGACGTAGGCTGACAAAATTTGGCTCAAATCTTTCTTATGTCAACAGAACTTCTGGTACTTAACATTGGGTCTGTGGGTCCATGTTTTGATATAGCCCCCATATATCCGTACCTCCCGATTTAAGGTATTTTTTACCTATTAGCCTCATTGTACAATCATATTGGCTGAAATTTGGCACAGTGAGTTCTCAATATGTAGAAAATATCCTTGCAAAAAATTGTCAACATAGGTCCACATTTTCTAATAGCCCCCATATACTCGTAAGGGTACCCCTATTTCGAGTATTTACGCAAATGTTGGGTAAAAACTCCTTAACTGCCGAACCACTTGACGTAGGCTGACGAAATTTGTCTAAAATCTTACTTATATCAAGGGAATATCTAGTATTGAAAATCTCTGGGTCACCGTTTAGATATTGCCCCCATATAACCGTACCTCCCGATTTCAGAAAACGTGGACCTACGTCGAAAATTTTTTGCAAGCATATTTTATACATATGGGGAACTCACTGTACCAAATTACTGTCAGTATGATTGTAAAATGTGGCTAATAGGTAAAAAATACCTTATATCGGTAGGTGCGGCTATATGGGGGCTATATCAAAACATGGACCCAGGGACTCCATTTTCAATACCTTTAATACTATTGATATAGGAAAGTTTTGAGTCAAATTTTGTCAGCCTACATCAAGTGGTTCGACAGTTAAAGAGTTTTTACCCACTTTTGGGTAAATACTCGAAATCGGTGTACCCTTATATGGGGGCTATAAGAAAACGTGGACCTACGTTGACAAATTGTTGCAAGGATATATTATACTCATTGAGGACTCACTGCGCCAAATTACAGCCAATTTGGTTGTAAAATGTGGCTAATAGGTGAAAACGCCTTAAATCGGGACGTACGGCTATATGGGGGCTATACCAAAACATGGACCCAGGGACTCCATTTTTAATACTAGATATTCTCTTGATATAAGTAAGATTTGAGTCAAATTTGGGTAAATACTCGAAATCGGGTACCCTTATATGGGGGCTATTAGAAAACGTGGACCTATGTTGACAATTTTCTACATATTGAGAACTCACTGTGCCAAAATCAGCCAATATGATTGTACAATGAGGTTAATAGGTAAAAAATACCTTAAATCGGGACGTATGGTTATATGGGGGGCTATATCAAAACATGGACCCAGAGACCCCATTTTCAATGCTAGATATTCTCCTGATATAAGTAAGACTTGAGCCAAATTTCGTCAGCCTACGTCAAGTGGCTCGGCAGTTAAACAGTTTTTACCCAACATTTGGGTAAATACTCGGGTATTTACCCACTTGTTTAAAGTATTGTGAAATATACATTTTGAAACGATTTCATAAACTAAACCCAGAAATAGGGTCTAAGATGTTTATTGGCGATGCAATATAGTAAATACCCAAATAAATAACCACAAATGGGTATTTACCCGGTATTTACCCAATTTACCGGGTATTTACCCATTGGGTAATTAACCACTATCCATCTTTACCTACCTACAAGAAAGATGTACAGACCAAGGATATAGGGTACGAGTGCCTAGAGCAGGGACGAGCTTCTTTGCTTAGATCGTATAGTGAGGGCGCCCACTGAGTTGTTTTTGCATTTGCCTCTCTCTCTCACGTACAGTGTAAATGAATGAAAACAAACAAAAACATAATGTGGTTGTTGCTTTTGTCACTCATACGTTCATACATGTCTTCGCTTTGGTTGTATTTCTGTGGTCGTCGCTGGCCTAGAGGAAGCTTTGTTCCATTTTAGTTAATTAACGTTTTTACTTATTCAGTTTTTTATTAGTTCAACTTCTAATGGGCAAAGAATAACTAGATGTTCAGTGCGACATACCCTTGTTAAAATAAAGGGTTAGTAAGTTGATTTGTAAGTTGTTACGACTACCAGCAATTACTGTAAAAACTCGTTATTTGGTCACTTTTGCTGGGCTGTAATTTAACATTTTGAAGTTTCAAAGGCGAAAAACAACTTCTGTGTTCCCAGATCAAAATTATTTGATAGGAGCTGCTAATAAACGAAAATTTGCAATGCGTTTTTATGTATAGTATAAGTTTTAAAAGTTGTACCATATTTTTAAATCAATTTAACTGCTATGTGGCTGCAAGATAGACCTCACTTAAACCTGATTAGCACATGTTATGTTACCTTTATTGGACGCTTCGTTATTCCAATTTATTATGCATTTGGCAATTTTTATACCCTCAGCCTTTAGGCTAAAGAGGGTATTTACACTTTGATACGACCAAAAATGTGCCTCATCGAAATAATGGTTTTAGACCCCAAGTATGTTTGTACGATATCCGTTTCAGACAATTTTGAGTAGATCTAGCAATGTCCGTCCGTCTGTCTGTCTGTCCGTCTGTCTGGCTGGCTGGTGCGCACGATAACTCTCGAACGGATCAATCGATTCGGTTCAAATTTTGGGTATCGAATTATTTTGTCCAGATTCGATTTAAGTTCGAAGATGGGCCATATAGGTCCACTCCTTCAGGTACCTCCCCCACAAATGTTCAAAAATTGTCGCAAAACTTGTGCGCACGATAACTCCTGTGGGGAATAACCGATTTTGTCCATACTTTGCACATCGTATAATTTCTACCAAACTTAGATGAGGTTTCAATATGGACTCAATCGGTCCACTCCTTCGGGTACCTCCCACACAAAATTTCGGAAAAGTTCAGTTTAGGACCTGGTCCCGAATCGCTTTGATTTTTGTTTACGCAAGTTGTATTCGCTGTCCTCTATACGACGCTGTAAGTTTCATTAGGGGCAAGTCCATACTTCCTGAGGAAATAGCCTGAAAGTTACAAAAAGCCCTATGACACCGTGTGTAATGGTTGGAGCGCAAGATAACCCTCGAACGGATCTGCCGATTCGGTCCAACATTTGGCTTTCGTAATATTTTGTCCAAACTTAGTTCAAGTTCAAAGATGGATTATATCGGTCCACTCCTTCCGGTACCTCCCCCACAAAAGTTCGAAAATGTTCGGAAAATTTGTGCGTACGATAACTCTTGAAGGAAGTTACCGATTTGGTCATTACTTTGCACATTATGAAATTTCTACCAGACTTAGATGAGGTTCCAATATGGACTCAATCGGTAAACTACTTCGAGTAACTCCCACACAAATTTTCGGAAAAGTTCAGTTTTGGACCTGCTCACGAATCGCCTTGGTTTTTGTTGTAACATCTTGTTCTCACTGTCCCCTATACGAAGGTACAAGTCCATACTTCCTGAAAAATAGCCTGAAAGTTGAAAAACAAACCCTATGACAACATGTTTATGGGTGGATGCGCAAGATAATTCTCGAACAGAAATGCCGATTCCGGCCAAAATTTGGCCTTCGTAATATTGTTTCCAAACTTAGTTTAAGTTCGTAGATAAGCCATATCGGTCCACTCCTTCAGGTACCTACCCCACAAAAGTTCAAAAATATTCGGAAAATTTGTGCGCACGATAACTCTTGATGGGAGTTACCGATTTGGTCCATACTTTACACATTCTCATAATATCTACCAGTTATAGATCAGGTTCGAATATGGACTATATTTGTCCACTCCATCCCGTACCTCCCACACAAAATTTTGGATAAGTTCACTTTAAGACCTGCTATTGAATCACTTTGATTTTTGTTGAAGCAACTTACATTCGCTGCCTCAAGTACGATGGTAAAAGTTATTTCAGGGGCAAGTCCATACTTCTTGAGAAAACAGCCCCAAGGGTGTAAAAACACCCTATGGCACCCCCATGGTCTATGTCTGTCCATTCCTTTAAGTACCTTTTCCGCAAAAATTTTGAACTTTAATCCTAATCAACATTTTTGTCGGTTCATACGACCAAAATTTTGAAACCCCTAACTACATAAGTTTTTTGTGAAAAAGTGTTTCAATTTGGCCATGCTGAGGGTATATCAGCAAAAATGTCTAAAATCGTCTTTTCCATTTCAAAAAAATCAAAAAAAAAATGTTGATACTACATCTATGATTTTTGGTACATAGATTAAGAAAAAAATCGTCATTCCAAATCTGTTTTCGTTACCAACTTTGATCGTTGCGCGCAAAAGATATGACCGTTTTAATTATGCTAATTAGAAAAAATTCTAAAAAATCGCGGCTTAATATAGTAAGCTGTTATATCCAATTATCGTTAACTGAAATCGCACCCTTTGAGAATATGCAAAAAAAATTAAAAACTTTCAATGGATTCGCGAAAAATTACATTTGTTAAATAATTTCAAGTATTTACAAACATATTTTTGAAACAATAGCGCTTATACTTACAAAAAAATATGTAAAAAAATTATAGCAGCATCCAGACATTGTGAGGAATAAAATGATACCTAAGTCGTGAAGTTTGGAGCTATAGTATTCGTGTTATTTGCAAAAATACAATGAAAATATGACGAAAAAAATAAAAATTATGTTATTCTAATTTTATTTTTTTATGGTTTTATAGGAAAGGTTGAAGAAAAAATGATTGAGTTCTTCGTCATTTTTGTCCAAATTTCACGCAATAATGAAGATATTCCGTTGCAACAACTTTTTCACTTATAGTTTTCCTATTGGCGAATATTTTTAGAACATTATATTAAATCACAAGGAATTCCAATTGTGGCATAACATTAAAATAATGTTATATTGAATATTACAACATTTGAAACGCATATAAACCGCGTAATAGTGAAAATGACATGATGCGCATCCGATTTTCCAAAACAGTGAATCAATCCCTCTTATTTGATATACACTTTGTGAAATTCCATTTGGCGACCACGATGTAGCATCAGTTGCATGTTAGGGTGCAAAAAACAGTAAAATGGCCATAATTTCCACGAAGTACATTTGCATTATATGCGCATCCGATTTCAATGATCACCATTAAAAAATACATCATCCTATGTCATTTCAATGCGATCCATCAAGAACCGTGGATGTAGCATCGCACTCAGTTTTTAGAAAAAATGTATTATATCTCGGGATTCGCGAACGTTTTTCAATATCTGTTTTCGCACATTTTAAATATGCGTTTCGCTCTATTTATCTAATGCCAAGTTTACACTTGCGCTCTAAAATCCACTGGATTTCACGAAATCCTGAAATACATCCCGGTGTTTACACTTATTTTTTTGTTGATTTCAAACATATCACAATGATCAAGGTAGATGCATATGCGCAGCTGATCGAACATGAATTTTCAAAACAAGTTGTTGTAAATTGAATTAGTCATCAAAAATATACGACAATATAGAACTTTACAACTTTATTTCGGAAATTATCGTAAAATGATCTATATATAGTATTAATTGTGTATAGTAATAACAAATTAAAAAATAAAAAATTAATTTTATCGTTGAGACATCATAATAATAAATTTTGATAGATAAATGTTGTGTTCAGAACTTGCAGCAGTTTTCCCGTTTAGTGCAAAAATGGGTTCCCGTACTCCGAAGTTTAGCAAGACTTGCACTTCTCTTTAAACAAAAACAGCGCCGAATACACCCTATTTATTCTCCTGTTTTTTTGCCGTACAATTTTGGCATAGTAGAAACTAGCAACATGTTCATTATCATCTAAATACGATAGCTGATACGTTGATTTGATGCAGTTTTTGCAATTTCCGTAATTTTTTCGTTCCATTATTTTTTAAGAAATTTGTATGGGGAATCATTTTTGACAATTCGCTCTTTTTTCTAACATTACCATTAAAAAAAAGTACAATAACACACTGAAAAATAGCATTGTGACAAAGTAATTTAATATTTTCGAAATTTGAGGGGTATCATATCCGCCGATCTAGTGGATGGATTTAGACGAGCAAAGGCTTGTTAGATTCAGAACGTAAAAAAACTAAATTCACGCGGGTTTCCACTGAAATCGAATGGCATTTGTAAATTTTGAATCCAAAAAACTGTTTTTTTAGAAAAATTTACGCACAAAAATTTCGACTTTAAGCTGAGATTGTTGTGAACCTTTGAAAGCTACACGGCCGAGTTATACATCAAAAAATGCGTAATCGCGAGTACTACAATCTCATAATCAGTTTTTAAACGAGTATAGTTGCGCGTCCCGACTAGAGCAAAAATTCAAAAAACCCAATTTTTCAGTCTTCAAAATGTCAGCATCCGTTTGAGATTGATGCGGTGGTTATATTAAAAAATCATACATTAGAAACTTCATCTCTGAAGTGTATTCTTTAACTTCTTCTTTGAACATTATACTCTACATTGTATTGTAAAGCCACTAATTGAAAATTGACTTAAAAAAACTAGTTTCCTTCAACGATTTTTTCCTATTTTTTTACATTAATATGACCACAGCTTCCGCTCAAATTATAATTTTAAGAAATCCATCAGTGAATCGTGCTAAAACAGTTTATTTTACCTAAATGCGTTCAAAAGTTATGGTATATTACAACAATTCGCGAGATACAATACCCCATACCTCAGTTTCAGCACAAGTAAATTTTCTACAAAAAGGCCGATATCTCTGTCGGCAAAGCCGACTGATACTTTTTTACTTGTTGTTATTAATTTTTATCATTACTAACAGACCCGGGTCCGCGTTGCTGGCCCGTCGTTTTGTTTTTTAATGACACTATACAATTCAAAAATGACAATTTTTCTTTCCTCTAACGGAAGTTATCGGATTTGTCCTCCCAATTATGCCCTTTATGATTGATAATCGCTCCCTATCTTTATCCTAACGAGATCTATTTATAAAGTTTTGAATACATTGTTAAAGTCGAATTCTTCCGCTTATTGAAGTCGAATTCTTCTTTTATATGTTGGAAAAGTACCCAATTGTCTTCCAAAAATTATTTCTCAATTCCATATGGTCATAAGTTTTGCATATACCATCGAATTTATCTATAACGAACTTCTCTATAATGAAGTGTTTTTAATGCACAGGTGGAATATCTCACACAAAATAATCTCTCTATAACGAATTTTTGTCAAACTTGTTTTCATTGAAGTGCACCCTAAAAAAGAGAAGCACAACTCATTCATCAACACCCTTAAAATAGCTTCAACTTAAGAAATTATTATTAAAGATGTTACGATTGAAGACTACTGGTCTGTTCCAGAACTGCAAGAATCTACTAATTTGTACTATTTTTTCGATATCATAAAGGAAAAAATGTTATCGTAGTAAAAAGTAGTAGCTTCTTGCAGGTTCTGGAGCAGGGCATATGTTGATGTTTACTGTGAAACATTAACTATAGATTATCCCTCGGATAGTTTTTAGCAAACTATATATATTCTTGATCAAAGAGCCATTCTACATCGTCCTTCCGTCTGTCGAAATCACTATAGCATCCTAACGGATGAAATTTTGGTAAAATTTTGTGTGTATTTATGTAGGACTTTTGGTATTGAAAACGGGCTATTTAGGTCCACGTTTTGATATAGCCCCATAGGACGCGCTCTCCCGATTTTCGGTATTTTGAAGATGTTAGCTCTATTATCCTACCAAAATGGCTGAAATTTGGTATTTAGTCCTCCTTTGGGCTACAAAACTTTCTCATAGAAATTTGTCAGCACATTCCCACATTTTGATATAGGCCCACAGAACGGTACCTCCCGATTTTCGGTATTTTGAAGGTTTCAGACTCATTATCCCACCGAAATGGCTGAAATTTGGTATTTAGTCTTGTGTAGGATTACAAAACTTTCTACCAGAAATTTGTCGGTAACGGTACACGTTTTGATATAGCCCCCATAGAACAGTACCTCTCGATTTTCGGTATTTTGAAAGTTTCAGCCTCAAAATCCCACCAAAATGGCTGAAATTTGGTATTTAGTCTTGTGTGGTATTTAGTCATATAGCCCCCATAGAACGGTACCTACCGATTTTCGGTATTGAAGGTTGTGTCATCAATATACCATCAAAATGACTGAAATTTGGTAGTTAGCCTTCGTTGGGGGTATAAAACTTTCCACCTGAATTTTTTTGGTATAGGTCTTCGCCTTCATATAGACCCCATAGAACGGTACCGATTTTCGGTATTTTGAAGGTTGTGGCTTAAATTCCTCACCGAAATGACTGATATTTGGTATTAAGTCTTTGATAGGGGTATGAAACATTCCACCTGAAATTTGTCGGTATAGGTCCAGGCTTTCATATAGCTCCCATGAACGGTACCTCCCGATTTTCGGCATTTTTAAGGTTGTAGCCTATATATCCCACCAAACTGGCTGAAATTTGATAGAAGATTAATGCTGAGGGTTAACAACTTTCCACCTGAACCTAATAGAACCGAGGAGAATAAGGAGAATTATCAGTATAAATTCATGTCTTCAAATAGCCCCCATAGAAGCGTACTTCCCAATTTTCGGTATTTTTAAGGTTGTACCATCAATATCCTATCGGAACGGCAGAAATTTAATATTTAGTCTCAATTGATGGTATAAAACTTTCCACCTGAAATTGTTCGGTATTGTTCCATGTCTTTATATAGCCCTCATAGAACGGTCCCTCCCAATTTTCGGTATTTTGAAAGTTTTAGTAACTGTATTCAACCGGAATACCTGAAATTTGTATTTAGTACTCGTATTCGCTGGAGTAACAAAACTTTCCTCCAGAAATTTATCGGTACAGGTCGAAGTTTTATATAACCTCCATAGAACGGCGATACCAATGATCGTTAATTATCCAAATCCAGAATATCCAGGATTAGGTGTAGCCGATATTGCCTAATTTTATGTATTTCGCTCAATTCTGCAATAAGAGGAAGCGTTTTTCATAAACGAAATTAATCTAATTGTTCCTATTCACTTCAATACAGTTCGTGGTGGAGGGTATAACAAGTTCAGCCCGGGCGAACTTAACGCCGTTCTTACTTATTATACCCTACTCCACAATGTGGGAAGGGTATTATAAGTTTGTTTTGCTAAAAATTCATGTAACACCGCGAAATATTTGTCGTAGACCCCCAATGTGGTATACCATTTTTCATATCTCGAGGAGATAAATCGATTTAGCGATATGTGTCCGTCCGTCTGTCCATTATAAATTATAATCAAACTCCAGTGTTTTTCGAACACTTTGCTAAATCATAAATCGGGGGGTAATATAAGAATGTTCAATTCAATAATAGTCACATATATTTTTGAGCATATCATTTATCAAATTGGGAGCCGTCGTCAGTAAACTTCAGGAATAGGCTATAACTCACATCGAGATATAACGACCGAAACTTAAGAAAGAGAATGCAGTCATAAAACCATAGGAATATCTTAAAATATTTAAAATAATGTTTTGTTTTTGGCTTCGACATATTTATTTATTTATGCACAAATGAATATTGAAATCGGTTCAGATTTGGATGTAATATATATCGTCTGCTCCGTCGGAAAAGGTCGTAAGTCCACTTTTTTTTTGGAAATCGCGTTTTTGTTACAGGATGATACTACAAGTCAAAACACGTCGTATGATACAAAGAAAATGGTAGTGTGTTGCGTTTTTCTATATGTTTTGCCCTTGTCGGAAAAGGTCGTAAGCCCACAAAACGTACAAATTTAGGTACGAAAAGGTCGTAAGTCCACAGGAAAATGTATACTTTAAAAGAATACTACAGCTAATGTAGTTCAGATATATTGCTTAACGTCATCCATGGTTGGGGTACAATATAAAGAACTAGCCCACACCTTTGGATGTTAATCGGATGATATTTGGTGGAGTCTGTGGAACAAACTTTTCAACAAAAATGTGATAAATTCTATATTGCAACGAAAATTTACATTTGAAATCTATTTTCCCCGATAAGCGAACTGATTATGAAAGATGGACTTCTGGCCTTTTCATTGATACAAATATTGGGATGCTGTATGTGTTCAAATTCCTCATATATTGTAAAAAAAATAAAAATTTGTACTGTTTTTACTGTCGTATATCTTACTTAACTTTATCAACTGGTAATTTGTGGTTTCTCTAGGTACATTTATTCACATCACGAGATTAGTTTGTATTCTGAATTCAATAAAGTAATACCTTCTAACGGACGGGTAAGTGCAATGATTATTTAATGATTCTAAAATAACAAGTAAAAAAGTATCAGTCGGCTTTGCCGACAGAGATATACCCTCAGCCTGTGTATATTGAAACAATTTTTTCCAAAATACGTATGTATTTAGGGGGTTTTAAAAATGTTGGGCGTTTGAACCGACAAAAATTTTGATTAGGATTAAAGATCAAAAGTTTTGCGGAAGAGATACTAAAAGGAATGGATCGACATTGACCGTTATGGAAGTGGATCTCCAGCCACAACATATGGTGCCATAGGGGGTTTTACACTCTTCGGGCTGTTTGCTCAAGAAGTATGGATTTGCCCCTAAAAAACTTTTACCATCGTAATTGAGGCAGCGAATGCAAGTTGCTTCAACAAAAATCAAAGTGATTCGATAGCAGGTCTTAAAGTGAACTTATCCGAAATTTTGTGTGGGGGGTACCGGATGGAGTAGACAAATATAGTCCATATTTGAACCTGATCTATATCTGGTAGACATATTAGGATGTGTCAAGTATGGACCAATTCGAACACTACCTTCAAGAGTTACCGTACGAACAATTTTTCCGAACATTTTTGAACTTTTGTGGGGGAGGTACCTGAAGGAGTGGACCGATATGGCTTATCTTCGAACTTAAACTATTGAGACAATATTGAAACCTCATATAGCTCTGGTAGAAAGTTAACGCTATACAAAGTATGGACCAAATCGGTCACTCCCTTCAAGAGTTATCGTGCGCACAAACTTTCCGAACATTTTCGAACTTTTGTGGGGGAGGTACCGGAAGGAGTGGACCGATGTAGCTCATCTTCGAACTTAAGCTAAGTTTGGACAAAATATTACGAAAGCCAAAATTTGAACCGAATCGGTTTATCCGGTCGAGAGTTATCGTGCGCTCCAGCCAGCAGGACAGACAGACAGACGGACGGACATGGCTAGATCGACTCCAAATTGTCTGAAACACATTTCGTCCAAACATACATGGGGTCTAAAACCATTATTTCGATGAGGCACATTTTCATCGTATCAAAGTGTATATCCCTCCTTAGCCTAAAGGCTGAGGGTATAATAATTGATTGAAATTTTATTAAACTAAGAAGACATCATGATTTTTGCTAACAAAGAGCAGTATGAATATGTAATGGAATTAGACGATGGTGTCATGGGTCTAGTTCCCTATGCTTTTCACGGTGATTCTGAAAGCTCTGATGATAAACTTCCTAAACGCAGGAAGACATTAAATGCTGAAGATTCTACATGGTTTGCAGACAAAAACAAAAGATGCAGGGAGTTGGGGGAGAAATACTTGAGAAGACAAAAAAGAACACTATTTGGGATTACAATGTAGCTAAGAAACCACGTACATTACCGGAATTAATCATGAAATTTAATTGAAGGAAAAGATCATAAGGCAGATATACAAGGTCGTAAGTACAATATGTCATGTTTTATATTAAATATTGGCCGAACCGGTCCACGTTGCTGGTCCTTGAAACAGTTTATGTTACCTTTTCTTCTGTCAATTATATTTTTTACATGCAAATTAGTTGGGATATGCAAGTGACTGTCAATAACAAGTAAGAACGTCGTTAAATTCGGCCGAACTTGTTATACCCTCTACCAATTAGTTTCCTTTCGTTTATGAAGAAGACTAAATACCAAATTTCAGCAATTTCGGTAAAACAATGTGGCTAACCTTCAAAATACCGAAATTCGGGAGGCACCGTTCTATGGGGCTATATGAAGGCGTGGACCTATATAGACAAATTTATGGAAGAAAGTTTTATTCCCCACATGAAGAATAAATACCAAATTTCAGCCATTTCGGATGAATATTGAGGCCACACCTTCAAAATACCGGAAATCGGGAGGTACCGTTCTATGGGGGCTATATGAAGGCGTCAATACCAAACATCCTAGAAGTAATAGAAACTTCTATGCTAAATCACGAAGATCTATCTTAAAAATTGCGAGCTGTACCTTAATTTCAAAAGACGGACAGACGGTCATGGTTATACCGATTTAGAATTTTACTCTGATCAAGAATATTTATAATTTATAGGGTCTCCGCTGAATATATCGATATGTTACAAACTGAATGACATATTTAATTATACCCTCCATATTATGGTGGAGGGTATAAAAATCTTCACAAATGTAAGTGTCGATATGCAATTTTAACATACCGCGAAATAACTGATGACGTGAGGCATGCCGACTGTGTCCACCTTCTTATAATGTATCTTATATACCTGATGAAACTATAGCTATCGATATGTTGCCTTCTAATCTAAAAACTTGCTTTCCAATAAGACCAAAGCATCGTTATGCATTACATCTGGTATTTCCATTGATTTGTAGATTATTTAAGAAAGTGGGAGTGGTCGGATCTTATTGCTAAAATATGTACCCAGGATTGGGGAAGCGGAATAGTTTGTAAGTTTTATATATATAGCGCATTTAAAAATAGGGCACAGGTGTAACCCGCCCCCTCCGAAATTCAAAAAAATATAAAGCCTATTTTCACCTCGGATGTTCCTTTTACATCCTCTGAAATTTAAAAAAAAATCGGTTCAGCCGTTTTTTAGTCTATGCGAAACATACAAACATTCACACAAAAGTTTTGGTCCATTAAACCTGCTAATAATTATCTCATCACCATGTTAAATTGCAAGCTTATTCTTTGCCTTAAACTCAAGTCATTCTTAAAATGTCGCTCCGATCGGAATATTACTGCGATTTACAGAACAGCTACAAAGTCGGGAAAAAATTGTGGATTTGGTCCATTTCACACCTTTCGATCATAACCAACATCTAATACGGTCACTTCTGGTCGGAACCCGACCTCTCCACAAAATTTCGTGACGATTGGTCCAAAATTTAAAGCCTGGAGTTTTATTACAATTGTTAATGAATGGACGGACGCACATAGCTAGATCGCTTTATCTCGTCAAGATATGAAAAAATGGAAAGGGGAGGGGGTCTACGACGAATACTTCGCGATGTTACACTAATATTGGACAAAACAAACTTATAATACCCTTTCCACATTGTTTTGTAAAGTATAGATATTTTATTTTAAAAACGTCCGTAAATTGTAGGAAAAGGTCGTAAGTCCCTACAAAAATACAAAACTGTACAAGGAAAAGGTCATAAGTCCAAAGACATCCAATTATCTCCCAAACGCGACGGAATTTTATCAAACAAAGTACAGGTATTGAAGCGGAATAAATAAATGAAGAATTCTGCCTTTACCACCATAATAAAATCTTTAATACAGAAAGCGCTGAAATGTTTTTTCTTCCTCCTGAAAAATTTATTGAGAGGGACTTACGACCTTTTCCGACGGAGCAGACGATATGTTTTTTTTTATTGACAGGCAGGATTCGGGAGTTATAAAAGTTATGGGAAAAATGGTGAGACATCTTCTTTTTTATAACGCTGCGGTGTCAGAAATGGCTAAATTTCCATGACTCAAAAAATTACACACAGTGTTATTAGGGTTCCCACACGAGGGCCTGTTATTGTAAAAGTTCTTGTGCCAAGACATGGGTTATTAGTAGACAATTTCTGAATTCCAATCTTGTATTTTAAGCAGACACATTCCAATTGTGTTTCTTTTAACAGACAATTCTGGGGCTCAAACAGGTTATTTTCACAGAGAACAATCATGGATATTTTGTTATTTCCAATTGTAGTTATAAAAGCATAAGCATAGCATAAAGTCATTTTGGTGGTCAATCCTGGAAATCATAATATAATGTTGGCGGTCAATCGGCGATTTTATCACAAAGAATTTCTAAGGCCAATAGTAATTTTGTTGACAGAGAACTAATGCTGACTAAAAAACTAATTCAGGTGTCCAATCGTTGATCTTCTCTCAGAGAATTTCTGGTTTCCTATCGTTCACCTTGTCAAAAATGTTCAGGAGCAAGCAAAATTCTGGCAACCAGTCTTGATGTCTTTTAAAAATATTTACACTGTAGGCTCTGTAATCCGCAAATTTTTTACCTCAATAATCCGGAAGCTTATTCATCTTTTTCTACATTGAGCGCTTTCTGTAATTTATATTATTGTTTCTAGATATGATAATAAATTAATTCTTTATGAGAAAAAATAAATACTAGTTTTAGAAGTTGTGCGCAAAGATTGGTCTTGGCAAATGTAAAATAATGCGAATTGTGGAATATGAGTTGGTCGTAAAAAGCCAAAAGCAAAATAACTTTTACATTTTTACGGCATCCACATCGAGTTACCCCAAAAACCATTTAAAAATGTACATTTGCCAATTTACTATTTTAGCAGTCGAAATGACTGTCTTAAGAAGGGGTTCCAATTTTATTTGGTATATAAATAATTCTTAAAAGAATGATAGAAAATATGAAAATAAAATAACCCTTAAGTCCTTGGCCACACAAAAGGGTTTCCTTGAAATAATTTCATGAAACCAAGGATTCCTAGGTCGAGATCCATACTAGAGTAATATGATGAAGTTGCTGTAGTGGGGAATTCGATTTAAGACCACCTAAAAATTTAAATGAAACCACTATAGTGTGACCTGCCCAATGTAAATTTTTTTGACATTTTGAGGCACAATAATCTGTTTCAGCCTTTTTTTCGTTTGTCTTCCCAAATTCCTATGCGTAAGAGACAATACACTTCTTTTGTTTTTGTTCAAAAGATAGGCCAAATGACATTTTAGCAGAGAAAATACGACTAACTCTTAAACGGCTATACCTAGGAAACTTATTCAAAATAAAGCAAATTTGTAGGAAGATACCAGTTTAAAATAATATTAATGGACAGGACTGCGATGGAACAGTTTTTCAAGTAAAATGGTTAATATATTTTTTGTACAAATTTTAACAACAATAAGAATTGGTAATTGTTATGATATTAAAAAATGCCACTGGTTGTTTTAACGCCACAAAAAGTGGTTTAAAAAATGTACGTAAAAATCGGTTATTTTCACAATTTTTTGTGCTTTGTTTGCATTTTCTTATAGTATTACCTCTTATCTGTCGTTCCACGCTTAAAAAGCTTCATTTGGCTTTTGTACTTCCAAAAATTTGGCCTAAAACATAAGCAGTTAGAAAAATCGATTTTTTAACTTCTTTCGAGAGTAGAGAGTATTTCCTTCAAAACCAAGGGATTAGATATTACCCCCCAAAATTTTCAGTATTTTCAAAAGAAGGCGCGATTCCGTTATATTTTTGTTAAAATTTTTTAGAAAGTCTTAAAAAGGTAATTTTCTTATATAATTTTAAATTTTCTCGCAAAAAAAGGTGCTATGTAAGTTAAGCAATCATTTTATCTTCAGCAATTTTCCAAAAATTGAATTGGTCTTATCAAAAATCTCAAAAACCAAAAAAAAAAATAACTGTTTTTCCAAATGTTGCTCACAACCCAATGTATTGATTCTTATATGCCACAAACGTAATGTTCTGAAGACAGTAATACTGCAGCCAGTCTAAAGTTACGGTTAAACACTTCTAAACAACTTAAAACATGACATCGACTATGCAGAAAATTACTTAAAAGGTCTAATTATTCATTATTTTTGGACAATTTATATATTTAGTAAAATTATCCTCTGTAATATATAATTGTTCCACAAACATCCCATACGGGACAAGGGAGACTTCTCTCATACCAATGAGTATACCCCGATTCATATTAGCTCAATGATAAGGAACCTACTGTTTATTGCCGAGTCCGAACGGCGTGTCCTAAGACACCACTTGTAGAGAAGTTTTACATGGCTAAAATACTCAAAAAATGTCGCCAACATTACTGAGGGGTATTTTGCCACCGTTGAAATTTTTGATGTTGCCTGGCCGGGGAATCGAACCCACGACCTTTATTGTGCAAGGCGGGTGTGCATACCATTGCACCACGGTGGCACCCAATACTTCCCCCCATACTTTACATTTTTCTTGACAAAGTCAAAACAGTTAAAAATTTGACACTGAGAACATTGGTGGCGTTTATTTAATTGGGATAGCTGTTACAATTTTGATTTTTCAAAATAGTCTGGCTTAATCCCTTTGTTTCGTAAACACTTTCGTCGGAGTTGTGTTAGGTACCCAAAGAAAAACTTCTCATTGAAGGGTTTTCTTTGTTTACGTTTATACTTCGAGCTGACGATTGATGTTTGGGTATAAAAAGTTCCTTGTTGAAGAAGTTATTGAAAAATCACTTCGGTGGAGAATATCCACAAACAAGAAACAAAGGGAACTGATGAGATCCAGTGGCGTGGATCGAAACTAGTCTTCCTTGCCTTACCCCTTGGCGAACAATGCCAAACCTTCTCCACTAATAAACTTGTTGTTTTAAATATTAAAACAAGAAAAGGGATTAAGCCAGACTATTTTGAAAAATCAAAATTTGACACTGAAATGAAAAAAATGTGTAGAATATGCTAATATCCTATGGAAACTAAAATCACTTTGGGGGTGGGCCCGGGCCCCCCCCCTGGCTACGTCGGTGATTTATTTTTGAAAGACGTTATCTCGACCTTTCCGAAAATACCAATTGAGTTGATGTACGTGAAGTTCATACTGCGCTAGAGTTCTCAGTTATAGTTTAATACTGCCAAATTTTTGCATGAGGAATTGCCAATAATTTTTGGATTTTGAACTTTATATCTCAAAAATGGTAAATCCTATTAAAATTACCTTAAAAGTCAATTTTGTAGAGAATTTTAGTCCCATCTCGATAGGACTTGCGGTATCCTACCAAAATCGTGAAAACATAAACAAACTCTAAAAATGTGGACTTTGACCGCGATTTATTTAAAAATCCCTCCGGCGATTTTTTTCTCATCTATGAACATTGTAGTTTAAGAATCCGCAAAAACTTCCCAGGTGTAAACACCATTCAATTAAAGTTAGTTAAGACGCACATGAATTATTTTGCAAATAACAATGTGTCACAGCAAAAAATGACAAGGAAATCTAAGCAGATTATGAAAATGTGGCTAAAAATATGAGACACGTGTATTGGGGTTTTTATAGTTTGCATCGGCAAGTAACATTCCAAAATTTAAACAAATAATTTCATCCTACAATAAATAAATTTGTAATGTAATTTTCATAACAAATATAATTAATATATGGTTTTTTCTGAGACTCCTAGGTCCCGGTCCACACTGGCGTGAATTTCATTAAAAAATTTCATGAAATTATGCGGTTCTATATCGAGTTACGTAGTAGAGTAAAATCATAAAATGCTATAGTGGAGAATTCGATCTAAAACGCCTAATTTCATGAAATTTTTAATAAAATTCACTTTAGTGTTGGCCTGGACTAGTGAAAATTTGTGTAGATTTTTTTTGACGCTTTTTATCTAGAACTAAGTTTCATGTTACTTTCAACCATCAGCTCGAAAAAAGATGGAAAAAATTTCATCAGATTTTCACCAAATTTTTATTGATATTTTCAAGATATACAGGCATATCACAGAAACCAACCGAAAGTGGAATTAATTCCGTATTTAGCTTCTTCAGAACGAAAAAAGATTTTTTTTCTCGGAATGACACCATGGAAAGATGTCACTTTAAAACACTCCAAACACTAGGATGGGGCGATTTGTGTGGAAGGAAAAAAACCTTAATGAGCCCTTCGCGTTTCTGATTCCTGGGATTGAACTGAGCAAAAAAGTCCACTGGACCATATATCTACCATGAAAATCGAGCCTCCCGATTTTGACTTTAAGTTTTTTATTGACGTTTTTTGCATATTTTGGCATATAACAGCCAAACCATTGAGATTTTCGATCCAACACAAAGACAAACATTGTAGCCAAGACAGTAATTAAAAACTCTCTAATATGTACATCGCAAAAGCATTGGAACGCTCCTTCAGGCAGTTTTGGCCTTTAGAATGTGCAAACTTTTCGGTAAAATGTCGATAAATGACATTGTACTATAAAATTTGACTTGAAAAATATTCAAGTGTTCTGATGCAAAATTATATCGTGTTGGGATCCATGGACAACGACAATGCCTTTAGTTCGTTTGGGTCACTTCGTTTTATTTTTTTATAACGGTAAAAGTAGTGGAAATCTGGGTTTCTTACATTTTCAAATTTAAACAGTCATATCTTCTTTTTTTCACAACGGATTTCTAGTGATCCTTCTTCCTTTTAAAGGGATAAATAATATCTTTAGAACAAGTTATTATTTGTTTAAATCGGTTAACAAATGGCTAAGTTATAGTGGTTTAAGTCTAAAAACCCCCACAAAAAAAACTATAACTGAATTTCTCATAATATTCAAAAATATAATGTTTTTTTTTTTTTGTAAAGATTTATCGACCTTTGAATCTTTTTATGTTAATTTTAAGACGTGTGTCTAATTGGGCTATAAGGTCCTTTTTGTCAATGAAAAATAAATAAAAATTACTTATTTCATTATTTTATCCGACGTTTCGTTGGGTTTTTCCAACTTCCTCAGGGATAAGTTTTTATTGATCTGGCAACGACATAAATATGCATACATACAATAAATAGTTTTCGTATTTCACACTGTTTCTGTAGCAATAAGAACAATTGTACTTACAAGTAATTTCTCGTCAGTTCTACATTTATATATTAAAAATTTTTTCGGTTTTAAAAAAATATTTTTATTTATTTTTCTTTGACAAAAAGGACCATATAGCCCAATAAGACACACGTCTTAAAATTAACATAATGTTTTTTGTTTTGTTCAATAATTATTTTCAAAATTATGAGAAATTCAGTTATAGTTTTTTTGTGGGGGTTTTCAGTCTTAAACCACTATAACTTAGCCATTTGTTAACCGATTTAAACAAATAATAACTTGTTCTAAATAAATTATTTATCCATTTAAAAGGAAGAAGGATCACTAGAAATCCGTCGTAAAAAAAAGAAGATATGACTGTTTAAATTTGAAAATGTAAGAAACCCATGTTTTCACTACTTTTACCGTTATAAAAAAATAAAACGAAGTGACCCAAACGAACTAAAGGTATTGTCGTTGTCCATGGATCCCAACACGATATAATTTTGCATCAGAACACTTGAATATTTTTCAAGTCAAATTTTATAGCACAATGTCATTTATCGACATTTTCCGAAAAGTTTGCACATTCTAAAGGCCAAAACTGCCTGAAAGAGCGTTCCAATGCTTTTGCGATGTATTAGAGAGTTTTCAATTACTGTCTTGGCTACAATGTTTGTCTTCGTGTTGGATCGAAAATCTCAGTGGTTTGGCTGTTATATGCGAAAATATCCAAAAACGTCAAAAAAAAACTTAAAGCCAATATCGGGAGGCTCGATTTTCACGGTAGATATATGGTCCAGTGGACTTTTTTGCTCAGTTCAATCCCAGGAATAAGAAACCCGAAGGGCCCATGAAGGTTTTCAAATCGCCCCGGCCTACCAAACACGCTTAAAAATTTGTTTTATTAACAATGTCACATTAAATTTCATATTTTTTATCCTTTTTTTAAATATTCGCAAATTTCCATTATTTCTCAATTAACAAATCATTTATTAACGCAGCATTGCTAAATAGTTTTTTTTTTTCCTGAAAATCACTTTTTTCTAATCAATCTGGTATTACGAATGGCAAATTTAAGCAAAGATAAAAGAAAACAAAAGAAGGAAGAACTCAAACAAAGTATTTTTCAATGTTATGTTTATTACTTTGCGCCTCGATTACGGAAACAATAGAAATATTGAAATTCCAATCAAAATTAACTTTCTTTTCACACAAACAAACTTTCTTTAAACAGAATATTTTAACAATTCCCACTTCTAAAGTGTTTTTAATCATCGGTTTTTGTTTTGATTCTTTTCCTCTAATGTTGCCATATTTATACTAAGTAGTGAGAATTTCGAAATTCACCAAATCCATCGGAATCTGAAGAAGCTTAAACAAAAACGATCGAAATGAAATTACGGAATTAAAACCATTCCCAATAAATGGGCGAAACTGGCCTGCCTGCATAAGTTACTTCCCGATGTAAACTTAAAAACGCCGATACGCGTGTGTCATATCTTTAGCTCTACTTTCATAATCTACACGGTTTTTCCCATTATTTAGAAAAAAATTTTTTGAATTAATTCTCTTTCGAGTTGAGCTGTTGTGACCTAAGAGGTACACTGAATAATTAGGAATCCACCCAAGTCCCACACATTCAACCATTATGCTACGTTTCACGGGTGGTTAAGTCCGATCATCAGGCATATTAGAATGTAATTTTTAGTGGATGGACAAAGGCTAATTTTCTATCCGAATTATTTATTTTAATGTTAATAAGGCAAAAAAAAAAAGGTTTTTGTTTTATTCAACCTTTTCGATTCAATTTTGAAATAGTAAGAAGTTTGTCGAGCTTGAGGCCATGACCTCATGAACTTTTTATTATTTAAAAAATGATTTTTTGCACAGTATAATCACTAAACACAAACAACCTGTTGTTAGGTTATCATATAGTCAGACGATTCCGTCATCGGACAAGTCTTCAACCGATTCTCTAAAAGTTTGTTTCTTAATGTATAGAAACAAAATCTCATTCATGCCCCCCGTTTTGTATTCCATCATATCGCTCATTTACTGAAAGAGTGGCATAACTCAAACAAGTAAAAAGTCGTTAAGTTCGGCTGGGCCGAACTTTTTATACCCTCCACCATAAAATAGTCTTAATTAAAATGGAATAATTAGGGTCCTTTCACAATTTTAGGTGGAACAACTTTTCGACAATGGATAAATTCCTAGTGCCTCCCACTATTGCTTAAATTACACTGTGAACACAAATGTTGGGGTAGGGATAATTCCTTTTTGGAAATGAAAGCCCTTGGTATGTGTACATTAAAAACCCCGAAGGACAGATGCGCCGTGATTCGAACTTCCGCGTTATGGCGTGATGAATTTTTTGCAGGAGACCCTGTAAGCCATCATGAATTAGCATTATATCTTTGTTTGTTGTTTTTGTAGAGCACTTAAACAACAGTGAACAAAGATATAACGCTAATTCCTGATGGCCCACAGGACCTCTATCAAAAATTTTATCACGCCATAACGCGGAAGTTCGACTTACGGCGGATCTGTCCTTCGGGGTTCATAATATACTCACCAAGGCCTTTCTTCCCCAAGAGGAATTTTCCGTGGCCCAGACTTTCATCTCCATTTTGTTGCACAGTGTTATATAATCTAATCTAACAAAATGTGTTCAGCTAGGTGAATGGTACCACCAACGGGGCTATATCAAAGAGTCAACCTATCTTTAATTTTTTTTTTGGCGGAAAAGTTTTATAGCTGCTGGGAACTTCAAGAGTCAAATTGAGGGTAGTTTCATCAAAACAATTCAGACCCTCAAAAATGGACCCATATTGACAAATTTTAGTGAAGAAATTTCGTGACCACTGCAAAATTCCCGAAAATCGGGAGGTACAGTTATATGGGGGGATATACCAAAACATGGACCTATATTGACGATTATTTTTGAATAGACAAAATTGTAGCTAAAATTCTCAAAATACCGATCATTACAGCTAGTTCGGTTAAAAATTGCAGCTAAAATTCTCAAAATACCGAAAATCGGGAGATACCGTTATATGGGGGCTATACCAAAACATGGACCTATGTTGACGATGTTTCGTTGGAGATGTTTTATGACCACTGAGAACTTCAAATATCAAATTACAGGTATTTCGGTTAAAAATTGTAGCTAAAATTCTCAAAATACCGAAAATCGGGAGATACCGTTATATGGGGGCTATACCAAAACATGGACCTATACTGACGATGTTTCGTGGAGATCTTTCATGACCACTGAGAACTTCAAATGTCAAATTACAGGTATTTCGGTTAAAAATTGTAGCTAAAATTCTCAAAATACCGAAAATCGGGAGATACCGTTATATGGGGGCTATACCAAAACATGGACCTATGTTGACGATGTTTCGTTGGAGATGTTTTATGACCACTGAGAACTTCAAATGTCAAATTACAGGTATTTCGTTTAAAAATTGTAGCTGAAATTCTCAAAATACCGAAAATCGGGAGGTACCGATATATGGGGGCTATACCAAAACATGGACCTATGTTGACGATGTTTCGTTGGAGATGTTTTATGACCACTGAGAACTTCAAATGTCAAATTACAGGTATTTCAGTTAAAAATTGTAGCTAAAATTCTCAAAATACCGAAAATCAGAAGATACCGTTATATGGGGGCTATACCAAAACATGGACCTATGTTGACGATGTTTCGTTGGAGATATTTTATGACCACTGAGAACTTCAAATGTCAAATTACAGGTATTTCGGTTAAAAATTGTAGCTAAAATTCTCAAAATACCGAAAATCGGGAGGTACCGATATATGGGGGCTATACCAAAACATGGACCTATGTTGACGATGTTTCGTGGAGATGTTTCATGACCACTGAGAACCTCAAATGTCAAATTACAGATAGTTCGGTTAAAAATTTTAACTAAAATGCTCAAAATACCGTAAATCGGGAGGTACGGTTATAAGGGGGCCATACCAAAACATTGACCTATGTTGACGATGTTTGGTGGAGATGTTTCATGACCACTGAGAACCTCAAATGTCAAATTGCAGATAGTTCGGTTACAAATTGTGGCTAAAATTCTCAAAATACCGAAAATCGGGAGGTACCGTTATATGGGGGCTATACCAAAACATGGACTTATGTTGACGATGTTTGGTGGAGATATTTCGTGACCACTGAGAACCTCAAATGACAAATTACAGCTAGTTCGGTTAAAACTTTTAGCTAAAATTCTCAAAATACCGAAAATCGGGAGGTACCGATATATGGGGGCTATACCAAAACATGGACCTATACTGACGATGTTTCGTGGAGATCTTTCATGACCACTGAGAACCTCCAATGTCAAATCGCAGATAGTTCGGTTAAAAATTGTGCTAAAATTCTCTAAATACCGAAAATCGGGAGGTACCGTTATATGGGGACTATACCAACACATGGGCCTATGACCATATCCTTTGGTATATAAGTTTGTTGAACACTAGGAACCCCAAGTGCTAAATTATAGCTAATTCGGTCTGCAAATGTGGCGAAGAACGTCAAAATACCTCAAATCCGGAGGTACCGTTATATGGGGGCTATACCAAATAGTGGACCGATATAGCACATCTTCGAACTTGACCTGCCTATGGAAAAAAGACCCTTGGGTGCAAAATTTCAGCACTCTATCTCAATTATTGCGGATGCTAGAGTGATTACAACAGACGGACAGACGGACATGGCTAGATCGTCTTAGAATTTTATCCTGATCAAGAATATATATACTTTATAGGGTCGCAAATGATTAGTTCGATGTGTTACAAACGGAATGACAAACTTAATGTACCCTCCATACTATGGTGGAGGGTATAAAAATTGTTTTTTGGAGTTAGCAATTTCTTTAAGAGTTTGAAATAAATCATCAAAAAAGTTTTTTGAGTTCATGAATCACTAAACCGCTTCGAATCATGCTTGGTCTTGCCCTAAAATTTAGCACTGATATCTGGCTAGCTCTTCACAAAATATGGTCCAAGTAGTTATTTTATTTTTTGAGTAATGACCTTTTTAAGTTGGGAAGTCAAATTCCAATCGGCAATTTAAAACGTGTTTTTCTCAAAACTTGATTTTTTGAGATATGTCACTCTTTGAGTAAATGAGCGATATGTATCTATCGATATCAACATGAGTGTAATCTTTTTATATGTAGTAAATTTTTTATAAATTAAATAAAACTCACAATAAAGCCGATATTATTAAATTAAAATACGAACGTTTTTACATTACGACTGCTCATCGACTGATGACCAATAAGGATTTAATATACATACGTACTAACTAAGTAGTTGGTATTTATTTAGTGATGTTGTTGAAATTACCGCAATGTCAATAAAACTAATAATCCGCTGTAATCATCATTTGCCATCAGAGATACTAACTTATAATCCATTTGCGAATTATTTATTTATATATGTATTTATAGAGTATTTTGCAATATTTGACACTGACCTTATCACATTGACCAGAAAAAGTTTGCCATTAACTGAGCGAAATAAGATTTTACAATTGTAATGCTCTGAAAAAATGCATGTTAGCATATTCGCATTCTCCGATAATTGATGTTTCTAATATTTTATTTGATTTAAATCACTCTCAGTGATGTGGCTTGCAGAGATGCGAATATTGATTGCTATAGGTTTCCTGCAATTCCAAATCTTACTATAAATCTGATTAAAAGAAAATTGCACATTTTATATTTTATTTGCATCATCATCATTAACTACTTATTGATTATGGGAAAATAAATTAAATGTGGTTTTATGCATTCAATGAAAAATCACCGAACCTTCATCTGTCTGCAATCGTTTTGGTAGTGTGGTTGTAATAAATCATCTTAAGGACATTCTCATCAATGCAGACAATCTTTTGATTCGTATTACAATTTATAAATTGTTGTCGTTCAAGGATAAGTTGTGATGATTGGAAGATGAAGAAAATTATAATACCGAAATCACTGTGGACATCGGAACGACAAGTCATGAATTACTTATGTATGTATGTACATTCTATTCAAATTCTTTCCTCTAAAAATTTAATTTTATAACATTGTGCATCCATTATTATTTCATTTGAAAATATGTATAAAAATGAATGTCTGTAATTTCTAAGGTGTGTCACTGTTAGTTTAACTTTTTTCCATTTCTCTTATGGTTAAGTTAACTGTGAATATATAGAAGAAAATATCTCTCTAAGGGCGGGGAAGCTAATTTAACACTGAAAACTTCTTAAAATACTGGCACAACCGATGCAATGTCAAACTTAAGTCTCAACATTGTCACGACAACCATCACAAAGCAACAATGACACATGACGCAGCAGGCAAAATGAAGTGAAAGACGGAAAAGGAAATTGTCTGAGCAGCAGTCCTTCCAGTAAAGGAACAATGAAACTACAAACATGACAACTAACAGATAGAGCTACAAAAATAGTTGGCATGACATACAAGCAAAACTCAGACATTATAGACCATAGAAGAATGTTATAATGTGTTTGTATGCGTTAGCGGAAAAGTACTGATGACAATGTAAAATACATGGTTAGGCAGATAGAATGGGAAGCAGCAAGCAGGTGTCAATTAAAATACATTAGTGGCGTCGGGTATAATGAAAAATAATTAAAAAAGCGTTAAGTTCGGCCGCCCCGAAGTTTTTTCTGGACCATGAAATATTCTGAACCTATATGGAATAATTAATTTTCTTTTAGTTACGAGTGGAGAAGTTTTTTTGACAACTATGAACCCAAATACCTACTTTTAGCTCATTCGGTCAGCAAAAACTTGAAAATACATGCTCACAATTTATGATGGAGGAATTTTTAACCACTAGGAACCATAAATGCCAAAGGACAGCCATTCTTGCCCGAAAATGTCGATTAAAACTGAAAAAAAAACTGAACAGTTTTGTTGGGCCATACCAAAACGTGGACTAATGTTGAGAATTTTTGTGGGAGACATTTTGTAGCATAGGACCATTTCCTTGTAGCAACCAAGGTACGCAATGATCTTAATGTTGCGGCAAAAATGCGATCCAAAACAGGGCGAAAGCTGGATGTCGAGAAGTTGCAAACACAACGGGTAACACAGACCTAATCCTCTGAACTGGTCCACATGCTGGAAAACGACACTGCTTGTCCCGTAACTGCCGCAAAATCTTTACTTGCGTACCACAAACCACCACCTAAAAATCCAAGGCACAAACATGAGTGTCGTAAGGCTAGTAAGAATAGAACGCGACATCAAGAGCAACCTTGCAGTCAGTAGCAAAACGACGCACCAAAGAAAAATATCGAGTGAAGAGGAGAAGCGTAATTTCAGAATGAAGAAGTAATAGTGGGAAAACGGGATCGCGAGAAACTCGAGATGTCCAGGAGTCAAAATGATGTCCGAACATTTTACCAGAATGTGATACCCCAGACTGAAGGGTATGGCGCAGGCACATTCTCCTGCAAAGATGATGATGGTATCATGGTAACTGATACAGATAGCGTACTGGGGAGCATTTCATCAAACTTTTGTTAAGGCAGCAGGTGCTGATGGGCCGCCTGCCAAACTGTTCAAGGTCAGTGGCAACATACTGATAAGGAATATGCATCAGTTGATTAGCAAAATTTGGCTGGAGGATTAACACCTCAATCTGCTATGTCCCGTGCGCAAGAAAGGAGACAAGACAATTTGTGCCAACTATCAATTGCAGTCGGGTGTATTTTGCGAACGGCAAAAACTTATAGTCAATGGAAGAATCGGGTCAAAATCTTCACTCTACGCCAAATCATAGAAAAGGCCCATGAAAAGCAGATCGACACATACCACCACCACATTCGTCGACTATAAAGCCGCCCAATAGGGCCAAAGGTGTTTCAAGCCATATCTGAGTTTGGTATTCCTACAAAATTAACAAAATAACATTAACTGATACGAAAACAGTAGTTAAAATAGGGAAGAGCCTCTCCGAGACTTTCAATACAAAACGAGGTTTCAGACAAGATGACAGTCTATAATGTGACCTATTTAGCATCTTACTGGAAAAGGTCATACGAGTTGCACGACATAAATAGCACTATATACAATAAAGATACAATGTTTTTGGCTTACGCAGATGACATCGACATCATAGGATGATCAAAACGATCTGTAACAACCACCTTTGCAAATATTGAAAAAGAGTCTGTCAAAGTGTCTGTAAACGGCGCACGGTGGTCGAAAGCACTGATCTAGCGACGCGAAATTAATAACTTGCAAACGAATTGAGATGCGTCACTGAAATTTGGCACAAACTCAGCTTGTACCTGTGGGTAATAATGGGCCAAATGTGAACAATATCGGCTGATGTTTTGGTATAGCCCCCATATAACGGTACCTTAAGATTTTCGGTATTTTGAGGGTTTAAGCCACAATTTCGTAGCAAATTACCTGTAATTTGGTACTTAGGATTCCTAGTGGTCACAAAATATTTTCACCAAAAATTATTGACATAGGTGCACGTTTTGATATAGCCCCCATGTAACCGTACCTCCTAATTTAAGGTATTTTGAATATCATGACCACATATTTAATTCAACTTGGCTGTAATTTTGCATTCCGTGTTCTCATTGCGTATAAAATCATCTTACCAAACATTTTCAACACGGATTTATGTTTCGATGTAGCCCCTTTTATGGTACCCCAGATTCGTTGAATTTTTACTTGTTATTCCATATTAAATAACAAATTTAGCTATAATATGTTATTATAGCGTCTCCGGGGGTAGAAATCCTCCTTGCAAACATTTCTCAAGATAGGTCCATATTTTGATTTAGCTCCCATAGAAATGCACAGCTAAATTTGTATGAATTTCATGCAAAATCCCTTATTTTAAAAGTGCATTCATCAAAAGATTTGCAAATATTTGCAGCTCTAATGTGGTTATTCCGTATCCAGAAAGTCCAATTTCATTCCCCAAAAAATAATCGAACCTAAGTTCGGCCAAGTTTACAAGATGCACTCTATGGAACAAGCGCGTACAACCCATAAAAACACAAAAAAAAATTGCATTTTTTAAAATTTATTGCTATATAACTAATTAACTCCAGACCCCAAACAAATTTTTATCATTTAAATCTCACCCTCTGCTATTAATTGAATATAAATCTTGTCCAGTTTCATTACGAATGCATTTAACATTTAAACAAATATGAAGTCTATTTTTTTGCAACAATTTTTGAAAATCTGATGCAACAAAAACTCTTGTATTTGATAGTGAATAACTGAGTGAATATTTACAACAACAAAAATTAAAAAACAAAATCTTTGTCTGCAAAGTGTCTGTAATCTATGCAATGGAAAATATTTCGCAATTTTATAGTTCGATTTTTTTACTTTCGCGCCGCTAGATCAGTGGTTTCGACCAGTGTGCGGCGGTAAGGCCAAGTTTATCGTATCAACCCGAAAGAAGTTCAGTAGGCTCAACTATGGACATTGAAAAAATACAAATTTGAAATAGATAATGACTTTATTTACCTCGTCACCTCCATAAATAAAACAAACGACGACAGTTTTGAATTAAGACAAGAATGATATTGGCCAACAGATGCTATTTTGGTCTATGTAAACAGTTTAAAACCGAAACAAAATTACACTCTACCAGACACATATACTAACCGTACTTATGTATAGATCAGAAGAATGGGCACTTACGAAAGCAGATGAGGCTGAACTTGGTATATTTGAGAGAAAAATTCTTCGCAAGATTTATGGGTCAATATGCATTGGCTGAGAATAACGGCGTCGCACTATGTCGCGAAAGGAGTTGGCGTAGGTGGATGAATTTTGGTACAAGTAATTTTTGTTGGCTGACAATGTCGAGGAAAAAAAATTGGGAAGGTCGGTCCACGTTTTGGTATGTACCCCATATAACGGTACTTTCCAATTTTCGATATTTTTAATATTTTAGCTAAATTTATCGACCAAAATGGCTGAATTTTGGAAAAAGAAGAAGATTTTACTTGCGTTTCTCAACCAAATTGACTGAATTTTTGTATTGAGAGCATCCCCCAGTGGACAAAAAAATGTTCCCAAAGAACCGAAGTAGCTGATATTTGGTATTTAGTCTTCGTAAGGACTGCGAAATATTCCTAAAGAGAATTGTTGGTATTGGTAAACGTTTTGATATACCCCCATGGAACGATACCGCCGGATTTTCGTTATTTTAAGGTTTTAGCCACATTATCCACACGAAATGACTGAAATTTGGTGTTCAGTCTTCATATATTTTTGTGGGCTTTTGTCTTTAAATAAGAGCATTTTCCTTTAAAAAGTCTTTTTTGACCGATTATGGTAAAAAACGACGCTTTATAAAATTTCGATTTTGACAGTTCACTATTTTTATACCCTCCACCATAGTATGGTGGACATACATAGGTCCATGTTTTGGTATTTTGAGGATTTTAGCTATGTTGTCAAGATGAATCCACAATTTGATATAACCCCCTATATAATACATTTCACGTGATTTTAAAGAGTTATATCTTTGAATAAAGCTTTTATGGCATTTTATGATTCTCTGAGTTAGAGAAAATCAGTGAGAAACAAATATTATGTCAGTTCTGTTATCTCATGTGTCAATGTGGCTATAAAGTTTATTTTCAATTATATGTATATCAGCTTACAGTGACTTAAAAAATTGCCCAAAATTCTGATAAATTCAACTTTCAAAATCATTTTGTGCGTGAGGTGTTTTCAACGAATCACTTTATAATTAAGATTCTATGTAATCTTATGTATAAACTCACACGCTATGATAAAGGGATATGAGGTTGCAAAAAAGTCATAACCCATGTTTTGATATAGCTTTTTGATATATCTAGCTGTATAAAGGTATTTTCGGTATTTTCAGGATTTTTACTAAAATTTTAAACTGAACTAGCAGTAATTTGACATTAGAGGTTCTTAGTGGTCACGGTACTTCTTCAACATATGTCGATGTTTTGGTTTAGCCCCCATATAACCGTACCTCTACGTACGTTTTAGGTTCCCTGCAGTTACAAAACTTTGTCAAGATAGGTCCACACTTTCACCTGGTCGAACACATTTTTAGATTAGATTAGATAGTTTAAAATTGTGGAGAGGAAAGGAAACTAATTATTCCATTTTAATTAAGAATATTTTATGGTAGAGGGCATAAAAAGTTCGACCCGACCGAACTTAACGACTTTTCACTTGTTTTTTTTCGTTTTTAATTGATATTTTTGAAATGTCCTCTTTTAAAGACAAGATTATAAGTCTACAAAAATATATGATGATCGAGCTTTAGTCGATATCACAAAACAAGTTGTTAAAAAAAGGAGGTAACTCCTTAATGAGATGGCCACTGAAAAAGTTAAAAAACATGTTCGTCTGCAAACCTCAGCAGCTGGTACCTTTATACATTTGAAGTACTCACGTTACAAAACTCAAACAGCAAATAATATCGATATTCACTTTTATACATTTTTTCCCACTGCACTAATTTCTAAATTTGCTTCACAAAATTAATGAACCAAGAGCTACAGTTCTGGGCAACAGTAAATAAGATATGATCACTATTTACTTCCAAACAAAAATGTGAAGCCAAGTTTTCTTATATCCAAAAAATCAGTTTTATAATAACTGTTACTTTAAATATTTGAAGATAAATGTTGTTACTTTTGGGTAAATAAAAAAATGCACATTGCCAACATCGGATTTGAATTCTCATATATACAAAGAACTCTCATATAGATAAACAAATTATTCAGTACGTCGTAAAATTTCTGAACAGCATATTCGATGTCAAGATAATTATTACAGTGATACAAATAGTGCTAAGAGGGGTATGTGTTGTAATTGGGGAATCATAAACCATTTGTATACATAGTGAGGGATGGTGACCATCTTCACGACTTAATACAGGATGAATTCTCCAGATTTCAAAATTGAGAGTATTATTCCAAATACTAAATCTACCCAGCAAAATGTTCGATGCCAAAGATGACATTCAATCATGGGTGAAAGTGATCTGGCATGTCATCTTTTTAGCATCTTCATCGATGAATTTTATATGAGCGTGGACCCCAAAAGATGCTATTAATTTTTGGATCCAAAGCATGTCATTTACACCAATGCTTTGACATGTCATTTTAACTAATGCTTTGGCATGTCATTTCCACCAATGCTTTTTCATGTCATTTTTCAAACGTTGGTTGTGATTTCAGTTTCCGACAACATCAAGACTATTGTAAATAATTAATCTAATATATAAAAGACAATGTGTGTATGTTACTATGTTTGTATGTTTGTATGTTCCGAATAGACTCAAAAACGGCTGAACAGATTTTCTTGAAAATTTCAGATAATGTACAGGGAACACCGGTGGTGAAAATAGGCTATATATTTTCTTGAATGGTCGTCGCGGAAGTGAAATATCGCGGTCATTCCAAATTATTCAAAAACGAAAAGACTCAAAAACGGCTGAATAGATTTTTTGGAAAATTTCCGATAATGTACTGGGAACACCGGTGGTGAAAATAGGCTATATATTTTCTTAAATGGTCGTCGCGGAAGTGAAATATCGCGGTCATCCTAAATTATTCAAAAATGTACTATTTCAGATAGAATAGCAAATTTTCGTAAGCGTGACTATAAAACCGCTATAACACTGGCTTCTATGTGTGGGGTAACGCGGTCAACGCCATATTTTGGAATACAGTAAAATCCCGATAACTTGAGATGTCACGATAAAGCAATTCCGAAAAATCGATTGGAAAATCTTATAAAATTTTGTATGTGAAGTTTTTAGGTCTGAGAATAGGTCGTAATCTATTTATTTAACCCGCTAAGTGTAGTGACCGGTGGTCCTCCCCAAAATTTTTTAAGAAAACCGCGAAATTCAAGATACTTTTTAATATATTGTTTACAAATTGTTTGCAATGCTATGGTAATTACTGTCTTGACCCTGAATGGTCGTCGCGGAAGTGAAATATCGCGGTCATCCCAAAATTTTCAAAAATGTATTATTTCAATTAATTAGAACGTTCGTAAGCTGTTTTTATACGACTAAGAGTAGTGACCGGTGGTCCTCCCCTACAATGTTTTTAATAAAATCTGAAATCGCGGTCATCACAAAGTTTTCAAAAATGTATTATTTCAATTAATATACATAATTTTAGTAAGCGTGACACAAAAATGATATAAACACTAGCTTGAACAAGTGGTAGTGGCCGGAGGTAGTGACCGGAGGTTCTCCTTCAAAATTTAAAAAAAAAAATCTGAAGTCCATGATATTTTTGAACGTATTGTTTACAGATTGTTTGCAATACTATTGTAATACTGTCTTGACCCTGAATGGTCTTCGCGGAAGTGAAATATCTTGGTCATCACAAAATGTTCAAACATTTATTATTTCAGATAATATACATAATTTTGTAAGTGTGCATAAAAAACGCTACAAACCCTGAACACTTAACAATAAGTGGGATAGCTCGATCAACTCCACATTTTGGAATACAGTGAAATCCCGATAACTTGAGATGTCACTAGACCGAAATTCCAGAAAAATGATTGGACATCAGACAAAGTTATTGATATACAAAACAATATCATCATTAGAATCAGAATACCGCGATAGTGTCCGATTTTTGAAAATATTACAATTACGGATAAAACCTCAAAATGTGGGAAGTGAAACTTCATGAGCATTGATTTCAGTTTATAGTTTATAGAAGTAATTTTTTATGAATTATATAAATGGTGCCATACATATACCGAAGGAACATACATTTCGCTGAGGGGTATTTTACCATGCAATAGTGGTAAAATAGAGCGCGAAGAAAAAAGGCGTTACGTACGATCGGGCTGAATGAGGTTAAATCCACCAAAAATAGCGAAAATTAGTCGCCACCGTTCTATGGGACCTATGTATATCAAAACGAGGACGTATACTGAAAATTTTCTGCAAGACTGTTTACGACCCCCAACAGTGGCTATATCTCCGAACTATCGAAAATCGGGAAGTACTGTTTTTTGGGAGATATATCAAAACGTGAACCTATAGCTGTTGCATACCGAGCGCAAAGAAAAAAGCGTATCTTTCGGTCGATCCGAATATTTATGCTCACATATTTAAATTATATTTAAACCAGATTACAGCCATTTTGGTGTGACAATGATGTTAAATCCTAAAAAAACAGTGAAAATCAGCCGGTACCGTTCTATAGGAGTTATGTATATCAAAACGTGGACCTATACTGACAATTCTCTGCAGTAATATTTATGACCCCAACCGAGATCAACAAACCAATATATAGCAATGTTAATTGACCTGCACCGACCATTATATGTGGGTCACAAAGCGCTTTAAACTGTCCATTTATGTAAAAGGTATAATAAAAGAGATTTTATATCTTAAATTTGGGAGATACCATTACATGGAATTTATGTCAAAACATTGACATCAATACTGGACAGATAACTAAAGTTTACACAGAGAACCCAAACAACGGGCCAGCAACGCGGACCGGGTCACCTAGTCTTATATATTTATAAATTGTGTATAAATAAAAACACAAAATTCATCTCTATTGGATCGATGGAATGGTTTCAAATTCTGATGAAAAGATCGGATCTTTCACGACTTCCTTTGCATGGGTTCAAATGCCGATGACAAGATCGGATCTTTCACGACTTCTGTAGTGTACACGAAGTAAACTATCGTTAGATGCATTTTTTATAATATCGTTGGCATCCGAGCCTTTGGTAAAAGTGTGGATGGCGGGAGCCATTGAAGGGTAGCTTCAGTCGGGATGGGGGGTTCTTATCCACATTCTACCAATGCATGTTTACAGTACAGTGATTATTATAGACTCCCTGATGAACATAACTAAATAGAAGTTACAAACAAAAAATAAAATATGGGCAAATGAAAGATTAAAAAAAAGAGAGTTATACGTTACGACCCCAAAATAAAAATTAAAAGAAGTATTGAAAATGTTTGTTTAATCGTTGCTGTAATTCATTGTATTTCTCAGCTGTTTTGAGAAATAGCCTCGAGACCCTCCCGACCTATGTCCATAGTTGCTTTAGATTATATGGACCCCTAGAAGTAATCATTACCTATCCATACTGTTACCCCTATTTGTAAGAAAACGTCTTAATTTGTTTTACCAGTTCATATTGAATTCATTAAAAACTTTATTCAAAACATAGTTGATGATAAAGATGTAATAGAAATGGTAATGTAATAATAAATCTAATGGAAATTCATTACAAAAAAATCTGTTGTTGGATAAACCATAAGTTTTGATCCCTTAATGGGTTAACAATTTATACCGAACATGAAAAAAAAAATCTGACATAATATTAGATGGATAGAAGTATCTTTTAGCACCAAGTATTAAGAGCAGGCGAATTATCAAAATTTCTTATAGTATGTAGAGAATGCGTAAAATCTTCGTTTGTAATCACATTACTCTTTTTTTATCTTAAACAACTCAAAAAAAATAATAATACGATATAATCAAGAGAGATTCACTCACTTACCACGCTCTCCTGTATTGTCGAAGGCCTTCTGCAATGACGGGAATGCTGGATGATGATTATGTTAAAGATGATTGAGTGAGGTGATTATAGATTTTGTAGCATGTGATAAATTTAGAGCTCTTAATGCTTGTAGGAAAAAAAGAAACTTATGACTATAAATTAATTTGGAATCGAATCGATATGCAATTTTCTTGACATTGTGTGCTACAAGAAATTTTTTTTCTCCTTAAACTAAAATAATATTTAGATAATGATTTAAAAAAAAAAAACACAAGTTCATATGTATATGTTCTTGGTCATCGTAAAGGTGTTGATTATGGCACTTCTTGTAGATCAATTAAATTGCATATCAAGATCAGATCTTATTAAACTTATTTTATACTTATTTAAATGTTGGTGACATGTTAATGGCTATCGGATCGATGTGTATTGGTGATGGTTTTAAGAGGCAGGTGTCGTCTAACTCTAAAGTTGTTCGGATTTGTATAGAGGGAAATTTATCCTTATCCCAGGTCTGTTACACATTCCGTAGATGTCTTTTCTGATAGTTATATCATAGGTTATTTGTGACCATGGGGGTTAACTACATCTGGACGTTGCTCTTGGGTATAAAACTGGGGAATTTTTTGTTGCGGATATTCAAAAGCACACAATTTAGCACACAATGAATAGTGATACCAATGGAGCGCTGCACGACTACCCTGTGGGTAGTCTGATGGTCGAGTTTGGGTAGCTTCTCTCCAAGATACGTAAATTGATGGAATTGATCTGAATGTTGAGTACACACTACCCTGTTGGTAGTGTGGTTTCAAATTTGACAGGATCAGATGGAGGCAGGTAAGGAATATTGCCAGAATCGTGATAAGACAAATAGGGAACCAAATGGCGCGTGCTCCCTTACCAAAAAAGGTACAGAGTACTTCTGTCAAAGATTTGTCTGGATTCTGGTACGTTCTATTTCAGCCTTCAACGTGACTATTCAATAGTTTTTTTGGAGTTGCTAGGAATTCTTCGTAAATCGATTGGAATGTTGAAGACTTTATGGGCTATAACACTAGGTTCTCCCGAGCCAAAAATGTTTAGATTATTTTAAAATCACTCCAAATATTTTATCTGTAATCAATTCAGTTTATGTTTGTAATTGATTTTTATGAGCACAATACAATATTTACCTTTAATATATTTGCAAAAACACATTAATGAAACTTTGGGTAAAAATTGTGTATTGTTAAGGTTTTTTTTTATACCTTGATGGCCGAGATATTTATAGACTTTTTCCAGCTGTGGAAGTCTGAACACTTTCGAAGTTTTTTTCCAAAAGGAAGAATAATTTAGACTTTTTAGGGAATCTATCTTAAGTTGGTTGTAATAAAGAAGAATAATAAGAAAATAAACTGTGAAATATAGTAGTCAGTCGTTAGGACAAATTAGTAAAGATGTTGCCAGCATAAAATATTTAATTATTTGTTGTTTTTTATAGCCGATTTAATAAAAAGAAAATATGCGCAATATAACAATTAAACTCCGTAGAATTTGAAAATAGCATTCTTTATTTATATAAATCATAATTTTGTGAATATTTCACAAATAAATCCTAGAGGGTAAACGTAATCCGAGACATTAACCTACTCCCACTACCATCGAGGTGAATACAAATTCACGCTCTATTAGATGTCATCATTGAACTGTGTATTTATGAATGAAAGAGTAAAGAGAAACCTGACAAAAACAAAACAAGGAATCAGAAACACATGAAATGAAAATAATGAAATCAGCTTAAAGTGCAGAATAGGAATAAATTGTTTTGGAATTGTTCCATATAAAGGTGAGTGTGAAGAGAAATAATATAATGGTTTCTCTATTTCAAGTGTTTCTTGTTTTCCTTTCAGAAACGTTTAAAAAGGTGTTTTAATGTCTGGAACAATTCAATCTATTGAATGTGCTGTGATGATCAACAGTGATGCCTCGGTGAAATGAATATTGATATTGTAGCGATTGAAAACAACCAAAATTGACTGGAGTAAAAGTAAAGATATTTGGCAAGAAGTGTTGGGAATGGCGTAAATGTGTGTTCTATGAGGTTTCTGTGGTGATTCCAGTAAAACTGATTTATACGACCATCTATTCAAAGTGGAGGCGAAATGTTTTGCTGCCTCTGTGTTGACGATTGACAATTGTTGTGCTTTACAATTATTGTTTTGTGATTTTGTGTGGCACTTTATATTTAGGGGAGATTTTACCCCCACACAATAAACGAAGTTTTCAAATAAATATTTGTGTATTGTATTCTTGTCAAAACGTCTACCACAAACCGGATAATTAGCCGAGTTTACGAGGGATAATTAGATGGAAAAAAGACGGTTTTATAGCTTTATATCCTTTCCGTGGAAAGTTCCCATAAGCTTGCCATTCATATCTTCTAGTACGTAATAGTGCTGGCCTAATTTTTCCCTAACCTTGGCCTTTATGAAAACTGGGGCTAGCTTGGCGTTAAACGCTTTCTCTTGGTTGCTTTGTGCAAAGTTACGCCGGTAAACAATTTGACCTACAGAAAAGTTCAGTGGTCTGGATCTAAGGTTATAGGCAGCTTGGTTTTTGTCGTATGCCTTTTTAATATGATTTCGAATATCATTACGAATAATGTTTAGGCTATCATCGTTATTCAAAGTCACTGTGGGCTCATTCAAAAGTTGTAGATTTCTCAATAACTCGTATGAAGACCCATGAGTGACCATATCGAAGCCAAACAAGGCATGATATGGTGAGGTTTGTATGGCTTGGTGATATGAATTTCTAAGTGCACAACTGATATGGCTTAATTTTTCATCCCACTGCTTTTGGTCCTGTTTCAGGTAAGCCCGTATTCCCGCAATCAAAGAACGATTAACGCGTTCTGATGCGTTGGACTGTGGGGAATACAACGCAGTGTAAGTGTGTTTGATGCCATATGATGTTAAGAAAGCATTTAGATCATTGGACCTAAATTGGCTCCCGTTGTCACTAACGATAACCTCCGGGACCCCGAACACATGAAATATGTGTTTCAAGAGAAAATCCTGTATAGGGGTAGCAGTGAATTTGCGAAGCGGACAGAGCCAGTGGAATTTTGACAGGTGGTCAAGAACTATCAAAATTCCAATATGTCCAGTCTTGCTTCTCGGATAGGGGCCAAGTAGGTCGACATATAACCTTTGGAATAGTCGGACGGATTCAGGTTGTTGGCCCATTGGAGGTCTCATTATCATGTTTGGGGCCTTAGTGGTCTTGCACACCTCACAGTTACGCACGTATTCCCGGACGTCCAAAACCATTCCTGGCCAGAAAAAGGTTCGCCTCAAGAGTTCCAGGGTTTTTGCCATGCCCCCGTGAGCAGCTTCTGGAACATCATGGACTTTGGTTATGACTGTTCTACGCAAATTCCGGGGAACCCACAATTTCCAGCATTGATCCTCTTGGGACTCGTCTCCAGAGTAATGCATGGTTCGAAAGTAGACATATTTGTCCACGACCTTTACATCTGGATGCTTACTGGGGTCTTTGGAAATCGTCTCCTTTAATTCGAGGTAGTCGGGGTCATCGAAGCTAGGGGAATTGAAGTCTATTACGGGATCACTCATCTCTAGGCCAGAGATTTCGTCGGGTGGAATGCGAGACAGCGCATCTGGAACCACATGGTCTTTGCCTTTGCGGTGGCTGATGGTAAACCTATAGGGTTGCAGTTTAAAAACCCATCGAGCCAACCTGCCACTGAGATCTGGCTGACGCATGAGCCAGACCAGACTAGAGTGATCCGTAATGACTTCAAACTCCTGGAGTTCCAGGTAGCAACGAAATTTCCTAATTGCTTCGATGGCAGCGAGGCACTCACGCTCAGTAACACTATAGTTACGCTGAGCGGAGTTCAACTTTTTGCTCATGAAAGCGATTGGGCGTTCATTTCCATCATCGTCCAGTTGGACGAGGACTGCTCCAATGCCATAGTCACTCGCATCGCAGTGTAGGAAGAACTTCTTGGAGAAGTCTGGATTCGCTAACACTGGAGCGGTAGTGAGCAGTGACTTAACCCTTTCAAAGGCCCTTTGGGCCTCCTCAGTCCACTTGAACTTTACTTTTGAAGAAAGAACCTCAGTTATCGGAAAGGTTTCCGTGGAAAAATTACTTAGGAAGCGTCTATACCAACCGGCTAGACCAAGAAAACCCCTAACTTGCTTCAAGTTCTTGGGTACTGGCCAGTTGGTAATAGCTGTGATTTTTTCGGGGTCAGTTGTAATACCTCCGTTGCCTATCACGTAGCCAAGGTAGTTGACCTTGGTAACACAAAATTTGCTTTTGCTAACATTCAGGGTCAAGTTAGCCTTTTTAAATTGAGAAGATATTCGAATCAACATTTCTATGTGGGTCTTGAAGTCTTCCGAGATTATGATTAAATCGTCAAGATACCCAAAGACTGAGTGACGGAGGTCTGGCGGGATTAGCTCGTCCATAAGTCTACACATCGTCTGTGGGGCATTGCACAGCCCGAACGGCATAACCACAAATTGGTACAAAGACCGTCCGGGGACTGTGAATGCCGTTAGATGTTTAGACTTATGGTCGAGGCTAATTTGCCAAAACGCGTCCTTTAAGTCGAGTTTAGAAATGATATTTGCCTTAGGCAGACGAGAAAATATCCCTTCTATATTAGGAAGCGGATACGCATCCTTTTTAGTGACAGAGTTGAGCTTGCGGGCATCGAGACATAGTCGGACCTTGTTAGGTTTCACGACTAGCCTCATAGGTGAGCTCCAAGGTGAATTGGACGGCTCAATCACCCCAAGCTTCAACATTCTGTCGATCTCACCAAACATCAACTTTTCTACCGCCGGCGAAACCGGGTAGAACCGTTGTTTAATAGGCGTGGCATCGCCGACGTCAATTGAGTGTTTGATGAGATCAGTTCGCCCTAATCCCTGTTTTTCGAAATTTGGAAACAACTCAATAACTGCTTCTAATTGCTTACGTTCTTGGCAAGATAAAGGGAAAAATGTGTCGTCTAAAGGCTCAGATTTCTCTATCTCAGGGGGAATGTCTAAACTGGATATATCTGGGGTACAAATACCATTTACACTGGTACCTAGTATGTCACCAGATCCTAGTACGTTTTCCAATAGAATAAAAGTTCTCCAGAAATCGATCCCAAGGATCAATCTCTGTGAAATAGTAGGGATTATGTAAAGTTTTAAACTTTGAGTTTTGTTTCTGAAGGAAACATTCACAACAACCCATCCAACAACCTTTTGACTATTGCCATCTGCAGTCTTAACGAATGTTTTACATTCGGAAAAACTGGGTAATTTATGAAAATGTTCTTTTGCCAAATCTCCTCCGACACAGCTTACATTTGCACCGGTATCTAGAAGGCCGTATTCACTATAGGTCAAAAAAGATACCTTGGCGTAGTACCTCATATCATTGGGGTTTGACACTATAGTCGAAATTTGAATTTTTGAACAAATTTTCCTTATTTTGAAAAACCTTCTTAAACGAAGGGTAGATCTCTTCGGTTTCTTGGCAGATGTTAGAGAAGAAACGTTAAAAATCTCATCCCTCTTCTTTTGATATAACTCCCATCTCTTGTGAAAAGGAAGTCTTGGGTAAATTATCTTTTCAATACCACGATCTATATAATTTTCTGATAATATGGGTCTTTTAAGAATCGTTACCTTATTAATCGGATATGAATGGTCTAGGCTTTGGTTACGATTGGGTTGTGAATTTGTCGGATCTGTGTTATCATTAGTATTTGAGGGTGTTGATTTTGTACATTCGGGGTTATGTTGAGAATTTTCAAAGATATCTAGAGTAGGGTCTGGGTTTTCTGTAACTGAGGGTCCTACGTCAAGGGTTGGTCCTTTGGAGGGCCCATGGGTTTCAAGTTTTTTGACGTGACTTGGTTACGAGAAAGACATTTAGTGCATTGTGGCTTGTACACGTTTTTTGTACCACAGCCGTAGCAAAAAACAGTTCTAGTCTCCAGGCAGTCTTGCCAGTGGTGACCAGAGCTGTCACAATTCCAGCACTTATAGTTAGAGTCGTTTCTCTGCAGTGCCTCAACGACATATTCTGGCTCAGAATCGTGAAAAGTGTCGTGATGCTCTACCTCAGAAACTAAACGACGAGGAATAACACCTGTATTTGGAGTGCGCTGTGTCAAAGTCTTTCTCACATACTCTTCACTTAGGAAATTTTCGCGCATTTGCACTAGTCTCCTTAAGTGAGTCAAAGACCTAATAGGAACGTATAGGAGGTCCTGACGTATCTCAGGACGCAAATTTCTCGCAATAATTTCAATGAATTCTTCCTCGATCATTGGCCTCGGCAATCGATCAGCTATCATTGACAAAGCATCAAAGTAATTATCATAGCTTTCCCCTATCTTTTGTTTCCTATTTCTCAGTTCCTCTCTGAGATCAAAGGACGATTTCATATCTTTATATTGTCCACATATGGCCCTGCAGAACTCTTCCCACGTTATGGTTTGGACCAACTTGTGGTATCGCCAAAACCACTCACGTGCTTTTCCAGCTAAAATTGTATTTAAGTTCTTGCAGATTAAGGAAAAATCACCATTCAATGTTTCATAGGTCAGAGTTTTAACCCTATATAGAAACTCGTCTATATGAAGACCATTAGAGGAACCATCGAATTTTAAGTTCCAATTATTTATTATAGAGGTGACCCTATCTGCATGCATGTTACTAGTTGAACTAGATGTAATATTAAAACCTTGTGAAGAAATGGGATATTGGCTACAGTGTGGAAAGTTGATGTTGGGCATATTTTGACGGGGAATATTATTGAAATTCGGTGGCATATTCTGATGAAAAGCATTATTTAAATTATGTGGAATATTCTGTTGGGAAAAATTATTTACATTGGTTGGAATGTTTTGTTGAAAGAAATTATTTAAATTTGGTGGGATATGCTGCTGGGAAGAGTTATTTAAATTCGGAGGAATATTTTGTTGAGAAAAATTATTTAAATTTTGTGGCATGTTTTGATTGGAAACATTATTTAAATTCGGTGGCATATTTTGATGGGAAACATTATTTAAATTCGGTGGCATATTTTGATGGGAAACATTCCCCACAATACCCCTAGGAATTGTTGGATTGTTTTGTCGGTTTCCATTTGTATTGGTAGTTGTCTGATTGCCAGCATTGTTGTTTGTCATAGAAGGAAAATTTGACAAGTTAAGATTTGAAAAAATACGTGTCATCCTCGATTCAATCATACGATCGATTTCAGCATAGTCAATTGCAGCAGTGGTGACGCCGGTTTGACTTGCATTAGTAGAAATTGGGGAGATGTCAACATTGTGATTGTTTAATGAATTATTATTTTGAGTGGATGGTTGTTGCTGTTGTTGATCTGACTGTGTATTTAATATGTTATTGAGGAACTGGGTCTGCACTTCCTCGAACAAGGTTCGAGTTGAAGCTCTGGTTTGGTATGAATGTGTACCTGCGCCTCTTCCCCTTCCTCTTTGGTTCTGTTTGGGCTTAGAAGGTGCCTTTGGCGTTACAATATAATTTCGTAGCTCATTTAACTGACAAGGATGCTGGCATATAGGACATTGTGAAGATGTCGATAAATGCGACTCAATACATTCCCTGTGAAATGAGTGTAAACATTGGCTGATCAATAAACAGTCTTGCGTTTCAGTCATAGGCTCATTACAAATCTGGCAAGCAGATGAAACCGTTTTAGCAGAAGTCGTAGGCTGATCTTCTGGCAAAGAAGCAGATTGTTCAGCCATTTTAATAAAGAGGGCAAAATTCACAATAATGAAAAACTGATTTGTATTATTGTATAACGCAAAAAAGAGATAAACTCTTTAATATTGAAACGATAGGACTTTTAACTAATATAAGATCTAAAGTAGTCTTTAGAAACAGGAAATCTTATCGAGTAGAAAATTAAGAAATATTTCTATATCATTAAATTATGATATACAAATATGCAGAAATTATTTATCAGAGTTATTTAAACGTATATAAAAAACAGTAAAAAGAGTTTATCAATATATGTATGCGACGTTTCTTACATGGTGGTGAACAAATATGGATAAGAGTAAATAAAAAGCATACGATTATAACAAAAGGAAAGCAAATTGGTCTATGGAGTTCTGTATATCTCTAAAAACATCGCAATATCCTACACACAACAGCTTAATAGTTCATACTTTTGTCTTTTGAACTTTCGACTTTCCACTATAGGTCATCAAATTGCTTCAGCAGAATTGATGAAATTCCACCTGGCGAAAAGGTGCTGCTACCTAAGTGTGGATAAAATAATATCAATGAGGGATACTTTGAACTAATGAAAGTCAAAAATATGTATATACATTGGGATCATAAAGACAAGAAAGGACTGCACAAAATCCTTCGGTCAACTACCTCGAAGTAAACTTCAGAGGGTCGAAAATCCAGGGGGACATTGACAGTTATTCTACATCTCACTACCCAAAATAACGACAATTCAGAAACCTTCATTTTAATGAAATCTAAATATATCTACCGGAAAGAGCCAGGATTCAAGATTTTCCAGGCCCCACGTTATGGGCGCCAAATACTGTAGTGTACACGAAGTAAACTATCGTTAGATGCATTTTTTATAATATCGTTGGCATCCGAGCCTTTGGTAAAAGTGTGGATGGCGGGAGCCATTGAAGGGTAGCTTCAGTCGGGATGGGGGGTTCTTATCCACATTCTACCAATGCATGTTTACAGTACAGTGATTATTATAGACTCCCTGATGAACATAACTAAATAGAAGTTACAAACAAAAAATAAAATATGGGCAAATGAAAGATTAAAAAAAAGAGAGTTATACGTTACGACCCCAAAATAAAAATTAAAAGAAGTATTGAAAATGTTTGTTTAATCGTTGCTGTAATTCATTGTATTTCTCAGCTGTTTTGAGAAATAGCCTCGAGACCCTCCCGACCTATGTCCATAGTTGCTTTAGATTATATGGACCCCTAGAAGTAATCATTACCTATCCATACTGTTACCCCTATTTGTAAGAAAACGTCTTAATTTGTTTTACCAGTTCATATTGAATTCATTAAAAACTTTATTCAAAACATAGTTGATGATAAAGATGTAATAGAAATGGTAATGTAATAATAAATCTAATGGAAATTCATTACAAAAAAATCTGTTGTTGGATAAACCATAAGTTTTGATCCCTTAATGGGTTAACAATTTATACCGAACATGGAAAAAAAAATCTGACATAATATTAGATGGATAGAAGTATCTTTTAGCACCAAGTATTAAGAGCAGGCGAATTATCAAAATTTCTTATAGTATGTAGAGAATGCGTAAAATCTTCGTTTGTAATCACATTACTCTTTTTTTATCTTAAACAACTCAAAAAAAATAATAATACGATATAATCAAGAGAGATTCACTCACTTACCACGCTCTCCTGTATTGTCGAAGGCCTTCTGCAATGACGGGAATGCTGGATGATGATTATGTTAAAGATGATTGAGTGAGGTGATTATAGATTTTGTAGCATGTGATAAATTTAGAGCTCTTAATGCTTGTAGGAAAAAAAGAAACTTATGACTATAAATTAATTTGGAATCGAATCGATATGCAATTTTCTTGACATTGTGTGCTACAAGAAATTTTTTTTCTCCTTAAACTAAAATAATATTTAGATAATGATTTAAAAAAAAAAAACACAAGTTCATATGTATATGTTCTTGGTCATCGTAAAGGTGTTGATTATGGCACTTCTTGTAGATCAATTAAATTGCATATCAAGATCAGATCTTATTAAACTTATTTTATACTTATTTAAATGTTGGTGACATGTTAATGGCTATCGGATCGATGTGTATTGGTGATGGTTTTAAGAGGCAGGTGTCGTCTAACTCTAAAGTTGTTCGGATTTGTATAGAGGGAAATTTATCCTTATCCCAGGTCTGTTACACATTCCGTAGATGTCTTTTCTGATAGTTATATCATAGGTTATTTGTGACCATGGGGGTTAACTACATCTGGACGTTGCTCTTGGGTATAAAACTGGGGAATTTTTTGTTGCGGATATTCAAAAGCACACAATTTAGCACACAATGAATAGTGATACCAATGGAGCGCTGCACGACTACCCTGTGGGTAGTCTGATGGTCGAGTTTGGGTAGCTTCTCTCCAAGATACGTAAATTGATGGAATTGATCTGAATGTTGAGTACACACTACCCTGTTGGTAGTGTGGTTTCAAATTTGACAGGATCAGATGGAGGCAGGTAAGGAATATTGCCAGAATCGTGATAAGACAAATAGGGAACCAAATGGCGCGTGCTCCCTTACCAAAAAAGGTACAGAGTACTTCTGTCAAAGATTTGTCTGGATTCTGGTACGTTCTATTTCAGCCTTCAACGTGACTATTCAATGGTTTTTTTGGAGTTGCTAGGAATTCTTCGTAAATCGATTGGAATGTTGAAGACTTTATGGGCTATAACACTAGGTTCTCCCGAGCCAAAAATGTTTAGATTATTTTAAAATCACTCCAAATATTTTATCTGTAATCAATTCAGTTTATGTTTGTAATTGATTTTTATGAGCACAATACAATATTTACCTTTAATATATTTGCAAAAACACATTAATGAAACTTTGGGTAAAAATTGTGTATTGTTAAGGTTTTTTTTTATACTTTGATGGCCGAGATATTTATAGACTTTTTCCAGCTGTGGAAGTCTGAACACTTTCGAAGTTTTTTTCCAAAAGGAAGAATAATTTAGACTTTTTAGGGAATCTATCTTAAGTTGGTTGTAATAAAGAAGAATAATAAGAAAATAAACTGTGAAATATAGTAGTCAGTCGTTAGGACAAATTAGTAAAGATGTTGCCAGCATAAAATATTTAATTATTTGTTGTTTTTTATAGCCGATTTAATAAAAAGAAAATATGCGCAATATAACAATTAAACTCCGTAGAATTTGAAAATAGCATTCTTTATTTATATAAATCATAATTTTGTGAATATTTCACAAATAAATCCTAGAGGGTAAACGTAATCCGAGACATTAACCTACTCCCACTACCATCGAGGTGAATACAAATTCACGCTCTATTAGATGTCATCATTGAACTGTGTATTTATGAATGAAAGAGTAAAGAGAAACCTGACAAAAACAAAACAAGGAATCAGAAACACATGAAATGAAAATAATGAAATCAGCTTAAAGTGCAGAATAGGAATAAATTGTTTTGGAATTGTTCCATATAAAGGTGAGTGTGAAGAGAAATAATATAATGGTTTCTCTATTTCAAGTGTTTCTTGTTTTCCTTTCAGAAACGTTTAAAAAGGTGTTTTAATGTCTGGAACAATTCAATCTATTGAATGTGCTGTGATGATCAACAGTGATGCCTCGGTGAAATGAATATTGATATTGTAGCGATTGAAAACAACCAAAATCGACTGGAGTAAAAGTAAAGATATTTGGCAAGAAGTGTTGGGAATGGCGTAAATGTGTGTTCTATGAGGTTTCTGTGGTGATTCCAGTAAAACTGATTTATACGACCATCTATTCAAAGTGGAGGCGAAATGTTTTGCTGCCTCTGTGTTGACGATTGACAATTGTTGTGCTTTACAATTATTGTTTTGTGATTTTGTGTGGCACTTTATATTTAGGGGAGATTTTACCCCCACACAATAAACGAAGTTTTCAAATAAATATTTGTGTATTGTATTCTTGTCAAAACGTCTACCACACTTCCTTTGCATCGGTTCAAATGCTAATGAAAAGATCGGATCTTTCACGACTTCGTTTGAACCAATGCAAAATATGTCATGAAATCACGTCATCGCATGGAACCCCTTCCTTCAAATTTTGCTGGGTAGTATCTTATCAAATTTATTTGTTACATATTTAAATCCGAGAAGCGAGTTACAAAATCGAAGGCAAGTTGATTTGAATTAGCGCTCGAGGTTAATGGGGTCATCCCGCCAGAGTCGCAGATAAATGTTAAAAATATAGATTTTTATAAGAAGCAGGTGGTACGCATGAACATGTAATAAATAATTTGAATGAAACAATTAGAACACAACCACTTTTTTTACAAAATTAATTTTTTAGTTTGCTTTGGATGTAATAGACCATCGTACAATTATTTTACAGGTAGAGGCAAGTGTTGTTGTACAACAAATGTAACAACAACCACATAGAAATTTGTTTTTGTAAGTAATACTAATGTCACTGGTATTTGCAAACAAAACATAAAAAGTGTCAATAAATTATTTTAATTTCAAAAATAAATATTGTTAGATTTAGTTAAATAAATTTGAAAATCATGAATGAAAATTCGATTTATGTTCAATTCTAATATTTACAACCCATTCCTCTAAAACAGGCCTAGGCGATGGGAGCCCCTTTTGTAGTAGAGTGTGTAAACATTTTTCACGCCGACAATAAAAAGAGAACATTTGTTTCTCAAACGAGAATTTTCAAAATATATACCATGGCACAATTACCAAGGTAGTGGCATCGTAAAATTTTGAATATGTTATATCAAAATTTTCTTTATGTTGTTGGGGAAATTACAACAAAAATAATTTTTTATAAAGGGATTTGACTTTTCATATTCGAACTGCTGGTGTGATACATTTTTAGAAAAAAACAAAATAAATCAGCAATGCCCAATTGGGGTCCCACGTGCTGTCGGTGTGTGTCAATTTTCCCACTCACACAATTAAAAAAGAGAACTTTTGTTTTTGAAATGAAAATTTTCAATATACAACTTTTTCCAATGCCAGGACAACCCAACAAATCAACATTAATTTATAAAATACTAGCTGACCCGGTCCGCGTTGCTGGCCCGTTGTTTGGGTTCTCTGTGTAAACTTTAGTTATCTGTCCAGTATTGATGTCAATGTTTTGACATAAATTCCATGTAATGGTATCTCCCAAATTTAAGATATAAAATCTCTTTTATTATACCCTTCACCATAAATGGACAGTTTAAAGCGCTTTGTGACCCACATATAATGGTCGGTGTAGGTCAATTAACATTGCTATATATTGGTTTGTTGGTCTCGGTTGGGGTCATAAATATTACTGCAGAGAATTGTCAGTATAGGTCCACGTTTTGATATACATAGCTCCCATAGAATGGTACCGGCTGATTTTCACTATTTTTTTAGGATTTAACATCATTATCACACCAAAATGGCTGTAATCTGGTTTTAATATAATTTAAAGATGAGAGCATAAATATTCGGATCGACCGAAAGACACGCCTTTTTCTTTGCGCTCGGTATGCAACAGCTATAGGTTCACGTTTTGATATATCTCCCAAAAAACAGTACCTCCCGATTTTCGATAGTTCGGAGATATAGCCACTGTTGGGGGTCGTAAACAGTCTTGCAGAAAATTTTCAGTATACGTCCTCGTTTTGATATACATAGGTCCCATAGAACGGTGGCGACTAATTTTCGCTATTTTTGGTGGATTTAACCTCATTCAGCCCGATCGAACGTAACGCCTTTTTTCTTCGCGCTCTATTTTACCACTATTGCATGGTAAAATACCCCTCAGCGAAATGTATGTTCTTTCGGTATATGTATGGCACCATTTATATAATTAATAAAAAATTACTTCTATAAACTATAAACTGAAATCAATGCTCATGAAGTTTCACTTCCCACATTTTGAGATTTTATCCGTAATTGTAATATTTTCAAAAATCGGACACTATCGCGGTATTCTGATTCTAATGATGATATTGTTTTTTATATCAATAACTTTGTCTGATGTCCAATCATTTTTCTGGAATTTCGGTCTAGTGACATCTCAAGTTATCGGGATTTCACTGTATTCCAAAATGTGGAGTTGATCGAGCTATCCCACTTATTGTTAAGTGTTCAGGGTTTGTGGCGTTTTTTATGCACACTTACAAAATTATGTATATTATCTGAAATAATACATTTTTAAACATTTTGTGATGACCACGATATTTCACTTCCGCGAAGACCATTCAGGGTCAAGACAGTATTACAATAGTTTTGCAAACAATCTGTAAACAATACGTTCAAAAATATCATGGACTTCAGATTTTTTTTTTTTAAATTTTGAAGGAGGACCTCCGGTCACTACCTCCGGCCACTACCACTTGTTCAAGCTAGTGTTTATATCATTTTTGTGTCACGCTTACTAAAATTATGTATATTAATTGAAATAATACATTTTTGAAAACTTTGTGATGACCGCGATTTCAGATTTTATTAAAAACATTGTAGGGGAGGACCACCGGTCACTACTCTTAGTCGTATAAAAACAGCTTAGGAACGTTCTAATTAATTGAAATAATACATTTTTGAAAATTTTGGGATGACCGCGATATGTCACTTCCGCGACGACCATTCAGGGTCAAGACAGTAATTACCATAGCATTGCAAACAATTTGTAAACAATGTCTTAAAAAGTATGTTGAATTTCGCGGTTTTCTTAAAAAATTGTGGGGAGGACCACCGGTCACTACACTTAGCGGGTTAAATAAATAGATTACGACCTATTCTCAGACCTAAAAACTTCACATACAACATTTTATAAGATTTCCCAATCGATTTTTCGGAATTGCTTTATCGTTACATCTCAAGTTATCGGGATTTTACTGTATTCCAATATATGGCGTTGACCGCGGTTTTATAGTCACGCTTACGAAAATTTGCTATTCTATCTGAAATAGTAAATTTTTGAATAATTTAGGATGACCGCGATATTTCACTTCCGCGATGACCATTTAAGAAAATATATAGCCTATTTTCACCACCGGTGTTCACAGTACATTATCGGAAATTTTCCAAAAAATCTATTCAGCCGTTTTTGAGTCTTTTCGTTTTTGAATAATTTGGAATGACCGCGATATTTCACTTCCGCGACGACCATTCAAGAAAATATACAGCCTATTTTCACCACCGGTGTTCCCTGTACATTATCTGAAATTTTCAAGAAAATCTGTTCAGCCGTTTTTGAGTCTATTCGGAACATACAAACATACAAACATAGTAACATACACACATTGTCTTTTATATATTAGATAGCTGACCCGGTCCGCGTTGCTGGCCCGTTGTTTGGGTTCTCCGTGTAAACTTTAGTTATCTATCCAGTATCGATACACCCATAATTAGGCATCCCTCTAGAAACTTCATAATATAAATCAATGTTTTGACATAAATTCCATATAATGGTATCCCCCAAATTTACGATATAAAATCTCTTTTATTATACCCTTCACCATAAATCGACAGTTTAAAGCACTTTGTGACCCACATATAATGGTCGGTGCACGTCAATTGACATTGCTATATATTGGATTGTTGGTCTCGGTTGGGGTCGTAATTATTACTGCAAAGAATCGTTGGTATAGGTCCACGTTTTGATATAGCTCCCATAGAACGGTACCGGCTGATTTTTGCTATTTTTGAGGATTTAACATCATTATCACACCGAAATGGCTGAAATCTGGTTTTAATATATTTTAAAGAGGAGAGCATAAATATTCGTATCGACCGAAAGACACGCCTTTTTATTTGCGCTCGGTATGTAACAGTAATAGGTTCACGTTTTGATATAGCTCCCATAAAACAGTACCTCCCGATTTTCGATAGTTCAGAGATATAGCCACTGTTCAGAATACGTCCTCGTTTTGATATAGCTCCCATAGAACGGTGGCGCCTGATTTTCGCTATTTTTGGTGGATTTAACCTCATTCAGGCCTATCGAACGTAACGCTTTTTTTCTTCGCGCTCTATATGCAATAGTGGTAAAATACCCCTCAGCGAAATGTATGTTCCTTCGGGATATGTATGGCAACATTTATATAATTCATAAAATGATGATATTGTATTGTATATCATTAACTTTGTCTGATATCCAATGGATCTTTCTGGAATTTCGATCTTGTGACATCTCAAGTTATCCGGATTTTACTGTATTCCAAAATGTGGAGTTGATCGCGCTTCACTTTTCGCGATATTTCACTTCCGCGAAGACCATTCAGGGTCAAGACAGTAATTACAGTAGTATTGCAAACAATCTGTAAACAATACGTTCAAAAATATCATGGACTTCAGATTTAAAAAAAAAAATTTTGAAGGAGAACCTCCGGTCACTACACTTAGCCGTATTAAAATAGCTCACGACCGCGCTATCCCACTTGTTCAAGCTAGTGTTTATATCATTTTTGTGTCACGCTTACTAAAATTATGTATATTAATTGAAATAATACATTTTTGAAAACTTTGTGATGACCGCGATTATTCAGGGAAAACAATCTGTAAACAGTACGTTCAAAAATATCAAAGATTTGAGATTTTCTTAAAAACATTGTGGGGGAGGACCATCGGTCACTATAAAAACAGCTTACGACAGTTCTAATTAATTGAAATAATACATTTTTGAAAATTTTGGGATGACCGCGATTTTCACTTCCGCGACGACCATTCAGGGTCAAGACTGTAATTACCATAGCATTGCAAACAATTTGTAAACAATATATTAAAACGTATCTTGAATTTCGCTGTTTTCTTAAAAAATTGTGGGGAGGACCACCGGTCACTACACTTAGCGGGATAAAAAAATAGATTACGACCTATTCTCAGACCTAAAAACTCCACATACAAAATTTCATAAGATTTCCCAATCGATTTTTCGGAATTTCTATATAGTGACATCTCAAGTCATCGGGATTTTACTGTATTCCAAAACATGGCGTTGACCGCGTTATCCCACATATTGATGCCAGTGTTTTAGCGGTTTTGTAGTCACGCTTACTAAAATTAGGTATATTATCTGAAATAATGCATTTTTGAATAATTTGGGATATTTCACTTCCGCGACGACCATTCAAAAAAATATATAGCCTATTTTCACCACCGGTGTTCCCAGTACATTATCTGAAATTTTCATGAAAATCTATTGAGCCGTTTTTGAGTCTATTCGGAACATACAAACATACAAACATACTAACATACACACATTGCCTTTTATATATTAGATTATATTAGAATTGTAAATGCTAGTGTAGCAACTGGAGAATAAACGAAATATTGAATGTGTATGCTAATTTATGCTTATCCGTGTAATTGTAGAATGTGTTTATACAAATTATTTTTCGTAAATTTTATAAATCAGACTGAACGGTATGTTGGGAAACTACCAAAATGTTTGTGTTCCAAAACCAACACAATAACAAAATATTTTTGTATTTGTATGAGCAGACCTGCTCTAAATTGATAATTACAAACATTTTTGGGGTCGGCAAAAATTTAATGAAAAATGAAAGGTTGCTTCAAGCTTTTGTTTTTGAAAACAAAGTTTTCGCATCGAAACAATTTAAGTATTATCTGTTCTGAACGGAATCATGTATTGCAAGCATTATCTTAAATTGACACTAGGTAGATTAATGCATCATACATAAACATCGATGTTAATATATTCAAGAGCAAAGTCGGTCAATATATGCGACCTATGGATTGATATATGGCTAGACAAATTACAAAGAGAACCCCTGTTCTGTACAAACATGTTTGATTGTCCACAAAAGGTCTTAAGATGTTCGTATAACAAAAACGACACAAATATGTTCATAATATGCAAGATCGCAGTGCACAGTGGATCCACTTGTATGGAGAAAGTGGCCAAAAATATTTAGAGTGTAAAAATCAAAACCAATGCGCCTGTTACAGCTTTGTGCTGCTGCGAAGAAGGTTTTAAGAAACCACGAGCGTGACATTCTCCCCCCTTTCCCCTCTGGAGGGGGTATATGGTAAGAATTGTTTTATGCTGTTAATACAAAATGACATGAACAAAGGTCCCGATTATCTTATGATGCAAAAATAGGCTGGGGAAACAAAATAATCCCCAAAACAACATAAAATCCAACCAATTTAGCGGATTAAAAAAATCAACATTTTTGTCTGAAAATTGGTAAAATTTTTAATATAGATCTTATAGCTTTCTTCCTGGAAGGCACGTATCGCCGACGTAAGACACATTTTGAAGAAGATTTCTTCAACTTGCCAACGATGCCAAGTATGTTAATGTACGGGTCAGATAACAGAGTTATACGCTAATATATCCATAGAAACCCTATTCTAGGGCAGCTTTAGTTAGTGACCGACCATTTATAGTCTGGCACTAGATGGCAGCTGATTTTAATACTGAATAATCTTAAACCTATGACCTACTTTGGAAAATTATTCCCGAGGTGGGCACTGGTGGGCATCATGACTATAACCTTAGGTCAAATTTAAATATATGATCGAATTTGCATTACAAAATACGCTAAGAAAATATGCAGATAACTAGAATTCCAACACACGCTAAAACACTATTTTTTAATGAAAATTAAAATCCTCCTTCAAAATTCACTATAATAGTTTGCTATAGGTATTAGTTTCGCGATATTTTGCATATATTTACTTGCACTTAAAATATAGGTTGTACTCACAACAAAAAATATTAGTCAAATCTTCCGACTTTTGAAGCTATTCTGAAGAAGATCGCGTTCGAATGAAACAAAAACTAATATATTTTTAAAAAGGTTCATGTCATAGCTGTCAGAGTTGCTAGATGCAGAACCAAAATTTTGACATTCATTTTTTATTTTTGGCCAATGAGTGGATCCACTGTGCAGTGTGAAGATCGATATTAGGTACGGTCTTTAGCGCCCATTTCGAGGAGGCTAACATCCCTTACGAAACCGTTCTGAAGAAACGTCCCCATATGTGATGTCATCACGGAGGAAAAAACGCCTCTCTAACATATGTCCCAAGCATATTTTGCAGCAAACACATATTTGTTTGCAATCAGTCCCAAACATAACATATGTGTGGGTCCTGCAACCAAATATATGTTTGGGTGCAAACAAATTATATGTTTGGGTGCAAACAAATTATATGTTTGGGCGCAAACAAGTACAAACCCAAATGCCACAAAAAAAAACAAACACATGCACCAGTGGGCGCTTTCTTTGCTACTTTGGTTAACAACAACAAAGCACGAAACACACGTGTTTTACCGCATACACACACCAAAGCTTCTGCGTCTCCTATTACACCACACACACAGCTCTTTATTATAAAACAGCATTCCACAGCCGCGAGAACCCTGCTGTTACTCTCTTTGACAAAAATCCTCCCTCCACCCATAAAAAATATGTTCTAACATAAAAACTATGTTGGTACTCAAACAAATAAAATTGAGATATGTTATAAAATGTTGCAAACATATATATTTTTTGAACACAAACAAATTTTTTTTTTTGGATCCAAACATATTTCTAACATATATTTTAACATATATTTCTTTGTAAATATTTTTTACAGAATTCAACTTTTACAAGGCGCGATATCTCATTAACCGATAGTCAAATAAAATCTGAAAATACACTAAAATATTTTGCTGATGAGCAGCATCACCACAGCAAAAATATAGAAAATCAAAAACCTCACTATGAAAAATTGTCCGATTTCACCCAGAAAAACCCATGTCGATATTATTTGTTTTTTGAGTTGTGGAAAGTGAGTACTTCCTATGTATATAGATGCCAGCTGCAGATTATGATCCCAGCAAAATTTGACGGAAGGGGTTCTTTGCGATGACGTGATTTCATGTCATCTTTGGCATTGGTTCAAAGGAAGTCGTGAAAGATCCGATCTTTTCATTAGGATTTGAACCAATGCAAAGGAAGTCGTGAAAGATCCGATTTTTTAATCAGCATTTGTACCCATTCCATCGATCCAATTGAGATGATGTTTGTGTTTTTATTTACACACCTGTTTATTTTCATTTTGGTATGTTCCAGTACTGCAAAAATCTTCTAATTTTTACTATTTTTTCCGATAACATAAAGGAAAAATTGTTATCGTAGTAAAAATAAGTAGATTCTTGCAGTTTCTGGAACAGACCAAAGTTGTTAGAACTGTCGTCGTGATGTTGTCTTACATTTCCTGCATATCAAACAACTAAAACTTCTAAACAATTGGTATTATATGAAGTCCCAACCATCGAGCTAAAAATAGAGTCGGACTGCACACATTGCTATTTTAAAAGTTCCCTTGTCTGTTCTAAATCTGACATAGAATGAAATCAATCAAATCTCGCTTCTTGGAATTTGAAAAAAAGTCCGAAACGAAAAGGAACAAGAATCTGAAAATAAAGAAAGAAACAATTAAAAATAAATTAATTAAGCATAAATGGTATTTTCCATAAAAAGTCTCTCCTCCCCGTTCGTTACATTTTGTTCTTAGAGATCCCTAAAGCAAGCCGGGTTATAGATCCCTACATATTTCGGTCACTAAACAAAAGAGTATAAAAATAACCAAAATGTTGTTATTAAATAACAAAATTATAAAATAAAAGTAATTTACGAAATAAAAATACTTAAAGGAGTGCATTTGGAGTCCATGTTGAAATCTGAACTGGTGATGGGAAGATAATTGAAAAAATCTTTTGTAAGATGAAAGAATATCAGTTGCGGAGAACGGAGGAAGTAATCTTTTGCGTTGCAGCGGTGGTGATTACATTGCAATTTTGGATGTAAACTTTTGAAAAACTAAACTGATAAATTAATTGTAGCTATTTCATGAATTCGTTTGAATTAATAAAGAGTTTTGTTTTTCATGAAAACCATATTTCAATACAGCATTTCCATTTTCCAAACAAGACATGAAAATTTCATGCCAAGGGGTTGGTTAAAATGACATGTCAAAGCATGAGTGAAAATGACGTGTCAAAGCATTGGTGAAAATGACATGTCAAATCATTGGTGGAAATGACATGTCAACGCATTGGTTAAAATGACATGCTTAGGATCCAGAAAAGAACGTCATCTTTTGGGGTCCACGCTCATATAAAATTCATCGATGAAGATGCTAAAAAGATGACATGCTAGATCACTTGCACCCATGATTGAATGTCATCTTTGGCATCGAACATTTTGCTGGGGATTATTCTCTGCATTGTGGAGACGCATAACAGTGGGAGTAGTTAATTTTGTTTGCATATGCGGCTACGAGAGTTTTTGAATGTTTCTGTTGAATTCGCATTTAAACGAATTCGTCGGTCACATTTATTCTTGAGGTCGAGTCGTCATAAAATTGGGGAAGAGTTCTTTGCTGCAATGCAAAGAATTAAGAGAACTGATGAGTCCAAGTGGCGTTGGACGAAATTAGTATTCTCTGTCCTTCCCTAAAGCAAATCAATTTTAACTACCCTACTTTAAAAAACTTGTTGGTTTTAAAATTTGAAAACAACAAATCTGTGATTAAGCTGAGTCTTACTTTAAAAATAAAAAAAAAAACCTTACAAATACCGAAAATCGGACAATTTGATTTCAAAAGGGATCATCTTGTCAGGCACATTCTTTTAAACCGCTAAGAATTAGGCTTTACTTTTGGAAGCAGTGTAATAGCCCTCGTCCTAAAGAACAATGATTGTGAACACATAAAATCCATTTAACCTTATCTTCAAGGTCAAAATCGTCAAGGTCAAATTTCCATTATAATTTTTTCTCTGATTTTAGTCTGCAGATATCAAACTGATCAAAATTGAAGCAAACAACCAATTAGAAAAATTTTCCTTATATCTCAGTAAACAACTTTCTAGAAAATGCGAACTCTGTAGAAACGGTCAAACGGCCAAATAGCACAACAATTGCTATTTGTATCCTCTTTTCTCGGTCTCCGCCCCATAGATACTAAACCGTTCAATATTCAAGAAAACGATCAACAACAATAATGTGTGGAATTTTGACATTGACGATTTTGACTTTGAAGATGAAATATTGCTTCAAAAATGGGACATTAAAATAGAAAATATTATTTCGCACTAATATGAAGCAGGATGGTGCTGCTTCCTGAAAAAAAAAACTTTGGGGATTTAACTTATTTTCAAATCTGTTGTCATTGGGTTTAAAAGAGACGGCCATATACTTCCTCATTATAGGTTCCTAACGTATTACATATTTTATTCATTGATTCAATATCAGTTGTGATAAATTTAAATACATATTTCCCGGTTTCCCGGGAAAATCCCGTAGTCAAAATATCGAGAACTCCCTACCCAAAAACCTATTCTCATCTCTTCCACAAAACTATTTAATAAAATTACAGTGGTCGTTTGAGATAGTAATCTTGAACTTTTGTATGGAATTGGTTGATGTAGGGTTTTATGGACAATATCTCGTGAAGTATGGATTTCCCAAAGAAATTGTGTGGGTTAATATTATTGTTTCTTTCGCAATTACAGATAGAAGTTCTGGCGGTCCCTGTTATATTTGATATTTATTTTTGTATGTATGTATGTATTTACTTCATATTATATTTTTATAGTTAAGATATTTTTACTCAACGCATCAGACCACCCATACACAACGCACACATAAATTATATTTATTTTTATAAAGCACTGTTAAAGAACACGGCAATGAAATGATAGAAAGATGGATGTGTAGTAGTTTATGGTAAGGAAAGCAGAAAAACGTACTTTATATTTTAAGTCCTGCGAAGACACCATCGCTTAGCGTCAAATCAAATATAAACGCTTTTACTCAATCCGTCTAACGTTTCGCTCTGCACGTTTAACAGAGACTAGCGAAGTGTGATTTGTGCTTATATTGCCATTCCATTCGCAAACTACATATAACATAAGTACATACGGGAAATAGAATGTCATTCTCTTCTTCAACTGTTGAACGGTGAATAGTGGCTTTCTAGTTACTTCCTGTTGCTGCTACTACCACTGAATGTTTTTATTTAATTCGATTTTATTATCTATTAAATTGTGTTTGGCAAACACAGTTCTATGAAAGATTCACTGAAGGACTTTAAGAGTCTTTTAGTACATCGTTTCCTGGCGGATGAAATAGTAATTCGTATGGGAATAAATAAAATTGTGGTTATGAAGGATAATGTATTTGTATGTGTGTATTGTTATCCAGAATGGAGTAGTCATGCTTTTTTAATGCATTTAAAAGTATTCAGTGTTAAGTGTATCATACCGGAGCATATATTAAAATACGACTTCGGCATTTGATTGTTGTTATACCCTCCAGCAGATAATGCACGAGTATATTAAGTTTGTCAATCCGTTTTTAACTTGTCGGAATAACAATTTTAGATCCTACGTAATATATATTCTAGATCCGAGTGCATCGATATAGTCATGTCTGTCCGTCTGTGAAATCAATGTAGCGTCCGAATGGATTGAAGTAGGTGGATACAATTTTGGTCAAATGCATTGTAGGTCCGTAGAACTTTTGGTATTGGAAAGGCTTTTATAGGTTCTTGCTTTGGTATAACTCCCATAAAAGGTGACGCTCGAAAGTCGACGCTTTAAGGATTCTTGAAGGTATTAGCACCATATGTCCACCGAATTCGTTGCATTTTAGTATTGTGTGTTTCCAGAAGCTAAAAACATGTTAACCAAAATTGTTTATATAGGCCGACGTTCTGATATATGCCCTCATAGAACGGTATCTCCTGATTTTTGGTTGGCTAAACTTCATATTTAGTCTTCTTTAAGGCTACAAAACTTTCCCCCGACATATGTCAGTATAGGTCCACAGGTTTTAGACGCAATATCCTACCGAAATTAGTAAAATTCGGTATATAGCTTTCGTTGGGGATATACAGCAAATCTGCAGAGAATTGTCGGTATAGGTCCAAGTTTTGATAAAGCCCCCAAAGACGAAACATCCCGAATTTCGGTATTTTTATAGTTTTAGCCACACTGTCCTTTCGATATGACTGAAATTCTGTATTTAGTATTCGATATGGGAATAAAAAATGCCTATAGAGAATTGTGGGCATAGATGTACGTCTTAATGTAGCCCCCTATAGAAGTCATACGTCCAATTTTCGTCAGTTTGAAGCTTTTAGCCACGTTATTCTTTTGTATATCCTCCTCGACAAGATGTGGGGTATATTAAATTTGTCATGTGGAAAGGGTATTATAAGTTTGTTTTTCCGAACATTAATGTTACACCGCGAAATATTCGTCGTGGTACACCAAAATTCATATCTCGATTTAGCGATGTGCGTACGTCCGTCCTTTAAAAATGGTAATCAAGCTACAGACCGCAATTATGGACCAATCGTCACGAAATTTTGTATTTAGATCGGGTTCCGACCAGATCGTGAAATACTTAGGGGTTGAAATGGACCAAAAACAAATTTTTTATCCGATTTTGCAGCGGCTCTGTAGGTCGCTATGATAGTCTAATCGGCGCGAAATTTAAATTAAGGTTTGGGTTTGCGACAAAGAAATCTTGAAACCTTGAAATTTAGCATGATGATTATATAATATTATAATATATAATATTATATAATATTTAACGGGTTAAATGGGCCAAAATTTTTGTGTGACAATTGGCACAATTTTTAGTATAATGACTATTAATTTATTCCTGGAAAATATGTTACACCCACGTTAGTTATAATTAGAAGAGGAACTCTTTACCTTTCCATTGATGTCAACTATGTCGATGTACGTGGCCGGTTATGAGAGTTACAGTCTAGTATTATAGTACGTTTATATATAACCGGATTTAACAAACCCACTGGGTTTCAAAGGTCAATTCCATTGCTTATATTTCAAATGAATCCTCATAAAGAAGATTAACCCTGCAAAAGGCTATAATATAAACATGGCCTAACAGGGACCCCACAGTTTTAATTCTCCTTAGTGTAACCATAATCAAGCTAGGGATCGCTTGATAGTTCAATACACTCAATTTTTTCATGAAGTAAGAGTTTTGGTCAACAAAATTGCCAATAATTGTGAATAGTGACCGGATAGTATTAAGTGGGATAAATTGACCATAATTTTTGTGAGAAAAATCCAATTTTAATTTTCGATCCATATGTTAAATTCTGGGGGACATATTCTGGCAAATCGAACCAGAAACTTGTAAAAACAACTCTGGAATTTTCTCTTGATGTAAATTATATCAATGTAGCAGTAACATAACGGTGTGTTGGTTTGTTTCATAAAGAACTAAATTTACCTTCCATGCTACAAAATGTCGCAATCATAATAGAAAGGTTTTCAACTTATACCACAAATTCCCAGTTTTTTAAATTTATGCGAATTACAATGGTATACGGAATCTTGAAGTTTTTGTGCTACACTAGGTCAACAGTAATGTAATGCCTCAAAATATTGGTCGTTTTTTTATTGGTTCATTCGGTTCATATATGTATGTTATTGTGTATATCATCTTATTTATGAATGACCTGACGCCTAAAATATGTCGAAATCATATAAAAGAAATTCCATGAAAAACGAGTGTTTAGAGTTAGTGGTGTAGGGTATCACATGATCGGCCCCGTCCGTCCATAGCCCTCTAGTACTGTTTTTTTTTTGCTGTGTTCTCGAATTCTGTAAAAACTTCTTTAATATTTGTCCAAATGCAAAAAAAACTTTTTTTTTTTTTTGTATTTGCTATCAGCTATCTAATAAAAACAGAAAAAAATTCACAGCGAGCTTGAATGATATTTTCGCTATTAAATATTTAAAATCAATTTTTATCAATGATTGTACTCTTCGATTTTCTTGAATTTTTCCCTATTTGGTAGTGGAATTCGAACAATATTACTATAAACAATTGCTATTTTTTAATTTTTTTTTTTTTAATTTGCCAGTAAATTTTTTTCTTTATACCAGTGCGAAACATTTGTTATTTTACCAAAAAATAAACAGTTTCATTTATAACGATTTGTTTTGAAATTTTATTTAGGAATTTATCTTAAACATCTTCTACATTTTATGATTTTAAGAATGATTTAGCAATCCCCATATATACTTTATAGGGTCTACGAATTTATTTTTTATACCCTCCTTTACACAGTGGGTGTAGGGTAAAAAAATGAAAAATTCGTGTTATCATTTTAAGAGTTTAAAGGCGCAAATCACTTCTAAACATTCCCAATTTTCGAAACTAAACTTTGTTATATTATATTAATTTATATTATATTATTATATTAAACGCGAGTTTCTGAAACAAAGGATTATTATTCACGCCTTAACTTAAGTTCAATATTTTAGTAGATTATCTGAGCTTAATTTGCTGCTTATAACAATTTCAAGTGTTGCCATATATTTTGGTTATAATATAGGGCAAAGTGAAAATATTTAATTAATATATGGATTTCCTTAAAGTTTATGTTACTTTCCAAGCATACGCAAGAATCGCCACTAGGACCAATTAAAACCAAGGGTCTGTAGATTTCAAAACTGTTTAGAAATTTGCGGTTTGGCAGTTATGGACAAACATTTAACTCTCTTTTTCGGTGCTGAATTTATATTTTTTGGAATATTTTTAAGTAATTTGAGTATCCTTTCTTACATTTTGTTCAATATATTGTTTTTTGTACTTAGTGATTTTTTTATCATGATAACTTGGAACCGCACTGAAAACTCGTGAAAGAAAATTAAAAGTTTTTTGGGGGTATACACTTTAATAAATATTTTTTTTTGTTTGGGACAACCTCATGTTGCAACACTCCAAAACGTGGAAAATTTCCCCGCATTGAGAACCAAAAATACGTTATTACAGGTTATTCTGCAGAAAAAGGTGATTAAATCTTATAAAGTACCGAAAAATGGATGGTAACCCTTTGGAGGCTGTGGTCAAAAATAGACCGATATCACATTTATTTTTAAGGTGGTTTTCTGAACTCTGAGTTCATTATTAAAACACATTGGGTTTGAATATTTGCTTAACATCTGCCGAAATAAATCGAGATATAAATCATATGGGAGTATACCAAATCATGGACCAATACTGAACATTTTTCGCGGGGAGTTTTAGTATGCAATAGGAACACCGGATTACAGCAAATTCGATTGAACAATGGATTGGTTATTTTAAAACCAGGACCCATTGATAAAAATTTCAGTTCGATATATTATCTAGAAGTATTTTTGTCACACCTTCCCATGTAAGTGCCACCACTGTGCGTTGTAGAATTATACCATTTTACTCTTTTACTCCTTCGGGGAATAAGAATTACTATCAATTAGTTTGTTGTTACAGATCAAAATAAAGTAATAGCGAATATTTACCGATTAAAATGGTGTAGTTGAGTAATATTAAAATTTAGAAATAAAAATTTTGCGCTATAATTTTACCCATTACTGGTAGCTTGTAATGTCAAACATCATTCTTACATACATATGTACAGAATATATGTGTATTTATTCATACATATATCATACGCATATAGATATATACTTATTTATGTATTTACATACATATGTAAATATATGTTATGTTATTTGTAAAAAAATAATGTCAATTTCTAAATATTTGGATAAAAAGTCAAAACCAAAAAACCGTAGGTGTGGTTTGCTGTTTGCTTCTTCATATTGGTCTTAGTGTTTATTCAAATGAAAATATTTCTAATTAAATTTTGTATAATTTAATTATGAGACAGTATATACAAACATAATATGTTTTACATATGTATGTGTGTATTTACTTTAAAACTAATTTTAACATTAATTCAATTAAAAAGTCAATCAAAGCATAAACAACGTAGGTATAAAGCTTGTGAGGTTTCGAAAGTGAGTCAAATAGAATTTAAAAAAAAACTTTTCTAAGTCAAGGATGTAACAAAGGATTTTTTGCGGTTTTATGCTATTTAAATGCATATAAATAAATTAGTAATTTGATTAATGAAACCATGAAAAACATGTAAGACAAATAGCAAAGATACATAACAACTTCATTACATATTTTATTATTCTTTTTTATAACCTCCATTTTGAAGTCAAAATTCAGAAGTCAATTAAAAATATCCTTTCTGCAAAATCGATGTGCGATGACTCCTTTACTTTTTCTACCATGTCGAATTTTAAACATTATTCTTTGCAGCATGTATGTGTGTGTGTGTGCGCAATTATTACCAAGCAAATTAGGCTACACGGTACTGCTGTCTGTGAATGGTTTGTGGAATTGTTGGTTTGTGGCTTAGTTTGCACTTCGATTTCTTAAACTTTGTTAACTACTACTAACTATTGGTCTGTTCAACTAGCAAGGGTGTTTTCCATCTGAAAGGATACTTGAAAGTAAAACCAACAGCAAATGGAGCCTTCAAGTTCATCTTCCATCATCCACACATCTCACAAATAACACTACAAACACAGAAGTAAATAAGAAATGTTGAACGTGTTGGGAATTTATGACTTTTAATCTGTTTGAAGAAGCATGGAAGGAAGATGGAACAAATCCCGAGTAGTTTGTTCCGCACACGTACCACATTTGCGGTAGTTGTTTTCATATAGGATGTGTAGAATGCTCGAATGTGTTAGGTGGGATGAATGTTTGTGAAAACGTGTTTGGTTTAGGTGCAAGTAAAAGTACCGCGAAAACAAAATGATATGGAAAGTGAAATTTAATAATCCTATTCACATTTTTGTACACACCACCTTTTGTACTAGTATTAACAATACAGTGGACTATAGAACATGTAATAGCAAATTGATTAATAAAATATAAAAGTTTTGCTAAAATTAAATTGTTACTTGCTCCTCATCTGAGTAAAGAGAAATACAAGGTAATACGAGTATTTTCGAACAAAGAAAACTATTGTTTTGTATTATTTGATGAAAAATGACAAATAATTGTTACCAAAATGTCGGGTTTCCTGCCAATATTAGTTAGTCGTCTATGGGGGATTTTCGTATATAAATAATGGACCTGTACCGATAATTCTCTGCCCGAATATTTTATACCTCCAAAGAAGACTAAATACAAAATTTCAACTTCAAAGCCGTAAAAATTCCAAACATTGGGGAAACGGTTCTTTGTGGGCTATATGATAATGTGGACGTGGAAACAACACTAAGTATAACATTTTAGCCATTTCGGTTGATTAATGTGGTTAAGACATTCAAAATATAGAAAATCGGGAGATATTGTTCTATGAAGTAGTTTTCGAAACGTGGACCTGTACTGATCATTCTCTGTGGAAATGTTTTATACACCCATGGAACATTAAATAACAAATTTCGGTTGGAAACCTTCAAACTACCGAAAATCAGCCGATACCGTTTAATGAGAGTCTATACCAACACGTGGACCTGTACTTAATAATTTTCTGGGGGAACGTTTTATAGCCCCAAGGAAGACTTGTGATAATGATACTAGACCCTGAGGTTCCGTTCAAACATGGACCGATATAAACCATTTCCAATACCAACCATCCTAGGAGTAATATAAACTTATTTACCAAATTATAAAGCTATATCTTACATTTGCGAGGTGTGTCCTGATTTCAACATTATAGGGTCTCTGACGAATATTTCGATATTTTACCAACGAAATGACAATGATAGTTATACCATGTTATTGGAAGTGAAGAGATGGGAAGTCTTCTACAGAGAGTAGAAAGAGGATAGCGTCTCAAATGCAGTCCACTTTAAGTTTGGGATGGCAAAGATCAGAGAGACAGCGACACCCAAGAAGCCCTCTTGTTGGAGGACCTATGATCGAGATCATCCAAATTAACCACCATCATAGTGGAACGGCATTTCAAGCCCCGATGAAGAAAATAAATGAAGATATTTTACATATTGGCTTAATCCAAGAACTTTGGACCGTAAAGAATAAAGTCTTTGGTGTAGACGATATAAATTGTCAACCCATTTACGGTAGTACGGGAATTCGACCGAAAACCTGCATTATATACCAAAAAACACAAAATTCCTTTTTTTCTCCAGAGTTGTTAACGTCGGTCGCCATAGTACTAAAGCAAGGGAATGGGAATTTATGTCTAGCGTCAGTTTATGGTATCAACCAGCTGTAGACGTTAAAAATTAGAAATTTGAAAAAGTTAATGACTTTATGTACCTCGGAACAGCCATAAATAAAACAAACAACATCAGTTTTAAAACACTGTGTGTCGGTTTTTGAGTCATGGTTTATTAACCATATTCTGCTACCACAGCGTGAAAGAAGACCAAAAATAAGAAGGCACGTGTCTCGTCGTTTTTTCCTATCACTTCAACTTTCGCGTTTATGATCCTGAGGCCTTGATGTCAAAAGGGATCATTTTGTCAGGCACATATCTTTGTCCAGCAAGAATATGCAAACTCTCAGTAATAGAACTATCAAAATGACTCTCTCGAATCGCTCTCTTTTGCTGGACTTTTGTGTTAACAGACGGTTTCCAGCCACAATTGGTACAAATTGTTACAAATTTTAGGGTAACCAGACAGACCTAATGTAGCAAAGATATCAGCAAACAACTTTCTGGAACAAACGAAATGCCTATGAACGGTTCTTAAAGTGAAAATAGCCAAAAACTTTTGAAAATATTCGATTTTTATACTTTTTTCTAAAATTCTGGTGCACAGATAAATGAGAACCGTACCTAAAATCTTCTGAACAACATTTTTGTAGAATATTTGGATGTTAAAAAATATCATCTTGTAGTACTTTTGTTACGGTTGAAGAAATAAACGAGGAAAAGGACATGAAAGGAATTGAGTTAGAAGGATGAACTGTTCTACGAGAAGACATGTAATCTCAAAATGAAGCTACAATAACGCTAAACAGAGATATAAAGTTATTTTCTCGTAAATTAAGGGACCAATTAAACCATTCATGACGCGATATCTCAGAAACTTGACCTATGGTGAAAATTTCCTTTTGGGTTCATAGTACACTCACCAAGAGCTTTCATCCCCAAAAGGAATTTTCCACCCACTGACTTTGTGTTCGATCTTGTAGCACAGTGTCTTTACGAAAAATTTCCACTTTCTCAAGACCAAAACTGCCTGAAGGAGCATTCCAATGCTTTTGAGATGTACTAGAGAGTTCTTAATTATTGTCTTGCCTACAATTTTTGTCTTTGTGTTGGATGGAAACTATCAATGGTTTGGCTGTTATATTCCAAAATATGCAACAACCCTGGATAAAAAGCTTCAAGTCAAAATACGGGGGCTCGATTTTCACATTTGACATATGGTATAGTATACTTCTTTGCTAAGTACATTCCCAAGAATAAAAAAATCCAGGCGCCTGTTAACATTTTTTCCTTCCATACAAATCGCCCCGGTCCAATGCAGGTAACTACAAAAATGTACCTCAGATTTCAATAAATAACTTTCTAGAAGATATAAAGATTCTAGGAATGATTCTTAATAATTTTCGAGTCGCATAGTGAAATAAAAAGAAGAATTATATTGTCCAGCAGCGGTCTAAGTAAACAGTTTTAAAAACAAAACCAACTCTCGTGAAACATAAATCAAACTCTACAGTGTAGAGTCTACACGCTGATACTACCATGACCTATATATGTATGAGTACTTGTGAAGATGAGGCAGAATTTAATGTGTTGGAGAAAAAAATCTTCTTGAGTCAGACCATATTCCTGAAACAAGGGAATGTACTTTGTGTGACAAGTGGATCATTGGAACCCTAGTACATATGCCCATTGGAAGTTGCGGTTATACAGATTGAGATATGTGGATTTCGTAAAAACATATTTCGATATTACGAAACCCCCATTCGCACAATACAGAACTAGAAGTGGCCCCCGTTTTCTTCATGAAGAGTACCATCAGACCATCTGTTTTCCTATGTTATGTATCTGTTTTTCAGATGTATCTGTTTTTCAGATGTATCTGTTTTTCAGATGTATCTGTTTTTTAGATGTGTGGGTTCTACTCTTCGTGTGATACATAATTTTTTATTAAATTTTGGTATAGTTCCGTTACCAAATCATATTTGCTAAACAGATAAATAATTTGTGGAATATCTTCAATATAACGGTAATTTGTGTCGCTTACATCTTTTTCGCTGTCACGCAATCAGACTAGTACGTTAAGAAGTGGCGGTTACATTAAAAAAATATTTGAAACAAATCATTTTTAGAGTAATTCTAATTTAAAAACAAAGTAACTTTCTTTTATAGAAAACATTTATTCGAAAAATTATAAGATTAAAGTGTATTTCTTGTAATATAGTCGAATAACTACATGGTATGTTAATGTGAAATTAACAAGCTACTAGAGTTGTACAATATATAAGCTACTATACAAGCTACTAGAGTTGTACAATCTAGTTCAATAGCTCAGCTCTTTAAACTGACAAGGTCAGTAATCTAGTTCATAGTTCACTGTCCAGTTCAATCATTCGGATCAAAATCGTTCACCGGCTCTTAATCGGTCGTTTGATGAAAACGCATACATACACCGAATACAAACAAAAGACTAATATAATTTAACTACTCCATAACAAAAATATTACATTTACATAGTTTTATTGCATTCTTAAATAAAGATTAATTAATTAAAAAAAAACATCCTTCATTTAGGTGGCAGGCAAAAAATCTTATGTTGTGTGTGTGTAGAATTTGTTATTGCGTTGTGCGTGTGTGTTTCTTTTTATTTTTCCCCTTTTCTATCCATAAAGTAAACTGTTATGTCTCGTATGTTTTTGTAGAAATCGTCATTTTCGGACAGCTATTCCATGTACCTTGATCCAAAACATAAACAAACTGATCATATTACGAAGGCATCCCTTAACATTGACGACGCCGTCACTTTATGTATTTGTGAACGACTGTTGAACTAGATTAAATCATTCGTTGATCGTACGGTCACCGACTGATTATAGTTCAGTGAACTATTGAACTATAATGAACTATATCGACTGATCTAGTTCATACGCTCTTTTCAATGAATCGTTCAATTGAACTAGTTCGTTCATGAACTATACAACTCTACAACAGGGGTGCCAAGTTGGTGGTTTTGCCGCTACTTGTGGTGATTTTTGACGTACAAAAACCACTGTTTAAGCAGGAATGTCAACTGTTTTAACGAAAAAATCGCTACAACCTATGGTGCGTATGTGGCTGTAGCGATTTTTACCTCGGAACAGTTGGCATCCCTGCTCTACAAGCTACATAACATACAGCTGTGTTCAAAATAATAGGAGTGCCCATACACAAAATGGAATGGTCCAAAAAAGCATGGTTAAACTTCTAAATGTTTGCCAATTCTGCATTTTTTTAACATTGTTGGCATCCCAACTGTTAATTCATTAGCAGAAATATGGTAATTTGTTTTAAATTATTAACTGTTTACACCAACATTATAAATCGCCTTCAAATTTTTTGTTCAAAAAAATAGGAGTGTGGAAGAAAAAGGACAATAAAAATATATTTAGTTGAGTTTACAACCAAAACTGTAAATATTTTAGTTAATAGTAGTAAATTCAATAAATTTGAAGTTTGTTTGAAAACAAAAATCCTTTGGTGGTAGCCAAAAACCGGATATTGTCCTTGTGGCGACTTTTCCTATAAATTGAGCAATTATTGAGCAATTCAATGCATTTTATAGCAAAACCTTTCGAGATTGGAGTTCTTTAACTCTCTGACTGTTACATCTAACAATATATAATGATTAGTACCCCATTAAGTTGGGTATTTTGATCCTTGAGCCCAGGAAAAGTCAATTTCCACTACCCCTTTATGTAAGGATCGGCCAAAAAAGCGTATCTATAAGGCATTTATTCCTCGACCAAAGAATGTTTTGAGGCCTTCAACATCTTATCTCCCCCCAGAATAATTCGTTTTTTTATATTTGAAAAATTGGATGATTGGCAGATATGATACATTATTTTACACGCTTTCTTAAAAAGCAAACTTTAAAGAAATACTTTTGAAGTTGTCCTACGAATACGTTTATTAGGTTTTGAATCGTATAAAACACAGTTTTCTAATGGAATTAATCTAAATGAAGTATTTTTGAATGAAAGACGTAAGTTTATGTAGAACAATATAGTACGATGTATACCAAACTTAGTGTAGTCAAAGTCTGCCTATCACAAAATGGGGTAAAACTACATTTCAAGGTATCACATTTTAACAATTTTTTGAATAGAAGCGAAATTGTTTGTGAACACAAAGCTTACATCCTAAGGACCTCAAAATATTATTTGGTGGAGGAATAAATGCCTTATAGATATGCTTTTTTAGCCGATCCTTACATAAAAGTCTAATGGAAATTGACTTAACTGGGGCTCAAGGATCAAAATACACAAATTAATGGAATAATAATCATTATATATTGTTCGATGTAACATCCAGAGTGTTAAAGAACTCTAATCACTAAAGTTTTTGCCTATAAAATCCATTTAATTGACCAATAATTGCTCAATTTATGGAAAAATAGCCACAAGGACAATATCCTGTTTTTGGGTACCCCCAAAGGATTTTTGTTTTCAAACAAACTTCAAATCTATTGAATTTACTACTATTAACTAAAATATTTACAGTTTTGGTTGTAAACTCAACTAAATATATTTTTATTGTCCTCTTTCTTCCACACTCCTATTTTTTTGAACAAAAAAGTTGAAGGCGATTTATAATGTTGGTGTAAACAGTAAATAATTTAAAACAAATTGCCACATTTCTGCTAATGAATTTACAGTTGGGATGCTAACAATGTTAAACAAATACAGAATTGGGCAAAATGGAGAAGTTTAACCATGTTTTTTGGACCTTTCCATTTTGCGTATGGGCACTCCTATTATTTTGAACGCAACTGTACATAAAAAAGCAGATGGTCTGATGACACCTTAACTAACAACATGCAGAAAAGTTGTACATGGATAAAATACTCGAGAAATTTAAGGCGACATTACACTGAGCGGCTTAACCAATGTCAAATTAGAATTACCAGTGTTCGAGTTTGGGATGCTAAACATTGCTGGCTGCCATAAATATTTATAGAAGAAAAATAAATTGCATGGTAAATATTTTTAGTCTACCAAGATGTCTTACATTTAAACTGTATACTATTCATATTCAGATAGTTAGGGGTTTATCCACAAAAACAGATAACACGAGACATGTTCTGTACTGATCACAATAAGCTTAAAATATCTCAAATTTCCGGGATGTTAAAGTAAATTTTCACTATAAGCCAACCGCATAGACACAAATCACTGTGCACAGACACATAGCACACAACAACCCACATTTAGAGTAACAACCGCACTCCAACAGATCCACTTACAGTGATTAGTGAAAGTGGTGTCAATAGTGTCAAACTTTTGAGGCTTGCTGTGATAAACTAGTTCCATTTCCGTTAAAACCACTCTGACACATACACCCATACACTCATATCTACATACACTTATATCTATCTCCACATGCTGTATATTAATCACATCAGTGCATGAGAATACGAGTATACATATATACGTAGTTTCACATTCACAAAACATACATACATATAACATCTGTATGTCCTTATGGCATTTGTATAAATTTTCAATTTGTGTTATATCCTTGTCACTTAGCATATGCATGTTGTGTGTGTACCTTCACACATAATATGTATGTATGTATGTATGTATATAAATGTCCATACAAGTTAGTATTTGATTGTGAGTTTGTTTGTAGACAAAAAAACAGACGGTTTGTTTCCGGTTTTTCATATAATCTGCATGAGAGTGAAGTGTGAGTACGAGATGGTGGTTGATGATGTTGTTATTGTCCACAATTGGACGTTGGTCAACTGATTTTGGTTGTTTTGGGTTTCCTTCAAAAAGATTCCAAATGAAAACAAGTAAAAAAGCATTAAGTTCGGCCGGGCCGAATTTTTCATACCCTCCACCATAAAATATTCTGAACTAAAATGGAATAATTACTTTTCATTCCTGTCCCCAACTTTAAGTGGGTACGTTAAAATGTCAGATAATGTGTATGTACATTTATGCTTCATTCGGGAGGCCCTTTTTTATGGTGCCTATATCTAACTATGTATGTTGACAATTTTTGGTGGGCTAGAAATTGGGAGGTACTCTTATATAGGGGTTATAATAAAACATGGGCCTATGTTGACAGTTTTTGATGGGAGCCTTTAATGTCAAATAACTCCTAATTCGGTTAAAAAATTTAGCTAGAATCTTCAAAATATCGAAAATCGGTACATAACGTGGGAACTTCAAATGTCATTAACAGCTAGTTCGGAGGTATCTGGGCTATACGAAAATATGAACTTAAATGAACCGTTATATGGGGGCTATACCAAAACTTGGACCTATGTCCACAAGTTTTGTCATATAAGTTTATTGACATTTAAGAACTTTAAATGTCAAAATATAGCTAAATCGCTCTGAAAATGTAGCTAAAACTGTCAAAATACCGTAAATCGGGGGGTACCGTTATATGGGGGCTATACCGAAACGTGGACCTATGTCCACAACTTTTGTTACATAAGTTTATTGACATTTAAGAACCCTAAATGTCAAATTATAGCTACATCGGTCTGAAAATGTAGCTAAAAACGTCAAAATACCGCAAAACGGAGGGTACCGTTATATGGGGGCTATACCAAAACGTGGACCTATGTCCACAACTTTTGTTATATAAGTTTATTGACACTTAAGAACCCTAAATGTCAAATTATAGCTATATCGATCTGAAAATGTAGCTAAAAACATCAAAACACCGTAAATCGGGGGGCACCGTTATATGGGGGCTATACCAAAACGGGGACCTATGTCCACAACTTTTGTTATATAAGTTTATTGACACTTAAGAACCCTAAATGTTAAATTATAGCTACATCGGTCTGAAAATGTAGCTAAAAACGTCAAAATACCGCAAATCGGAGGGTACCGTTATATGGGGGCTATACCAAAACGTGGACCTATGTCCACAACTTTTGTTATATAAGTTTATTGACACTTAAGAACCCTAAATGTGAAATTATAGCTATATCGGTCTGAAAATGTAGCTAAAAACATCAAAACACCGTAAATCGGGGGGGGCACCGTTATATGGGGGCTATACCAAAACGGGGACCTATGTCCACAACTTTTGTTATATAAGTTTATTGATACATAAGAACCCTAAATGTCAAGTTATAGCTAAATCGGTCTGAAAATGTAGCTAAAAACGTAAAAATACCGCAAATCGGGGGGTACCGTTATATGGGGGCTATACCAAAACGTGGACCTATGTCCACAAGTTTTGTTATATATGTTTATTGACACTTAAGAACCCTAAATGTCAAATTATAGCCAAATCGGTCTGAAAATGTAGCTGAAAACGTCAAAATACCGTAAATCGGGGGGTACCGTTATATGGGGGCTATACCAAAACGTGGACCGATATATCCCATCTTCGAACTTGATCTTCCGACGGCTAAAAAAATGGTATTCCCCAATTTTCAGCGAAATCGGTCAACAAATGCGACCTGTATGTTGCGAACGGACGGACGGACGGACGGACGGACGGACATGCATAAATCGACTCAGAAAGTGATTCTATGTATATCCCTAGAAGGAACTATGGGTCTATCTCGCTTCCTTTTGTATGTTACATACAAATGCACTAACACATAATACCCCTTACCACATAGTGGTGTAGGGTATAAAAATATGTAACATGTCAAACCAACATAAAGGGTTAGACATTCATTCTACCATCCTTGTCGATGCTAATCCCTAAAATCTACAGCCCAAAACCAAAGGGGGTAATATTGTGGTGCTTGTAACGGGAATATAAATGAAGAGAAAATAGCCCAATGACACTTATTCCTATTGTCCTTGCACACAAAAATTGATTGAACACATTGTGTGAGCGTGTGTTTATGTGCATTGACCAACATCGATTTCCGCTGAAAATTACCCAATGAAGTGGCCGACATGGAAATTAATGCAAATGACAGTTATGATTACAATAACTTCTAAACGGCAATTCTCACACCATTGATTGACAATCGCCTATTTAACAATAGGAAACCGTAGCGTTAGGATATATCAAAAACAGTTTTCATAACTTGTTAAATATATTAGGGATATAACTGCAAAAATTACACACCAGTACTATGTTGGTCAACTTGGTGGTGCAAAGGAATTTGTATAACTTGTTTATTTATTATTTTTATTTTTAAATTTTTTATTTTAATGTTATGAACAAACATGCATAGGTATTAGGGTTATGACATTTCGACAATTTTTTTCAAAAATGATTCTGTAGCATGTATGAATGCACCATTGACTTTTGACTACTAATAACTAAAATAACGTTTATTCCATTGAAATATAAAAAAGTTCAAGCAGAAATCGATTTTGAAAACAAGTAAAAAAGCGTTAAGTTCATAAAATAATCTGAGCTGAAACGGAATAGTTATTTCCTTTTCTGTCCACAATTTTAGGCGGAGATATTTTTATTTTACCAAAATAAGGTAAAATGCATTTAAAAATGTCTTCAAGTGGTCGTCACCTTAACAAATAATCCCGTCAAAGTTGTAGCTAAAATCCTCAATACCGAAAATCGGTAGGTACCGTTACATGAGGAATACACCAAAACATAGGATCCTCAACTGACAAATTACAGGTAGTTCGGTTAAAAATTATAGCTAAAATCCTCAAAAGCCGAAAATCTGGAGGTACCGGTTAATGGGGGCTATACTAAAACGTGGACATATGCTGACAATTTTTGGAGAGGATGTTTTGTGACCACTGCGAACCCCAAACGTCAACTACAATTGGTTCGGTTAAAATCCTCAAAATACCGAAAATCGGGAGGTACCGATATAATTTCCATGCTAAAGTGATGTTTGTGATTAAAGTCTCCGGAATATTTCGGCTCAATAACGTAATGATTGCATATGCTTAATTAAATACCCATTAGCTCAAAAATCGAATATTGTATCAAATTGCTAGCTTCAGAGATTTACAAATTTGAGAGATATTGACCCAGTGGCATGCGTAAATTGGATAGGCTTACAGCGGAATATGCACCGACAATCTCCTTTGAATAAAACAATCTTCACCAAACGCCAATAAAGGAATATGCACGGGACAAAACTTCTTTTAAATAATTCGCCAGATTATTGATGATGAAGGACAACGGAAATTTAAGTAGAAGCTTATTCGGTCAAATGGAAAATTTATATTAATTTTCACAAAAAAACTTTTTTTAAATCTTATTTTAAAATTGTCGACCTTCCGTTTCAATAATATTTTCAGAATTGAATTTTCAATATTTCATGTGAAAACTTTTGAAAACTCAATTTTTATATTTTCAAACGAACTATGGTTTTTTCACATTTTCGGAACTTGTTACCTTTTACAAAGTGTAAGGAGGTACAGTGCCACAACCTGTCTATGGAAAAAAGACAATCGGATTCAAAAATATAGCGCTCTAGCTTAATTATTGTGGGTGCTAGAGTGATTACAACAGACGGACAGCCAGACATGACTATATCAACTCAGAATTTTATCCTGATCAAGAATATATACTTTATAGGGTCGCAAATGTATATTTCAATGCATTACAAAAGGAAAAGAAACTTAATATACCCTCTATACTATGGTGGAGGGTATAAAAATATATTTTTGAACAATTTAAAATTCACGTATTTTGTTTTGAATTAAATTTTATTTTCAATTATATATCTGCTTACAGCGACTTTGAATTGCCCATAATTCTGTAAATTCAAATTTTAAGATCGCCCGAATTTCCTTATAATTTAGATTTTATGTAATCTTATGTAGAAACTCATCACGCTTTAATACAGGGATATGAGGTTGTAAAAAAAACATTACCCTAATATGTAAACCCTAGCTAGTGCCCGCCGCATCGTTTGCGAAAAATTCGACAAAAAATCTACCAAAATGCTGAATATATTTTCACCTGTTCCACTTACAACATATTTTATCAAAATACAAAAAGGAATGCTACTTACGACAGCATAGGGTTTGCCGCTTTCTAAAAATATTAAAACAACAATGGGATTAAGCCAGACTGTTAAAAAAAAAAAAAACACAAAATTGTTTGTTTTATTTAAAGTTCAATGGAACAGTTACATTTATTTAATGAAATTGAGTATATGCTTTTTCTTGATCATCAATTACATAAATGTAAAGCAATCAACAACCAACATAAGTTTAAGTGCAAATGTATTATGTTCAGCCAATGCTTCAATCAAGGGCAAAAGATTTGCTGCTCATAATAATAGATACACATTAGTTATAATCGGAAATAATAAAATGATCAATTTTGGATGTGAAATGTTGTTGTAATTATCATAGTGAGCTATTAGCTGGAATTTTCGCATCTTACCCCAACCACTTTCCTTACAAAATTTAGAACAATGACAAACACAGCCTTCCCTGCCTTACCGCTTAAATTTTCTCCACTAATAAATTAGTTGGTTTAAAACAACAACAATGGGATTAAGACTGTTAAAAGAAAATTGCAACAGATATTCCAAGAAATCGCAACCACTGATTGAGAAACACTGGTACTGTAGTATGTGTGGTTCATTGCTGCAATAAGCAAACCAAAAATTTTTTGTTATGCTGCCTTCGTTGTAGATCAGCGACACATAACAGTGGAGAAGGCGTGTCTTGTTTTTCAAACAAGGTTGTTCGGGTTATATGTTCAAGAAGTTGTTTTTGTTGTTTTTTGTTCAAGAAGTTGTTTAAAACATAACTTCGGCGAACATCTATAACAGACCTTGTACATAGTTGCAAATAAATTCAAGGTTAAAGTTTAACTTTTGAGTTTTTTTACTATTTTTTATCAAAATATGAGTGTTTTTAAATCTTTTTACATATTAAAAATGGTCAAAACCCAATAGAATAATAATACTAAAAAAAAATATTGTTTATTTTTTCTTTTTCAACAAATGTAAAACTACTCACTCCTTCGTTTAAAAAACTCTTTAGACTTTCACAAAAATCATATAAAACCTCAAAATTTCCATTCTTATAAAACTGCTATAATTAATATGGGAAACGGTATGGATAAAACTCACAAACTTCAATAAATTTAAAAATGTGTTAAACAGGAGGAAATGGGCTGGTACAAAAGTATATATGGACTGAAAGAGGGCACTCTTGAGCTGTTCCCCTCTCTTTCGCGCTGTTCCCTAAATGTTCTACACCAAACAAAAATTAGTACATGAGGAAAATGAAATAGCTTACTTTGTGTAAACGCGATAATTTATAACATCGTTTCCTAAAGGCAATAATCCTACATACCTAACAAAAACCATGAACAGAATATCTTTTATAGTCTCCAGAAATTTGCAAAAATTAGGTATTTTCCAATGTGGGGAAAATTGTCATCTTTAGGAGCACACCACGCTCACACCTTCCAATATTTTGACCCATTTTTTTTTTATTTAATTAAATGTTCAATATAGGTCCAAGGCCCCATATAAACGTACGATATTCAGCATTTTGATTTTAGCCAAATTAGCCGATTTGGCTGTAGTTTTGCATTTTAAGTTCTGAGGGAACACCACACCTCCTTGCAAAAAATGTTCAATATAGGTCCACGTTTCGGTATAGCTCCCATATAAACGTACCACCCGATTTTCGGAATTTTGTCGATTTTACAGGCGTGGTGCAAGGGGAATAACTTACAGGGTGGCAGATGGTGGCAGCTGGATTTTTTTTTATCGTAAACTAGAGACTAAACTAGAGACGTGATTTTAAACAAATATGGACTTGCCCTTACGCGGTAACATTAGTAAAACTCAACATAAATTTATAGCAATCATATTAAAAATAGCACAAAAAGTCATTTACAAAGAATTTATTTTTAAGGAACTTAGAAAACGAATATTGAATTTGTTTTTTCCGTAAGAATATTGTCAATGCCATCAACTATAAGTCCCAATTTACATTAGGCGAGTTTACTTGCGGCAATTGTCAGTTTGTAGGTGAGAGAGGGTGCTGAGAGGCAAAGGGTTACCATATGCCTCACCTCTCTCTCATACAAAATTACAATTGCCGCAAGTAAACTCGCCCAATGTAAATTGGGACTAAGTTTCATTTTGGAAATTGTACACTTACCTAATTATACCCTACACAACTATGTGGAAAGGAAACCGCGAAATATTCGTCGGAGACCCCCAATGTGGTATCTTCATATCTCGACGAGATAAAGCGATTTTGAGGTGTGTGTCCGTCCGTCTGTCCATTATAATTGTAAATTCCAGGCCGCAATTATGGACCGATCGTCACGAAATTTTACATGGAGGTCGGGCTTAGATCACAATAGACACCTATTGTTATTGGTGATGATCGTGACATATTTAGCGGGTGATATGGACCAAAAACATAATTTTTATCCAATTTTGTAGTGGCTCTGTAGGTCGCAATAATAGTCTGATCAACGCGAAATAAGGTAAGTGTATATGCCAAAGAAGCAGCTTGCAATATGAGATGGCGATCAGATAATATTTAGAGGGTTAAATGGACAAAAACTTTTGTGTGAAAATTGTTAATATACAGCTTATATCTTTATGCCTAGAAGAGACATTCCGGGCAAATAAGCTACACTTAGAAGACGATCTCTTGACCTTTACATTGATGCCAATTATGTTGATTTACGTGCTCAGATAACAGAGTTACAGCCTAATATATCCAGTTATTTGTTTGTAGTGTAATCAGAAGCACGCTAGAGGTCGCAATTATAGCTCAATAGTTACGAAATTTTGCACGATATACGATTTTAGGTCGAAGAACATGCCTACAATTTTGAATGATGCTCTCATATTATCTAGTGGGTTAAATGGACTATTACTTTTGCATGAAAAATATAACAATTTTTTTGGTCCATATATTAATTCCAGGAGGGCATATACCGGCAAAGTAGCCTACATATGGAAAAATAACTACTGACATTTCATTTCCCCTGCTGCAAATTGCAATAATGTGTCTGCTAGATAACGGACCTACTGCCTAATATATAATGGGTTTTGTGTAGAGAACCACAATTTCCTCCCATATTACAAATAGTCTCTATCATGACAGAGAAATTTTCAGTTCAGTTGTTCAATTGGATTTTTATACAAATATTGCAGCATGGGGTCGCTTCGCCACCTCTCATATACCCTCAGCCTTTAGGATAAAGGGAATATATACAAAATACGAAATTCGTTTCAGACAATTTGGAGTCGATTTAGCCATGTCCGTTAATCTGTCTGGCACATTGCATTGTATATATATTTATTTATATTAGGTGCATTTCAAAAAGGAACCTGATATCTAAGGACAATTTAAAGATGTAGCAGGAGAAAATTTACAATTTTGGCATATTGTTTAGAAATGTATAATTTATATAATTGTTCCACAAATATCCCAGTAGGGAGAAGTGAGGCTTATCTTATATCAATGGATTCATGTTTTGTCAGTGATATGTGACGTAGTTTTTATCGCCGAATCCGAAAGGCGGGTCCTAAGTTGCCACTTATAGAGAAGTTTTTCATGGCTGAAATACTCAGGAAATATCGCCAACATTACTAAGGGGTATTATGCCGCCGTTGAAAATTTGATGTGGCCAGGCTTGGGAATCGAACCCGGACATTCAGCTTGCAAAGTGGTTGCACATAGCTAATTCCTAGAGGTTGTGGTGTAGGGTATCACATGGTCGGCCCCGTCCGACTATGCTCTTGCTTACTTGTTTTTTTATAATTTCACTCATAAGCTACGAATGCTTTGCGGATCTTTTTTTCGTTTTTAAGGTACTACATACAAATCTCAACTTCTTCGACTTAACTTGGCATATTACCGCAGTAAATTGGCAAAAATAATACTGGATAATAAAAATTTTATGTGTTTATAGAATATTTATTTCAATCGCAATCAAATTTGTAGACATAAATTTTTCGATTTTTGTCCACGGTCGGAACCACAGTGCACAGGCAAGTTTTGGGATCTTGACAATCAATACATGAAGTCAATTGTCCTGTCATGTCTAAACGCAGGGTAAGTTTCAATATAACTCGATAAGTCCCATACAGAAATTAACAATCGGAGACGAGAACACATTTAGGTTTTGGCCAGGAAAATCGATTTCAAAGCAACTGAGCGGCGGAGGATTCCCGCAAACAAAAGACAAGGGAACCGATGACATTCTATGGCCTGTCTTACCCCTTAGCGAACAATACCAACTTTTTTCCACTAAAAAATTAGTTGTTTTAAAATAACTACAGGCAGGTCAAGTTCAAAGATGGCTATATCGGTCTATGTTTTGAACTCCAGATTTCAGGAATTTTAACGTTTTTAGTTATATTTTCAGACCAAATTAGCTATAATTTAGTATTTACGATTCAAAATTGTGAACATAGTTTCAAGTTTTGGTATACACCCATAAAACGATACTGCCAGATTTTAGGTATGTTGACGTTTGTAGATAAATTTTCAGACCGAATCAGCTATTGTTTTGCATTAAGAGAGATTCAGCGATAGTCACTGGTTGCTCTTTTAAATCAGTCTTCGGTCAACGATCATGGAAGATCAGGGGGATCGTCAGTTTGGCAGCGCTTTCCTGCGAAAGGTTGTCATAGTGATTAACTGTCTGAACAGGAAATCGCAAGATTTTCTCGAGCGGACGGTGGATCGCTTTGGTGCACTGTGGGAAGGAGCTGATCTTGCCGCGGTCTCCTTATCCAAAATTCTGTCCAGGAAAATTCTTTCAGCCTGGGTTCCCCCACCTACTGTGGACAAAGAGCTCTTGCTGAAAATATTAAACTTGCAGAATTCCAACCAAGAATTCCACCTTGTAACGAGGACGGGGGGATGGTTGCAAGAGTGGCGGTTGACCCCCCTGGTGAAATGTATCTTAGAGAACGTGAGGGAAAACTGAACTTGGGTTCAGAATGGGTTCGGTTCAGTAAGAGTAGGGAAGCGGCAAAGGCTGCGCATCTTACAGATTAATCTGCATCACTGCAAAGCCGCTGCCGCAGAACTACTCTTGTCCCTTACGACCTCTAAAGTGGACATTGTCTTGGTCCAGGAGCCTTATAAGAATATGGTTTCTGGACTAAGCAATGCTAATTTCGATATCTTCGCCGCGCCCGAGTTGGACAAGGTGAGTACTTGTATAGTAGGTAAAAAGAGCTTAAATCTAATCTTTTTATCTAATTACAGCAACGGTTACAAGTGCACGGTCAGGCTGGAGCATGGTACGGGGATGGCCACAATATTATCCTCTGTATACATGCCTTTCGAAGATCCGGACCCACCTAACCTGGATGTCCGAAAGATGCTCGATGAGATGATGGGTACCTGCAACTTGATCCTGGGATGCGACGCAAACGCTCACCATTTCCAATGGGGTAGTAAGGACACCAATAAAAGGGATGAGTCTATATTCGATTTTATTTTAAGATATATAATCTACGAATATGTAATAGGGATAACTTTAAAATTCGAGACAGAGAGGTCATCGACCTAACCCTCTAGAATCTAGAAGACTCCGTCATCAGGAACTGGAGGGTATCTAAAGAATGTTCCTTCTCGGATCACATGAAGAAATTTTTCGAAGTCTCTTTTGAAGGAGGTCGCCAAACTCCTTATAGAAACCCAAGAATAACAAACTGGGGTAAATACTCGCAACTAACGAGTTCTCAACAGACTATCATTACTAACATAGACAGCTGAGGAACTTAATGGGACCGTAAATAATCTTACAGACGTTCTTCTCCGCTGCCATAAGGAATCCTGTCCACTAACCTACCCTGGAAAGAAATCCAGTCGGTGTGGTGGAACAAGGAACTTGGCGAACTTAGGAAAACACTAGACGACTGTACAACAGGGCGAATGAGACTAAGCTCGACATAGATTGGGACTTCTATAAAGTGAGTTTCAATAAATACAAGAGTGAAACCAAGCGAGCAAAGAAAAAATCTTGGGTAAATTTCTGTGAGTCGATAGAAGGAGTCAACGACGCAGCTAGTTTTCGGAGATTACTCTCCAAGTACCCTTAACCCATCGGGAGCATCAAGAAACAATATGGTGTGTGGACGGACTCTGGTACAGAGACTCTTAACCTCTTGGCAGGAACCCACTTCCCAGGCTGCAAGGATGCGGATACCGTCAACAGTGAGTGTGACGACTTTCAAATCCAAGCGACTGTGGATTCCGATTTGATTGGCAAAGTGGTTAACAGAAATAAGATTAAGTGTGCTGTCAACACAAACCATATAAATCACCTGGACCGGACGGTTTAACACCGACGATGCTTCAATTTGCTTCGCCACGTTTATTTCAGATCCTGGAGGAGATCTATAGGGCGTGTTTGACACCGTCGTGTGTACTGGGTCTGTGGAAAGAGTTAAAAGTTACTTACATTCCCAAAGCGGGAAAACCTAGTCACTCTGCACCAAAGGACTACAGACCCATTAGCCTATCATCCTTTCTCCTCAAGACTCTCGAAAGATTGATCGATCTGGAGATTAGCAACTCGCAGCATGCCTATAGCAAAGGCAAATCTGTGGAATCTGCACTGTATGAGATGGCAAGTTACATTGAGAGGAACATGGAAACCCCTAACATGTTGGATAAATAAAATCCTAAAAAGCAGAATAATAAATTCAAATATCGGGGAGACAAAAATTAGGAAAACAGTAACTAGAGGCAACCCCCAGGGTGGAGTGCCCTCACCGTTACTGTGGCTACTCGTAATATATAATATTATGACGGAACTGGTTAATCAAGGTATCAAAGTTGTTGCCTATGCGGACTACGTAGTGCTATTAATTTCCGGTAAGTTCCCGTCCACCATTTCGGGTCTGTCAATTTCGAACTTTATTCATGCAAGAATTCTATTGGGAAAAGTTGGGATCTAAACCCATCGATTATACTCTGGTTGTATAACCCCGTGGTGAGGCCCATCTTATCCTATGGATATCTTGTCTGGCGGCGCTCCATGCGCCAAAAATCGACATCCAGCAAAATAGACAAGGTGAAAAGAGCAGTCTCGATCCTTATAACTGGAGCCAGCAGGAGCACACCCCAAGCTGATCTGAACGCAATGCTGAACTTAATGCCTCTGGACCTCAGCATTAAGTGTCAGACAACTCGTAATGCCCTAAGGCTGCATAAACAGAATCTCTGGCGCGATTGTGCCTATGGGCATGGATGTATCCTGAATGAGTCAGTCATCAATGTGAACCAACGTGGAAAACTAAGCAACTATAGATTTGATATAGATGTCGTTATCCCTAGTAGTGTCGAGTGGAGCTTAATGACGAATAATGCATCTGAAAAAGGAACGCCGACGACTCGAACCCACACACCCACCACTATGTAACATGACACGTTTCGCCTTTGGTAAAGGCTCCTCAGACATATCGGATGTGGGACGGCTTCGCTATCATCTAACTTTTATTCTTTCAAATACAATTTGTTTTTTACAATGCTTAATATTTTTTCAGTTAATTTGGCATTTAAAATTTGTGGAAATAAGTCTATATTTTGGTGCAGGCCCCATATAACCATTACACCCGATTTCAGTTATGTTGAAGATTTTACCTAGCTTATCTCCCTAAATTTGCTGTAATTTCAAATTACAAAGTTGTCAACAAACAAACGTCTTCACCAAAACTCGTAGACATAGGTCCCCGTTTCTGTAAATCGCCTATAAGCCGGTACAGACCAATTTTAGGTGTTTTGATGTTATATCAAAATTTTCGGCCTAAGTCACCTGTAATTAGGTATTTAGGCTTCCCAATGGTCAGTAAACGTGTCCCTCAAAAGTTGTGGACATAGGTCAACGCTTTGGAATGTCGCACATAAAATGACAACTGCCGATTTAAAGTATTTATATGTCATTTTAGATTTATGCGGCAAAAACATAGTCTTCGCTGGAGGTATAATATATTCCTCAGCGTATGTAAAAATACTTTAAATAACATTTCCAATCGTTTCGTTTCGTATTTTCCATAAGAACAATACAAAACGAAACATAACCCACGTTGGCCGAGCTCGCTGTTTAGTTTTGTTTTGTTTACGTTCGTGAGTGGGAACAAAACGAAAAGCGAAAAGTACTCAACTCCACAAGAGCAGATAGAAAACGGAATAGTACTAAACACATGTGAATAAATCAAAAACGTTTGGTGGCTGATAAAATTCACTGTGGTATGCTGATTGGTGGTTGATAAAATTCACTGTGGTATGCTGATGCTAACTTATAGGGTTGTTCAGCAATCACATGTGTGTGTGTGTCTGAGTGTGTCATTGACAATACACACGGCAAACGTTTCCCAAAAATACTTTTTGTATCGGAGGTGAATGAAACAACTCGGCAAAGCATAGCCGAAGTTACATTTCAGCAATCGTACTGTTTCTATCTTTTTACATTGAAAAGTTTGTGTTTTTGTTTTGGTTGTGAGAATGAAACGATTCAGAGAAGCTGAAAAGTTTGTGGCTTTGTGTGATTGGTACGGGAATCGTTTTGTTTTTTTCCGTTCATTGATATTCCTACAGGAAATTGTCGGTACATAGAACATAAATATCGATATTTTAGGAGTCTGCGAAACATGGTGGCCCGACAGTGGAGACTTTGTTTCTGAAAATGTTTTATTCAGGAAATGTGAATAAAAATCACAGGAACGGCGTTGGAATTATTGTTAAAACACATATAGCAAAATGTATTACAGGCTATATTCCCAAATCGGACAAAAAAACGCTTATACAGTTGGAAGCAAGACCACTAAAAATAAATAAACATGGCCTAGGAGAGAGGAATGAAAGAGGCAACAGAATAATCCAGTTCCGTCAGGAACATAACATGAAAATTACACTGTACAACACAAAAAATAATTACAAGATAATTCGGCCAGATTATGAAAGAGGACCGAAAAAAAGAGGACACGTGTATCGGCGTTTTGAAAGTTTACGTCGGAAAGTAAACTAAATAGGCGTGGCAAGTTCCGCCCATTTCTACAGGTTTTGAAATATTAGACATCAGAGTCCTTGGAATCCGTGAATTTTAGGTATAAAGTGTCTTTGGCAATATTACAGACAACAATGCGGGGTATCTTCTTATGGAAAAAATTAACCCTCAAGCGAGTCACTAAATGGGTCTTTTTGGTCCCTTTTTTCAAAAACGTTTAAAAACTCATTTAAAATGTGTTCGTATCAGATCAAAATATTCTACAAAATTATTTGTCATAATATTTTACTATAGGTCCCCGAATACACCAAAATCGTCAATTTTGTCAGAGCAGGAGTAGCTGCCATCATTATAGTATTTAGGACCATGCCAAAATCATGGCATCATAAAACTAAATTTCATGTTACTTTTATGCATCAACTCGAAAAAAACAAAGAAAATGTATTCAAAAAATATTTGGGTGTTTTGTTGGCAAGTTTGATGTATTTATTTTCTTGATATATATTGTAAATATATATCAATAATATTCGGCGACTTATACTGAAATTTGATGGAGAATATTTTTGTTTTTGACGTCTTCTATCTAGAACAAAGATTTGTGGCACAAAACATAATATGTAAACTCAAATAAAGTACAACATTAACCCTAAAAGGTGATTTTACTTTTGACAGATTCCTGGCGTTTAGGTACGATTTAGAGTTTCTGTGTATTCGGGAACCTACAGTAAAATTTTATGACAAATAATTTTGTGGAATATTTTGATCTGCTACGATCACATTTTAAATCAGTTTTTAAACGTTTTTGAAAAAACGGACCAAAGAGACCCGATTAGTGACTCGCATGAGGGTTAATTTTTGATCTGATACGATCACATTTTAAATGAGTTTTTAAACGTTTTTGAAAAAACGGACCAAAAAGACCCGATTAGTGACTCGCATGAGGGTTAATTTTTTCCATAAAAAGACAACCCGCATTGTTGTCAGTAATATTGCCAAAGACACTTTATACCTAAAATGCACGGATTCCAAGGAATCTGATGTCGAATATTTCAAAACCTGTAGAAATGGGCGGAACTTGCCACGCCTATTTAGGTTACTTTCCGACGTAAACTTTCAAAACGCCGATACACGTATCTTCTTTTTTTCGGTCCTCTCTCATAATCTGTGAGGGGTTTCTTGTAATTTGAAAAAAATCAATTTTGTTGTACAGTGTTACAAACACAATGTTCTGCCTGTATACCTGGGAGTCATCCCAGGAGAGACCAACAAACAAAGTAAGGAATCAAATGGAATATATATTGATTAACAAACGCTATTATTTTTTTGTAACAAAAACCTTCACGTATCCAAGAGCGGACGTCCCATCCGATCATGTATTACTAATAGGGTGTCCAAAACCGAAACCGGTTAACCGGTTTTGAGTTACAAAACCGAAACCGGTTTTCGCCAAAAACGTCATTTTCGGTTAACCGAAAAAACCGGTTATTTGTGTCGGTTAACCGGTTTTAAGAAAGTAGTAATATTTTTAAAGTTTCATTACAATTGTATTCTTGAAAGTAAACTAAACTTAACTAAGAAAAGGTACGGCTAAATTATAAATGTCAGATACCTTTTAATGTCAGATACCTAAGAACTTGTCGAATTTAAGGTTGTAAAGGGTAACGATAACAAAGTACATTTTGATTCCGGCACGATAATTTGAGGTTCTCACTGCAAGAAGGAGAATCCAGACTTAATAAAATGTAAATTTAATTCCTTTGTTACACAATCGTCTTACTATTCTTAGAGCACAATTTCTGACTTATGTTTGCTGTCTCCACTTTAAGGTTGAATGTTAAATAACAAGGATATTATCAGATAATTATATTATAAAGAATTAGTTATACTTAATTTACCCCTTGCCGCACATTTTTAATCAAATAGTTATCAATTATGAGCAATTTTGTACCTATTTTACAAAACCGGTTTAAACCGGTTAACCGGTTTTGAAAATTTTTGAAAACCGAAAACCGGTTTTTGAAAAAACTGAAAATTTCGGTTAACCGAAAACCGTTTTGTTTGGAAAAAACCGGTTTTTTGGACACCCTAATTACTAATGACAAAGTTACAAACAAAGCTAAGGACAAATATGAAGAGAAAAATACGTAAGAAAATGAACATTGAGAAACTTAGTGAGCCAACACACAGTGGATCCACCCATTGGCCAAAAATAAAAAAATGAATGTCAAAATTTTAGTACAACATCTGACAACTCTGGCAACTCTGACAGCTATGACATGGACCTTTTTAAAAATATATTAATTTTTGTTTCATTTGAACGCGATCTTCTTAAGAATAGCTTCAAAAGTCGGAACATTCGACTAATATTTTTTGTTGTAAGTACAACCTATATTTTAAGTGCAAGTAAATATATTCAAAATATCGCGAAACTAATACGTATAGCAACATATTATAGTGGATTTTGAAGGAGAAGGTAATAGCTTAATTTTCATTAAAAAATTGTGTTTTAGCGTGTTGTGGAATTCTAGTTAGCTGCATATTTTCTTAGTGTATTTTGTAATGTCAATTCGATCATATACTTAAATTTGGCGTAAGGTTTTATTCATGATGCCCACCAGTGCCCACCTCGGGAATAATTTTCCAAAGTTGGTCATGGGTTAAAGATTATTCAGTATTAAAATCAGCTGCTATGGATATATTAGCGAATAACTCTGTTATCTGACCACGTACATCAACATAATTGGCATCAGTGGCAAGATGAAGAACTCTTTTTCCAAATTTGTCTTACGTTGGCGGTACGTGCCTTCTAGGAAGAACGCTATAAGATCTATATTAAAAAATTTACCAATTTTCAGACAAAAATGTTGATTTTTTTTAATCCGCCAAATTGGTTGGATTTTATGTTGTTTTGGAGATTGTTTTGTTTTCCCAAGCCTATTTTTGCATCATAAGATAATCGGGACCTTTGTTCATGTCATTTTGAATTAACAGTATAAAATAATTCTTCCCGTATATCCCCTCCAGAGGGGAAAGGGGGGAGAATGTTAAGCTCATGGTTTCTCAAAACACTCTTCGCAGCAGCACAAAGCTGTACCCGGCGCATTGGCTTGATTTTTACACTCTAAATATGTTTGGCCACTTTCTCCATACAAGTGAACCCACTGTGCAACAGTAAAAACAAAAATGAAAGTCCTCATAAGGCAAGAATTTAGTAAAATTGAATAAATAGACAGCGAAAACAAATGGAAATCGGTAAAACAATCATTAAAATCAATCGCAGATAATAATTCAGGAAGTATGGCAATAAAGCGAAAGAATGAATGGATGACCACGGAAATACTGGGATAATGGAAGAATGTCGGAAATATAAGAACTCCAACTATGAGCTATACTATGAATTAAATAAAGAAGTACAATTCGCAATTAGGGCCGCGAAATATGACCACCTTAACAAACAATGCCAGGAGATCGAAAGATTTTAACCTCCACAAAAAAATGAAGGAAATTTCTGGAATATACCGTAAATCTTTGCCAAAAGTGCTATACAACAGTAATGATGAATCTATTTTCGAAGTTATATGGCAGAGTTACATAAGTTATCTATTTACAGATGAAAACAGATCAAAATACGAAGTAATGGAACAAGAACCACAAGTAGGAACTCCGATCACTGAGGAAGAAACTGAAGCAGCCATTAAGTCTCTTAAAGAGAAGAAAACATGTGGTCCTGATGAAATTTCTGTCGAAATTCTTAAATTGATAGATGACGATAATATTAACATACTTGTAAAACTGTTTAATTGCATAAACGATGCTGGTAAATATCCGCAGGATTTGCTTAAATCTACATTTATAGCGATTCCTAACAAAGGTCATCCAAAAATCTGCAAGGACTATAGACTCATTAGTCATATGAGCCATGTCCTCAAAATATTTTTAAAAATAATTTATGGCAGGATATACAAAAAGTGCGAGAATGTTATGGAGGCCTCCCAATTCGGCTTCAAAGAAGGAATGGGAACACGTGAAGCGCTTTTTGCACTACAAGTTCTTCTTCAAAAATGTAAAAATGCTTAAAAGCGTGTTTTTATGTATATATTTTATAGATTACCAAAAAGCATTTGATACAAACACGACAAACTCATAAAAAACCTCTCGTCTCGTATTGGCAACAAACAGCACAAGTTGATGTTGAAGTAGAACTGACTACAGATATACCAATATCAAAAGGTGTTCGACAGGGGTGTATATTGTCACCCTTACTATTTAATGTATACTCGGAGAGAATATTTAAGGAGTCGCTAAAAGATGTTCAGGAAGGAATATTTGTAAATGGCACATTCCTCAACAACATAAGATATGCCGATGATACCACAATATTAGCCGACATCATGTCAGGACGTGTGCCACCGTTGTGCAGTGGTATGCACACCCGCCTTACACGTAAAGGTCGTGGGTTCGATTCCGAGGCCAGGCAACATCAAATTTTCAACGGTGGCAAAATACCCCTCAGTGATGTTGGCGACATTTCCTGAGTATTTCAGCCATGTAAAACTTCTCTACAATTGGTGTCTTAGGACACGCCGTTCGGACTCGGCAATAAACAGTAGGTCCCATATCATTAAGCTAATATGAATCGGGGTGCACTCATTGATATGAGAGAAGTCTCCCTTGTCCCATCTGGGATGTTTGTGGAACAATTATTATTATTATTATTTTGAAATGAATGAATTGGTTCATATTTTGCAAAATAGAATAGACATATATCCTATGTTTATGTTTCATTCAAAAAACAAACCTGTTTTTATTGCTTTATGAATTAGATTCATAAAATGCAAAAATCTGAATTCTTGACCTTTCCAATAGTGACAATATATGTATGATCTATAGTTCGATCACAGTTCACCATTACATACCGCAAGTTACGCAAGTGGGCAAAGTTTTTAAGGAAAATAATTACATTTATTCCAATTTTAAAAGGTCTAATAAGCCCAAAAATAAACTGAAGTGCGAGGGTACAGCTTGGTTGTGAAGAGAGAGCTTTACAACTGTGTAATTTAATGTCATAATACCTTCACAGACAAACCCTATGTGGGCATTTCGTCCATAGCACAGCGAAATATAGACGAAAATATATAGTAGAACACCAAATATACAGAAGTTTCCCTTAGCTGATACAATAAAAAATCTAATTATATGAGCAAGATGCCCTAACATAGTCCAGGTAATAAAAAACATTTCAGTTTTATCCTTCACCTATTTCAAATACGTTAAACAAATATTGCATTTCTGTGCGTAAAAAGTCTTTTGTTGAATCGTGCAAATCGATATATTTGACATTCCAACATGTCCTGTTTCCTTTTACTCCTGTACAAATATTTGTTCAATGTGAGTAGACCACAATGTGCTATTAATTTAGATCCAAACTGAACCAAATGAAATCCCCAATAACGTCATTGCCAATATTTGACCACACATACATGTAATCTCACATGCTTCCAACTAAAGCTGTGGTGGTATTGGTCTGTACATTTGAACATCATTATTCACAACTATAATTGACCCAGCTGATGTTGTGGATGAGAGCATACCCAGATTAAGGCAATAACTAACTGCATTTATTAGTAGCTGCACCTTCTGAATTTTATTCCACATAATCGAAAGTTATTATTGTTTAATTCAATTGCATTTCTCTGTAGTTGTCCGTAATCGATTACGAATATTGATATTGCAATCTGGTATTGAACAGTTTGCCATTCCATACCTATTGTCAAGTTGATTTCATTTTCTTCATAATGTCGGAAAAGTTTTATCAATGTGAACATTGAAATATTTTAAATGTCAGACAAGAGAATGAATGACCAATCGAATATGCTGAATAAATGTCATTCTAGTTTTGTTATTGGGAACCTAAAGGGTATATTGATGAAAATTGATTTGTTATTGGATTGCATTACCTCAGGCAAAATTCGTGACAACCACAACAAATGAAGTAAATTTAAATTTAAAATGTTGATGTAATAATGTTTTTACATAGACCCAGATAGCATTTAGAAGACTGTTTTTTCAAAAATCACATTGAGGAGTCTTTTTAGAGTCCTTTTGGTGATCAAAAATTGATTAAGTCGCTTGTGTGATCAGAAAGGGACTCGAAAGTGACTCCCTGTAATGATTAAAAAGAGTTCAATTTAAAATACAACAACAAATGTGTAGCAATCACAAATAAATCATTGAGGTGTTTAAAATGTGACAATTTTTTGTTATTTATTGTCACATTTTGATCATCTGGAAGATTGAAAAATGCTTAATCAAAAAAGGGTCATACAGGTGTTTGAAAAGTGATTATAATTATGTATACTCTGATCATATTTTGAACAGTTAGGTGATTAAAAACTGATTGCTTTGTTTTATTTTTATTTGGTTGTAAATAAAAAAATAAAATTCTCATATACACTTTCTACAAAATTTTGATATAAATGTAACGTATAATATTAAAGGTACAGACAAACACAACACAACAGGTTTTGCCAAGTGAAATGAAGAAGCAGTATACTAACCACCAAGCAACATAAATGACTCCCTAAAGACTCATAAATGATTATAAACATGACTCTAAAAAGACTCGAAAAAGGGTCCGAAATTAATCAACAAAACACCAATAAATGATTGAAATACGACTCGAAAAAGACTCATTTGTGATTTGTTTAGAAGAGTCGCCTGAGGTTATGTTTTCCTACCGACAAAGGAGTCATTTATGATCAGAAAATGAGCTCATATTCTAGCTTTTTAATCGTGCAGTCGGATCAAAAAAGACTCGAATTTGATTAAAATTTTCAAAAAATGCTGACTGGGAGATTGCATTATTCGTATAAAAACATGTATGTATGTATTTTATGCCATTCTCTGTAAAATATAAAAGTTAAATATAAATATCTTTTCATTTCAATTCAAGAGCGTCATTATGATTCTTATAATTCTTTTACATTTAGAAATATTTAGTATATACATACAAGCTGATTACATTAAAATGAACGACTAAGGTTACATATAAATGAATGACCTTTAATGGCTTTAACTTATAATATTGACGTAGGGGATGAAATATATCAAGCAAGGGCCGTGACCGGCTTTGACATAATAAAGCTTAGGACTTATCTAGGTACCAACTGAACACTGACCTCTCCGTGGTGTCACCTGGAGAGCTGCCGCGCGTTCCCCCATAAGAACGATAAAAACTTGGGTTGGGAGCTCAATTCCCCTTTAAAAATCAACTTGCTATGAAAAAGCAAAGTCCTCTAAATTTTACGACCGCCAAACGGCAAACGTTTTAAGGGCCTTGATCAGCGAATATGCAACTGGAATGCCCAGACTATTTAGAATGTAGGTGCGGTTTGCGTACTGGCGGATGTACTTGGTAAGTACAAAACTGATATAATAGTCTTAAAGGAAGTGCTATGAAGTCGGGCAGACAATTACGCAATAGTGTTAGATTTATGGAGGTTTAAAAACCTGGTTTACAGATCCACTCCGATGAATGGTTCTTTAAAATCGGTTTCATATGTCCCCATGTACCAAGGATTTATTCTAAGAGCGCTTAGAGAAAGCATATGACCGCTTCCCTGGCCACATTCCGATTTTGCAGCGGCAAAAAATATGGAAAACAAAAACAGATGGCAAAGCCAGAAACCAACTTTATTAAGTTGTGATAGAAGGAAGATACTCTTCTAGTATGTTTCGCGGAGCCAAGATCGATTCGGACAATTTCCTTGTAGCAGCCAAGGTACGCACTCGCCTTGATGTCGCCTTGTACAGAGGCTGCAAACAAAACCGATATCACAAGCCTCCACTCAACATACCAACATGCTGAAAGACGGCACTCATTGTACCGACAATGTGGACGCGCAATAGCCCACTATCATTAAACTGCCGCAAAATCTATAATATGAAAGCATATCCATCCGTCCGTTCGCTTCGACTGAAAATTGGGGGAGATAGATACCATAGGAAGAACCCTATTGTTTTTGGTGAGAATCGGTTCAGGGGCCTAATTCTCGCATACGTGGTCGACTTATTTCGATTGATATTTTCAGAATTTGGATTACGGCATCCGTTATCGAATACACTTTTGTGTGGAATCATATACTAATGACTTTTTCCAATAAAATGAGTAGGAAAAAAATAGACAAAAAGGGGGTGTTTCTTAAAAATGAAAAAATATCTTTTCCAATGCCAGAAAGCGATTTTTATATTTTTACATCGTGGAATTTATTTCGGGTCACTATTAATTTTATTTTTTCACAATTTTATATAATTTGATGCAATTTTCATGTTTTCATTTCTTTTTACGAGAAACAAAAACATATTTGTTTGTATTTTTTGTGTTTACCATTGCTCCGTTCCAGAACCTGCAAGAATCTACTATTTTTTACTACGATAACAATTTTTCCTTTATGTTATCGGAAAAAATAGTAAAAATTAGTAGATTCTTGCAGTTCTGAAACAGACCTCATATGTTTTCACCGTTCGATAACCGTATGTATCCATAACTTTTTTAAATAATTTTGATCGTATAAGGGAATCCAAAAATTTCGATCGTTCGTAATTTGTCTTTGAACAAAAACTCGCTCGATAACGGATGCGAGAATTAGGCCCCAGATTATTTCGATGAAATTTGAAATGTTTCGGGGAATTCGGTCCAGAAATAAGTTTGCCAAGCAACGGTCCTGACAGACTTTAACATGACAAAGCCAAGTATTTATTTTTGTCCCTCTTTCATCCCAAGTGGACACTCACCTACCCGTGGTATCACCTGGGGAGCTGCCTTTAACACCCGTTAAAGGTAGTGAGATAACATGAGCCGCGCGTTCTCCCATAAGAACGTTAAAACATTGGGTTGGGCGTTGGGCTAACCCATCCCACCAAAATGCAACATACTATGAAAGCACAAAGAAAGGCAAACCCGATTTATGATGACAACCCCCGCAAACCTTTTAAGGACCATAATCTGCGAATCTGTACCAAAGATATATGTATTTTACGAGTGCACAGTGGATCCAATTGTATAGAGAAAGTGGCCAGAACTATTTAGAGTGTAAAAATCAATCCAATGCGCCAGTTACAGCTTTGTGCTGCTGCGAACAGTGTTTTAAGAAACCACGAGCGTAGCATTCTCCCCCCTTTGTCCTCTGGAGGGGGTATACGGTAAAAATTGTTTTATGCAGTTAATACAAAATGACATGAACAAAGGTCCCGATTATCTCATGATGCAAAAATAGGCGTCTCCAAAACAACATAAAATCCAACCAATTTATCGGATTAAAAATCAACATTTTTGTCTGAAAATTGCTCGGAAGGCACGTACCGCCAACGTAAGACAAATTTGGAAGAAGATTTCTTTATCGTGCCACTGATGCCAATTATGTTAATGTACGTGGTCAGATAACAGAGTTATACGCTAATATATCCATAGAAACCCTATTCAAGGGCAGCTTTAGTGAGCGACCCACCATTTATAGTCTGGCACTAGATGGCAGCTGATTTTAATACTGAATAATCTTAAACCCATGACCTAAAAAAATATGCAGCTAACATGAATTTCACAACACGCTATAACACTATTTTTTAATGAAAATTAAGCTATTACCTCCCCCTTCAAAATCCACTATAATATTTTGCTATACGTATTAGTTTCGCGATATTTTGAATATATTTACTTGAACTTAAAATATAGGTTGTACTCACAACAAAAAATATTACTCAAATGTGAATGAAACAAAAACTAACATATATTTAAAAAGGTCCATGTCATAGCTGTCAGAGGTGCCAGATTTTGTACCAAAATTTTGACATTCATTTTTTTATTTTTGGCCCAACAGTCGGGAAATTCAGTCCCCACAATGAAAAATCTGACAATGGAATGAGGCCGATAAGCTTCACCGGGCCAAAAACATAACACTTAGCAATACCAAATTGAAGAATCTCGACATTCAAAAGTGTACTCAGAATCTCGACATTCAAGTGTAACCAGCCCAAAAACAAAACATTAAATTGATCACGTTGTTATTGATGGAAGACATTCATCGATCATGTTGGATATACGATCGTTCCGAGGAGCAAACATAGACTCGGACCACCACCATGTTACAGCAAAGGTTACGTAACAGATTAAATCTTGCAAATAAAATACGAACGGACACAACACGGATGTTACACAGCAGATAGCCACAGAATATTCCACACAACAGAGCCCTTTGCTTAATGAAAGCCCTCCTCGTTCCGATAACATAACAACACAGTAGCAGAGTACTGCCCGCTCCATGTAAAGAGCCGCAAAATCCATACTTGAATACTAGAGACCTCCACGTATTGAGCTCGATCTACCATATTTAATATTTCCCATAAGGAGACCTTCCACAAGCTCACCTTTTATATAATATTTTATTATTTATAATATTTTATTATTTTATCTACATACATATGTATGTATTTAGCTGAAATAATTCCATGTTTAAACAATTCCATATTTTAAATTAATTTAATTTTATTTTTTCTAATTTCTGTCCGTTCTACTACGAACAGAAACTAGAAAAAATACAATTAAATTAAACAGTAATCATTATCGATTATTTAGAATGAATGTCGGAAAATGCAACCACTGATGAGCAAAATCCAGTTCAATTATACTTTTGTATAATGTTTATGGAAACACTACCGAACTTGAAACAAACACACTTAACCGCAGCTTAATTTGAATATATGGATGTAAGGTAGCATTTACGTGTGGTCACAAAATTGTGCTCCACTGCAATATTACAAAATGCAGTTCGGTATTACACATGGTTTACAACGAAACAAAAATTATATCCGTTTCCGGTAAAATTTGTCCAGTAATGCATTTACGACGCACTGGCCTGTAGACATACAAATCTACTCGTACGTCTACACTAAACAGAAGTGGTTTCAATGTTTATGTCATGAACAGACACATGTTTTTGCACAATTTAGCAAAGACTTTTACCCACACACACTCATGTATTCCTTTTGAAAGAACATAACACAATTTGGTTGGTTTGCGAAACTGTGATTAGCACACTGGCCAGTTTGAACTCAAAAATAAGTGATAAAATGTTGTAAGTTCATCTGGGACTGAAACCTATGCTAATAGCAAGATTCGTGCTATTTAAAAATATAAACATTGAGTCGGGCGGATCCGTTATAAATGGCCTACACAAACAGGTGGACCTATATAATATATTGACGGCTTTTTTGCAAACAAAATGCTAACTTTATATTCGGAGGCAAAATGTGCTAAAAACCCCTAACCGTAGGATTACATGGCATAGAGTTACCCTCCGTAATGTATTCAAACTAGGGATATAAACTCCTACACTTCTGCTTAATTTTAAATTAAGGAATATTTCGCATAAAACTATCTCCGCTTAAACATAACCACGGAGAATTGTGCCTAGTGCACACACCACCCACCTTTTATATTGTTCTATGTGGTATCTCAGTGGTAATATTTATTAATATGTTTCGAGGGCTCTTCTATCCTCTGATGATGTTGGTGATTATTTTGAAATTTTTCAATAAACAAATTTTTACAATAAGAACATTATTTGTAAAGAGATAAAAAAGTTGAAAATTAAAAAAAAAACTATTTTGGAGGAAAGTTTCAAAATTTGCAATATTGATTGAACGGTTTGCTACACACCTATAATTCACAAACGCCCATAAAAAACTCCGCCGAAGCTAGTTGCAAGTCCGATTACGAAAGGAGAAGGGATCTTGTCAAATCGTGAAAACCTAAAAAACCCATAAAATGTCAACTTGAATCGGGATTTATTTAAAGAGCGCTCCTGCAATTTTTTTGTTTTTTTGATTTTTCTCATCTATGAACATTGTAGTTTCAGAATCCGCAAAAACTTCCCAAGTGTAAGCACCTTCCATTTAAAATTGCTTCAAGAGCACCGAGTAGTCCTCAGTCGGCCTATCAGGCGTACCTAATGCTAAGAGGGGACTTAATATCAGTGAAATTCCCACTTCAAGAACAGGAGGAACCCCGATCGAGGCCCCTAAGATGGCGTTAAAGGAGAGGACTGTAGCCAAATTAACTGAGACGATTTTATTTGGCTCCTTATCCTCATCATTAAAACCCCTCATCAGGATGATGGAGGTAAGACAATTGATGGGCACAGGAAAACGTTAGGAGCAGACGGAGCTATGGTGGATCTGACATCGTCAAAGATCGCTAGTCCTCAGTCGGCCAATCCGATATCTCGACCAGTGGTTGTGAAGAGAATAAGGTCGTCTGAGGAAAAGCAAACCTCTGCGAAGAAGTTGACACTGCCAAGCCTGCCCATTCGTCTGTTTCGTATGCCTCGGTGTCGAAGAGAGTTAGTGAGAAGATCGCTACTGGTGAGATCAAAATAAGAAGCCAAGGTGGTGGATCTAAACTTCTGCCTAGGAAGCAGCAAGAGCTTAGCTTTGTGCAGATAACCGAGCTGATAATTTTGGGTGTGATGCAAATGCGGAAGCACTGACACAAATGTCAAAGGTAAGTCCATACTGACTTAAGTAAGGGGGAAGTAATTGATAAAACCCTCACCAACATGGACGACTCAGATATAAAGAATTGAAGCGTATGTGAAATGTGTTCATTCTCGAATCAAAGGATGGTACTCATCCAAATCTCTATACTTTTAGTAATACAGAGCCCCATAGAAATTTCCGAAGAACGATACTCAGAAAAAATTCGGATCCGTTAGTCATTATGTAACCCATTACAAAGTAATGTAAACAAAAATAACTACTTAAATTACTCCTTATTAAGTTATGAGTACGGCGACATAGAGCTAGTGTATCCGACTATAAATCAGAGTGTTGTGTATCCAACGCTCACCGCCGGCCGGGCACCTTTTGTTAAAAAAAAAACAATGAACGCTTGGTGGTGCACATGTAAACATTGCAACCACCCTTAATGTTCGTGAACGTGGCCTAGTATGTAGTGTGTTCGGCTATAAAGCAGAAGTTTGTGTGTTCAAATCCAGTAACGGGCGAAATAACCCAGCAAACCAAACAGTTTTCAAAAGTATAAATCAGAAAACCCAAAAAAACCCTTAAAATTTGACCTTTGACCCCGAATAACTTTTGTGCACACATGGGATCGATGAGGACTTTTAGGACATGATGTGGTTGGACACGTTGAAAAGAATATAGGGGGCGCCTTCAATAATACAAGCTTGAATACATCCATAACGCTGTCCTACTCGTAGTGGAATAGATCGACGATGCTGAAAAACGTAGGATCAAAAAAGTAAATAAGTAGGATCGAATGGTTTGGTCCGATAAAATTTTTTGAGCTATATACTCATTTTGAATTACTTCTTTATGGTATGTCATTTCATTATCAGATAATAAAGGTTCGCGGAATTCTGTAATGAATATAAAGGTCTTGAGGCTTTAAAAAATTACAAGTTCAATATTGTGCGGATTAGAGGTACATTAAATGAAATGTCCATTGGACAAAATGGCCAACATATCCAGGGTTTTCCGTATATCTAGAAAACCAATTAGAATATTGTTTTACTGCTTTAATCAAAATTTTGTATTCCTCTTTTAGATCAACTTGTTGCTAAATAGTAGGGGCATATCTGCTATAAGTAGCATACCGAAGTAACATACATACATGAAAACAACCCTAAACGAAATTAATGCTCAAACATTGGTTATATGGTATTTAAAATCTGCTGTAATTTATATTGTATGTTGTACCCTCAGGCTTTAGGCTAACGATAAAAATGTACCTAATCGAAACAATCGTCTTATGTTTCGACGAAACCCCCTTCAAACAATTTGGAGTCGATTTAGCACAGTTCGTCCGCCTGTCTGGCTAGAGCGAAAGGTAACTCTTGAACAGATCAACATGATCAACAGATTTGGACCAAATTTTGGATCTCGCAATATTTTGTCCCAACTTTAAGACATATCGGTCCACTCCTTCCGGCACTTCCCCCACAAGACTTCAAAATATTTCCCTAAAATGGTGCGCACAATAACTCGATTTTGTCGAGACATAGATTAGGATCGAATATGGATCCCTCAGGCACCTCCAATACAAAATTTCAATTATCCGATTTCACCGCAACTTTGAACGTCCTAAAATTACTTCCAGACATATATCACGTACCAAGAGGGTCCATATGGGACAACATCTCCATATACCTCCCTCATAAAAGTTCATCACAAATGCAGTTAAGGGGCTGTGCGAGGTTCCATTGGACATTTTGAACAATGGTAATCCTTGCGGTCTTGTTTACAGCGATATTCTATTTTTCGTGGGTAAGTTCATGGTTATGACAGCAATAGTCCAAAAGCTCTAAATCTTACGGTGTCCAACTAAAATGACGGCTTGAAACCATATTTATGAAAAGGATTGACTTTAAAAATTAGGTCCAATTCCATACTTCATTATGGAAGTGGACAAAATGTTGGTACATCGGTCCATTCTTTCAGGTATATTCTGTACAAAAGTGTCAACATTGTCAACATGTTTCGATATTTTTGTCGGAAAGTTTATATGTCCAAAAAAGACCAATAAATTCTGAAATTCCCTGACTACACAATATTTAGGTAAAATATTTTGGTTATGTAGCCTTTTTTCAGTCTGTCTGGAGATAAAAGTCTCAACTCAAACAACATGCTGAGGGAATATCTCTGTCGGCAAACTCGACTCGGCTCTGTGTTTGGACATAGTCCCTGCGAAGTTTTTAATGTCATCGAGTCCATAAATATATACTCATACAATTATGATAGCAATAAGCCGGATCAATAACTATTGGAGTTTTTTGACTTAACCTATTTTGTCAGGAATTAGATAAAATGTTGCCGAGTTTTTTATAGAGATATTTTTTCAACCATGTTTTGTAGTCTCAAACAGTACTGTGATACTGTAGGATTCGGAGTCTATGAGTCGTAGTTTGTATCCATCGACTCCTGATAAAAATGTTTTCTTTTTTTCTTAGCGTAGTTTTCTGAATTTTTAGTTGGCTTTTACGGACTCTATCACTTCTGAAAAAATAGTAAAGTTTTGGTGTTTTTATGACATAAAAAATATTATTTTCTTACAATAGTTGCATATACAACCAGCTTTGAAAAAAGAAGCCGTAGACAATTTTTGATTGGAAATATTCGATGCAAGTCTAATCTTCACTCTCGGATTCGAGCTATTATTCTTTTTGGAGGTATTTATTTCAATTAATTAATAATTGTTCCACAAACATAATTGTTCCACAAACATCCCAGTGCACCCGATTCATATTAGCTCAATGATATGGGACCTACTGTTTATCGCCGAGTCCGAAAGGCGTGTCTTAAGACACCACTTGTAGAGAAGTTTTACATGGCTGAAATACTCAGGAAATGTCGCCAACATTACTGAGGGGTATTTTGCCACCGTTGAAAATTGTTTGATGTTGCTTGGCCGGGGAATCGAACACACAACCTTCAGCGCGCAATTAATTAGTTAATACAAATACAAATGACATTAAAAGGTTTTTGAGATAGGTCTTCTTATCAGAATCAGTCCTAGTGGTCAAAAAAGTATTCAATTGAAAACTTAATAAGGCAAAACTAATATAAAACTTCTTTAATGGTACTGAAGTTAGTGTGTGATAATTGGATATGTACTTAAAAGAAGAAGAAGAAAAGGCATTATGTTCGGCATGAAGGCATAAAGGTTCTCCCACCAAAAGGATTTCCAAAATCCATATTAAAGACGATATTTTCTAAAAATTATGCTAATGGCTATGAATTACAGAAAATTTTCCGAAAGCGAAAACGTAAAGCTATATTAGCAATTCTCTGCGGGATTAAGAACCCAAAATGCCAAATAAGAGCTAATGTGGTTGCATATTCTGGGATACACCAAAACGTAAATCTATATGGATAATATTCATTTGAAAGATTTTTTAGGTATTGCGTCAATTCTGTTGTGGTTCGTTATCAATTCTAAACATCCAAGGACTAATATATTATACTCATATTCCAAATTTCAAACTTGTATCTTAAATAATGTAATCCCTCTCTATTGAATGTATACATTTTATGTATATATTGCATATAAAATCACCTAAAAACCTTTAACCAGTTGATGAATCTGTTCCGTCACCAATATCATACCACATCGACAAACTTCGTGAGATCCTAATCGTAGATCGGCAAAGTACATAAAAACATATGTTAGACATTTGTTTGGATCTAAACAAATATATGTTTGGGACTGGTTGCAGAAAAATATATGTTTGAAACAATTTGTACCATATCTCTATTTTATTTGTTTGTGTACCAATATATTTTTTTTGGGTGCCGAGAGGATTTTTGTCAAAGAGCGTAACAACAGGACTCTCGCTTAATTCATAATAAAGAGTTGTGTGTATGGTGCAATAGAAGATGTGGAAGCGATGACGGGATCAGCGTTGTCAGTATTGGGAATTTTTCCCCAAATTGGGAATTTTTTTTTCTGAAATGCGGAAAAATAACTCGACTTGGGGAATTGCGGAATTTTTGGGGAAATCTGAAAAATATTTGGGAATTTTTGGGGAAATTCGTTTTTGACTAATTATTTCAGATAATCTGAACTTTTTATTAGTAGCGCACGCGTAACGCACAAATAATGTGCATTTTCTAAATGGTCACAGTTGTAATAATTTATAACAGTTTTGAAGTGTTATCATGCGGTTCGGCAATTGACAGTGTACTAGAACAATGAGTTGAATTGAAATATCATTTTTCCATCATTTCATCTGCTTAAGGGGAATTAACTGCACAAATAATTTCGGGATTGATAACACCCATAGAAAAAAATATGATTGATCCAACAATATTCGAAGAGCAAAATATGTATTGTGAAGATATTGTTAAATTCCGCATGTAGTATTGTGCGTCCAACAATCGTTTTTGTTAGTTACAACAATTGTTTTTGTCATATCCAACAATAGTTTTTGTCTGCTGGACAATATTATTCTCTTTTCTTCGACAATTTTATTCTCTTCTCTCGGTATTCGATGCCGTGATGAAAAAACAATTTTGGTGAGTTTTGTTTGTATGAGTTCCCCTTATTTTTGTGTTTTTATCTTTTTCTTTTTTGTGTTTTGATAGTTGAGTTACACCACAATCTGAGAAGTGTTTTTATGGTATTTTTGGATTTGCAATTTCAATGCTTGAACAAAACAAATGTTGGAACAAAAATGTCTATATATAAAAGCGATATACTATACTAAACATTCCAATTAATCTAAGTTTTCAAAGCCATAAAAGGAGCTCGGGAACAGCTTAGGATAAATTGCACTTGAATTTTGAAAACATCTATAACTGTCACTATAAAGCGGGCTACACAGTTTTCACTGACCGTTTTGCTCATATAATCGGTTGTTTGATATTGTGGACGCTCATTTTTGCCAGTCATCAGGCAACCACAAAATATTTTGCATATTTACCATTGGGAGCCATGGATCTAGGCTTTACATAAATAGGCCGAACCGCATGATTTCATAATACCTCGATTTGAGTTAATGATTGGTTCCGACGCAAATCGAAACAACGCAAATCAAAACACATGTTTCCACATGTTTTGAGTAATCTTTTCAGAAAATTTAAAGCCACAATTATTAGTTTCAGCAGCGCAAATCGATAAAACGCAAATCAAAGCAACTTTTTTCCTATTTTTGAGTCACTAATGTAACAGCCATACCTAACTTACTTCGCGACGTACAAAAATTGTTCACCTACCTACCACAACAACGCTCTCTGAGCGTCCGTATTAACCAAATACGCTGATTCCAAAATCACATTTAAAACACAAAATACGCGACCAAAACTTATTTAAAGCTTTTCATAATATGATTATGTAAAATAAATAGTTTTCCTTTGCAATGAATTGAATTTCAGGTTTTGTTGGACGTATTTAGACATGCGCCTAAAATAAAATTCATGAAATAAATTTCAATAGTAAAATAAAACTACTTTTGATTTTTTTTGTAATTATTTGTTAAAAATGTTTGGGGATTTTTTTTTTTTTTTGGAAATTCAATCAAATCTGAGGAATTTTGGGGAAAAAATTTGGAGAAGTTGGGGAAAATAGGCTGAAAATACTGGCACCGCTGGACGGGAGGGTGAAAAGTTCGTTTTTGCTTTGGTGGTGTGTATGCGGCTAAAAACGTGTGTTTCGTTCTTTGTTGTTTTTGCGATTCATTCATCAACAGCGAAGAGGAACAGAAAAACGGTTTGAATTATTTTTGTTGTTTTTGCGATAAAGACAAAGAGCATTTTTTCTTCAGTTTCCCCAAGGCAGTCGTTGAGTAAAGACGGTACAGTGAGTAAATAAATAAGTGTTTTGTGTTTTCTTAAAGTAGTTGTACTTTTTCGTACATTAGTTCCAATACATTTTATAATTAGACATTTTATAACTGAATCAAAAAGGCGAATGGAAATAATTTATAGGACAAAGAAGAAATCGTAATAACATTAATACATTTTTCATATACATACATGCGTATATTTGAATTATGGATGTACCTATTTATTACATTATAAAACCATTTGATTCCACACGCCGATTTCCCGTTGATGATTGCACTTTTGAGTAGAATGTGTTTTATTTTACAACTAACGAGAAGCGTTCAACGATGTTTCTATATTTTATAATTTATAGTTTTTATTAGTTTTTCTTTCTTGTATTTGAAATTTTGTATGTACCTACGCGTCTGTTGTTGCTTTTGTGTTTGGTATTTCAATAAAGGAAAACCCACCACAATTTAGAAATGTGTATATGTGTATATATTTTGTGGATTTTGGGTTTGTATTAATATTTCATCTAAACATGTATTTGTTTGCACCCAAGCATATATTTGTTTGCACCCAAACATATATTTGTTTGCGCGACCCATACAGTGCTATATTTGGGACTGTTACGAACATATGAAAATGGAAAACCAAAAATGTTTTACAATCGATGAATCTGAGATTCACCCTTTCAGAATTCGTGAACTATTGACATATATATAGCATGAATGAAATTCCTTAAAATGACGTGCTTTAGAAGGGATCCTATAATGTCGACCATTAAAATTAATTTTCGTGGAAGCTGTGTTCAATGTACAAAAATGGGCAAAAATTGGTTGAAGCCAACAAGTTTTTTATGTTTCCTTCCGATAACCTTACATTTTATAGACCCATGCCCAAAGAAAGACTCAAATAACTCCATGGACAACATGACACTAGTGTATGATTTTTCGATATATCCACTGCATCCACCTAAAGTTGATGCAGACATTTTGAAGCCTGAATTTCGGGGTTTTTTGATTTTTTTTAATAATCCGGACGCACAAAAAGATATTATTCAAAACGCATAATAGGATTATAGAACTCGTTATTTTACATCGTTTAATGTATATATCATATATCCGTATAATATTCTAGTAATTAGGCCAAAATTTGATGCCTAAATTTTCTTTAAACAAGTAAAAAAGTGTCAGTCGGCTTTGCCGACAGAGGTATACCCTCAGCCAATGTGAATTGAAACTTTCATCTACGGGCAGATAGAATGTATTTGGCGTCTCTTCAGAATTTTGTGGCCCTTTTTCAACATTTGAACTTGGCGACAAAAATGTGGATTAGGAATTAACACAAATGTTGAACTTTTATGGGAGAGGTACCCTTAGGGATGGCCGATATGGGCCATTTTAGAAGTTAAACTAAATTTTGACAAAATATTAGTTTGGACCAAATTGGTTGCACCATTCAAGTGATATCGTCCTATCATTTTAGTGACATTTTTTAAATATTGGGAGAAGTTCCGGAAGTTGGGAACCGATATTGCCCCATGAAACTAAGTTTGGAAAAAATATGACGAAGACCAAAAGTTGCACCAAATCGGTAGAACAGTTCGAGAGCCACATGTGGTGACATAGGGCTTTTACACCTTTCGGGATGTTTTCCCAAGAAATATGTACCTGCCCTCAAAAAACGTTTACCGTCGTAATGGAGGTAGCGAATGCAAATCGCTTCAACAAAAATCAAAGTGATTCTAGAGCAGGTCTTAAAGTGAACTTATCCGAAATTTTGTGTGGGAGGTACCCAAAGGAGTGGACAAATATAGTCCATATTCGAACCTGATCTATATCTGGTAGATATATTAGGATGTGCAGAGTATGGATTACATCTGTCACTCCCTTGTGAGGGAGGTATCTGAAGGAGTGAACCGACATGGAAGGAGTGAACCGACCGTTGTATGGGGGACAGCAAATACAAGTTGTTACAACAAAAATCAAAGCGACTCGAGAGCAGGTCCTAAACTGAACTTCTCCGATATTTTGTGTGGGAGGTACCCGAAGGAGTGGACCGATTGAGTCCATATTTAAACTTCATCTAAGTTTGGTAGAACTTTCACGATGTACGAAGTGTGGGCCAAATCGGTTACTCCCTTCAAGAGTTATCGTGCGCACAAATTTTCCGAACATTTTCGAACTTTTGTGGGGGAGGTACCGGAAGGAGTGGACCGATATAACCCATCATCGAACTTAAACTAAGTTTGGGCAAAATATTAAGAAAGCCAAATTTTGAACCGAATCGGTTGCTCCGTTCGAGAGTTATCGTGCGCACCAGCCAGACAGACGGACAGACAGACAGACAGACGGACGGACATGGCTAAATGAACTCCAAACGGTCTGAAACACATTTCGTCCAAACATACTTGGGGTCTAAAACCATTATTTCGATGAGGCACATTTTGCCCGTATGAAAGTGTATATACCCTCGTTAGCAAAAATGCTGAGGGTATAAAAACCTACTTTTTGAGTGTACAATTTACAAGTGTCATTCAAGTTCTAATGAGTCCTTCCGCGTTTGAATCTATCCACTAAAACGGTGGATATAGATACCTTGAAAATAGCAAAATCTGAAAAAATATATTTTACAAATCAACATACTAAACCACTATTATCCTTGAAAAATTTTATAATATTTGAGAAAAAGCATGTCAAAAATTACAGAGATACACGAGTAATATTGGTCTTTTACCAAAAGTAGAATATGAAGGCACATCCGCGGTTCGTGAAGAATCTATTTTAAATAGGTGTATATTAACGTATTTTTGAAATCGGATACGCAACAAAATCGTATGCACATTGCGCGACTTATACTCACTTTAAAATTTTTTTGCATGGTGTGATGCAATTGATCGAACACTTTGGCCGCTGAGTGAAACATTGAAATATGCATAGATATTGAAAGACATTGATTCGCTGTATCCAAAATCGGATGTGTATCAGCACATTTTAACTAATTCGCGAATGACAGGGTTTTTAATTTTAATATTTTTTGAATGATTGTTATTTTAATATTACTCTCAATTTCCTATCCTTATAAGTTATCACAGTAAGCAACTAAGCCTTTGAGGTTGTAGACCGCATTTCTTGATGAAGTTTTAGCAGAGTACATAAATTATTGTATGGGATTTTAGCGAAATAGTTGGAGAACTGCTAAATATCCTTTCTAATTGTTCTAGTCAAACTAAAAAATATATGTATTTGGAACAATATTCCAACAATAAGTTTTTTCACTTTTGTTGTTTCTATAATATGTAATTTATATATCCAATCTCTACAATTTTGATTTCATATTTTTCTATGCATTGTCTAGATTCTGTCGTTATTTTTAATTTATTTTTAAGAGGTATGTATGGACCCTGGGGCAGGATAATTTGGATTTACTTCAAAATTGTTTTATAATTTAAAAATAAATTGAGTAGAACACTGCACTATAGGTAATTTGGCCTGTTTTTGAGGCAAAAATTAATAGCGGTGGATATGTGGGCTTTTTATACATTTTTATCGCTTTATATGCAAAAGTAAGATAAAACAAAGAATTACAACGTAAAATTCGGATATAGCGAACATCGGTTATAAGAAACTGCGTTTATAGCGAACAAAGTTTTATGTTTCCAAAGAATTTTTCTTAATATTTGTACACACATTCAACTTCTTAAAACGACCACGACTATAACAAACAGCTGTTACCCCGCGAATAGAATTTTTTACAATTTGTTACGATTTTCAGGCCCGCTTTAAAGCAGAAGCGGATAGCGACGAATTTAAGCACTGTTTCAAATATTTAAATATATGATATTTAAAAGTAGGTTTTAATAATAATTTTACAGACGAATACGTCTATAACGAACGCAGGATATAACGAACAACTTTTCTTTTTCCTAACCCCTATTCTCATTTTACCTATTTTATCCGTTCCAACCCAATAAAAGCGGTTACAATAAAAGAAAAACGGTTACAATGAACTAAAGTACTGATCCGCCAAAAGATTTTTATAAACATTGATATGTTTAAAATATTTATTCGCGAAAAGATCTGTATAAATATTATATTTTTAAAGGACCAAATAAATCACGCAATCATGATCCCTAGTTAGAACTTATTACAGCTATAATTAACAAAAATGTTGACCACAACACGTATGTACATTTTTAGAACACATGGTGAATATTTCTTTAAAGAAAATGTCTTTTTAGGTCAAATTGGATGCTTTTTCGAATTTAATATTTCCTTCACCAAACAAAAAATTAAAAAAATATATATTTTTCTGCAAGGAGGGCACCTTCAAAAAAGTGATATAACTCAAAAAACGCAAAAAATCGCACCTTGGTAATTATGTAGTTGATTCAGAACCCTTTGCTGAAGATATTCCCAATAGCAGAATCACGGCCAAACACGGCCAATTTAGTATAAGTCTATATGAAGTGAGTTTAAGAAAAATAAAATATTTATTTTTGACTTTTTGTGTTTTTTGGTCGCTACCCATAATGTTTGAGCTATATTATATATTAAATAAATTCCTCTCGCAATTACCAATCTATTCCATTTTACATATATTTACATTTGTTTTATTTTTCCGCGGTTTTAAATACATTGAAATATGTCTTACAATATATAAATTTTTTAGTTCTTCTTCGAAATTCTCACTTTGACTGCAATTTAAACCGCGATAATGACGCTATTTTGAAATATATCATTCATATTAATAAATTTTGACATGTTCTTTTTTTAATGCCAACTAAAAAATTATTATTATTAAAAGTTGCAAAATCGACTTTTTGCCTCAAAAACTGGGCAAATTACCTATAGTGCACTGGTGGCGTTTTTTATTGGGGTAGATGTTACAATTTTATTTTTTCAAAATAGTCTGGCTTAATTCCATCGTTGTTGTTTTAAAATTTTAAAATAACTAATTTGTTTGTGGAAAAATTTTGGCATAGTTAGCCAAGGGGTAAGGCAGGGAAGACTAGTTTCGATCCTCACCACAGGACCTCATCAGTTCCCTTGTTTCTTGATTGTGGATATTTTCCACCGAAATTATTTTTCGATAACTTCTTCAACAAAAAATTGTTTATACCCAAACATCAAACAACTTCGGCGAAAGTGATGAGATCCTGTGGCTGGGATCGAAACTAGTCTTCCCTGCCTTACCCCTTGGCGAACAATGCCAAACTTTCTCCACTAATAAATTAGTTGTTTTAAAATATTAAAAACAAATATTTAAACATCTACGAATTGATAAGGTATACTGTAAGCGATTAATGCGTACATAAAAACAAATAAGCAATTTTTAAATATTTGTTCTTTATATGAGAATAAAAACCGTTAAAAATTGGGCGCGCATCGGTCGATTTTGTGAATTTGAAACCAAAATTTTTTCCTTAACCTCTATAACAAAAATCGTACTTGTGCTCGCAAAAAAAAAACTTTGTTTTCAAATGGAATTGCAAAAGAAATTTGGTTTTTACCATATATGTATACAAGGTTTACTCGTCAACCGTCAACGTGGGATCAAAGGAACTCGCTAATTTACTCCGTTATTCTCCCAAAAAAATTAATTGTCTTTTATCATCAACACTTATTACAAATTTCCCCAATGTGAATTTTCGGCAAATCTGCATACATACTTGTGTACATACATACATGTGTATGCATGTATTTACGTTGATCAATGGATATCCAAAATGCATACTATGTCAAACAACAGCAAGAGTTAGCAAAGTACAAAAAAGTGTCAAAAGGTCAGTGGAGAACATAAATTGATAGTGATTTTAGGGAGAAATGTAATTTTTGACTATGTTTTAAAATTGCATACGTTTGTGCAGATGCCAAATTCCGCCCACTCACCAGCTGCATAGTTCATTCGATATTAAATTTTGAAAAATTGAAATCATTCAATTTTACTTTTATTGAACGAAGCAAAAATGTGTAAGGGAGGAACATGAAATAACCCTTCCTCAGAGTAGTCCAAGGAAAATGTGGTATAAAAAAGAAAGCAAAGTGTGTCAATATGTGTGTAATGTACTTACATCGTAATCGTGTTAAACACAAAGACAATACAAAATTTTCGGAATGTCCTTACACTGTAATCAAATGTAAAAACTTGGTATCATGTTTCCTCGAAATCATTTATTCGGGTTTCAAACCTAATTTTATAATATGAATGAACAATGAATATTGAGGGGGATGGTATTAAGATGGTTTTGACGCAAAAGTTTGTAACACATCGAAATAAATCTCGGTACATAAGAAACACGACATTCATGCTTAAGTCATTTCTTTTATTAGAAATGACAATCAAGAAAACCAGCCGATTATGTACCGTGGCCTTAAGGTTCAAGGAGCTGAGTCGATCTGGCTTTGAACTAAAACCAACTTACAGTACGTTAATACTCAACTGGATTTAGTAAATCCAGTGGATATGAATTGTCAATATAAGTCCTCATAAAGGACAGAAGATCAAATGTAACCATCCAGTTATAATATAGGTATAGGGTTATTGACGCAGATTTGGTGGTGCAGCACAAGAGTCCCTCGTCTAAAAAATTCCAATGAAAACTAATTCATGGGTGACCAAGAAGAGAACAGGCATAAATGTACTAAAATATTGGCAACTTTTGACAGTTTGTTAGTAAGTTTGTATGCACGCAAGCTACAAAACAAAAACAAATCAAATCATTTGTTCTCTTTGTGTGAGCATTCGTATTTTATTATTTTGAACAACAATATCTATGTTTGTTCCAACTATTCATTTGTTTTGTTTAAGCATTGCAATTGCAAATCCAAAAATACCATATTTTGCTGCAAACATTAAAAACAAAAACAAGTTGCGAAATTCCTCGATATTGTAAAAATCATTAACAATGCCGATGGTAGGAAATATCATAATCTAGAATTTTTACAAAAACTATTGTCAGCTCAGAAAACCTCCCTTCGGGATTTTTCTAAACCGGTTGAAAAAAATAGTTAGTTATAAATGCATAATTCACAACTAAATACAAATTGATTGAAAAGTCATCTATAGATCAACCAGATCAAAAACTAAAAAAATGGACAACTAACTACCTCTCTTCAACTAGTTATCAACCAGTTTGAAATAATCAATTATTCTACAACCAACTATATATTGTTTGAAAAGTCATCTAGAGATCAACCAGTTGAAAACGTTGAATGTTCAATAGTGTGTTTTCGACGCAAATAATTATCATATACACTTTCGTAATTATTTCGATATACATAAATGCAATATACAATTATAGAAGCTAGTTTGATAGACTCGGCATACCAAAAGAGGAACAACAAGGAAACATAACTGAGAAACAACTGCTGTCAAAATAAAAAGTCAAAGATAAAAGCAAAAGAGAGAAATAAAAGAAATAAAAAGTAATTAAAATATAATAAATAAAAAATATCATTTCACTAACGTTAAGACAAAAACAACATTTTTAAACTGAATATAAAAAGTCAAAAAATAGTTAGATATAAACTAGTTAAAAATAGTTGGTTATAACTAGTTAAAAGTAATGCAAAGGTGGACAATTGTCCACTGCCTAGCTCATCCCCATGTTAAAATATTTAGTTGGCGTAATGGAAAATAATCGAAAAATAACCAGTTGTGGTTTTTTTAAGCTAGTTATAAACTACTTATAATCTAATTTATTTTCCCGCAGGGCTGTTACTGAAATTTTTGATTTGATCGTATATAATTCTCATATACACTTTCCACATAACTTTGGTATGAATGTCACGTATAATATTATGAGTATTGAAAAACACTACACATAGCCAGGTCTAACTAAAAAGACAAAAAATTTAATGAAGAAACATTAACTACTCCATTGCGCTCATCCTCCAAGCACCTACCCCAATATAAGGAATACCATAAAACCATAACAAAATACTAAAAGAAAACAAAAATTGTGGTGTAACTCAAATATCAAAACACAAAGAAAAATAAGAAAGAAATAAAAACAAAAATCTCATGGTGTACATCAGGGGTGAGCACGCCAGTGTGCTAGCACATAGTCAAATTGTGAAAACGTACTCTAATTTTTTTGTGCGAACCATAAACAATTAAATGTTTATGCAATTTTTTATTTATATTTTTTAATAATTTGCATTGTGGACGATTTTCGACAACATTAATGTTTAAAAAATGTTGAAATAAATAATGAAACATCAAGAAAAATTAAATATGAATTCCCCCTTAAATTTGCCTCTCCCTCGATTTTGCTCAGCTCTGGTGTACATACACAAAAAAAGAACAAAGATAAAATAAACAAACAAAGATAAGAGCAACTCAACAAAACTCACCAAAATTGTTTTTTTCACCACGGAATCGAATACCGAGTGAAGAGTATAAAATTGTCGAAGATTAGCGTATTAGTTAATGGGTTGATCTACGCTATGACTGTAATAGGCGTTTTTTATGCTTACCAATAACGCAAAATCATGAATGAAAAGTTCAAATAAAAATTGACAGCATTCTTGATATCGGTAGAACGTTGGGACTACTTTTTATTCGTCGCTAACTTACCGCAAAACATCGTTAATTTTCTTCTTCTTTATTTTCAAATTCTGTATTCGTATATAAGCGACCATACAATTGTTTCATAACAGTATATTTCAATTACATAAATTGCAAATGCGATATTTTTTCATCATATTTATAAATTATTGACAATTCTTTCAAAACTGCTTCTACTTCTTGATATGCTGAGAAGATTAGCCGTGTTGTTGATATTTGTCCAGTCTTCTATATTTTGTATCCAATTCATCTGTTTTCTGCCTCTGGTACGGCGTCCTTCAATGGTCATTTTAAGTATTGCCTGCAGGAGCTTATACTTTCCATGTCGCATGATGTGTCCTAAGTATACAAATTCTCTCCGTTTGTTCATTTTTGTTAGTACTTCTGGATTTTAGAATTCCGAGGAATTTAAAACTTTGTACTCTCTCGACGTGTGAGTTGTTTATTTTTAACGTTGTTTCATTGTGCGGATTTTTCTTACTAACAATCAGTTTTGTTTTGTGTGTGTTAATTTTAACACCATATGATTCGAGTGAGTTCATTAACTAGTTTTTGAAGTCCGGATATACTATCGGCTAATTTTCTGGTGTCATCTGCATGTCGGATGTTGTTAATATAAGCTCCGTTTAGTTTTATTTCTTCTTTAATATTTTTGACAGATTCTTGAAAAATTCTCTCTGAGTATATATTAAACAGCAACGGAGATAAGATACAGCCTTGCCTGACCCCTCTTGATTACGATATATCGTCGGTAAGATTGCCGTTTACATCAATATGTGCAGTTTGATGCCAGTACAAACTTCGAATGCATCTGAGTTCTTTGACATTTATCCCAATTGATGAAAGTATTTCCATTAATTTGTCATGTTTCACTATGTCAAATGCTTTCTCATAGTCGATGAAGCATAACAAGTAAAAAAGCATTAAGTTCGGCCGGGCCGAACTTTTCATACCCTCCACCATAAAATATTCATTCCTGTCCCCAACTTTAAGTGAGTACGTTAAAATGTCAGATAATGTACATAAAATGCTTCATTCGGGAGGCCCTTTTTTATGGTGCCCATATCTATCTAACTGTTGACAATTTTTGGTGGGCTAGAAATTGGGAGGTACTGTTATATAGGGGTTATAATAAAACATGGGCCTATGTTGACAGTTTTTGATGGAAGCCTTTAATGTCAAATAACTCCTAATTCGGTTAAAAAATTTAGCTAGAATCCTCAAAATATCGAAAATCGGTACATAACGTGGGAACTTCAAATGTCATTAACAGCTAGTTCGGAGGTATCTGGGCTATACGAAAATATGAACTTAAATGAACAATTTTTGTTGCAGAATTTTTGTTGACTTTTAAATTTCAAATTACAGAAAGTTCGTCCACAAAATAAAGCTAAGGTACGGAAAATCGGGAGGTTTGTTTTGGGGCTATACAAAAACATGGACCCACGTTCGGTTAAACATTTTAAGTAAAATCCTCAAAGTACCGAAAATCGGGAAGTATCGTTATATTTGGGCTATGTTGAAAATTGTTGATGCAGATGTGTGGTGACCACTACAACCTTCAAATGTCAAATTACAGTTAGTTCTGTTAAAAATTGTAGCTAAAATTGCCAAATTACTGAAAATTGGGAGGTACCGTTACATGGGAGCTATATCCGAACATGGACCTATGTTGACAATTTTTGATGGAGAGGTGTTGTGACCACTAAGAACTTCAAATGTCAAATTACTGCTAGTTCGGTTTAATATTGTAGCTAAAATCATCAAATTACTGAAAATCGGGAGGTACCGTTATATGGGGGCTTTCTGGCTTTCAAATGTTCAAATTACAGATAATTCGGTTAAAACTTGTTGGTAAAATTCTCAAAATACCTGAAATCGGGCGGTAACGTTATATGGGGGCTATTCCAAAACATGGACCTATGTCCACTAGTTATATAAGTTTATTGACATTTAAGAACCCTAAATGTCAATTGATAGCTAAATCGGTCTGAAAATGTAGATGAAAACGTCAAAATGCCGTAAATCGGGGATACCGTTATATGAGGGCTATACCAAAACGTGGACCTATGTCCACAAGTTTTGTCACATAAGTTTATTGACATTTAAGAACTTCAAATGTCAAATTATAGCTTCATCGGTCTGAAAATGTAGCTAAAAACGTCAAAATACCGTAAATCGGGGGGTACCGTTATATGGGGGCTATACCAAAACGTGGACTTATGTCCACAACTTTTTTTATATAAGTTTATTGATACTTAAGAACCCCAAATGTCAAATTATAGCTACATCGGTCTGAAAATGTAGCTAAAAACGTCAAAATACCGTAAATCGGGGGCTACCGTTATATGGGGGCTATACCAAAACGTGGACCTATGTCCACAAATTTTGTTATATAAGCTTATTGACACTTAAGAACCCTAAATTTCAAATTATAGCTAAATCGGTCTGAAAATGTAGCTACAAACGTCAAAATACCGCAAATCGGGGGTACCGTTATATGGGGGCTATACCAAAAAGTGGACCTATGTCCACAACTTTTGTTATATAAGTTTATTGACATTTAAGAACCCTAAATGTCAAATTATAGCTACATCGGTCTGAAAATTTAGCTAAAAACGTCAAAATACCGTAAATCGGGGGGTACCGTTATATGGGGGCTATACCAAAACGTGGACCGATATAGCCCATCATCGAACTTGACCTGCCTGCAAACATAAGACGCATTTTCCCAAAATTTCAGCGTCCTATCTCCATTTTTGTGGATGCTAGAGTGATTACCACAGACGGACGGACGGACGGACGTGCTCAGATCGACTTAGAATTTTACCCTGATCAAGAATATATATACTTTATAGGGTCGCAAATGAGTATTTCAATGCGTTACAAACGGAAAAACAAACTTAATATACCCTCCATACTAGAGTTGTGCCAAAGGAACTATATGGAACTATCTAGTTCACTTCGCAGTTCCAATGGCCCACATTTTTTCTTTGAACAAACTGCGTATACTTAACAGCACACGTTATATTTTATGATGTTACTCATACGTTTTGGAACTAGTACAAGGAACTAGGAACTAGATTACCCAACTCTACTCCATACTATGGTGGAGGGTATAAAAAGTGTCCTTGTTAGCCTTTCGACATTTTTGAACAAGTACCTGGACACCGAATAATGCTTCCCTCGTCCCCATTCCTTCTTTGAAACCGTTCACATTTTTATTATAGTGTTTTTATTATTATTACAGTGTTTTATATAACTTGCCTTGGTGTGTGTTTAGTTCAAATCTGGTAACTCATTTTTAACACAGTTGCAGTTTACCAATCGAACTAAAACTTTGCACACTTTTCAGATGTGAATGACAATACATGAATATGAAATCAAAACCAATATTGGTCCATTTTTACACTGTTTTACAGTGTTTTATCTAATTTGCTGTTCAAATCTGGTAACTCATTTTTCACATAGTTGCAGTTGACCAACCGAACTTAAAATTTGCACACTTTTTAGATTTGGATGACAATACATGAATATGAAATCAAAACTAATATTGGTCCATTCTTACAGTGTTTTTACGGTGTCTAACTTGACCCCCTTTTCAAATCTGGTAACTGATTTTTAACACGGTTGCAGTTGACCAATCGAACTAAAACTTTGCACACATTTCAGATTTAGATGACAATACATGAATATGAAACCAAAACCAATATGGGTCCATTGTTTCCTATAGCCCCCATATAACGGTTTCCGGTATTTTGTTTTTCAAATTTGGAAACTCATTTTTCACGCAGTTTCAGTTGACCAATCGTACTTAAACTTTGCACACTTTTCAGATTTGGATGACAGTACATGAATATGAAATCAAAACTAATATTGGTCCATTCTTCCAGTGTTTTCACGGTGTCTAACTTGACCCCCATTTTTACTAAAAAGTTAAAAATAAACAAGTAAAAAGTCGTTAAGTTCGGCCGGTCCTTTCACAAATTTCGGTGGATAGACTCATACTGCCTCCCACTATTGCTTAAATTACACTGTGAACACAAATATTGGGGCAGAGATAATTCCTTTTGGAGATGAAAGCCCTTGGTGTGTGTATAATAATAACTCCGAAGGGCAGATGCGCCGTGAGTCGAACTTCCGCGTTATGGCGTGATGAAGTTTTTGCAAGAGACCCTGTAAGCCATCATAAATTAGCATTATATCTTTGTTTGTTGTTTTTGTAGAGCACTTAAGCAACAGTGAACAAAGATATAACGCTAATTCCTGATGACCCACTGGGTCTCTGAATAATCTTGAACCCATGAACTACTTTAGAAAATTATTCCTGAGGTGGGCACTGGTGGGCGTCATGAATAAAACCTTAGGCCAATTTAAGTATATTATCGAATTGGCATTACAAAATACACTAAGAAAATATACAGCTAACTAGAATTCCATAACACGCTAAAACACTATTTTCTAATGAAAATTAAGCTATTACCTCCTCCTTTAAAATTCACTATAATATTTTGATATACGTATTAGTTTCGCGATATTTTGAATATATTTACTTGCACTTAAAATATAGGTATTTTTTGTTGTGAGTACAAATATTAGTCAAATGTTACGAATTTGAAGCTATTCTTAAGAAGATCGCGTTCGAATGAAACAAAAATTAATACGTTTTTAAAAAGGTCCATGTCATAGCTGTCAGAGTTGCCAGATGTTGTACCAACATTTTGACATTAATTTTTTTTATTTTTGGCCAATGGGTGGATCCAATGTGCAGTGTTTAGCAAGCCTTTTCTTAGAAATTGCTTTAAAAGTGATTTTAGCCAGTCTTGAGGGTAGTGTTATATACATCATTCATTAACCTTGTTAGCAGGTCAATATTATTTCAATTATTTCAATATTATTATTTTCATTTCTGTAGGAATTTCATCCGGTCCTGTTTCTTTTATAGTTTTTAGAGATGTGATCGCAGATTCTACCTCGCGCTTTGTTATGTTTGTTCCAGTCTTTGGTTGTGCTGATTCGGTATTAAAACCTCATCTGTTGGCGTCTGCATTCTCAAAAGGAGGTTCATTATTACAGTTATACAGAACTGGCGACATTGTTCTATGGTATATTCCAGCTGCTTCTTTCAATTTCTTGTGTAAATTGAAATCATCGTGCAAGTTTTGCAATTTTTCGATCTATTAATATGTCTGATTTTTGCAACTCGAATTTTTATTTGAATCTCCCTGTTTATTTCGCAATACATTTCGTAATTCGAGTTTTTGCATCGTCGTCTTTCGCTAAGGAGTTCTTGTATTTCATTATACCCTACACCACAATGTGGAAAGGGTATTATAAGTTTGTTTTGGTAAAAATTCATGTAACACCGCGAAATATTCGTCGGAGACCCCCAATGTGGTATACCAATCTTCATATCTCGACGAGATAAAGCGATTTTGAGATGTGTGCAGTGTTGCCGAATTTGACGATTTATCGTCATTTTGGCGATTTTTTGACCCAAAATTCAAAAATGACGATTTGACGATTTAATGTTCCAAAATGACGATTTTTCACGTAATCCAGAATTGCATGAAATAAAAGACGATAACTATATTTTGACCAAAATTTCACGAAAGACTTTAAGGAAAGCAATGTTCCAAACTCGATTTTATGAGCTTTTTTGATGTTTTATAGCAATTTCCAGATGGATTGGCTATATTTAGGCACATATATGGAATACAGGTTTTTGCCTCATCTTCGATATACATACATCAGCTGAAAATTTTCATTGTTAATGGATGAAAATCTTCCTTGAAAATTTTTGAGATAAACTACTTCCTACCGATGCCCTCTTTAATGGCAGTTTTTGTCGATTTCCGAGTACCCATCAAACAAAATGTATGTGTACTTACAAACATGGACGATCACACTATCAAGCAAGCGATATTTGTGATAATCTGTCATTCAAAACTGGCAATGTGTACCCAGCTTTACCATGCTGCATTACTGTAAAATCGATAACCACAGGGAAAACTATCATCTTTTGAAAGCTGTTTTTATAGCGGTATTTAAGTGAGATTGGGTTAGATTTATTGCTGTGCGTTGTATATTTTATGTTGTCAGTCTCATTGACAAAACTATGAGCGAAAAAATCGCACTAAAAGGTAACCAAACCTATTTTTTTATCATGTTGACGATTTTCCAAATTTCGTTGACGATTTTTTTTGACGATTTCCGACCAAAAACTGTCGGCAACGCTGGATGTGTGTCCGTCCGTCTGTCCATTATAAATTGTAATCAAATCCAGGCCGCAATTATGGACCGATCGTCACGAAATTTTGAATGGAGGTCGGGTTCAGACCAGAATAGACACCTATTGTTATTAGTGATGATCGTAAAATATTTAGCGGGTGAAATGGACCAAAAACACAATTTTTATCCTATTTTTTAGCTGCTCTGTAGGTCACAGTAATAGTCCGATCGCCTCGAAATTTTAACTAAGGTAAGAGTATATGACAAAGAAGAAGCTTGCAATTTGAGATAGTGATCAGATAATATTTAGAGGGTTAAATGGACCACAACTTTTGTGTAAAAACTGTGAAAGTTTTTAATATACAGCTTATATATGTATTAATGGAAGATACATTTCGCTCACGTAAATAACATTTGGAAGACCATTTCTTGATCTTTCCATTGATGCCAATTATGTTCATTTACGTGCTCAGAAAACAGAGTTACAGCCTTATATGTCCAGTTATTTGTTTATAGTGTAATCAGAAGCACGCTAGAGGTCGCAATTATAGATCAATAGTCACGAGATTTCGCACGTTGTTAGAGTTTAGGTCGAGGAACATGCCTACAATTTTGGATGACGATCTCATATTATCTAGTTGGTTAAATGGGACATTACTTTTGTATGAAAAATATAAAAATTTCAAATTTGGTCCATATTTTACTTCCTGGAGGGCAATATCAGCAAAGTAGCCTACATATAAAAAAGAACTACTGACCTTTCCCCTGATGAAAATTGCAATAATGTGTCTCCTGGGTAACTAACGGGCCTACTGCCTAATATACAATAGGTTTTGTGTAGAATACAACATTTTCCTCCCATGCTATAATTTGTCTCTATCATAATAGAGAAATTCCCAGCATTATTGCAAATTACTTGAAGCCCTAGCATATTAATTGTACAATTGAATTGTTTATACATATGTATATAGCAGCATGGGGTCGCTTCGCCACCTTTTTTCAAAATGCACTCGGTGTCGCTACCGTTAAAGTTCTTTTGAAATATTAATTTTGGTAAAGGTACTCACCCCCTCCTGGCGTATCATTAAATATGAATACTTTTGGGAGTCATACATTTGTTTGCATGCAAATTAATTGAATTTATACTCATTATTAGTTGTTTTTTACCGGTTAAAATATATTTTTGATGTCACAATATATATCCACAATGAACTATTTTCGATATACCCTAAAAAGCACAAAATCGCGTGCATTTCCAAGCATATGTATGGACGATAGATCTTCAATGAACTCACAGTGTTCCCTTCGCAAATTTGTATATAGCATTTGTAGTGTTCAATACAATTGGAGCAGTGTCCGTGTCCGTATGTCGAAAATTTCTCGGCCAGTAGTGCGATTCTCTAACCGAGAATTGAGTTACCGACAATTGTCGGCAAAATTAGAATGCTCATAATTTTGGTAATTACCGATGTTTTTCGGTAAGTTAGCGACGAATAAAAAGCAGTCGCAAAGTTCTACCGATAAAGTTGTCAACTTTTATTTGAACTTTTCATTCATAATTTTGCGTTTTAATTTTACCTATTTCTGTAGGTAACTCAAAAAATGAGTTAGAGAATCCCACTACAGATATGCAAATTGCATTTTAATGGGGTATATTTGCAGCGGCATATTTTTTATTTATTTATTAATATTAGGTGTATTCCAAAAAGGAACCTGATATTCAAAGAAAATTTATAGATGTATCAGAAGGGGCTACCAATGTCAATTTTCCAATTTTGGAGCTTTTATTATAAATGTATAATGATATACCTAATTGTTCCACAATCATCCCAGTAGGGACAAGGGAGGCTCCTCTCATATGAATGAGTGCATACTAGCTCAATGATAAGGGACCTACTGTTAATCGCCGAGTCCGAACGACGTGTCCTAAGACACCGCATGTAGAAAAGTTGTTCATGGCTGAAATACTCAGAAAATGTCACCATCATTAATGAGGGGTATTTTGCCACCATTGAAAATTTCATCCTGGCCAACGAACCGAAACTGGGCTTTCATCGTGAAAGGCGGGTGTGCATACCATCATTGTCCCACGGTGCACCGTATTAGATATGTCAAAACATGGAAATTTTACATTTTTTTGATTTTTGAGTATAGAATTCGGAGGCATTTAATATGCTCAAAGCAAAAAAAAATCACTACAAATATTCGTTTCTAATATTATTCCCTAGAGCGAAACTATATTTCAACTTCACATCCGCCTTGTGCGCAGAATGTGGTGGGTTCGATTCCCCGGCGAGGTAATATCAAACTTTCAACGGTGGCAAAATACACCTCAGTAATGAAAATTGTTCTATTCGGTGCAATTGCCTTCAGTATTCATGACTTGCCCATTTCCCAGTACTACTCAATGATTACCCAAGCATGGAATCCGCACGATATACCGGTGAAAAGGGTAAAATATTCATTTGTTGCTACAAAAGTAGATTTTTTTAGATAATTATATGTAATATGGAGGGTACAATTAAATTTGTCATTCCGTTTGTAACACATCGGAGACCCTATAAAGTATATATATTCTTGATTGAATTATACCTGATTCTAAGTCGACATAATCATGTTCGTCTGTCAGTTCCTCCGTTCCACAGTGGTTCCGCCCGTGGACAAAAATCGAAAAATTGATGGCGACAAATTTTATTGCGATTGAAATAAATATTCTCTAAATTTTTAACATCCAGCCTTATTTTTGTAAATTTACAGCGGTTATACGCCAAGTTAAGTCGAAGAAGTTGTGATTTGTATGTGAGGCCTTAAAAACGAAAAATACATCCGCAAAGCATTCGTAGGTTATGAGTAAAATTATAAAAAATTGGAGAGGTAAATGTGCAATTTTCAAAATGAAACTTATATGTGATGGCATTGGCAATGTTTTTATGAAAAAACAAATTCATAATTCGTTTTCAAACTTCATTAAAAATAAATTCTTAATAAATGCCTTTTTCTGCTATTTTTAATATAATTACTATTAATTTATGTTGAGTTTTACTAATGTTGTGAGCATTTGTGAATGCAGCATTTTTTTAGAATGCAGGGGAAAGTCTCTATTTTACGATTAAAAAAAGTCCAGCTGCCCCAATCTGCCACCCGCTAAGTTATTCCTCTTACACCACGCCCTTAAAATCCTCAAAATTCCGAAAATTGGGAGGTACGTTTATATGGGAGCTGTACCTAAACATGGGCCTATACTGAACATTTTTGGCAAGGAGGTATTTTGCTCATTCAGAACTCAAAATGCAAAATTACAGCCAATTCAGTTGAAAAATGTGGGTAAAATCGTCAAAATTTCGAAAATCGGGAGCTACGTTTATATGGGGGTTATACCTAAACATAGACCGATATTGGACATTTTGCATAGAGGTATTTGGTTCACTCAGAACTCAAGGTGCCAAATTACAGCCAAATCAGTTGGAAAATTTCGCTAAAATACCGAAAATCTGAGGGTACATTTATATGGCGGCTATACCTAAACGTCCCTACGGGGAACCTGTAACCCCTATAGGGCGCGTCCCCAGGTGGCGGATAGGGGAATGCTTCCCAGATATGGGTGGTAAGACGGAAATCAAATACGTCTCGTGGGCCAACAGGTGGCTGCGTATGCCTTCAGGTGGAGCGGCAGCAAACAGCGTCTGAACTCCATGAGGAGCGGCTGCAAACAAGATGGAAAACTTTAAATCCTTCAGAAGGAAACGGGAAACCACTGAAGTAACTTCCCTTGAAAATCATACAATGAACAACACAACACAGAATGAATGGCCCTCAGTCTCCGGCGAAATGAGGGTGCTAAGAATCCCCGGAGGTAAAACAAAACATAAACTAAATATTGGAACATGGAATGTTAGAAGCTTATATGAAGCTGGGAAACTCAACAATGTGGTATGTGAAATGAATAGATTAAACATGGACATACTTGGAGTCAGCGAAACTTGGTGGACAGGTTGTGGAGATTTTAGATACGAAAAAACAAGAGTGTACCACTCTGGAAACCTAAACGGTGTACATAGAAAAGGTGTGGGCATTATAATGAAGAACCATATAGCTAACTGTGAATCTGGATATGTCCCAATGTCTGAAAGAACAATGATGGTAAAAATAAAGGGAAGACCAATAAACATGAATATAATCCAAGTCTATGCATCCACATGTGATGGGAGTTCAGATGAAGTTGAAAAATTCTACGACGACATAGGAAAACTTTTGAAAATGACAAAACCCCACGAATTGACCATCATACAGGGTGACTTCAATGCTAAAGTTGGCAATGAGCATGTAGCTGGCGTCACGGGAAAACATGGCTTGGGGGAAAGAAACGAAAGGGGAGATAGACTCGTACAGTTCTGTCAAGAACACAATTTTATAATATCAAATACGCTATTTCAACTCCACCCAAGAAGATTATATACTTGGAAATCCCCACAGGACCATAGAACCAATGTGGTTCGTAACCAAATAGATTACATTCTGATCAACAGACGTTTTAGTTCCTGTATAACAAAATGCTCTACATATCCTGGAGCGGATATACCATCAGATCATAACCATCTTATGGCAAATGTTCGGACAAAACTTGCAACAATTAAGCGCAAAAAGCAAGTATCGAAACCCGATTTCAATAAGTTGAGCAACCCGACAATTAAACAAGCACTTACGGATACAATAAACGCAGACCTTAGAAGAATTCATCAAGATGGAATAGAAACTGTATGGAATGATGTTAAGGATAGTATTAAAACTACTATGAGAAGTGCTCTAAAAAAAGATCCAACACCAATATACGCAGAATGGATGACTGATGAGATAAGAGAACTTCGATCAGAAAGAAAAAGATGTAAAAACATAAACTTCGAAAGATATTGGGAAATCAACAAAGAAATAAGAATCGCAACGCGTATCGCAAAAAATGAACAACTCAAACGAAAATGTGAAGAGATTGAAGCCCTACAAACACTCCACGACGACTTTAATATGCACAAAAAGCTGAAAGAAACAGCCGGAATATACAAACGGAAACCTCCATCTATACTCTTTGATGATAATAACCAAGCCGTTTTTGAAATCTCGCAAAGAAAGCAAATATGGAATGAATACATATTAAAACTATTTACAGATCATGAAAGATCAGATTGTGATCGTAATGAAAACTCTGACATAAACGAAAATTCTCTCGTAAGTGTAAATCCTATTACCAAAGAAGAAGTCATATATGCAGTAAAATCGTTAAAGGACAAAAAAAGCCGTTGGTCCAGATGAAATTCCCGCCGAAATGCTCAAATTAATCGATGAAACCAATATACAATTGTTTGTGAAACTGTTCAATAATATATACGAAATCTACATTTGTCCCCATACCAAAGAAAGCAAACGCCAGAAAATGCAACGATTATAGATTAATTAGCCTAATGAGCCACGCCTTAAAAGTATTCCTACGTATAATTCACAAAAGAATATACCCCAGATGCGAGGCAGCAATGGGAGAAACGCAATTTGGATTTAAAGAGGGAATGGGAACTCGAGAAGCACTAGTTGGTGTTCAAGTGCTAATCCAAAAGTGTCGCGATGTCCAGAAAGACGTATTTATGTGTTTTGTAGACTATGAAAAGGCTTTTGACACTGTTAAACACGACAAGCTAATGGAAATTCTGACATCCATAGGCATTGAAAACAATGACATAAGATGCATAAAAAATCTATACTGGAACCAGACAGCATCAGTAGAAGTATCCGGTGAAACTACAGATGAAGTAGTAATATCAAAAGGTGTTCGACAGGGGTGTATACTTTCACCATTATTGTTTAATGTATATGCTGAACAAATATTTCGAGAATGCGTAGAAGGAAAAAGGATTGGGATACAAATACATGGACAATTCATTAACAATATTCGATACGCTGATGACACCATGATAATAGCGAGTTCTTTAGTTGGACTCCAAAGTCTCTTAAGTTCCCTCAACGAGATAAGTAATTCATACGGATTATACATTAATCTTAATAAGACAAAATATATGATCGTTAGTAAAAGTACCAATTTCTACAACTCCACACTAAAAATCCGTGAATCAGAAATAGAGAGAGTAAAATCATATAAATACTTGGGAGCACAAATAAATGAGCAGTGGCAATCTTCTAATGAAATACGATGTCGTATAGAAATGGCGAGAGAAGCGTTTCTCAAATACAAAAAAGTACTAAGCAGCCACGACATCAACATTGAGCTTAAAACCCGCTTTATCAAGTGCTATGTATGGTCTGTTCTATTGTACGGGGCTGAAACATGGACTGTAAAATCAGCAGACGAGAAGAAATTGGAAGCATTTGAAATGTGGGCATACCGACGTGGGCTCAAAATTCCATGGATCGATCGAGTGTCAAATGCCGAAGTTCTGCGAAGAATGAATGTACAACGGCAGCTAATTAAAACCATCAAAACCCGGAAAGTTTCCTATTTGGGACATTTGATGAGGAACAACAAATATAAGATCCTGCAGATCATTCTCAAATCGCAAGTTGAAGGAAGACGTGGTAGAGGTCGACGAGAATTGTCCTGGCTAAAAAATATTCAAGACTGGACCGGATACCGCGATGAACTCAGTCTTCTAACAGCGGCTAAAAACCGACAATTATCGCTTTCCACATAAACTAGATATTTGCAAGAACAATGTAATAAAATGTAATATTGTATGATCGCTTAACATCCGGATAACGGATATGCAAATAAAGAAGAAGAATACCTAAACGTGGACCTAATGGACCTAATTTGGTATAGAAATTTCTATTACTCCTAGGATGTTTGGTATTGCAAATGGGCTATATCGGTCTACGTTTTGATATAGCCCTCATAGAACGGTACCACCCGATTTTCGGTATTTTGAAGGTTTTAGCCTCATTATCACACAGAAATGGCTGAAATTTGGTACTTAGTCTTCGTTGGGGATATAAAACTTTCCCCTGAAAATTGTCGGTATAGGACCACGCTTTCATATATTTCGGTATTTTAAAGGTTCTGGCCTCAATATTCCTCATAAATGGCTGAATTTGGTATTTAGTCTTCGTTGGGGGTATAAAACTTTCCCCCAGAAACTTGTCGGCACAGGTCCACACCTTAGTATAGCCCCCATAGAAAGGGACTGAAATTTGGTATTTGGTCTTCATTTGGGGAATTAAACGTTCTATATGAAATTTGTCGGTATAGGTCCACGGTACTTAGTCTTCGTTGGGGATATAAAACTTTCTCCCATAAATTTGTCGGTGTAGGTCCACGCCTTCATATAGCCCCCATAGAACGGTACCCCCCGATTTGCGGTATTTTGAAGGTTGTGGCCTCAATATTCCTCAGAAATGGCTGAAATTTGGAATTTAGTCTTCGTTGGGGATATAAAACTTTCCCCCTGAAAATTGTCGGTATAGGACCACGCTTTCATATATTTCGGTATTTTGAAGGTTCTGGGCTCAATATTCCTCATAAATGGCTGAATTTGGTATTTAGTTGGGGATATAAAACATTCCCCCAGAAACTTGTCGGTACAGGTCCACGCCTTACAGCGTGTTTTTGTAAAAAGTTTTTGCCCATTCGTTCGTCGATTTCATGAACGAAGACACAATTTGGTTTTCATAGCGGTTGACGTTTGTATCCGTGTGACAAACAAATGAAAGCTTTTTACTTTCGTAGTTTCTTTGGTTTTCGTAACAAAATTAGACGAACGAATACGTCAAAAATAAACGAATGGAAAAGACCCATCGTTTTGAATGAAAATTAAATAATTTGAGTAATAAATGGCACAAAACACACGAAAACTGGAGGGGAATGCAATTTTATTTATTTCCATAGAAGCACCCACGTATATGTACATCCGTTTCTTCATGTTATCACAATTATGTTTGGACAAATTTGATTACATTTTTTCTTATTTTTTGTTTGTCATCTGTCTATCGGGGTTGCCATCAAGTAACACATTTTACGTGCAGGTGCCTATGCAAAATTCACAAAATAAGTATCATGGAAACCCTGAAATATAAAAGCTTTTATAAAATAGACGAAAGCTTTCAGATAAAAACGAATGGTTCGTAAAATTTTACAAGAACCAAATTCTGAACGTATACGTTTTAGTACGAACGGTTCGTGTGACAGGCAAGCATTTTTATAAAAACACGCTGTTAGTATAGCCCCCATAGAAAAGGGCTGAAATTTGGTATTCATTTGGGGAATTAAACGTTCTATTTGAAATTTGTCGGTATAGGTCCACGGTACTTAGTCTTCGTTGGGGGTATACAACTTTCTGCCATAAATTTGTCGGTATAGGTCAACGCCTTCATATAGCGCCAATAGAACGGCACCTCCCGATTTTCGGTATTTTTAAGGTTGTGACGTCAATATCCCACAGGAAGACTGAAATTTGTTATTTAGTATTCCATGGGGTTATAAAATATTCCAGAAGAGAATTATCAGTATAGGTCCGCGGGTTCCTATATCCCCCATAGGAGCGTACCTCTTGATTTTCGGTATTTTGAAGGTTGTGGCCTCAATATTCCTCAGAAATGGCTGACATTTGGTACTTAGTTGGGGGTATAAAACATCAATACAACCGTGGTGAAGGGTATACAATTTTCGGCCTGGCCGAACTTAAAGCCGTTTTTACTTGTTTGTCATCTAGCCTTTGTTTTTTGATCTTTTGTAATTTCCCAGGTTGTTTTGTCCTATGACTTGAAGAGTATTTTTGACTTGGTCCCAAATATTTTCCACATCATTCCTATGAACGCTATTCAATTCTAAGTTTATAAGGTCTCTTCTATGTTTACGAGTATAAGGTCTCTTAATAACTGGGTCATCAAGTTTCCCAATGTCAAGTTTACGGTGTTGTTTTTTCTTCACTGGAGCTCTAAGTTTGGTGTATATGCTGCTCCAGAATATGTTGATTATTTCGGAATTGAAGTAGCGCAACGTTTATTGACAATAATAAAGTCAATTTGGTTTCTTATTATATTCCCATTTCTGTCCTGGGGGATTTCCACACACAGAAAAAAATGTCCTCTCTAACATATGTCCCAAAATTATTTCCTGGCAAACATATATTTGTTTGCAAGCAGTCCCAAACATAACATATGTTGGGGCCCTGCAAACAAATAAATGTTTGGGTGCAAACAAATAAATGTTTTGGTGCAAACAAATTATATGTTTGGGTTCAAGCAAATACAAACCCAAAAACCACAAAAAACAAACACATGCACCAGTGGGCGCTTTCTGAGAGCAAGGGAGCGTCAATATCAATGTGAAACACATTGAAATGTATGAGGAATATTGAGAGCAAGGGAGCGTAAATGTCAATGTGAAACACATTGAAATGTATGCTCACTTGCTCTCAGCAAGCGCTCACTGGCTATTTCTAACATTTATAAATGTGTATAAATGGTGATGTTTTTTATTGAGGGGCATAGAAAGAAAGCAAAGCAACAAAGACAGATAGTTACATACAAAATTCCAAGGAAATACATAACACACTTTAATAAAAGAAAAACTGAATGAAATAAATTATAAAAAGTCGCACTTTTAAAAAGAAAAAATTATATAGAAACATCGTTGAACGCTTCTTCTTAGTTGTGAAATAAAACACATTTTCTTCAAATTTCAAATCATCAGCGGGAAATCGGCATCTGGAATCAAATGATTATATAATGTAAAATATGGGTATATCCATATTTCAAATATACATATGTATGTATGTATATGAAAAATGTATTGATGTAATTACCAATATTAAATGCGATTTCTTCCTTGTCCAATAAAATATTTCCATTCACCATCTTGATTCAATTATAAAATGTATTGAACATTTAATTTACTAAAAAGCACAATTTATTTAAGAAAAGACAAAACACTGATTTATTCACTCACTTTGCCGTCTTTACTCAACGATGTTCTCTAGAACACTGATGAAAAGAAGACCAACATAATTAATACCATTTTTATTCTTTTCCTCTTCGTTTGCTACGTTGGCTAACAACAACGAAGCACGAAACTCACGTGTTTTACGCATTACACCATGCACACAGCTCTTTATTATAAACCAGAATTCCGCAGCTGCGAGAGCCCTGTTGTTACTCTCTTTGACAAAAATCCTCTCCACCCATAAAAAATATGTTCTAACATAAAAAATATGTTGGTACCCAAACATATTAAATTGATATATGTTACAAAATGTTGCAAACATATATTTGTTTGGACACAAACAAATATTTGTTTGGATCCGAACATATTTCTAACATATACTTTCTGCGTGCAGGCATAAAAGATACTAAATTATTAATTATTGCAGGCGAAATAATCGGTTTTCGGAAAATTTAGCTTAAATCCTCAAAATACTGAAAATCGGAAGTTACCGTTATATGGTGGCTACACCCAAACGTGAACCCAGGTCCACGATTTTTTGTGGATATGTTTTGTGACCACTGGGAACGCTAAGTACCAAATTACAGCTAATTTAGTAGGAAAATGTGGCTTAAATATCCGAAATACCGAAGATCGGAAGGTACCGCTATAAGGGGGCTATACCAAAACATTAGCCGATATTGTTCATATTTTTTTGAATTTTAACTTTTGTCTATTAAATATAAAGATATAAATAAATAAAAAGAAAAATAAAAAATAAATTTATAATTTAGTTTTCATAAAAAATTATCATTTCAAAAAAAATTTACTGAGGGGGTGCTTTAGTTTTGTTTTACTGTATTTATGTATATGATAAAAATCTTCAAAATACTGAAAACGGGTCAGAACTGTTATATGGTGACTATACCGAACGTGGTCCGATATGTTTTATTTTCAATTCTAAATATCCGAGGATATTTATACTCTGTAAAAATTTTATCCTAAATATTGTGAACTCTCTCTATTGAATTTATATACTTTGTGTCAATAAGTCATAAGCAATCAACTAACAACAGCATTTAAATTCGCTTTGCGTAACGCTACACGCAGAAAAAAATATGTTAGAAATATGTTTGTATCCAAACAAAATTTGTTTGTCTCAAAACAAACATATGTTTGCAACATTTTGTAACATATCTCCATTTTATTTGTTTGGGTACCAACATATTTTTTATGGGTGGAGAGTGGATTTTTGTCAAAGAGAGTAACAACAGGGCTCTCGCGGATGCGGAGTAACAACAGAGGGCTGTGTGTATTGTGTAATAGAAGACGCAGAAGCTTTGGCCAAACACGTGTGTTTCGTGCTTTGTTGTTGTTAACCAACGTAGCAAGCGAAGAGGAAAAGAAAAAAAAATAATTATGTAGTTCTTTTTTTCAGTTGTCTAAATAACATCGTTGAGTAAAGACGGTAATGTGAGTGAATAAATCAGTGGTTTGTGTTTTCTTACAGAAATGGTGCTTTTTAGTAAATTAAATGCCCAATACATTTTATAATTGAATCAATAAGGTGAATGGAAATATTTTACTGGACAAGGAATAATCGCATTTATATTGGTAATTACATCAATACATTTTTCATATACATACATACCCTGTAGGAAGCATAGGGACATGTGTCGACATGTCACCACTTTGTTTACTATTATGGTGACAAAGTCAACACTTTGTCAACAGGTTGTCAACAATTGATAATTTTACCTTAATAAGAAAAAGCATTGTTTATATTGAAAACTGATAGCCCAACAAAGCATCTTCTTATTTTTTTTTTCATTTTCTTAATTGTTTGGCGTAAAATTATTTTGGCGGTTCGTTAAAAAAGTGTTTTTTTTTTTAAATCAATAAAATATATAATTTTAATAACAACAAGCATGAGCAAAGGAAAATAACAGACAAGTGAAAAAATAGACAATTCTATATCAAAACACAAATTCTGAGGCGGCTGACAATATTTGTGGTGAAACTTCGACAACTAGACATTTTATGGACTCTTTAGAGAGTATTGTGAAGCCTGACGAATATATTGTCCCGTCTCGCTGGAAATGATGAAAGCAACATATAACTGATATTTGGAAATGGCATAATAATGAGTTAAAATGTTGAAGGGTTTTTTGACAAAAATCGATTGCGAGATTTTTCCAATGTTTATACAAATGTAATGTGTAAGCAAATTTAAAGACATTTTGTTTATTTATGCTTATTTATACATGTTTATTCTATTCAATTCCTAGATAAAACGTTAAGTGCATAAAACGTTAAGTGCAGCAGAAGTAGAAATATTTTAAGCAGATAAATCACACCAAGGCGATGATATTTCTGACAATGAAAACAAATTTTTTATTATTGGTTAGATAGCCTTGAAAACGTTGGCTTTATTTACTAATTTTGTGCTTATGTGGAATCTTAAGCACACTATATAGCTTTTTAATCTAAAAAAATGTTCCAAATAGGTCAAAAAACTTATTAGTGAAAAATTTGGTGCCAATGTCTCCATATGACCCTTTATGTACTATTGACTCACTACCTCCAATGTATTTTTTGACGCGCTACTTCAAATGTCTCTACCGACTTACTACCTCCAATGTCTATACTGACTCGCTTCCTCCAATGTCAACACATGCCCAGCAAAATGTTCGATGACAAATCATGAGTTGAATCATGGGTGCAAGTGACATGTCATAGGTGAAAATTTAGGTGAATAACCAATGAAATTTACAAGGGAGTGACACACACTTTCACCAATTCATTGTCATAGCATCTTGCACCAGTTCATCATCATAGCATCTTGCACCAGTTCATTGTCATGGCTTCTTGCACCAGTTCATTGTCATGGCTTCATGCACCAGTTCATTGTCATGGCTTCTTGTACCTTTTCATTGTCATAGCTTCTTGCACCAATGCTTTGGATCCGCATTTTCGCCAATCAGAAATAAAATTTGCAATACAATTATGTAATTTGTTAAATATAATAACAATACAATGCACAAATGATTTGTATCGCCGGATGCTATTTTTCTTTATTTTGTATGTAATTTTCAAAATTATATATTATATTAATCTGCAATATCATATTTATCTCTTCCGATGGCTGCAAGATATTTCTTTCAACGTGGGGTCCCTTTTTTCCAATATTCGATAAATTATGTGTCAATCTATGAACCAAGCTCATCATTAGGGAAATCTAGTATAAATTTGAATTCTGTTACGTTATTTCAAAAGAAAAAACTTATCCTGTAATAGTTACCATGTTATGGTCTTTTTTATACTTATTTTACCGATCTTCTGCTTTGATTCCCTAACTTTGGATGCCATGTTTTGTGATATCATATTGAACTTGATCTTTCCATTGGAGTTTTGTTCTTCACTCGGGTTGGCGTAACGTCAAATGACTCGTATTAATATACCGGGTGGCATCTTTATCCATCCTGTTGACAACCCAATAATTGCAGCTCGATATGTTTTACTATATCGGTGTTGGTCGGCTGGTGGAGCTCGTGGTTTACAGACCGGGTCTTTTTTCATACTTCTTTTTAATATCCACAAAACGAAACAGGTTTCCGAACACAAAATATATTTTTCTTATGCTTTATATCAATTTACATTGTATTTTTAATAAAAGTATATAAATTTTGCCACTATCGATCACTTTCATCTGACTTTTATTTTCATTTTAACAATTACTTCTGCAAGTACACAATTATTCGGGTACATGAGTATTTCATAATTTATTGTGCGGGTACTATCAATTTATTTGAACTCATGACAATATTGTGACAAAGATCGGATCTTTCACCACTTCAATTTCACTCATGAAAATTCGATGAAAAAGATCATATCTTTCACGACTTCAATTGCACTCATAAAAATTCGATGAAAAGGTCGGATCTTTCACGACTCCTTTCGCACTCATGCAAAAGAACCAGTGAAATCATGATTTCACATGGAATCACTTCCATTTAATTTTGCTGGGTGGTTCCTCAGCAACTACTGACATACTAGTTCCAATGTCAGTACTGACTTTCGAATGACACGTTCATACAAAATGTCTATAGGAAATTACATGAGTTGTCTAGATTTTTTCAGTAGTACTGTTGACAATTTCAGTAGTAAGTCACTATAGATTCACTATTAACATTTCCTACAGGGTACATACATACATATGTACATGCATACATATGTATGTTTGAAATATGGATGTTACCTATTTATTACATTACACTATGCAACACTGAAAATGCAAACAACTTCTAGTATGCATTTTTTGAAAGTACATATTTAGACTACAAAAACCCTAGTAGGTTTTTGTCCTGTCAGATCCAGTTCGGATTTTATGGCCTCATCTAAACCGGGCTAAATCTACATTTATCAGGCCATTATCTCAGAAACGAATAGGAATTTGGCCTTGCTGTCTTTAGCAATATTGTAACCCTAAACTAGTAGAACTTATCTTTTGAAAAAACCACTTAAGAAAAATTCCATCTAGGACATCAACATCTACAAAATATTGAAAATTTTACATAATTGCTGAAATTCTGGTCAGTATCGGCTAAACTATTGGGAGTTGAACCAAGTAACATTTTGCTAAAATCTTTCAAATATAGTTCTCAACAATTCTTTAGAACATTCTGTAACTCTAAAATGCTTATTTCATGTTGTTTCAGCGGTATTTTGCATTATATCTTTTACAACTCGTATTTCAAACACAGTTCACACCAACAGTTTATTCTCACATTTCGGATTTCACTACATTATTGACATTTTTATTAAATCGTCGTTGAAAAATGTATTGAAAACAACGGCATTTACAACAATGACATGTTCTGAAGAGTTGTGTATTACATTCCAGGGAATATTTTTCCAAAAGAAAATATTCAGAAAAAGTTAACGGTCTTGGAGATACGGTGCGAAATGTATAAAAGTTGTGGAATTTTTGCATATATTTTGAAATTTGAGACAATAAATGTGGTTTTCGAGTTCATTATTTCTCCAAATATTTTATTCTTGTCCTTATCTACAAATTTGCTTCAGAGGTCTGAAGAAGATTCGCATTGGTTTCAGAGATATAGCCCCGAATTTCTTTAAAAACTCAATATTTAACCATGTTTAGATGGGGCCATAAAATCCAAGCTGGATCTGACACAACAAAACCCAACTAGGGTTTCTTGTCGTTTGGGTCTGTACTTTCAAAAAATCCTCAGTTCGAATTGTTTGCACAAGATCACCTTAAAAATGTTGCACAGTGTTTTATAATCATTTAGTTCCAGATGCCGATTTCCCACTGATGATTTCAACTTTGAGGAAAATGTGTTTTATTTCACAACTAAGGAGAAGCGTTCATCGATGTTTCTATATATTTATGTCTTTTTAAAAGTGTAACTTTCTATAAATTATTTCATTCCGTTTTTCTTTTATTTAAGTCTGTTATGTATTTCTTTGGAATTTTGTATGTACCTATGTGTCTGTTGTTGCTTATTTCCATGCGTTTCAATAAACAACCACAATTATTTATAAAAGTCTGTATATGTTACAGATATCCACTGAGCGCTTATTGAGATCAAGTGAGCATACATTTCAATGTGTTTTACATTGAAATTTACGCTCCCTTGCTCCCCAGCAAACCAATTGTACCGACATCTTAACTAAATCGGAACAAAATTCGGACGATACGTCAGATGTCTGATCCGTAATCGTAACGATATCTTAACGAAAGTTGTACGAAGTGGTTGACATAATTTCAAAACGAAATGTCGGAGCGACATCGTATCGATTTTGATCCGATTTCGTATCGAAATCTGAAGAAAATCCTTGGTAAATTCGGAAAGGAAATTTCTTTCCGACATTCGTTCCGAAATCGGAACGAAATCGGTACAAAATATGAACTATTTCCGCTCCGAAAAATCGTTTAGAAATCTGAACGACGTTGCTTCCAAAATTTTGCTGGGTCTCAGTAAGCGCCCACTGGTGCATGTGTTTGTTTTTTGTGGCTTTTGGGTTTGTATTTGTTTGCACCCAAGCAGGGTTTAAAAGCCAGCATCTAAAAACATTAGCATTAGCTGTACACTTCAAGTGCTACACAACCGAACGCATATTTATTTTTGTACATTTTTGCTTATTTCGTTTTTACGCCTAATCTTTTTTTTGTTAGGCATAATCGACAACCACGCTACATATTTAGCAGTCGGCTGGCCATTCGTCGCAGCGAATTAGCCAGAGAGGGTGTTTTTTGTCATTAGAGTTGCCAACGTAGTAATAAAAAAGATGTCATTTAATGTCAAAATGCTCACATCATATGGTAGAACCTAAGGAATACTAATTATTATTGTTTAAAAATAAAAAAATATATTTTGAACGGCTTCACCAAAAATTCACATGTCCTTTGAACGAAAAAGTGGAATTAAATATATCGTGATTTTTAATGCATTACACTGGTAACCTTGATCTAAAAAACAATTGTTTGCTGAAAACATGGCTAAGCCGTTGAAACTTTCTTGCTTATTCTCTTTTCTGATATGTGTTGATCATGTGTGCTGCAAAATATGAGTATGCGTGTCCGACGCTTTTTTATTAAAGCAACAATATCAAATAGCATCAGCATCGCTAGCAATATTTTTGTGAAATTTGTTGCTACATGTTGCCGTTGTTCATTGTTGCTAAACATATTTCGAAGAAACTTTAGCAGGCAAAGCTGCAAATATTCGGTGCTATTGCTAATATGGCGTTAGCATTTTAAACCCTGAACCCAAGCATATATTCGTTTGCAGGACCCAAACATATGATATGTTTGGGACTGCTTGCAAACATATATATGTTTGCTGCAAAATATGATTGGGACATAGGTTAGAGAGGCTTTTTTTCTGTGTGTACACAAAATCTTAAATTTTCATGGTTTTTGTTGAATTTGGGAACAAGAATGATGCCTTAGAGTGCCCCCCTTCAGCCAATATATACATTTTTAATACTTTTTTTAAATTTATCGAAATTAAAACATGTGGTTTTCCATACCTTTTTCCATATTTATTATAGCTCACGGTGCGCCTTAACTAATTTTAAATGAAAGGTGCTTACACCTGGGAAGTTTTTGCAGATTCTGAAACTACAATGCTCATAGATGAGAAATATCAAGAAACAAAAAAATCGCCGGAGGGATTTTCAAATAAATCGAGATTTAAGTTCACATTTTTAGGGGTTCTTTAGGTTTTCCCGATTTTGCTTGGAAACCGTGAGTCCTATGTAAATGGGCCTAAAGATTCCTATGTAAATGGGCCTAGATCGAATTCAGTCACACATCCCAAATTTCATCAAAATCGGACTTATATAGCTTGTTTGGTGCCGCAAATACGTCAAATCGGCCAAAAATATATATGGGAGCTATATCCAAATCTAAACCGATTTCGATGTAATTTGACACATTTATTTTCAGACCGAATTCAGTCACATATTCCAAATTTCATCAAAATCGGACGTATATAGCGTGTTTGGTGCGGCAAATACGTCAAATCGTCCGAAAATATATATGACAGGTATATCCAAATCTGAACTGATTTTCACCACAAGCAATAGCGTTCTTCCTATGGCTGAAAAAATTATATTCCCCAATTTTGAATCGGGCAAAAACTGCGACCTGTACGTTGCGAACAAAAATATATGGACAGACGGACGGACGGACATGCATAAATCGACTCAGAAAGTGATTATATGTATATCCCCAAAAAGGGACTATGGGTATATTTCGTTTTCTTTTGTATGTTACATACAAATGTACAAAGACATAATACCCCTTAACACAGTGTGGTGTGCCAGCACGACTCAACTAAGAAATCATCGATTTCAGTAAGTTGAAAAGCATCAACACAGTTACCTGTGAGTGAGTTGTTGGAATTTGTTTAAAATTCCGTATTGTGGTACTTTCGCTGTTTTTTGTTTGTTATTGTTGAAGATTCAATCATTTAATCATATGATTCATGGTATAAGTAAAGAGGTAGATTTAAATGAAAAAAAATCTATAGAACCCTTGTTTTTCTTGAAATCCTAAAACTTAAAAATAAAAGCAACAAGTGGGTTTGTTTACAATGCATTTTTGAGCATTTTATAAAAAACGCTAAAAATGAATGAAGTGTTAAGTTTTCTCCACATAATCGAGTTCTGAATATAATAAAATGATTGTTTCAATACAAATCTGACGAATTTCTTCCATACAAGTGGTGTAAAAACAATTTTAGAAATCATTGAATTCGATTGTTTTTAAAATTGTTTGGCATATTATTCAAACACCACACACACATACACAGTTTATGTATATTGTTTTGAAGTTTTAGGTACACTCGAATGAAAAAATTTAAATTTACATAAAGCTTTGGCTAACCTTTCTTATTAAACCATGATATGATTGCTTTAAGTCTGGAGTATTTTGAATTTAAATTTGTTGATAAAAAATTTTAATATTTTTTACTTTTTTGTATTTTTATGGTTTGTTTATGTGTTTAACCTTTTTAATAGATTCGAACAAATGACAAACTCAAAAACACTCATATTTTGATGCAAAAAATATATACAGTATAGTCTCGATAATCCGGACACCACATGTTTCGGCGATGTACGGATTATCGAATTGTCCGGATTAGCGAGTAATCACAAAAACACATAATTTTGTAAATTAAAATCAATAATATGGTAGGTTTACTAGATAATAATCTGACATCTATGTAACCGAATTCATATTAAAGCGGTGATTACACTATCTATCAATGTCATATGAGATGCTACCTGCGTTTGTTGAACACGTAGTGTGACCACTATGAAAATTGTCATCTATCAAAATGATGTGGCAACTCATATGTAAATTTTTCATTTAGGGAGCGCTCTATTCGGCCATGTATTTTCGTATGCAGTTGAGAAATAAATTGATGGAAGAAAAAAAAATGAAGCACATACATAGGTAGTGAAAACGAAAATGTAAGTGCGATTGAAGTTTTTAACAAAATAAATTGTGTTTGTTGTGTGATTTATATTTTGTGGTCATACGCAATTGTATGCTAGTGTGAACGCAAAAACTAAAAGTGGTATGGACTTTGACAAACATAAAGGATTTCGAATGGATAAAAGAATTGACAGTTCATATGTCATTGATAGATAGTGTAAACACCCCTTAAGCAAATATCACAGGTTGCGACCATTTTAAGCAGCTTTCCTGACTACCAAATTTACTTCTTAATTTTACTCCTCCAGCGTAATTTAGGTGACATTTCCTGAGTATTTTTGTAGTCTGAAACTTCTTTACAATTGGTGTATATTTATTCATAGTTTTTTCAAGGATATAAACTTCGTACACATATTGATTTTCAATGTCCATGGGATATGAGCCTCTTATGACTCGAGGTATAACTTCAGAATTCAAATGCACTCTTCTCATTATGGTTAATATATTTTAGCCATTTCTATGAACATCAGAAACGGGCTTTACCTTGTCCTCGAAACCAATAAAGGTATGGTTTTATATAAATGTTGGAATAAGACAATGGAATTTAAATCTATTGGTTGTATAACTACGAGAATACAATACAACAATCCGTAGTTGCCGGTGATTTTGTATCATAGAATGAAAGAATGAAAATAAAAGGAGTCACGCGTTTTTAAATAATTTATTGCAATTTTTATACAAGAAGTGCGATTCTCCAAAATTAAACTGTTCATAATTTCGGTAATTAACGATATTTTTCAGCAAGTTAGTGATCAAGAAAGTAGTCCTTAAGTTCTGCATATAGCAAGAGTGCTGTTAACTTTTATTTAAACTTTTCATTCATAATTTTATATTTTATTTTACCGATTTTTGTCGGTAGCTCAAAATATGAGTTTGAGAATCTAAAAACTAAGCTATTAATTCGATAGATAAAATATCATTGGAATTCATTACACAGTTCCAAGGGACTTTCTCACTAATCGGAGGCCTAAAGAACTAATTCCTTTAGAGCAAAGGAACACCCAAAATACTGTTGCTTATCATAGTTAGACATCTATGGTTGAAGGGTAGAAAAAGCATTCGACAGATTCAAATAGTTAAATCCTTATTGACTATATAACTGTGTCAACAGTGGCTAGCCAGATAGACGAGATGTGGACCGAAAACTTCGAAAAACTTTACTTTTCTTATTTATACACCAATTGCAATTGCTAAGAACGAAAACGTCTATAAAATAAATATGAATCTAAAGCTCAAGATAGGAAAAAATATTGATGTCCGGATTATCGAGGTACGAAAAATATGAGATGTCCGGATTACCGAGTCTACAATGCAAAAAATTGTAGTGTCCGGATTACCGCGTTGTCTGGATTAACGAGTGTCCGGATTATCGAGATTATACTGTATATGAACAAAAACTAAAAATGTAAACTTTGAACTTGAATTTGATCCCGTTTATTGTATCGAAAAGCTGAACGCGTCATTTGTCGAAAGTTACAGAGTTTTGGCTAGGAAAAACGATTCTGAACAACTGTGCGTCGTATTCTCCATTTGGTCCATTTGGGCTATGCTGGCGTAGGATTTTAAATTTGGCCTCCCTTGTTGCAAAAAAAATGATTGTTTTCCAGTCTCCCCAATGTCTTCTCTCCTGTCTCTATTATCGAGAGAACTACACTCATGCTGTTATTGTTGGGTTGCTCAGTGGCGATTACGGACCATGCAATGCATTCTATCGTGGTTGACAACGAGGTCTCATTGAAATTTCCTGAGCCTTAGGCTTATGTCGTCCCAAGCATCGCCGAGCTTAGCTATGCATTTTTCAATGAATTCCTTTCAGAACGCCTCCATGCATTTGATGACCCTGGAACTACTATGCACCTCGCTAAAGTCATCGTTTGGCCATATCTTAATAGTTTTCCTTTATTTCTAAACTTTTTTCAATTCATATATTTTATTGTAAAAAACTTCATATAAAAATTAAAGAACATATCTTTAAAAAATGCGATTTTGACTTGTTAATATCAAACGATTGCTATTTTTGTGTTTTATTACTGCAACCACTTATAATATCAGTACGAGTATGTTGTCGGGGTTCTCTAAATATAAGTATTAGGCGAACGAGTAGAACTAGAAGTCTAAGCAGAAAATTGGCACACGGATCAAAGGGTTTTAAAAAAAGTACTAAAAGTGTATCATTTGGTATTATGTGAACGAATAAAGTCAAAATCTTCAAGATTGTTATGCTAATATCGGTTGAGATATTTTGTTTATGTAAGGAGGTGATTTGGAAATGTGTGCAAATATATACGAAAAGTACTAAATAACACTAAATTTAATACTATTTGGCATTGAGTGAACGGATAAAAGTGCAAAAAGTACATACATATGTTTCCACCACGCCCGAAATGACACGGGGGGGCTTCTCTCATATCAATGAGTGCATGCCAATTAATATTGGCTCAATAATGTGGGTCCTACTTCTTATCGCCGATCCCGAACGGTGTGTCTGTCATGGTTGAAATACTGAGAAAATGTAAGCCGACATTACACTGAGGGGATTTCCCATCGTTGATGTTCTGGTCAAGGATTGAACTGCTGACCATCTGAGTGCAAGACGGGCGTGCTTTCCACTGCACCACTGTAGTTCCCAATGCTTATGCAATAGTTAAAAAGCAGGCAGTCTTTATGGTGGTAACTGGACGATAAAAGTGGAATAATGATATTTATTATCTACGTCACTGATTGTGTATGGTTGAGGTACCACGAACAAAATAACCATATTCTGACAATGCAGCGTGATAGAAACCCAAAAAAGAGGAGATACTTGTCTCGGCGTTTCACATGCTGTAGTTTTGCTGTTATGTGTCTCCAAAGATTAGATTTGATATACTGCCTCAAACTCATATCTCAATAAATATGTCTCATGCTTAAACTAAAAAAGATTAGCATATTATTCCTACCAACATACATAGATGTACTCAATTTCCTAACAATTGCATTTAAACTTTTACCCAAAGACCAATGAATGTATCAAAATATTGCAGTTTACATGATCATCTTTGAAACTGATTTGGTACAATGCATATCTCACTCTATGTCTATCAGTTCTTCTTTGTCGTCTCCAAATTCCTTTCCCCATTTTGTGCTCATGTAATGCACATTTCAGCAATAATGAATTTGTTCCAATACAAATTAAATTAAATATTTGGCTTTAAGAGTCATTAAAACCATGCTACCCGTTTTGGAACTATAAAATAGAATACAAGTGGGAAAATTCTAAGAAGTGTATAAAATGTTCATTTTTTCATGTCCTTGCTTCCAAGTTCTTAACTGAAAATGTATGAAAAAAGTGCTAAAACTAACTTTGCATTTTCTTTTGATAAAAATTTGCCAAAATTCAAACAGTGGTTTCCACACCGATGAAAAATATATTGCATAGCAAAGCATTCGAACCAAAAATCGTAACGAAAGTTGTATGGAGTGGTTGACATATTTTCAAAATAATTGAAAGCAAATCCTTCGGAAATTCGAAAGGGAAAAAATCCCTTACGAAAATGGAAGAGAAATAAATCGAAACAACGTTTTCGGAAGGTGCTACCAAAATTGTTTCTATATACATATAACTATTTCGGAATTATTGCGAAAACAATAATAGCACCACCATAAACATCTTCTCTGTCATTACGAAAGCCAAAGAAAAGAGTTGTTGTACGAAAGCCAAAGAAAAGAGTTGTTGTTATTCAAATAAACATATAGGCTAATAGTTCGAATACATACATAAAAAGGAAATAATTTAAAGATTTTGTTAACATTTCAACAATAATGTACAAAATTTCGAATTCATTTAAAATTGTTTGTTTTAAATTTGTTTTTAACATAGAATAAATTATTTAAAAGATCAATATTATGTACAATATTAGTATTAGTAGGAAATTTTAAATATATTGCTTAAATAAATTAGTTGGTGCCTATAGTCGGCAAGTACAGTACAGTCTCGATAACCTGCACACTCGTTAATCCGGACAACGCGGTAATCCGGACACTAGAATTTTTTACACTGTAGACTCGGTAATCCGGACATCTCATATTTTTTGTACCTCGATAATACGGACATCAACACTTTGTTCCTATCTTGCGCATTAGATTCTTATTTATTTCATTGACGTTTTCGTTCTTAGCAATAGAAAAAGGTGTATAAATAAGAAAAATTAAGTTTTTCAAAGTTTTCGGTCCACATCTTGTCTTTTTGGCTAGCCACTGTTGACCCAGTTATACAGACAATATGGAATTAACTATTTGAATCTCTCAAATGATTTTTCTACCCTTCAACCATCGTTGGCTGACTATGATAATCAACAGTATTTTAAAACCAGCGTTGTGTAGCTTGGTGACGTAGGGGATGGAAGATACCAAGCAACGGTCCTGACCGGTTTTAACATGGCAAAGCCCAGGATTTATCTTGGTCCCTCTTTCATCTCAAGTTTACACTGACCTCCCCGTGGTGTCACCTAGGGAACTGCCTTTAACACCCGTTAAAGGTAGTGAGCTAACATGTGCCGCGCGTTCTCCCATAAGAACGTTCAAAACTTGGGTTTGGGCGTCGGGTTAGTAACCCTCCCCTAGAAAAAACAGCATACTATGAAAAAAACGAAAGAAAAGAAAAAGTTGACGAACCCCGCAAACGTTTTAAGGACCATGATCTGCGAATCTGCACCTGGAATGTTCGCACTCTTTATAGAGAAGGTGCAGTCTTCGCATTGGCAGACGTACTTGAAAAGTACAAGGCCGATATTACTGCCATACAGGAAATACGATGGATTGGGAAAGGCGTCACAACAACACCTAAAGGTGACGCACTGTATTATAGCTGCCATGACGTAAAGCATGAGTTTGGTTGCGGATTTGTAGTTAGTCGGAGACTAAAACACCTGGTATCCAGCTTCACTCCAGTGAATGAAAGACTTGCTGCAATTCGAATAAAAGCTAAATTCTTCAACATCAGCTTTATTTTCGCTCATGCTCCCACTGAAGAAAAGGACGAACAGACCAAAGATATATTTTACGAGCGCTTAGAAGAAACATATGACAGTTGCCCTGCCCATGACATTAAAATTATACTAGGTGATTTTAATGCCAATATTGGAAATGAGAATATCTTTGGCCCAACAGTCGGGAAATTCAGTCTCCACATTGAAACATCTGACAATGAGGCTGATAGACTTTGCAGCTGCAAAAAACATGGTAGTTGGCAGTACCAGATTTAACCATCTCGATAATCATAAGGGCACCTGGCTGTCTCCAGATCAAAGAACAAGAAATCATATTGATCATGTTGTGATAGATGGAAGACATTCATCGAGCGTGTTGGATGTACGATCGTTCCGAGGCGCAAACATTGATTCGGACCACTACCTTGTTGCAGCAAAGGTACGCACCCGCTTAAACGTAGCAAACAAAGTACGAACAGACACAACACGAAACTTAGACATCGGTAAGCTGCAATCACAACAGATAGCCAGAGCATATTCCACTCAACTAGCCCAATTGCTTAATCAAATCACTCCTCATCCCGATAACATATCAACGCAATGGCAAAGCATTGCCCACTCCATGCAAACAGCCGCAAAATCCATACTTGGATACCAGAGGCCTCCACCAAGGAATCCATGGTATGATCAGGAGTGTCGTGCTGCCACCGAAGAGAAAAATGCGGCATATAGGGCTACTTTACAATCCGTAGCAACGCGTAGCGCATGAGAGAGATACAGGGAGAAAAGGAGAGAGGAGAAACGTCTTTTCCGCAGGAAAAAGAGAGAGATGGAAAAGCGGGAGTATGAAAAAATCGAGATGTACAGGAGCCAGAATGAAGTCCGAAAATTCTACCAAAGAGTCAAGCATCAAACTGATGACTTTGGTACAGGCACATCCTCCTGTAGAGACCAGGAAGGTAATTTGGTAACTGATACAGATAGTGTACTCAGGATATGGAAAGAACATTTTTCAAAACTGTTGGTATCCAATAGCAGCGAAGACGACGAAGATACCACAGTCCCAATCCCAGAAGATGGTATTGAATGTATACCGCCCAGCCAAGATGAGGTAAAGACAGCAATAAATCGGCTGAAGAATAATAAGGCAGCAGGAGCCGATGGCTTACCAGCCGATCTGTTCAAAACCGGAGGCGACACGCTGATAAAGTGTATTCATCAGCTAGTTAGCACCATCTGGCAGGAAGAACGAGTACCCGACGATTGGAACCTGAGTATCCTGTGCCCCGTCCACAAGAAGGGAGATAAGACTGTATGCTCTAACTATAGGGGCATAAGTCTACTCCCTATTGCCTACAAGATCGTGTCAGGGATATTGTGCGAACGACTAAAGCCTATGGTCAACGAGATAATTGGACCATACCAATGCGGCTTTAGACCTGACAAGTCCACCATTGACCAGATATTTACCCTGCGGCAAATCCTGGAGAAGACCCAAGAGATGCAGATCGACACCTACCACCTTTTTGTCGATTATAAAGCAGCCTTCGACAGCCCGCTGCGTTCAAAGGTATTCCAAGCCATGTCTGAATTTGGTATCCCCGCAAAGCTCATCCGGCTTTGCAAAATGACTTTAACTGACACGAGGTCCTCAGTTAAAATAGGAAAGAACCTCTCCGAAGAGTTTGGTACCAAAAGAGGTTTCAGAAAAGGAGACAGCCTTTCGATCTCTTTAACATCCTGCTGGAAAAGGTTATACGAGAGGCAAACGTCAAAAGAAGTGGCACAATCTTCACCAATAGTCACATGTTACATGCTTATGCTGATGATATAGACATCATAGGCCGATCAGTAAAAGAAGTAACTGATACCTTTATGAAGGTCGAAGGAGAATCTACTAAAGTGGGTCTGGCGGTAAACGGTGAGAAGACCAAGTTGATGGTGTCGACGCGCAATGCGTCCATTGAGCTCGGACCGACTGTGGAAGTTGGTTCCTATAATATTGAGGTAGTAAAAGACTTCGTCTACCTCGGCACCTCCGTAAACACAACAAACGACATCAGTTGTGAAATAAAAAGAAGAATTGTATTGGCCAACAGATGCTACTTTGGTTTAAGTAAGCAGTTTAAAAACAAAGCCACATCTCGTCAAACAAAAATAACGCTCTACAAAACACTGATACTACCCGTGCTAATGTATGGCTCCGAAGCCTGGGTACTTGCGCAAGCAGACATGGCAGTGCTTGGTGTGTTTGAGAGAAAATTTCTTCGAAAGATCTACGGACCAATCTGCGTTGACGGTGAATATCGACGTCGCATGAACCACGAGCTGTATCTGCTGTACAACGACATCAATATTCCCAGCAAAATTTGACGGAAGGGGTTCTTTGCGATGACGTGATTTCATGTCATCTTTTGCATTGGTTCAAATGAAGTCGTGAAAGATCCGATCTTTTCATTAGGATTTGAACCACTGCAAAGGAAGTCGTGAAAGATCCGATCTTTTCATCAGCATTTGTACCCATTCCATCGATCCAATAGAGATGATGTTTGTGTTTTTATTTACACACCTGTTTATTTTCATTTTGGTATGTTCCAGTACTGCAAAAATCTACTAATTTTTACTATTTTTTTCCGATAACATAAAGGAAAAATTGTTATCGTAGTAAAAATAAGTAGATTCTTGCAGTTTCTGGAACAGACCAAAGTTGTTAGAACTGTCGTCGTGATGTTGTCTTACATTTCCTGCATATCAAACAACTAAAACTTCTAAACAATTGGTATTATATGAAGTCCCAACCATCGAGCTAAAAATAGAATCAGACTGCACACATTGCTATTTTAAAAGTTCCCTTGTCTGTTCTAAATCTGACATAGAATGAAATCAATCAAATCTCGCTTCTTGGAATTTGAAAAAAAAGTCCGAAACGAAAAGGAACAAGAATCTGAAAATAAAGAAGAAACTACTTTTGGAAAGAAACAATTAAAAACAAATTAATTAAGCATAAATGGTATTTTCCATAAAAAGTCTCTCCTCCCCGTTCGTTACATTTTGTTCTTAGAGATCCCTAAAGCAAGCCGGGTTGTAGATCCCTACATATTTCCGTCACTAAACAAAAGAGTATAAATTACCAAAATGTTGTTATAAAATAACAAAATTATAAAATAAAAGTAATTTACGAAATAAAAATACTTAAAGGAGTGCATTTGGAGTCCATGTCGAAATCTGAACTGGTGATGGGAAGATAATTGAAAAAACCTTTTGTAAGATGAAAGAATATCAGTTGCGGAGAACGGAGGAAGTAATCTTTTACGTTGCAGCGGTGGTGGTTGGATGTAAACTTTTGAAAAACTAAACTGAAAATTAAATTAATTGTAGTTATTTCATGAATTCGTTTGAATTAATAAAGAGTTTTGTTTTTCATGAAAACCATATTTCAATACAGCATTTCCATTTTCCAAACAATATGAAAATTTCATGCCAAGGGGTTGGTGAAAATGACATGCCAAAGCATTGGTTAAAATGACATGTCAAAGCATGGGTGAAAATGACGTGTCAAAGCATTGGTGAAAATGACATGTCAAATCATTGGCGGAAATGACATGCCAAAGCATTGGTGGAAATGACATGTCAACGCATTGGTTAAAATGACATGCTTAGGATCCAGAAAAGAACGTCATCTTTTGGGGTCCACGCTCATATAAAATTCATCGATGAAGATGCTAAAAAGATGACATGCTAGATCACTTGCACCCATGATTGAATGTCATCTTTGGCATCGAACATTTTGCTGGGTTGTTAAACGTATCGAGATGCAGCGATTGCGTTGGCTAGGCCATATCATAAGAATGAACGATGATGACCCCGCTAAAAAGGTGTATAAACACGGACCGCTTGGCGGTGCACGCAGAATTGGCAGGCCAAGGAATAGATGGCGCAAACAAGTGGATGATGAGATGAAAAGGCGCGGCATTCCAGAAAGCGAAGCAACAAATAGAGAGAATTGGAGATCTTTTCTTAGTTCGGCCTATAGAACAAATGTTCTGTAATGGGCCAGCTAAGTAAGTAAGTAGTTGTGTAGCTTAGTTCCCTTTAAGGAATTAGTTCATTAGGCCTCTTTCGGCCTATAAAACAAATGTTCTGTAATGGGCCAGCTAAGTAAGTAAGTAGTTGTGTAGCTTAGTTCCCTTTAAGGAATTAGTTCATTAGGCCTCCGATTAGTGAGGAAGTCCCTTGGAACTGTATAATGTATTCCAATGATATTTTATCTAAAAATGTTTAAAACATTTGAAGCGTTGAGATTAAGCGCTTAGTTTTTGGATTTTTTATATTCTCTAACTCATTTTTTTGAGTTACCGACAAAAATCGGTAAAATTAAAGCGCAAAATTATGAATGAAAAGTTTAAATAAAAACTTACAGCAATCTTGCTATAGGTAGATCTTAACGACTAATTTTTTGATCGCTAACTTACTGAAAACCGAAATTATAAGCAATTTAATTTTACCAATAACACAAAAATGAGGTGGAGAATCGCACTTCTTGTGTAGAAAGTGCAATAAATTTTTTAAAAAACGCATGATTCCTTTTATTTTCATTCTTTGATGTACAAAACAAGTAAGAAAGTATCAGTCGGCTTTGCCGACAGAGATATACCCTCAGCCCATGTGAATTGAAACACTTTTTGGACATTTGAACTTGCCGACATAAATGTGGATTAGGATTAAAGTTCAAAAGTGTTGAGGAGGAGGTACTTAAAGGAACTTATCCGAAATTTTGTGTGATAGGCACCCCAAGGAGTGGACAAATAAAGTCCATATTCGATCCTGATCTATATCTAGTAGATATATTTGGATGTGTAAAGTATGGACCAAATCGGCCACTCACTTCAAGAGTTATTGAGCGCACAATTTTTCCGAACATTTTTGAACATTTGTGGGGGAGGTACCTGAAGGAGTGGACCGATATGGCTTATCTTCGAACTTAGACTATGTTTGGACAAAATATTATGAAGGACAAATTTTGGATCGAATCGGCAGATCCGTTCCAGAGTTATCTTGCGCTCCAACCACTACACACGGCGTAATAGGGGTTTTTTAACTTTTCATGCTATTTTCTCAGGAAGTATGGTTTTGTCCCTGATGAAAGTTGAACCGCCGTATGAGGGCCATGAATACAAGTTGCTACAACAAAAATCAAAACTATTCGAGAGCTTTGAACTTTTGCGAAATTTTCTGTGGGAGGTACCCGAAGGCGTGGACCGGTTGAGTCCATATTGGATCCTCATCTATGCTTGGTAGAAATTTCACGATGTGCAAAATATGGACCAATTCGGTTACTTCCTTGAAGAGTTATCGTGCGCACAAATTTTCCGAACATTTTCGAACTTTTGTGGGAAGGTACCGGAAGGAGTGGACCGATATAACTTATCTTCGAACTTAAACTAAGTTTGTACAAAATATTGCGAAAGCCAAATTTTGGACCAAATCGGTTCATCCGTTCGAGAGTTGTCGTGAGCACCAGCCAGACAGACGGACGGACTTTGCTAAATCGACTCCGAATTGTCTGAAACACATTTTGTCCAAACATACTTGGGGCCTAAAACCATTATTTCGATGAGGCACATTTTGCCCGTATGAAAGTGTGTATGGCAAAAAACAAAAATCCTTTGCAATTCCATTTGAAAAAAATTAAAAAATTTTTTTGCGAGTACATCTACAATTTTTGGCATAGAGGTTAAGAAAAAAATTCTGGTTTCAAATCTTTTCGCGTTCACTAAATTGGACGATGCGCGCAAAAGTTATAGCGGTTTTTATTCTCATATAAAGAAAAATATTTAAAAATATCTTATATGTTGTTATGAGAAAATGTATGCATAAATCGTTAACAGCATTCCATATCTATTCGTAGATGTTTAAATAGTTATTAAATTTATTATTATTTTCGCGGAAAATCAACAAATAATAAAAAAATCGAAGTAAACCTAATTTATCCTGTCCCAGAGTCCGTACAAACCCTCAAAAAATAAATTGAAAAATATATGCGGAATCTAGACAATGCGCAGAATAATACGAAACAAAATATATAAAGATTGGGTACATAAATTATTGTTAGACAATATTTTTGCAAATATATTTTTTGGTTTGATTCGAAAAATTAGAAAAAGATATTTGGGAGTTCTCCAACTATTTCGCTAAAATCCCATACAATAATTAATGCGTACTGCTAAAACTTAATCAAGAAATATGGTATACCATCCTGAAAGCTTATTTGCTTACTGTGATAACTTATAAGGATAGGAAATTAAGAGTAATATTGAAATTACAATCATTCAAAAAATGTGGAAATTAAAAAGCCTATTATTAGCGAATTAGTTAAAATCAGTTGATGCGCATCCGTTTTTGGATACAGCGAATCAATCTCTTTCAATATCTATGCATATTTCGATGTTTTACTCAGCGGTCAAAGTATGCCGCCAGTTGCATCACACAATGCAAAAAACCTTAAAGTGGGTAAAAATCGTGCAATTTGCATTCGATTTCGATGCGCATCCGGTTTCGGTAGCACCCATCAAAATACGTCTATATACACATATTTAAAATAGATTGTTCAAGAACCGCGGATGTGCCTCCACATTCTATTTTTGGTAAAAAACCCATATTACTCGCGAATCTCTGTAATTTATGACACGCGTTTTCGCACATATTATAATCGCGTAAAAAGGATTCCATTTATGTAAAAAATGTTAAAGAAAATCGCGGTTTAATACGCCGATTTGTCAAAATACATTTTTGTCGATTTTCGTATTTCTAAGGTATCTATATCCGCGGTTTAGTGGATGGATTCGATCGCGGAAGGTCTCATTAGATCCGTCGCGTAAAAAAACTAAATTCACGCGGAGAACAAAGGAAATTTAATGGCACTTGTAAATTCTAAACGCAAAAATAAAGGTTTTTTAAAAAGGCATCATTTCAAAAACTGAGAAGCCAATTGATAATTCCCTTCGCCGGGATGAAATCATGATATTGGTAGCGATCAGTAAAATTTTGCAACACTGTCAGTTCGTTTTGAAAAACATTACTCTCTGTAATAGAGGGTAATAAATGAAGTTGAGCCAATGGGGGAATACTCCACTCAAACAATCGAAAATGAGATTGAACTTCAACAATAAACAAAACAAACAAAAAACAGCCGAGGCACGGGCGGATTGGAGCTTTGTTAAAAACAAAAAAAACAAAATTCCAATAAACAACCTCACAGGCAACTGTGTTGGTGTCCTTTTCAACTCACAGAATTCGAAGAATTCTTAGTTGATACGTGCTGACATGTTGCAAAATATTTTGATTTTGGTGTTTCTTTGGAAAAGCCGAAAAGTGAGTGTGATTCTCATTCATATGAGAATACTAGACACTTAAAGAGTTCGGTTTTTCGCTAAAAAGGCATCATTTCAAAAACTGAGAAGCCAATTGATAATTCCCTTCGCCGGGATGAAATCATGATATTGGTAGCGATCAGTAAAATTTTGCAACACTGTCAGTTCGTTTTGAAAAACATTACTCTCTGTAATAGAGGGTAATAAATGAAGTTGAGCCAATGGGGGAATACTCCACTCAAACAATCGAAAAAAAAATCACGCTTGAAAAATTGGCCTTTAGACTCCCATTACTGGGATGCTGTAAGGAGCACACTCATGAGATATGCATTAAACGACGTAAAATCACGAGTTCTGTAATCCTATTATGTGTTTTGGATATTATCTCGTTGCGCGTCCGGATTATTAAAAAAATTCAAAAAACCCCGAAATTCCGGCTTCAAAATGTCAGCATCAATTTTAGGTGGATGCAGTAGATATATCGAAAAATGATACACTAGTATCATATTGCCCATGAAGTATTCTTTGAGTCTTTCTTTGGGTATATGTCTATAAAATGTAAGGTTAAGCCAGAAATCGGAAGGGAGCATAAAAAATTTGTTGGCTTCAACCCATTTTTACCTATTTTTCTACATTGATGCCAACGCAGCTTCCACGTAAATTAATTTTAATGGTCGACCTTATGGGATTCCTCCTAAAACACTTAATTTTAAAGAATTTCAATCATACTATATAGAATATGTTAACAGTTTGCGAATTCTGAATGGGTGAAACTCGGATTCATCGATTGTAAAACATTTTTGGTTTTCGCCATATACCCTCGTTAGCATAAATGCTGAGGGTATAATCACCGGTAACTACGGATTGTTGTATTGTATTCTCGTAATTATACAACCAATAGATTAATAGATTCCATTGTCTTATTCGAAAGCTATAACATTTATACAAAACAATAGCATTTTATGGTTTCGAAGGCTGATGTTCATAGAAATGGCTAAAACATATTCACCATAATTATACACGCAAAAAAAATCGGCCTCTCCAACATATGTCCCAAACATATTTTGCAGCAAACATATATATGTTTGCAACAGTCCCAAACATAATATATGTTTGGGTCTGCAAACAAATATATGTTTGGGTGGAAACAAATATATGTTTGGGTGCAAACATATATATGTTTGGGTGCAAAGATATTTATGTTTGGGTGCAAAGATATAAATGTTTGGGTGGAAACAATTTTATGTTTGGGTGCAAACATTTTATATGTTTGGGTGCTAACATTTTATATGTTTGGGTGCAAAAAAATACAAACCCAAAAGGCAGAAAAAAAACAAACACATGCACCAGTGGGCGCTTACTAAGAGCAAGGGAGCGTAAAATTCAATGTAAAACACTTTGAAATGTGTGCTCACTTGCTCTCAGTAAGAACTCACTGGCTATCTCTATAGTATACACACAAATGTTGAGGCTGTTTATTGGAAGGCAAAAGAACAACAAACACATAGGTACATACAAAATTCCAAAGAAATACATAACACAATTTAATAAAAGAAAAACTGATTGAAATAATTTGTAAATAGTCACACTTTTAAAAAGAAAAAATATATAGAAACATAGTTGAACGCTTCTCCTTTGTTGTGAAATAAAACAAATTGTCCTCATAGTTGAAATCATCAGAGGGGAATCGGCATCTAGAATCAAATGATTATGTAATGTAATAAATAAATATGGATATGCCATATTTCAAATATACATAAGTATGTATGTAATTACCAATATTAAATGCGATTTCTTCCTTGTCCAATAAAATAATTCCATTCAACTTTCCGATTCAATTATAAAATGTATTGGGCATTTAATTTACTAAAAAGCACAATTTCTTTAAGAAAACACAAAACACTGATTTATTCACTCACTTTACCGTCTTGACTCTACAAAGGCATCTAAAACACTGAAGAAAGAAATAAAATATAATTCATATAATTTCTTCTTTTCTTCTTCTCCTCCTAAGTTGGTTAACAACAACAAAACAAGAAACACACGAGTTTGTCTCATACATGCCACCAAAGCCCCCTTCTTCGCTTCTACGTCTTCTATTATACAATACACACAACTCTTCATTATAAAACAGCAATCCACAGCCGCGAGAGCACTGTTATTACTCTCGTTGACAAACATCCTCTCTCCACCCATGAAAAAAATGTTCTAACATAAAAAATATGTTTTACCCAAACATATCAAATTGAGATATGTTACAAAATGTTGCAAACATATATTTGTTTGCAACCGGTCCCAAACATATATTTGTTTGGAGCCAAACATAATTCTAACATAAATTTTTCTGCGTGTATGAGTGCATTTGAATTCGAAGAGGGTCATGTCCCATGGACACTGAAAATCAATATGTGTACATGGGCTCCGAAGTTTATATCCTTAACAAAAACTATGAATAAATATACACCAATTGTAGAGAAGTTTTAAATAAAAAAACAGGAAATGTCACCTAAATTACGCTGGAGGAATAAAAATAAGAAGCAAATTTGGTAACCAGGAAAGCTGCTTAAAACGGTCGCAAACCGTTTTAGTTGCTTAATATGAATTCGTTTACCTTAGACGTCAGGTTATTATCTAGTAAACGTCCGATATTAATGTTTTTAAGTTACAAAATTATGTGTTTTGTGACTACTCGGTAATCCGGACATCGCCGAAACATGTGGTATCCGGATTATCGAGACTATACTGTATTACTGTATTACCCAATTGCCGACATGCCACAAACGTACGCTCTTCAAACCATGCTAGTATTGCCTAAAATCAGTAAAACGCCATTATTTTAATCAAGTTATTTTTTATTAATTAGACTTAAATGAATTTATTTAAAATTTTTGTACAATTTTGAGCTAAAAATAATGGACAAGGCGAATGTTTTTCACCCCATGCCGACTTCTCGCAAACTTTGCATTTTGGTGTCCCTAAATACGGCATCGGCAAAAATGGCAGAATTTCAGTAATTTTTTAACAATTTATTTTTCTAAAATGTTCTTTTGACTATTCTCTACCAACACAATAAAAATTTTGTTGAAATTTTTCTATTTTTAATATAATTACAGACATTATTATGTTAACGTCTCCACTAATTTTTTCTTAAGAGACGTGCATTTTCGGTTGTGGTGAAAACCGTTCACGAACAAAAAGTTAAATTTCGATATAATAAAGTAACTGCTTAATAAAAATCTACGTTACAATTCAAATTTTTAAGTTCACGGAAATTCAACTAAATTAACTTAACAGTACCAATCTCCGTGAATGAAAGACTTGCTACAATTCGGATAAAAGCCAAATTCTTCACCATCAGTTTTATTTGTGCTGAATACAAGGACGAGCAGACCAAAAATATATTTTACGAGCGCTTAGAAGAAACATATGACTGTTGTCCTGTCATGACATTAAAATTATTTTAGGCGATTTTATGGTCAAAATTGGGAAGGAGAATATCTTTGGCCCAAGAGTCGGGAAATTCAGTATCCACAGTGAAACATCTGACATACCCGATTAAACGTTGCAAATAAAGTACGAACAGATACAACACGGAAATTGGACATCGGTCAGCTGCAATCACAACAGATAACCACCGCAAGATAAGGGGTATACATCAGCTAGTTTGCACCATCTGGCAGAAAGCACGCCTTCCAGAAGAATCGAAGCTGAGGATCCGGTGCCCCGTCCACAAGAATGGAGATGCAAGTGTGTGCTCTAATTAAATTGCTTATAAGATAGTGCCAGGGATATTGTGTGAATTAAAAAAGCCTTTGGTCAACGAAATAATTGGGCAATATAAATGTGGTTTTATACCCGGTGAATTCACAATTTGACCTTTCGGCAAATCCTGCAAAAGAACCAAGAAATGCAGATCGACACTTACCATCATTTTGTCTATTATAAGTAAGCTGTATCCATATGCTCAAAATTATTCCACGTCATATCTGAATTTGGTATCCCGGCAAAGCACATACGGCTTCGTAAGTCGACATCTTATTATGAAATAGAAAAGTAGAATAGCTAACACAAGCGTCGTATGAACAACGAGCTGTAACAACTATACAACGACATCAGTATAGTTGAACGTATCGAGATACAACGATTGCGTTGGCTAGGGCATGTCATAAGAATGAGCGATGATGAACTAGCTAAAAAGGCGTATAAATACGGGCCGCACGACGGTACATGCAGAACTGGAAGGCCAAGGCTTCGATGGTGTAGAGAAGTGTAAAGCATGGTACTCCAAATCGAAGAAATAGCTCGGCTTATAGGACACATCTCAAAAATCCAGTTTCGAGAAAAACGCTTTTTAAGTTTGAGATTGAAGTTTGACTTCCAACTTAAAAAGATTATTAGACAAAAGCTAAAATAACTACTTGGACTATCTTTTGCAAACAGGTAGCCAGATATCTGTGCAATATCAAGCATGATTTGAAGTGTTTTAGTGCTTCATAAGCTCAAAAAAATTTTGTGTTGAATTATGCGAAACTCGTAATAAATGAGCTGTAACTCGTCAAGTTTTAGATATATCAGCATGAATATTTGACACAAGATACATTAGAAGTCGTAGAAAATAGAAATTGTGAACTCAGAAAACGCATTTTTTGGAGTTATGCCACTTGTTGGCGTGATACCACAGACCGTCGACAGCTCAGGGATGAAAAGAGAAGAAATAAAAGACAAACACGAGTGTATAAGATTCAAATATATTTTCGGTTTATTTTTGGTATAGGGTTTCTGCGAACGAGAAACATTACCTTTTGTATGACTCGACAACGAAATGATTGCAATAGGAGTGTGACTCCTTCGAAAGTGAAATAGCAAGTGTAGTTGCAGGTGGGCAGAATAACGTTCACAAGGCCGTGACATCAACTACGACTGCAGCATTGGAAAGCGCCCCTCTGCATCCGAACTGAGCGAATGTGACTTTTAGGAGAGAGTGTGGGAAAGAATGAATATTCTCTCCCAGCATCCGAACCAGGCGAATATGACTCCTAAAAGAAAGGCAGAGAAGATTTCCCCATTGAGCTCGAAGAGCGGCCAATTAATGCGGTTAATTGTAATACTGCAGAAGGGGAAACAAATTATCGAACGTATACATTGGCGTAACCAATGTATCGAACTTATACATTAGCCGCCCACCTTGACGCGCTATCTGCAAGGCAACAGGGTTAGACTAAATTCGCGAGCAAACTTAAACTAGAGTTAGTAGGTTGTAAGGTGTGATTTGATTTAGAGGTACGTAAATACAGTTTCAATTGAGCATTTGAAATTTTACAAGTGAGTGCGAGTTTTCGATATACTAAATAACGATTTTGTCAAAATGGTTCGCTTTGATCGTCTATGTAAGTCTACTATGAGGTATTGGGCCGGTGAGAATATAACCGAGCCACCAGCGAATTCGAAACGATGTGAGGCGACTCAGGCGAAAAAATTTTGGAATAGAGATCAGCGCCCAATAACAAATCAATTGGCTTGTCTTCGAATGTATCTGCTAATTCGTAGGGAGACAATTTAGTACGCAGATTCGAACTGGAAGACAACGACAAGAAGTTTTTCGAGATGTTAGGTGAGACCAACACATCCGTATGTAGGATACTTGCAGAATTTTTGGGTGATGTTAAATTCAAGGAACAAATTTCGTTTGAATTACTACTACTGTTTACTTCAGACAGAGTGACATTAGCAGGACGTGTTTTAACTCCAATTGTTTCCTGTAGTCTCTTTGTGACAATAGAGACTTCCGACGAAGGATCAATTATTGCTCGAACAGAATAATTCTTGCGATTATGGACGACATTTACAATGGCAGTTCCCAAGAGCACATCTCTATTTCTTGTTGAGTGCAGAACTTGCCGGTTGACGAAACAAGATTTAGAATTTTGAATGGAATATAATCTACTAGAAGTGGAGTCCGAAGGAATAGAAGGATTGGATGAGGGAAAAATCAACGAGTTTGTCGAAGTGTTAAGATGTTTGCCACGATGGAGTAGCGTGTGATGCCTACCTTTACAGACCGAACAATTGTGTTTGCTATTGCATTTTTTAACTTGGTGTCCATTCGAGAGACAGTTAATGCAAAGGCGATGTTTTTTAACAAACGAAAACTTGTTCTCAAACGAAATTTTTTGAAAGCGAGAACAGTGTCGAAGCAGATGTCCGTGATTTGGGCACATCACACAAGCATGATTCAACGAAGATTTCAGTTTAGATGAGCTAGTTGTAGAATTTGAACGACTAATTGCTGTTTTTGAGGAGATCGATGAGCGAGATTTTGAAAGACTAATTGACGAATTTGATGAGATGCATGTACTAGTTTTATAATTTGGACGACTAATTGGTGAAGATGATTTTGGCGGAGATCGACATTTTTGCGAAAATGATGTTTTGGAAGTTTCCATAGCAGTAAAGTTTTCAAGACACAACAAAGTTTGTATTCTATCTGTTAGGAACGAATCTAATTGATTCCATGTCGAAAGAGACGACTTCTCTTTGACACCTTGTTCCCACAGAGCGATTGTCTGTTTAGGAAGACGTTGCATGCAAATATAAACAATAATTGGATCCCAATGATCCGTTACAACATCATAAACAGACATAGCGGAAATACAACTATTTATTCCGCGCTGGAGAGCTTTTAGGCCAGAGATCGATTCCTTTTCTATGGCGGGAAGACAGAAAAGAAGATTGATGTGACTATGCACGAGGATACGTTTATTATCATACGCATCCGTCAATGCCTTCCAAGCCAATTTAAAACTACAATGGGTGAGTGGAAATTTCGAAACAATTTCCCGAGCCTCACCGCTGGTTTTGTGAACTAAGTGACACAATCTTTCAATGTCGCTTAATCGAGAATTTTTGATGAAAATTGTGCTAAAAAGATCTCGAAAGGTTGGCCATGATATAAAATCTCCATTAAAGACTTCGATGTCGATAGGAGGCAAGACTAAATTGTGAGAAGGTGGATCGACCGGAGTGAAACTACTAAGTGGATTTGGCTGGGTGGAAATAGATGCGAGTGATTCGCTTGTATTCAAAGGAGGCGCTTGATTTTGTTTACAAACATTGGAAACAGAAGGTATTGTGTTCGAACTAGTGGATGGTGGAGCAGATGCACTAACGTGGAATTCCTCCGAAGGTGAGAGGTGTTGAGGAAACATTGGTGGATTGTTGGGAGGGGTTGGTCCATTCAAAGATGGAGAAGACTTGGACGATTTTAGCTCGTCTAGCTTCTGGTTTATTGCCGAAAGGCAATGTTGATAAGCCCGAAAGGAGCTGTCGTATTTACCCTCGACGACATTTTTGTCAGAGGGTTGAGGACTCTGTGATGTCGCCAGATGGTCAAGACACTTCTGATGAGTGCTTTGGAATGTTGTCCATAACTGAGAAAGCTCGGAACCGTGTATTTCGAGACTAAATACGGTGTGCTTCTCAGAATTTATACGTTCGAAAAACGAGTCATATTTAACAAGAGCGTCGGCAGCTCGAATGAAACGCACGAGGGGATTTATGGACATGATTTCAACGAATAAGAGAATGGGGACGAAAGAGGGAAACGAATCAGTTCCAAAAAGGTATGTGGGCTCAGAAGTTTAGGACAAGACTAACGAGTCCAAGCGTCGCAAATTTAGAAAAGCGATAACTATGGAAATACTTGAAGCGAAATTCAAACTATAGAAAATGCGAATCCTACTAATTGGGGAAAGAAAAAAACCAAAGAAGTACAAACGAGTGTGAATACTCAACCAATGAAAGGGTCGAAAACTATTCTAATTTGCGACAATGAAATATAAAATGAAAAATTCCACCAGTAGAGTACGCGAGTAGGCAGCAAAGTTCCAAGAAGGATAAGAAATTGAACACAAGTTCCAAACTGGGACAATTTGCCGACTAGAGAATATAGAAATTATCGATATTGATTCTAAAAGAATTGAAGAATGGCGACAGATATGTAATTCCCAACTGAGAGTTTAGCGCAAGCAACGAAAGACAAGAAGAAAATATCAAAAAATTGCAAATTTTGCCAAATGTTGTACCCAAACCTAGCTTGCAGGGTGTAGGGTACAATGAACAAGACGTCAAAAAAGTCAAACAAATTTCAAGAACGAGATTTCTAAACGAAAGCAGCAGGTAAAAATAGAAAAATTTTTAAATTGCCAGATTTTTTTTAGAGTTATTTGCTTCGACCAATGTGAAAATGTACCAGTACCGACTGTAGGGTACACGATTTTTAGATGCAAGATTTTTTTTCAAAAACGACTAATTTGTATAAAAATATAGATAAATAATATCGATATTATTTGTAATTTAATTCAACCAAATTTAATATAATTATATTTATAAACTGCATAAAATGCCGAAAGTAGGGTGCCTTAACCGAAGATAAACAACAACAAATGGTATTGTAGCACCACACGAAGTAAAAAGCAAAAAAATCTAATCGAAAATATTCAACAAAAAATATAAGAAAGAAATAAATATTTTGAGACGATATGTCCCACTGTGCGAGTGTCGACTACGAATACTCGCACAAAACGTAATAAAACACAAGCAGAGAAATGGCTCTGTGTGGGCAGCGAAGCTCCCACTCAAGTACCGACGCTACAAACGATCAAGCAGTGATCGACAGAACTTTGTTGGTATGTTTACAATGTAATCTAACCGACGCTTTATAATTGTGCGTGGAAAGATGTACGTTGTTATTGCAATTAGAATGCAAATTCTCAAATAGGAAGATCAATACTTCCAGGAGAATAAAAACGAATGCGTTTGGTTGGTGAAGAACGATCTATACAACAAATAAACCAAAGGTGCGAGAATGAGTGTTGTTATTGCAAATTTGGAAATGCAAATTTTCAAAGTGTTTTTAGTAAAACGAGGAGAATAACAACACGTCAAATATTTTTTGGTTGGAGAGGATTATAACAACAAAATAAACCAAACGAAAATGTGGGTGGGTTGTTATGTCTATTTGCCAATGCAAATTCTCAACTAAAGGGCTTCGTTAGAAAAGACCTTGGGGAATAACAACAACAATAACAAGAAACGAGATTTCAAAAATGATTGGACGAAAGCGATGTGGTTATTTCTCACTGCTGGCTGTAGATATCAACGAGGAAGCGGGGGTGTGCAAGAAGCCTTTGAGTGAGAAATAAAACGAACGAAACAGATAGCGGATAATTGTAGTGAAATTGTTGTAATTATTTCTCTAAAAGGGTTCTTAGAAAACAGAACCAAACGAGAAAAGTAGAAAACAACAAATTCGAAGGAACAGCACTGCTAGAACTGATCTTTGGAAAGATCAACGACGAAGGAAATTTGTTGTTGTGTTTATTATTAAAGTGTTTTATTTTCGAAAATAGAACCGAAATAATAAAGGGACAACAACAAATTGAAATAAGCAGTACTGTTGGCGAGGATCACTACAATTACTGCTACGACTAAGTAAGTGGACTGTATATGACTTGAAGCAATGGACAATTTTACAAGGCGACCAATGCGCGATGTAGCGAACAATTTTAAACCGAAAAATATTTTCTCGTGTGATTACGAATTAAACAAAACAACAACACTCGCGGGTTTGCTCAATTTTTGCACAGAAACTGATTTACGTACCTGTGTTTTGTTGATGGTAATGAGAGATGATGACGATAGCAAATTGTTGTAAGGACAACAACAACGAATTTAAGTATCCAAGATTCTTCTCTCCTTAAACAAATGTAATTTGTTCAGCGGGCAACAACAAATGGCTTCGACTGGAACAGATCCGGCTCGAAGGACCAAAATGTTGGCGTGATACCACAGACCGTCGACAGCTCAGGGATGAAAAGAGAAGAAATAAAAGACAAACACGAGTGTATAAGATTCAAATATATTTTCGGTTTATTTTTGGTATAGGGTTTCTGCGAACGAGAAACATTACCTTTTGTATGACTCGACAACGAAATGATTGCAATAGGAGTGTGACTCCTTCGAAAGTGAAATAGCAAGTGTAGTTGCAGGTGGGCAGAATAACGTTCACAAGGCCGTGACATCAACTACGACTGCAGCATTGGAAAGCGCCCCTCTGCATCCGAACTGAGCGAATGTGACTTTTAGGAGAGAGTGTGGGAAAGAATGAATATTCTCTCCCAGCATCCGAACCAGGCGAATATGACTCCTAAAAGAAAGGCAGAGAAGATTTCCCCATTGAGCTCGAAGAGCGGCCAATTAATGCGGTTAATTGTAATACTGCAGAAGGGGAAACAAATTATCGAACGTATACATTGGCGTAACCAATGTATCGAACTTATACACCACTCTTTGATTAAATGAGCGATATGTTTAGTAGAGAGTCAATTAAGTAAGCGCGTAGACTCATGTAGAATGATCCTATGTTGAAGAATATTATCAATTTCAATAAAAATCAGTTTATTTAAGAACGATTTTCTGTCGTAATGAAAATATAAAAAATAACCTAAATGAAAAATTTGAACGCTCTATTCGGCTACGTAGTGCTCCATTCGGCTACGTAGTGTTTTTTATTCTTTGGAAAAAATATAAAAAAATTATAACCCTACTGCCCATTTCCTCAAATCCTCGGGTTGCTGATATAATTTTCCGGGACATTATCACACCCGAAATTAGATCAAATTTGCCAGCAGGTGCTACGGTACTTGCAAAAGAGCGTTATGAGCTTCGTCATACAAACCCTGAAGACTCTAAAGGCCTAGGTACATAAGCTGCCCCGCCTGCTTGTCCTGCTTGCTTCTGATAAAAGAATAAAAAAGAAAAGGGCAACCCATTTCGAAATTTGCTCGGCCTTCTTTATTCATTTAATTTTTATTATGTCAGAAATGAAGCGGGAAAGCAATCATCTTTCTCCGATATTGTTATATCGGTCAATTCTAGTTAAATAGCCTTCAAATTGAATATGCGATATTTTCTTAAGTCCCTGTTCAGTTTTACCGATTTGAACAAAAATCGGTGAAATGTCGGAAAACATCTGCCAAACAAATTAAGATAGAGCCATTATCATGATGATAAGCTCCAGTATAAACGTACTCTATGTCTAAACTTGGAACGTGTGTAGGTTGAATTTATCATACATATAACAACAATATTTCACTCCTATCATAATAGTGGCATATCGGCTTTTTGAAGTGCATTCGACAACGTATTAGCAAAAATAACACAAACCAGTCAAATGCAAAAAATCAAGAAAATTGGACTTTTCGTACAAAGTTCATGACAATGTGGTTGTGTCTCAAAGAATCGGATTGTGTCGGATGTCATTTTTGCACAATTTTATTCGGTTCTGTTCCATGTACCAAATGGCCGAAGCTGCAATTTTTACATACACTCCATGAAAGAAACCTAATTCCTGAGTTTTGTATAACATGCTATTGCTTCAATCGACATAACGATACTTTATGTATTAACATTTTATGTAAACCATGTAAAACCCCATAAATTGTGCAGATACAACTTCATGAACATGTGGTCCTTTTTTATATAAATTTCCATATAACCCAGCAAAATGTTCGATGCCAAAGATGACATTTAATCATGGGTGCAAGTGATCTAGCATGTCATCTTTTTAGCATCTTCATCGATGAATTTTATATGAGCGTGGACCCCAAAAGATGACGTTCTTTTCTGGATCCTAAGCATGTCATTTTAACCAATGCGTTGACATGTCATTTCCACCAATGCTTTGGCATGTCATTTCCACCAATGATTTGACATGTCATTTTCACCAATGCTTTGACACGTCATTTTCACCCATGCTTTGACATGTCATTTTAACCAATGCTTTGGCATGTCATTTTCACCAAACCCTTGGCATGAAATTTTCATGTCTTGTTTAGAAAATGGAAATGCTGTATTGAAATATGGTTTTCATGAAAAACAAAACTCTTTATTAATTCAAACGAATTCATGAAATAACTACAATGAATTTATCAGTTTATTTTTTCAAAAGTTTACATCCAAAATTGCAATGTAATCACCACTGCTGCAACGCAAAAGATTACTTCCTCCGTTCTCCGCAACTGATATTCTTTCATTTTACAAAAGGTTTTTTCAATTATCTTCCCATCACCAGTTCAGATTTCAACATGGACTCCAAATGCACTCCTTTAAGTATTTTTATTTCGTAAATTACTTTTATTTTATAATTTTGTTATTTTATAACAACATTTTGGTAATTTATACTCTTTTGTTTAGTGACGGAAATATGTAGGGATCTACAACCCGGCTTGCTTTAGGGATCTCTAAGAACAAAATGTAACGAACGGGGAGGAGAGACTTTTTATGGAAAATACCATTTATGCTTAATTAATTTATTTTTAGTTGTTTCTTTCCAAAAGTAGTTTCTTCTTTATTTTCAGATTCTTGTTCCTTTTCGTTTCGTTTCAAATTCCAAGAAGCGAGATTTGATTGATTTCATTCTATGTCAGATTTAGAACAGACAAGGGAACTTTTAAAATAGCAATGTGTGCAGTCCGATTCTATTTTTAGCTCGATGGTTGGGACTTCATATAATACCAATTGTTTAGAAGTTTTAGTTGTTTGATATGCAGGAAATGTAAGACAACATCACGACGACAGTTCTAACAACTTTGGTCTGTTCCAGAAACTGCAAGAATCTACTTATTTTTACTACGATAACAATTTTTCCTTTATGTTATCGGAAAAAATAGTAAAAATTAGTAGATTTTTGCAGTACTGGAACATACCAAAATGAAAATAAACAGGTGTGTAATAAAAACACAAACATCATCTCTATTGGAGCGATGGAATGGGTACAAATGCTGATGAAAAGATCGGATCTTTCACGACTTCCTTTGCATTGGTTCAAATCCTAATGAAAAGATCGGATCTTTCACGACTTCCTTTGAACCAATGCAAAAGATGACATGAAATCACGTCATCGCAAAGAACTCATTCCGTCAAATTTTGCTGGGAAGTTACCTACGAAAAATGTTCCACGTTTAAGGAGCTGTAACTTTATAGTGACACCATATATCGACAAAATTCTTTCAGGTTTGTCCTATTTGAAGTGTTCTCAATAGAATAATACCATAAAATTATAAAGAAGTCGACAAGACTTTTTCGATTTTTGTCCACTGAGGGACCATTGTGCGTTGGCCCTATCATCGATAACATCGTGATAGGTTGAATGTCTACATAGTTGACTTAATGCAGTTCTTTCATGTACAGAATATAATCCACTGTCACAGTGTTCCAACGTTGGTTAGCATATTTAAGTATCCCGCTCAAGCAACAACTATTTGCGAGATCAGAGGAGACAAAGATGAGAAGACGAATTTTCTTGTCCGTAGTGGACAGACTTTTCCCACCTAGGCACACCAGGTATTCACGATTTCGTGAAAGGGAGGTCGAAATTTACAAGCAAGAATCTCTAGATCAGCCTATCAAATAGGTCTGAATTGCATTCACAGGCAGGTTGCGCAGGCAGTACAAAGGTACAGTGTGAATGCCATAGTCGGAGACCAAGATCCCAGTTCATTGGAAATGGACAACATACTAGATATACATAATAACAGAACAATGTTACTGGATTTTGTTAAATGGACAGAATTCTTAAGTTAGAATTAAAAGTAGCGGTTTTTTTAAAGAAACCAAACTTTTCAACCTTACACTTCCACAAAATCGAATATTCGAGTTGTCATTCTCCTTATATGAGTTCCGATTTTCCTAATTATTTCATTCAGTACAATATTGAACAGAAGGGTTGACAAAGGACATCCTTGTTTTAGTCTCACATAGTGAGGAACTGAGAGTTCTGCTTTGCCCCATCCTTTCCTTCTTCTTCTGGCTCAGGCACTTTTGTCGGCCTAAATTGCTTCTTCTTCAAGGTCGCCGCATGCATAATTTTATAGTTTAATAACCACTGTCCGTTACAAAATGTACACCACTCATTATCCTCATAATTTTTACCACCAAGTGTGCGCCAAAAACAGACACACTTTTTCTTTTATCAAAGGTGTTGTTATGGGTTACCACGAAAAGTTGTATGTATTTGTGTTAATGTATGTATGTATTAATGTATTTTGAAAAGTGAAAATTAATTACATCGCTTTCGTTGAAAATAAAGTAAGTTTCAATGCACATCCTTTGTTGTCACAGCGCCATAATGGGGATGATTGTTGCATTCCCGTATACAAGTATGGATTTTCCAAATAATAATTAAAAGAAAGAACAAACAACAAACCTGTGTGTCCTCGCTCCATCTGTATGTCAGTACAGCTTTATACTTGTTGAAGATTTAGGGTCTATTTCACTATGTCGAAAGAATATGATTGCGAACGAAAAACACCTAAACTTTGGTTTTCATGGCTATATTGACTTCGTGTTTGCTTTAAAAAAAACTACAAAATTTAAAAATCATACACGAGTTTCGTAGTTCTATCTTTCGTTTTCATTTTGGTTCGACATAGTGAAACAGGCTGTTAGTATTATTTCCGATGGACGGCAAATCATTCTGTATTGGTTGTTTTTAGAAACTGCATAATACCCCGGTTACACTTAATCGGATTAATGCAGTGAGTTTGGGTTTGAAATGTCAATTTCATAGCGCAACCGTCAAATAAATCCTTATGAAGTGGGTTAACCCGGCCAAAAACTCTGATGTAACCGTACTATAACAGACAAATAAGAACGTATCAGTCATCTGTGCTGACGGAGATATACCCTAAGCCACTGACCAAAAAACCATATATAAAATATATTGATCTTCTATCACGAGTTAGCTTCAAAATACGTGGAATCTGTATGTATGGTAATGTGGGGCTATACCAAATCATTGAAATATACCAAACATTTTTAGTAAGCAAACTTCTGATTCATAGAGGACTCGAAATATTAAATTAGGTTAAACTAAGTTTGGATGAAATTTTTGAAAAGGTTTTAGGTGTTCCGGCAGGGCTTTTGGAGCTTTTGGAACATTATCTCAGGAAGTATGGACTTACTCCGGAAAAAAGAACCGTTGTAAATGGGGCCGCTAGGACAACTGAAAAAAGAATCAAAACAATATATTACGGTACCCAAAATTTGGTTCGAATCGGTTGATCCGTTCGAGAGTTATCGTGCACACAAGCCAGCCAGACGGACATGGCTAACTTGACTCCAAATTGTCTGAAACGAATTTCGTATCAAAGTGTATGTATGTATAGATGTGTTACTCCATGTAATATTCCACACTACATACACTTAATTAAAAACAAGTATGCAAAGGTTATAGTGGGGAGAGCCCAGATACCTACCGACTGCTACATATCGGTCATTTACTCAAAGAGTGGCATAACTCAACATTTTTTTTTGAGTAAGCAATTTCAATTTTTTCTACGAAATCTACTTTATCTTGTGCCAAATTTTCATGTTGGTATCTCTAAAAAATCCTTTGCTAGGAATTTGGCATAAATCAACAAGAAAGTTCTTTGAGTTTATGAAGCACTAAAATACATCAAATCTTGCACAGAAATTTAGCACTGATATCTGGCTATCTGTTTGGAAAATAGGGCCCAAATAGTTATTTTATTTTTTGTGTAATAATTTTTTTAAGTTGGTTTAAGTTAAACGCGTTTTCTCGAAACTGGATTTTTTTAGGACTTTGTATCACTCTTTGAGTAAATAAGTGATACGTACATAAGCATAAGCTTTAAAGTAGTATCGATGAATATCAGTAATATTATTAATTTATTACTTTTTATTTCATTTAATTTATTACTATTACTTAAATAGTTCGTTTAACTATTCGTAGTGGCTACGGAATTTTATTTTCTTGATTTTTTAAACACAGTTCATTAAAACAATTTGTTTTATACGACACATTGTTCGTAATATAAAATTAATTAAATTTTAATGTGTTTTGTTCCATACGCCAGGTTTTATAGATATGGAACAAAAAGATAAATTTGTTTGCGTCGCAAAACGGATATGGAAGATCATCATGGTTGGATTATATATTTATCTCAAAATGTAAAACATGGTGTATGGAACACTTAAGCATAACATCAACGATATGTAACACTTCAGCTTGCCACTGATCAGTAATATATGAACTTTTCTGTTGCATACTTTGAGGCATGTGATCAATATAATGGGTAACTTTAGCACTGTTTTTATTACCAGGTGTCACTGACCAGAGTATATTACGCCTCTGAAAGTAATGCAGACTGATACTAAGTTTTAACATTCCGCGTTGATGTGGAGACCTAGCACCCAAAGTTATATTTTCGATTTGATTATCTATAGAACGGTAACAGATATAGCCTTCAAATGTTGTCCAAATAAATGGGAAGTCTATTTGAATCACTATTAGCTTGATATTAATGACTATCGTTATATGTATATAGCCATTAGAAGTTATGTTCAAACCAATCGAATGTTCACTAGTGAAAAGGGTAACCGGAATTTTTTATGTGGACGGTATAAAATGTTCGGGTTACCCTTATGTATTACAGAACCCCAAATACCTACTTCGGTCTGCTAAAAACCTAAAAATTCCTGAAAACGTAAGGTACCTTTCTATGAGGGCTTTACCACAACGTGGGTCTTTGCACACAATGGAGAAGTTATTAACCGCTGGGTATAATAAATGCCAATGGACATCAAAATCTTGCACGAAAATGTAGATAAGACCAAAAAAGAATGGCGTTAAATTCGACTGGCCGAAATTTTATAGCCTCCACCACGAGTTGTGTTAAAGTAAAATGGAACAATGGAAATGAAACTATTTCCTTTTGTGAACGTACTAAGCTCTTCCTCCACGCTAACTGAAGAACATCGCATTTTCTGAACAAGGTTTAATACCAGTGAGACATCGATGTTTTCTATCCATTGAGAATCCAATCCATTCCTCTAAAAGGCTTCACATCGTGCGATATCGTAGTACCTTCCAATCTGAGAAGCCGCAATATAGACCCCAATTATCTGCAGGCACATTTTATACCCATATCGAATATAAATACCAAATATCAGCCATTTCGATAGGACCTAAAGCCAAATTCCAGCCATTTCGGCGAGAGAATGTGGCTAAAATACCGAAAAAAAAAATATCAAAACGTGGACCGATGTGTTCCATTTTCAATACCAAACATCCCAGGAGTAGTAAAAACTTCAGTACTAATTTATAAAGAACTATAATAAATATTGTGAGCTGTATCTTGATTTCAACAGACAGACGGATGGACAGACGGACAAGGTTAAATCGACTCAGATTTTTTTGCTAATCAATAATATTTTATAAGGTCTCTGGCGAATAGTTCGATGTGTTACAAACGGAATGACAAAGTTAATTGTACCCACCATATTATGGTGGAGGGTATAATAAAATAATCGGTATTGCCATTTTATGGGGCCATACCAAAACGTAGACCTATGTTGACCATTTTTGTTGCAGAAGTTTTATGACCACTGGGAACCTAAAATATCAAATTACAGGTAGTTCGGTCAAAAATGTAGCTTATATCTTAAAAATACATTAAATCGGGACAATTTGACATGTTGACAATTTTGGTGGAAAAGTTATGTTACCACTGGGAACTTCAAATGCCAAATTACTGCTTTTTTCGGAAAAAAAATGACTAAAATTCTCAAAACACCTAAAATCGGGTGGTACCGTTATATGGGAGCAATGCCAAAACATGAACCTTGCGACAATTCTAAGTGAAGAAATTTTGCGACCACTGGGAATCTCAAATGTTAAATTACAGGTAGTTCGGTCGAAACGTGTTGCTTAAATAATCAAAAAACCCAAAATCGATTGGTAACATTATATGGGGCAAGAGAGTGGTTTTAAAAAATCGATGTCTCATATTTTTACGCGGGTTGCTTATATCGGTCCACTCCTTCCGGTAAAGTTCGAAAATGTTCGGAAAATTTGTGCGCACGATAACTCTTGATTTGGTCCATACTTTGCACGTCTTGAAATTTCTACGAGACTTAGATGAGGTTCCAATATGGACTCAATCGGTCCTCTCCTTCGGGAACCTCCCACACAAGATTTTGGAAGAGTTCAGTTTAGGACCTGCTCTCTTTTATTGTAGCAACTTGTATTCACTGCCTTCCATACGACGGTACAAGTTTCATCATAGGCAAGTCCATACTTCCTGAGAAAATATCCTGGAAGGTGCAAAAACAACCCTTATGACACCGTGGTAGGAGAGCAAGATAACTCTAGAACGGATCTGCCGATTCGGTCCAAAATTTGGCATTCGTAATATTTTATCTAAACATAGGTCAAGTTTGAAGATAAGCCATATCGGTCCACTCCTTCAGGTACCTCCCCCACAAAAGTTCAAAAATATTCGGAACTTTTAAACTTTAATCCTAATCCATATTTTTGTAGGCAAGTTCAAATGTCCAAAGAGGGCAACAACATTCTGAAAATACCCTAAATGCATTCGATATGTCCGTAGATGAAAGTTTCAATTCACATAGGCTGTGGATATAACTTTGTCGGCAAAGTCGTTTGATACTTTCTTACTCGTTTATTTTACAAACCGGGATTCTCATAATTCTACCACTTTTATACTCCGACGAAGTAACATGTTTGCCAAAAGAACTTCTTATGATAACTTTTGGTATTACACTGTCTTTACTATACGTATGAAACTTAAATGAGCAATCTAGTTATGCGGACGTTTGTACCTACGTTTTCAGACCGATTTTGTGTGGGAGGTACCCGAAGGAGAGAACCAATACAATCCATATTCGAACTTCTCTATATCTGGAAGGAATAATGCGATGTGCAAAATTTTGATCAAATCGATTGCTCCCTTCGAGAGTTATCGTTCGCTCAATTTTACAGAAAAATGTTGAACTTTTGTGTGGAAGGTACCCGAAGGAGTGAACCGAAATGGCCCATCTTCAAAACTATACTAAGTTTGGAAAATATAATACAAAGTGCAAAATTTGGTTTGAATCGGTCCATCGGATCCATTCAGGAGTAATGAGCGCACCAGTCTTCCAGCGACTTCAAATTGTCTGAAACTAATTTGGACTAAAACCATTATTTCGATGAGGCAGAGTTTTTGTATTATCCAAGGTATGTTTATATAAGGTAGAACCATTATTTCGATGAGGCAGAGATTTTGTATTATCCAAGGATTTATTTATAAAAGATAGAAGTGGCAATCAGTTGTATTCTTACATTTTTTTAAATTTAGTTTTCAAAATGTAATAGGGTCTACTCATGAAATTTGAAACTTCGAAATTTGCTACCATAAAATACTGCTCTTCATCCTAAACGTGTAATAAAAATTACCTAGGGGAGTTCTGAATGCGTTATATTTACATTTTGATTCACATTTGTTCTATTTTAGCGGATTTTCGAAATTTATTTATGTTTTTCCTGAAAAAAAAATTTGGAACGACCCTATTATTCAATATTTTCTTTGACAATTAAGGCCCATACCTATATACGGACGTATACCCAGGGCGTGTGTGGTGAAAAAAGTAGAACACATGTATTCTTATGAGAACTACCTAAATACGTCGAGCGTGTACTTTTTGTAAGTTGAAAAAGTTTAACTTTGACAGAACCTTATTGTTTGTATGTGTGTGTGTTTGGTATTTTAAAAACAAAAGCCCAACAAAACGTGAAATACAATTCATTGCAAACAAAAATTATTTGTTTTACGAATGAAAACATTTAAGTTTGTTTCGGTCGCGGATTTTGTGTTTTAAATGTGATTTGGGACTCAACGTATTTGGGTAATACGGGCGCTCAGAGAGCGTTGTTTTGGTAGGTTGGTGAAATATTTGTGTACGTCCCGTCGTTATTTAGGTTTAACAGTAATTTTCAATAAAACAATGTTTTTTGTAAATTTGTTAGTTGTTGTAATTCATGCATATACCTTATATAAATTTGCCTTGCGTTCTGTCATAGTTGAATTTGTTGTCAAAAGGCCTTTGGAAATCGCTTTCGGTGCGGTAACGTTTTTCATCGAATCGGCGTAAAAACAAGTTTTCGTTATTAGGACAAAATTCCCCACACAGATTTTTCTTTCTTATAGCCCTAATGTATATACCGTCGTTAGCCGAGAGGCTGATGGTATACGAAATTACCCAACTAATGTAGAATAAAACTTGGTCTGCTCCAGAACTGTAAGAATTTACCTAATTTGTACAATTTCTTCTATATCATAAAGTAGGGCTGCTCAAAGGGCGTCCTTCTGCTGTCGGTGTATGTCAATTTGCTCACTCATACAATTAAAAAAGAGAGCTTTTGTTTTTGGAATGACAATTTTCAACTGCTATGCCTAAATACGACCGTATTTCCAGTGCGTGTGTGGTGAAAAAAGTAGAACACATGTATTCTTATGAGAACTTCCGAAATACGTCGAGCGTATACTTTTTGTAAGTTGAACATTTCAACTTTGACAGAATGTACGATATGTTATTGTATGTATGTATGTATGTGTGTGTTTTGTATTTTGAAAACAAAAGCCCAACAAACCTTGGCCCAAACCTGAAATTCAATTCATTGCAAGGGAAACTTATTTATTTTACGAATGAAAACAATTAAATAAGTTTTGGTCGCGGATTTTGTGTTTGAAATGGGATTTCGGATTCAACGTATTTGGGTAATACGGACGCTCAGAGACCATTGTTGTGGTAGGTAGGTGAATATTTTATGTACGTCACGACTTAAATTAGGTATAGCTGCAATACACACATTTTTTCCATTACACACGACAACCCAACAAACCAACATTACTCGAACAAAACATCATATTTGAATTATAAATTCTTGTGTAGTCACTGGAGAATAACCGAAACTTGATTCTCTTAAAAATAATGAATGTGCATGTAATTATTAGCTTATCCGTGTAATTGTGGAATGTATTGATACTAATTGTTTTTCGTAAATTTTATAAAAACTATCAAAATGTTTGTGTATGTAGTTGTAGTTGTTTGTAGTTGTATGTGCAGCCCTTGTTTAATTAGAAAGTTTGGCTAAAGCTTTCTGTCAGTTTAAATTTTTTCTTTCGAGTGCTCCTAAAACTTCAAAACTACCCAGCAAACCAATCGTACCGACATCGTAACGAAATCGATGTTACATCCGATGTCGGATCCGAAATCATAACTATATCTTAACGAAAGTTGCGTAATCGGATAGATTTCTTTCAGAATTCGGAACGAAATCGGAAGAAAATCTTTGGGAAATTTGGAAGGGGAATTTTTTCTTCCGAATCTTCGTAAGATCTCTGAACGATTTTGGAATAATGTCGCATGAATATTTAAGAAAAAAATGTTTCTCTGACGCCTCTTTTTTATTAATTGGATCTTTGTTATGTTTTTATTGGATGATTGTAATTTCAAACGTTCTAATGATTTTCACTGTTGTCATTATTTCGTAGTTGTAGTAGATCAATGTAAACTTTGTGTACGAATATGTTGAGTCTATCAGGACTACCTTGAATTATTATATGTTGCATTATATTTAAAAATTGTGTACGCGAATTTTATAAACAGTCATTTCGATTTTCGACAACAAACTAAAATTAGTTAGATATATACAAAAGGTGGCTGTTGTGCGAAGGGAAATTTGTTTCCGAATTCGTACCGAAATCGGAAGAAAAACATTGGTATATTCTAAGGGAAATTTATTTGCGACATTTCCGAAAAATCGAAATTTTGAACGATTTTGCTTCCGAAATTGTTCAGATGTGTCAGACATCCAACATTTGGTGTGCTGGGTAGTTACACAATACAACATTACAGCCTAACCACAGTTTATACAGTTGGCCATTCAGCCCAAACTAGTTAGCCCTGACTATTTAGTTTGCTGTCAAATACATAAAAATACAAAGGAAATCAAATCACAATAATGAACAATCTATTATGTTTGTTGTCAAATGTTGTTAACAGAACTCTGAATGGCCAACTGTATAAACTGTGAGCCTAACCTTAAACAATTAATGTAAATACAATTATATTTTAAAAAAGAGAATTCATTCATACTCTGTCATATATACATATATATATATATATATATATATATATATGGCGAAAAACAAAAATCCTTTGCAATCCCATTTGAAAAAATGAAAAAAATTTTTTGCGAGCACATCTACAATTTTTGGCATAGAGGTTAAGAAAAAAATTCTGGTTTCAAATCTGTTCGCGTTCACAAAATTGCACGATGCGCGCAGAAGTTATAGTTATATCGAAAAATGATACAATAGTATCATATTGCCCAAGACGTATTCTTTGAGTCTTTCTTTGGGCATATGTCTATAAAATTTAAGGTTAAGCCAGAAATCGAAAGGGAGCATAAAAAACTTGTTGGCTTCAACCCATTTTTACCTAATTTTCTACATTGATGCCAACACAGCTTCCACGTAAATTAATTTTAATGGTCGACCTTATGTGATTCCTCCTAAAACACTTCATTTTAAAGAATTTCAATCATACATAGAATATGTTAACAGTTCGATTGTAAAACATATATGGTAACATGGGGCGCCTTCGCCACGTTTTTGTTCAAAATCTTCTCATACCGACACCGTTAAAGTTTTTTCAAGTATTATTTTCGGTACAAATATTAGCGTATCTTGACTATAAGTTTTGAAATATAAATAATCATAATTTTGTTTTTAAAATATTATTTTTGAAAATTTACAAAATGTCTAAAAAGTGGCGAAGCCTCCCCACCCATGGGGCAGTTTCGCCATCGAAATTGAACATTCTTCAACGGACTCTAAAACTGAAATTTACCACACTTCTTCCTTAAATATTAACATTATGCAAAAAGGGAACATGTTTTCTATTGGATAATTAAAAATGATTTTAAAATTCACAAAAAGTAACCGATTCTAGCGGTTAATTTAAATAGGTTCCTTGAATTTAGGTACAAAATCATAATATAATTAAACAAGATACGTTTAGGATAATATTTGATTTTAACTTTACATTATAGTGTGGTATATCTATGGTATAAAGAATTTAAATTAAACATGACAAATTTCAAGCATTAACCCACCACGCCCCTATCGTGGCGTAGGCGCCCCACCCCTTACATATTTCATAATATTAATATATTGACATTTGCAATTGCTTTTTTCATGCGAATTATTGGGATTTATATTCTTCGGTAGTTGTCTTCTAACGGTATAAAATGTGTTTTTGATATCACAAAAGGTAAAGAAGATATCACAAAAAATACCTACCGTAATTATTTATATAACATATTCTAGCCGTTAATTAAAGTACCTTGAATTTAGGCATAAAAACGAAAATTTTGCCAAATTAGATACATATCGCTCATTTATTCAAAGAGTGGCATAACTCAAAAAATGCGTTTTCTGGGTTTCTATTTTTGCTACGACTTCTAATGTATCTTGTGTCAAATTTTCATGCTGATATCTCTAAAACTCGACGAGTAACAGCTCATTTAGTACGAGTTTCGCATATTTCAACACAAAAGTTTTAGAGTTTATGAAGCACTAAAACACTTCAAATCATGCTTGATCTTGCACAGAAATTTAGCACTGAAATCTGGCTAGCTGTTTACAAAATATGGTCTAAGTAGTTGTTTTAGTTTTTGAGTAATAATCGTTTTAAGTTGGGAAGTCAACATTCAGTCGCCAACTTAAAACGCGTTTTTCTCGAAACTTGATTTTTTGAAATGTGTCACTATTTGAGTAAATGAGCGATATGTTTAGCACAATATTTGATTTCAACTTCAATAGCATAAACAATTTAAGTTAAAACCTGACATATTTCTCCCCACCCCCTACATAGTTCATAATCTATATATATAAAAGATTGACTGACTGATTCATCAACGCCCAGACGAAACGGCTGAAGCTAAAAACTTGAAATTTTTAGTGTGGGTTGCTGTTGTGTCGGGGTGCGATAAGGCTGGATTTTTCGAAATTCGAACTGGAAGGCTACGAAAAGTACCAAAAGGTACTAAATATGGTACCGTTTGTATTAGGCAAACGGTAAGAGTTAGAATTCTGAAATTTGGAATGAGGGTCACTGATGGAGAGTTAGGAAGATGTACCAAAGTATATTTGGAAATTCGAACTACAAGGGTACGAAAAGTACTAAATGGTACTAAATTTAGTACAATTTGGATTTGTGTGAACGGATGGAGCAAGAATACAGACATTTGGAATGAGGGTCACTGATGAAGAGTAACAAAGAAAGGTGTTTGGAAATTCGAACTATAAGTGCACGAAAAGTTCTAAATGGTACTAAATTTAGTACAATTTTGATTTGGGTGAACGGATTGAGCTGGAATCCTGAAATTTGTAATGAGGGTCACTGATGGAGAGTAGCAAAGAAAGGTTTTTAGAAATTCGAACTATAAGTGAACGAAAAGTACTAAATGGTACTAAATTTAGTACAATTTGGATTTGGGTGAACGGATAGGGCTGGAATCCTGAAATTTGGAATGAGGATAACTGATGAAGAGTAAAAATGAAAGGTTTTTGGAATTCGAAATATAAGTGTACGAAATGTAATAAATGGTACTAAATTTAGTACAATTTGGGTTTGGGTGAACGAATAGAGTTGGAATCCTGAAATTTAGAATTAAGGTCACTAATGGAGAGTAAAAAAGAAAGGTTTTTAGAAATTCGAATTAAAAGTATAGGAAAAGTAGTAAATAGTACTAAATATAGTACAATTTGGATATGGGTTAACGAATAGGGCCGGAATCCTGAAATTTTGAATGGGGGTCACTGATGAAGAGTAAGAAAGGTGTACCTAAGGTCGAAAAGTCCTAAATGGTAGTGAGTTTAGTATGATTTGGATTTGAAGGGCTGGAATCCTGAAATTTGGAATTAAGATTACTGTTGGAATATAGAATCGAGATATGGAGGTAGCTTTGGAAAATCGTACTAATGTGCACGAATCAATACTAAATGGTACGGAATCCGCTACAATTTGTATTTGCTAAACAGATTACTGTTGGAGTGTAGGATTGAGGTAGTTTTGGAAATTCGTACTTATGGAAAAGTGCTAAATGGAACTACATTGGCTATAAATTGTTTAGGTGAACGGATAGAGCTGAGATATGAAAGTACATTTTGGAAAATCGTGTACGAAAAGTGCTAAATTGTACAAAATTTGGTACCTTTTGGTATTTGCTATATGGTATAGAATTTTGTACAATTTGTGATTTTGTAAAGGGTAGAACTGGAATTTTGAAATTCGGTATTAAATTAGCAATTGGTGTTTAGAGTGGAGGTAGGGAGGAGGTTTTGAAAATTCGTACTTATTTATAAAAAAAAGTACTAAATAGTACTATAATGGGTTTCAGAGGAACAGATAAAGCCGGAAAAGTGAATTGGGGTTAGGATATATGTTGAATATAAGGAAGTAATTTTTGAAGCGTTTAGCTATGTGTACGAAAAGTTGGGTAACATGTTGGTACCAAAACAATTTTGGTATTGTGTAAACAGTTAAGGTACTAAATTTGGTGTTGGGTGTAGGAACAAAGCTGGGATTATATAATTTGGAAATACGCTATTTGTACAAAAAATATGAAATGGAAAAATATTTGTTATGAAGATCACTCCAAAATTTGAGACAAAGTTCTGAGTTTGAAAAATTGTACTGAATATTGTTCCATTGATTTGATGTTAACGCCAAGGCGTTTCTAAATAATGTACTGAAATTAAATAGTCAAACGTGAAGTATCTATTCAAAAAAAGTTTTTTGTTCTGACTGCTAATTTGAAAACGTGGTCCAATGCGACAATTTTGTTAACTAGAAGTTATTTACCCCCTGATAATAAAAAAGCCTAAATTGAAATGGCTCCAAAAAATTTTCCTTTATATACGGTTGACATACGAATTAGTGGGCATTTGCTAGTATTAATATATTGACATTTATAATTACTATTATCATATAAATTATTTGGATTTATATTATTCAATAGTTGTCTATTAACGGTATAAAATATAATTTTGATATCACAAAAGGTATACAAGATATCACAAAATATACCTACCATGAATATTTTTCGCAATACCCCAAAAACATGAAACCGCGTGCATCAACAATCATATATTTGATAGAAATGCCAATTATTGTGAGATGAAAGATCTTCGTTAAACTCACAATTTTCCCTTTAACGGCATTTCTCTAGCAGTTTTAGTTATCAAGAGAATCGGCGCTGGCGAAGCCGCCCCATGTTACCATATATATAGGGTATCACCATAAAAAGCTATAATATAAACAGACTATAATTTCCAATACAAATATTATGTCATGTTCACACGAGGGTTTCAATTACGTTGTTCGCCTGTCGAACGACGTACACGAATTAACCCGTTTCCACGACACCATTCGTAATTAACAGAAACATAAACAAAATTTCCTTCATTTTTGTTTCCTTATTTTAACGAAAATTTGAACTGAAAACACATAAAATATACATTAAATGAATAGGAAAAGCAATAGACTTTCCTTCAAATGTATCTTCTATATTTAAACATACACATTTCATTCATTTTTCCATAAATTCTGAATAATTTTGTATTTTCAATATATTTTTATATGTTTCTATTTTCAAAATTAAAGAGAGAGAGACATGTCAAAACAATGTTTGTGTATACAGACTTTCAGTTATTTGTTTCCTTTTTGTTTCTGATTTTTTACGCGATTTTGAACTAATGGACAAGAAATGTGTGTGGAATTAAGAAGGAAGCACAACCCCCTACCTTCTGCATCTATATAAAATGTTTAGTTCATTAATATTCATTCATCTTTATCCTTTTTTCTAAAAATTTTTGTGTTTTCAACAAATTTTTCAATTTTGAATTTAGACATGTCATAATTAATTTTTTCGATAAATTCTCTCATTTGTTAAGCGCTCGGCACATACGAAGCGTTGAGCGTCGCGCTACAACAACCACATGAAAAACGTGTAAGTGATGCCCAGTTTTTTGAAAAACAACAACATAGCTGCCGCATTAAAGTTAAACATAATTTAACTTTTTTGGGACAACGCATGTCTCAACGTGTCACTAAACGGACCGTATGTGCCGAGGGCTTTAGGGATGGGACATACTTATTCGTCGTTCAGAGAGTATTTCTAATCGAACAACGTAGAAATATCGTCGTTCGTTCATAAAATTTTGTGTGGGGAAATAAGTAATTTATTCGTAGTTATGGGTCGAACAACGAATAGAGAACGAACGACGTACCGTGGAAGCGGGCTATTAATGAGATTAAAAATATCAACGTTATTAACATTACACAATGCAACACTGAAAATGCAAACAACTTCTAGTATGGATTTTTTGAAAATACATATTTAGACTACAAAAACCCTGGTTGGGTTTTGTCTTGTCAGATCCAGTCCAGATTTTATGCCCTCATCTAAACCGGGCTAAAACTACACTTTTTTGCATTTATCATCAGTTTGAATTGTTTGCACAAGATCACCTTAAAAATGTTGCACAGTGTTATAAAACATTTTCCCTCTTTTTAACTGAAACATAAGCTACCCGCAAATAATTACCAATAACATAAATGCAACTAGAGCTGGCAAAAAATCGATGGCACTATCGATAATATCGATTATTATTTAAAAATTCAGTATCGATAGATAGTTTTTCCTATCGATATTATCGGAATAAAAACCCCTAACCTGAAATCCATTGAAATAAATAGAAATTTCGCTGCTTTTCGGTTATGTGTGTGTAAGAAAGTAAGTCCGTAGTCACACGTACACATTTTTACATTTCTGTGAACTACTTTTGCATAGTTTCAAGAAAATCATTAACATTTCCGCCATTTTCATCTCCAAATTAATGGCGATGACAACTTAACGATAATATCGATAGCAATCGATATTTTAAAACATTATATCGGAAATATCTAATGTTGGGAATATCGATGGTTTGCCAGCTCTAAATGCAACCCAGTGTGCAATTTAGAAACAAAGAAAAAATGAGCAAAATTAGAAATAAAATCAGCAAAGCGATCTTAAATTTAAAAACAAAATAGCAACATTTAAAAGTCGTGTTCCTGAGCTTGCAAGAATAGCTTCAACTTCGTTAAGAATAATCAAACGTTTTAAGCGAGTGTGGAAGATTGTTGAATATTCGAGCAACTCTTTCTTTCCAAAAGCGAGGTCATTCGTGGCAATATTATCTGCATATTTCTATGCAAATGCATACATACATATATGGTTAGGATGGTCGTAGAGAAAATCTGATTAGGCAGAAACTCGTTTTATCACAAAATAAAACGAACCAGGTCCAGAAATTTTTGCATATCTTGCATATTTTGACATATTTGCATAAAATGAGCATATGCAAAACCATATTCAAGGATATGTGGCCTAAGTATCCCACCGAAATGTCTGAATTTTGGTATTAAGTCTTCCTTAGGGGTATAAAACTTTCCACCCGAAATTTGTGGGTACAGGTCCACGTCATCATATAACCACCATAGTACGGTACTTCCCGATTATCCGTATTTTGAAGGTTGTTGCCTTAATATCCCACCAAAATGAAGGAAATTTTGTATTTAGTCTTCCTTGAGGGTATAAAACTTTCGACCTGAAAGTTGTCGGTGTAGCTCCCATATAACAGTACCTCCCGAATTTCGGAATTTTGAAGGTTGTGCACTCAGTATCCCACCGAAATGGCTGAAATAGGTCCACGTCTTAATATAGTCCCCACAGAACGGTACATCCCGATTTCCGGTATTTTGGTGGTTGCGGCCTCAATATCCCTCCGAAATGGCTCACATTTGGTGTTAATCCTTCGTTGGGGGTATTAAACCTTCCACTTGAAATTTTTCAGTATAGGTCCACGTCTTCATATAGCCCCCATAGAACGGTACCCCTCGATTTTCGATATTTTGAAGGTTGTGGCCTCAATATCCCTCCGAAATGGCTGAAATTTGGTATTAAGTATTCCTTGAGGGTATAAAATAATCCATCTAAAATTTGTCGGTGTAGGTCCACGTCTTCATATAACCCCCATATCACTGTGCAACATTTTTAAGGTAATCTTGTGCAAATAATTTGAGCTGAGGATTTTTTTAAAGCACATATCCAAATGACAAAAACCCTAGTTGGGTTTTGTTGTGTCAGATCCAGCTTGGATTTTATGGCCCCACGTAAACATGGTTAAATATTGACTTTTTAAAGCAATTCTGAAACCTATGTGAATCTTCATCTGACCACTGAAGCAAATTTGTAGATAACGGCAAGAATAAAATATTTTGTGAAATGCTAAACTCGAAAAACTACATTTATTGCCTTAAATTTTAAAATATAAATATAATACACAACTCTTCCGAACATGTCATTGTTGTAAAATGCCTCTATCCCGCTGTTTTCAGTACATTTTTCAACGACGATTTAATAAATATGTCAATAATGTGGTGAAATCCGAAATGCGAGAATAAACTGTTGGTGTGAACTGTGTTTGAAATACGTGTTGTAAAAGATATGATGCAAAATACCGCCGAAACAACAGGAAGTAAGCATTTTAGAGTTTCAGAATGTTCTGAAGAATTGTAGAGAACAATATTTGGAAGATTTTTGCAAAAGGTTACTTGGTTCAACTCCCAATAGTTTAGCTGATACTGAACAGGATTTCAACAATTATGTAAAATGTATATTTGATCTATTTTGATGCCCTAGCTTATGTGATAAGTTCAAAAGATAAGTTCTACTAGTTTAGGCCTACAATATTGCCAAAGACAGCAATGCCAAATTCCAAATTGTTTCTGAGATAAAGGGCAAAATAAAAATAAATGCAAAAAACTGTAGTCTTAGCCCGGTTTAGATGAGGCCATAAAATCCGAACTGGATCTGACAGGACAAAACCCTACTAGGGTTTTTTAGTCTCAATATGTATTTTCAAAAATGCATACTAGAAGTTGTTTGCATTTTCAGTTTTGCATAGTGTATCCCTCCGAAATCGCTGAAATTCGGTATTAAGTTTTCCTTGAGGGTATAAAACAATCCAGCAGAAATTTGTCGGTGTAGGTCCACGTCTTCATATAGCTCCCATACAACGGTACCTTCCGATTTCCGGTATTTTGAAGGTTGTGGCTATTATACATTTCTCAATTTTATTGATTTGTCTGAAGAGAATCTTAAACAGAAAAATTTTACACACAAACATTATTGAACAACAAACGCACTTGACGCAATACATAACCACAACTACCACTAAAAACCTCAAGGCCATACAGAATTTTGAGGCTACTGAAGTACAAAAATGGATGAAACGTCGAAAGAAACTTTCAAAAATCGTACTTTCCTAATGTTTTATTCTCTTTCGTGTGAAAAAACGCAGTTTTGATCAGTCATTATCTATACCTATTTCATTAGAATCCATCAAGAACCGTGGATGTATATTCATAATCTATTTTTGAGATAAATACCGCTAATTTTTTTAGACCTCTGTTTCGGCAAAAACTCGATTGATGTGCCAGTTTCTTTATTGAAAAGGAAATGATCCACAGAAAACGTCATTAAATCCGCGATATTTTAAGAAACATTTTTCACACATTTTTCTATTTTTGCAGTAGCCGTTTCCGCCGTAAAACTACAACAAATCACAAAATCTCGATAAATGGTAATATTTTCATAATTATCTGATGGTCAATCCAAACCACAATCTTAACTTTCTCAATTTGACATACTACATATAATAGCTTCGTTGCCGTACTTTTTAATAGTAAAACTCGTAAAAGAGAGAACTGTAAAAAAATTGTTCTCACACAAAAGTTTTTTGAAATAGTTCGGGAACGGAAAAAGGGAAAATACGTCAAAAAACTGGAACAAGTGTCAAAGTCGGCGTACCAGCCAATCAGACGCCGGCAACCATGTTACTATTTTTTACACGCTCAAGTTTGTCGAGTAAAAAGTTTTTAAAGAGAGCGTAATTCAGCGCCATTTTTGTTTAAAGAGAAGTGAAAATTTTACAACTTTTTTGCGTACGGGAACGGTTTTTCGGGTAAAATGTGTAAAAGTCGTAAAAATTGCAAAAACTTTTTAGTTCTGGAACAAAGCTTATATTATGCGTAATCGCGAGTATTTTAATCCTATGAGTGGTTTTTAGAAATTCCCGAAAAACTAGAAAACTACAAAAAAACCTAAAATCCGGCTTTAAAATATCGCCATCCATAAAAGGTAGATTTTTTTAGTTTTGTTAAAAAACACTTCATTTGGTACAGCTATAATCATATTTTGTAGTATACTGTAATAGTTCGCGTATTATAATAGTGCAAACCTTGGCTTGAGCAATATTAATTTTTTTTGACTTTCGCTCATATACACTTTCATACGGGCAAAATGTGCCTTATCAAAATAAATATTTTAGACCCCAAGTATGTTTCGACGAAATCCGTTTCAGACAATTTGGAGTCGAGTTAGCAATGTTCGTCTGTCTGGCAGTCGGTTGCCGGTCCAAAATTTGGCTTTTGCAATATTTTGTCCAAACTTAGTTTAAGTTCGAAGATGGGCCATGTCGGTTCATTCCTTCGGATACTTCCCCCACAAAATTTCAAAAATGTTCGGAAAATTGTGCGAACGATAACTCTTGAAGGGTGTACCCGATTTAGTCCACACTTCCACCAAACATAGATAAGGTTCCAATATGGACTCTATTGGTCCACTCCTTCGGGTTTAAAACCTGCTCTCGAATCGCCTTGATTTTTGTTGTAGCACCTTGTATTTGCTGCCCCCATTACGACGGTACAAGTTTTTTCAGGGCAAATCCATACTTCTTGAGAAAATAGCCCGAAACCAGTAAAAAACCCGTATGACAGCATGTGTGATAGATGGAGCGTACGATAACGCTCGAATAGGGATACGTAAAATCGATTTCGGTTAATCGATTAATCGATTATTAGCCGTAAAATTTCTGAAAGTCGTAGTCGACTATTGACTGTGCGAAAACCGCATAATCGATTATTCTTAGTCGACTATTGAAAGACGGTGTCAACTATTATTCGTAGTCGACCATTAGTCGTAGTCTATTATTATTCGTAGTCGACTATCAATCGTGGACGACTATTAGTCGTAGTTGACTATTGGGTGTGCTGAAATCGCGTAATTGACGGTACTTGTTTATACATACAGTGACACAGAAAAGTATACATACACCCTACAAAAATGCAGTTTTGGCTAATTCGTTGGATTTTTTACAGCAACAACTGCACGGTGTGGCAACTTGGTGACAAAATAACCATAATTACACAAATTTATTTTAATCTAATACGTATATTTAATACAATTAAAGAAATCCAATTTTCACAACACAGAAAAGTTTACATACACCCCAAGGAAATACGAGCATTATCGTAAAATTTATGGAATTAGTAGCAAAATTTATAAATTTTTTAGTTCTGGCGAATGTCTCTGGGTGTCTGAGATATATTTTAGAAAAAAAAATATTTTTTGGGGGTTTAATGCCGTTATTTAAGGTTGGACTTCTTGTATAGCACATTAAAGCTGATCCTTGCTTAACTCTTTGCGTTTTTAGGTATTGTACTTTATAAAAAGCACAAAATTATCTTCAGATTGCAAATCTTGAGACCCAAGAAAGCTTTGGAGTTGTTACTCGTATTGACCAAAATATTCCTTCCAGGACGTCGAATAATGCACGTTTTCCCTCAGATTTCTCTGGAAGTGAATAGATTACGCGGAATTCTTGGTGCAAATTACATATAGATGGCCTTGAATTGCCTTGTAATGTGGTCTGATACAATCCTTGGGCATTAATTGAATCAGAAGTGTGACATATTTTGTTACAAACCTGTTCCCAAAGCTTCTAAAGCAACAAAATATAAGCACTACCAAAAAAGCATGAAATTTGTACTGTGAACAACGTCGTTTTCGTATTATGATCATTACCGTTACTATAGGCGCGAAACGTTTCGTTAATTGTACATTTCTGAGTCAATTGATGCCCAAGGATTGTATCCGACAATATTACAAGGCAATTCAAGGCCATCTATATGTAATTTGCACCAAGAATTCCGCGGAATCTATTCACTTCCTGAGAAATCTGAGGGAAAACGTGCATTTATCGACGTTTAGGAAGGTATATTATGCACAAAAACAACTTCAAAGCTTTCTAGGGTCTCAAGATTTGCCATCTGATACGAATTTTGTGCTTTTTATAAAGTACAATACCTAAAAACGCAAAAAATTAAGCAAGGGTCAGCTTTAACGAGGTATATAAGAAATTTGACCCTAAATAACGGCATTTGACCCCCAAAAATTATTTTCTTTTCTCTAAAATATATCTCAGACACCCAGAGACATTCACCAAAACTAAAAAATGTATACATTTTGCTACTAATTCCATAAATTTTACGAAAATACTCGTATTTCCTTGGGGTGTATGTATACTTTTCTGTGTCACTGTATATACATCACGGATCGTATCAATGGAAATGGTCGATTATAGTCGATTATAATCGGTTTTCGGCGGTTAACGAATAATCGAAAGTCGACTTTTAGTACATTCTCAAATAATCGACTAACCGAAAATCGAGTTTTAAGTTTTTCACGAAAACCGTATAATCGAAAACCCAATTTTTGCATTCCACTGCGTATCCCTACGCTCGAACGGGTCAGCCGATTCGATCCAAAATTTACCCTGCGTAAGTAATATTTTGTCCAAACTTAGTTTAAGTTCGAAGATGGGCAATATCACACATCCTGGTACCTCCGCTTCAAAAGTACAAAAAAATCACTAAAATCTCCTAATAGTTTGTCCAAATTTATATTTGTCCGCATCGGTCTCTCTTGACATAGTGGTTCAAAAGCTCTATGTTATACATTAGTGAACTAAAATGGCTGGTGGCCGCGATATATATAGAAAGGAATGACTTCCAAAGTAAGATCCACTTCCAAAATTGACAACGCGATCCATTCCTTTAGGAACCTTCTCCGCAACACTTTTGAGCTTTAATCCAAATTTGTTGTCGGTAAGTTCGTACGTCCAGGGACACAAAATCTGATTGGAGAAAAGGATTTCGGTTGCATAGCCGGCATTCGATTCGATATTGTCAATAGATGAAAGCTTCAATTCACACAGGCTGAGGGTATATCGCTGTCGGCAAACCCGACTGATATTTTTCTACTTGTTTTCTTTTTTTAACGCAGTGAATAATCCGTAACAGCTGAGGTTTCAGTACCATGTTTGAATTAGAAAGGTTGACTGCAGCTTTTCGCAGTTTACAATTTTTTCTTTCGAGTGCCACTTCAAACTTCAAAACAATATACACAATATTGGTTAATAATGCTCTGTTCCAAATTTATAACAATTTTTTCAATAATTTATACGTCTAATATTGTCATCAACATATTGACCAACCAATTTTTGCAGAAAACCCGACATTTTTATCACAATTATTCGCCATTATTCATAAATAAATTTTAAAAAATCCACTGCAATCGAAAAACCGGCATAGCATAAATGTACTGTAAATCTTTTTTTGGTCTGTTCCTTTGAAAATGGTTAAACCGGCAAAAGTAGTAAAAGTTGTAAACTGTTCCCATATGAAGTGCATGGTGTCAGAAGTAAAGGAACGCTTTTCGAGTAAAAAGTGGTAAAACTTGAAGATTCTTGCACGTAAAGGAACAGAGCTTTTATAAGGATTTACTAAAGTTACTAAAACCCCGGTTACACTTAACCGGATTAACCCAGTGGGTTTGGATTTCAAATGTCAATTCCATAGCGCAAACGTCAAATAAATCCTCTCGAAGTGGGTTAACCCGGCAAAAAACTATAGTGTAACCGCACTATAAGGTACATACACAACAAAAATACATAGTAAAAACAATTTCTCCCATTTGGCGTGTTACCCAAACACATTTGCCATTCATTTAAGAACTTTTTGTCAATACGGTAACAATTCTTAAATGAGTTACTTTTCCACTTCACTCAATTTAAAACAGAACAATAAGAAATAGAGGGAAGTTCACTCAAACGGAATTCTACAAAAAATACGGGTTTTGTAATAAGTGGGATTTTTGTTGAGTTTGTTTGTGTGTTCTCATTGTGTGTTGTCTTGCTCTCTTGACTCATCTTAAAATAAAATAGAGAAAAAATCCATGAGAATGGCTGCAGTGTTGCTAACACTTTACGTTTTAAAATCGCTGTAATTTGAGCTAATTAAATTCTGCAAAAGTCGCTAACATAATGAGTCGAACTTCTCTATAACGTAGACCAAGGCAAATTGTTAATATGTCCTACAGACATGAGTAATAAAGAAACAAACGTGAGTATATGAATAAACATAAATTGAATTTTTATTTAGGAGTAAAATAAAATGTGATTTGCTTTTGATTTATGAAAGTCTTCACAATTTGTAATGCAAGAAAAACTATTATTGGGAACATTGTTTCGAGACTCCAAAAAAGGGATAATTCTCGCAATCGACATTAATAGGGTTTTTACATTTACGTTTTAAATGAACTGGTTTTACGAAATCCTAGAAATAAATGAAGTGTTTTTACATTTGTTTTTTACGTCATTTGCTTACGCACACAATCACACATAAGCACGTACACAATAACACATACACACGCACACAATATATTAATTCAGAAAAATAAGAATTTCACAACACAAATGTGTATCAAATAACTTAAATTAATTCAAGAACAAAAATCATAATTTTAGAATGTTTTTTTAACCATTTATTTTTACTTTTCTTATTGTTTGACTATTTTTGTTTTTCTCCATCGGTAGTTTATGGCAAAAAACAGGGTTGCATTTTATTTATTTTGGGTTATTTCGCAATGGCTTGCATTTTTTTTATTTTCATTTTCATTTTATTTCATAAATTAACAGTCTATGGAACATTACTCCTTACAGACTGTGGTAAAAAATTACATAAAATAACTTATATTTATTCTAAATATATTATTTGAGATATCTCCTTACACATTCTTGTAGAGACTGTCTTGTTGCACCGAATTCAACCAGTATATGTTCATTTAACATATTAAAATTTATTAGGGCTCTATTAAGCGGCCTATTATTTAAATAATTACTCCTATAACAATCGAGATGAAAAAGTTTAACATATCTCAGATGTCTACTTGGCACATTAAAAGATATTTTTTCTAAAAGATGTGAGCAATCAATATTTCCATTGATCAAATCAAAGATAAACAACATAGAATGCATTTTTCTTCTCCACTCTAAGGTTTCCAGATTGATTAAAAGGCATCGTGATTCATAGCTAGGTACTGGCTGAGAAAAATTTAAATACGATAATGTATGCTTAATAAATTTCTTTTGAATTATTTCAATTCTATTAACATGGTTTAACGAATATGGACTCCATATAAATGATCCATATTCAAGTTTTGATCTGACATACGAGGTATAGAGCAGTTTTAAAGCATAAGGGTCATTAAAATCAGCACAATTGCGTTTTATAAAAGCTAACATAGTGTAAGCTTTTGGAACGATTTTTTCAATGTGATGAACAAATGTAAGTTTGTGATCGAAGACAATTCCAAAATCTTCTATTTCATCAACTTTTAACAAAGTTTGGTTATTTAGCTTAAATGAAAGGTGGAAACATTTTTCTAAATTGAGTCTTAAACTATTTCTAATACACCATGAATCCAAATTATTTAAATCCAATTGTAATTTTACCGAATCAAATATGGAATTTACTCTTAGAAAGATTTTCAAATCATCTGCATACAGTAAAATCTGTGAGTGATTGAAACAGTGATGTATGTCATTTATAAAAATGTTGAAAAGTAAAGGCCCCAGAATACTTCCCTGGGGAACGCCAGATGTTTGATAGAAGGCATTCGATTCAAATTCACCAATTTTTACAACACATTTTCTATTGTGTAAATATGATTTTATCCACTTCAGAAAACTGGAATGTATGCCATAATAAGATAACTTATTTAATAATATGTTATGTGAAATCGAATCGAATGCCTTAGAAAAATCTGTATAAATTGTTTCTACCTGAAAATTTTAATTGCATCTTTAGACTGATAAGGAATGCAATCCGAAGAGTGCCTTTAAATTCAATCCAAAACACTACATCTAAAGCTGTGATTTGGATCGAAAGTGGAGTGCATCCCAGCTGTGTGCTGTGGAAGCAAAATGGAGTGCATCCTAGCTGCGCGCTTCCTTGTAAAATTCATAAGTGAATTCATAGAAAAAGATGTACTCCAATGGCACATGTACTGTACACTTCTTGTGATTCAACTGCATCCGTGGATGCAAACTTTTTGCTGGGCCCAGCAATAAATTTTGGAAGTTGTGCAATTGGAGTTATGATTTTACAACATCTTTCGATGTAGTCCAACAGAGTTATGTAAAATGCACTCCGTAACATACATTTTATAAGCAGTTGCTGTAGAGATCCCTACAGAAAAAACCCAGTTGGTTGATCCCTACACATTTCTTCAAAAGACAAACAAGAGTGTATACATTTCGGAAAGTTTGTTATAAAATAAAGAAATAAAAACTGAAGTTGCGAACATTTTTGCTGTAATTCACGAGACGGAAATTGTTAATGGAGTGAAGTGCAGTTGGAGTCCATGTCGAAAGCTGAACTAGTGATGGGAAGTCTACATAAAAAACCTTTAGTATGATGAAGCAAAATCAGATTCGCTTGGATTAACTGGAGAACGGAGAAAGTAAACTCAAATGTGATTGCATTTAATGGCAACTTTTTTAATTTGTGTTTAATAAAGTTCTTTGTATTCTTGTTTTATACAAATAATAAATGCAGTTTATTTATTCTGGGATATTTTGCAATAGCTTGCATTTTTTCTGCATCTTTGGATTGATTAAAAATACAATACAAAGAGTGCCTTTAAATTCCATCCAAAATACTACATAAAAAGTTGTCATTTGGATCGAAAACGGAGTGCATCCTAGCTGTGTGCTGTGGAAACAAAATGGAGTGCATCCTAGCTGCGCGCTCTCTTGTAAAATTCATAAGTGAATTCATAGGAAAAGATGTACTCCAACGGCAAATGTACTGTACACTTGTAGTGATTCAACTGCATCCGCGGATGCAAACTTTTTGCTGGGATTTTGTAAAAATATGGCAATATCAAGCAAAAAAGACTGTACACATCAAATTTACTCAAATCTGATTGGTTAATTTGGATTTGCTCCGAAATTTTTCTTGTTTTTGGTGAAGCATACTCTCGTGTGCACTTTAATTTTTAAAAGGAATACAAACCTCCTTTTAATTTATTTGACACTAATTATTAAAGGAAACATGTAAAAACAATAAACGGGTTATCTGTCCGATACCGGACAAAATTTAACTACAGAAAGGATGTAATAATGGAACATAATGTAATTTTACGGTATGGTAAAATAAATTTTTTTCTTTTATACGTTTTGTACGTATTTTACCGAATTTAACGATCCAATTGACATGGAATTCTTCTGGAATAGATCCTTGAATTCATAAATTTCGTTTCTGATATGTATTAGTACATGAAACGTTCCTCCTAGATTGCGATCTTAAATTATACTATGTTTACATTTACGAAATCCACTCGATTTCATCTGTCAATTCCTTTGTGTATACGTCAAATGAAAACTCATCTGAAATCGATTGGATTTCATTTGACGTTTGCGCAGTGGAATTGACAGTTGAAATCGAGTGGATTTCGTAAATGTAAACATAGGCTTACCTGCAATCTGTGCAGTGGCCTTAACATATCACAAAACAACAAAATTAAGTCAAAAGTGTAGCTAATTAAAGCCGATAAGACTACAATTTTTAATAATATTCCGTTGTTGCTTTTGTTTTGCACTCCCCATTTTCCAGGATAAGTCAATATTGTTGTTGTTATCCCATCCAACTACAAAATACAGAAACAACTTGTTGAAAGCTCTCTGTACATAACAAAGATCAACTGGGGCTCAATTCTGTTTCTATGAAAATGTGAAATGAAAAGTTTTATAAAGGAAAAAAATGTCAAATGAAAAAAATTATAAAGGAAATATTTTTTATTTCAATTTTTCTTAGAAAAAGAATCCAGCACCTGTAGTGGAATTCTGTAACTCATTTTTCGAGTTACCGACAAATATCGGTAAAATTAAAATGCTTATAATTTCGGTAAATAACGAATTTTTTTGGTCATGGGTACTTTACACGATATGTTTTTTACATATGAGCTGTCACTTTGCATATATATTTTGTATGGGAGAAGTGACAACTCATATGTAAAAAACATATCGTGTCAAGCACCCATAAGTTAACAACCAAAGAACGTTTTCACACTATAGGGTTTGACTGCTCAAAAACGTGGTTTCCGTTTTGACTCTCATTCGTAATTTTCACATCTAGTGTTGCGTTTTTGAAGTCATTTTATACAAGCGTACTTTTTGAACAAAAAGAAGTACGGTTTTACATAAATGTACCAAAAAGGTTTATGTGTGTATTGTATTTGAAAATTAAAAAAGTAATTCTTGTGAATCCCATAAAATTGGGTAAAATGTATGCGTTGTTAAAATTGTTGCCTCATGCGCGCATGCCATGTAAAAAATAATGTAATAATTCTTACCACCTGAAGGTAAGATGATACCTGCGTTACCAGCGTAAATTTTTCAAGAAAGATTTTTATGAAATAGGGAAATACCTTTGTTATTAACAGGTACATAGAAGTCATGTTTTGAAGAACACCTTTATTTGTAAAAAATATGATGAAACAGGTAGATAATATCTTACATGCTAGTGTTGTATGTATGGTACTTTATGTACGTTTTCGTTCACTTACTTCCACATATTGTTTCAACACTGACACAATTTACGAATGAGAACCAAAACGGACAACGCATTTTTGAGCAGGCAAACCTTATCGTGTGAAAACGTTCAAAATAAAGCCTTTGGTAAATCCTACCGATTGCAACAGTGTTGTCAACTTTTATTGACACTTTTCATTCATAATTTTGCGTTTTAATGTTACCGATTTTTGTCGGTAATTCAAAAAATGTGTTACAGAATTTCATTACTGGACACAAAATATTACATTTGTCCCGGTCCACACTAGAGTGAATTTCATTAAAAAATTTCAAAAAAATAGATGTTCTTAGGTTGAATTCCCTACTAAAGCAATTTCATGATTTTACGCTTCTATGGAACTCGATCTATAGACGCATAATTTCGTGTCAAAATTTCAATGAAATTACTCTAGTATGGCCCGGGACTTTTAAAAAATTTTAATGGGCCAAATACATACGATCCGTTGTGTGACGCGTTGCGCGTTGAAAACAACAACAGCATGAAAAATGTGTAAGTGATGCCAAGTTTGTTCTTGAAGTTTTCATGTGGTTGTTGTCACGGAACGCTCAACGCGCCTTAATTTGTTGCTTTTGATATGCGAAACAGTGTACATATAAAACATGGCACAATTACCAAGGTAGTGGTATCATAACACTTTGAATATGTTATGTCAAAAATTTCTTTAAGTTGTTGGGGAAATTACGACAAAAATAATTTTTATAAAGGGATTTGACTTTTCATATTTGAACAGCTGGTGTGATACCACTCCTTGGGTAATTGTGCCATGATACAAAACATATTAAGGCCCCCACTCATTAGTCAGTCTGACTGCCAGCATTTATGGTAGTATGTGTAAATTTTTGAATTTTTGAGAATGTATGTGTAAAGCGCCCCATACATTATCAAATTGGCTTGTCAATACTTGTAATTGTATGTGTAAATTTTTCAAAATCTGAGAATGTGTGTGTGAGTTTGAAATGCTTGATAAAAATCAAAATCGATTTGATTCTCAAAATAAACCCCAGTCAATCCGTTGAATAGGTTTATTTTAAAATTGTCAAAAAACAGTTTTGAAAAATTGAAAATTGTGTTTGTGAAGAAATGACAAAAATATCAAATTCGTTGATTTTTTGAGGAAAAAATTGAAGATTTCGGTTGTAGAAAGCTGATTGAATGTGTAGCTACACACTTATCCAGCACACACGGACAGAAAGAGTTAATCGGCTGGACAAGCCAATTTGATAGTGTATGGGGCGCTTAAGTTTTCCAAGACTGATGAAAATCAAAATAGTTTTGATTTCAAAATGAACCCCCATCAGTCTGGGCGAATTGTGTTTATTTTCAAATTGTCAATAAACAATTTTGAAAAACAGAAAATAATGTTCGTGTAGGAACACAAAAAACGTAGAAATCATTCAATTGTGGAGGAGAAATTCAAGATTTTTAGACTTGACTGATGGTGCTACACACTTGTCAGTCACACATATAGAAAGGGTTCATCGGACTGACGGCACAGACTGATAAATGAGTGAGGGCCTTTAGCTGTGTTCCTTTACTTACCTGAGGTTACCATTTTTACCATTTGTTACCATTTTTAACCTGCAAAGCGTTCCTTAACCCAGAAAAGTGACAAAACTGGAAGCAATTTTTAAGAGAGTGATGCTAAGTTTACATTTACGAAATCCACTCGATTTCAACTGTCAATTCCATAGCTCAAACGTCAAATGAAATCTCATCTGGATTTCATTTGACGTTTATCCTATGGATTTGACAGTTGAAATCGAGTGGATTTCGTAAATGTAAACCAAGCATGAGAGAGGAGAGAGGGCGAAAATGGCTTTCTCTTCTACCACAGGCAACCAGACAAATTTCTGCAGGTAAAAAATGGCGGAACTGATTTTTCGACTTTTGTTTGACGATTATTTTACAATGAAGAAGAAAATGGACGAAAAACAGAAGAAAAAGTCGAACGCTGACAAAACTTAATTAAAAACTGTGAAATAAAAGACTAAAAATTGATTTTTTTTACGTTTCTTTTTGACAGTGCTGCCAGATCTACCATTTTTCCGTTCCTTTACTTTTCTGATAAAAATGTTCATGAGATAGCAATTTTGACACTTTTCTCCTTTACCACTCTTACGATTAAAAAAGTAAGTCCCGGGCCATACTAGAGTAATTTCACTGAAATTTTGATATGAAATTATGCGTCTCTAGATCGACGTCCATAGAAGAGTAAAATCATAAAATTGCTGTAGTGGGGAATTCGATTTAAGAACACCTAATTTCATGAAATTTTTTAATGAAATTCACGCTAGTGTGGACCGGGACTAAAGGAACAAAGCTATTATATGTTCTATGAGGCCGAAAGCTATAGCTCTGCGTGTTGCGTGTGCGTTCAAAAATACAAAAACAAAATACATGTATTTGTTGTTTTCAATTTGAAATACATGTACACTGCACCCCGGTTAACTACCTTTCATAAAATTCCAAAAAATTGAGGCAGTTATGCGGGAAAGGCAGTTACGAAAATCCCGCATAACTACCTTATGTGGGTAGTTACAAAAATCTCATCTCAACCTTACAAAAAATGACAACAATTAGAGCATAATCGCCAAAAATCAAAACGGTCTATTGTGAAAAAAGTCTAAAGATATATAAGTTATATTATTTAATCAGTAAGAAATTTAGTCATTAGTGAGCATAACACCATAACATAACACTGGACATCTTCATCACAATTCACGTAGTCGTCGAAATTGATTTTCTCATAAATACACCAGTGCGGGTAATAAACCGAGAAAAACAGTATTATCTGTTCTTTTTGGGGAAATATTTGACGGGCAAATATCCGAATTGGGTACTTATAGAAAAGTAGTTAAGCGGGACAGTTTGAACTCATTTATATGAAAAAACTTTGGGGATTCAGATTGTGAGGCAATTAAACGAAAAAGGCAGTTAAGGGGTAGTTTACACTATATGTAAATATCATATGACATGAAATTTTCCATCGTTATATATTCGCTATTATGTGTAATATTGGTGATTTTCCTTACGCCATTTACTCTGTGCGTCCACACCAGCGAAAATGTAAAAAAAACTACGTCTCCACATTGCCTCCGTGGGTAAATATGGAATGTTCTTATTTCGTGTCATATGACATTGATAGATAGTGTAAACTTCCTCTAAGCAGAGAGGTAAATAAGCGGGGTGCAGTGTATTTTGTGTCTGTATTTTTGAATGCACACGCAGAGCTATAGGTTTCGCCCTGAAAGTTGAATTTATACAACTTGAAATTGAATACGCTCGACGTATTTCGGAAGTATTCATAAGAATATATGTGTTTTAATTTGTTTTTTCACCACAAACGCTTTGGGAATACGGACGTATTTAGGCATGCCTCTTATACATTAACCGATTTTATTTTTAAATAATTAGTAGTTGTATGATTTTTAAAACTGGCTGATGAAGTAGATTCTGTAGCTGGTTTTCGAATTTCCTTTCTATATCCCATCATGGTGCGGATCATGGTGTGTTCGCGATCCCTACGAAAAGGGAGGTCGCCCCCTCGGTCGGCAGGGGTGGGAAAGAGAGGCGTGGGAACGTTCGAAGGAGTTGTTCTAGTATAGATTATTGAATTCATATATGTATTTCATTCGAGATACTGTTTTTTTTCTTCTAATTTTTACCTTTAATAGGCATAACATATACATATCTGGGGCTCAATTCTGTTTCTATAAAAATGTGAAATGAAAACTTTTATAAAGGAGAAAACTATCAAGCTGAAAACACATACAACGTTTGGATAAAGTTTTGTGTCGTTTTGGCCGTTTTTACACTGTTGGGCATGATGCCGAAAAATTCAAATTCATTTGAAATATATGCCGGCAAACACATCAACGCCGGACTTTGGTGTCGGCATCGCCCTGTTGTTGTTTTTTGTCAACGCCCAACGCAAAACGAACGTTGTATGTGTTTTCAGCTTCAAGTGAAAAAAATTATAAAGGAAATATTTTTCATTTAAAAATTTCATAGAACCGGAATCCAGCCCCTGTAATGCTTCTGTTCTGTTATATATAAAAGTATATAAAAAATAAAACTGCGTATGCATTTTGTCTAGTCTTTACATTTTTTGGACTATTCCAGTACTTTATTAAATGACAAAATTTGAAAGAGTGTGAAAGACTCCCACATAAATTGTGCTGTGTTTTGGGTAAAGCCCTAAAAATAGCTCTGTTCCTTTACGTGCAAGAATCTTCAAGTCTTACCATTTTTTATTCGAAAAGCGTTCCTTTACCTTTAAAGCCATACAATTGTTATGAGAGCAGTTCACATCTTTTGTTACTTTTATCACTTTTACCATTTTAAAAAGTAAAGGAACAGGTCAAATTTTAACAATTTTTTGATTCTGGAACACAACTTTTGTGTTTCAAATTTTAAAAATCGCCTTTCATAGAAATATATGTAAAAACGGCGTAAAAACACAAACTTGACATTACTGGCTAGAGCGTCAATTGTCTTTTGTTTGGTTGTTTGGTAGTATTTGTTTCTCATTTACACGCATTACAAAAACAGCTCATTCTCTCTCGCGCGCGCTCCCATCATTCAAACCTCTCCGGAATTCATGGGCTATAGAAAACCAAACGAGCATTGTGAATTCAATCAAGAAAAGTTATTGGTGGTGTTCGTTCGTTAGAATTCGCATCCGCGTAACACAACGGTTCCAACAAATCTACCCAAACACACAAAAGAGAAGAGAACAAAGCAAACAAATTATTTATTAATGAAAGAAGGAAAAAATATTCTTTTTAAAATCCCAGCGCATTATCTTCTTCGTCGGTACCAAGTCAAGTGACAAAGTATTGTAAATTTGCCAAAATCCAAAAGTTTCGATTCAGTCGATATTTATTTACAAGCGAAAAGTACTAAAAACGGGAAGCATTTTTCTGCTGTTTCATCAATTGGTTTTTATACACATTTCAAATAATCTATAATAGTTCTTTTTCTCTGCTTGGCTCAGTGTTTGAGTGAGTGAAAACAAAAAGTAAAGTAAAAAAAAACAAACCAGACAGAACCATAAAAACCATAAGTAAAGTCGAAAAGTTTTAATACAATATTCTTCGCCTGAATTCTAAGGAATAGTCGAATATCAGCAGAGCAATAAGAATTGTCATAACTGCAAATATCTAATTCTACCCCCATCATTTCATCAACAATAAAGAAAAGTGCAAAAAAGTGATATTTTTATTAATAACACAGAACCAAAAGTGAAGTTTGTTAAAAATATTTTTATTAAAATTGTTATTGTTAATGCAATCTATCGCACTGATTTTCTACACCAACAACTACCATTAATACAATTGTAAAAACGCAAAAAGGAATCTCAAAGAAGAAGAAACCTAAAGTAGTGTGAACCCTTGTGTTTGGTGAGAATTGAATGAGATTTGTAAAATCGCAAAAAACGTAAACCAAGCGGCCCGCAAATAATCCAAGCGCATTCAAGAGAGAAATAACACAAAACGAGATAAAAAAGGTAATTTTTTGTTTAATATCTAAGATTCAATATCTAGTTTACAATGTGTTGTTGTAGTTGTGACTTGGTTGGAATTTCATTATACAAGAACAAAAACAACAACAAAAAAATTGTGAATAAATTTGCATTCTATTGATTTGTCTCCGGTCCGACCGTGTGAGATTGTTAAGTGTGTTTGTGTGCGTAAAAAAGTGTAAATGAGCGATCGTTTAAATGAGTTTGGGGTATTTGGGGGGCTATCTTGGGCTGGCTGCCTGCGTGCAAGTAATTTACAACCACACGTACTAACGTTAACGTCATGTATATGCGATGCCATTACTGCCTGCTGCATACACACCACATTTTTTCCCAGTTAATGTCTGGCTGCCTAGTTGTTTTTCATCATCGTCTCCTATTTTGTTTTTTTTTCTGGTGCTTTTCGTCACTTGCGCCGCCAAGCGCGCAGAGACGACACCAACAACAACCGGCAAAATAATTTATTTTTCCCTCTGATGTTGGTTGATGCGAGGAGGTTCCGTCTTTGCAATTTCAACTCCCAATGTTGGATGTTTGGGGCAGCAGCAGCATCTGCAGTGTACATTTTAATTTTAAACTACATACAAACGTACGTCGTATGGCAATCACGCACGCTCGTTTGCTCCGTTTGGTTAGCTCGTAATTGAAGTCTGTCACACAGAAATTATTTTAGTTGCGGATTGTAAGGCCTTGTACACACGCTGCGACTTTTGATGCATGCATCACCATTTTTTTAGCGGTGTTGCAAAAAATAGTAGTGATGGAGGGAATGAAAATGTACGAAATGTATGAAATGTAAAATTTCATGACTAATCACTTAATTTATTAATACCATTTAGAATGTTAAAATTATTTAATGTACATCATGGATTTAAAAGAATGTAATAAAAATAAATGGACTAAACTTCCTCCTTTATTTGATAAGTATGTTGTCAGTTCTTTATTGCCTTCATAGTTGAAACTGAATTGCTTGTGTTCCAAATGTGTTTTTAAAACATCAAAATGCGAATTGCAGAAAAAAAGAATTTAATTTTTTGAATCGATTGGGTTAATATTGACGCCGTTCGTTGCTCAATTTGTTGCCCAACATTTCGTAAAAATATTTCAATAATTATAATTGTGTGAACACCCATATTGTCGGAGTTTTATTACCTGTACCTCGTAGAATGGAATAACCCGAATGTTGGAAAATACATTTTTACCTAACAATTGCTCTGTTCCAGAACCTGCAAGAATCTACTATTTTTTACTACGATAACAGTTTTTCCTTTATGTTATCGGAAAAAATAGTTAAAATTAGTAGATTCTTGCAGTTCTGGAACAGACCAAATGTTTTTTCCAAAAAATTTGTTATTTACATTTGTCGATAAATATTAACAAATATTTTTACCTGTTTCAATAATTTTGGTTTAACAATTTATACCTACATGCATTCAACAATCATAACATGTATGTAAATTCGTACATGTTTGTTAAAAAAATTACACTTCTTAAATGCAACCCTACAAGAACGAAAATGGTGATGCATTCATCAAAAGTCGCAGCGTGTGTACAAGGCCTAAAAATGTGCTTATTGTGTGAATGTGTGTGCGCGTCTTGTAATAAATTGCTGTTGTGTGTTGTGCAGTCTCAGAATTGATTTTCTTCCTTTTTCGTTGTTGTCTGTTTTTGAATTTGTTTTTTGCGTTTCTCTTCGTTGTATATTTTCTTCGGTTCTCGCGTTACGCTTGTCTCGTTGTTTTGCTCTTTTGTCACGTTTTTTCCTTTTTTGCCTTTTCTTCTATATTCGTTGTTACTTTTTGTTGTGTTTCGCAAGTTGTTACTACACTCCAGCGCCGCCATCCACATTCAGTGGTGCCAATATATCATGTACGAGTATGTGACAAGTAAAAAAAAAACGTCTAATTGGAATTCATTTCTAAATGGTGGGGAAATACAATAAGTTAAACTGCAGCTCTGTTCCAGAACTAAAAAGTTTTTACAATTTTTACCACTTTTACACATTTTGCGTTCCCGTACACAAAATTTATATGAAAATCGTTTACGATTTTTACAACTTTTACGACTTTTACCACTTTATAAAGTACGGGAACAGGCCATGCATTAACATTAACAGCGTTGAATATGTTTTACGTAAGATATGTGAAAATATATAGCAAATAAAATCTCGATAAAGCGATTATTATGGTAATAAGTTCTAATGAAAAAGTATTCTAAGAATAGATTTGGCATAAGTCTCGTTTAGGAGCACTTCTCGGATCGGGCTGAAATTTTTACCATAGTTAGTCCTTAGGACCCTGCCCACAACAATATGTAGTTTTCCCGGGAAGTTCATACTCCCCGAGATATGGGTCTTGACATTTTACTATTCATACTTGGGCAATAATGTGTACCGTTTTAAGGTTTATGGAGAGTACTTTTGTTCGCTTAGCCGACTTTTGCACCTGACCATAGGACAAAGTCTATGTAAAAACACTTTTGTTGTCATTTGTTAAATGTTGTAATATTTAATAAATTCATTTTTAAAAAATTAAAATGCCTTTCCGAATTATTAATAGCATTAGAAAGCACTCTTCATGAGCTTTAAAATGGTACCCATATTGTTAATTAATAATGGTGATAATAGTGGAAATGTCAAGACTAATATCTCGGGAAATATGGATTTCCCCCAAGAAAACTATAAATCGTTGTGATCGGGATCCAAGGACTACCCACAGTAGAATTTTCAAAATATCCACTATATGCTCCCAAATTTAGCAGAAATTATTATCGTTAATCGTTTTTGTGCTCTTGGAAGAATTAGATGGAAGCCAAAATAAAAATTAAGGGGCATTGGATTCCGGACATTAGTCAAGACAACAGAAACCCCTTCGCTTGCAGTCAATATCTCTCAAGGTAACAGAAACCCCTTCGCTTGCAGTCAATATCTCTACGTGTGGAATATCTAAATGCCAAATTCATGTATAGTTTTCGAAGAACATCAAACTAGCCGCTGCAAACGAAAATGGAAATAATATAGATATCACAGAATATCTTTAGTTCTATCCATTCTTTACTATATGTTTATCATTCTAACCAAATCGACGCACTCTGTTCTTAATTTTTAAGAACGTACGATTTTTGTTCAGAGCATTAAATTCATTAAATTAAATTCAGAGTATTAAATGAGTCCACATCGCACATACATAGTTCTTATTCTACAGCTTGCTGAAAAAAGAAGTTACTTAAACAGTCTTCTTGGCTCAGCTTGACAGATGGATGACAGAGATTGGATCGTATGTTCACCCGTGATTAATAATAAGCACGTAGTCGGCAAATGTATCTCTTTCCCATTTGCAAGACTTACATGTAATTTTGCAGAGGCCCGCGATTATTCCTGCGGCCTATTTCAGGTGGTACTTCTTCTTCTACGTATGGCAGTGGAAGAAGTAACACTCCTATCTATCCTTAAGTCTTTTGGTTGCAAACGTCATATCGGCCTGCAATTTTTACCATCGATAGATCTTTTTATCCTGATTAAAGCAATATAAAAAACCGGATAACCGCCGGAATGATACTAGGTATATTGCCGTTATCAGGATAAAAATATCTATCAATGGCAAAAATTACAGATCGATCCGACGGTTGAGATTGGGTTGTTAATTTTTATTCTATAGGAGTAATGGTTTTGTATTGTGGTGTCGTAAATTACCCCTTACTTGTATTGATTTTTAATTCAATAAAGTTTTTTATAGAGCATATGAAAAATATGGACCACAACCATCCCTCTTCCATTCCAATACAACTTATTTCATGGTAACTTGTTGATTTCACTCCTGCCATGTTTGAAGCATCTCAACCTAATTTAAGCCAAAATTGAACAGTTTCAATTACTTGTGGTTTTAGGTTTTCGAAAAGACCGAACTTTTCTATAACTGTACGGATATTTACTGTTACTTCCCGCTAGGACAAAACGGATAGTGAAAAGTATTCTACTCCCAGTGAATCACTTTTTGGGAGAGAATGTTCTTTCCCGATGAGAAACAGTTTTCAAATGAAGCGTTAGAAATGTTTTTGGATTTGAAGTTAAGAAAGTTGAAAATGGCGCAAATCTGTATCCATCGTACAACATAATTGCTGCTAAAAGAAAGTGGTTGTGTCAAAAGGACAAAGTTACATTTACACCGAGTTCAGCAGATGCGCAACTTTAGGAGCTACTAAATCACACAGCTCAACGAAATACGGTAATTGTAAAGTTACTCTGATGATTCTTCTAGCCAAAAACAATGCAAACAACATCTATGTGAAAACGCTTCAGTTACTGATATATTCATTGTATTATTTGTATCGTTGCGACTAATAAAGAAATTTGTAGATTCAGAGAATATTTTAATTTAATTTTAATTTATTTCAATTCTCTTATGCCCAGTCTTTCGACATGGGAAATGTGTCAGTAATATTTCTAGACAATCTATCGATCTGAAATTTAGATGTTGGTTCCGGACAGCAATGTGCATGGCCTATGCTCCGGAGCATGGGAAGTCGAACAGAAGCACATGTACACTATAAGCAACATCGTGTGCTTTCGTTCCGTTGAGGCATTTGAAGGTACACACTTTAATATAGCCCCCATGTAACAGTTTTACTCGATATAAGGTGTTTTGAGATTTTAATAAACCACAATTTGCACCCATTGCTCCTGTAATTTATCACTTTGAAAGATTTTTTGCAAAACTCCGTTTTGAAAAAAATATTCATACCAACCTATATACAGTGTTGGTCACACAATTAGCACATCCCACTATCAACATTTATTTTGCCTAAAAAGACCTTCAAAAGTAGTTGTATTGAATAAAGTATTTGTACTAATATATTCTCAGTAGTATGCTTAAAGAATACAATGCAATACAGAAACTGAAACATAACTGTCAATTTGACTTACCCCCAAAAATGTAAAAAATGTCCTAAATTCACTGGACACGTAATTAGCACACCTTAAAAGAATCACTAATATTGTGAATAGTTTCAATATGTTCGTCCATATTCAGTTTTAAATCCCTTTCTTTTGGGAATAAGTTCCAGTCTGCTAGTTATACTCTCCACCAGTCTCCGAAATTTCAGTGTCAGAAGGGAATTATATGGGGTACACCTTGGGTCCCAAGGACCGATGGAAATTTCAGTTTTTTATCGTTTTTTGCACTTGTAAACAAATTCAATGAGGCAAGTAGTTCATAGAAACATCAAATAAAACATCATATTCTTGTTCATCTCTGTAAATTTGCGAACCGTGGGATGTACCCACCAGCAGTGTGCATCTGTAAAATCCGTTTGACACAAACATTTTCAATAAGAAACTGTAATATGATGGTTTGAGCTATTGATTATATAAATACTTATCCATCTGGACTGAATTTTACCGATATGTCGTGATGTATGCCACGATAAACCTATGTTCATCTCTATGGGACCTACGCAAATTTCAATAATTTAGTAAACATAAGGCAAATTGGATATAGTCTAGTGATACCGCAAGATAATATGTTTCCCGGAGCTTAAAACGATTAAATTTAAAATAAATAATCCAGAAAACATTTATCTTCATTAGTATATGCCTACTTTCATGGATTCTGACCAATTTCAGAAAACCTCAAAATCCTTTATTGTTAGAAAGGGGTTATACCTTTAAACATACTCATGTGCTACGTGTTCACCTAGCGCTTTGTTGACAGTTTTGTAGTGATAGGTCTTTGGTGTTATTCAGACTTGTAATTTTGAATAACAAATGGTGTTATAAGTTGATCCTTCTTTACATAATGGTGCATTTTATTGATCTTCATTCTATAAACCCTTTCCAAATCGAAATTTTTCTTGAATGAATCATCTACCTTAAACAATTTTTGAAAAGTTTTTGCACTTTATATTTAAATTTCAGTAATCGGTTAACAATTCCAATGATTTCAGATCCAATTGTACATTTGTTTTTAAAGTTTTGGAGACTTTCTGACGTTTAGTGTACATTACGAAAAATGGTCCGCTATTGGAATATATTTTGAGATTACCGGGTGATAAGTAATTTTTTCTTTGAAAAAATGATTTGTTCAATGCGTTTTGGATATGAATTAACTTCAATATAAATTAATTTTTGTATATTAATTGAATTAAATTAAAAAATCATACGGTGTGCTAATTATATGTCCCCTGGATAATTTGGGCGTCTTCACAAAACTTTTATTTTCAAAAAACCACTGATAATACTATTCACTTATATCATTAAATCTGTTAAATACATTATAGAAAAGGATTTTGTTTACGAAAATATTTCAATTTGCCCTATCAAAACTCTTAGCTGACTGAAATCATTTGCCCCAAAGGGGTGTGCTAATTCTGTGACCAACACTGTATATTTACGATTTTTATGCGTTTGCCCCATATATCAATGTGACCAAAATTGAAGGTTTTAGGGTCATTTATTAGGTATTCCGAGATGTTTACTTCTCCCGTTATATAAAAAGAATCCACAACATCCATAAATATGGAAGAGTTGCCCAGGCCCCGTATGCTACTAGGTTTCATCCAGCTGCACAATGGTCTCAAATCCAAATTTTCTGGCCAAAACTATTTCAACGTCCATTTTGTATTGAAATTAATTGTTATTTATAATAAATGTGTACAAACTGAAATTCTTACGTTTTATCGACCAAAATGACCAAAAACAGACAAAATTTGTTGAGCAGAGTGGTCCCGTTGTGTAGGGTCTAAATCAAAACATTGACCTATGTTAATAATTTTTGGTATGAAGGATTCATATCTTCCAAGAGGTCAAACTACCAAATTTCAGCCGAATCGGTCATAAAGTGTCGCTAAAATCCACAAAATATCTAAAATCGGACTATGACAAAAAATTGACCTATTCTCAAAAAAATTATACATACTTGTTTTCTACACTCTGAAACCCTTAAATATGAATATTAAGGAAAATCGGTTGATAGATGTTGGTATTACCGTTCTATTTCAATTGGAAAATTCTCCAATCTTAAAATAGAAAATTCGACTTTATTTTAACTGTGGCAAATTTGAGCACGATTTGACTTCTGAATTTATTAGTACAGACCCCTGCTATCTTTCAAATTCGATTTGGAGGTGGACATACAGTTTGTCAAAAAAATGTTTTCAAACTGAGAAAACGAACACTTTTCATGCATTAATTAGTAAAAATGACAAATACTTGTGATAAAAATGTCGGGTTTTTTTGCAAAAATTAATTGGTCGACTTTTTTAAGACCAAATTGAATAGATAATAAAAAATTTACCCCACATAGTTCAACAATAATAACCAAAAGAATAATTAACATGTAATGCAAGGTGCCAAGAAAATGTTTTCATAATATAATTAAGGTTCCAAAATACCCCATGTTTTCGGTAAATGTTAAAAAATCATGACATTTTATGAATTTTATTCTTAACAAGGATTAGTTGCTAACAAGTATCAATAATATTAGGCATGGAATATCCCCACTAAGAGGGTTACTATATGGACCAAGGGGGTACCAGATCATATTGCATGTAAACAATGTCCTATATGTCTCAAGCCGAGAATATCTAAAAACGTTTTATGAGTATTTTGATTTACAAAGATGGACTGCCATCAATTACAATGAATATTACCTACAGCAGAACTCGATCAAGAGGGTTGCCAGATCGACTAAAAAAGTACCAGGTCTTAATAACAGTAAAGTGGACCTCCTAGGACCACAATTAGATCTTAAAAGTGGTTTATTTAACTGAAACCGAATTTAGGGATAAGGACATTCACTAAAACAAACCAAAATATAACCAAGAAGTTTAGTTGTTGTTGTTGTTTATTCGACCTTTTTGGTTTTATTAAAACAGTTGTATTTGTTGTTGAGCTTTAGCCAGGATGCGTACACGGAAAATAGCGTATTACAGATGAATGTGTACACTTTACACAAATGAAAACAGATTCTTATAGGTCCATTGACGAAATTTTGAAATATCTATTTATGAAAATACTCTAATTATATTGGTGGACCAATTGAGACCCCACCTACAAAAAATGAAGGTTTTTCATAAAAGGTCGATATTTCGAAATTTATACAATCAACCTGTAATCAAATTATTATTTTCTTATAGTGGACCCAATGGCCTAATTCTTAAATTTTTCGTATGTGGGGTCTCAATTGGTCCACCAACATAATTAAAATAATGGACCTATAAGAATCTGTTTTCATTTGTGTAAAGTGTACACATTCATCTGTAATACGCTATTTTCCGTGTACGCATATCTTTTCTATATCCTGAGCAATAGTCTAAAACATATATACTTGAAAATCGTCTTTCAAAAACGTTTTTTAAAATTGTTTACCTTCGTACGAATCTGTTATACAACTGTTATACTGCTATACCACTAGTTATGTGGTTTTTGTCTCCGCTAGTTAAAATCGATTTTATCTTCACACACATCGAAATTATAAGCAATTTAAGTTTATCGATTTTTTCGGTAACGCAAAAAATGAGTTGGAGAATCGCACTTCTTGTATAGAAATGTCAATAAATAACTTAAAAACGCATGACTCTTTTATTTTCATTCTGTGATATACAAAATCTCCGAAGTTATGTATATCTCAAGTCGTAACAGGCTCATGTCCCAAGGACTCTGAAAATCAATATGTGTACATGGGCAACAATGTTTACATCCTTGAATAAAATATTAATAAATATAGGAGTCCGCCAACTGTAGAAAAGTTTTAGACTACAAAAATACACAGGAAATGTCACCTAAATTATGCTGGAGGAGTAAAATTAAGAAGTAAACGTTTAATATTAATTATTTGAACTTACAAAATTATAGCTCTGTTCCAGAACAAAAAAGTTTTTAAAATTTTTACGACTTTTACACATTTTGCGTTCCCGTACACAAAATTTATATGAAAATCGTTTACGACTTTTACCACTTTATAAAGTACGGGAACAGGCCACTCGGTAATCCGGACAATTCGATAATCCGGACATCGCCGAAACATGTGGTGTCCGGATTATCGAGACTATACTGTATATAAAAACATTGATTTTATTACGCTAATTTTACAAATTTCATCGTTCTTTTTGTAAATATTATGAAAGTACTCATTAACAGCTTCCCGATTCAAAATAACTTTGATCTCACTTCTGTATATTTATGCAGCGACGCAATACAACAAAAATTGTATATTTTACAGCAAAAAGTCTGTTTTATTTTTACATAAAAAAGTGTATCTGTGAAACATATTCTTAAAATCAGTTATGATTTGAAATTTACACGATTAGAAGTAGTGATATAAACAAGCAGTTATGAAGTTTAAAGAACAAACATGTAAAACAAAAATAAATTAAAATTAAATTAAACAATTTGAAGCAGAAAAATTTTAAGAAGGTCACCAAGGAAACTGCATCTTTGTAGATATACATATGTAATACAAAATATCGAAGGATGTCATAAGGCATCATTTTAGTACCATTCGATCTATCAGTAGAAGCAAAGAAAAAGGATTGCAGATATTATCGATATCACAATACCAACAAAATATCACAAAATTGTGGCAATGAAGATATATGTATATTTAATACTTTGTTTTTCTCTAGCATTTGCAATCAGTGGAAGCGAAAAAAGATGGAATATTTGCAATCAATTTTCAAAGCGAACGAATTAACATTATACCTGCATATATTTCGTCAAATAACTTAAAAATATATTTCCTACGAGACTTCTTTATAAATATAATTAACAATAATTTATGTGTCTATTATCGTTGTTCTTTAACACTCTTTTCGTACTTTCTTTAATTGCTAGGAATCCAAACGCTTCATTCATTCATGTTTAGTGGCCGTGGGGAATTCGACATAAAATACTATAATTTATGGTTTCATGTTTGTGCTAAACACGTTTCTTTTACTGGCTGATAATTATTCGTTAATTTTTCTTGATGACACCTTCAAGAGATGTGAAGTCATACTGAAGAAAATATTGACAACAAAAAATATGTTTGTGCTCAAAGATTTCACAGGGTTCAGAATGCTGGCTTTCGAGTTCTCTGTTGACACAAGATATCAATATTAATTTTTTGCTGACCCACTTTCATTCGGAACGTCTAAAACGTAAAAACCCAAAAGTACTATATTGCAGTTTCAGAACCTACAGAGTCTACAAATTTTGAAATTTTAACAATTTTTTCATATATACATAAATTTAAAAAAAAAAAAATAATAATAATAATAAAAAAGTACTTTCTTTCAGGTTCTGGAACAGAACAGATGTTTTTCCGCTAGTTTAGAAGGACACACCAATCTAAAAACCTCAAACTTAATTTTTAGTGAAATACTATTTTGGCCGTTTTGCTGACAATATATTAAATCTGTCCATATATTGAAGTCTCATTCCCTGGCCAAAGGTGTGCCTCATACGAAAACAGAGATATCGGGGTCAAAATACGACGAAATGTAATGGTGATGCAATGGACCACTTTTATTTTTAGACGTCAGCGGTTATACCACTTTCGGCAAAACTGGCTGCTACGCTTTTACATTTTATACCCTCAGTTTTAGGCTTTTTATACGACCAAATATGTACCTAACAGAAATAATGGTTTCAGACCCCAAGTAGGTTTGGTCGAAACCCCTTCAGACAATTTGGATTTGATTTAGCCATGTCCGTCGGTCTGGCTGGATGATGCGCACGATAACTCTGGAATGGATCAATCTTCCTGCCACATATCAGGTTTGAATATGGACTAAGTCGGTAAACTCCTTCGTGTACCTCCCACAACAACATTTGGACAATGTACAGTTTAACTGCTCGTTTCGGAAGGTTCTTTCACGACGGCACAATTGTTTTCGGGGTCAAGTCCATACTTGCTGAGATATGGCCCAAAAGATCCAAAAATGACTGGCGGCACCAACTAAACTGGTAACACTCGAAAGCAGAAATCGATTTGGTCCAAACGTTGCACATCGTATTATTGCTTACAGAACCGGATTATGTCCGACTATTGACTACGGTTCACTCTTTCGAGTACCTTCCAAACAAAGTTTGGCAAAAGTGCAGTTTAAGAACTCGTCTGGAATCGTTTTAAATTTTTGGGAATATGTGTGTGTGCGGCCCTAGATACGACGGTACTTTTTTGGGAAAGTCCACACTTCCTGAAAAATCGGGCCAAAAACTAAAAAAAAACCCTATGGGCATCAGAAGTATTGTGTTTATTTCTTTTCTTTAGTTTCTAGTCTGAGGGTATATCTCGGTCAGCACAGCTAACTTGTACTTTCTTACTTCGACTGTTTTTATTCTAAATAATGAGTATATTATGTAAGAACGAAACATTTGTTGTGGACAACCAAAACCGGTTATCGGGTTTTGAGTTACATAACCGAAACCGGTTTTCGCCAAAAGCGTAATTTTCGGTTAACCGAAAACCGGTTATTTATTAGTGACGCTTAACCGGGTTTTAAAAAATATTTCATTACAGTTGTGTTCTTGAAAGTTAACTAAACATAACGAACAAAAGGTACGAAAAAGTTGAAAATGTCAGATACCTTTATGTTTGAAAAATATTTTGTGTAAAATGTAGAGTTGTGCATGGTGTAACACGAAGGTAAGATAGAGCTCCCAGTTGAGTATAATTTTTTCTAAGTGCGACCGACTTTTGTCAACGTGAAGTTGGTATTTGTGTTTGTATTGTTTTGAAAATATACATATGAAAAATATTTTTAAATAAATTCTTAATTCTTAAACAAATTCTTAAAAATATTTTTAAATAAATTCTTAATTCTTAAATAAATTCTTAAGAAATAAAATCTTAATGTCTAATTCATTTTCGGTCTTTTTTAAATATTTTTATAAAGTGATAGAAAATATAAAAGAAAAAAAAAAAAAACAACTTGTTGCATATGTCATTATAACAATTCTGACAGGAAGCGGGCATACGTGTAGGGTTGATTTGCTATCGTTTTTTCGAACCTGTTCTACCTTACTTATTGTTCCATGGAGTAGTGCCAATCTAGTTCATTTGACCGATCTAGTTCACTACACAGTTCCAATGTTCCCCGTCGTTTGTATGAAAAAACTGTGTATACATAATATCACGGTAGTTTATTTGGCGTTACATTTTGGGACTAGTACAGAACTAGGAACTAGAATGCCCGACTAAAATTACCCTTGTAGCTACAATTAAAATGAATATTTGGTCCAACATAGTCATTATTTAACAGACCACCGAATTTTCCAATGCTGCTAATATTCACTATTAGGCGGAGGTCTGTGCATAATTAATACGATCTTTTGTCGACGATAATTTGAAAACAAGACGAAGAATCCAGACTTAATAAAATGTAAACTTAATTCTTTTGGTACACGATTTATGTTTGTAAGGGCTTTTACTATTCTTAGAGCACAATTTCTGTCTTAATTTTGCTGTTCCCACTTCGAGGTTGAATGTCAAATAACAAGGATATTATGAGATAATTATATAATAACGAAGTCTGTATACTTAATTTACCTATTGCCGCACATTTTTAGTCAAATATTTATCAATTATGAGCAATTTTGTACCTATTTAACAAAACCAGGTTTGATTTTTTTAAATCGAAAACAGGGTACTCAATTCTTGTTCTATGAAAATTTGAAATGAAAACTTTTATAAAGGAAATAAATGTCAAATGAAAAAATTTATAAAGCAAATATTTTTCATTTCAAATTTTCATAGAACAAGAATCCAGCCCCTGGTTTTTTGAAAATTTCGGTTAACCGAAAACAGTTTTGTTTGGAAAACCGGTTTTTTGGACACTCTAATTTTTATTTATTTTTACCTTGAATTTAAATTAGGAAGTTATCGAAAAGCCTCTGAGTTCGGATATGCCACCTACAACTTGGTTTGTCTATGTTACCAGCAAGTTTGAATCTATGTTTGGCCCCATAGGTATTTATTGCTTTTAAATGGACAAGGAATTACGAATGAATGCATAATTCAGTCTAATTCCACGTAAACTATTGTCATGCGAACCTTTTTCATCGTTAACCTGTAATACTATAATTCTGCGAATGTGTATATTTACTCATAATTCAATGAGATTTCCATTTTTTCTTTTTGTTTCGCTTTAGTTATTAATTAAGACTCTCATTGCCCTAAAAGTAATTACTCAATGAATTGAATAATCAATTAACAGCTCGATTTTATGTACTTAATTAATGCAAGAGGAACCCTTTGTACATATCCAAGAAATGATGATAAAAGGATGACTTTTGCTACCATGACAACGATGCAAAAAGAAATCTTATATTATTCCGTACCGTTTTAATCCGATACGAAGAAAAACTACAAACAAGTGCAAAAAGGTCTTCGTCGATGTTCAATTTTATGAAAGAAGTTTAATTTTAATTTTAGAAAACAGATTTGTCCTTTCTGCAGATAAAACGAAAAGAGGCTTATTACATTTTTTGGGCTGACATAGTCATTGCTTTGGTTTCCTAAAACTAGGCATCGTTTTGTAATCTTTAGCCAAAAAAAAAAAAAAAATAAAATGTATTGCTGCTGTGCATTACATGATGACGTCAAGACAAAACGCCAAAGGCGAGCGATTTTTGAGACAAATTTTGGCTACAGAACCGTCTGCCTGCCATGATATTTTGTCGGATTGACTGTCTGTCTCTAAAGCACATCGAATGAGTTTTAGTAACAACACTAAATGTAGTGGTGCTGCAGTATCATGCAAAAAAGCCGACACATCCCAATTTCAATTTGTAATTTTGTCTCCTATTGTTTGACTTAAAGGCAAGGCATGCAAGCACCAGCGTCATTGCACTTACTTCGATTACAGCATTAAATGGTTGTTTGCGCTCACAGGCCATCCGCAGAAGTTTGGACTGTTTGTTGTTGCTATGGTCTTTATTTTTTTGGTCGCATGCCAACAAAATAATATTCGCAAAAGAGCTGCACAAATGGAATATCGTTGCTATCGGCTGCTGTCGTCGTTTCATGCTTATTCATCCCTGTAAAAGGGATGAGCTTTTTTAGAATCGGCTTCCTACTCTACCACGCAATTAAAGAGACAATTTTGCAGTCTACATTTTTTTGCTATTATCTTAAAAAATATTAATTTCTAGTTCTTTTTTATAAGAGTTTAGGTAACTATTTAATTCAATTGACTCCTTTTCCTTCGGAAAAAATATTTTCTCTCTCTCCTTTTCTCCCGTTACCTCTTTGCGATTGCAGAGAACCCTATTCTTTTCGATGGTGGTACGTAACATGAGTTCAGTGGAGAGAGACACATCAAAGATGGCTCTTGGAACCTGGATGCAGGACATCCAAAGTGATCTGGCTTGTGCTCTCTCGTCGTGAATCTACGAGGCTTCGGCCCCTTGTTCCTGAATTCCACTTACGATTATCCAACGTTTCAAACTTGACCGGAGGGTAATCTGCTCGATATCCTCAAATAGCGTGGAGTGCTTTTGATAAGTCGAGCGCAACCAAAACTGTCCCACTTCGCGGCTTGTTTTTTTTTTTTTTTTTGAATCCTAGACAAGTATATAAATAGATGGCCTGGAGCCCTGTTGTAGGACTGCACAATGGTCTCAAATCCAAATTTTCTGGCCAAAACTATTTCAACGTCCATTTTGTATTGAAATTAATTATTATTTATATTAAATGTGTACAAACAGCAATTCTTACGTTTTATCGACCAAAATGACCAAAAACATCCAAAATTTGTTGAACAGGGTGGTCCCGTTGTGTGGGTTCTAAACCAAAACATTTAACTATTTTAATAGTTTTTGGTACGAAGGATTCATATCTTCCAAGAGGTCGAAATACCAAATTTCAGCCGAATCGGTCATAAAATCCACAAAATATCTAAAATCGGACGGTACTTTTATGTGGGAGCTATGACAAAAAATGGACCTATTTTCAAAAAACTTACACATACTTGTTTTCTACACTCTGAAACCCTTAAATATTAAATTTAAGAAAAATCGGTTGATAGATGTGGGTATTATCGTTCTATTTCAATTGGATAATACGTACAATCACAACAGGTACTTACAAAAAATTCTCCCATCTTAAAATAGAAAAATCCACTTTATTTTAACTGTGGCAAATTTGAGCAAGAATTTATTTCTCAATTTATTAGTTCAGTCCCCCAGCTATCTTCAAAAATCAATTTGGAGGTGGACAAACTTGGACATTTTTTTAAAAGTTTAAATATATTTTAAAAATATTAAAAAAAAAATAATTTTCATTATACATACAAACAGGGAATTTTCTACTCTAATTTTTGGTTCTTTTTTTAATATTATGAAAGTACTCACCACCAGCTTCCCGATTCATTATAACTTTGGTCTGACTTCTCTATATTTATGCAGCGACACAACACTACAAAAATAGTCTATTTTACAACACAATTTGTTTTTTTTTTTTGCAATTAAGTGCCAACTTTGACACTGCTCCAACTAACGGCATCTATCGGTAATTACATTTCCAGACAACGGGACTATGTGGGTAGCTCATCACTCTCATTTGGTAGTCCCGCTGCCTCACAAGGCTCCCTGTAGGAAATGTCAATAGTGAATCTATACTGACTTACTACTGACATTGTCAACAGTACTACTGACAAACTGTAGACAACTAATGTAATTTCCTATAGACATTTTGTATGAACGTGTCATTCGAAAGTCAGTACTAACCATGTGTTGACATTGGAGGTAGTAAGTCAGTATAGACATTGGAGGTAGTGAGTCAGTATAGACAATGGAGGTAGTGAGTCAGTATAGACATTGGAGGTAGTGAGTCAATAGTACCAGATTTTCAATACTAAATTTTTTAGCTTATTTGGAACTTTTCATAGATAAAACAGCTATATAGTACGTTTAATAAGAAGATGAAGCTACACATTTGTTTAAATACTATATTTCATTAAAGAATAAAACAAATAATATTGAAAATGCTAAAAATGTACAAATTGCGTATTACAGTATTTTTATCTTTTTAAATGGCTAAGCCAAAGATTTCACATAAGTAAAAATTAGTAAATAAAGACAATGTTTTCAAGGCTGCTTAAACATTTTAACATATAAATAATAAAAAACGTGTTCGTTTTATTTTCTTGGCCAAGTCGCACCAATGACTTGTCTGCTTAAAATAGTTCTTCTTCTGTTGCACTTAACGTTTTATCAGCCGATTCGCTGAATGTTGATATAACATCTAGGAATTGAAAAGAATAAACATGTATAAATAATCATAAATAGAGAATATGTCCTTAAATTTGCTTGCCTATTACAGCTGTATGACATTGGAAAAACCTCACAATCGATTTTTGTCTAATAATTCTTCAACATTGTAATTCATTATTATGTTTAGTTGAATTCAGCATTTCCAGCGAGACGGAACAATACATACATCAGGCTCCACAATCTTCTCTAAATGTTCTACATAATGCCTAATTGTAGAAATTTCACCACAAATGTTGTTAGTCGCCTCAGAATTCGTACTTTGCTATAGAATTGTTTATTTTTCACATGTCTTTTATATTTTCTTTTGCTCATACTCGTTATTGAAATTATATGCTTTAAGTTTTCACGATATTTTATTGATTTTTACAAAAACACTTTTTTCACCAACAGCAAAAATTATTTTACGCCAAACAATTAAGAAAATTAAAAAAAAAGATGCTTCGTTGGGCTATCATCTGTCAATATACCCAATGCTTCTTATGAAGGTAAAGGTATCAATAGTTGACAACCTGGTGACAAAGTGTTGACTTTGTCACCATATTAGTAGACAAAGTGGCGACATGTCAACACATGACCCCACACTTCCTACAGGGCTATGACAGTTCTCTGAAGCTGTGTTTGGTGAACTATTTTAAACTAGACCAATCCGGTTTCCCATGATTGCTGAAAATGCTGCGTTCGGAGGTGGTAAGATCGGGTGGTCCATTGATGAGGTGCCTGAAATGAAGCTCCCACTGAACATATTTGTCGATGGTGTAGTGATTCCGACCATTGACTACCCTAAAACATTTTTTGCAACGTTCGATGGCATGTTTAAGTCACAGCTACTTGCGATAAGGTCAGAAGTAGGAACAAGGTTCTCAATTCGCTGGCCGGCAGTACCAGCGCCAGCGTGGTATGCAAAAGTTAGCGGTACGCAGTGGAAGAATATTCAAACCTGCAAGAATGCGGCCCTGAGGACTGCAACAGGGTGACTCCTCATTACACCAGTGGACCATCGCCATGAGGAGACGAAGGTTTTACCGGTGCATCTGCTCAACAGGATGTTGTCGATGCAGTAGCTGATTGGGTGTTATCGCCATTAGCGCCAAAGTCGCGATTTAATGGACGGACTTCCACCGCCTAGGCATTTCAGTAGAGATCTTCATGATCTAAGTTATAAACGAGAACCTCTCGATCAAAGGCAGGCTTAAATAGCATTCACACTGATGGAGTCGCGCAGACAGTACACGCAGAGAAAAAATATTTTTCGCTTTTGTTGGAACAAAAATATCAATTTTTGTTCCAAAATTGTATCTGTTTTGTTCAAGCATTGTATTGCAAATCCAAAAATACAATCTTTTGCTCCAAACATAAAAAACAAAAACAACTTTCGAAATTCCGCAATATTGTAAAAATCATTAACAATACCGATTGGTTGGAACTATCATAATCTAGAATTTTTACAAAAAATATTGTCATTTAAAAAATTTGCTTTTGTTGTAGTTTTAAATACGTAGTGTTATTTTGTTTTTTCAGTAGATACACAATTTTTAATTGAAAATTCCTATTATTAGTTCAAAAAAACATATTTTTGACTATATTCTCTCCCGTTAACTTGTTGAGTATTTGCTCTGAATTCTAGTAGCTGCATTCTTGTTTTGCTCTCTTTAGTTTATGTGTGGCAGGCGGTGAAGTTATTTGTGTTTGTGAATTCTTTGTCCTTAATCAGTTTTCGTTTGGCAGTCAAAGAAATTGGATCAAAAAAAAAGTAAAACATTAGTGATTATAAACTTAGAAAAACAAGATTCCAAGACAAAAATGCAAAAAATCGAATAATAAAAGTGTCATACATATTAAATCTATTGAGTTCTTTATTATTTTAAAACTGACTGTGTTTTCTTTTTTTATGGCGTTATCTACTTTTAAAATACCATGTACTTTTTTTGTTTTTCGTTTTCTAATGTGTTTTTGTGAAGCGGTAAATATAAAGTGGTGGTTGAAGCAGAATTTGCGTTGAAAGAGATATTAAAGAAGAATTCCGATAATTCATACATCTTTGACACAATAAATTAAATTTTCCTGAAAACGTCGATCCCTTTTGGGTTCTTTTTGTACTGAATAATGTTTACAACACGCGTTTGTAGTTTTGACCAAAGCTATTGTAAATATAGATAATTTTACCTCAACTCTTCTGAATTCTAACAATATTTATTGTCCATTTTTACCAATACTGTTTTTCATTGTTGTTTGACACCACCTCTTTTGAATCTCTCCTTCTACTATCGTATGTAAGTTGTTATGTGTGCGTGTGTTTTGTGGAGAGCTAAAAACAGAAAAGGTGGTTGAAACTTATTATACGAAGAGAAAATAGAAATATTTTTTTTTTTTTAATTTGTGTTTTTGTGAACGAATTGTCGGAATTCTCAGTCTCATAATTTTTGCAATGCATGCTCAATGAAGACCAAAGAAACGACTACTAATGGTACTTGTATTTCATTCCGTAGTTTTGTGTGTCTGTTTTTAACGAACTTCATAATGCAATTTTGTTTTTATTTAGCGGGATAGGATTGTTTTGCTGCAGACTTTTTAAATTTAGTTAAGCAAACATAAAACTAATCACCGACAGCTGAAGTGGACATTTTTAATAAGAATACTCTCTAAAACCAGTTATATTCAGTAATTTGGTGCAACAATTCATTTCTACAACCGATTTTGGTTTGGGCATAAAATTAATTAGTAAGTATCTTATTTCTGTACTTTTACTAAGCGATATTTCTAACACATTTTATTTCTCTAATTTAGCTTCAAATTCTACTAACGACTTGGATTCACAATTTTCCTGACCGAATAAATCACAAGAAATAGTTTACCAACATGCTTTATTTGCACATCAAGGGACGAATCTTTGTTAAACTAAATAAAATTAGCGTCAATCGAAATTAAAATTATCTCAAATCAGTGTTATTTAAATTTTTTAAAAATCATATTTGAAATAAATAATACAATGAAACTTTTTATATATATTTTTTAAATGTAACACATTAACAAGGTAGGTATACAAATTTTATTCCAACCATTTCGCATTGCAAAAATAAATATTGTTACTTCTGACCAAAACTATTGTAAGTTCTAACAATATTTATTGTCCATTTTGACCAAAACTATTCTGAATTGCAACAATAAATATTGTTACTTCTGACCAAAACTATTGTAAGTTCTAACAATATTTATTGTCCATTTTGACCAAAACTATTCTGAATTGCAACAATAAATATTGTTACTTCTGACCAAAACTATTGTAAGTTCTAACAATATTTATTGTCCATTTGGACCAAAACTATTGTGAATTGCAACAACATATATTGTTAATTCTTACCAAAACTATTGTAAGATCTAACAATATTTATTGTCCATTTGGACCAAAACTATTGTTAATTGCAACAACATATATTGTTACCGCTAACCAAAACTATCATAATTACATGTTTGGTCCAAGGCGTTATAGTGTCAAAGTGACAATACATATTTATATTTAGATCACATAATATCGTCCAGTGTGACAATAACGATTGTTGGATTGACAATACTACATAAGGAATCCAACAATATGTTAACAATATATATTTTGCTCTTGGAATATTGTTGGATCAAACATATTTTTTTCTCTGCGTGTACAGAGATAGTGTGAATGCCGTGTTTGGGGACCAGCCTACCCGCTTGGGCGATGGGCTAGATCGGCATCGGAAACTCGTCGATTCTCAGCGTTACAGTAACTAGTTCCACTTCTGACCCCTCACAGTGCAATCAACTGTAAACTTTAACATGGGGATGTCATAGGAGGTAACCAATTGACACTCTATGCATTACCTGTAGGTGGTATTGTACTAGTTCCAGGTTTACAGTCATATACCAGTTTATTTATAAAAAAAAGTGGTGTGAAATAGTCACAACTGACGCTTCGTCGTTTACTTGGGGATATTTAGGTGTCACTTGGTTCCCTTCGCATTACTTATAGGTCAATTGTGAACTAGTACCACTTACCTCTAGTATAGGACTATTTAAATTGCGACAATTGGAATTGCTAGCGGGTAGAGAGAAGAAGAGGGCGATTTGCATATTTCCTTCGTATTCCTTTTTTATATATGTACGAAGATATTGAGTCCATCAACACTAGCTTCTGTTATTGGATGCTTCATTTATATTAAAGTTATGAAGAAAATGTAAATGTGAATTATTTATACAACTCGTCGTTTAAATTAAGTTAATTAAGTCGCAACTGACGCCTCCTCGTTTACTTGGGGATAAAAAGGTGACAATTGGTTCCCTTCACATTACTTAGGGGCCAATATTTGTACTAGTACTGATTAGAACTAGTTCTGGACTACTTGAATTGCAACAATTGGAATTTTCGTCGCAAGCGGGTAGTTAAGATCTGGACGATGTAGCCTTCTTCATTCGCATTGGGCCCAAATTGATGCTACGATACCCAACACATCACCGCATGTGGACGACTGTTTAACTGCCCAGCTACCCCACTCACCTGTCTCCTGATTTTTTATGGATGCAACCAGTCCAAGTTGCAGAATTTTTGGGTCTGCATACAGAGGAACCGTTGCTACAACACCAACATAGTGCGAGTTGTCTATTCGTTGTATTTTGTCATATAGTAGAGATCAAAGGCATTCGGATATTTATTCCAAGACTTCCCACAGATCGGCTAAAATTTCCGCTGTTGGTTTTTTTTGTTTAATTCGAATTAAATGTATTTAAGTATTCCAAGTTCTTTACTTCTAATTTCGACGTTTTGATGGTATATCAACATGCTAAGTAAATTTATTTTAATTAAAAGTATGTAAAATGCGATGTCTAAACACCAAACCGCGTGCCTTTTAAGTGTTCCAATTTGATGACAGCTGCGGCAACGACTTGTGTGATACCTCTGCATTCAGGAGCAGGGCCGTTCTAACATTTTCCATCCTCCAAGAACAAATTGAGAGCTCTACTTTCACTTGTAGGATTATTTCGTTTCCGTTGATTGACTTGTGCGGAAAACTTGGACATTTCACGTACATTTCGTGATACCCATAACCAATCTTGATGTCCATTTAGAAGCGTTAGAGCTATTTCTCTACTGCCTCCTCGACAACACAGTTGCTTTTTTCACATGAAAATATGTACCCTCCTCCAACTCCCTTTGCATTTTAATTGCATAACCGCGAATATTGACTGTGAAGATTTTCCCTTGACTAGAGAAAATCTCATCTCAAAACAAACATCCCAAAATGAAAATCAAACAATTTACGCCTGTATTTTTCTTGCCATCAAAAAAGTGTCTTAATTAGCATACACTTGCTGCTTGAGTTCAAATTGCTGAAGAAAGCAACATAGATAGTAGCGGCTTGGATGGCTGGCCGACCGACCGGCCAATCGGTCAGGGTAAGACGTTGTGTCAAGTCATAAGAAATGTTGCTTTGGGCTGCACTTGTACGAGTGCATTCTTTGTGCACTGGCAACAAATAATAGACCAACCGTCCATCCACCTCGTCCAATGCCTTCGTCGTCGTCACTTTTCGAGTGAAAGAAAAGTATGTGCAAACAAAGCAAAGCACAAAACATTTAATCTTGTAAAAGTTCGTTTCGCTTTTCCTCGTTGCCATTTTCTTTTTATTTTTTTTTTTTGCTTGATGAAAAGTATGGCCACAATGATGATGGCGTCGACGAGGAAAAACTCTGCCAATGATGATTATAATTATTACAACAAGCCTGTCTGACTGCCTACCATTTGTCCGTCCGTTCCAAGAGCAACTGCTGATAGTCATATGTTTGCTTTTTTAAAGTTTCTTTTCTTACTGTCGATATTTGTTCTTTTGTACGAACGGATGGATGTATGGTTAGATGGATGGATGAATTGGCTGTACAGCTCTTGCGGCCTGCTGCCTATCTATGTTTTGTTTTTGTATGGAAGATGGATGTGTCTATATTTGGTGGTGGCAATGTTGGTCGCTTGGTGTACGAAATAGAGATAAACGCATTTGTTGAGTTTTTCATTTTTTTTATTATTTACTTACTTTTACATTTCTTAACACATATTTATGATTATCTATCTACCAGAGATAGGCAAGAGATGGTGCTCTCTAAGTTCATGTCTGGACTGCAAATGCCTTCGCCGTTTTAGTAGAATTACTGGATATGAATTTGTTGCCTCAGTAGCTACTGAAATTTGATATTTCGTCTTTTTGGAAATTTGTCAGTGCAGATCCACTTTTTGACATAATCCCTCGTAGAACGGTACCTCCCGATTTAGCGAATGTTGAATCTTTAACCACATTATCCAACCGAAATAGCTAAAATTTGGTGCTTACTCTTCGTTGAAACATTCCCACAAAGAAGGTCGGTAAAGCTCCAGGTTTTGATATAAGTTTTTAGCCACATTGTTCAGCCGAAATGCCTAAAATTTTGGATTTAGACTTCCTTAGAGGTCTAAAATATTCCCACAGAGAATGGTTGGTACAGGTCCACGTTTTAATGTCCTCAACATAGAACGGTACCTCCTTTTGTTCTAAGCTTTTAACGTTTTTATTCAACCGAAATGGCTAAAATATGGTATTTGGTCTTCTTTAGGGGTCTAAAACAATCGTGCTGAGAATTGACGATATTGGTCTATGTTTTGATATAGCCCCATTTGTTATTTAGTCTCAGTTAAAGGTACAAAACATTCCTGCAGAGAATTATAGCTATAAGCCCACGTTTTGACATAGTTCCCATTGAACGGTAACCGACGATTTTCGGTATTTTTAAAGTTAAACCTCTTTATCCCGACGAAATGGGTCACTTTTCGTATTAAATCTGTGTTGGGTCTACAAAACTCTCACCGGTGCAGGACAATGTTTTGGTATAGCCACGATAGAACGGTACCTCCCTATTTAGGGAATGTTGAAGCTTTTAGCCACGTTGTCCAACCGAAATAGCTGAAATTTGGTATTTAGTCTTCGTTGGGGGTATGAAACATTTCCTCAGAGAACTTCGGTACAGGTCGATGTTTTGATATAGCCCACACCAAACGTTACCTCCCGATTTTTGTCTTTTATAGTTTTTAACCACATTCAACCAGAGAATTGTTTCTATAGGTCCACGTTTTGATATACCTCCCATAGAACGGTAACGCACGATATTCGGTATTATGAAGGTTTTAGCCTCGTTATTCCACCGAAATGACTAAAATTTGGTTTTAGGTCTATGTTGGAGCAGAGAATTGTCGATATAGTTCAACGTTTTGATATAGTGCCCACAGAACGGTATCTACCGATTTTGGAAATTATTACGGTTTTAGCCACATTATTCACCATAAATATTGTATTGACATTTTGTCTTCTTTAGTGGTAAAAAATATTCCCGCAGAGAATTTTCGGTATAGGTCCACGTTTAGATTTAGATCACCCATCTGTAAAGAGATAGAAGAAAATATAGAAAAAAGAAGAAATGTTGTTAAGGAGTAGTTATGATATGGTGATGGTCGAAGTAGTTCATGAATCGAGATTACTTGCTCCATATTCGGGTAAAAGTTGAGACTATGCCGTTTGCGAGATAGCATTGGCAAACGACACAAAATAGGCTCTATCGCTTCAATCAATATCCTGGCACCCAATATAGAACTTTTGTACGGTTCCGAAAACTGTTCTGCATTCAAAGACGGCTTCAGATCTATCAGATCTTGAATATCATGATTTCATCCCAGCGAAGGGAATTATCGATTGGCTTTTCAGTTTTTGAAATGATAATTTTTCTTGTGAAAACCTGAACTCTTTAAGCATCGAGTATTCTCATTTTAATGAGAATGATGCTCACTTTTTATTTTGTTCTTGTGTTTTTTTGGGAAAGCCGAAAAGTGAGCATCATCGCATTTTTTTTTTTTTTTGAGAAAATCGTCAATATTTATTTTTGGACATTCATTCAGTTTTCTGATATGAAATAAATATGGGCCACTGTAACCAATGCTTTCTCTTATTAAAATTGCATTTAATACAAACTAATATAATATAATTAAATAAATTTCTCTTTCTGCATGTTTCATGTCTTAAAACAATTCCAAAAAATTAATTTTCTTTTGAAATATTTCCTAAGTGACCCTCGTATAGAAAAATATAAATATTTGTTTTGAAAGTACAATTCTCGCATTCATCATCAACAGCTTCTAGTTGAGGGGTTTTTCTTCTTTCCTATTGTTGTCGGCATGCATTAGTCTCATAAGACTTATAAAAACACAATGGAGAAAGCCGAAAACGCATAGAAACGACTAGGCAAAATGAAAAACGAAAAAATGTGGTCCTATGAGGCGGCAGCGGCGAATACGCGGATAAAGAGGTAGACAAGTAGTAGCTGCATATAAGTGGAAACATGCATGCCTACCATGGTGGGCTTGATACTGGCAAAACAACTGAGGAGGATTTGCACTTGAAGTGCTTTCTTCTCATATACCAACGAATGGCGGTGGTAGTACCACCAACAAAAGCAACAGAACCCATTTTCTTACACGTACATCATACAGGTATTGCCAATGTATTAGTTTATACGTGTATTTTACTTACGTACATACCTACTATATAAGAGTATATGTATGCATGCAGTTTTCTTAGTGCCGACTTTTCACGTCCTTCCCGAAAAAAGGGTACTTCTCGCAAACAGTGGCTTAACAGCTAGCTACTGTTACTCACAGCCATATCACAACGGATTTTTGTCTTTGTGCTACGTTTTTTTTCAATTTCTCTAAAGATTTCAAAGCAAACCATTGAATTGTGATTATATTTCATTGCCTCGCTGCACTTGAGTTCGAAGCAGAAACAATGCTGACGTTTTGCCAACGAACAACAATTCATTTCTTGCCTAGGGAATGTGAGCGGTGTGGAACTACTGCTGACTGGATGTACTCGTACGTTTTATTTTCTATTTATCTAAACATTTCCATTGTGGCATAGATATACATTTGTTCACATATTTGTGCGGCTAACACATACATTCATAGGTCTATATAACTGGAATGAATATGAGACATATTCTAGGTTTCTAATACTGGCTGATGATGATGCTTTTTACTTACCTGTTATACATGTCAACCGGGTATTCTCTCCTGCCTGCCTGTGTGCATCTAAGTTTCTTGTATTTACAGGCGTCTTAGTTGCTGTCGTCGTCACCACTATCGGATAAATTGCAAATGTAGCGCATTCTCTGCTAGTGATATTGAATACGCTTCACGTTTTCTTACATTGTGACTAACTGCATGTTTCTCCAAGATGTTTAAGCACACATCACCTCCTCTTACGTGTTCCTCCCCTTCTCTATCCCACTGGTGTGTGCAAGACAGGTAATAGAAATGCAACAGCAAAATGTGTAAACACGTATAACAATTATTAGATATGTGTACAGTATCTCGGTGAAGAGCACCATAGCACGAAGAGTTGTGTGTTGTGTTTGTTTTGCTTGGTGAAAATATCTCTACATTTCCAGTTCAAATGTTCTTTTTTCTGCTTGATTTGACAGCACTGACTGTATTGAGGACAATACTCAGACGACTTTCGACTTGGTTGATAAAGAAGAAGAGACAAATTTGTAATCAATAGAAAATTATCAAGAATTCTATCATTCGAATGCAGCTCTCATAGCATAAGGTTGAATGACTTGTGTAAAATTCTCTCAACGACCAGTGAATAGATTTTTCTAGGTGAATTACTGCATTTGGAAATGTTAACTGGAATGAAAAAGCAAACATCATTTAAGACAGTGCTTTCAGAGAGAAGTAACGATCTTCATATTGTGTAACATAGAGGAAATTTACATATTTTGATAACCTTCACCATAAAATGGAGGGTATAATTATACACTAGGCCGGGGCGATTTGAAAACCTTAATGAACCCTTCGCATTTCTGATTCCTGGGATTGAACTGAGCAAAAAAGTCCTCTGGACCATATATCTACCGTGAAAATCGAGCCTCCCTATTTTAAGTTGAAGTTTTTTATTGACGTTTTTTTGATATTTTGGCATATAATAGCCAAACCATTGAGATTTTCGATCCAACACAAAGACAAAAATTGTAGCCAAGACAGTAGTTGAAAACTCTCTAATACATCGCAAAAGCATTGGAACGCTCCTTCAGGCAGTTTTGGCCTTAAGAATGTGCAAACTTTTCGGAAAATGTCGATAAATGACATTGTGCTACAAAATTTGGCCAGAAAATTATTCAAGCGTTCTGATGCAAAATTCCATCGTGTTGGGATCCATGGAGAACGAAAATGCCTTTACTTCGTTTGGGTCACTTCGTTTTATTTTTTTATAACAGCAAAAGTTGTGAAAATCTGAGTTTCTTATATTTTCAAATTTAAACGGGCATATCTTATTTTTTCCACAACGGATTTCTTTTGGTCCTTCTTCCTTTTAAAGGGGTGAATAAAATCTTTTGAATAAGGTATTATTGTTTTAAATCGGTTAAATGGCTAAGTTTAGTGGTTTATGTCTGAAAACCCCCACAAAAAATCGGTCCACTCTTTTCGGTACCTCTCCCACAAAAGTTCTCAAATCGATAAAATGGTGCGCAAGATAATTTTCGAGCGGTTTCTCGTAATTTTTCACTCACCTTGCACTTCTTCGGACATGTGCAATTTAAGACTTGCTCTTGGATCGTTTTGATTTTTTTTTGCAGAAGCTTGTCCTCGCGGCCCCTATTACAATGGTACATTTTTTCGGGGAAAAATCCATACTTCATGAGATAATGGCTCAAAATCGTTATAAAAACTCTACCGGCAACAATCGAATTATCCTGTTTACACCGATATAATGTTCCATGCTTCCTGACGTAATGGTCCAACATTTAAAATATCCTACGGTGACCAACAAAAATGGCTCGTTGGCGCGATAAAGAGTGACTCACATTGGTACAACCTTTGCAAACATCGTAATATACTGTATCGGCCAAAACTAAAGCACCCCCTCAGAAAATTTTTTTGAAATGATAATTTTTTTATGAAAAATAAATTATAAATTTATTTTTTATTTTTCTTTTTATTTATTTATATCTTTATAATTGAAAATACAAAACTAAGGAGATCAGAATTTAATAAACAAAAGTTAAAATTCAAAAAACATTTTAGGTCGCAAATATAAGCGGACAAAACTGAAGCACCCCCCCATTTGAGGTACAGCATAAACTATTGAAATCAATATTTCGTTGCCTTTCCTCTATTCTGGATGACACAATCACATCTTTTAGGCATAAAGGATACTAAATTATTAATTATTGCAGGCGAAATAATCGGTTTTCGGAAAATTTAGCTTAAATCCTCAAAATACTGAAAATCGGAAGTTACCGTTATATGGGAGCTACACCCAAACGTGAACCCAGGTCCACGATTTTTGGTGAATATGTTTTGTGACCACTGGGAACCCTAAGTACCAAATTACAGCTAATTTAGTAGGAAAATGTGGCTTAAATATCCGAAATAACGAAGATCGGAAGGTACCGCTATAAGGGGGCTATACCAAAACATTAGCCGATATTGTTCATATTCATCCAAAAATAATGCTACAGCATTCTCTGGTCAAATACTAAATCCCTTAGGTTTAAAAATTAGCAAAACAACGAATTGCAAAAGAACGGTAGACGCCGGCTTATTCAGTCGACGACCAGCAAAAAACCTTCCGCCTCCATGTTTTACAGCGTCTTTGCAATATTTAGGATTTAACGGTTGCCCATTTGGTCCAAGCCTTTTACCATCTGAATACTTTAAATTAAACATAGATTCATCGGAAAACAGTTCAAATGGGTCTTGGCGAATGCCAGTCTGGCTCCTTCATTTTTAGTCGATATGAAAGGTTTTTTTTTTGCTGGTCGTCGACGGAATAAACCGGCGTCTATCGTTCTTCTGCAATTCGTTCTTTTGATAATTTTTAAACGTTAGCGTATTGTATTTGACTTGTGGATGCTGTAGCATCATTTTTGGATGAATATGAACAATATCGGCTAATGTTTTGGTATAGCCCCCTTATGGCGGTACCTTCCGATCTTCGGTATTTCGGATATTTAAGCCACATTTTCCTACTAAATTAGCTGTAATTTGGTACTTAGGGTTCTTAGTGGTCACAAAACATATCCACCAAAAATCGTGGACCTGGGTCCACGTTTGGATATAGCCTCCATATAACGGTACCTTCCGATTTTCAGTATTTTGAGGATTTAAGCTTAATTTTCCGAAAATCAATTATTTCGCCTGCAGTAATTAATAATTTAGTATCTTCTATACCAAAAAGATGTGATTGTGTCACTCAGAATAGAGGATACGCAACGAAATATTGATTTCAATAGTTTTTGTTGTACCTCAAATTGGGGGTGCTTTAGTTTTGTCCGCTTATATTTGCGACCTAAAATATTTTTTGAATTTTAACTTTTGTTTATTAAATTCTGAATTCCTTATTTTTGTATTTTCCAATTATTAAGATATAAATAAATAAAAAGAAAAATAAAATATAAATTTATAATTTAGTTTTCATAAAAAATTATCATTTCAAAAAAAATTACTGAGGGGGTGCTTTAGTGTTGGCCGATACTGTATCTTTCTCAAACTATACTGTCTACTATAGACCATCTTAAATCGTCTTCTGTCTACCAGCGAATACCTTAAAAGGTATTCAGTCTATTAGAGAAGACTCCAAAAGGTCTTCCGTATGCTAGAGAATACCATAAAAGGTCTTCTACCTAACTGAGAAGACCTTAAAAGGTCTTCTGTCCACCATAACAGATCTTCTGTCTACGAGAGCAGAACTTAAAAGGTCTTCTGTCTACTCTAAAAGGCCTTAAAAGGTCTTCTGTCCACTAGAGAAAGTCTTCTGTCTAGTATAAAAGACCTTAGAAGGTTTTCTGTCTTCTAGAGAAGACCTTAATAGGTCTTCTGTCTGCTAGATAAGACCCTAAAAGGCCTTCTGTTTACTATAGAAGACCTTAAAAGGTCTTCTGTCTACTATATAAGACCCTAAAAGGTCTTCTGTCTACTATAGAAGACCTTAAAAGGTCTTTTGTCTACTAGATAAGACCCTAAAAGGTTTCCTGTCTGCTAGAGAAGACCTTCTGTCTACTAGAGAAAACCCTAAAAGGTCTTCTGTCTACTAGAGCAGACCTTAAAAGGTCTTCTGTCTACTAGAGAAGGCCCTAAAAGGTCTTCTGTCTACCATAGCAGACACTAAAAGGTCTTATGTCTGCTAGAGAATACCTTAAAGATATTCTGTCTACTAGCGAATACATTCAAAGGTCTTATGTCTACTAGATAAGACCTTTAAAGGTCTTCTGTCTGCTATAGAAAACCTTAGAGAAGATCATAAAAGGTCTTCTGTCTACTAGAAAATACCTTAAAAGGTCTTCTGTCTACTAGTCTTCCTGAGAAACGGGTCATTCGCCCTTCGTCGGAATATATAAAATGGCCGATATCTCGATAGCTATTTTGATTACCTATCGTATGGTATGTGACGCTATATGAAACGGGAAACCGTTCCCGAGAAACGGGTCATTTACTATATGGGCCCTTCGGTATATATGTAATGGCCGATATCTCGGCTGCCAGAACGTTTCGGGATATTTATTGGGTACTGTCGGATAGGTATTTTGATTACCTATCGTATGGTATATGTCGCTATATGGCACGCGGGATACTTGAGACGGAATAAGTATTCACACGCAAATATCTGCTTAAATATTAATAAAACGTTGGCATATTTTATTTTGTTTTTATCATAATTTAATGTGATTTTTTTCCTTAAATTTATGTTTTTTTTTTATCGATTTTCAGTGTTGGTAAGCGTCTAAATAAAAATTGGCAGAGGCGTTGGAGTCGTTAACGAATTTATTTTCATAGACATTCTTCTGTGTACTAGCGAATACCTCAAAAGGTCTTCTGTCTCCTAGAGAAGACCCTGTATATTATAGAATACCTTAAGAGGTATTCTGTCTACTATATGTAGAGGACCTTCTGTCCACTTTATATAGAAGACCTTAAATAAATTTCAAAGATAGTCTATATCGGACAACTCCTTCCGGTACCTGCGGTTTAAGAGCTGTTCGAGTATTGTTTTGAATCGAAGGTTGTCGTTCTGATTCTGATTTCCACTGGATTTAAAATGCCAAAAGAAAAAGATTTTGGCTATTATACCGGCTACTGTCCACAGATAAGGCAAAGCCCAATTGATACTTTTTTACCTGTTTGCAGAATTATTATATATTTTATGAAGTTTTGAATGAAATAATTAGAGTTGTTTTTCCTTCTGATTGCAAAATATTGTGGCCCTAGGGGGTATAGATCCATCCGCATCTTCAATAGTTGATATCTTCAAATTGGTTGATTTAATTTTTAATTCTTTGATTTTCCGACTAACGGGAACTTCATTATTCAGTAACGTAAAATACCGATCTCTTCTTTATTTTTCATCGATTTACAGTAAAAACCTCCACTATTCGATATTATAATTCATTTGTCTACAAGGGTGGTCAAGTCCGATCATCAGTGGGTGAACGAAGGCTGCTGGACTTATTTTAACATTTAAAATGTTTTAAAGTTCGCATTAAGTAAGCACATATTCGGTTTAGCGTTTAAAACAGCGATGACAGATTCCGAATCACTTTGTGCCGATAAATCCTGACACCAAAAAGGTCATTGGTACTTTTTCGCATCTCGTTTGACCAGAACTTTTGTGAGTTTTTTCTTTAACATATTTTTCTCAAGTGTAATTTGACGATTTTCTATAGTGTTGTCCCATGTAATTCAATAAACTCTCATCGCACGTAATTGTTATTGTTTTAATTTTTTCCAATGCACACACACTCCAATATAAGTGAGTGGTAGTTTGAAGAATCCTTGAACAAACTGTTCCACATTAAATCTATTGTAACTTTTGTTTCCGGATGCTTAGGCAAACGTCGTTGGCTGTATCCTTACGATAAGAGACTTAAAGGGTTTTTTGCATCACAGAAGTAACACCTTGAACGTGGCGAATATTCAGACACATCATGCAGATGACGGATAGCCAGAAAAAGAGAGTATAGTAGATCTTTAAGGGTTTGCCTGCCAATTCCATGGAAGGGATACAAAATATACACATTGTAACGTTATGATTTGGTCTACATAAGTCATTTGGAGAGTACATCAACAAAGCTTTTTCGTCCTGTCTATGTTGATGTGTGTTTGTCTCGTTTGTCATCTATACATACATCGGTAACGGCGGCATACATACATATACAGTTAGTCAACTTTATTATTGCAAGACCAAAATTATTACAAAATTTTAAATTAAACATCATTTTATTGGTATAAATAAATATCATTATTAATAGTTTTGTTAACAGTTTTTTTTTTTTAAATGTTTATTAATAAAATACAAAAAGGAGAAGAATTCATTATTTGTACTGTGAACCAAAAAATTGCAAAATTCACAACATTTCAGTCTTTCACGGTATTTTTCGAAAAGTTGATTCCAAGATTTCGTTTGCCCACCTTGGACATCAATAACAACTTGTAAACGTCATTGAATTTTATAAATAAGTTTCGGAATGTCATATTCCAATTCTATTTTTTTGCCATTCTTCTTTAATGCATTTTATTTAGTCCCTCCTGTTAGTGGGCGACCTATTCTCCCGATTATTTTCTTCAGGTGTACCCATGAATTGTCGTTGAAGTTAATATCTAGACTTTGGAGCGGGGTGTCTTCGTGCAGTTGTATAACAACCAATTCCTACATAAATAAGATTTATGCTTAGGGTCGTTGTCTTGGTAGTACTTATATTGCAATTTGTTTGAATTTTCAGGGTTAAACAGGCCAAAATTTCTTGACGCTGTTGGTTAAATAATTTTTTAAAACATCTAAATAAACCTCCTCTGTCATTGTTTCCTCCAAAATCTGGATGTTACCCACGTTACTGCTTGATACACAACCCCATGCCATAACTGACAGTTTTCCGAACTTTACGTTATGTATTAAATTTTTGTTTTCCATGTATAAACGGGGTTTTTGCAACACTTTTTGAGCCCCATCATGATAGTATAATATAATTTTAGTCTCATCAGAAAATATAACGTCATCCCAATACTAAAGATGGCGTGAAAAGTTGTCAGTAACAAGTCTCAATAATTTCTATTGTGCTGGGAGGGCAATAGTTTTTACCCAGTCAATCGTGATGAAGGCTTGATATTATGTAGCAATTTTTTGACGTTTCCGTGTGACACACTTCCAAAATCTTTTTCAATTAAAAAAAAAAAAACAAATTTTTGGTGCTGCATTGGCGTCTTTCTTTAATCATTCTCCAGTTATTTCGTGAGGTTACTATTTTGGGCCTGCCATATAACGTCTTTAGTTTGAGTTTGAGTTGAGTTTGTATACAGTTCTCAGCATATGAGGGGTGATTTTAACGATTTCTCTGGCTTATTTACCATTATTATAACCAGAATAGACCAAATGTAGGATATTTTCCGAAATCCTTTTACCTGACTTACTCTTTTTCTGAATATATGGATCTACATGTCCACATACCATAAAAGTCATAAAAATACTTAAATCGCGGCAAAAATCCCACGATTTTATTGTACTTTCATTCATTTTGCGATTATTTAGTTGACACCACAAAACCAGGTACCTATCCTTTTTGTTTTTATTGGTTTGATGTTGTCATTTACAGGGAAATCAACAGATATGTACAAAAAACCTAACATTATTGAACGAATTTCTTGTAGTAATTCCTAACTAAAAATCGAAATTTTTAAAACTCCATCGTTTGCAATAATTTAATTGACTAACTGTATATGTATACATATGTATGGCTAGACGAGCAGACGTTGATGATGCATGCATTGGCTCACGGCAAACAGACACGTCCAGAAAGGAAGTCAGACAAGGAAATGGGCCTTAAGCTAGTTGTTGCTGTTGCTTTTTTCTGTTGTCAGTCAGACACTATGCCTGCGACATAGTCAGCAGAGTGAGCCTGTGGGTTTTATCTGTGGGAGCTTATGAAGCCACAATAATCATAATGTTCTACTGCAGTTTGCTTGCATGGTTTGATGACTGAATGCTGAAGTGGATTTTTAGTCTCGCTTATATGCTGTTTCATTCTTTATTGTCTACAACATCATTGTCGTCATCGTCATCTTCATCATTTCTATCACCTTTGTCACCATTATTTGCAACGACAACAATTTCTATTACTTTCTAAGTCAGGGGTGCTCAGAATAGTTGGTGTATTACAGGGGTGCTCAAACTGAAAATATGTTTATCCGTTGCAGGCCAAACAACGACTGATGCTTACTTACAATTTACGCTACCGTGAAGAAATGAGCACCCCTGGTGTATTCTCCCCATTGCTAAGCAATGACAAATCAAAAATAAAGAGAGAATACATGTGGTTTGTTTTTACGCTACCGTAAGGAAGCGAGCACCAATGTTCTAAGTGACTTTGCAACCACACACACTCACAAATGCACAAACAACTAACACACACTCAGATGTTTCTAACTCCAATATGGCTATTACTTTCCTGTCGGTTTGCTGCAGCAAACTAGAATCTACTTCTTTTGTACAATGCATTTTGTGAGCCGTCTACTCAAAGTCTTCGTTACTAGTTTTTTTGTTATTGTTGTTGCTATTATTGTTGGTCGTCATCTTCTATTACTTTACTTTGGCTTCATCGCCGCGTCATGCTTACTTTATCCTCTTTGCCAAGTTGTTTGTTGGTCGGTTGGTCGCTTGCCTGTTGTCGCTGTTGTTGTCTAAGCTCTGAACCGTATAGAATTATTTCACTACTGATGTTTTTGTAGGCCAACGACTTGTGCTGCAACCATATCTGGCAACCTACTAGGGACTATGAGCCCGCTTCATGGTCGTTGTCCCCATCGTGGTTAAGAATGTGCTAATACGCGTGAATTGTTGGTATGTGTGTGTTTGTCTTTTGAAATGTGTATATACTAAATTTTCAAGCTCTGCCAAGAAAACGGGTAGCACTCTTGGCTTAGACAACAACCTTCATGGCTTTAATATTATTTTTTTTGTAACTTAAGAAATTGCACAGATTACAATGTTGCACAAAAGTATACGTTTAATATTTACGATCGATTTTGAATAAAGCTTTTGCATCATTTATTAACTCAAATAAAATTGTTTACTATTGAGACAGGGTGTCAAATTCTAAGTGGTTAAAACACAAGAAATTTCTTTAAAAGTCACGAACAGCAAGCACGACTCGTAGAAGCGGTAGACTTGGGAAGTAAATGGCCTATATAACCGCCTCATAGAAAGTGCGATGGAAATTCAGACTCCAGCCCTTTTATGAATGACTGACCATTCATTTAAATTTAAATTCTTCAAGATCAGCTTTATCTATGCACATGCACAGACCGAAACATGATATGACCGCTAGGCACGCACGATAAATTCAGGGAGCTTAGTCGTTACGAAACACTGCCTAAGCTTCCTCCCACTCGTTTGAAAATAAAGCTTCAATCACAACAGACAACTGACACTCTCAGCGACACTCTCATTCCTTAAAAAAGGAAATTTTCGCCATAGGTAAAGTTTCTGAGTTATAGCGTGATGAATTTTTTTTTGATTTTTTTATCAAGCCATACCATAAAATGTGACCTATGGCATATCGGTCCTTCCATTTTCATAATATTCTCTTCATGGACTTTCATTCGCAAAAGACATGCCATGTAAAAACCAAGCTAGAATAACGCCAGACAGAGATATAAAGCTCTTTTCTCAAACATAAGAGGGGCAAACAAAAAATTCATCACGCCATAACTCAGAACTTGAGCTATGGCGAAAATTTTTTTTTGGGTTTTTAATATACTAACTAGGGCTTGGGTTTTTAATATACTAATATGTTTAGGCATAAGGTCCATTGTGTTTACCCTGAGGGGAGAAAACGATAGCACGGAAGAGTGTTATAAAAAAGCAAGCTTTACGATGAGTAGTTAGGAAAGAGAAAATATGACTTCAAATAGGATGTCGTCAGTTGATTACAATTGACTTAAAGCTCTGAGCACTTTCCGCATAGCTATTTAAGACTTCTTGAGAAAAGAAAGATGACAGCTGGGTCCACATTTGGCATGAGGTAAACGAGAACTCATAGACACAGAGTTCCGGTACACAACAGTAAGTGGTTTCGTTCTGTTGCCTTCGCAGCAGATCTTTACACATGTTGATACCATTGGATTTGATGAAGGAGGATTTGAGTGACAAGAGGGCCGCAAGCACCACTACCGGCCTCCGAACCACTAAAAATTTACTTGTATTAGATCCAGGGCCTTTAAAATAACTAACATTTCCGCTTGGAAGACAGATCTGATTCAACTTATATGATCGCATGACATCGAACTTTTGGTCAAAAAGTTTGACCCCAATGCCCAGTTTGGAACAAGTTCAGTTTAGGGCCCGGTACCGGATCATGATGATTTAAAGTCGAAATCGCTTATAACGATGGTTTAGGAACCGTTGATATGTCGTTATAAGCGATATTTGCTTTGCCATAAAGGGCGGCAGAAATTTAAGGTTTTTGCATTTCATCGTTATAACCGATATATCGTTATAAACGACGACAATATAAGCGATTTCGACTGTATATATATCACAGATAGTCCTTGGGGTCCTGAGTATAACGACATACTCAGGACACCAAGGGCCATCCGTGGTATATATATCGACATGATCCGGGACCGGGTACTAAGCTGCCCCAGTTTTGTGGAAGTGGTCCTCCATGGCTCCAATCAGTCCTAGTAGGAATAAATATCATAGCCCATCAGAAGTTGAATTTTGGTGAGAGATAATGACAAATCTCCAGAGGGATAAGCCAGCCTCCTTTTTGTCCAAAAGGTCCCATTTCTTTATCTCCCTGCAACTAAAAGCGCTTCTGGTTGCAATTTGTTTTTTAACTCGAATATTCAAATGTTTGATAACCACCAATGCATTTAGGGCAGCCTGCGGGGTGTTTTTGATAGTGCAGGTAATGAGAATGGAAGCTGCGCGTAGTACACTATCCAACCATATTACCTGAGGCCGCCTTAGTCCTCTATTGAGATTTTACAGGAGTAGAGTGCAATTAAGATTTTCTTTGTGCGTTCCTCAATGTTTCTCTTCCTATCAGTTTCCTCCATGTTGTGAAAAAGTCGAGCCAGTTTTTGTCGGATTAAACCAAGTCCCTTGTGTTTGGCCCTTCAGTATCTCGCCTATTACTAAGAACCAAAGCAGTACTGGAAGTACGTCTCCCATGAGGTTTGTCCCACGAGTTAATGATTCTGCTCTTAAGCACCCTATCGATCCACCCAGTCAAGATAGACGAAACACTTAAGTCTTCAAAGGCGCTGTGAATTGATTCGACCTTCACGTTCAGAGTATCATTGGGAGCAATGAGCTGTTTTGTCCTGTTACTTAGGATGTCATCGCTGTGCATTTTGCGGATTAATATATCAGTGAATCCAGAGCATTGTAGTGTTTTTGGTCCACGGCTTAGAACAAAAAAGTATGATCAGTTGCCTTCTTTATATTATCTATGTTTTGGCCGGATCTTTCAGCCTTTGCTTGACAAAAATGTTCTATATATTGTCGTTAGAAAATGTTGGTCACAGCAGTCGCATTCATTTGAGGCTTTAGATCTGACAAATTCACCATCAACCATGTATTCGATATATGTTCCAAGCCAGGGCATATCTATGAAGGTCACACAAAATAACAAAGATGACATATCTATACATCGAAACGCCGTTATAAAAGGAAAGGACCTCTTCGAGCATTTCAGTATGATAGATGTCTCAGTTAAGGAGACAGTCAATGTGTTTTGTTTTCAACATCCTGCTAGGAAGGCTGTGTGAAATGCGAACGAGAATAGAAATGGACACTATTACACAATACAGCACATGTTACTCGACATTACTGCTTGAACTCCAGCTTACCGTGCACAACCGAATATTTATTTTCTCATCTTTTATCTCTATTATTTATCAAATCACATTTCATTTTATTTTGGAAAATCTTCCAATTTTCATTCAGTTTGTTCTACACGTTACTTTTTGACAACACTGTATATGCATGTTGACCCTGTATTGCCACTTGTTATTGTGTACAATTTGTTATTCCTTCTTCCTCGCACTTTTCTTTATGGGTTTGCTTGCTATTGAAACTGCGCTTGCAAGCAAGCTAGTATGCATGCACTCATTGTGTGTATTTCTTGTTGGGATTGTATTATAATGTGTGTTGTTGCTGTTTCCACCATTAGAAAGAAGTAGTGCTGCCTCCTCGCTCTAATGTGCCTGTCCGTCCCTCTTCCCCTATGTCTATTTGAAAAATGTTGATGCCTCTCATGTACTGCATATACGACTACATGTATAAGGATGTATGTATGTTAAGTTGGATATGTTCCTGCTGGGTTTATTATCGGGCCTCTACCACCACCATTGCCACTTTATAGAATTCATTCACATTTTGCACTCTCCACCACAAAACTCCATCTATAGCATCTAGAATTCATTGAATTACAACAGTATGCTGAGCCAACTGAGTTTCACCCACCACCTCCTCCCTGCTCTCCCCCACTTTATTCTGAGCAGAAAAATGCAATAGCATTGAAGTGCAACCAGTGAAGCCCCAGCAATTCTCAGTGTTTTGTGTTGCTGCTGTTGCTGTTGCCGTTTGCCATGGGGAGTTTTTTTGTGTCGCTTTTTTCTTCCAGTTTCATGTTGTTTATTGAAATTTAGCTCCTTTATGGGATGAAGAGCTGGAATTTGTTGTTGTTGCTATTGCTGTTTTTGCGCACTGTATGAGTGTGGAGAGTATTGCACTGCGACTGGGTACTTAATCGCCTTCCGTTTTTTGCTTTGTTTTGTTCATTTAATACAGAAGTCTGAGTGGAGTTGTTTTGTATTAATATTTATATGTATGTGAGAGATTGTTTCAGTAATGTTGTTGTTCTTGTCTCTACAACAATTTCCACCTACACAATTTTGTTTTAAAATTAATCGCTTTTCCCACATATTTTGTTTTAAGCTCCAATTAAATCCAATAATTTAAGATCGTTTAATAAATTGTAATGCAGTTTGGGGAAAAGCTAAAATATACTTTCATTGAAGAAGCTTTCAAAAATTACAAATTATGTATATTTATTAATGAAAACTTTGCATATAATTTATAGTTTTTTGCTTATGAGTAAGGCTCAAGGGTTTCAAGTCACGGTCCATTAACTCTCGAGCTATTCTTGACTGGAAAGCTTTGCATGATATCCGCAATCTCGTTAAACTTTGTTGGGTTCCGGGTCATAATAATACAATGGGAAACGAATTATCAGATTAACTAGCTCGAGGTGGCTCGCAGTCTATCGACCTACCGGTTTGTGAAACTTCGTTAGATCTACAGCGAAAAGGCAAATCAAAGATGCAGGACATCCAAAGCAATCTGGCCTGTGGTCTCTCGTCGTAAAACGGCCTTCCTCCTCTCAGTCGACAATCTCAGTGAGATTCATTGCAAAGTGAGATCTTTAACTTCAAACTGGGATGACAGTGGCATTGACTACCGCAGCCTATTTGAAGATGCAGACGAGATGGAGTCTGTGGAACATCTAATTCAGGGGTGCTCATTTCTTCACGGCAGCGTAAATTGTGAGTAAGCATCAGTCGTTGTTTGGCCTGCAACGGATAAACATATTTTCAGTTTGAGCACCCCTGATCTAATTTGTAGGTGCCACTTGTTGCAAACACGAAGAGACCGAATACTTGGTTGATATGAGATAGATTCTCTCACCTCCCTATCTAACATGGATCCCATCATCCTTTTTAATTTTGCCGATCACTATAGCGCAACTGACGCCTCGTGTTTACTTGGGGATAAAAAGGTGTCAATTGGTTCCCTTCGCATTACTTTGTGTCGATTTTGTACTAGTTCGGCCCAGAATTATTTCTGGACTAATTGTGACAATTGGAATTTTCATTGGTAGTGGGCAGAGAGAAGAAGATGGCAAATTGTACATTCCCTTCGTATTCCTTTTTTATACCAGAACAATGTGAATAATAGGTACGAATATGTTCAGTCCATCAGCACTAGCTTCTGTTATTGGATGCTGCATTTATATGTAAGTTATTAAGAAAATGCAAATGTGAATTATTTATACAAATCGTCGTTTAAGTAAAAAATTGTGGATTTAATATAAGAATGAATAATCGCAACTGACGTCTCGTCGTTTACTTGGGGATAAAAAGGTGTCAATTGGTTACCTTCGCATTACTTAGTGGTCAATTGTGTACTAGTACCGCATAGAACTAGTTCTGGACTACTTAAATCACAGCAATTGGAATTTTCATTGCAAGCGGGTACCTCTTCTTGATCTTCATCTTCAATTCAACTCGCAATAACTCTTAATAGGTATTCTATTGCAATATTTACCTGACAATCATCTTTACCACACCATCATCTTTACTTAATCATATCATTCTACATCACCATCATTTTCACTATCTTTACAAACACAATGAACCGAGTGAAGCAGTAACCTATACTATTATATGGCTGCGAATCCTTAAACCTAAACTAACCGGTTCTGGAAATGAGGGAAACATCCATTATCTATTATGTTTTGAATCCAGACATTTGCGTCAATGTGTGATGCCGATGTCTAAGGTCGAGGAAGATTGCAGCAGCTCGTCAGCAGCAGCTTTGCAGGGATGCAGATTTATCTACGCAAAGCTAAGACCTTGCTGATCATTTCTATTTGTGATTTGGAGGGATTCGGAAGAATAGTCTTCATAATCCGAAGTTTAGAACCTCCCCTCGACTTCTTAGATAGTATTCTCCATTATTATCGGTGGTAAACTTTATGAAAAGCCCGCCAATCTACGGAAAGAAATTTAGAAACCTCCATCTTACCGCCCGAAGGCTCACGTTCTGTGGTACCCATGCTGAGGTTATCACGGAATCTCAGCAACAGGTACGACCATTAGGTGGTTACTGCTTTCCAATGTCATTAACTGCCTACATAAGAAAATCTACCGATTCCTTATTCTCGCAGCTAACGATCTTGACTGATTTGTACTAGGCAGATTGGCCGAGTCGTACGTTGCTCTGATCCTCAACGTCTGATAGAATGGCACGGAGTCGACCCTCGACAAGCAACAAGCAACCACTGTCCCAATGAAAGCGTATTGCTTACAGTTTTCTCCTATTTGCCTTTTTAGAGGCTTCGACTTGAAGTGGGAATTTCACTGACATGAAGTTCTCTCTTCGCTATGAGAGGATACTACCTTCTTTAGGGCCTTGACAGGGGTTCCTTCTGTTCTTGAAGTGGGAATTTCACTGATAGGAGGTTCTCTCTTGAGGATTTTCCTCTCGAATTTCCTCACAAACTTGAGGTTCGACCTTATTAGCTGAAATTCCCTGATGGCTGGTGGTATTCGGAACCGAACGTTACTGCACTATGTAACTGCCTGTACTGTACGCTTTCTTGTCCATGGATTTAAGCTTTAGCATTTTTGGAGGTCAAAGTTATCGGCGCATCAGCCATCCGCCTTTTGATGCATGATTTTCCCCTACCATTTTCCTTGTCGAATTTTGCCCGATGCTAAAAATTCCGGTCCAATGGAACTGGTCGGATCAGCATCATTTTCAACGGATTAGGGTGTATTATCATGACTGGATGCGGAGACATGGATCACTGATGTGTCCATAGCTTCATCCTCCTCTTTCAAACTTTTGTGGACTTTCTCCTCAGTAAGATTTAGTAGCACCCACTGCTCTGTCTGTTTAGGAGCACCCTCTGTTCTGTCAGTTCCGGAATGTCGCCACGCCCGCACAAGAGCTTAAGCTGCTGGCGACAATAGTAAGGGATTCGTTGTCAATGTCCATAGGAGAGTGAGGTTGATGCACTTGTGGGTGTGAAGAAGGTTACGGGTACCAAGGCATTCAGACTTATATCATTAGAAGAATTATTTTCGGATTCTTTGGAGGGATGGAGGGTATCATTATATTTGTCATTCCGTTTGTAGCACATCGAAATATTTGTCGGAGACCCTATAAACTATACCCATTCTTGATCAACATGAAATTGTAAGTCAAAATAACGATGTGTGTGTGAATTTGCCAAGTTTAATATCGCATTTCTGCGACCAGACTATTTCATTGGCCATAGTTTTTTTTATCGTTCAGACAATATGCCCGATAAAATTGTGTGGGCGATTTGATGAAAACTATGATCTTTATGTCAGATTTTTTCTCTGAAAATCTTATTTTATGCCTCTTATCAGCAATTTTTGCCACCAGTCATAAAAGATCGTATAGTAGCCTAACAACTCCCGTTGCCTTATTAATCTGCAGCCGATCAATTGCGGTTCTTTTTTTCTAAGCACTTTTTCAGACATCAAATGCATTTCAAAGTCATATTTATTAAAAAAAAGATATATTTCATCAAAATGTTTGACATAATTTATATTTTTAAACAATGTTTCTATTATATGTATGTATGACATGCAGTCGATGAATTATACAAACTACATTTTTTAAAATGTATAAAATCGCCCAAGTATAACATGATTTATGATGTTGCATCATTTTTACTAGCTGCTAATTGTATATCTTTTGCAAGTTTTTAAACAATTTTGCATACTATTTTTTATTTATGAAGTTTCATTAAACACGTCGTCTTCGTTAAATTACCGTACCAAAGTTGGGCGATAAATAGACAAATAGCGACAAAGAGATGAAATTTACTAATTCACAAATTCATGGCTAGAAATCACTTGTTGTGATGGTCAGTCAGCAAAGCAAAATTTTCAAAAAACCGGTTAATGTGAGACATTTTAACTGTCAAAAGAAGAACGCTCAGCAAACGAGCAATAGAAGGTTGTTGAACTTCATATGCCGAGAAAATGTTCTTAATAATTATTATATTCACACAAGTCACCGCCAAATACAAATATTTTATAAATTTATGTATAATCATTCTCTTGAACCAGCCATCGACCGACCGATTGCTTGGCGTATGAGTAGTCGTCTAGTGTGAGATGACATACAAGTAGGCCGTGTTAGTTTATCTAACACACGCTTGCCCTACCTACCTGTCTTTTTATAACAGTATATTGACTATTCCAATGATGATAATCTGATTCGTTTGTCAACAATGATGCGGACGATGATGATGATGAGGTTGTAAATGATGCTGTTGCTTGCTTCTCTTCCCTCTCCCTCCCCCATGTCACTAATGGTTTGTTTATGTCAAAATTGTTATGTTATTTTTGGAATTTCTAAACTCCAGTTACTGTTAGTTACTATAGTATTGGTACAAAACTGGAATTCATCTTATAGTTGCTATGAAAATGCCACTGACAGCGACAAGAAGCTGTTTCTCTATGTCAAACAAAAATTCTTTGCTGTAGCAAATGACATTTAGGTAAGAAATGTTTTTGTCTATGTTTAGTCATTTCTATTCTTATAACATTCATTTCCCATGCAAATTCTATAGCATTTTTCATAATGGAGAGAATAATTCAATGAATTCTGTTATTGATAAACCTGGTTTTGTGATATCATTTCAATTTTGATTATTATAGTTGTTGTCCAGGAATTTGTTGTCATTTCATCACAGCACAGTGTTTTCAATATACGTCGACTTTGAGAAACCTTATTTTATTCCCCGATACGATTCGTTCAAATAAAACAAGTGTTCGTTTAGATTACGATCCTACAATGCTTATTGAAGTTATTCACTTATTCTCGCAAGACTTTATTTCTATACTGAGCACACAGAATTACTCTATCCAGGCTACTCTTTATTTCAATTCGCCGTCCGAATTATAGCCTACCTGCTACTCTCCCGTTTATATACTCGCTCGCTAATGCATAGACTGTTCTAGCATCCTCAATGTAAAAAGCTCAAGGAAAAAGCTGACGATCCCCTAGTGAGTCCACGGCGACATTCTGAAGTTCTAGCATTTTCAGTATGAGCTCCTTTTCAACGGTAAGTGGGGAACAATGCTGGTAACACTATCCTGAAGGGTATCTCAGAGATGGAGATAACAGTAAATTTAGCCCCTTTCCAACCGGAACAAAGAAATCCGGTGATTTCTTGTTATGACAGCTAATGACATTAACGCTCTTGTGGAAGAAGGCGCTGACGATCTCCCTAATTTACCTTCGCAGAAAAAATTACACTCCGATTATCGGTTTCGAATAGCGACCAATGACTGACGCTGATTTTCCCGTCGGGGTCAGCTCTGTTAGTGATTGCCGCTAGAAGTTCGTCGGCTTTTAGCGTACTTCTGGATGGCTGCAATCACAGCCTGAAATACGATCGTTTTCTTCGGCGACGGCTGCGTGCCTTAGTAGGAGCGAACTCGCATCATCTTCTCAGAAGATGATTGTTTCGCAGTCAGCCAAACCACCTTGACCCCTTACAGCCTGCATTCAACAAAGTGCCCTTCCGCTTAACCCTTGCCTAGTTGGGCTTAAAAGCAAACCACTTCGAAAATGGATCACCTTTACGGATGTTTTTCGCTTTAGGCGTAGATTCTTTCGCCTTCTTCATTCCATCGGCTTCGAAACAGAACTAGACTCCAACACGTTCCTTGGGGCAGCAGGCTTTGTTTCTCTACCTTTTTGCACGTTTTCGCAGATTCCTTAGAAGCTTTGGCTTGATCTCGGTCTGGAAGGAAAATCATGTTCTCATGCACCTGAGTTTGCTTATTCTGCCTCGTATCTCTAACTTCTTTTGTAGTTCTGTCCTTATAATAATTAAATGTTGTTGGAGTCTACTTAGTCAATGTCTGTGTAGCATTCTGCCTCAAAAAATTTTTATCGGTATGTGCCGACATGATTTGCTGCCAGTTGTGCACCTGAGTTCGTACCGCTTTCTTCCACATTACCCTCATTTTCCTAAGTAGAGTTGCCAGGGATCACCGTGCTGATCGTCGTTGGTCAATGAAGCCTTGTACACCTTTTTCAGTTATAATTCCAAATATTTTATTTGTACTTCGAGAATTTCATTTGTAATTCGAAACTATCTCATTGGTAATTCGAATTATTCCATTTGTAATTCGAATCATTCCTATTTGAATCCGAATTATCGAATTATTCCATTTGTATTTCGAAAAATTTTATTTGTAATTCGAAAAATCAAATATAAAGGCAATGCAACCAACATATTTGTAATTTTTTGTTTCGAATTTCCAATGGAATAAATGGAATTACAAATGAAAAAAAAATCAGTCGATATAGTTCACGGAACGGTTGCGAGCGAACTATTCCGTTACAGGATATGGAAAACTACGAACTTGCAAGCGAACGATAAATAGTCGGTAAACGATTAAACAAATAGACAGCCAACCGGCAGAACTTAATTATGCAGTATTAGGCCTAAAGCAGTGATGGACAGCAACACAAACGCAGACATAATTTCTTTTGCCCGTGTGGAGTAAATTTTGTGCAAATAATCCATATTTTTCGGTAAAAGTGTTGATAACTGTACACGTCATTTTGAACTAATTTTCGAAAAGAGAAATTTTTAATATTGAAAATCATTTTGATCGGATAATCTGACCGCAAAAAATATTAATGTATCTAAAGCGTAATTGAACACTGTCAAGATTCTTTAACTAGTTCCCTTCCCGGTTAGGGGTTTTTGCCTCGACATAAGACAACGGAGTTTTTTTTGGTTGGTTTTGAAAATATTGTTTTTATTAAAACCTACTAAACTATTTCCATTAACATTAAAATGTTCTAAAAAATAACAAAACTTGGAAGTTAATTCTGCAAATGGTGGCCATAAGCCTATGGTGTTTTTTCGTCATCGTCATTCATCATTGTTGGTGGCTATATTATTCGAATATATGCAGAACATCTGGTATCAACAACGGCGACGGTACAAATGTAAACATTATACGCTCCAACAAAACATGAAATGTTTGCTCCCGCTGTTGTTCTTTGAAATCTGTTCAGAATTATTTGTTTTCTTCTTCTTTTTTCATTTAGTTGTTGTGTTAATATGAACAAATCCCTGTCTTCTACCACCCATTATTCTGTACAACCACCCTTGCACCCTTTCATATTATACACTTTAGATTTGTATGTGGGGATGGTCGGCAGTGTGTTTTTTCGCTTTAACAATTTAACTTGTTTTCTTTGAAGAGAGGGTTTAACACGTGTTGTGTTCGTTACTGAGAGAGGAAAAAACAAAACATTACAACAGCCAAATAAAAAAGTGAGAAAATCAAACAACTATAACAAATTCAACAGAAATTGGAGACCATAAAAATATAATTGCTGAAAATGTTGTTTGATTTTCTTCCGTAAATCTGTGAATATTAATGACGAATGTAAATTTTATTACAAATTGAAAAACTTGAGCTGTTGTTGTATTGTGCTATTTGAAAAAAAAGTTGTTATAGTTTGTTTTTTGTTAATTTCTTTTCGACATCAAGGGATTAATTTAAAATTGTTCACAATGGAAACTTGTTAAGCATGGCAACAGCTTGGGAATTTAAAATTTCTGTTTCGACTTCCCAACAAGTCGAAATTCTATGTCAATTAAATATTGTAGTTGAAGTTTAATTTGCTAATTGTGTAATAGTTTAATATGGTGTACAAAATATGCTTTTCTTGACGATTTTTATTTAATCGAAGATATCTATACAACTTAGATTCCAATGTTTCTAAAAGAAGAAACGGGTCCACAATAACACTATAGTATCAATAATATTTTGTTCAATACATAGCTATTCAAATTTTTGATTAATGGTTCATTAGATCGTTGGTCCACAAAACCCATACAATATCTATAATAATTTGTCGAATACAATTTTGTTCACATTTTCGTCGAGTTTTATTGATTTCTTGATAGAAAGAAGTTCCTAAAATTAATTTTCATCCTCATTATTGTTTGCCTGTTTTTTTGCCTTTATAATTTTCCAACCGTATGCAGCACATTTCACAGCAGCAATCATTTTTGATTTCATTTAAAGAGAGTCTGTCTATTTAATATGAAATATACTAATTGTTTGTGTGTTTAATTAAATAGACGCCATCTGTATTTTATACGAAACAACAGTCAATATTTGTCATACAGAGTTGTGAAATAAATATAAATTATTCAGTTCTTTGCATTCATAATTTTTGATTAAAAATCATTCAATGTGAATTTCATTCATTGTACAATATTATGTTGCAATTTAAAATACTAAAACCCCCTTTTGTTCTCTTTATTTCTAGGTATGTACCGGAATCTTTGAATACCAGAATCTATGAGATGAAAATAAAATTATAATAAAATATTATTGTTCTTCCAACACATGTTCAGGGTAAGGCTGTAGTGAATTTGTTATAACTATTGTAGCAAATGACTTTTCTAACTAACCAAATGCGTCTGGTGCCATAGACCGAGGCACAAACAAATACGTAGTTGAAAAAATAATGGGTTACTTTTTAGGATACTTTTCACAAAAAAAAAAAAATAAATAAATAAATAAATAAATAAATAAATAAATAAATAAATAAATAAATAAATAAACAATAAAAAAGAAAAAAGTTTTTACAATGTAAAAAATAAATTAAAAACGCATTGCATTTGAGATATCAAAGTTCGATAATATAGAAGCCACTCCCACAGCCGATATGTCCGATGAGTTGCCTAACCACCAGCGAAACCAGGTCACGTAATATGGCTTTCTTTTCACTTGCAAAAAAATGGTTGATCATCCAGGTCAACTCCAACGAGAAAAATTAATAACAGGCAATATTTCATATAAAAAACCAGCTGAGCCTGGCTGGGATTTGAACCCACGTCCTTGAAAACAAATCCAAACTCATAACTTCCGAAGGCTGCGCTAAAAGCGTTTGCCATGGAAGCCGTACAGATTGAACGGACAAATATCCGTCGCTGTAAAAACGCATTGAATTTGAGAAATCAAAGTTCGATTACAGAGAAGCCACTCCCACAGTCGATATGTCTGATCAGCTGCCTAAACCAATAGCGAAATCAGGAAACATAATTTGCTAGTTGTGTGGGCTCGAATCTTTGGCTTTCCTTTTTCACTTGCAAAAAATCACTAGATTGACCAGACCAGATTGATTTCGATACCTTACAGCCAGGTACGTCTTGAGAAATCCCTGCGATTATCTCTGCGTAGAGCTTACTGAGTATGCTGAGGAAGAAGCTAAACGGTGGCTTGACACTGTCCTCCACCCAGAGGTCAAAGGATTGGGAGACACGTTTTGCCAGTCTCATTTCCCTCAATATTGCAGTGGCCTGGCACCCAACAAGCCTTAACGTCTATATTACAGGTTTTTAAGATGGACCTACAGCTTTGAATAATCTGAGGTTTAATAGTGTAGTAACCTAAAGCCCTTAAAATAGCCTGGCATCTGCAACGTCTGTTCCATTCCTCCTGATAGTTCTAAGCCTTTCAGCACTGCACAGAGTTCAGCCTGAAAAATACTGCAGTTGTCTTTAAACTTTGTAAGAGCGTCTGATGTTCAGTTTTAATTTGAAAATGTAAGAAACCCAGATTTTCACTACTTTTACCGTTATAAAATAATAAAACGAAGTGACCCAAACGAACCAAAGGTATATTCGTTGTCCATGGACCCTAACACGATAGAATTTTGTAACAGAACGCTTGAAAATTTGTCTGGTCAACTTTTGTAGCACAGTGTCATTATCGATATTTTCCGAAAAATTTTCACTTTCTCAAGGCCAAAACTGCCTGAAGGAGCATTCCAATACTTTTGCGATGATCTAGAGAGTTCGTAATTATTGTGTTGGCTACAATTTTGTTCTTTGTGTTGGACCGCATATCTCAATGGTTTGGCTGTTATATGCCAAAATATCCAAAAAACGTCAATAAAAAACTTCAAGTCAAAATCGGGAGCCTCGATTTTCATCATCAATCCCAGGAATCAGAAACGCGAAGGGCCCATTAAGGTTTCCAAATCGCCCCGGCCTAATGTATATCCCTTGAAGTTGGTATGATAAAAATAGAAGGAGTGATGTTCCTCTTTCAGAATAATGCAACATTGTGGATATGTGACGTGAAACTAAATTTTCAAACTGCAGTTTTTAGACCCCTTAAAATTGTTCGATATTTCTCGTTGTTCACTCCAGAAATCCTTAGAGTATTCACAATTTCGTGGCTATCGTACAAATATTTCGATATCTAGATTAATACTAGGTTTAGATAGACACCAGACACCAGACACCGGACGAACGGACAAAGCGATGACGTGTTAGACTTGTCTTCGCAAAGTCATATCTTCGCTGGAAAGGTGAGAAGTTCTACTTTCCGCAAGAAAACTCTCGCAGGGAGTTTCTTTCTGATTGATCCAAACTTTGTACATCGTATTATTTCATCCAGTCATGTATCAGGTTGGAATGTGGACTATACCGGTCCCGTCCTTCGGGTACCTCCCACACAAAAGATCAAGATTTGAGGACTCGTCTCGGATCTATTTGAATTTTTTGTGGACGGTTGTTTTCACGGTCCCTATTACAACGGTACAATTATTATTCGAAGTAAGTCCATACAACTTTAGATAAAGGATAAAGCTCCAAAAAATCCTTATCAATTTTAATATTTCGAGATCTCTATAAATCAGAAGTTTTCTAAAAACTCGTGATGCAAAATCAATGTATTTTATATACGGTATATCTGAGGGTATATCTCACTGATACTTTCCTACTTGTTTTATATTTACGTATTTCTAAATTACCTTCGCCTCAATTGCGCGAAACCCTAATTTATTTTGCTCTTAAAACACAGTTTATTTCGATTTCCTAGGAGAGATGGGTTTTTATAAAAAATCCCCAGCTTACTTACCATTAATTATTAATTGAGAATTTTATTGGGATTTAATTTGTATAATTGCCTATTGGGGGTTTCGTATTGAGTAAATAGATAGATAAACATTTGTAAATAGAAAATGTATGCCGTAATATATAAAAGGGGCGGGGCGGGCTGCCTATACATACAATGTTGTTTGGTGATGGTAGATTGTTACTAATGTGATTACTATTTGGTGTAATTAATTAATGCTTACAGTTCAATTTGTTGAAAGTTTCAACATTGTCCATATAGACATTTATTTCATACATTTTCATTGAAAGTGATGTGATGTTGTGTCATCATTGTGTATAAGTTTCCTACAAAATTTTTCACTAACCCAAAATTATCCTTAATTGGAGATTGAGTTTTGGTTGACTGCAAAACTTTATTTTCTTCCTTAGTTTGTGAAAGAAACTTCGACCGAGAACTAACAAACAACTATCAAACGTCATCATCATACATCCTCATTATCGTTAAAATCATTTTAGTGAGATTCAATTTAAGAGTATAGTTTGATGGTTGGTTAGTACTTTTATTTCATACAAAACTACTAGACTGTAACGATAATGAAGATTTCGTTGGAGAACGTTGGAGGCGGGCGGCGGCGGATAACTGAATCATGATTGATGATGTGTATAAAATTTAACAGCATAGCGACGACAAAATAGCGAAATATCAAACCAGTAATCTATTCAAGTAATAAACTCAAATAACGATAAACCTCTACCGTTAATCATTGAAGATCAAACAAATAAAAATAGTGAAAATATCTATTTATGTCTCCCCTACCACACCCATTAGGTGATTGCGTGTTGGCCCATCACCTTTCTATGCCAGCCAGCCAGCTTCATCTAAATGTTATAGCTTGCTATTGACATTTAAGTAATAATATATGTCGTCGTAGAATAACTACCAACAAATAATCATAAACATACAAACTTATTAAGTGAAATTATTTTTTTAAAAACCCGATGGTCGTGTAATAAGATCGGACGCCTTAGTCTAATATTGGATACCTATGGAGTTTTTGTTCGCAGTGAAATTTCCATAAGATTTTTACGTAAAATAGGAAAAACTGAGTTCAATGATCGAAAAATTGTCATTTTAGCCATTCGTTTATTAGAAAATTTCCATGTAAGCGGTTATAGCTACCTATAGAGCACCAAAAAAGCGATTTTCATGAATTTTTACAAGAAATCTACCAAACTTTTTTACATAATTTTTATCATCTGAAATGTATGTTAGACCTTTTTTTGTAAAATATTGCATAGTTTTGACCGAAGCAGCTTGCGGTGCCCACTGTAGCCCGAAAACGAATAAACCGTTAAGCATATATTGTGGGATCATTAAGAGCATAATAATCTTGTCCTTAAGCGAAACGGAATTAATAAATACCCGTTTTTAAATCAAGTAGAGTGTGCTGACATAGCTATAATTTCAGCCTGAGTAAATTGAACCTTTCATCAATGTACAGATCGAATACCGGCTACACAACCAAAATCCTTTTCCTCAATAATTATGTATTTAAGGAGAATTTTATGGTCCTTTCGATTAGCCATAAAGTTCGTAGGAGCTACCTGAAGGAATAATGGACCGCATTGGAAGTGGATCTTCGTTTGGGTGTCATTTCTTTTCGAAGATAGTGCGCCCTCCAGTCCTTTCAGTTGGTCACCGTGTAACTTAGGACATAAAACATAACATCGCTGTAAACAGGAGCACATAGAGTAGTAGTTAGGGTGAAGTACCCTAAGGAGAAGACTAAAATGGACCATTTTTGAAGTTGTACTAAATTGGACAAAATTGTAGCAGATCCAAAGTTTGGATCAAATTGGTTGCTCCGTTCAAAATACATCGCGCGTTCCATTTTAGTGAATTTTTAACAAAAATTTAAACTTTTGGGGTGTGTTACCGTAAGGAGTGGATCGTTACAGTCCATCTTCGAACTTCAACTAAGTTTGGACAAAATATTAGAAGGACAAATTTTGGACCGAATCCGTTCGAAAGTTATTGTGCGCTCGAGCCATTACACATGATGACGTAGGGTTTTTTTTACCGTTTTCGGTCCATTTTCTCAGGAAGTATGGATATTCCCCTGAAAAAAAGTAGACAATATATTACGAATGCCAAATTTTGGGTTGAATCGGTTGACCCGTTCGAGAGTTATTGTGCGCTCCGGCCACCACACATGGTGCCATAGGGGTGTTTTTTACAGCTTTGTGGTCATTTTCGCAGAAAGTATGGATTTGCCCCTGAAAAAACTTGTGCCGTCTTAAGAGGGGCACCGAATACAAGTTGTTGCAGAAAATCAAAGCGATTCGAGAGAGCCTTCAACTCATATAGTCCACCTTGGTAGACATTTTACGATGTGCAACCCCCCGGGTACAGCCTTCGTGAGTTATCGTGCGCACAATTTTAGCGATACGATCCATCTTCGAACTTAAACTAAAATTTGTGCCAAATCGGTTAAACTGTCAAAGTCAATATTTTAATTTTAAGGAAAAAGATGGATAGTTTTTTCGCCATAAATACATATGTACATAAAAAAAGAAAAATGTTAAAGCCTCTCGCTTAAGGACAATCTTTTAGTGTGTATAATTATCCGAATTATCCGTTTTCGAACTATGAATTCGATGTTTCATACAAATCACAATCAATTTTTCCTTTATAACACAATTTTCATTTTGTTTTTCTAAGTAAGTGATGTCTCCAGGATCAAAGTAGTCAAGGTAAAACTCCTTTACTTTAATGTGTTGAGATCAAACTGAAAATCCCTCCCTCGTTTCACACCTTTCTGTTGGTGCCAAACAGTATTCTACACTGATGATGTTGGTAGTAAAATATACAATTCCGTTAATGGATGCTTTAGGGTTATTTAACTTAACATCCATCTAACGCCTATCCTATCCCTATAATGTTCGACTTTGCTGAAACTATGGTCCAATCTACTAGCAATTTTTTTCATACCATAGCTGACCATATTGTTGTCGACTTTTTGCCATTGCTTAAACATATTACTTGTTGGTGTTGCTGTTGTATTTGGTGTGGACGACATTACTTTTTGGGTTTCAGACTTCATTGTCGACAACATCAACACCAAAACGATTCGAACAGGCAGGCAACTTGCTACTATCTTCCTCATTTTTGCCACTGGCAAAAAGTTTTATTCAATTAACATCATGTTGGCGTTAATGTTGTTGTTTTCACTTGTAGTTGCCTATGTATGTGTATGTGTGCCTTCCGCCCACAGAGAGAATAGATTTCCAAATAGACCAGGACAAACTAATGAACGGATGGATAGTCAGTAGACTGGTGGTTAGTTTCAACAAAGATGTTAGATAGAATTTCCTGAATCACAATATCCTGTAGATACGAAATCATCAGGAAGAATATACCAAAGTATGTATACAACAGAAAGACTAAATGTTAAATGAATTAAGTCAACATAAATATCATAAGCAAATGGTGAATATCCTTCTTAAAAATTGACAGTTTTATAAATTTCAAGTTTATGATTAAAAAGCATTTAAAGGCAATCATAGACTACTCATAGGCAACTAGACATTTACAATAAAATAAAATTATGCCTCTAACCTTTTTTTGTTTGTTGTTACTTTGTGTGTATACCACAAACAACATTTGAAAGGTCCACTCTTTGGGGATTGTCAGTGTTTTTGTGTGTGCGCCAATCAAGGACACAATAACTATTTTAAGGATATACATTTCCCGATGAACAACATGTGCCCTTTGGTAAACAATTTTACAAGCTTAATAGGATTTACATTCATTAGTCCCTAAAGTGTTTACTCTTTATGACACTAAATTGATTTCCCCGAGTCTTTTAGGGGGATATGATGTAGATGTAAAGGTGAAAAAATATTTAAATTCTGGATTCATTTAATTAAAGGGAATTAGTTTTATATCCATGTATTAAATCTTTAAGATTACTTCTGCTGTGACGCTTATTTTAAGGTTAGAAACACATGTTCTTCCTTTGAAAGATGTCGCCAAAAGCGATGGGGGGATGTTTCTTTAAATAGCATTGTTAGACTACAGTTTTTATGTTAGCAAGTGACTGTAGCATTAAATAGCTCAGTAAAAGTATTGCTGTTGCATTTTTAATGTTTTAAAGGACGACTCTTGTTTTTTTCCTCCATGTCTGTCATGAAAATCCTTGTGCATTTTTTTTTTGGAGATTTAATTAATTTTCTTATGATTCAGGTAAAGAATAATAACTTTTTGTTCGTTTATTAAACGTACCATTAATTAAAGAATTTGTATGTTATAGGTACCAAAAATACCGATTTGAACTTTTTTCGAGTTATTTGCTACAAATATGGTAGTACGTTCCCATTAAATAAGAAATCCTTCTAAAAATATACATGAGTAGTCCAGGTTGTAACATTTTGCCACCAAAATAAAGGTATTTTCTGGTATCCATATAAGACTTTTCTAGTTATCACCTTACTCGCTAAAGATAACATCAATTTTGGGTTTCCTCTACAGATGTCGCCCATTGAAACTGATTAAGTCATCTTTTCACTAATAGTTCATTAACAGAGTTCCACCTGTGGTTTTTATGTGGATCGCATATAAAATACCGCCGGACTATGTCGCGAGTTCATATTAACTGTGGCCAAAAATAGAAGGAGTTGTCGTAGGTGCATAAATTTTGGTACACGTACCTATTATTGATTTACAATCTTCAGGACAAAAATTTGGGTTGGTCGGTCCACGTTTTGATATAGCCCCCATAGAACCGTACCTCCCGATTTTCGGTATTTTGAATGTTTAAGACACAATGACCAACCGAAAGTATTCAAATTTTGTGGTTAGTCTTCGGCAGAGGTATCAAACATTCCAACAGAGAATTGTGGGCTTAGGTCCACGTTTTGATATAGCTCCCATATAACGGTACCTCCCGATTATCGGTATTTTGAAGATTTTAGCCTCATTATTACACCGAAATTGCTGAAATTTGGTATTTAGTCTTCGCAGGGGGCATTATACCTTCACCATGAAATTTGTCTGCATAGGTCCACGCCTTCATATAGCCCCCATAGGACGGTACCTCCCGATTTTCGGTATTTTGGAGGTTTTAGCCTGATTATCACACCGAAATGGCTGAAAATTGGTATTAAGTCTCCGTTGGGGGACTAATAACCTTCCACCAGAAATATGTCGGTGTAGGTCCTCGTCTTCATATAGCCCCCATAGAACCGTGCCTCCTCATTTTCGGTGTTTTGAGTGTTGTGGCCTCAATATCCACCCGATATGACTGAAATTTGGTGTTTAGTCTTCATATTGTTTGCGAGAATATTGAATATATCAAACTGTTGTCTTTATATATGAGAAATTTCCTTTAAAAAAATTTTTTGACCGATTAGTGGTCAAAAAACGGTAAATTTTTTGTAAAAAATCGAATTTTGATTTTCGCTGTTCACATTTTTTTTAAAAATTTATATTTTTAAAAATTCTCTCGTTTTAAAGCAAGACTATTAGGTACTTAATAAGCCCTCAAAAATATATGATGATCGGTTCATTCGTTTTCGGGCTATAGCCAAGACTGAAAAACGATTTGTTAAAAAAGGGGGTATCCTCTCAGTGAGGTGGTCGCTGAAAAAGAGAAGTGACACATTCGTCTGCAAACCTCTGCAGCTGGGACCTTTATATATTTGAAGTACTCACTTTGTACTACTCATACAGCAAAAAATATCGATATACACTTTTATACAATTTTTTTCCCACTCCACTCAATTTAAAATTTGCTTCAGAAAATTAATAAACTTAGTAATACATGTTTGGGTAAATGTAAACACCATATGATTAATATCTACATGCAAACAAAGGTGTAGCCAAGTTTATTACATCCCAAGAGAACTTAGGAATCATTTTTGCAGCGACCGCGACTTTTAAATTTTAAATATTAACGCATAATATAATTTATTAATTTTAGAAAAAAAAAACACAAAAATAGGTATTAACTAAAATTGTCGGATTTAAATCCTCATATAGCAAAAACTACTTCACGTATCAGTACCAAAATTCAGATTCTTCTTAATTAATATGTTTTCTATCACTCCCCATCAATAAATTTGTTCAACGAAGTATTTAGTTTTTACCATTTTTGGCCACGGTCGTGACACTGTGCGCCGTACACCATGAAATATATGCAGAAATCCCCTATATAAGAAATATGTGCATTTAAAAAATAGGAAAATGATGAATGACGTCTAAATTTGTCAGTTATCGTAAAAAAATAAATTCTTCGGAAAACTAAGATAGGCTACTTTTGTGAGTTCAAATAAATTTTCTTTGGTTTTGTAATTGTTTTCGGTTGGTTTTTGAGTTAACGATCTCCCACAAGTCCCAATCGAAAGCCAGGATCAGGGGATTGGGCAATGGAGAAATTCTATCGAATTGTTTTGGAATTACTCTTCAACCACTTTCGATACATGTTTTGGCTCGTTACCTTCCTGGAATGTCCATCTAAGTGGCATCTATTCTTCAGCGTCTGAATTCTTAAAATCAAACATAGATTCCTCAGAAAACAGCGCAATCATCTATTTTGGACACTCCACTTCAGATGGGTCGATATGAAAGGTTTTTTTGCTGGTCGTAGACTGAATAAGCTGACCTCTACCGCTCTTCTGTGAATCGTTCTTTTGCTAATTTATAAATTTAAAGGTAAGGTCACATTAGGCAAATATTTGCGCTTACTGAGAGCAAGTGAGCCTAAATTACAATGCATTATTTAAGCTCATTTGCGCTCAGTAAGCACTAGAGGTGGGCGCGTGTCGTGCCGTGAGTAGTGCGTGTTCGTGCCTTCTCGAAAAACGCCGTGTTTGTGCGTGAATGTGCATAAAAATTTTGGTCCGTGTTCGTGCATGTTCGTGCCTAATTTTTTAGGCACGCGCCCATCTCTAGTAAGCACACACTGCCTGTCACCGGAGCAAATATTTGCCTTATGTGACCTTACCTTAAGCGATTTTGTATTTGACCAGGAGATGCTGTACCATCATTTTTGGATGAATATGAACAATATCGGCTAATATTTTGGTATACCCCCCTTATAGCGGTACCTCCCGATTTTCGGTATTTTCAGGATTTATGCCATATTTTCCTACTAAATTAGCTATAATTTGGTACTTAGGGCTCCTAGTGGTAACTTTTCAACCAAAAATTGTTGACCTGGGTCCATGTTTGGTTATAGCCCTCATATATGACGCTACCTCCCCTATTTTGAAGATTTAAGCTATATTTTCCGAAAATTTATTATATCGCCTGAAATAATAATGTAATATCCTCTATTTCTACAAGATGTGCGTGTGTCATCCAGAATAAAGGAAACCCAACAAAATATTGATTTCAATAGGTTGTTTGTTCCTTAATATATAGGTTTTTTGTTCCTTATATTTTCGACTTAAAAGGTTATTTTGATGGGATGAGGCCAAAACGTCTAAAATAAAGAAAATTGGGATGTATCATTGTATAGGGGCTCTATGAGGCTTAAAACCTCTAAAATATAGAAAATCTGGAGTAGTCGTGGTATGGGGGCTATATCAAGACGTGGACCGATATATCCCAATACCAAACATACTGCGAGTAATAGAAACTTCTGTGCCCAATTATAAAGCTCTATCTTAAATATTGCGAGCTGTATCGCTATTTCAACAGAAGGACGGACATTGTTATATCGACTTAGAATTTCATGCTGATCAAGAAAATATTACTTTATGGTTTGGTTAACCAGAAGAATTGAAATCGACCAGTGAACGGAAACAAACAAAACGATTCCCGTACCAATCACACAAAGCCACAAACTTTTCAGCTTCTCTGAATCGTTTCATTCTCACAACCAAAACAAAAACACAAACTTTTCAATGTAAAAAGATAGAAACCGTACGATTGCTGAATTGTAACTTCGGCTATGCTTTGCCCAGTTGTTGCATTCACCACCGAAACAAAAAGTATTTTTGGGAAACGTTTCCCGTGCGTATTGTCAATGACACACTCAGACACACGCACATGTGATTGCTTAACAACCCTATAAGTTAGCATCAGCATACCACAGTGAATTTTATCAACCACCAATCAGCATACCACAGTGAATTTTATCAACCACCAAACGTTTTTGATTTATTCACATATGTTTAGTACTATTCCGTTTTCTATCTGCTCTTGTGGAGTTGAGTACTTTTCGCTTTTCGTTTTGTTTGCACTCACGAATGTAATCAAAACAAAACTAAAAAGCGAGCTCGGCCAACGTGGGTTATGTTTCGTTTTGTATTGTTCCTATGGAAAATACGAAACGAAACGATTGGAAATGTAATTAAAAATATTTTTACGTACGCTGAAATCGACAGAATTATGGAAAGCCATAGACAGGCTGAAAGAAACAGATTGCGACAACAAGAAACGGAAGAACATACATATTTTAGGAGTCACGGCCTTTAGAAAATGGATTTCTTTTGTCAAATTTTGTCACCTGTCTCATTTAGTTATATCTGAGAGATTTGTTAAGCTAAATCAAAGTAAGTGGTATCTCTAAAATGATTGGATGCTCTGATTCCAAAAATGTCATTCACGAGCAGATACTCGATCGAATCGAATGTCTTAATTAGGCCCCAGAATTACGGATATGCTTTATAGAGTAAAATTTGTCCCAAGTCCTTACAAAATTGTTTAGTCAGTTTTTTTCAGTTTATAGCCCCTTTCTACTATCTTAAAGAGGGGGCTCGCCTCTTCCAAACACATCAATTTTCTGAATGATATTCAATCTGAATCCTCGTGAGTGGGGTCGTCACTCTAAATTGTTCAAGTTTTTCAAATCAATCGGTTTTGTTGAGATACAACAGTAATTCGTGGCTTTCAGAAAACGACTGTTGAAACATTTTGCTAATTTCTACACTCAATACAAAACCCAATACTAACCCATTATTATAATAAGGACATGTCCCGCGAAATAGTATTCAAGCCATTCTTAACTTTTCTACAAGCGTTGTCGTTAATCTCTCCATTCGGACTCGGCGATAAAATGGAGGTAACCTATCTTTGAACTGATATGAATCGGGGTGCACTCATTGATATGATATGAGAGAAGTCGGGGATGTTTATGGGAATATATGTAGCTTTATATAACCGACTCATACTTTTTTATTTGTTGTAATATTTTTTCTCATTTGCCCATAAGTACATTATCGTATTGTTATTAATATTGAAATCTTAACTTCTAGGGCTTAATTAGTTATACCTATCAACCATGCCGTTTGTAATACCTCAATATGCACAATTGACTGACTGATTCATCAGCCAGTCAGTCATGCACCAACCATAATTGCATAGATTTTACCATACTCATCTACTAAGTGATATGGAAAATGAGAAAGAGAAGTGGTGGTGGGAGGAGAGTGAAAAACACTCTTTTCTACCACAATTAACATTAAATTGCATTATTTATTAAGTGGCGAATTCTTTCTGAACTTTTGTTGTTTAATTATTGTATTTTTCAATTTACCTTTTTATTTGTTATCAGAAGTGAAAAACCAAGTGCAGAGCAAACCCGACATCGTCTCTGTTCTGTTTGTATTGTGGCATATTTGTATTGCCCGCCATTGTATCTGTTTTATATTTTTTTGTTTTCTTCTCTAAACGTTCATTGACCGAGTGATCGCCGTTTACAATTCGATCAGCAGACAGACATTGTGTGGCAGAGAGTGTATTTTATAAACTACAATAAGAGTTGTTGGGTACACAGAGAGCGGCGACAGATCGAGAGAATACATTTGTGTGTTTATCTTTTCATTATATCGGGGGGCAATAACAACAGTCAGCCGCACTTGATGATATTTAATTTTATTTGTATCGAATTTATTTATATATAATTTTCGCTTTTGTTAAATTCTATATCGTTTAAAATTATCTTCAACAATAGAATTGTTTTGGTGTACGTACAAAAAATGCATCATTACGCACGCGAAACATTCAGAGTTTAATGAACACATAATTTTGGAAATTTTCATTTGATTCATCGCGGTGCAAATGATTTAGTATTAAATTATGCTTTTGGCTTTTGTTGTTGTTAAGTAAACATACATCGAGAGACTCAAGTTTACATGCAACCTAATAAATCTCGAGTTTAAGGGTAAGTGAAAATCTTCCTAATAAACACAATTTAATTTAGTAATACGAATAATGGTAAATTCTACAAAAAATTAAAAAATATGATCGGGACAAAAGCGTACACACGCCACCAGGAAATATGGATATTACCGTAAAATATTTGGAACAAGCAACAAAAGATTTACATTTTATTGTGATATACCGCAGATTTTAAGATCCTAGAGAGCTTTGGAATTGTCCCTGTGTATAATACATCTTCCTGGGTGTCGTTAAAATCCCCTGAGATTTATCATGAAGTACATAGATTCCAAATTTATTTACTTAATGTCTGATTGGATAAAAAGGACCAATTTCGACTTCTAAAAAAATTATGAAAATTGCTCAAAATGTTGAGATATTTCGCGTGTATATTGTCACCCGACTCCAGGTAAATAATGCACAATGGCTACTATATAAGAACGGTGAAGCTGAATTAGCCTAAAACAAGACGTCAATTTTGATAAAAAATCACCTAAGATTCAGATAAAATTCCCATATTAAATTTCATTTAAAAATTTCAAATTAATATATGTACATACATATTTTATCTTTATGATGAAATCTGGGCTGACTTCCAAAATGTCAATTGCTTTGCAATGTTTAGGTTACACCAAAATAATTCAGTTGTACTGTCATGCACTGTTCCTACATCGCAACTGCGAAGGCATCAGAAATTAAAGTAATGCATGTTTGCCTTTTAATTACGTTAAAAATGCGCAACTACGACGTTTTGAAATACATAGCATCGAAGTTATTAAGTACATATTACGGCTTTATGAAACACAATACTTCAGCAAAGCAACTAGCGTTTCTGGAGTCAGCCCTGGCACATACTTCATCAATAAATACTTAAACAATAGTTGTGTTCCAGAGCAAAAAGTTTTTACACATTTCGCACATTTTCTTCCAAAAAATGCGTTCCAGTACACCAAAAAAGTTGCAAAATGTTCACTTCTCTTTAAACAAAAATGACGTTGAATGGCTCTCTCTTTAGAAACCTTTTATACGACAAATTTGGGCGGACAAAAATGGCTGACGCGCAGAGTTTGTCATTTGTTCCAGTTTTTTGACGTTTCTGCCATTTTTCCGTTCTCGTACATTTTGAAAAAATATGTAAGGGGAACTCATTTTCGACGGTTTGCTGTTTTGACACCTTTATCATTAAAAGAGTACAAAAACGAAGCCAATGTATCATATTTTTATATCGAGGTGTTAAGTTTATTTTGACTCTTACTGTATGTACTTCGAGTTCTCTATATTGTGTTTAACCGATTAATAAAGATTAGCAGTGGCAGCAATTCTCTACTTTAGCTTTTTATCCAATTTTACCCTTCCATATAGTGATCTATCTTCCAAGGTATGACTGTTTTTTATTTTTCTGAATGTCAAAAAGTACGTCATTTAGATATTTATATAACTGTATAAAATCTGTGTAAACGTAAAAACTAATAAACGTTATATCGTCACCTGAAATACCCAAAGACTTAACACTCAAAAGGTTACGTCTTTTGGCATTTTAGGTAACCAGACTTGTAAGTTATGTGGTCACAATATACTGACGTTACCTCGCAAGTGGAACCAAGAATTATATGTTTAGGGATCCCAAAAATCGGAACGTACCGTTCTATTGGGATTATATCCAAACGTAGACCAACATTGCACATGTTACTTTAATCGACTGTTTGTCGAAATACCCATGAGTGACCGGGCGAAGTGAAGAGTACCTATTAGATCTCTTCCTGGAGAGTATGATCTACCAAAATTTATGATGGATGATGTTCCGAATCTCATCAGGAATGTTAAATCATTCAAAACGTTGGGCCCCGAATGTAATCTCAATGGTAATGCTAAAACAGCTGCATGAGCTGGGAGTCGAGTACCTCACTAAAGTTCTCAAGCTGACGGTAGCCACCCTCGCCTTTCCAGAAATGGGGAAAATAGGCAGAGTGACCCTCATACTGAAGACAGGCAATGATGATCTCCTCCTCGGAGATTCTGTCAAACTCCTCCGATTAACCTCCTTCCAATCCTCCGAACTTTCCCCTCCGCACTTTCCTGCTCTATTTTCTTCTAAAACTCGTACTCCTCAAGTACACGTAAGTAAGTTGCACTCGCGAGCAAAATCAAGCAAATCGGAAATATAGAGTATACTCGATTTATTTCTTTTAGTCGACAAATACTCCCGCTCGAATTCGAGTAGAATTCGAGCCAGTATTTCAGAGCTCTGATTGCTACAAACCTTTCCTTTTTGGCCAATCTTTCTTAAAAAGAATGTAGTGTGGCCATGTAATGCGAATATAATAGAAGATATAATAAAAAATAATTTAAAAAAATAAGTTACAGTATTTTATTTAAAAATGTACTGAAAACTAGAAAATAATTTTTCGCTTAGCTTCAATATGTATATTCTTCTTCATGATGGAATCTCTCAAATAAAAGGCTTGCCGTTTTTCTGCCACCATTTTTAATTTAAATGCAAACGTTTTATTTAAGAGATTCCATCATGAAGAAGAATATACATATTGAAGCTAAGCTAAAAATTATTTTCTAGTTTTCAGTGCATTTATAAATAAAACACTGTAACTTATTTTTTTAAAATTATTTTTTATTCTTAACTTTTCAGTAAAGAATTTTATTTTGACCACTAAGAACCCCATAACCGAATTACAGTCAATTTAGGCCGAAAATGTAGGTACAAACTAAACTTTAAAATGCCTGAAATCGGGTGGTACCGTTTATAGGGGCTATACCAAAACCATAACCTATGTCCACAATTTTTGGTGGGGAAGTTTCTGTACCATTGGGAACTCCAAATGCCAAGTTACAGCCAAATCGGCTTAAAATGAAGATAAAATCCTTAAAAACACTTGAAATCGGGTGGTACCGCTATATGGGACTGTACCACAACCTGGACCTATGTCCACAATTTTTGGTGGGGAAGTTTCTGTACCATTGGAAACCCCAAGTGCCAAACTACAGCCAAATGAATATAAAATATATAAAATCTTCAAAATACCGGAAATCGGGTGGTACCGCTATATGCGGGCTATAGAAAAAAAATGGACCCATATTGATTTTGCTTTCATATTCATGTATTGTCATCCAAATCTGAAAAGTGTGCAAAGTTTCAGTTTGATTGGTCAACTGCAACTGTGTTAAAAGGTCTGTACGATAACTTCGCAAGTAAAAAGTTCTTGCAAGTACTCAGCAAGTTCTCAGTAACTTCTCTCCACATGTTTTACTCTCTTGAAGCTAAAAATTTGCAGAATGTTATCGAACAACAATTTGCAAAAAACCTGCAAGAAGTCAGGCGATTTGACGAGCAAGAAGTTTGGCGGATAAGATTTAATTTAACAATCGAAGATTGTTTATGAAAATTGTTTGATTATCCATTGCTACAAAAATAATTCTTTTTCCATATAATAAATTAACGGCTGGCCGTCCACATAGTGTTCCTCCTACTCCATGGATGCGCCGCTTTTTGCTGGGATTTGATACCTTAGAAATAAAACAATCATCAGACACTACAAAATAAATTGTTTTACAAAATAAGTCGTTTTCCATAATTTATTTATCTCTTCTCTTGTTTATCTTGTAATTATTTTAATAACCAAATGTTTGTTTATGTTCGACTTTAAATCAGCTGATCAAACTTGCAAATTCTTACAAGGAAAATTTTGCTTGCAAAAACTTGCAAGTTCTCAGTAACAAAAGTCTCCAAAACTCTCCAAATTCGCTCTCTCTTTTACTTTACAAGTTTTTTATCGAACAGCATTTTGTAAAAGTTTTTACAAATTTGTACAAACTTTTGGGTTATCGTACAGACGTAAAAATTAGTTACTAGATTTGAACTAAACGAACACCAAAGCGAGTTAAATAAAACACTGTAAAAATAAAAAAATCCTCATTACATGGCTTTCAATTTGCTGGGTTATTGTGCCTTACATGATGGCACCTATCATGAATAACAGTCGTATAATAGGTACTTCTTAAACATATTTCCGAAGATTATCGAATTGAAGTTTGTGGTGTAAATGTGTCATCCCATCATGAGCAAATGGGCAAATTTAATTCATTTTATTTTGCTAAAATTTGTTATGCATGCAAAATGTGTTATTGTTGGTGTTTTACTTTGCCTGCAATTGTCACTACAAAAAATATTATCAGTCATTCATTAATTTTTTCCCCGTTACACATTGTTGTGTGTCAAGCTCTCTTCTCTTATCAGCGGCAATTGAAGAATGTCAGTTTAGCATTCATTTTACAATTCTCTCAGTTTGATCAATCCCCCTCCCCTATGGGGGAGCAAATATGCACATATGAATAATTAGCGGCTATAGGTTCTGCGTGGGCATTTTGTACATGATTGCGGTTTATGGGTAATGCCATAATCATCTTTCTTGTATTTGATTTTTTCTCTTACTTTTTCGTTTACTTTCTTCTAATAGCAAAGAAAGCACAAATAAAAAACGCGCGCACATTGTAATTTCTCCCGGTATTAATGCTTCACTCATCGGTAAACATGGATGGATATGACGCTGAGAAGAAATGTGTTCTTCTTGGTTTCTTTCAAATTGATTCATTCGCCTCCACAACAGAGACCGTAGCTTGCTTTCTTTAATCTTTTGTATAACATTCATGTATTTCCCATTCTGTTTTACCCAGCTCATTCATGTACTCGCTCGAGTTTATTTTGCTTAACATTTTGTGTGGCGCTTTTTGTGTGTATTGGGCATGAAGAGAGATAGAGATACGATGACGTTTATTTTTTGTTGCAAATTTTCTGCATCGTCCGTTCGTTGGCTTTTTGCACTGCACTCCACCGCTGATTTGGGATGGGGGCTTTTGTTGTCGTTCGGTTATAATACCCCATGGTAGCACCGCGTCTTTCCTCTAGTTGTCTCTAGTCGGGGTTTCACATGCTTTGTTTTTCTTTCTTTTGGCTTCGTTTGTTATACGCTTTACGTCGTTGTTTTCTTCATTTGGTTGGTAATGTTTATAAATTCATTCTGAACATGTCTTGTTTGCTTTTTAATGTATGATTTTCCTCAGAATGTTGTTGTTTTCGTTGTCGTCGCCGTAGCTTTTGCTGTTTTTTTAGCTCTGTTTTGTCTTCTGCATTTATCGGAGTTTCGTACATTCCTTTGGTTTTATGCGCCCGTTCGTGCTACACAAAAGTAGACTCGTGAACGTGTATTCACCTCTGCTGGAGGAAAGAAACAACACCAATGCAATCAAGAACCACACCAACCAACCATCAACTACTCAAACTAAAGCTATTCCCGACCTAACCATCAGCATTATTTGTTGTACTCCATCGTTCACATAACCTAACCTGCCAGACAGCCAGCCCCCCACCCCCCAACGGTGTTGTTATTCTCTTCTGCAGCTCTGCTCGCTCCTCCGCCACAATAGTTGTGAATTTTTCCCGATCGCCGTTGTCGTCGACGTTGTTGTGTGGATTCTTGCTGTTGTTGTTGTTTCAAGTAAGAACGATAGACCGGTAGGCAGAGGCAGTCAGTCTGACTAAAAACAGTCGGACATGAACAGCAAATTTGTTTACATTTTCACATCATTTGAACGAGTAGTCAGCTTCGGCTAACTACAACAAAAAAGTTTATCACATCTGACCATGGTTGACTGATAAGCGAGTGTTTAAATGTGTTTATTTAAAAACCGTTAACTGTTTTAGTTTTATGGTCTCATGAATTAATCATTACTTTTCGCTTAGATGGTATCTACGTGCCGGTATCGATTTTTTTCGTTTGATAAACAAGTGTTAGATATTTACAGTAGTTCCCGCGTACAAGCACCCCGGATAAAAGACCATACTAATAGTTTAGAAATTTATTCAAATATTTTCGTTTGTTCTTCCAAACAGCATAATTGGATATACGATTTTCTTGTCTCTGAGCATTATTAAGACTAGGGATGACGATCCCGAAATCCCGAAAACCCGTGATTGACTTCTTTGGAGTGCCGGGATTTTTTCAAGTTAATGGCTTTGAATAAACATAATTTATCAACTCCGCCATAAAGACTTTCATTTTAAATAAATTTTAATAAACATATTCTAAGAATTCGTAAATTTTTCTACAAAGGTGCGTATGTGTTCCAAAGAAATTTCCTTAAGGGGTGACCACCCACTTGTAAATTTCAGAAAATCGTAAGAAGAAATTTCCTTAAGGGGTGACCCCAATTGTAATTTTCAGAAAATCGAAAAAAAAATTTACAGGTCGATCGGAATAAAATTGACTGAGATATGAGTGCTGGAAGGGAAAAAATCATTGTGATTTGTATGTAACATGGAAACTAAAATCGTGTTTTTCTCGAAATGACATTTTGAAAACTGTGCCAACTCTAGCTCAGAAACTAATAAACCGATTGTCATATAATTTTGTGGGCATCAAAAAATAGTCCTTCAGCGACCGATTTTACTTTTAAAATTTTTTTGCCCGTATTTTAACCAAAAAACTTCAGTTTTTAACAAAAAAATTTAAATTTTGATTTTTCGGTTCCACCATTTCACTAAAACCTTATATTTTTAAAAAATCGATCGATTAAGGAATAATAGATCTTTATGTTCTTAATAAGCATACAAAAATATATGATGATCGGTTTATTAGTTTTTGAGCTAGAGTTGGCACCGCAAAACGCTTCAATAAAAGCATGGTTTGGTAGATGATCAATTGCTACAAAACTACGTAATATTTTTCAACAACAAAGATTCAGAAAGTAGTTTAAGATGTGCTCATTTAGATGAAAAAAACATCTACTAAAAAATTGGCATATTTTTCTTGGAAAAAATTCATGAAAAATTGCTTAAATTGGGCTTTACAACTTGGTGTCACCCCTTAAAGGAAGCTTATGTAGAGTATTACGAAATATTGTTTTCCAGAATAAATTTTAAAATCAATTATATAAAACACAACTGTGATCTGCCCTCTAAGCGTTAAGTAAAAGTGATCCGATGCATCAACCAATTCTGGACATTGAAAATTCCACACGGAAGCGGAAGCCCTTGTGGCTTTACTAAAAACATGATTTGAAGTAAGCATTTTAGAGGCCATTCGTTTCACCCAATTCCCTACATATATTTTTATTTTTTAGGAAGAATATTTTTGATTTTTTTAATTTTCTACGCTATTATTTTAAGTTACTTGTTTTAACTATGTCAATTTTCTATCAAAATTTAAATTTTTTAATTTAAAATTCTTTATGATGGCAAGTCCCGACAAATCCCGCAGTCCCGAAATTGTCCGAAAACCCTAATCCCGGGATTTTTGAAAACCTGCCCGTTCGACATCCCTAATTATACTCTCCACCATAATATGAAGGGGTATGTATAATTAAATTTGTCATTCCGTTTGTAACACATCGAAATATTCAAGACCAGCATAAAATTCTAAGGCAATTTTTATAAATTGGTACAGGTATAGTATTGAAAATGAACTATACCGGTCCACGTCTTAATATAACCCCAAAAGAACGGTTCCTCCCCATTTTCGTTATTTTGAAGATTTTAGCTGAAATTGTTCATTTAGTCTTCTTTGGAACTACAAAACTTTCCCACAGAAATTTGTGAGTATGGGTCTTTCGAGCTACAAAACTTTATCCCAGGAATTTGTCAGTATAGGTCCTCCTGTTGATATACCCCCATATAACGATACCTCCCGATTTTCGGTACTTTAAAGGTTTTAGCCATATTACCTCACCGAAATGTCTAAAATTTCGCAGTTAGTCTTCTTGGAGCTACCAAAATTTCCCCTAGAAATTTGTCAATGTAAGTCCAAGTTTCGATACAGCCCTCATAGAACGGTACCTTCCGATTTTCGGTATTTTTACGTTTTTATCCACATTTTGAGACCAAATTAGCTATAACTTGGCATTTAGGGGCAAAAAACGTATCTACTAAAAATCAACCATATTACGGAACCACCCGGATTTCGGGTGTTTTTAGACACTTTTCCTGACCGAACTAGCTATGTTTTGGCATTTAGTGTTCTTACCTATAAAAAATTATGGACACAGGTCCACGTTTTGATATAGCCGCCATATAACGGTGCCGCCCGATTCCAGGATATTTCACGTTTTTAGCTACATTTTCATATCGAATTAGGTACAATTGCATTTAGCGTTCTTACAATCCAAGAAACTTACTTTCCAAAAATTGTGGACATAAATGATTGGGTATTGTCCCCCCAACTCGGGGTATTTTGGTGTGTTTTTTCAGGCCGAATTAGCCAAATTTGCAAACCGAATTAGCTGTAGTTTGGCATATAGGGTTTTTTGTTATAAAAACTTTACTACCAAAAATTTTGGACATAGGTCCATTTATTAATATAGCTCCATATAACGGTACCAGCTTAAAGGTAATTTGAAGTTTTTAGATACACTTTCCGACCGAATTAGGTATAATTTGCATTAAGGGTTCCTTGTGGTGAAAACAATTATCTACCAAATTGTGGACATACGTTGTCCATGTTTTGGTGTAGCCCCCATATAACGGTGCCGCCTGATTTGGAAATTATTATCTACCTTTTCGACCTAAATTGGCTGTAATTTGGCATTTACTATTCCGAATGGTCAACAAACTTATCCGCCGAAAGTCCCCTATGAATAACAAATAACGGTACCTCACGATTTCAGACAATTTCATTTTTTTAGCTGACCGAATAAGATAAAATTAGACATTTGGGGTTGGGTCAAAAAAAAAAAAAAAAAAAAAAACTTCCCGTAAAATTGTGGGTTTTTGTGCTTTCGTTAAAAAAGAAATCTAATTATTCCATTTAGTTCAGAATATTTCATAGTGGAGGGTATAAAAAGTTCAACCCGGCCGAACTTAACGCTTTTTAACTTGTTTTGTTTGTACGTGGCAAAAATAGCAAGTTTTGTTTTATATTTGACCAAAAAGGTATTGAAGTTTTGAATACCGTGTCGAAAACTGTGAGAAATTATGAAGAACAATAACACTATACAAGTCTTTAACTTGTCTGCGTACGACTACGCTTACTATAACGGGGGTTATGATTGATAAGATTCCAAAAATAATGATTTTTTTCATTAATTTAATTAATCAAGCTTTATGACCTAAGGAGATTACATTGAAAAATTGGTATCTAGCGAAGTCCTATACATACATCAACCGCAATGCGACGATCGGTTCGTTTGCTGGTTAGGCTAACATCCTTAGGCATATTCGATGTTGCTGTTGCTAGACAATTTTTGGAGCCCCTATTTACACATTCAAGATTGCAAATTTGAAGCTTTCTATTTCCAAAGAAGACTCATTTTGTACCCCTTCTATTCTATTTTCTTCTAGAAAATTATATTTTTTACAAAACGGTATTCAAAGGAATTAAGTAAATTGGCCAGGAAAGAACGTGGGTAACCTATTGAAGAAATACATTATATTCGGTGAAATGTTCGCCATTAATAATCTATTTTTTCTTGTAATTTCCGATTTGTCTTGACATAACATGTTTTTGGAAACTGTATTCTAAACTTAGAATAAGTTTTTGACTAAATATGGAACGAAACTTGCGATTTTTACGACTTTAAAACCAGAAATGACTTTACTTTACCTTAGCCGGGTTTACGTTTCGTTGTATTTCCAAACGTTGGCAACATTTATTTTCATATACATTTTCTACGGCAGAGGCACTCTAAAAGAAGTAAGCAACAAAAAATTGTGGTATTTTGCTTTAAAAATCCTTAAATACCACAAATATACAGTGCTCCTGGGTGCACGAATACGAATTTTGCCACCTAAATAACGGAATAAATTAAAAATTTGTTTTGTTAATTTTAAATCTTTTTTTGTTTTAGTAATTCCTATCAATTGTTTTATATTTGCATATAAAATATGGAACGATTTTCTTCATTTTTGAAGTTTGTAAGAATATGAACATTGCATACTGTGTCCATGAAACTATCTCTATACGTTCAAATGTTACAGACCGATTCTGAAGCACTGTGTTCCTTCTATGTTGATTTGATTACAGATATACGTAAAATTAAACAATTTAACAAATTAAACAAATTTTGTAAGGTTCAGCACCCTATTCCAATTCCAATCAATTTTAGGAGCGATGTCAGCATTTGAAGTAAGGACAAAAAAAAAAAATTTGGAACTTATGACCATATTGGACCTCTTATGGAGTCTACAATGAGGCCCCACCAGGTTTTCTGTATTTTGAAGTTTCTAATCATATGTTTCAACAGAATTTACGCAGATTTGATTATGATTATTATGATTAACTAGCGGACCCGGCGAACTTCGTCTCGCTATTAAAGAATAAAATTTCATACAAAAACTCAATTTTCGATTATTCCAATTTTCCGACTTTTCCAGAGAGATTTTCTTCCGTAAAGACCTTCTCCTCGAAAATACGAATAACTGACAAAAAATTTTACAGAAATCGGCCTAGCCGTTCTCATTTTATGAATTACTATACATTTTTTACACCATTTTTATATATATATAGATTTGTAAATAGTCACACTTTTAAAAAGAAGAAAATATATAGAAACATCGTTGAACGCTTCTCCTTAGTTGTGAAATAAAACACATTTTCCTCAAAGTTGAAATCATCAGCGGGGAATCGGCATCTGGAATCAAATGATTATTTAATGCAATAAATAACACCGTGCAACATTTTTAAGGTGATCTTGTGCAAACAATTCGAACCGAGGATTTTTTGAATGTACAGACCCAAACGACAAGAAACCCTAGTTGGGTTTTGTTGTGTCAGATCCAGCTCGGATTTTATGGCCCCATCTAAACCTGGTTAAATATTGAGTTTTGAAAGAAATTCAGGGCTATATCTCTGAAACCAATGCGAATCTTCTTCTGACCTCTGAAGCAAATTTGTAGATAAGAACAAGAATAAAATATTTGGAGCAATAATGAACTCGAAAAACTACATTTATTGCCTCAAATTTCAAAATATATGCAAAAATTCAACAATTTTTATACATTTCACACCGTATCTCCAAAACCGTTAATTTTTTCTGAATATTTTCTTTTGCAATAATATTCCCTGGAATGTTATACACAACTCTTCAGAACATGTCATTGTTGTAAAATGCCTCTATGCCTCTATTTTCAGTACATTTTTTAACGACGATTTAACAAAAATGTCAATAATGCAGTAAAAACCGAAATGCGAGAATAAACTGTTGGTGTGAACTATGTTTGAAATACGTGTTGTAAAAGATATGATGCAAAATACCGCTGAAACAACATGAAGTAAGCATTTTAGAGTTTCAGAGTGTTCTAAAGAATTGTTGAGAACATTATTTGGAAGATTTTTGCAAAAGCTTACTTGGTTCAACTCCCAATAGTTTAGCCGATACTGACCAGAATATCAGCAATTATGTAAAATTTTCTATATTTTATAGATTTTGATGCCCTAGATGGAGTTTTTCCTATATGGTCTGTTCAAAGGATAAGTTCTACTAGTTCAGGGCTACAATATTGCCTAAGACAGCAAGGCCAAATTCCTAATCGTTTCTGAGATAAAGGCCCGAAATATGCAAAAAAGTGTAATTTTAGCCCGGTTTAGATGCGGCCATAAAATACGAACTGGATCTGACAGGACAAAACCCTACTAGGGTTTTTGTAGTCTAAATATGTACTATCAAAAAATGCACACTAGAAGTTGTTTGCATTTTCAGTGTAGCATAGTGTAAGTATGGATATACCATATTTCAAATATACATATGTATGTATGCTATTACCAATATTAAATGCGATTTCTTCATTGTCCAATAAAATAATCCCCATTCACCTTTTCGATTCAATTATAAAATGTACCATTTTTTAAGAAAACACAAATCACTGTTTTATTCACTCTCCTTGCCGTCTTTACTCTACAATGGTATTTAAAAAAACTTAAGAAAAAAGAACAATATAATTCATACAATTTTTTTCTTTTCCTCTTCGCTTGCTACGTTGGTTAACAACAACAAAACATTCACCTTTTCGATTCAATTATAAAATGTACCATTTTGTTAAGAAAACACAAATCACTGTTTTATTCACTCTCTTTACAGTCTTTACTCTACAATGGTATTTAAAAAAACTGAAGAAAAAAGAACAGGATAATTCATACCATTTTTTTCTTTTCCTCTTCGCTTGCTACGTTGGTTAACAACAACAAAACAAGATACACACGTGTTTGACGCATATTATAACATACACACACTTCTTTATTATAACACAGCATTCAGCAGCCGCGAGAGCACTGTTGTTACTCTCTTTGACAAACATCCTCTCTCCACCCATAAAAAATATGTTCTAACATAAAAAATATGTTGGTACCCAAACTAATAAAATTGAGATATGTTACAAAATGTTGCAAACATATATTTGTTTGGACACAAACAAACTATGTTTGGATCCAAACATATATTTGTTTGCAACATGACCCAAACAAATATTTGTTTGGATCCAAACATATTTCTAACATATACTTTTCTGCGTGTACGTCTTCTGTTACACATACACACAGCTCTTTATTATTAAACAGCATGCCGTAGCCGCGAGAGCACTGTTGTTACTCTCTGTGACAAACATCCTCTCTCCACCCATAAAAAATATGTGGCAAACATATATTTGTTTGGACACAAACAAATTACTTTCGGATCCAAACATATATCTGTTTGCAACCAGTCCCAAACAAATATTTGTTTGGATCCAAACATATTTCTAACATACTATATTTTTCTGCGTGTATATTCAGCTATTGTGTCGATAATCTAAGAAAATAAAACACCAAAAATTATACATAAATTATTGCAATATGTTAAACATAGAAGGTGCCTAATCTAGTTCCTAGTTCATTGTACTAGTTCCAAAACGTATGAGTAACGCCATAAAATCTAACGTGTGATATTACGTATACGCAGCTTGTTCATACAAATGATGTGGGCCATTGGAACTGTGTAGTGAGCTGGATAGTTCCATATAGTTCATTTGACACAAATCTAGTGTCCACTGCTCCTATTTTGTTAGCAACAAACACACGGTTGTATGTACATTATACAACAACAAGAGCTACTCTGCTTATATATTCCAGACATTTGTATATAATCTACTATTATTTCAAATTGTTATTTTTAGTAAATCAAACACGAGGTATGGAGTTTTCAGACAAATAATTTGCATAGTCGTTTTTTTAACAAATAACTTTTTTCAATAGCAGCACTGCTGTTACAAAGATTTACTGCATTTTTTGTTTATTTTCAAGAACCGAAATATGTTGCATAATTTGCAAATTTGTTCTAAAACTGGTTTGTATAATTTTGTAACATCATTTTTGTTTTTTTTTTTTTCTTTACCTTTTTTTGTGACAGATGTTTGTTTATACAACGAAGATAAACAAACCTTAAATCCTTGTTACATAATTTTAAATTCATAATTTCAAACAGGTTTGCATACGAAATAAAAAATGTATAGCTTTTTTTGTTTTTTTTTTTTTTACAAATTTAAGGTGTGTCAAAAATACCCTAACTCTTTCGAAATAACCTTATGGACGAAATATGAAGATTTTTATATATTCTAGAATACAATGGACTGGATTTTTTTGCATAACAATTTATAGAACAGAATATGAATTGTAAACCACTAGTTTGGGGATATTCCCATACTATAAATGGTTATTGTTGATTTTAAAATGTTAATTTATTCCATTAGTTGTTAATTCAATTGATGATAATCTCTAAAATCCTCCACTTCATATTATAAATTAATTGTATTTAATTAATTACATTTTATTCATACTTCAACGAAGGAACAAAATGATTGGTAAACAAATCAAATTAATGTGATATTTATATTTAAGTACTCAACACGGCTCTACTACGGATGGGTTAGTAAGTCTTTGATAATGGTTAAAATCCAAAAGTGACAAAAATGCATTGAAATGATTAGAAAGATTAGATTTTTATACCCTCAGCCTTTAGACTAAATAGAGTACATACATTTCATACGACAAAAATTGTGTCTCATCGAAATAATGGTTTTACACCCGAAGTATGTTTGGACGAAATCCGTTTCAGACAATTTGGAGTTGATTTATCCATAACCGTCCGTCTGTCCGCCTGATGCGCATACTAACAACTCTTGCCGGTACCTAACTCACAATAAAAAAATTCGCTAAAATAGTGCTCACGGCTCTCGAAGGGAGTAACCGAATTGGTCATAACATTGCATGTGGTAATATTACTTCCAGGCATAGATGAGGTTTGAATATGGACTATATCGGTATTCTCCATGGTGTACCTTCCACACAAAATTTAGAAAAAGTACAGTATAACAGCTCGTCTCGGATTGTTTTGATATTTTTTTGCAACAATGACATCGGGCGAAGATAATGACCCAAAAGCTCCAAAAAACCCTCCCACGCCAACTAATCTGAGTAGTACGTAAGATAACTCACGAAATGAGAAACAGGTGTTGTCCATTACATCGTATTATTGCATAGAGACTCGAATTATGTCCGAATATTGACTACGTCGGACCACTTTTTCGGTTACCTCCCACATACAGTTTGGAAAAGTGCAGTCTAAGGACTCGTCTGTAATAGTTTTAAAATTTTTTTGGCAACATGTTGTGTATGCGGCCCTATTTACGTAGGTACAACATTTTTCGGAGGCATTGGCGCAAAAGCTCAAAAATCTTCTAAAAACGTCAGAAGTATTCTTACTTGTTACATATAAAATTAAGCTGGGATTGATGAACACAACATGCACTACAAAGCATCCCGGCTTGCACACTGAATTCCTATGTTCGATTCCCAGGCCAGAGATCATCACAGTTTCAACGGTGGTAAAAATATCTCTTAAAGTATTAAAATCGTGGTAATCACTCAAGGATGCAGTCAAATTGAGGTAGGACTCTCAAATTCTGCACATATGCGTATTTTGTTTGCAGGCAGGTCAAGTTGGAAGATGGGCTATACCTGTCCACGTTTTGGTATAGCCCCCATATAACGGTACCTTCTGAATTAATTTTAAAGCTTCACTTTCTAACAAAATTAACTGTAAATTGTCAGAGTCGTGACCAACAAAGCTTCTCCACCAAAAAGTGTTGACATATAGTATCGGCCAAAACTTAAGCACCCCCTCAGTACATGTTTTTTTAAATGATAATTTTTATTCTTCTTTGCATTTATTTTTATCTTTATTTAAAAAAAGACACAAAGTTACAAAATTCAGAATTATATAGAAAAGTTAAAATTAAAAAAAAAAAAATAATTCGCACATACAACTGCGAAAAAAGTAATAGCACCAGCTCCCACAAAAATATTTTGCAGGCAATCTTATTTACATGTGCAAATTTTGCTGACCGTTTTATGCGTATTTATAACTAAACGACTCTAAAGAATTTAAAAATAACGAAACCAATAGTTTAATTCGAAACTTTTTTTAAAATTTAAACCAATTTTCACAAAAACTCCAAAAATTTGACGAAAAAATAATAGCATAATATCTACACTTTATCACTCAAGAATAGAGGTAAATCAATAGAAGCTAGTGTCTACTGATTTATTCTTCAGTTGATGGCATTAGTACCGCCTGGTGTCGAACCAAGCGGATTCTGGTATTTGTTGCAGGATTCTTCTTCAAGGTTGCAACTATAGAGAATGGTCACGGAACTTCTATACCTCAATTTCTTTGACTTTTCTCCAAATTATAACCCATATTATTACTGTGCATATCCTTATCGAAGGACCAAACTAGTGTCAACTTATCTTCTAAATTAAATAGGGTCATACTTTCCAGGATTTCAACGAAAACAAGTTAATTCTTCACAGTTTTGTTGCCATGTATAGGGTTTAGTCTCTAACGACAAAGTCAGATCCATACTATTACGGTTAAACAATCCTCTGTTAATAAACTTTGTTATATATTTTTGGTTCTATTCCGAGGTTTTTAGGACATCCAACTGAGAAAAAAAAATTTCCTCCAAACATAAATATTTAGCCCCACATCTACATAAAACGTTGTTCCAAAGATGAATGATAAATCTTAAGTATTGCAAAGGCACTGTAAAACATGGAGGCGGCAACATAATGACCTGGGATTGTATCTCTGGAAAAGGGATTGGACCAATTCATAAAATTTATGAAATTATGAATCGTTTCAAGTATCGTAACGTATTAAAAGGGGTGATGTTGCCTTATACTGAAGAAGAGATGCCACATAGATGGATATTCCTGGAAGATAACGAAAGTGGTTAAGGAGTGGTTCCAAAACAATTCGACAGAAGTTCTCCACTGGTCTGCTCAATCCTCTGTTCTTAGCTCACGATTGGGATTTGTGGGTGATAGTTAATTCAAAAATCAACCGAAAAAATTGCAAAAACAAAGAAAATATATTTGAAGCAGCAAAAATACCCTGGGAAGCGATATCGCCTGATATAATTAATAATTTAATATCCTCTATACATACAAGATGTGCGACTGTCATCCAGATTAAAGGTTACGCAACAAATATTGATTACAATATTTTTTTGTTCACTCATATTTGCGACTTAAAATGTTTTTGAATTTTAACTTTTTTTTATAAAATTCTCAATTTCTTAACTTAGTGTTTTTTCAATAATAAAGATATAAACAAAAAATAAATTTATAACTTTGTTTTCTTAAAAAAATATCATTTAAAAAATGTATGTGGGGGTGCTTATGTTTTAGCCGATACCTCAAATAAGGCGGTATTCTGGTATTTTTAAGCTGTTATCGATGTCTTTTGCCCAAAGTGGACGTAATTTGGCATTTATAGTTTCCAGTGGTCAAAGAATTTGTCCACTAAAAATTGTTGACGTAGGTTAACGTTTTGGAATAGCCCCCATATAACGGAACCGACCGATTTTAGGTATTTCGATAATTTTATCGAGGTTTTCGGTCCAAATTTTATGTAATCTGCAATTCTTATTAGTTCCTAGTGTTTAAAAAATGTTCCATCCAAAAATGTTGACATAAGTCCACGTTTGGAATGGCCCCCATAAAACGATACCCCTCGATTTCAGGTATTTAGCATTTTTTAGTCGAGGTTTGCAGCACAATTTTGATGTATTTTGCATTTAGAATTCAAAAATTGAGAACATAGGTCCACATTTATTATGACCCCATATAACGGTGCCACCCGATTTCAGGTATTTTGATGATTTTATCTACGGACATATAGCCCAAATATAACTACATATCAATTTTGAAGTTTTAATCTACATTTTCGGCCCAAATTTGAGCAGGGGTTACCAGAAATCGTGCATTTTGCATATTCACTTTCGTAACATAAAGATAACAAAATAATTCATTTTAGTTCATAACATTTTCATGGTGAAGTGTACAAAAAGTACGGCCCGGCCGAACTTAACGCTTTTTTACTTGTTTCTTTTTTGTACAGTCACTGCCGGCAAAACTGAGTAATATTTTGTTGCTTGTTTTTAAGAAATTATATAAAAGATTTATTTAAGATTTGTTATGGAAATGTATATCTTTATATTTAATTGAAATCACCTTAATGTTTTTTAATATTTATGTCCGTTTTCAGTAGGGCATTTCTCCACCTAATTCCTTATAATTATGTAAAACAGAATGCTTGGCCTTGTTTTCTGTGCGTTTCGTTTTTAAATTAGAATGCAAATTCACTTTGAATAAAAATACAAATAAATTTTGAAGGAAAACATTTAAGAAAAAAAAGACATTACATTTGTTTATTTATGACAAATTTTTTCTCGCTCTGTTTCTCTTCTCCTTCACTAAGAGTTCAAGTAGAATTTTAATGTAGCAGATTTTTGTTAGCATAATATTTCTTAATCTTCGGTATACGAAATGAATTCTTAAAACATTTTGAAATGTTATATCTCTTTTTTTACTGTCATAAGCTGAGTAGAATAATGAATAATTTTATTTCTCACTGCGTTATTACTTTAGATCACTCTGTCTTTAACAATGTTTTAAAAAAATTTAGTTCGAATTAGGATTTAGTGGGTGTTAGAATTCGATGATTTCTAGATTCGAAACAAACTGATGGCAGATATCGCCCTTCGTTTTAAACTATAAAGCTGCTATTTAATAAACTCTCATAAAGAATTTACATGGTCGTAATTTTTTCCACATTGCCATCACTATCTAGCCTACTGATGCATACATCCATTCACTGTACAAGAGTAAAATTTTTGCTAACGTTGGCGCTTCAATTATAGATTTATTATTTTGTGGATTTAGATTTTGAGGTGGCATGTGAGTTGTCATAACATTCATCTACTAACACCATGACTGGCCCACACTCCTCTCCTGCTCTTTCTTCCTATTATCATCCACATGATTCATTTGATTAGAATATTTGTGTGTGTGATTTCTTTTTTGTTGTTGGCTAGGTTTGTTTTCAAAGCATTGTGGTAAATGTAAGTTTTGGCAACTAGCACTAATCAGTCGTACTTACTGCGGCACCACACCTTACTCTTTCCCCGGTGATACTTCCACTATACATACATACTTTAGAAATAGTACATACCCCCCATGTCATTCTTGATGCTTTTTATGTTGTGTCAACATTTAGTTGATGCCAAAAAGTGGTTGTTGAAAGGGGAATGTACGCAACAAAAAGGGAAAAGAGGCAATGGAATTTGAAAAGTGGTACTACTGCTGTGTGATGCGTGCATGGTGAATTCTAAAGACAATGCTTGCTGCTGGTTCTGCTGGTGTGTATGTGTGTACTATGTGTATGTATAAATTATCACTAAGTGATGAAGCTTGCAACATCCCAGCAAACCAATCGTACCGACATCGTAACGAAATCTTAACAAAATTCGGACGATACGTCCGATATCTGTAGTGGGATTCTGTAACTCATTTTTGCTGTTATCGATAATTGTCGGTAAAATTAAAATGCTTATACTTTCGATAATTAACGAAATTTTTCGGTAAGTTAACGATGAACAAAAAGTAGTCGCTAGCCTCTACCGACATAAACAGTGATGACAACTTTTCTTTATGTTTTTAGTCATAATTTTGCGATTTAATTTTACCGATTTTTGTCGGTAACAGCAAAAATGAGTTACAGAATCCCACTACTGATTCGAAATCGTAACGATATCTTAACGAAAGTTGTATGAAGTGGTTGACATAATTTCGGAACGAAATGTCGGAGCAACATCGGATCGATTTCGTAACGAAATCTGAAGAAAATCCTTGGGAAATTCGGAAAGGAAATTTCTATTCGACATTCGTTCCGAATTCTGAACGAAATCGGTACAAAATCTGAACTATTTTCTCTCCGAAAAATCGTTTAGAAATCGGAAGGAAATCTGAACGACTTTGCTTCCGAAATTGTTCAGACGTGTCGGATATCAGACATTTGGTTTGCTGGGATGGAACAATTGTATTCTTCTCTAAAAGTGTAGCGGTTCATTGCATACCAGCAAACCACTGGAATGCTAACGTTAGTACACATTTACTTGCGTCTGCCTGTTTTCTTCTATGAAAGATGTAACAACGGCAGTTTTCCTCGAATTTTAAGCCAGCATCCATCCTTGCAATGATACCACACCATATACAATACATTCTCACAGTTTATTGTTAGTTTGTGTTTTTATCGCTATTGTCTTTCTATATGAAGGATTTAGTTCAATGTAATAGGCTATGTATGTTTATAACTGATACAAGGTAAAAAAATAATCTGAAATTTTTGAGTGTGTGAAATGTGTACATACCAAAATTACTTATTTTGGAATTACAAACTATTGACAACATCAAAGAACTGGTATTGAGATTGAAGCAATAATACAATATATAGAATGGTCAAAATTGGGTGCCACCGTGGTGCAATGGTATGCACAGCCGCCTTGTACGTTGAAGGTCGTGATTTCGATTCCCCGGTCAGGCAACATCAAATTTTCAACGGTGGCAAAATGTTGGCGACATTTCCTGAGTATTTCAGCCATGTAAAACTTCTTCGCACTCGACGATAAACAGTAGGTCCCATATCATTGGGCTAATTTCCATGCGGATGGGCACTCATTGATCTGAGAGAAATCTCTCTTGTCCCGCTTGGGATGTTTGTGAAACAATTATTATATATTACTATCGAATCGTCAAAATAACGGTAGGAGGGAGCTATAGATGGGATTCTACGCGGTATTTACCCAGTAAATACCTTTTTTGGGTATTTAAAAATTTATTTTGAAATGAACATTTTGTTTTTATCTCATATATGTACAAAAACAAAAATGTAACAAAAGAGACAAGAAATGGGTTTAAATCCGTTAATTGTTAACATCAGATGTGGGCTGCAGTCTGCAAAAAGTACAATTTTTACAGAGAGAACCAAATCCCAACATAATCAACAAAAATCCAGGATATAATGCCTGTTTGATAACTTTGCAAGTAAAAAGCTTTTGCAAGTTCTTGCAACTACTTGCAAGAGTTCCCAATTCACTTTTACTGAACAATTTTGTTATCAAACAGCATTTTGTAAAAGTTTGTGCAAATTTGTACAAACTTTTGGGTTATCGTACAGACCTATAATCACTTGATATATGGGATGCTATGAGACCTGTTCCATCCAAGCATTCTAAATGCTCTAAAATACCAGAAAGGATGCTGTTACTATTTTTAGGAGGTTTGTCAAAATATGGACCAAAATAGGTCTTATTTAACCTGTGTTTTCTCCTCTAAATTGAGCATTGCATTTATATAGTTTCTACCCACATTTTGGGTAAATGTTTAGTACCCGAAACAATGACTAAATACCTAATATAAGCTATTTCGGCAGGAAAAAATTGGCTAAACCTCGCAATATCGACAGTTACCTTTCTATCAAAACATTGTCCTGTACCGACCCTTGCGGGAATGTATACAAAATATTTTGATGGGATATTGACGCTTAAATTTTCAAAATACCGAAAATCTCGAGGTATCCTTCTATGTGGGTGACCGATATCAATATCAAAAATGCTAGGAGTAATAGAAATTTCTGTACCAAATTATAAAGTTCTATATTGAATATTTCGAGCTGTATATTAATTTCAAAGGACCAGACGGATGATAGGATAACAATAAGTCCCATCGAAATAATGGATGTAGCCCTGACCATTCGTCTATCTGTCTGGTTGGCTGAAATGCGCGATAACTCTGAAACGGAACAACCGATCTGGTCCAAATTTTGGACTTCCTAACATTTTGTACAAATTTAGTTTAAGTTAGAAGATGGCTTGTACCGATGTGAACCATCTTCCAACTTAAACTAATTCGGGTTTCATTTTCATAAAATGTTTCTCTAAAATAGAGATAGCAATATTGCTTTCAGACAAAGATCAGGCTGGAATGGGGACTATATCTGTTCACTCCTTCGGATACCTCCACTACAAATTTAGGAAAATTGGAAATAGTGCAATTTAGGACATGACTCGGATTGTTTTGAAAATTTCGTAGTATGTCAGTCATCGCAAGTCCATGCCTACTGAGATAAGTCACAAAAGCTCACAATAACTGATAAGCACGATATCTAACCAATTGAGTGTCTGGTTTGGCCGAAACATTGGACATCGTAAAATTTGTTCCAAATACACTTCAAGCTCCAATAGGATCTAATGGGACAACTCTTCGGGTACATCTATCAAGTCCATGCTTCCTGACATAATGATCCAAAAGCTCTGAATCATACGGCGGTGGACTAAAATGTCTTGTGGGCCAATCTTTGCATGTCCGCCAGTCCGACTGTGGCAATCAATCTAGCATTTACAAAAAAAGATATAGGGTTGAAATCTTAGAAAGATGCGTCTTTTGTTTGAAGCCAGATAATTTTCGAAGATGGACGATATCGGTCGGCGTTTTGGTATATCCTCCATATAACGATACCTCCCGATTTTAGGTACATATCTTGACGTTTTTAGCCACATTTTCAGGCTGAATTAGCGAACGATTCCTATACGATTTCAGGTATTTTGACGTTTTTGGCTACATTTCCAGACCGAATTTGCTATTATTTGGTATTTCGGGTTCTTAGTGGTCACAAAACTTATCTACCAAAATTGTGGACATAGGTCCATGTCCATAAAAAGATCGACGCGACCGAACACAACGCTGTTTTACTTGTTTCATCTGAAAAAGCACATCTTGAACTCATTTCGGTTTTTGTTTTCTTTTTTTTTTTTAATATTGTTACACAACTACAACACAACCATTTTGTGTTGTTTTTTCCATCTCGAAAACGGCTGAACTGTCATCATATATTTTTGTAGGTTTATTAAGGGGTTATAGCCACTGAGTGAGCATCAAAAAAGGCATTTTTCATAAATTTTTTAGTAGATTTTTTTTCGTCTGTAAGGTCACTCCTTGGGCTAATCTTAAATTTTTGTTGTTGAAAATATTGCATTGTTTTCTGACAAATGCCCGTCTACGAAACACTGTTTTTACTGAAGCAGTTTGCGGTGCCCACTGTAGCTCGAAAACTCTGAAATTAGTGATGCACAAAACAGTACGCTAGCGTCGATTACTCTTAATCGCAGCCTTATTTGAGACAACAACAAATAAAAAATTCGCATTGTTTCATAAATGTTTTTAAAAAATATTAACATTTTACTATTTTAGGATACAATTAAGTTTTTAAAATATAAAAATTGGTAAGAAAGGCAACAAAAAAACAGCATGAAATATTTAAGAAAGAAAATGGTTCCGATTCTCTTTGTGCATCCCTATCTGAAATACTCAGGAAAAGTAACCTAGGTTTTTTACTATCCACATAGTACTGGTGAAAATATGTTTGACGCCTCTGGCCATTATAACCGATTTGTCAACATGGGCCGAAAACTTCGTTTTCTCACTTTGTTGCGTTTTTTATTCCACATTTTCTTCTATGACCGTTTACACCAGCCAGACTATCATAGTATTTTGTTGTGCGTTCATTAAACCCAATAGCTAAAGGCATTTGTAAAAGAAGACGCTCAACCTTAGAGTCCGTCGTTGTTGTCAACATAACGACGACAGCAGCGTATATTGCGTGTGACGGGTGAGAGCAAAGAAAGTAGGATGTGGACTTGTTTGGCAAGAAACTATTCGGCACACTGAACTTTTTATCAACTTTGCACAGTGTCAGCAATGTGAAAAAAATTATTAGGATTAACGTTAAATTTGTTGTTGCATTATTATGACATTGGATCAATATTGGGTTCAACACAGAAACGTGTATGAGAATTCAAAGGGGCATCTCAGCAGTCTTCAACCTACCAAATTTAGAACTCGGAAGGCTCTAATGTGGTGAAGTATTCAATTCAAATAAAAAGAATTCGGGTGAAAAATATGAGTTCGATTTCGATGTTTTGTGAAAATACAATTTGAACCGACGAATTAAAAGATGACAGGTGCACGGGAAAATGTCTTCAGAATAGTCGTTCATAAGTCTATACGAATTCGGTTTGATTTGTATAATGTTTCTTGAAACGTAACATTAAATTCGTTCCGCCGGGAGACACGTTTGAAGTCTGTGTTTGAATATAAATATTTATTGTAAATACCACCAATTTTTATGAGGCGACTATTACCTCCGTATCGTATATGATAGAGCCACATTACTTTACTATTTGTAGAAAGCAAACAGTTTTGTTGCAATTCTTCTTAGAGTTAGAAAAAACGAATAGTTTTGTTGTTTTTTGCACTTTGTAAAAAGTAAATATTCCTATTTAAGGTTATATGCTGCTGCTTCTGCTGCTTTATAACGAAACCACAACTGTAACCGAATAGAGAATGCGATTTGTGCGTGTATACATACATACAGTATACTATATGCGATGTCGTATTCTTTGGTGTCTGTTTAAGATACATATGTGCGCCACATTCTCTTACTGCTGCTGGGTTTATTTCCGAAAGATATCCTGCTGCTGTTGATGGGAGGGTTGGTGTTGGGGGGAAATGCATTCCTGTCTGTCATCTCTGCTCGAATGTTCGTGTATGTCATATAATCTACGAAGTAATTCTTTGTAAATAGACATTTAATGGAGTACAACAAAAACAAGAAAAAATATTACCATAAGAGGATGATGATGCTGATGAGATGAGGAGAAAATCAAGTTCATAATTATTTATCTTATTATGGCATCTTGCAAATAAGAAAGTCAAACAATAGAGAAAGACGTACCAGCTAGTAACTACATACATACATGCATAACAACTCACACGCTCGTGATGATGGCAAACATATGAATAGTACACAAGAAAAAAAAAAAAAAAAACAAAGCTCGATTAAAACAATATAAAAATTTGTAATAAAAATTATACTTTAATATTAAATGGGTGTACTTTATAGGAAACACAGCTGGCTTCTGCAACTGTATAATTATCGGGAAATCTTAACGCAGCTTGTAATCAATGGAAATGGAGATTACAATGATGGCGTAGAAACCGCTTAACCGAAGGAGGAGTGCTACACTCACTACAAACTGAAACATTCGGAGAAATTTGTAGACCGACAGTCCAGTTTTCATACAAATACCGTAGAGGGGCTATAGCGTCATCTGTCGGAAAATATTTTTCAACGCTTATATTCAGAAATTTATCTTTTTAACATGGTGCCAAAGTTATGAGAAGAATCCATTCTAGGAATTTCTAAAGAGAGAGAACTTGAGTGAATTATAAATTATATTTATTTTTTAAATAGTTGTGTGTGTCGTAATCTTATATCTTGAATAATAATGATCCAACAAAATAAAATCATCAGCTGACTCCGAACTTGAGGGAACAAGAATGGATACATTTTCCTCTGTGGTGTTGAGAAAATAGACTATACGTATTTTCAGTCTATTTTCTCAACACCACAGAGGGCTACTAGATAAATTTATGTTTTCATTGTTTTTCAAAGTATTCTCCAGCTTAATTTTTACCATATTTGCATGCGCTCAAACCAATCCAGGAAGCACTTTCTCCACTCCGATTGAGACATGGTTCTTGAACACTTCAATAGCATCTTCACCCGACGAAAGCCTTTGACCATGGCTGGTTTGAGCCGATGTGTCAGAGCTCGCATCGTCATGATACACAACGACTTGTCTTCTCGTGGTTGTTTTTCGAATTTCTCCGGAGACTTCAGGCAAACGAATTGTAGTTTACCGCTCAGAATTAACCATCCTACGTTGCTCAAGCCTTACGGTCGTCACAGGGTCAGTTTTCCGCAGTAATAGCCGCTATTCCACTAACAACTTTCGATGCATTTGGCTCATCTTCGAAGACCCACTCTGTCGATTGCTCTTTTGTTTCGGGCTCATAAGCTTAGATACACGATTCATCACCTGTGACGATCTCATATACATATTTTATAAACGTATGCTTATGCTAAAAATTTCAAGCATTTCAAGAGAAATGTCAAATGAAGCATGGTACCACGTTGTGTTGCCTAGACCAGAAACTTATCTAGTAGCCCTCGTAATAATATAACTAAAACTTATCTAAAGATTGTGATGATTGTTAATATAGAGTTCATCTGCATAAGACTTTTTAAAATCGTTCGCTAGCAATTTTTTCGGTGTACATAACCAACCGGATAGGCAGCGGAAAATACTTTTTGTTGTAGTCTTCGACTCATTCTTTCTTTATCACCTTCTTCAATAATTTTTCATGATAACTTTTAACAACATACAGGTATGTGCTATCAATTTTTCTCTTTGTGAAAAGTACCAGAAAGAAATTTACTTTTCACTGCAAAAAAAAAGAACTAAGAAAGAAAGATACTAGAAACATGCAATGCATTTTCCAACTACGGCGGTAGTCGGGTTTTCATCTTCGTCTTTCATGTGACGACGGACGAATATGTGAACGATAATGGATGGACTGTGTGTCTGTCTATATTTGGTAATAATTATCTTGGATTAATGTACTACGTGTCCCAATGAAATTATTTGCTGTTTCAAATGAATTAATGGAAACTTTTATGTATTGCTGCATATGTACACTTGTTTTCTTTTCTATATAGAGATGCAGTATTTTGTGCATTAATTTAAGGGGTTACCTCTACTTATCACTTTCAAAAATTCGAAAAAAATTATTATTGGCTTAACTTGAAGTATTGGAAGTCGCTCGGAACTAAATTGGCTGATATATGAGCATTGGAAAGGAACATTTTATTGTGATTTGTATGAAACATAGAAATTTAAAATGCGAGATTCTCGAAATGGCATTTTTAAAGTCGGTGGCAACGATAGCTCGAAAACGAATTGGCCGATCTTCATATAATTGAGCACATTAAATACATAAAAAGCTTGTCTTTAAGAGAGACAGATTTTATTATTAATTTGTTTGCCCAATTTTTTTTTTTTTTTTTTGTCAAAGAAGGTAATTTTTTCGTTAAAATCGAAATTTTGACTTTGACAGTTCACAATTTTTTAACATAGATTTTTTAATATTCTGTTTCGCTTAAAGACAAGATTATCAGGTTCTTAAAACGCCCACAAAAATATACCAAGATCTGCCCATCCGTTTTCTAGCTATCGTTGGCACCGTAAAACGCTTTCACAAAATATTTTTCAACAACATAAATTCCAAAAGTAGTATAAGAGGTGCTCTTTCAGATAAAAGAAAGAACTACCTAAAAATATTGCTAGTTTCTTTGAAAAAAAATGCATGAAAAATGTGGAATCTAAACTAACGAATTAAGTACAAAATAATAAGATATGTATCCAATATCTGAAAGTTTTAATTTTAATAGTTCATTTATTATTATCAGCTCCAGGGCATTTAAAATTACTGACATTTCCGCTTGGAAGACGGTACAAATCAGATTCAAATTATATGATCGCATGACATCGAGCTCCTCGCAAAAAGTTCGGCCCAAGTGCCCTCTTCTATTTTGAGTCCATTGGTATAAATGGCCAGGCTTTGTGCTTTTAATGGTTGGAATCAAGACTTAGCCGCTCTGAAGTTGAGTGTTGTTGGGAGGTCACTAATCTCCATAGAAGCATGTCCAAAACGCTACTCGCTTTACATCATAATCTCCATGAGCCTAAAAGCGCTTCTGGTCGGAGTGCATTTGACAACGCTGGTGATAAAGTTCGAAGCTGCGCTTCTCAATGTTCCTCTACCACAGCAATTGGTGGTCAAGGATATTTTTCTTCCGTGGAAAGACCTAATTGAGCAGCTTCTAAAACTGGTATTGAAGAACTACCGATGTTCCTTCTTGTGAAAAATACGAGCAATTTTTTTTTGTCAGATTTACACCAAGTACTTTTAAGTCAGTGTTCACCAGCAACAACAACTTCATCCACGAGATTATCTATTTTATCATTGCTAAAACAAAGAAGATGATCGGTGGTGAGAGCAACGTTCAAACTCACCACAATTGAGATTGTGTGTGTTCACACAGACACGGCTCGTGAGCCCAGTGGTGATTAACGCTGTTTTAAGTTAAGCCAACTGGATTAAATCTCACTTTACATTTGTGTCGTTACAAAGATCCGGTCCCGTACTCGTTTTGATATTCAAATATCATTTTGTTGACAATGGCCCCGTCGTATTCAATTAGTTGAAAATTCTTCCAAACATCGCTTTTTGGTACCAATTTTATGTTAGGACTGTTAGTTTGTATATTTGTTGGTGTGTTTTATAGTTTTTGATATTGGGTTACAGGTTTTTCGATTTTAGTTTTTAGATGATCCTTAAAGGGTAATTTTTAATACAAAAATTAGGCACGATCGTGACACGCATGTTTCGTGCCTGCTTCAATTTTAGAAGATATTATGATTATTACAATAAAACCAATCTTATAGTTTCTTAACGTCAATGCTAGACTGTTAAATTCGCTTAACAAATATAATAAATAATTTTCTTCCTTTGCTATGTTGATGTATGTATATTGGTGGTTATTTGGTTGAAAACTTTTTTAATGATGCTGTTAATAATGTCTCGTTGAGAATACATTACAAGAAGGCGGATAACACGATGAACGTGAAAAACAACTTGTCCATTGTCCTATAACGATGTATACTATATTTTTCCCAAACGAAAATATTGTTGTTGATTTTCGTTGTTGTTGGTGCCATGAACATAAATGTGGTTAGGAAGTAAAAGGATATGTTGACGTTTTTGTGATGATTTCGTGTCAGAATTTAAACTTTTTTCCAGATTGGCTGGAAAGGAAATGAAAAAAAAAACAAATATCCATTGAATATTTCGTGTTTGCTTTTGGGTTGACGCTTTTGTACATTCATTTTGGCAGTCGTACGAATTGGATTCTGAACATTGAACAAATAAAGAGAGAAGTTACGAACTCACTATTCATCCACCGTTCACCATCAGGAGATATTTACACAATTTCCTTGGTGGACAAGCTTCTTTTCCTATTAACCGTTGTTTTTCAATTTAGTTTACTTGGTTTTATAGAAATCTGTCTACTGTTTTAGCTGCAAAGAATTGGCCTTCTTCAGTAGATATGTTATGCTGTCTAAATGGGGTTTGAGTGACAGCAACCAACCAACATACCACCCTGTTAATTGTGTGGAAGTGGTGGTGATGGATGACGGACGGTAGTAGTAGTAGTGTTGCAAACCTTAAAGAAGGAAGTCTGAGAAATGCTGCTGCGTATTTCGTTGACACAATAGTCAACGTATATTTTTAGGCTTTAGTTGTTAAAATCATAGTAAAGCTTATTTTTAGGTTAAAACCGTCTATTTGTCCAAGGTTCACTTGTTAATAATTGCATTTCTTTTCTTTTTTTTCGTTTTCTTTTTAGGTAAGTTTTGTTGGTGGTATTGTATGATTTGCTTCGTCAATTTAATCGTTTGTATTCAGGGTAAGTGGAACAAAGTGATATTTATTTTGTTGTTGCAGTTTGGCATTATCCAGAGCCAAACAAGAAATAATTAAGGACTCGATAGCTAGAAATTACAATGCTCTCATTACATTAAATATAATTATTGATAAATAAATAATTAATTTATAAATACAAAATAAACAAATAAATAAAACATGATTGGAATATGTGAAGTTAGTCAATAGTTTGCAAACTAAATACTACTAAACCCCATATAAAGTGTAGTTCATATAAATAAGAAAAACTTCTTAAAATGCAATTCTGAGTTATTTCATATAAGTGTCGTGAATGTAGCCTACACAGCTTCACAGAAATCTGTATCCAAATACGAAAATTTTGTGCGAACAATTTTCTAAAAATCATGTTTTTCGGGCCGAATTTTTACAATTGCCATTCGGTTTACGCGTACATGATTGTAAATTTTAGATTTTTACGTTGTACTTAAACGCGATATACGAGAAATTCCATGGTAGAAAAATCACCTAAAACTGTTTTTGAAAATATCGTGTGTTTTATCGCGTTTTCTGCATCTTCATTTTTGCGGAAACGGAGATTTAAAAACTTCACTGATAAGGGAGCTACATTCATTGTATCCCAAAACATAGTGTATCCATCCTCGGTTCTTGATTGATCACCTTGAAATAGATATATATCGATATGGATTTTCATGGGGACATTAACACCGGATGCGGAACAAAATTGTATCAACTTTGCGCAAATTAGCGATGTTTTATAGGGTTTTTAATGCTAAGATGCAGACGATGCTACATCATAGCGTCCAAATTACACTTCGAAAAATATATACAAATTAAAAGATATCACATGCGGACAAAATGATTTTGATAATTACGCAATTTACACATATTTTAAAAATGCATATAAATTGAAACGGTTTATTTGTGCTCTATTTCCGTTTAATGATTTATCTCAACATGTGAATGTAGATAAAGCAAAATCAGTAAATTTTCTGAAGAGTTTCAAGAAAAATAAAAGAAGTACTCCTATAGATTTTTTCCAATATTTTCAACTCTAGAATGCATGTGAAAACTATTTTTTTTTTAACAAAAACTTATTTTTTGTTACCCAAATATGTGCTTATTTTGGCTACAACATCCAAACTATTCCCGTTATAATTTTGTTATCATTTGATTCCCCGTGAAGTTTTTATTTAAAACTATTTTTTTTTGTAATTTTTGATTGGTAAATGGACCTATATTTTGTAAAAAAAGTCCTATTACATTTAAAATTTTGTCAATTTTTGTAAATTCCGCGAATACTGAGAAACATTTACAATTATTATGCAATCTACTCACTGACGTCGCTTCGTCACAACTTTTTAGTGACAATTGTGCTCATTAAAATAATTTGTTTTCGTAAAAGCAGAAGTAAAACCGCGATAACTTACGTCCGCAACAACTAAAAATTTGCTCGCGAGCGCATTTGTACTGGGGAATTTGTTCTTAATCTACCAATAATCATTGATGTATCGCGAAAAGAAAAATTTATTTTTGGAAATGTAATATGAAAGAATTGGCAACATTTGCCATATACCACCAGAGCTCGGAACATTCTCTCAAATTCCAACGGATCAACCGAACCGGTTCGGTCCAAGATTTGGCTTTCGTAATATTTTGTCCAAACTTTCAAAAGTTCAAAAATTTTCGGAAAAATTGTACGCACGATAACTCATGAAGGGAGTGACCCATTTGGTCCATACTTTACACATCTAATATACCTACCAGATACAGATCGTGTTCGAATATGGACTATATTTGTGCACAAAAAATTTCGGATAAGTTCACTTTAAGACCTGCTCTCGAATCGCTACGATTTTTGTTGAAACATCTTGCATTCACTGCCTCCATTACGACGGTAAAAGTTTTTTTCAGTGGGAAGTCCGTACTTCTTGAGAAAACAATCCGAAACATGTAAAAAAACCCCATTGCACCATAACTCTTGAACTGATCAACAGATTTGGTCCAAAATTAGGCCTTCGTCATTTTTGTCTAATCGATCCTCTCCCTAGGGTACCTCCGCCGCAAAAGCTCAACATTTGTTTTTAAGTGCAGTTTAGGGTCTGTTCGAAGATCCTTTAGAAATGTGTACCGACGTTGTTCGTTGTGGTCCTGTTTACAGCGATATTATGTTTTCCGTGAACAAGTCCATCCTTCCTGGTCCAAAAGTTATACGATGATCCGCTGAAATGACTAGTTGGGGCGATATCTATCAACAATATATGACTCCCAACATAAAATCCACTTCCGTAATGGACTATGTCGGTCCATTTCTTCAAGTACCTGCTCCGCAACACTTTTGACCTTTAATCCTAATCTATATTTTTGTCTGCAAGTTCAAATGTTTTTGGGTTTTTTATATGTACTAACTATTTTAAAAAAATTATAATAAAAAATTAAAAAAAAATATAGAAATAATTTTTTTTTTAAAATATGTTCAATTTTTTTCCAAAATATAAAAACTCATATATTAAAAAAATGCGCATTTTTGTAAATAAGCTATAATTTATATGGGAAACGGTATAAAAAAACACATTTTCAAAAAATTTAAAAAAGGTGTTAAACGGACTTAACTGGACGGGTACAAAAGTATATATGAGCTGAAAGAGGACACTTTGTTTGTTCCAAGTTGTTCCCTAAATGTTCTAGTCCACTAAACTTGGAATTTCAATAAAATTTAGTACCTGAGGAAAAAGAAAATAACTCACTTCGGTAATTTATTAAAACGACTCTTAAAGGCAACAGTCCTATCTACCTAACAAAAAATGAACAATGAACACAATATCTGTTATAGTTTCTGAGAAATAGCTGTTTCTTTCTCCAGAAATGTTCAAAAATTACGTATTTTCCGACACGGATCAAAAAAGCTCGAAGCAGACATTGTGGGATATATTGTCGCTTCTATAGTTAAAAAACTTACGAACACAAACACATAAAAGTCGAAAACTGAAAAACTAAAATGTCTGGTTGGCACGATAACTATCAAAAGAAATAACTCCCAAAATTAGGTTCACTTCCAAGATGAACTATGTTGGTACATTGCTTCAGGTACCTCCTCCGCAAAATTACAAGACTTTAATGCGCTTTAAGGCCATTTCTCATATCTTTCGGCAAATCTGACTGACACTTTTATTATTTTAGATAAAAAATGATATTAACTTATGTTAGATTCTATAATAACCCAGTTAAAGCCACTGGTCGTTTGGTGGGATTTCTTCCATTTTGTTTTGTCATTCCACGTTTATAAAGTTTCATTTGGCCTATGTATTTCCACGCATTTGGCCTAAAAAGCAAGCAATTCTAAAAAATCGCCTTTTTTGGAATTCTCGACTTTTGATGAAAAATTTAAATACCTATGCCATAAAAATTTAATCATTAATGTTACATTCATATAAATTCAAGGATTTGTTATGAATGTAGTAAGATTATTTTCTCAACCAAAAACCAAGGGATTCTCATGTAAGAATACACCTATATTAATTACCCTTCCAATTTTTCGACATTTTTAAAAGAAGCTCCGATTACAGGAAAACTATACGTTTTGGAGAAAATAGTTACTTTTTAAAAAATTCTTAGAAATTGTCTCTTTAAGTTTTCTCGCAAAAAAATTCTCGACGCTAAGTGGGTTAAATTCCACCGTTACACCGATTCAGTTCTTTCAGATATTCCATTTCATTGTATAATTTCGATTGCCAAGCCCCACTCACTCACTGCAAATTTTCCAACAAGTTAATTTTGTTGGGTTTTTTGTGTTGCACGCTTCTGTTGTAATTATTTCTTGGCCACATACTTCCTTTGCGTTGGAATTTACCTTTATTAAGTAATATTAACTACCTTTTCATGGCTGAGAGAACACATACCCTTATCCTTTATCCGTTTTTTTTTTGGGTCAATTTATTCCAATTTTTATTTGTGTGTGTCTGTGTGCGTGAGAGTGTGTGTTGTTTGACCTAAACTGGTCAAATGCAATGAATGAACTTCAATGCGAAATGAACGCAACGTCCTCATGTGTTTGCATACGGAAAATGCCTCCATTAAGACAAACGCAAACTTTGGGATTTTGGTTTCTTGCCAAATAAAGAAAAACCCAGTAGAAATAGGGGGTTGTAGACTTACTTTTCCACCCATTCAATCATGTAGCTGATAGTGGGCGAAATCCATTCGACTCCGACTCCTGTGGTGGTTGTGGTTCGGTGGTATTTTCGTAAAGATTTTGTGTTATTCCATTTCATTTCAATTCGGCACTTGGTTTGTTTTCATTAAGTTTTTTTTTTGCTTTCATTTGTTAGTTGGTGTTTTCAGTGTGTGTTTTTTGTTGCTATTTTCTTCATCTTCTTCTATTTGCAGTGGGTATTCATCCATCATCATCTGAAGCGTACCAAAAGAGAAAAATATGATGGGACTTTAAAAAGAGGCTAGTTGATGGCTATAGCAACAAATACAACATACCTCTTTCGTTGGTTGGTTAGCTGTTTTTTGCCATCTTTCTTCACTTAAATGTAGTTTTTGGTTTTCGTTTTCTTTAACAGACATTGCTGCCATGGATGCGGTTGGGTTAGTTCATCTGCTTTATGTCCGTCCGTCCGTCTATTTGTTCGTTTACCCATTAATGTGATTGAGCAGCAGCAAGGCTATGATGATGCTATTTTGGTTATACAAAAATTGTTCGTTTATGTGGCTCTTTACTTTGCAAAATATCAGCAGCCGCATGGGTGGTAAAAAATTCAATTTTATTTTTGATTTTAAGGTTTAAGGAAAAATTTACATATTATTTTTCTATTTTCTTTTATAAGGGGTTTTTGATTTGATTTTTATCCGTATTTTTTTGTTAATCTTCCTAAGAAGCACTTTACTTGTGGGTTCTATTTAAACACAAAAGAGGGAATTAAGGACTTAAATATTTTATGTATTTTCTTTCATCCACTTTTAGTAGCGGGATATTAAAACATAAGTCAGCTATGTAAATTTGTACATACAATTCGGTGGTATTGGTAATCTATTTTCCTATGTAATATATTTTCAATTTGCAATAAAAAGACTTAGACAATGGGAACAGTCAATCAAAATTCTTTACCATCTCAACTGTACTTATTTATAACCAATTTAGTAAATATAAGGATAATTACAGGAAGTGGTAAAAGCATTAGCTACAAAGGTCATCAGCTTATATCGCAACCTTATCTTTTTATACTTATTTTGAATCTTAAGACTGAAACTTCATGATTTCCTGTCACTAATATATTTTATTTTAGGGTGCCACCGTGTGCAATGGTACGCACGCCAGCCTTGCACGCCCCGAACTTTTTTCCTCGCATTAGTAGTTACTTTAAAAACATAGAATTAAAGTATAAGTCAAAACTAAGACATAACATAAATTGGTGGGCGTTACCCCACCTATTTCGGAAGATACAGTACGTTTTATCTAAAATTTGTTTGCTCATTATTTTGTGCAAATATGTAAATATAAATGTTATAATCGTATAGAAGTATACCTCTGACCTTACTTTTGAAGAATCAAAACTAAAGTTTAACAGAAAGCTCATACATTTTGATTTGGAAACGATTTAAATAATTTGGACTGTACACATCGATTTTTGACATGCCGTGATTTTCCAGACTTCACACTGAATAATGCATCGTAGTTCTGTTGATCGGGATACAACTGGCACTTTTTTATAATTTTTGCATTCTTAGGACTACAATTAGCCAACGCAATGTGTTCTTTGAGGAAAAAATTACGTTAGTTTTAAATAAAACGACGTTAAAATCGAAGTTGCTTATGAGCAACGTTGGGGCCGAAAGGGTTAAGACACGCCGTTCGGACTCGGCGATAAACAGTAGGTCCCATATAATTGAGCTAATATGAATCGGGGTGCACTCATTGATATGAGAGATGTCTCCCTTGTCCCTTCAGGGATGTTTGCGGAACAATTATTATAATATCTTTTATATCATTAACCTTTACTTACCACCCTTCACGAATTTTACCGCAGTTATTTTAAATTAGCATGGCTTTGTTGTTTTTTATTCTAATAAAACAAAAAACTTACTTAGACGGCCCTTTACAGAACACTTATCCGGTAATGCTCGTGGACGTCGCCCAGTGTTTCAGAAATCGATTTTCCTGGCTGAAACCCTAATTTTTAGTTGTCACCAATTGTTGATTTCTATATGGGATTCGATAGTAAACATTTCTGGAGAAAAAAAAAAACAGTTATTTCTCAGAAGCTATAACAGATATTGTGTTCATTGTTTTCTTGTTAGGTAGATAGGATTGTTGCCTTTAATAGTCGTTCTAATAAATTACCGTAGCGTTTACACGAAGTGAGCTATTTTAATTTTTCTCAGGTACTAAATTTTAGTGAAAATTCAAGTGGACTAGAACTTTTAGGGAACAGCTTGGAACAAAGTTCCGTTTTTACAGAATGCTGCCCGAGAGTATCCTCTTTCAGCCCATATATACTTTTTTACCCGTCCCGTTACATGGGTAAAATGTGTTTTTTCCATACCGTTTCCCATAAAATTATAGCTTTTTCACTCAAATGAGCATTTTTTTAATATATGAGTTTTTATTAGAGTTAGAATTTTTTCAATCTTGGAAAAAAATTTAAATTAAAAAAAATCCATCGAAAATGAATGGTTCGCAAAACGCTTCTACAAAAAGGGGTTTAGCAGGAGCCATATACCACAAAACTATGCAAATGTAGTTTAAGATGTGCTCTTTGGGATGAAAAAATATATACTTACAAATATTGGTTGATTCCGAAAAAAACACGAAAAAGGAATTTTTGGCCTCCACAACTAGGGATAACCCCTTAACAAGATGTGGCTTTGATTTTAAACAGCTTACTTATTCGTCTTATATCACAACTGATGTTATTTGTTGTATTTAGGGCGGTGCCGAGGTGGATGACCCCAAATTTGTAAATATCATCTTCCACAGTTAGTCCGAGTTCTGCAGAAGAATTACGCGTCGATACCATTGACTTGGTCCTATTCCGGTTTACTGCCGTTTGCAGATTCTCTTAGGGCCATTGTTACATGTGTTCTTTTACTATCTGATGGATTTTAAAACGCTAACAAAACTGATTTGGAGGCATAAAAATATAATTTATACATTGAAAGTTAATGCCAAGAAGTTCCTCTTTGAAATTCAACCATCACTTTTAACTTTAAGTTAACCGGAACGCTATAAATCTGTTCGATAAACCCAAACTATGACAAAAGAATACTTAATACTTAATACGTGGTGCAGTGGTAAGCGCGTCCGCATTGCATTCAGAAGGTCTGATCTTCAATCCCTGACCAGAACATCAAGTTCTCTTCAGTGTAATGTTGGCTTACATGTCCATTATTTCGGGCATACTTTACTTCCACTAGAAAACGAGCAAAGCAAATGCCATATTATTCGAGTGGTATAGAAAAATAGAGTACACTCGATTTTTTTTCGCGGGAGTACTCCTGCTCCAATTCGAGCTAGTTTCACTCTCTACTCGAATTTGTGCGAGCATTTCGGAGCTCTGATATTGTGCCATTTATTTCAACTTTTGCATACCGTATGACTGTTACCAGCAGGATGTTGAAAATACCAAGAGCACATGAAAAGATCTTTTTGTCTGCTTAACTCTAATAGGATCTGATATAACTGAGGACCCGGTATCAGTTAGTCATCATAATACCAAATTCAGACATGGCTTAGAATACCTTTTAAATTAAGAGGCTGTCGAAGTCTGCTCTATAATCGACAAATGTCGTAAATGTCGATTGGCATCTCTTGGGTCTTTTCCACAATTTGCCGCAAGGTAAATATCGGGTCAATGGTGGATTTGTCGAGTCTAAAGCCACGCTGATATGGCCCAATTACAGCCAAACTTGTACATAATGAACTTCCCTGTAACGAATACTTCTCTATAACGAAGTTATTTTAAAGGCACAACTGTAAATTCCCAGACAAAATAACTTCTCTATAAAGACTGTTTTCTTGAACGTAGTAATTGGTCACTCAGCTCTACGTTATGGAGAATTTAGACTGTATTTCATTGACCCTAGTCTTTAGTCGTTCACCCAATATATCAGACACTACCTTATTGGCAGTAGGGAGCAGATTTTTGGCCCTATAATTTGAGAACACCGTCTTATCTCCTTTCTTTTGGAAAGGACATAGAATGTAGGTGTGTGCTAACTAGCTGACGCATACATCTTATCAGCGTGTTGCGTCCCGTATTTATAATCCATCGTCTTTATTATTCTTCATCCTATTCATTTCTGACTTTTTTACCTCATCTTGGTCCTGTGGTATATACTCAGTGCCATCTTCTGGTATTCATCTGTGGTATCTTCGTCGTCTTCTCAAGTATTGGGTGCCACCAGTTTGGAAAAATGCTCTTTCCGTAACCTGAACACCAGATTATCTTGCTGGTCTCTACAGGAGAATGTTTGACTCTTTGGTAGAACTTTCGAACTTCATTTTGGCTTCTGTAGATCTCGATGTTTTCAAACTCCCGCTTTTTCCACTTCTCTCTTGAGAGAGAGTTTAAACAGCTAACCAATTGGACTGTTTCCGATGCCTTCTTATTCTTCAGCCGATAAGTTATCTTCTGACCTCAATAGCATCGTTGATTACGTCCGAGGTATATCACTGTATCTGTATTTCATTTTTAAAATATACATCAGTTTAAACACCGGGTTTGAACACATTGAACAAAAGCTCCCTGGTGAAGTGTACCTGTGTAAAACCCAAAATCTTTCGGATCTATCACCAAACTAGAATCCATCCATCATTCATCAAAGATATATATTTCAAGCTGACCACTTCTACTTTGTTTTCTTCTTTGTCAATAAGTAACTACATAAAGAAATCCTCCTTTGCTTCGAATTCGACATTGTAATATAACGACATTGTAAATATAATCTTCGTATCTCTTAATGAAACAGTTGATTATTCTATGCAAAATTTGATCTATTTATATTCCATAATCCAAGCATGAATTTTAAAGTTGCGGCGAGTTGCGTATATACTCGAATTTTGCGCTCCAGTACACACACCGAAACTAAATTACAACGATTTTCCGAGTTTATCTTTCAAATTGTGTTTGTCTCTTGCCAAAAAAGGAAAACGACAAAAAACTTTTTTCTGAGTAGGGGAGGTTAAAAACTTTTTTCGACTTGTTTTCTTTTTCCATGGTTCTGGAAAAGTATCGGTAATTGATTTTGAATTTTCAATTACTTGCTGAGTTTCATTCATTCTCTTGTGCGGTTTCATTCATTCGATGGTTCGTTCGTTTGGGCAAAATTTACTACAGCCAGAACAACATTAAGCCGAAAAATTTGTGTTTTATGGCCGATATCAACGTTATCGCCATCATCCATATACTCACTCACCATCATCATCGTCATTGACGTTGGAAGGATGCTAGAAAAGCTTTTAATTTATAATGACATTACATAAAAAATGAAAAAGAAAAAACTTAACTTTTTTTCTTCATTCAATTCAAAATCACAAAAAACACCACTCCCTAAGGATATTCCAACGAGAAACAACCAACCAACGAACAACAAGATTAAACCTTTGCGGTCGTTTGCGAAGCAACTTTAAACATAATTATGTATAATTTTTTTCTATTATTTTTTTTTTTCGACCAACTTTTTTTTATTTTTCCAAATGGAAAATTGTGTACCTTAGGGATGTGTGGGTCTGTAAATGTTCGTTTATTTAACATAGTGGCATATTTTTTCTGCTGGTGTTAGACTAATTTGCATAATTATCTTGTACTTAATTTAACAAATGAATTGTGACAATGTGGTGGTTCGGAAGTACATTTTTTGTTTATTATTTTTATTTGTGAACATTTTTTGGATTTTCAAAATGTTGGAACATTAATGTTTTGTAATTCAATTAATTCTTAATTCGGGAAAAGTTGAAATCTTTAAAATGCCTTTAGAGTAGCCCGGACATCTACATATACTGTGACAACCCTACCTGCAAAACTGTCATTTCTAGTTGTAGCACTAAGGCTTTCCAGACTGCAAAGAATACTGCCAGAATACTGCTGCTATGTTTATACGGGCGTCTGATGTTCAGCTCCTCGCAATATACACCGGCTTCCAGTTCAAGGCCATTGTGATGTGCACCGCGAGAAAGTAAAACTAGTGCACCTTTTACAAGATGTGATTCGAGTCGTCAATATTTTTTTTCAATATAACCCACAACCTAAAATGTAACGCTGTTTCTGTTTAACCCAGATAAAGCCACTGATCGTTTAAACGCCACAAAAAATGGTTGCAAAAATTTACGTAAAACTCTGTTTTTCGAATATTTTTGTGGGGTTTTAGCATTTTGTTATATTATTGTCTGTTATCTGTCATTTCACGCTTATAACGCTTCATTTGACCTACGCATTTCCACGCAATTGACCTAAAACCCAAGCTATTCAAAAAATGGACTTTTTTTTTTTTGTAATTTTCGACTTTTGATGAAAAATTTAAATATGCGATAAAAATTTAATCATAAATGTTAGAATCATATAGGGTCAGGGATTTGTTAGGAATATAGTAAGAGTATTTTCTCAATCAAAAACCAAGGGATTGGCATGTAAGGATACGCCAATATTACCCTCCAAAGTTTTTGGCACTTTTAAAAGAAGGCCCCATTGCAGGAAAACTATACGTTTTAGAGAAAAAAGTTATTTTTTTTTTTAAAAATGCTTAAAAAGTCTCAAAAATAAAATTTTCATAAACAATTTTAAGTTTTCTCGCAAAAAAATTCTCGGCGCTAAGTGTGTTAATTCCCTCTTCCAAACCCTTAACCCATCCAAATACCTTCCAAATACCTTAACCCTAAATTCAAAATTAAAGCAAATATAGATGTAGATAAAATCTTGAAAGTAACGGGCGGTACCGTTATATGGTGGCTATACATATGTCCATAATTTTGGTGCAGATTTGATCACCCTAAATGCCAAATAATAGCTAATTCGGTCTATTCAAAACTTCAGTGTCCTATCTCAATTTTTGTGGATGTTCAATTTTACCATAGTATGGCGAGTATAAAATTGTAGACCTTAACCCATTTCGTCCTGAGACAATTTTTTTATTTATTAAAAAATACTTTTATTCGATTTTTTGTTTTCCTGGAAAATGGTGTTCGAAATTTCGAAAACTAGCGCGAACACTATATATGTAGAAGTAAAAAAATTGATTTATTTGCTGTTTTATTGATTTAGTAGTAGTAGTATTGAGTCCTACAAAACTTTTCGCCGGAAATGTGTCAGTACTGGTTCACGTTTTGGATTACCCCAATAGCTGCATTTTCCTATAGAAATGGTTGTAATTTAATACATATTTAGTCTTCTTTGGGGCTACTAAACTTCCCTCTAGAAATGTGTCAGCACTGGTCCATGTTTTATATAGCCTCAGTAGAACGGTACCTCCCGATTTTAGGGGTTTTCAGGATTTTGGCCGTACTATCCTACAGAAATGACTGAAATATAGTATTTAGAGAAGTCTCCCTTGTCCCATCTGGGATGTTTGTGGAAAAATTATATATATATATATATATATATATATATATATATATATATAGTATTTAGTCTTCTAAATCATCTTCTTTATATTTTGTGAAACGGTTACATATTGGCAATAATTCACCATGAATACTTTTTAAATTTATTTTTTTATTAATTTTTTAAAATTAATTTCAAAAGTATCCAAAAATATAGGTTTCAAAAATGTACCCCTACCACCGAGGAGGTGGTAGATTGGGAAGATTTTTTTATTTGCTGACAAATGAGACTTCACATATGTACATACTATAACTTGTTTAAAATTTTGCCTTTTTCATCCATATTTTTTTTTGAAGTGATTTTACTTTTCGAAAAATAAACAACCAAGTACGAAATGGGTTAAACGGATAAAGAGAGGCATCACGCATTCTTAGGGAATTTCGATCCAAAAGTCTTTTGGATATCGACATTGCGTTATAAACTATGTCGTTATAAGCGATGTTGTGTGAACGTTACATTACATATTATTATTCTAGGTATGTTATATGTATCTGTTAAGAAATTGCTATGCTAGCTGTATATTTCGCTTGTTTCTGGATATATTCTGTAAAATGGTGTGAACTATAATTCTCGAAGGGAGCAATTGATTTGGTCCAAAATATGCACATCGTATTATTTCATCCAGTCATGTATCAAGTCGGATATAGCCCATATCAATCCCGTCCTTCGGGTACCTCCCATTCAAAATTTTTATTTACATTTTTTCTCTAAATTGGGTGCAATTTAGGATTGAGGGTTCGTAGTGATCAAAAGACTTCCCCGCCAACATTTGTGGACATATGTCCACGCTTTGGTATAGCCCCTAAACAACGATACCACCCAATTTCAAGTATTGTACAAAATGTTACCTGACCAGGTTAGGTGATAGGTAATTGGTTTATGCAGTGGTCAAGAAAATTCGCCTAAAATTGTTTGCGATGGTACTTTCTTAACGGAAAGAAAACTAATTATTCCATAATAGTTCTGAATATTTCATGGTGGACGTTTTTACTTGTTTTTCATTAGGTATGTACCTAAATAAAGGTTTTAAAATGTTGTATGTATACACTATACACATCACAAAAAAAAGTTGCCCCTCCTAGATTTGATCCTGGCAACGTCCTTGGCTGGAGCCTGTTTTTGCACGACACAATACTTCATATGAATTTACAGCTTGCTGGACTGTCGGGGCTGTAACGCAGGATGTCCTTTCGGATGTACCTAGGAGATGGATACTGTCCCACAATATGATGGTTGGTATGCGAGGCAGATGACATGCTAGCAGGAACTGTCTAGTGAGCAACACGTTATATTGTTGCAGACTTCACTGCCTCCTATTGCAGATGTTGTATGCCCTCCTGCTGAGTTTTGAATTTCGATGGTAATGGTTGGAAGTGGTATTTTTTTTGATTCGAACAATACAAAAACTTCAATCAGGGACGTACCCCGGGTGTTTTTTCTTCAACATTTGGTTTTTGAAGACCATACATGTGGTAAGCGATTATTTACTCTAAAGTTATTTGGATAATGTATATGAGAATTATATACAACCAATACAAAAACTTCAGCATCTGTGTGTATTAATTGGTGTCTTGACCTACAATATACAATAATATTTTCAATTCTAAATGACAATCTATGTATGTCAAATGTATTGTCAAATATTTTTTCCGCAATAGCAAACTTTTTATAATTTTGAAACAAGTCAAATAATACTAATAATAATATTTAATCTGTAATACAAATTATAGAACATTTATATTAAATGATTGATTACCATTAATTGCTTAGCCGCACATGGTAAACACAATATGTTTGTCAGAACTGCTACTACATATCCTTGCGGCAGAATATATTGCTTGACAGGCGAATGAATGTGCAAAGGTTTTTATTGTATATCTGTCAGACATTTTGACGGCATATGATAAGTGTGTAGGTGGGTGGTGGGTGTATGTGTTTGACAGGCGGCACATCATGTTTTCCACCCGCCCGCGAATCTTAAGTATACCAATAGAGAGCCCCAAACCCCAATCCATATACGAGTATATGATTTATTTGTAACAGCAGGAATGGCAACAACAAAGTAAATATTTCCCCTCATACCAATTGCGGATATTATTCGAATGTTCGACACAACTTTCGAAAACGATATCACATTCGAAGAATTGGCAATTGTTTTTCGGGTGTACACAAGCACGTTGTTCTTTTGTTCGTCAAAAGTTTAAAAACGATATCGTTTTCGAACATTTGGCGAATGTTTTTTCTTCACAAGAAAAATTGTTTCGAGAAACATTTTTTACTTTGAAAATTTTTTTGTTTCAAAAAAAAAAAAAATTACGTTGTTTGTAAAAAATTCCCATTTGCTTTTTTCAAATAATTTCGATATAAATGCTACGTATAATATAGACAATAATTGTTGATAAAGACAACATATGGGTAGGTTGCCAAACACAAGACAACAATGTTTATCAACAGCTAAATATCGCGTCGCAAACATAAAGAAATAAAAACGGAAAAGGTACATAACAGAAACATCAAGAAACTCCACAAAAAATGTTTTTCGCCACTATCGTAAAACTATCGTCAATCATTCGCTAATAATATTATTAACGATATTCGAAATCGAAGGATTTCCTGCCACAAACTGAGCGACGAGTGAATCGTTTTTAATTCATTCTCGTGTGTCGTTCTCGAACAAAATATCCGCAAAACTCTCGAGAAACATTCGAAAACGATATCGTTTTCGATAGCAATGGTATGGGGGGTTATTGAACTTTGTATGAAATTCCTTTGAAGAGAAACTCCCCCTTCGTTGAAATGTGTTGTTGTAATCCGATAATGAGAATGCCTTTGATCTGCACAACCAGCCATGGTCGTCTAATCAATTTTCTTAACACAGTTCAATAATTATGCGAGTCAATATTTGGCAAGTACGCTTTGTTTGCATGATTTGTGTTGTTCGTTGGCCCACACTGAGCAGTAGCAATAGTAGCTGTTGGCTTCTACACTTGACGCTTAGATGACTGGTTGGTTGGTCGGTCATCAGTTTAATAATAATGCAAGGCGAACGAAAGACTGTAATGTATAACATAGCCTATTGCTAGCATTTTATTGTCTTTGTTTCCTTTAAGAACAGCCTGAAAATGCTCTGGAGATTATCAAATGCTTTAACAATTTACATTTTCCTTGTGCAATTTGAAAATACATATATCAAAAATTTACTACATGTCCCGATGATGTATCTTTAAAGGCACATCCATAGATATGCATGCATGGAAAGACATAAGTAAACCAGTTGTCTTCTTGATCTGCTGTTGTTATAGTAGAAGAATTGAATAATTTCTATATGTATTGTAAACCCATACTATATTTCCAATGGTTTAGAAGTCAAAACTCTAGAGGGCACATTTAAAGGAAAAATGAATGTTTCAAATTTGCCCATATTATATTTTAAACCCCATCCCAGCAAAATGTTTGCCTCCAAAGATGCAGTTAAATCATATGTACAAGTGATCTGGAAGTGCATCAAATTATGCATTTTCACTCATGATTTTTACAAGAGCGTGACTACTGACAGATGCACTCCATTGGCACCGCATTTTAACTAACCCTTAGGCACTGCATTTTAACTGTCTCTTTGGAATCGCATTTTAACTGACCATTTAGGGTAGAATAGGATGCAGTCCACTTTGCATCCAAAGCATGTGTTTTAATGTAGTGCTTTGGATTGAATTTAAAGGCATTCTTCGGAATGTGTTTTTATGCAGTTCAAAGATGCAATAAAAATGCAAACTATATCAAAATAATAAGAATTTATTGTTTGTGTAAAACAAGGATAATAAGAACTTTATTACATTAACACAGATTATGAAATTTCTTCATTAAATTCAATCTCAACTGAGTTTGCTTCGTACGCTCTCCATTTAATCCAAGCTGAAATGTTTTTGCTTCATCTGCTAAAGGGGTTCTTATATTGCCTTCCCATGCCGTGAAAGAACTAGTCAACTACTTCCAATTTATTTTGCTGGGATATTTTCGTTTTTCTATGAATTTAGTTGTCAGAAAAATATACAAAATACTAGCAAAGTGCCCGCTACTTCGTATGCGTTAAATATATAAAACAAATGAACAATATATAATATAGAATGGTGGAAACATTTTGTGTACTAATACGTACCACTTTAGTTCGATTTTTGTCACGCCTACACATCAAGAGCAATTGAGGTTTCAGCGCAAATACGGCCTAACCCAACAACCGCCATCCTCATTTCTAGATCTACCTGTTCCCCCAATTATAGAACTATTTAGTACTTTACATGTAAATATATACATACGAACCTCCTCCTATTATTTCAAAATTCCCATTACACAATAACAAATTGTACCAAATCCTGTGCCATTTACAACTTTTTACGTATATTTATGGCACATATTTCTTAAATCGGACGTTATAAGCAAATGATAACAATAATCTTAATTCCAAATCTCACGAATCCAGATCTATCCGTTCATCCAATACAAAATTGTACCATACATGGAACCATTTCGTACCCCTATGTGTACCTAATTCCACATTTTAGGATTCGAGCGCTATAATTTCACCTAAATCCTAATTGTACAAAATGTAGTACTTTTTGTAAGCATAAGTACGCATTTCTAAAACTAAGTACGCATTTCCAAAACTAACCCCAAAATTCAAGATTCCAGCTCCAACCGGTCGCTCAAATCCAAGTTGTAGCATATCTCAATCCTACACTCCAACAGTAATATTAATTCCAAATTTCTTGATTCCAGCTCTACCCGTTCGCTCAAATCCAAGTTGTACCAAATTTAGTACCGTTTAGTACTTTCCGTACATATAAGTACGAATTTCCAAAACTTCATCAATCCTACACCCCAACAGTAATCTTAATTCCAAACTTCAAGATTCAGCTCTAGCCGTTTGCTCAAATCCAAATTGTACCAAATTTAGTACTTTTCGCACTCATAAGTACGAATTTCAAAAACTACTTCTATATCTCAATCCTACACTCCAACAGTAATATTAATTCCAAATTTCTTGATTCCAGCTCTACCCGTTCGCTCAAATCCAAGTTGTACCAAATTTAGTACCGTTTAGTACTTTTCGTACATATAAGTACGAATTTCCAAAACTTCATCAATCCTACACTCCAACAATAATCTTAATTCCAAATTTCTTGATTCCAACTCTATCCGTTCGCTCAAATCCAAATTGTACCAAATTTAGTACTTTTCCTACCCATAACTAAAAATTTCCAAAATTTTATCAATCCTACAATTCAACAGGTATTTTAAATTCAAAATTGGGGATGGCAGCTACATCAGATCACCAAAATCCAAATTGTACCAAATTTAGTACCATTTAGTACTTTTCGTACCCATAAGTACAAATTTTCAAAACTACCTCAGTGCTATGTTCAAACGATAACTCAAATCCAAATTTGGTTCCATTTAGTACTATTCGTATCCATAGTACGAATTTCTAAACCTACCTCTATCAACACTTCAACATCAATTTTAATTCCAAATTTCACGATTCCAAATGTATCCTATCACTGAAATCCATAACTACATATTTCCAAAACTTTATCAATCCTACACTCAAACAGGACTCCTTATTCCAAATCTCGGGTTTCCAGCTATATCCGTTCACCTAAATGCAAACTGTACCAAATTTGGTACCATTTAGTACTTTCGTACCCATGAGTACGAATTTCTACAACTACCTCAATCCTACACGCCAACAGTAATCTTAATTCCAAATTTCAGGATTACAGCTGCATCCGATCACAGTAATCCAAATTTTACCAAATTTGATACCATTTAGTACTTTTCGTATCCAAAGTACGTACTTCCAAACCTTCCTCTTTCAACACTCCATCAGCAATCGTAATTCCGAATTTCAGGATTCCAAATGTATCCGATCACATAAATTAAAATTTGGTACCATTTAGTACTTTTCGTACCCATAAAACTAAAAATTTCAAAAACTTCATCAATCCTACACACCAACAGTAATCCTTATTCCGAATCTCTGGATTCCAGTTCACCGTTCACCCAAATCCAAATTGTACCAGATTTGGTACCATTTAGTACTTTTCGTACACATAAGTACAAATTTTCAAAACTACCTCAGTGCTATGTTCAAACAATAAGTTTAATTCCGAATTTCAGAATTCCAGATACATCCGATAACTCAAATCCAAATTTGGTACCATTTAGTACTATTCGTATCCAAAGTACGAATTTCCAAACCTACCTCTATCAACACTCCAACAACAATTTTAATTCCGAATTTCACGATTCCAAATGTATCCCATTATTGAAATCTAAATTGTACCAAATTTAGTACTATTTAGTACCTTTCCTACCCATAACTAAAAATTTCCAAAACTTTATCTATCCACACTCCAATAGTACTCCTTATTCCAAATCTCGGAATTTCAGCTATATCCGTTCACCCAAATCCAAATTGTACCAAATTTGGTACTATTTAGTACTATTCGTACCCAAGAGTACCAATATCCACAACTACCTCAATCCTACACGCGAACAATAATCTTAATTCCAAATTTCAGAATTACAGCTGCATCAGATCACCGTATTCCAAATTGTACCAAATTTAGTACCATTTAGTACTTTTTGTTCCCATAGGTCCGAATTTCCAAACCTACTTCTATCCAACACTCCAAAAGTAATCTTTCTTTCGAATTTCAGGATTCCAAATGTATCTGATCACTCAAATCCAAACTGTACAAAATTTGGTACCATATAGTATTTTTCGTTGCCATAAGTACGAATTTCCAAAAGTATCCCAATCCCACACTCCAATAGTAATCTTAATTCCAAATTTCACTATTCCAGCTCTATCCGATCACTTAAATTCATATTGTACCAAATTTGGTACCATTTAGTACTTTTCGTACCCAAAAGTACGAATTTCCAAAATACTTCTATCCTACACCCCGACAGTAATCCTAATTCTAAATTTCAGGATTCCAGCTCCATCCGTTCCCCCAAATCCAAATTGCACCTTATTTGGTACTATTTAGTACCTTTCGTACCCATATGTACGAACTTCGAAAACTACCTCCATATCTCTAACCTACACTCCAACAGTAATAGTAATTCACAAATTTCAGAATTCCAACTTAATCGGTTCGCCCTAATTCAAATTGTACCAAATTTAGTACCATTTAGTACTATTCGTACACATGAGTGCACATTTTCAAAACCACCTCCTTGTATCAACTCATCTTCCTAACCTTGATTTGCATTCCAAATTTCAAGATTTTAGCTCTATCCGTTCACGTAATACCAAATAGTACTAAATTTAGTAACTTTTAGTACTTTTCGTACACTTATAGTTCGAATTTCCTACAACCATTTGGTACACCTTTCTAACTCACCATCAGTGAACCTCATTCCAAATTTCAGAATTCTAGCTCTTCGCGTTTGCCTAATACAAAGGGTACCATATTTAGTACCTTTTAGTACTTTTAGTACAGTTCTAGTTCGAATTTCCAAAAATCCAGCCTTATCTGACACCTTCGGACCAAGAGTGACCCTCACCCAAAATTTCAAGATTATAGCTTTAGCCGTTTAGTCTGGGCGTTGATTATCAGTCAGTCAGTCAGTCAGTGAGTCAGTGAATCAGTGAGTCAGTGAATCAGTGAGTCAGTGAGTCATCATTACTGAACTCTTTTATAAGTATAGATATACATTGTGAGAGTAAATCAAGAATTAAGTGTAAATGTTATCATAAGATAAAGTCGCTTTGTTTAAACTGTGTCATTTACGTCAGAACTTCATGTGAATTTTGGTTGTCATATGTACATAATATCATTTTTAGAAATGAAAAACATCCCCGAATTGACAATGTGTGCAAGTCGATTCATATACGCTCAATACTCTGGAACCTTCTTTTTATCGCCGAGTCCGAGCGGCATATCTTAAGACATCACTTGTAGAGAAGTTTTTCATGGTTGAAATACTCAGGAAATGTAAGCCAACATTACTCTGACGGGATTCGTGACCGACGAAAATGTTAATGTTCTGGTCAGGAATTGAACCGCAAAGCTTCTGGGTGCAAGGCTGACATGCACCACCGCGGCTTCATTGTCGACAACAATAAGGATAAAATATCGAGTTGGAAGGAAGAAATCGATTTTTTACTGATTTAAAAACGAAAAACCAATTTTTAGAAAAGTTAGCTCGACTTTGGCTTTCAATTGTGTTTCCCTAATATGGCTATTTTTAAAAGTAGATTTAAGTAGATACCTATTGCCTACAGCTGAAGAGAGCTTTTAACTTTGGCTTTCAATTGCGTATCCCTAATATGACTATTTTTGAATGTAGATTTACGGATCCTACCTACGACAGACATTTTAGAGTCGTTTTAGCCAAGTCCCTCGTTCTGCCTGACCGATTGGATAGTCTACCATTTTTATCAAACGTAGATCAAGACCAATGCTAGATTACGTCTGTCAAATCCTTCGGGTACCTCCGCCACACTCAAACTTCGGTGAGATGCAATAGAAGCCGGGAGTGGGTGCATCTCAGGGGTTGTTCTGGACTCGTCCATGCGAGGGACAACAACATGGACAATGTTGCAGCATGCTGCGTGAACACAGCCCCCAGTGAGTCGTCGTCAGAATACGCGACACCCCCGCAGTCCCCCATAAGCAGCCGCACACGCAGCATTTAACACCAACCGTTGTTGTTTCAATCCCTTAAAATGCATCCTCTTTGCAATTTAATTGCAATAGACTTCCAGGTAAGGTCGAAGACATAGTGGATTTCTGGTTCGGAAGAATGGTCGCGGCGGTGCGTTGTGATGCTTACAAAGTATTGAGGAAAGATCGCGCCAGAAGCGTGGGTACGGGTTGCACCAGGCTGTTCAATACAGACCTATTGTCTCTAATGGCCCATACATGGAATATATGGGGTTAGCAGTCAGGTGTGGAACTGGCGAGGTAGAGTTGTTGAACGTATACATCCCGCCGATAAATAGCTGTACTGCAGGTTATAGTTCTAGCATTAGCCCGTCTGGTGTTGGGGGACTTTATGCACATCATGAGTTGTGGCATTCGGTCATCGAAAACGACCAGAGGGTTATAGTGCTGGCTGAGCAGATTAGTAGAACTACCAGAATTAGCTTAGTGTGTCATAGTTCGTCAGACATAACCATCGTGTCCCATGGTCTGATAAATGACGTTACCTGACAACCCGTCATTTCCCTTAGACCAGACCATCTCCCCATAATTGTCTCCATTACCTCTGAACGCCGCACATTTGTCTACCATAAGATTGTAAACGTTTCTTAAAATGTGTGTTCCCGTACTATTTTAATGGTAAGTAGTAAAAGAGCGAACTGTGAAAAATGAGATACACATACAACTTAATTTAAAAAAGTACGGGAACGGAAAAATGGAAGAAACTTCAAAAAACTGGGACAAATGTCAAAGTCGTCCTACCAGCCAATCAGAAGGCGGCGACCATGTTACTATTTTTACACGCTCAAATTAGTCGTGTAAAAAGTTTTTAAAGAGAGCGTCATTCAGCGCCATTTTTTGGTTAAAGAGAAATGAACATTTTACAACTTTTTTGTGTACGGGAACGGTTTTTCGGGTAAAATGTGTAAAAGTGGTAAAAATTGTAAAAACTTTTTAGTTCTGGAACAAAGGTAAAGTTTATTTCCGTACATACATACATACTTTTCTTTCTGTCATAAGCTTAAAGTATTTATTAATATTCATATTGCAGACGGAGCAAACTTTGTTCAAAAGCTATTTACTTATATCGATCTAATTTTACTGTACATGTTGTAGTGATGCTCCATCAAGTGAAAATAATAATATTATGGCTTTTCTTATCACATCTGTAAGAAAAGATTAAATAATTTTCTTACGATTTTCCAATAGATGATGTTGTGTGGTTGTGTGCGCAATGATTATTTCTTACATTCATTGCTATTGAACTTTATTGAATTATCATAATCATGCAAATTGTAAGCATTTCTTTGCTTCTTCTCCCACCCTCCACATTGCTCGCTCCTATCTCTTTTGAACTTATATTCAAAGAGATTTCTTGTTATATTTATTCCGGGGAGTTGTTTTGTTGTTGCTATTTTGGCATTTCCTCCCCTCCCCACCCCTCTTCTCTCCATTTAGACTTCCGACATCATTTGCTACATGTGAGGGTTTGTTCCTGCTATGTAAATGATTTATGAAGTCTGCATAAAATTGAATTCGTAATGCTTATGATTTTGTTACGAATGGGTTTCCTTCTCTGCTGCTATGTTGCTAATCTTCTACACAAAATATACCAACAAAGTATAAATTCTATTTTAATGTACACCTGTAAATGTCATTTAACAAGAAGTACTAAAGAATATACACTGCCGCTCACTTTAATAGAACCCCCTTGCAAAATTTTTTTCTACCTCCATTTTTTCCGAATTATACAAGATATGAAGTTTGTAACTTTTATTATATTTTGCTTCATGTGTTTAGAGTAATCTTAGTCATTCATTTGCATTCAAATCCAATTTATATAAGAATTATACAAGAAAAACAAAATAATGTTAAAAATTGGAGTAAAAAATTTGGCTCATTTGAATAGAACCCCCATTTAAAACTTGCGAATACTGAAAGATTGTATTGGAATATCGATGCATATTCACTCTGTATTGAAAACTAAGTAATTTCAGTACTATTCAGTAAATGTATATGGTAATATTCAAAAATGTTTTACAATCGTTGAAGTTGAGGTTCACCATTTAATAAGTCGCGAACTGTCAATATATCTAATACAATATGAATATATTTATATTAATTGAAGTGTTTTAGCCAGGGTCGCATGAAATGAACCATAACAAATTATTTATGTGGAAGCTGTGTTGGTGGTAATATTAAAAAATTGGTAAAAATGTGTTGAAGTTTACAAGTTTTTTTGTGTTCTTTCTTGATTTCTGGTCAAACCACGGAAAATTCAGACCTGAGCTCAAAGAAAGAATTGAAGAATACCCCTTGGGCAACATGGTTCTAATGTATGACTTTCCGATATATGCACTGTATCCCCCTAAAATCGATGCTGACATTTTGAAGTTTTGAAATCTGGGTTTTTTGAATTTTTCTTATAATTGGAGGGCGCAACCATATAATTACCCAAACTATTTATTGGATTGTAGAACTCGTGATTCCACGTCGTTTGATGTATATCTCATGAGTGTGCTTCATACAGCTCCCTAGTAATAGGAGTCCAAAGTCGAAATTTTGGTGCGTAAATTTTCTTTAAAAGCCTATTTTTTGGCTTCAAAATTTACAACTGTGACTCAGGTACCCTTGAACCCCGCGTGATTTTAGTTTTTTTACGCGCCGGATTTAATGAACCCTTCCGCTTTCAAATCCATCCACTAAAACGGCGCTTATAGATACCTTGAAAGTAGGAAATTCTGTAAAATTATATTTTGATGATTCCGCGCATTGAACCGCGATTTTCTTTGGTTATTTTTACATAAATGGAATCCTTTATACGCGATTATATTATTTTTCAAAACCGTGTGGCATAAATTACAAAGATTCTGTAGTTTTATTCGTATTTCGTATAAAATAGAATTTGTAGCACATCCGCGGTTCTTGACGAATTTGTTTAAAATTTGTTATAATGACGTATTTTTTATAGGCGGTCACTGAAATCGGATGCGCCTTATAATCTTATGTACATCGCGCAATTTTTACCCACATAAAGGTTTTTTGAACAGTAAGATGCAGCTGACGGCACACTTTGGCCGCTGAATGAAAAGTGGAAAAATCGCTACATATTGATAGAGATGCACTCGCTGTATCTGAAAAGCGCATGCGCCTTAACTGATTTTAACGAATTCGCGAATTATACGTTTTTTAACCTTTATGTTTTTTCTTTGGTTGTAATTTCAATATTACTTTCTATTTCATAATGCTATTGTTTATCAAAGTAAACAAATACACTTTCGGGTTTGTCATCGCATTTTCCCTGAAGAAGTTTGAGCGAAGTCCGTCAGTCCTTGCATCGAAATTTAGCGAAATAGTAGAATAACTCCCAAAAATGTTTTTTCTATTTTTCGTATTAAACAAAAAAATATTTTTTTGAAATAATTTCCAACAATAAGTTTTCGTCTTTTGTTGTTGCTGTATATGGCAGTTATAAATCCTATCTTTAAAATGTTGGTCTCATATTTTTCTAGACGTTGTCTAGAATCTGTACGTATGTTTAATTTATTTTTTTCGAGTTTTATTTGGACTCCAAATTAGAATAAATTATATTTACTCCAAATTTTTTTCAGTATTTCTTGATTTTCCGCGAAAATAAAAATACATTTAGTAAATATTTAGGCATCTACGGATAGATATTAAATGCTGTTAACGCTTTATATATACATTTTCTTGTTACAGCAAAAATTGAATTTTTAAATATTTGTTATTTATAAGGGAATAAAACCCCCCATAACTTTGGGGCGCAGCATCCAATTTTGTGAACGCGAACAGATTTGAAACCACGACTTTTTTCTTAATCTATGTTCCAAAAATTGCGGATGTGCTCGCGAAAATTTTTTTAACATTTCTTCCAATGGAATTGCTAAAGAAATTTGAAATTTACCATATCCCTCCTGATTAAGGATACACCCGTATATCCCGCTTTGGCAAGGATTCTTTAAATAATCAGGTGTAATGTCTAACAAAGCTTGCTTTTTTTCTGACAACAAGTTTATTTTTGGAAGACTACTGTCTCCTAGAGTCGTATATTTTACGCATAAGTCATTCCCATACATTTTAGAGAATATTTACCACTGTAGAATATGGTGGCCCCTCCAGGATATCCGCATTTATATTCAAATCTATAAGTTTTGATGAATCGAAGTGTACAAAAGTTTATAAAATCGTGATGAAATTGCCACTCGGGATATCCGAAAATGTTTCTCAATATTGGAAATGCCTGTTTTAGAACTCCTTTGTAAATTGTCGTGCGCATTTTGGGTGAAAGAAATGAACGCACAAGTCCTTCATAATTTTTAAGGACTCTCCTCATTAAGTAAACAATTGCATAACTACATAACTTTTATTTTTGCGTCTATTGAATGGAAGACCATATTCTAATTTGTTTCTGTAGCGATGAATGTGTTTTTATTGTGCTGGAACGCATTACTAATTATGAAGGACTTGGGCGTCAATTTAGTTCACCCTAAATGCGCACGACAACTTATAAAGGAGTTCTGAAATAGACATATCCAGTAGTGAGTAACATTTTTGGATATCCGGCGTGGAAATTTCATCATGGTTTTATAAACTTTTGTACACTTCGAGTCGTCAAAACTTATATTTTTCAGAAGAAATGCGGATATCCTGAAGGGGCCGCCATATTATACATTGGTAAATATTCTCTTAAATGTATGGGAATGACTTATGCGTAAAATATACGACTCTAGCAGACAGTACGCTTCCAAAAATAAACTTGTTGACAGAAAAAAGCAAGCTTTGTTAGGCATTAAACCTGATTATTAAAAGAATCCTAGCCATAGCAGGATATACGGGTGTATCCTTAATCAGAAGCTATATTCTTTTACTGAATAGTACTGAAAGTACTTCGTTTTCAATATAGAGTGAATATGCATCGATATTCTAATACAATATTTCTGTATTCGCAAGTTTTAAATGGGGGTTCTATTCAAATGAGCCAAATTTTTTACTCCAATTTTTGACTTTATTTTGTTTTTCTTGTATAATTCTTATATAAATTGGATTTGAATGCAAATGAATGACTAAGATTATTCTAAACACATGAAGCAAAATATAATAAAAATTACAAACTTCATATCTTGTATAAGTCGGAAAAAATGGAGGTTAAATAAAATTTTGCAGGGGGGTTCTATTCAAGTGAGCGGCAGTGTAGTTTATGTGGAACCACTGAGAAATATTCCAAGTATTTTAAAGAAAGATAGTTTAAGTGGTAAATTTAAGTTTCTATAAGACTAACAAAGTTAATTATTTTGGAAACAACAAAAATGAATTCTTATTTAACCAATAGACTAAACACATTTAATTTTTTCACTTTTATATTTTGAATAGCCTAACAGCTGTCCATAACTAACACCTCCTAACAAAGCCCTATAAACGTTTCCATAATCTTTAAATGCTCTACAATTTTCTGCAGAAAATACCTAATAAAAATTGAGGACATCATGCAATTCAGACTACATATTTATTGTCCGTCCATCGTATTATTTAAAACATAAGCTGCAGTCAATAAGTATTTTAAACATAAAACAATGATGTCCATTCTATATGATAATACGATTAGAATTTTTTCTTTTTGTTTCTTGTTTCTTGTACAGACTTTTGTGGTAGTTTATGTCTGCTAAGTGTTACAGACCATAGAAATACGAAATCATAAACATAAAGCTGTAGCTGACCCACTTTATGTTGATAGTATTTGTAATGATGAGGAGCAGACTATTGTCTTGTAATTTAATGGAATCCATAAGAAAGATTACAAAAGCAGAAAATATATTTAATATTATACAAATATAATAATGTCGAAATATCATTGGTAAAAGTAGTATGCAATTAAAAAATAGTTTGAGGTACATATTTTTTGTGAGGAACAACTCACATGGTGCGCCTGAACCATCTTTAAATGTAAGGTGCTTATACCTGGGAAGTTTTTGTGGATTCTGAAACTACAATGTTCATAGATGAGAAAAATCATACTACAAAAAAATCGCTCGAGCGCTTTTTAAATATATCGCGATCAAAGTTCACATTTTTTGGGTTTTTAGGGTTTTACGATTTTGCTTGGAAAGGAGATTGGAGAGATTGGAGATAATATTGCAGCTGTGAAAATTCTCTACAAGATTGACCTTTATGATATTTTCGTAGGTTTTACCATTTGTGAGATATAGAAGTTCAAATTGGGACAATTCACTGACTGTATTGTCTCCTTATAAAACGATGTCATGTACGATGCGCCCTAACTAACTTTAAATGAAAACCGCTTACACCTGGAAAGTTTTTCGGATTCTGAATCAGCAAAGTTCATAGATAAGAAAAATACAAAAACAAGAAAAAATCGCTCGAGGAGTTTTTAAATAAATCGCCGTCAAAGTTCTCATTTTTAGTTTTTTTTAGGTTTTCACGTTTTGCTTGGAAATGGCAAGTCCTATCAAAATGGTACTAGAGAAAATGTAGCAGTGAAAATTCTCTAGAGGATTGAACTTGTTGGTTTGTTCCTAGGTTTTAACACTTTTGAGATATAGAAGTATATATACTATAGATACCTATAGGTAACATTTTTAGGTTTTTTCTTGTTAGGTTTTCACGATTTTGCTTGAAAACGGCAAGTCCTATCGAACTGAAAATTTTATAGCTCTGAAAATTCTCTACAATATTGGCATTGTTTTATAAGGAGGCGATACAGTCAGTGCATTGTCCCAATTTGAACTTCTACATCTCAAAAACGGTAAAACCCACGAAAATACCATAAAGGTCAAAATTGTAGAGAATTTTTGCAGCTACAATATTTTCTCTAATCCCATTTCCAAGCTAATTCTAATTCCATTTTCAAGCAAAATCGTGAAAACCTAAAAATGTGAACTTTGATCGCGATTTATTTAAAAAGCGCTCTGGCGATTTTTTGTTTTTTGAATTTTCTCATCTATGAACATTGTAGTTTTAGAATCCGCAAAAACTTTTCAGGTGTAAGCACCTTCCATTTAAAGTTGGTACAGGCCCACCGTGCTCAGTGTTATAATAATAACACTGTGATACAAAAGTTAAAAAATGTTTTCAGGGTTTCTGATGTATTAATTCGGGTTTGTTGGAGTCCATGGAAGACGAAAATACAATAAAATAAATGTTATCACGGCAAGTTAATCTCCGACGCTGTAAAAATACATTGCATTTGAAAAATCAAATTTCGAACGTATGCTCTTAATCTCTTAATTACAATATGCGTAGTTGCAATATTACAATAACTTTGGTATAAGTATAAGTTTCGAAGCTTTGCTAGAGAAGGCGTAACTAACAGCGAAACCGGTAGCATAATTTGGTGGTTGTGTGTGAATATCTCTTCGATCAATCTGCTCAATTCCAACGAGAAAATTAATAAGAAGTGATATAAAAATTCTTAGATTTTGAATCCAAGGGGCACCGAACATGACATTGTGTTATAAGCAGGCATTATAAGGTTAGGTTAGGTTAAAGGATGCGCAGCTGTCATGTTGACAGCCACTTCACTCAGAGACCTTGTGGTCCATTGTGTTCATCCTATTGAATTACGGAAAGGAAGATAAGGTTATGTAATATAGAATAATAGATGTTGTAGAGAAGATAGATAACGTGGACAGAAGTAGAAAGATGTGTATAGGGTTTTGAGAGAGATATTTGAGATTTAGGTTAATTGTTCTCGCTGGAGCCACTTTAGACCTTTGGCGAGATGAAGCAGACTGGTTGGCTCGGTGTGGCAGAAGGTTGACAGGGACTGGATCGTGTGTTCACCCATGGTTCGCACTCTCCGCGTCGTCAGCATTGGACAGCGACATGATAAGTGTTCGATTGTTTCTGTTTCCTCTTCATCTTCGCACAACCTGCAGTAGTCAACATCATTGTTTCTTTCCCATTTGCAGGACATGTATCTTATTCTGCAATGACCCGTGATGAATCCAACCGATAATTTCAAGTCGGATTTGTTCATGGAGAGTAAAGATGTAGTTCTGCGTTTGGAGAGAATGGGCCAGATTGCCTTGGAAACCTTACAACCAGGTTCGTGGTGCCAGATCTGGCTAGCATTATCTCGATATTTTTGTTCAAATTGTCTCATGAAGTGGCATAGAGGTGGCTTGATCGAGTTGTCGACTTCAATGTCGGTTGACTCCGATCCGCAACGCGCCATTTCATCCGCTTTTTCATTTCCTTCGATGTTGCAATGACCCGGAACCCAACACAATGTAACGATTGATTTTAGCGCCTCCAAGGCCTTTCTACAGCCTAAAACCGCAGCAGAACAGATAGAGTGGGATGTAAGTGATTTAAGGGCCGCTTGGCTATCAACATAGTCACCGGTCCAACTATATCCCTTTTCATGTTGCTTATCAGTTCTGTAGATTTTCTGACCGCAAATATCTCAGCCTGGAAGACACTACAATTTTCGTTCAACCTGTATGCGAGACGTATATTGAGGGTATCGCAGTAAACGCCTGCTCCTGTTCCTATTTCCATCTTTGAGGTATCGGTATATACTCCTATACCGGGTAGAGGTGGGAAGTTGTTGGTCTTTAACCTGGTCGAAGTGTAGTTGTGGTGATATGTAATCACTGATTACCTCCGATCCATGTTGTAGTCCTGATCGTCGTAAGATTACAGCGTGACCATGCTTAGAGTTGCGCCATGAGTTTGTCTCCTTTAGTCGGAGAGCACTCTTGGCCGCCAGCTCCTGGGTCACTTTGGGGTCACTTCATTTTTTTTTTGACTTTATATTTAATTAAAAACGTATTTTTTAGATTTTCAATACAAAAGCCGAACTAAAAAAAGATTTTCATTCCTTTCTATTTGTTGCTTTATTTTTCCAATTTAGAATACCGCGCTTGTAAATCTCATCTTCCACTGGTTTACTGCATTGAAGCCTTGGTCAGTTCTGCGCCATGTGTCGAGTATTTATGTGCTTTTAGCGGCTTCTTGGTCTTTCATTCTTATGGCATGGCATAGCCAACGCATGTCGTTGTATAGCCAATACAACTCGTGGTTTATACCACGTCGATATTCACCGTAAACGCTAATTGGCCCGTAGATCTTTTGAAGAAATTCTCTCTCTGCTTGCGCAAATATCGAGCACGTTTTGTAAAGCGTCATTTTTGACGTGGCTTACTTAAGTCAAAGTTGCATATATTGTTGGCAGAGTCTTTACCTACCTCAAAATATAATAAACCAACTTCCACAGTTGATCCAAGTTATATGGACGCATTTCACGTCGATACCATCAGCTTGTAATTGTCGCTGTTTACTGCCAGACCCACTTTAGCAGATTCTCATTCAACCTTCTTACACTTCTTTTACTTATCAATAGACAGCGGAATCCTATGCAAATGCATATATGGTTGGGATGGTCGTAGAGAAAATCTGATTAGACAGAAACTCGTTTTATCACATATTTTGACATATTTGCATAAAATGAGCATATGCAAAACCATATGCAAAAATATATACCAGGTTTTGTGGTCTAAAAATCCCACAGAAATGCCTGAAATGTGGTATTAAGTCTTCGTTAGGGGTATGAAACTTTGTATCTGAAAATTTTCCGCATGGGTCCACGTCTTCATACAGCCCCCACAGAACGGTACCTCCCGATTTCCGATATTTTTAAGGTTGTGGCCTCAACATCACACTTAAATGGCTGACATTCTTCGTTGGGAGTATAAAACTTTCCACCTGAAATTTGTCTTCATATAGCCCCCATAGAACGGTACCTCCCGATTTTCGGTATTTTGAAAGTTGTAGCCTCAATATCCCTCCGAAATGGCTGAAATTTGGTATTAAGTCTTCCTTGGGGGTATAAAACATTCCACCTAAAATTTCTCGATATAGGTCCACGTCTTCATATAGCCCCCATAGAACGATACTTCCCGATTTTCGCTATTTTGAAGGTTGAGGCTGTGGTTATACATTTCTCTATTTGATTGACTTGTCTGAAAAGAATTTTAAACAGAAAAATTTTAAATACAAACATTTTTGTACATATTATTGAAATATTTGTTGCATAAGAAAATATGTAAATGCATAAATTTATGCATTTTGCATAATTTTGCATATGTCGTATGTTTCGATTGCAATTTAATCAGAAGTCAAAAATATGCCCATTCTCAAAAATTTGACAGTAATTGGGCCAAAAATAGGGGTTGCACAAAATTCCGCTGTCTACTTATCAACCAATGATGTCAATGTTTGCATCTCGTATAATCTTTTTTTTTTGTTGGTAGAGAACTGTTCGGAGAGGTTCTATCCTATTTTAACTGAGGTCCGGGTATCAATTAGAGTCATCTCACAAAGCCGGATGAGCTTTGCGGGAATACCTAATTCAGAAATGACTTTGAGTACCTTTCAGCGTATAGAGCTATCGAAGCTGTTCTATAATCGACAAAAATATGGTATGGATATGTGTCGATTTGCATCTCTTGGGTCTTTTCCAGGATTTGCCGTAGTGGTGGATTTGCCAGGTCTATTTCGTTGACCATAGGCTTTAGTCGTTCATACAATATCCCTGACACTGTTTTCTAAGCAATAGGGAGGTGAGATATGCCCCTATAAATAGAGCACTCAGTATTATGCCCTTTCTTGTGGACGGGGCGCAGGATACGCCTTCTTCGGTTACTCGTTCTTTCTGCCATGTGGTTCTAACTAGCTGATGCATACCCCTTATCAGCGTGTCGCCTTTGAATAGCTCGGTTGGTAAGCCATAGACTCTTGATACTTTATTGTTCAACAGCCGGTTTATTGCTGTATTTGCCTCATCTTGGCCGGGTGGTACACGCTCAATACAGTTGTCTGGGATCGGATCTGCTGTATTTTCTTCTCCACCGTTTTGAAAAATGCTCTTTCCATATATTGATCACACTATCTGTATGAATTACCAAATAACCTTGCTAATCTCCACAGGAGGATGTAACTGTTTGTACCAACGACATTAGTTTTATGTTTCACTCTTTGACAAAATTTTCGGACTTCATTCTGGCTCCTGTACGATTTTTTCACCTTCCGCTTTTCCATTTCTCTCTTCGGTATCACAACGACACTCCTGGTCATGGTATGGATTTTGCGGTTGTTTGCATGGAGTGGGAAATACTTTACCATTGTGATGATATGTTATCGGGACGAGGAGAACTTTGATTAAGCAATTGGGCCAGCTGAGTAGAATATGCGGTGTATATCTGTTGTGATTACAGCTTACCGATGTCTAAATTTCGTGTTGTGTCTGTTTGCTGAACAAGGTTGTGGTCCGAGTCTATGTTTGCTCCTTGGAACGAACGTATATCTAACACGCCCAATGAATGTCTTCCACCTATCACAACATGATCAATTTGATTTTTTGATTTCTGATCTGTAGACACCCAGCAAACACAATGTCGGACGTCGGAAGTTTTTTCCGAGGCGTCTGACCGACTTCGGTCCGAACTCTGTCCGACTAGTCTGACGAACTTTTTCCTGTCCTCTCTCTCCCTCTCTGAAGGAAATTTTTCTATTTTCTCTTGTGCTGCTTTGGCAAAATTAAGTGTAAATAAGCAGAGAGAAAGGAATTGTACATGTTTCGCTCGCACATTGTAAATGTGTAATTGTTGATGTGCCGACATTGATGCAGTACGAAGAAAAATTGAGTGCTCGGCTTTTAATTTCTGTATCGGAGAACAAATTTGGTTTATTTTTGTTATGCGTGTTGATGCATGATAGTGTTTGAATGTTATTCATAGTGATCGGTTGCATACATATTTCTTTATTTTTGTGAAGTTAATGAAAGTAAAGATTTTCTTAGTCAAACTTCAACACTATATTTTATATTTGTATATGGCCAAAGTTAAGTTTCTTAACACTTTTATGTGTATGAACATTTTTTGCATGTGAAGACATGTATTTCCACAGATCGTGTTGACGAATTTGTTGTTCTTCACAGTTTGTTTTCCGCATTTAACACGGCATAAGATGATATTAAAACCTTTAATATGTTTATAATAGATAAACTTTTATAGGATTTGGATATTTCTTAACTAAAACACTTTCGAATTTCATAAGATTTTACTTCCGAATTCGGACCGATAGCTGTCCGAAAGTCGGTAAATAAATCAGAAATTTATACGATAGTTCATCAGAGTTCGGACCGAATTCGGTCCGAAAGTCGGCTAAAACATCCGATTTTCATCCAAAATAAAAAAAATATTTTTTTTCGTTTTTTTTTTTTAAAGTGATTAGTAGAGTGCTTTTTGTTTTGTTCGCGGCCAAAAGATTTTGCACTACAATCTGTTAAAAAATGTGGCCACACCATACAAAATAGTCTGTATGCTCTTTCTTCTTTTTCTATTCTCTTCACTATCTTTGTATGAACAACTACAGTTCTGCATTAAATATTGTACGGATTATAAGTACCATCTGCACAATAGCAGAAGAACGACGAACGGATCATATATCGCATATGAGATTTTCAAGAAAAACATGTTGTTGGCGGTAAACATGCATACAATAATATAGCATGTCGCCAAAGACCAAAAGACCGTTATATGTACATATCTATCATATTTCAACCGGTTTAGATTTTCTAGTTGTTGTTCTTCTTCTTCTTCGTTTTCCAGATTTTCTTCTATTTCCATTACTTTTAAAGCTCAATACCGGCTTTGTGTCTTTCTGTGCCGCCTGTACATTATTATTATTCATTATTCTCTTGAGACAACTGCAAATTTAGATTTCTTGAATTTTTGCTGTCGTCTGTTTGTATGCGATGTTTTTTTGTTGCATTTCTAAGCTCCTTCAATTCAATCTATTTTCTTGTTTTTACTGGACGTCATCGTCGTCGTTGTCGTGTACAAGTGCAACATCGGAGACAGACATCATCAGTGGCTGTCATTCATGGTTACGTCTATTCTATCAATCTAACCGTTCAACCAAAACATTTCTTAACTGGTTTGGTGTCTTTCTTCTTTCTACTTTTTTGCGAAAATTAAAAAAAAATAAATAATACAGCATTTACAAAGAGCATTAGAACTGCAAGGCTTCTATATGTCAGTTTTGTGGCTAACTTGTATGTATTCCCCATTTAACCAGTGTCAACTTTAATGTTGTGCATATTATATTTTTGTTCGTCTTATCATAAATAAAAAATAAAATTATATATTAAATAAATTATATAGGTATTATTATATATTAACTCAATGAAATGGTCTTATCATAGTCCGAACAGCGACTACAGGATCGGTTACGTCAGCGCAACAAGATCGAAAGTATTTTAAATCATGTCGTATTAGGAATTTCTGGGAAAGATAAGTTTAGTTGTTAGAAAATCAGAAGTTAAAAGGGGAAGGCCCTCTGCGAGCCTTTTAATAGATATTCAGAAAAGGTAGATCTAGCGCACAAAAAAATGGATGTACTATGTGTAAAGTAATTCACTTTATTGACAGTTTTAATTTTGTTATGTTTACTCAACAAGTGGGCGGTAAGGGAAGTGGTAGGAGCGAGAAGTTATGACTTCTGCCCAACAACAACCTCTACGTTTTTCAATTCTATGTACATATATGCTTTTAATTTTCGTGAGCGTGGCACACCGTGTCGAATTTCAAAGTTTAATCGCAGCAGCAAACACAATAAAAAATGAAGAAACAGGATAACTATATTTTAACCAAACTTCAACGAAAGAAATTAAAGAAACAATGTTGCAAACTCGATTTTATGAGCTTTTTTAATGTTCTTAGCAATTTACAGCCAGATTGGCTATATTTAAGTACATATCTGGAATACAGGTAGTTTGAGCTTTTTTGCCTCACATTCGAATTATATCAGTTGACAATTTTCGTTTAGGATTATTAACGGATGAAAATCGTATATTTCGTTGTGAAAAATGTAGGAGTCCAGCTTTCTGCGCTTTTTAAGAGGTCAGTTAGTTAGCCATGACCGAAAGACATTGAGCAAACTGTCATTCAAAACTGGCAGTGTATTTACCTTGCTGCATTGTTGCAAACTCGATACCCATCTGGTGAAAGTTTTTTATGGCGGTATTTAAGCGAGATTAAGTTAGCTTTACTTCTGTGGGCTAGATATTTAATTTAGTCAATCTCATTGTCATAACTATAAGCGAAAAATTCGCATTAAGCGGTAACGAAACCTAGCTTGGGACTATGTTGAAGATTTTTGACGTTTTTCCAAATTTTATTGACGATTTTCAATCAAAAACTGTCGGCAACGCTGCCTTACATACTTATTTGGGTTCTAAAGACCCGACCACGCCCACCTTTTAAATATGTTATATTAACAAAACTACTGAAGGGATTTTCATGAAATTTGCAGACAATGTTTAAAGTTGTCTCATGGTGAAAAGAGAAAATATTTTTTGATGAATTTCGGAGGGTGTGGCGTGCCTCCCCTGTGCCCTATTTTTAAAACACTGTATCTGGAAAAATTAGCGAACCTATTTTCATGAAATTTTCTGAAATGTGTCATGGTACACGAAGGCATGCATTTCGGAGATGACACGAAACTCCCCTATTAAGAAAGAATGGTGTATTAACAAATTGCCTTAAATGGTGACGTTCAATGCCACAAAAAGCGTAAGAATAAGCGGAAGATTTTTTTTAATTTTTATAAATACGTTACGTTAGGATAAACATCGAGAACACAGTTTATTATCAATTATCAATTGACCCGAAGAAATGAGGTAGAAAGTAAAAAGGCATAAAATGTTGCTATTAAAAAACAAAAGTACGGGCCAGCAACGCAGACTTGGTTCCGCTAGTAGAACATATCGCTCGTTTTCTCAAAGAGTGACACATCTCAAAAATGCAGTTGAAGATTGAAATTTGACTTCCCAACTTAAAAAATGTTACATAAACAATAAACGAATTATTGCTTCATATACTTAAAAAACGTATTTATGCCAACATCCTAGTAAACCAGCTGTAACTCGTTGCGTTTTAGAGACATCAACATGAACATTTGACATAGGATAAAAAATAGAATTGCTAACTCAGAAAACGCATTTTTTTAGTTATGCCACTCTTTGAGTAAATGAGCGATACGGGGAGTTCTGAGTAAAACATTTTTGAAAAAAAAAATGGTTTTTTATTTCCATTATTTTTTGCTGCATTGATAATGCTCCTCAGCAAAGCATTTCAGTAAGTTTTCAGATTTTTTGGCTAACGGTTGCGCGGATGTCGAATTCTTAAAAAAAAATAATATTGGTCCAAATTAAAAAGCTTTTTGACAAATTTTTAAAAAATTATGAACAATTTAGAATTTTTGTAATTACTCGTAGAACAAAAAAACGAAGAGTACAATCCGTGTTAAAATAAATTTTAAATATTAAAACGCGAATGTTGCATCTATTTCTTATTAGATAGATGATAAAAAACGAAAAATACATGCAAATACAAATTGTTTTCAATTTGGAGCAATGTTAAAGAAGTTATGAGCATATCTTTGCACAGAATTTTTATATAATTCCACTTTTGAAATGTTTTGCTGAGGGGCAGCATCAACGCACCAAAAAAATAAATCAAATCAAAAACAACTATTTTCAAAAGTGTTCGGTTTTATTCACCATATATTTTTTGGATTATTTGTCGGCATTTAGTGGCCATAGGTTCCCAGTGGTCACATCATCACAACATCTCCACCAAAAACTGCCAGCATAGGTCCATGTTTTTGTATAGCCACCCCCTTTTTAAATTGTCAACGTAGGTCCATAACGGTGCTTCCCCATTTTCGGTATTTCTGACCCAACTGTCTGTAATTCGAAAAACTGTCCACTGTGTTGGTAGAGCCCCCATATAACGGTATCTCACGATTTTCGGTTTTTTGGATTTTAGCTACAATTTTTGATCCAAGTATCTGCAATTCGACATTTGAGTTTCCCAGTGGGCACAAAACTTCTCCACCAAAAACATAGGTCCATACTTTGATTTAGCCCCATATAAGGTTCCCGACCGATTGAATACATTTTTTATGATTTTTTACCTTATTTAGGTATAAGTGGTCACGGAATATCTCCTCCTAAAATTGTGGATAGGAAAGAAAATAATTATTCCGTTTTACTTCAGAATATTTTATGGTGGAGGGTATAAAAAGTTCGGCTTGGCCGAACTTAACACGTTTTTACTTGTTTTTGCTAGACACTGTATACACCAAAAACTGTGTTGCAATATGTTTGATGAGAACTGGTAATTGCTTCTTCGTTTTGTCTTTTTTTTGCATCCTAGGGTTATGAGTTTTTGACCTTTTTTCTCAAAAATAATTTCCAGTAGCGGGAATAAATGAGATTTTGCCTATTAATGCCTAAACTTACGTTCATCCCATTTAATAATAAAAACTTTAAAAGCTTTCTGTGGGGGAGCTTTTATATCTTAAGATTTTATTTAATCTTAGGTAAAAGCCCATCAAAATATGATACTGGGATATGAGGTTCTAAAAAAGTCAACCCTAATGTACATGCATTTCCAATCGAAGTATGTACATATGTAGATATGCAGGTTAGTTTGTAGATCTGTTATTTTTCTTGCTTTTTAGGCACTGTCGGCTTTGTCACTATCTGCTGTTGTTTTTACTATTTTTTTTTTCAAAGTTCTTTTGTAAGTTCAAAGCCTTGTATGTAACGTGTTTTAACACCAATATTCATACCATACATCTACGTACTATATTCTGTTAGCAAAGTAGTGTTTTTGTTGCATATTCTCTTTATTGTCATTTTTTGTTGTTGCTGTTGTTGTTGTGAATCTGCTGTTCTTTTTCTTCTTCTTTTTCCTGTGACTTAAACGAAATTTTCTGAACATTTTTTGTTCTTCTTCCTTCCTCCCTTTGGTATAATATTTGAGAAAAGAAAAACATAGAGCAACGACGTGGGTAACAAATGGAAAATTGCATAGCTAGACACTCACACGAATTAGTTTGTCTTCGGAGATGCAATTTTCGTTTTCACATTGCCTTGCACTGTCTTTGCAATCCAATGGAAAATTTGCCTGGTACTTTGGCCTTTTCACATATATTCGTTTTATTTCTTTCTGATGCTTTGACATCCTTATGTTGTAGATTTTTCATGTGTCTCAAATAAAAATTGGTAATTGAAATATGGACATAATAGTTTCGAACATTTGTTTGGTCTTGTGCCTAACGTTTTCTCAATTTGCCAAATATTTAAACATTATTTACATGTCATTGATTTGTATATAAAATTGTATATAAAAATATGTAGTTTCACACATATTTTTATATACAATATTCTATTCCGTTTGTTTGTCTTTAATGCAAAGGTAGAAAAATTCATCTTGGTTATCGTTGTGATCCCAATCCATATGTTATTTCAATAAAATATTCAAATTAATATGTTGATCGAAAATATTTAAAATATGTTTTTTTATTACTTTCAGGTAAAAATCTCAATAATAATATCTGAATGACGTTAAACAGTAAGTAATTTTATACTATTCGGTTTATTATAAAAAACTACAAAACCATTATGCAGGGAAGATTTTGTAGCTTGATTCCGGTATCAATCGTTTGTGTTACATGAAAATAATGGTCCTATACCTTATCCCATTTTTATTCTTCCGGTAATATGTTTAAGTGCTAAGCTACAGGACCGAATTTTAATGGGATACCACCATATTCAGCTTGGAATTGGAGGGGTTTCCAAGAACAACAAAGATTTGGATCGGTTTTTGTATTTTAAATTACATTTCAACAGAACAACATGATTGCAAAGAAGCTTCTCCTGAATAGTAGACTAACTACACGCAGAGAAAAAATATTTTTCGCCTTTTTTGGAACAACAATATCTATTTTTGTTCCAATAATTCATTTGTTTTGTTCAAGCATTGCAACTGCAAATCCAAAAATACTATCGTTTGCTCCAAATATACAAAACAAAACCAACTTGCGAAATTTTTACAAAAACTATTGTCAACCCAACAAAACCTGTTACTGAATTTTTTGATTTTATCGTATATAATTCTCCTATACACTTTACACATAACTTTGGTATCAATGTCACGTATAATCCCCTCATACCAATTGCGGATATTATTCGAATGTTCGGCACAACTTTCGAAAACGATATCACATTCGAAGAATTGGCAAATGTTTTTCGGGTGTACACAAGCACGTTGTTCTTTTGTTCGTCAAAAGTTTAAAAACGATATCGTTTTCGAACATTTGGCGAATGTTTTTTCTTCACAAGAAAAATTGTTTCGAGAAACATTTTTTTACTTAGAAAATTTGTTTGTTTCAAAAAAAATTTATATTGTTTGTAAAAAATTCCCATTTGCTTTTTTCAAATAATTTCTATATAAATGCTACGTATAATATAGGCAATAAGTGTTGATAAAGACAACATATGGGTAGGTTGCCAAACACAAGACAACAATGTTTATCAACAGTTACATATCGAGTCGCAAACATAAAGAAATAAAAACGGAAAAGGTACATAACAGAAACATCAAAAAACTCCACAAAATATGTTTTTCGCCACTGTCGTAAAAACTATCATCTTTCATTCGCTAATAATATTATTAACGATATTCGAAATCGAAGGTTTTCCTGCCACAAACTGAGCGACGAATGAATCGTTTTCAATTCGTTCTCGTGTGTCGTTTTCGAACAAAATATCCGCAAAACTATCGAAAAACATTCGAAAACGAATCGTTTGCGATAGCAATGGTATGGGGGGATATTATGAGCATTAACAAACACTACACATGACCAGCTTTTGCCAGTTCTAACAAAAGATACAACAAATTGAATGAAGAAACTTAACTACTCCATTGCGCTCATCCTTCAAGCACCTACCCCAACATAAGGAATACCATGAAACCACAACAAATACACACACAATAAATTTCGAACAAAACACTTCTCAGATTGTGGTGTTACTCAACTATCAAAACGCAAAGGAGAATGAGAAAGAAGAAACAAATATAAACAAGATTCTCATGGTGTACATACACAAAAAAAGAACAGCGGTAAAATAAAAAAAAAACAAAGATAAGGGGAACTCATACAAACAAAACTCACCAAAGTTGTTGTTTTCACCACGACATCAAATACCGAGAGAAGAGAATAAAATTGTTGAAGAAAAGAAAATAATATTGTCCAGCAGACAAAAACTATTGTTGGATATGACAAAAACAATTGTAGTAATTAACAAAAACGATTGTTGGATTCACAATACTACATGCGGAATCTAACAATATCTTTACAATACATATTTTGCTCTTCGAATATTGTTGAATCAATCATATTTTTTTTCTCTGCGTGTGCAAATAAATATTTGTTAAGATATAATATAAATACATACCCAAAAGCAAAAAACAAACACCTGCACCAGTGGGCGCTTACTGAGATCAAGGGAGCGTAAATTTCAATGTAAAATACATTGAAATGTATGCTCGCTGGCTCTCGGTAAGCACTGGCTATCACTAACATATACAGACATATATCAATGATGGTGGTATGAAATGCATAGAAAATCAAAACACAAAAGCAACAACAGACACATAGGTATCATCATCAGCGGGCAATCGGCATCTGGCATATTGCAATAAGTAGGAATTTAAAAAACTGAAGAAGAATGAACAACATAATTCATACCATTTTTTTCATTTCCTCTTCGCTTACTACGTTGGTTAACAACAACAAAGCTCGAAACACTCGTGTTTGGCCGCATACACAATCAAAGCAAAACAAACTTTTTTATCCTCCCGTCTTCGCTTCTGCGTCTTCTACTACACCGTTATTATAAAACAGCATTCCGCAGTCGCGAGAGCCCTGTTGTTACTCTCTTTCACAAAAATCCTCTTTCCACCCATAAAAAATATGTTCTAACATAAAAAATATGTTGGTACCCAAACAAATAAAATTGAGGTATGTTACAAAATGTTGCAAACATATATTTGTTTGGACACAAATAAATTATGTTTGGATCCAAACATATTTCTAACATATATTTTTCTGCGTGTACCAACGATTTCATTTTTTTACCTTCATATCATTTGCCTTTTATGGTTCCCAGTGGTTAAAAACGTCTCAATCAAAAAGTTCGGCCCGGCCGAACTTAACACTTTTTTACTTGTTTTATTTTAAACACTTAAAACATTGTTTCCCATGAACATTCCGTAACATTTCTTAGATATCAAACATATCGGGCAAGATCACCACATGTCCTTAAAAAGAATGGGCATACACTTAAGCCAGAAGAGGCCTGTTGTGCGCTCTATGTGTCCTGGAAGTTGTTGTTGTTAGTTTAGGAGTTCCATTGACGTAGTCCCTCAAGTTTTTGAACCCGATGTCCTTGATATGGCCGAGTCCTGTAATTATGTCGTTTCCCATTAGTTGAGTTCTCAAGTTTGTGAAAGCCTGGCAGTGGCAGAGATAGTGTTCCAACGTTTCGTTGTCCTCGCCACATGCCCTGCATTCACTATTCTCTGCACAGCCTATACTGTGCAGATGCGCTTGTAGTCCTAGATGCCCTGTGAGGACACCGATCAGTCTACTGATATCCTTTTTACTCATCACTAGGAGGTCACTTGTTTTGTCCTGGTCTGGGTTTCCCCATAGGATTTTTGTAGTTTTTCCCTTTTCCTGGTTGTTGGGCTCCAAAGCCTTATAGTGGAGGCCCAAGGGGGTTAAAGTCTTTTCCCAAATAAAAGACCTGAGTTGAAGTTTTTTAATGTTTATTGGAGGTTGGATCTCCTTGACCAACTCCCTTCAATGTTCAAACTTAACTGACTAAATTACAAAATGTTAAAAAAGATTTTGCTAATTCTAATTTTGAAAACGGTACATATGTGTTTTAAATTATGTACATACATATAAATAAATAGAGAATGAGATAGAAAATGTTATAATGTTCGCTCTTCATGAGTTAGAATACAGAAATAAAAATATCAAAACATTAGTGATTGAAAGAGAGAAATTTACTGTTTAGAAAAAAGTAAATAAATAATATAAAAGAAATAATACTGGAACGTGTCCGCTGACGCTCTGTTGGCGCCTTTTGACTTCTAATTGCAGTAAGGGAAGGAACCCTTTACAAAACTGTTGAACTCGCTTCAACATACTCCCGCCTCACTGTGGAAAATGACGGTAGCACGAACAAATGAGATTTGCAATGCAGGAACTTTTTGGTGATTTCCGTGATTATCGCTTTACCGTGAGGGTTTGCAGTGTAGAATCTTTGATTTTAATTTCTAAAAATCTTGTATGACAATTTGTAAGGTTGACATTGTGACTACACAGGTCCACTTTCTGAATCGGGGACATTAAATGTGAGCTTTTCCACCACCGGCATGTTTTCATTGTTATTGAAGTGGACCGATCATCAAAAAGCGTTTGCAAAATTTAAGCTAGAGGCTGGTGTTCCACAAGCAATCTGAAAATAAAGAAGAAGATATGTACGTACAAATGATCATTTGGAATTTTTATACTTTGTGAATGTGTGCCTCAAGCATGTCTGCGTTGGATAAGTACGCTTTTAGAGCTGACTCGGTTATCGTATATTTTTGAGTCTGAACTCTACTAAACTTCGTTTGCGCGACCCCACAATTTAATTTTGTTGATTGATATTTTTGTCAGATACATATTTTAATTTCGAATGAGTATGTGGAAATCAATTTTTATGCGTTTCCTCCAATTTAATAGTAAAATGTTGCAGTCAAAAACTGTTTTTAACGTTCCAGGGGAAAGAAAATAGGCACCGCTAACTTTGTATTTATTAACTATAGAATGTAGTAAATGGAAAGGTGCGACAGAATGGAAAATGTCGGGACTCAGATTTTTTAAAAATAAGGGTTTGTATTTTTCAATTGCTTCTCTTGTGCGTCTTGAGATGTTTGTATTCGGTAATTGTAATATACTTTGTTTCTCCTCATCAAGTGGATTTACAGCTTCGTCCTTTTTGAAATGACAATTTTTCTTAGCTTTTTCATCAGATATGCCTGTGACATTGCCCAAATTGTCATTCTGTTTAATTGAATCCTGTCGATCTCGTAGGAACTGGGTGTTATAACTGTTTTCTATTTGTTGGCTTCTATAATATGCAGCCCATTTAGAACATCCGCCCTCGAAGGGAAAAGCATATTCTCTTTGTGAACATATACTCGGCCGATTTGGGAATTGTGAGCTAATTAAAGTCAATATTTTAGCTTGGCACATCTGATATCCTGAACAGGCATCCTCAAATTTTTCAGCATTAGCGTCATTGAAATTAAAGTGTTCGTTTCCATCGGCCATAACTAAAGCTTCATAGCTTGATATTAGTAAGTGCCATCTTCTGGTTAATTCAAGTTCCTTTACCCATAGCATATGGACGCTTAACTTCTCAGCATTGGTTTTTTCGAATTGACTGCAGAAACAAATTACTTGGTGGTAGTCAAAAAGGAACTTTTTTCGAAACGACATTTTTATTTGAATGGTCTTTAATTTTGAATTGATTTTCGACAATTTGTCTTGTAATTCTTCGTTTATTTAAATACGCTTTTTGTTTCTTTAGTAAGGTTTTATTTAATTTTATTATTTTATTTGTATAAAATTCTATCGATTTTTCCCACGTTCTTTTAATTTTTATCCGTTTTACGTTTGTCCCGCATAATTAATATTTTTAAGCATGTGGCAACCCTGTACCATTGGTACAGAAAACTTAATTATTTTATGCTTAGCTGTTCCTTCAACAATTTTATTATTATGGTTTTTTGTTTTGTTACAAAAAAGCCGTGGCAGGCACACAGCAGCTCAACGATTTTTGTGCAATATCCATTTGTTGTTGTTACATAGATTTTTTCGATCACAGATTTTTTTTTTTATTCTTTAAACACCTTCTTGCATATGAAAGTTTTTTTACCTTTAATTTTTATATTTCTGTTCGCGTGGAATATTTTTTTTTTGATAAAGTTGCTTTAAAAGGTTAATATTCTTCTGCTTCTAATTTGGACGAACGATCAAAACGTTTTTTTAATTTTTTACTTTTGACTTTGTTTTGCGCTTACATTTACAATTTTAGTTGGTTGTTGTTGTAATATATTTTATTACTCGCGTAGAGAAATACATCTGTTTAATTTTATTTTATTTATTTATGACAGTTCGTTCACGCGGAGTAATTGATTCCATTTAATTTTTTAGAACATTGACATTTATTTATTGATTTCATTTTGCACCTTTCTCTTTTAACATACTGAATTCTATTTGCTCTTTCGCTATTGTTCTGTTGTTTCTTTAGTGATTCCTTGGCCGACTTTTTTTTTGTTCTTGTCTTTTTAGAGAGTTTGAGTACATTTGCGGTAACGGTTTTTGATTTACATAATTGAGAACTAGAGCGCGAGTTGTTTTTAGTTGTTTGAGTGATTTTTTCCAGCCGATGTGCACATTTATGAAATTCACAATAACAAAAACACCAAATAAATCATTTATACATACCAAATTCTTCTTTATTTTTTACGTACCCTTGTTGGGATTGCTGCTTCCTTCTTCATGGGGATGAGTGTCTTCTACAGCCGTTGTTAGTGTTTCTTATTTCTCTCCTTTTAGATGATTGAATCGGATGATATTGTTGGTGTTTTTATTTATCTTTCTTATGATGGTTCGCTTGATGATATTGATGCTCCCTCGTGGAGACCAATGCTTTTAACACCTGTTGCTTTGTATGTTTTAAATGAAACCAAAACGCTATTTTCTCCCTAGTGAAGAACAATGCTACTAAACATTTGGTTGATGCATTTGAAGATGTTTTTTTCTCTCAATAAACCCAATAGTCTTCTTCTTCCTGCTGCATTGCTTTTATTAAAATTTGATGGTTGTTAAACGTTGTTTGATTTTAATTTTTGCATGGGGAGCAATGATAATAGCAATTGCTATTTTCGTTCGATACTATATTCCGTTCATAAAATATATTTATTTCGGCAGAAACATTTCCGCCGCTTTTTTCGATGAATTTGTGCCTTTAAACAAAGTAGGCTTCTTGGGGAAAATTTTGCGAAAAATTCGCCGCTGCAGTTAATGAATTGACTTCTTTATTTGGAATTTTTAACGCCAAAATTTTCGCCGCTGTAGATAATGAGTTTACGCCAGTAAACTTGCTCCTAACCCAATGAAGGAGGCTTCTTGTGGACTGAAGATTCACACGGGAAATCCTTCTCCAACTACAACCTAGTAGGCTCGTGAAGGATATCGATGATAATTCTGCTCCTAACCAAATTTTGGCGGCTCGAATGAAACTTTCGTCGCTGTAGACTTGAGTTTACGCCAGTAAACTTGCTCCTTACCCAATGAAGGAGGCTTGGTGTGGACTGTATTTTTATACTCCTATCTCAACGTAGGAGGCTCACTGGTACACCTACTCCTAATACCATATAGGAGGCTCGAATGGACCATATGTTGGGCTCCAAAGCCTTATAGTGGAGGCCCAAGGGGGTTAAAGTCTTTTCCCAAATAAAAGACCTGAGTTGAAGTTTTTTAATGTTTATTGGAGGTTGGATCTCCTTGACCAACTCCCTTCAATGTTCAAACTTAACTGACTAAATTACAAAATGTTAAAAAAGATTTTGCTAATTCTAATTTTGAAAACGGTACATATGTGTTTTAAATTATGTACATACATATAAATAAATAGAGAATGAGATAGAAAATGTTATAATGTTCGCTCTTCATGAGTTAGAATACAGAAATAAAAATATCAAAACATTAGTGATTGAAAGAGAGAAATTTACTGTTTAGAAAAAAGTAAATAAATAATATAAAAGAAATAATACTGGAACGTGTCCGCTGACGCTCTGTTGGCGCCTTTTGACTTCTAATTGCAGTAAGGGAAGGAACCCTTTACAAAACTGTTGAACTCGCTTCAACACTGGTTATTCCATAGGGATACATGAGCATTCTTTGACCAAGCTTTTAGTTCTATACGCGCCGCCTTTAAAGGTTTGGCATTGTCTAGACTTACTGCAGGTAGCTCCCTGGCTTGTTTTGCTAAGGAGTTTGTTACTTCGTTTCCCGTAATCCCTATGTGTCCTGGTACCCATATAATGTTTACCGAGCCATAATGGGAATAGTCGTTAATTGAATTTTTACACTCTAAGACAGTTTTCGATATTGTTGCCTTACTTGTTATAGCTCTAATTGCTGCTTTACTATCCGTAAGGATGTTAACTGTGAGTGGCCTTGTATTTGTTTTAAACCAGTTCAGACATTCTGTGATCGCTCGGATTTCGGCCTGGAGGATCGTGTTATGATCCGGCAGACGAAGGGAGATCCTCGTTTCCGTGTCTACGATATAAAGACCCAGACCCGTTCTCCCTCCTAACACAGCCCCGTCCGTAAACCCGCAGCTTCCAGCGGGGATCTGTGCAAGGGTTCCATCGATCCACATATCTCTGTCCGGTATTAGAACTTCACACAGAGCTACTTCACTTGATTCTGGTATCCGGTCCGATACTATTTGATTTATAGATTCACCCGTTGTGAACCGTAATATGCATTGGTGGTCTCTTTCGATCCACTCGCTCATCGCTTTCAGTCTTATAGCCGCGATGGCTGCTTCATACTTTACCTGTATTTCTATCGGGTGGACAAATAGAATTGTCTCTAAAGCCCTAGTTGGTGTAGTCCTCATCGCCCCGCTAATGCCCAGACAGCACATTCTTTGGACTCTTTGCAATGTTTCCACATTGTACTTTTTGTCCATAGCTGTCCACCATATAACAGATGCGTAAGTAAGAATCGGTCTTATTACGCTTCTGTATAGCCAGTGTATCATTCTAGGATTAAAATCCCATTTTGAACCTATAGCCCTTCTACAAGTTGACCAACATCTGTGTGCTTTGGCAGCCCTTTCCTGAATATGGCCATTCCATTTGAGTTTCCTATCTAGAATTACCCCCAGATATTTAACTGTTGGAGATATAGTTAATGTCTTATTCAGGAAAACTGGTTCCTTGACGGAGCCCAATTTCGTTTTCCTAGTGAAAAGACATAACTCTGTTTTTTTCGGGTTAACATTAAGACCTCTTGGTCTAGCCCAGTTGTAAGCTATATTTAGAGCCTCTTCGGCTCTCCTGCAAAGTAGATTTGGATTCTTTCCCCTTAGAAGTATTATAACGTCGTCTGCATAACAGACTGGTTCAAATCCTTCCTTGGTTAAGGACCTTAGTAGACTATTTATGGTAGTGACCCACTCTTCTACTTTGTCTCTTCTTGTTACGTCATGTAGCGCGCAGCTTATCCATCTGTTCCTTAGCATGTCGTCTATCCAGTTCCTCAGCGTTCTGTCTACACGAAATTCGTCTAAGGAGTGGATCAGCGTTTCCGTGCTGACGTTGTTGAAAGCACCTTCTATGTCGATGCAAACTGCGAGTGTGTACATCTTCATTTCGAAGGTCCGTCCTCTCTATGTCGTGTACTACCTCATGTAATGCGGTTTCCACTGATCTACCTTTTACGTATGCATGTTGTTTATATTTCAACATGTCATTGGGGATGTTGCTCTTGATCATGGTGTCGACTGTCCGTTCCATTGTCTTGAGTAAAAAAGATGTTAAACTTATCGGGCGATAAGATTTTGGTACTGCGTAACTTGCCTTACCTGGTTTGTGTATAAAAACCACCCGTGCAGGCTATGGGAGTATACGCAAATTTTAAGCACGCGTTGAAAATTCCTTTAGCCTTTAGGCTAACGAGGGCAAATATAGAGAGATGTATGGGCAGATCAAATACCGACTACACAACCAATATTCTGTATTATTAGGGGGTTTTCAGAATCATGTGGCCAATTTTTGGGCGTAATATCGCGGTAAACAGGACCACAAGGAGTACCTTCGGAAAAGTTTCTAAAGAATCCTCGAACATACCTTACATCACTTTAACAAAAATGTCGAACCATTGTGAGGGAGTTACCCGAGGGAGTGGACCGATATAGCCCATCTTCGAAGTTGATCTGATTGTGGACAACATATTACGAGGGACTAATTTTGGACCGAATCGGTGTATCCGTTCAAGATTTATCATGCGCTCCAGCTTTCAAATTTTACAAAAATGAATCAATAAGAAGGTATTGCTCACTGTTTTCTTCGACTAAAATGGCGTGGTGCATCATGAGTTGTTGCCACAAGGTGGTACGGTCAATAAGGTATACTACCTTGAGGGCATGCGCCTTTTGCACAAAGCAATTCGTCAGAAACTGTATTGTGGAAAAATCAAAAATGGATTTTGCACCATGATAACGCACCAGCTCACACATCAATGCTAGTGCGTGAGTTTTCATCCAAAAGAGAAACCCCTACCATGCCTCAACCACCGTATCCACCGGACTTGGCCCCCGCTGACTTTTTCCTCTTCCCAAAACTGAATATAGAATAAGGGTTTTTTATTTTGAAATTTTTCCTGTTAAAGCGAAGATAATCGTTAGAGTTCAGCTTGATGATCGAAGTTTTTTTCAAGTGAAAAAAGAAAGCCGGAGATTCGAACCCACACTACCACCAAATTATCTCATCTGGTTTCGTTGTTGCTTTAGGCAGCTCATCAGTCATATCGGCTGTTGAGTGACTTCTCTGTCAACGAACTTTAATTTCTTAAATGAAATGTATTTTACATCGACGGATATTTATCCGTTCAATCTGGTCTTTATTTTATCCAAGTTGATATCGTTTCTCGAAGATAGCACTTCCGAGGTCGATAATATCGAAATCCTAATGTTGATTTTTTCGAATTAAACACCTGTCCGGAAACTTGTACCACATGCGCTTGCCGAATGCCTTCACCATCCAATTTGTGTGTAGTAGCCTACTAATAATTTATTTTTTCGATTCTATCGGGTGTTGGCAATCATGGGCAAAGAAATGTTATTTATAAACCAACATTTTTCCCTAAATTAAAGTTCTTCAACATCTATAGTGGTTATTTTCATACATAGTATTTTGTTCTTAATTTTTATGTTTATTTTACTGCTTTGCATTTATCATGAAATTATTTTGTTCGCTTTTTTGGGGTCAAAGCCAATTTTCACCCACCGCCATCAGAAAGAACCCGCTGAAGTTTGTGATAATAATAGTCCCATAAAATATCGCGTGTTTAAAAACTCGGACAAAACAAATTACAAGAACATGTCTAGCTCATAAAGGTGTTTAATTGTTTATTTACCATAATTTTGTGGGAACAAAACAAAAAGTGTGATATGTTCAACTCTGACGGAGTTAGAAAATAATCAAACAAATTACGAGGTGACAATTTTATGACATTTTTTAAGTTTAATAATTATATCGATTCCACGAATGTGTTGTGTATGTCATCATATTTTTTAATCAACTGCAAGCCCACTATTGTTTTAATAATGTCCCGCCGGAACCATATACAAACATAATTATGTTATAAAATTTATATTAATAGACTTTAATAATTATGTTGCCGCTAAAATGCATATTTCATGTATTGTGAATTAATGAATGAATACCAAAAAATAAATCGATTAAATCGAACAAGGATATTGCATCCGATATCTGTGGTTAACAAGAGTATCATGTTTTAATCCCATTTTACAACTCTTCTCTTTATTCCTTCGTATTCGACATTTTCACATATTTTATTAAAATCTATATTAAAATGTATACACACACAAACACACATGAATATGTACAATACATGAAAGCATTTACGATTTTTTAATGTTTAATTAATGTATACATCCATCCATCCTTCTTTTTATGGAATGGAGATGGAAGTGAGGATATACATAACATAATGTCATGGCATCAGGATGATGTAGCTCATCATGAGGAACATATGATTTCCTTACACTTGGCTGTCAACAAGCCATATAGGAATATGTATGCCTCTCGCTCACGATGTTCGTTCACTCTTTCTGACTTTAAAATATTGTCACAAGTGGACAACAACGACAAACAACACAGTAAACTGAATTTATAAAATATTAATAAAATTTTAAAAATGTATGTGAATCCCTTTTTCGTTTTCCCTTGATGATGTTGATGAATGTTCTTCTGTACTACTGTTGGCAGTCAGAGTCAGTTCGTTCCCTTTTTCTCTCCCTCCTTCTATCCTTTAGAAGTGGTGGCAATGGAGGGAATATTACTGTGTATGTATATATGCGTGTTCAGTTATGAAAACTAATTAAAAGTTGCCAACTATAGAAACGCACAAATTAATGGCAGGTATATTGGTGCATAATTTAAGGCCCTTCGCAAAGGGGGCATTTTTAATAGAAACATAATTAATGTGGTGGGATGGCCAAATAAATAAATTTATCGAAAAAAATATGTATTTTTAGGTCACCGTCAAATTACAGAAAAAATCCATTTGGAAACTGATCCTAGCCTGACTTAATGTACCTAAATTTCCTAGTCGACATTGTAATGTAGGACTGAGAGCCTGAAATTCTATATTAACCAACCTAAAGCAGTTCGAAATACATCAAAGTTACTAAAATGTTTTTGTACCCAAACCTTTAGGCTAACGACGGTATATCACTTTCATACGACCAAAATGTGCTTCATGATTATAATGGTTTTAGACCCCGTCTATGGTTGGTCGAATTCCTTTTCAGACAATTTTGATTCGATTTTCCCATGTTCGTCTGTCTGTCTGGCTGATTTAGTCCATACTGTGCACATCGTAATACTTCTACCAGACATATGTAGATTGGACTATATCGATTCACTTCTTCGGGTATCTCCCATAAAAATTTTGTTGAAAAGTGCAGTTCAAGACCTGCACTCGAATCGCTGTGATGTTTTGCATAACTTGTAATCGCTTCCCCGCTTACGACGGTAAATTGTTTTAGAGGAAAGTCCATACTTCTTAAGAAAATGGTCCAAAAGCTGTAAAAACCTCTACAACCACCATATATGGCTGGTGCGCGGCTACTTTCGAACTGAATACTAGGTTGTTCCAAATTTTGCAACAACAAGGAAGAGTCCTGATCTGCTTTAACATTGCAAAGCCCAGGTTTTATCTTGGTCCCCTTCTTTCATCTCAAGTGGAAACTGACCTCCACGTGGTGTCACCTGGGGAGCTGCCTTTTACATCTGTAAAGGTAGTGAGCTAACATGCGCCGCGCGTTCGCCCATAAGATCGTTAAAAACTTGGATTTGGGCGTCAGGTTAGTAACTCTCTCCTAGAAAAAGCAATCTACTATGAAAAAACTAAAGAAAAGTAAAAAAAACCCTCTAAAGTTGACGAACCCCGCAAACGTTTTAAGGACCATGATCTGCGAATCTTCACCTGGAATGTTCGCACTCTTTATAGAGAAGGTGCAGTTCACGCATTGGCAGATGTACTTTGAAAAATACAGGACCACGATGGATTGGGAAAGGCGTCACAACAACACCTTAAGGTGACGCACTATATTATGGCTATGGCCAAACCATGAGTTTGGTTGCGGATTTGCAGTTAGTCGGAGATTAAACCATCTGGTCTTCAGCTTCACCCCAGTGAATGAAAGACTTGCTACCAGAGATGGTCTGTCTGCAATTATGACGTATCTGACATACATTTCTGACGTATATTACATACGTCGGAAACGTCGTAAACCTAGCCAAACAAACAAGGTTTTTGACAGAATAAACAAACGAACCTAAAAATCGATGTTTTTCATAATAATAAAACTCATAATTTTTTTTTTGATATCCTATTTTATGAAAAAATAAGCATAAAAAGATTTCACTCTAACCCCCATTATTATAAGTCTCCTTTTGTTATAGTTTGGATTTACCGAACAGATTTATAGCGTCCCGGTATACTTAAAGTTAAAAGTGATGATGGACATTATACATGGCGTGCTAAGTACGTAATTTAATTTATTGTTCAATTATTTCAGCAATTTTAAAAATTAAAATATGTATAAAAATAGGCTGTACTTTCAAAAAAGGTACAGACGCTCTACAATAACGAAGACAGGCTTGCAGAATTAATAATAAGTGAAAAATATGATGGTAACATACATTTTTTGAGGTTTATGACGTTTACTACTTTTTATACGTTTTCTACGGGTATATGACGTTTTCGACGTTTACAACTTTCTTACTGTCGAAAGCCTAACAAATCGTCATACAGACCATCTCTGCTTGCTACAATACGGATAAAAGCAAAATTCTTCAACATTAGCTTTTTCTGGGCTCATACTCCAATCGAAGACAAGGACGAACAGACCAAAGATATATTCTACAAGCGCTTAGAAGAAACATATCAGTGCTGTCCTGCCCATTACATTAAAATTATTCTATGCGTTTTAATGTAAAAATTGGAAAGGAGAATATCTCTTGCCCAACAGTCGAGGAATTCAGCCTCCACAGTGAAACATCTTGCAATGGAATGAGGGTGATAGACTTCGCAGTGACAAAAACATGGTATTTAGCAGTACCAGGTTTAATCATCTCGATATTCATAAGGGCACCTGGCTGTCTCCAGATCAAAGAATAAAAATCAAATTGATCATGTTGTGATAGATGAAAGACATTCATCGAGCGTGTTGGATGTACGAAAGATAGACTCGGACCACTACCTTTTGCCAGTAAAGGTACGTACCCGTCTAAACGTTGCAAATATAGCACGAACAGATACAACTCGGAAGTTGGACATCGGTAGGCTGTAAATACAACAGCCCACGCAACTATCCCGATTGCTTAATGAAAGCACTCCTCGCCCCAATAATATATCAGCACAATGGCAAAATATTGCCCACTCAATGCAAACATCCGGAAAATCCACACTTGGATGCCAGAGACATCCTCCAAGGAATCCATAGTATGACCAGGAGTGTCGTGCTGCAATAGCGGGAGTGTGTGAGATGTACAGGAGCCAGAATAAAGTCCGAAATTTCTACCAAAGAGTGAAATAGCTAACGGATGGCTTTAGTACAGGCACATACTCCTGTGGAGACCAGTAAGGTAATTTGGTAACTGATACAGATAGTGTGCTCAGGATATGGAAAGAAAATTTTTCCAAACTGTTGGCAACCAATAGCGGCGAAGCAAAATGAGGTAAAGGCAGCAATAAACTGTCTGAAGAATAATAAGGCAGCAGGAGCCGATGGCTTACCAGCCGAGCTATTCAAATCCGGAGGCGACAGGCTGATAAGGAGTATTCATCAGCTAGTTAGCACCGTCTGGCAGGAAGAACGAGTACCCGACGATTGGAACCTGAGCATCCTGTGCCCTGTCCTCAAGAAAGAAGATAAAACTATATGCTCTAACTACAGGGCCATATGTCTTCTCTCTATTGCCTACAAGATAGTGTCAGGGATACTGTGCGAACGATTAAAGCATATGGTCAACGAAATAATTGGGCCATACCAATGCGGCTTTAGATCCGGCAAAACCACCATTGACCAGATATTTACCCTGCGGCAAATCCTGGAGAAAGCCCAAGAGATGCAGACCGACACCTACCACCTTTTGTCGATTATAAACCATCCTGTCAAACCCCTACGTTGAAAGGTATTCCAAACCATGTGCGAATTTCGTATCCCCGTAAAGCTCATTCGGCTTTGTTGAATGACATTAACTGAGGACCGACGTTGACATCATGGGTCGATCGGTAAAGGAATTAACTGATACTTTTGCAAAAGTGGAAAGGGAATCTGATAAAGTGGGTCTGGCGGTAAACGGCGAGAAGACCAAGTGGATGGTGTCGACGCGCAAAGTGTCCATAGAGTTCGGACCATCTGTGAATGTTGGTATCTACAATTTTGAGGTAGTAAAGAACTTCGTCTACCTCGGCACCGCCATAAACACAACAAACAACATCAGTTGTGAAATACGAAGAAGAATAGTGTTGGCCAACAGATGCTACTTTGGGCTATGTAAGCAGTGCTAATGTATGATCCCGAAGCATGGGTACTTACGCAAGCAGATAAGGCAGTGCTTGGAGTGTTCGAGAAAAAAAATGATTCGAATGATACGGGCCAATCTGCGTTGACGGTGAATATCGACGTCGTACGAACAAAGAGCTGTATCTGCTATACAATGACATTCGTATAGATAAACGTATAGAGACGCAACGATTGCGATGGCTAGGTCAGGGCATAAGAATGGGTGATGATGATCCCGCTAAAAAGTCGTATAAATACGGGCCGCATGGAGGTTCACGCAGATCTGGAAGGCCAAAGCTTCATTGGAGCGAACAAATGCAACGAGACATCAGAAAGCTACATATCCCAGATTGGGAAAATACAGCAGAAAACAGAGAGGATTGGAGATCTATGTAAGTAAGTGCATATGACTGTTATTGTAATATTTTAAAAATCATACACATTGGCGTTCCAATCTGAAGAAATACAATAGATTAAAAAAAGTTCAAAAAGAACGAAGTGACCCAAACGGACCAAAGGTATTTTTGTTGTCCATGGACCCCAACACGATAGGATTTTGTAACAGAACGTTTGAATATTTTTTATCAACTTTTGTAGCACAGTGTAATTTATCGATATTTTCCGAAAATGTGTGGGTTGGAAGATATACGCCAGAAAACAATATTCATTTTAATATCAAGGTCTCGAGGCTATGGGGTCCATAACCGATTTTGACCTTCAAGATGACGTTTTATGAAGCTTATATGGTTGCAATGTTTGTTCTTTATGGCATGAGTTAAATCTTTGCCCTTGGGAGTAAATCAAAATTCTTAATGGTTTGGAAGATATCAGTCTGACAAAAGTATACCGTTTACCATCGAGGCCTTGAGTCTTTGGGCGACCTTAAACGTGAAATGGCATGTACTAGCTACAAACGCCGAGATACGTATCTCCTCTTTTTTGATCTTCTATAACGCTGCAGTGTCAGAATATGTTTAAATTGCTCATGCTGCACGGTGTTATTAATATTATTGTTAATGCAGCAAACTCGTATCTCAATAAATGCATTTCGTGCTTAAACGGAAAAAGATAAATATGTTATTACTGCTATTTCTCAATTCCCTAATAATTGCCTTTTACACTTTTACTCAAACACCGATGTATCAAAAGATAAGTCGTTTTTTATCTCTCCTGAAAAGTTGTATTTTTTAAGACACGAGGTTGAGAAAGTAAAGCATCGATATATTGTTAGATATCTTCTAAGCATCTTAAAGCCCGAAGAACATTTTTTCGTCTTCCATGGACTCCAACAAAAAGAATTGGTATATCAGAATCCTTGTATAATTGTTGTTTTTTTTTTAAGTTTTGTATCATAGTGATATTTATGATTATTGGAACTTTTATGTGTTTCCACCTTCCTAACACATTGTTATTTAAACTATCCTCATTAAAGGCCTCCGTCAAGGCCTTTTTCGCCTTAACATTTTGAGGGTTGTTATCATAGTCGTCAGTGCCACTGATAACAGTTTGATATACATTTTAAATTCATTTATGATGATGGTCCTCCACCTCATCATAATGGTTGTCTCGTTACAATGTACCCTCTATTGCTTCTACCACCAGCATCCATCCTTCCATCCCCACCCATTACACTTGACAAACGCCGTAATGAATAAAAAGCCCTGGATATCTGCCGATTTATACGTCTAGTGAACTTGTACATACACATTTAAATAAACAAACAAATTGCCCACTTAGGACCCACACATATTATGGAACGTTTTTTTTCAAAGGACATTTTGTTGTTGGAAAAGCGCTTGTTGTATTATATGTGGATGTGTGTCTGTATTGTGGACTTGTATTAAATATGAAAAGCCATAAGAATAATAAACACTGCCAAAGTTTACAATTACTTTAACAACATGTGTTGACATTAAATAAATACAGACACACACACACACTATAGGACCATCAAGAATAACATTGTTTTTGTTGCCAATAAAAATAATAACGAACGTAGCCCCATGTTATTTGTCATTATTATTATTATTGTTGCGAACATTGGACCCAAATGAGTAACAATTGAAAATTCATAGCAATGAGAGGGTTTAGATTTTGTAGCCATGGAATTTTTTTTCCAAAGGATGGATATTCGCCCAAAAATTACAACTATTTTAATAACTAACACTGTGCAACACGAAAAATATTAATCATATTCTGACACCGCAGCGTGATAGAAGACCCAAAAATAGAAGACACGTGTTTCGCCGTTTTTCCCTATCTCATCAACTTTCGCGGTTGTAGGCCTCCAAAGGTTTAAGGCTTTGATGTAAAAGGGGTAATTTTTCAAGACTATATCTTCCAAAAATATCTCTCGGGTTTTGGTCTGCAGCTATAAAACCGATCAAATTTGAAGCAAACAACCAACTACAGAAATGTACCTCAGATCCCAATAAACATCTTTCTAGAACATACGATCTCTGTATAGACGGTTCTTAAAGGTCAAAATAACAAAGCAAATGGGATTTTTATCCTGTTTTCTCTGGTTCTGATCCACAGATACTAAACCGTTCAATATTCAAGAATACAACCAACTGCAATAATGTAGCAAAGACATCAATGAACAACTTTCTGGAACATGCGAAATGTCTATGAACGGTTCTTAAAGGTGAAAATAGCAAAAAACATTTGAAAATATTAAATTTTTACACTTTTTTCTCCGATTCTGGTACAAAGATACCCAACCGCCCAAAAATTAGGGATACCGTCAACTACAAAAATGTACCTAAGATTTCAGTAAACAACTTTTTAGAACATATGAGGATTCTAGGAATGATAAATGCCTGCTTTCAGTACAGTATACACTAGATAATATGCTTAGCAGTCAGATCTGTTGAGTCTTCTTGCTATGGATTGAAGAGAGATAAAGATAAATCTTAATTGGTTTAGGACTTTTTGTCGGCATTATTTAATATTTGGCCATACACATCGCTTGCGGATGTAGTTTATGTGTTTATCTGAAGTTATTTTATACATATTATTAAATGTTATGTTTAAAAAATTACGAAAAGTTACACGTTCTTCCAGAGCAAAAATTGAAATTATACTTTATGCCAGGAAAAAAATACTCTGTAAAAACCGACCTACAAACCCTAATGTAATAGACATGCCATCAGAAATAAGTAGTTATTTTTTGGCCTTCAAAATTCAAGTAAGGAAGTAGGACAAGAGTAAGTAACTATGTACTTGTTTCTCGGCTTTTTAGAGGCCAAGAAATAACTACTGATTCCACTGTCTGTTAAAATATTATCCGATAGCGATACAAATGCATGTAAGTTACTGTTGTTATTGTATATAAATGAATTTAAAAGCAGTTATTTGATGATGATACATTATTAAAAACCCAGTCCTGTCCATTGGTTGTTCATGCATTCTATGTGCGATACGAATAAACACTACCACATGGTAGCAGTGGCTCTAGGTTCGTCCTTTTTACAAAACAACGCCCACATGCAAACACCAGAGGAGAGGTCCAGCGTTTTGTAATGAAATAGCAGCGCCATCATATCCTATAGCACAAATTCATTTAATATGAATGCCAACGACAACAAAAACGAACATTTCCAATAAATACTCTGACCATAAGTACATTAGGGTTATGACTTTTTTATAGCCTTGTATCCCTGTATCACATTTTGTTGATTTTTCACATAAGATTAGATAAAATCTTGATTATAAATTGGTACGATAAAAAATCTCACGAACAAAGTCATTTCAAAATTTTTCTACATGAGCTTTTTTTGACAAACGTTTGATGACACTATAACTAACTGAAAATAAGCTTTGGAGATAGATGATATAACCAAAATGGCATGCCCCTTTGTTTCTCACTAAATTTATCATATCCTTACATATTATTTTATATCATATACAGTGTTGGTCACAGAATTAGAACACCCCTTTGGGGCAAAATGATTTCAGTCATCTAAGAGTTTTGATAGGGCAAATTGAAATATTTTCGTAAACAAAATTTTTTTCTATAATGTATTTAACAGATTTAATGATATAAGTGAATAGTATTACCAGTGGTTTTTTGAAAATAAAAGTTTTGTGAAGACGCCCAAATTATTGCGGGGACATATAATTAGCACACCCTAAGATTTTTTATTTTAATTAAATTAATATACAAAAATTAATTTATATTGAAGTTAATTCATATTCAAAACGTATTGAACATATCATTTTTTGGCAGAAAAAATAATTTATTACCCCGGAATCTCAAAATATATCCAAATAGCGGGCCATTTTTCGTAATGTACACTTAAACGCCAGAAAGTCGCCAAAACTTTAAAAACAAATGTATAATTGGATCTGAAATTATTGGAATTGTTAACCGATTACCGAAATTTAAATATAAAGTGCAAAAACTTTTCAAAAAGTGTTTAAGGTCGATGATTCATTCAAGAAATTTTCGATTTGGAAGGGGTTTATAGAAAGAAGATCAATAAAGTGCACCCTTATATAAAGAAGGATCAACTTATAACACCATTTGTTATTCAAAATTGCACGTCTGAATAACACCAAAGACCTATCACTACAAAACTGTCAACAAAGCACCAGGTGAGCATGTAGCACATGAGTATGTTTAAAGGTATAACCCCTTTCTAACAATAAAGGATTTTGAGGTTTGCTGAAATTGGTTAAAATCCATGAAAGTAGGCATATACTATTCAAGATAAATGTTTTCTGTATTATTGATTTTAAATTTAATCGTTTTAAGCTCCGGGAAACATATTATCTTGCGGTCTCACAAGACTATCTCCCATTTGCCTTATGTTTAGAAAATTATTGAAATTTGCGTAGGTCCCATAGAGATGAACATAGGTTTATCGTGGCATACATCACGACATATCGGTAAAATTTAGTCCAGATGTATAAGTATTTATAAAATCAATAGCTCAAAGCATCATATTACAGTTTTTTAATGAAAATTTTTGTGTCAAACGGACTTTACAGGTGCACACTGCTGGTGGGTACATCCCACTATTCGCAAATTTACAAAGATGAACAAGAATATGATGTTTTATTTGATGTTTCTATGAACTACTTGCCTCAATGAATTTGTTTACATGTGAAAAAATCGATAAAAAAAACACTACAAAAACTGAAATTTCCATCAGTCCTTGGGACCCAAGGTCCACCCCATATAATTCCCTTCTGACACTGAAATTTCGGAGACTGGTGGAGAGTATAACTAGCAGACTGGTACTTATTCCCAAGCGAAAGGGATTTAAAACTGAATGTGGACGAAAATATTGAAACTATTCACAATATTAGTGATTCTTTTAAGGTGTGCTAATTACGTGTCCAGTGAATTTAGGACATTTTTTACATTTTCGGAGGTTATTCAAATTTACAGTTATGTTTCAGTTTCTGTATTGCGTTGTGTTCTTTAAGCATACTACTGAGAATATATTATCACAAATACTTTATTAAATACAACTACTTTTGAGGGTCTTTTTAGGCAAAATAAATTTTGGTAGTGGGGTGTGCTAATTGTGTGACCAACACTGTATAATTTTATTTCATATATCATATCAATTAAATGTGGTTTGTGTGGGATCTTTTTCAATATTTAAATGTAATAAAAGTTATTACAGCCAACAATATGCAAGGTCATTCATTCGTGCAACAGGAAATAAGTTTATGAGATTTTTTTCGTTTCATAGCATTTTTCAAAAAAAAAAAAAAAAAAAATCAAGGTGGTTTGTGCGTGACTTTTTTAATACTTAAATAGAATAAACGTTATTTTAGTTATTAATAGGCAAAAGTTCATTCATTCGTGCTACAGACTAGTTTTTTTGAGAAAAAATTTCAAAAAGTCATAACCCTAATGTACGTATATCTATGAATCAATGAAAATTTCAATGTGTGAAGTTACAACTATAGGGAATGTTACTAGGGTAGGTAGGATTCAAATCTGTTTTAGTCTGACTTCGACTAATGTTCCGAACAGACCCCGACAATTTGGTCTTATTCTTTTTTAATACAAAATTACATATATAACATTGTGAAACAATGGAAATGCCAACAATTTCTAGTGGACATTTTCTGAAAGTACGTAACGGACTAAAATTGGATGGACTAGAAATATGTTCGCCAAATTATTTTGAAACCAGCTCAGATTTGAATATAGATTCCACATATATTTTCGCCCGATTTCATGTATTTTCATTAACTTTGGAAAATGTGGCCAAGTTAGGTCTAGAAAAAAGTCACTATATGAACAAGAGGAGCTAAATGAACGATATAAACGAATGCGCTTGATATGGTTCCGTTCGTTCATTTCACGGAATCGTTCCTTTGAACTAATCTGACGCTATAAGCGATAGTCGTTATAAACGATATATATAAGAGGTGAAATTATAGCTTATATAGTGACTTTTGGGTATAAATACTTTGTTTTATTAATTAAATAAATTCAGTGTTATCTTTTACTTTTTCATCTATATACATATGTATAAATGATTTAAAAACTAAATAATAAAAAATAACGATATTAAATTCATTCTTCAGCAGATATATTACGTTAATAAAGGATATGGTTCTATATAAAATAGTCTGTTATTTTAGTTTGGACTTTTGAATTCCAACATAAGTTTTAAATTTAACTCAGATCTGAGTTTTGAAATGGTTTCCAAAACACATTCTTTGCTTGTAACATCTTCTGAGTAAATAAATTTTTGAAGAGTTTCTACAGCTACCAACGCCTCTGACACTGACTGTAATTGAAATTCTGGTTCGGTAGTATCCTTAATTTCTTCGTTAGAATTGCCTTCATCTAAAACTTCCAATATTAGGTCTGTCTGGTTACTCAAAAGTTTGCAACAACTTGTACAAATTGTTACAGAATGTTATCTGTTAAATATCTGTTATTCATTGGGAACTGGCAAGTCTTTGCTGGAGAAATTTCTTCTAACAAGAACTTATTATTTCGTCGTCATTATACATGACAGATGTGAAAATATTGTCATCGATGACAACTAATTCATCAATATCTTCTACGTGTTGGGAGAAATGACAATGAAGATAAATGTCCTCAGAATCGTTCAAAGGACCATTAGCAATCGCGCATGCATTAGAAATGACAGAAGACGTTACATTTTTCGACGCTTCATCTAACAATAACACGACATCCAACACATTTAATTTCGTACTTTGATCCTTTTCTATTCTTACCGGGATAGTGGATATTACACCTTGGTCTATTGGTTTTAAAACAGATGTGACATTTGGTGGGAACAATTTAAGCTTAATTGACTTGAGACCGTCTACGAGGTGGGCACCAGTTGTAAAGCCCAATAAAAACCATTTTTCCAAGAAAACTACGAAACTTTCTTTGGTAATTTTCTTTTTCATCTGAACGAGCATAACTTAATCTACTTTCAGAATTTTTATTGTTGACAAATGTTACGTAGTTTTTTGGCTTACGTAGTTTTTTTTTGGGTTTATTATCTAAAGGTATAAATGGATAACAACCACTTCAGAGTTAGTATGTTCTAGAAAGTTGTGTATTATTTTTTTGTAGTTGGTTTTTTCCTTGAATTTTTATATATAGACCAAGTCCCGAGAAAAGACCATTTGACCTTGACGAGTTTGACATTGAAGATTAAGTTTTATTAATTTTATGTGTTCAAAATTCTAAACGGTTTGAAGATATGAGCTTTGCAAAATGATTCCTTTGGGTATCAAGCACCAAACTTTTGGGGTCTCTTAACACCAAAGTTAATAATCATTGACTTAAAAATTACACACAGTGTAATAAACTAATAACAGAATATTGTTGCCCCACTCACTGTGTTATATAAAATGATGTAAACGTTTATATAAAATATTTCTTTATGTGGCCATAGGAATCAAATATGTATTTTCTCTGCGTGTAATGTACTTCCATCTGCATAGAATTTTATACTCCATTCAAAGAATGCGTGTATTAGTTAAAAATTATTAAATTAACTACACAGGAACATTGTTACATGGGAAATTTAATAATTTATATGATCGTAAAATTATTTTAATTTTTGAAATTCCAACAAAGCAACATACATGAATTATGTTCCCATACTTTTTCTGCAAAAGCTGAATGTTGTCCTTTAGGCAAAGTGTGTGGCGACAAAACACATATGTGTTGCCCTTTAAGGATTTCATTAGATTTGGGCACGTACATAAATACATATAATCTCGGCAATCATCAACAAACTTCATAATTTGATTCTCCTACCATCTCTCTGAATGTTAAAGAGGTAATTAATGTTGAAGGTGGGGGTTAGACGTACATTTTGCATGTTTTGAAAAACCTATTATTTTAACCGGGGGTCTAATAAGAAAACTTTTACTGTTATTTTATATAATTAACATTTACATGGAGCTCCACTCTTTTTGATTATCAAATGGTTGCACATAATACTTACGTTACTTTACAGTTATGGAACAACTTCAGAAATCAACGAAGTTTTGATAAATAATGTTTAATGCTATAAATTAAATTCGTAATTTTAATTAGAAAGCATATGGTGAAAGCGCCAACAAATGGTAAAATACTCTAATCTCTAAACCTATTTTCCAAACAAAAATAAATATTTTATATTTTTATACATCACTTTTTATCAGTAAATTTTAGTTGTAGTGAGGTAATTTTTCTAAAACCGCCATTGTTCAGTAGAGGAATTCTGTAACGAACGAAATCGATGATTACATCTATACTTCCAACAACACTCCCCTTCATTGTGTTACTGCGCCGTAATATTGGACATTCCGTTTTTAAAACTTTGCCCACATCTCCAGTCGCATTATTTTTTAAATATATTTCTGTTTTATAAGGCCAAGAGTGTACCTAATTTCTTCATTTTTCTGAATAGTCCCCATCTTATATTGTTTGGCAATGTCAGAACATTTTAAATACTAGTTCATTTCTATTCAGTTTTTGGTTGATGATACGACAGTTGCATACAAGTTCAGAATATTTTTAATAACTTCATATTTTCTCTAGTTCTTGTGATCCACCAACAACATTTGTCTTCGGCGAGACTAAGAACATTTGCTTGCTATCAAATGCACTCATTTTGTGGAGTACAACTTCAATTTATTCTATGTCAAGTACACGATTTTTATTTCTAAAACAAAGGAAACGAAACAACAATATGGTGTTTTTAGTTTAGTTTTCTTCTCTTTCCTCCACCTCCTACCACTCGCATCTCGTCTAAATCTCACGTCGATTTACAATTTCCCTTGGAAATCTTTAAACTTTGATGTGGATCAACGATTTGATGGTGCTTCCATATGTCAATCATTCTATCCTGTGTTGTGTTTCTCGTATTCATTATACAGTGCTGAGCTGTGTATGGTTACATTGTTACTACCCCTTTTTATTTCAATTCTAAATGAAAAAACGACAACAGCAACAACAAAACACACTTCGATATTACCTTTTCTTCTGTTTGAGTCTTAAATGATTCTTTTGATGTTTGAGCAGAGATTGACTTTTTACAACTCCCACCACTTCTCACCAACCACTCCACCCACACCACACCCTTTTGTCTGACATAACAAAATGCAGGATTATTTGCCAAATAAGAATTGAAATGAGTTCTTGTTGTTCTTGAGTAAAATTGTCGTTTATTGCCAATTTTGCAACATTTCCATTTGTTTTTCGGATAGCTACAAGCTGCTGCTGCAATGATACAACAGCCAGCATCAGCCAAAATATCCATTGAACTATTACTTCATAAAATTCATTTGAACACATCTCTTAGAAGATGGATGCTAGAAAATGGAGGAAGGAAGGTTTTGAGATAATTGTGTACTGCAATTTTTTCGTCATTATTACAACTAGCATCATTGGGAGCAACATCAATAACATAATAATGATGATGATATTTTGTTGCCGTTCTTGTATACTTTTTGAAAGCCACCTCCTTCCTATACATATAAAAAAAATACAGAAACAATACAACCACGTACATTTAAATGAAATCCTGACATGACATTTCAATCTTTCAGATACATGAGAAATGTGTACCGTTCGTACCTCTTATTTGTACTTGTTCATACATAGAACTTGGTTTTGTATGAGTGTTAAGTATAAACTTTGTTAGTGAATGTCATTGTGACAGTTAAGAAAACAATGATAAAATAGCAAACATATGAAAATATACAACGTATTTTCCTCTCACAAAACTTTTCCTACCAATGTGTTTTTTTTTTTCGTCTTTTATACTCATATATCATTGTTTTAGTAGCAGAGCATTTTCTTTGTTGTTCTCCTGGTCTGTGCACTATTCACATACGTTTCATAATACCCCATATCATTTAAAGTGTAGAATAAAATGTGACATTGAACAGTGGTAATGCGACGTTCAACAATTTTAAACTATTTTTCTTGCCAAAGTGCTGTAAAATTTTGTTTTAAGTTGAAGAATTCCCTATGTCAGATAAAACTTGCATGAGATATGAAATTTATTAAATTTTCTCCAGAGATTTAAAGGTATGATTTTTTTTTTTTCAAAATTATGAATAAACAAGTAAAAACGGCGTTAAGTTCGACCGGGTAAAAGTTTTTATTCTCTCTACTATGAATTATTGCGAAACCAGATTTCAACTATTTCTGGTGGAAAATGTGGCTAAAACTTTAGTGGGTGATACCGAGAGCAAGCAAGCGTAAATAAAGCATTGAAATTTATGCGCACTTGCTCTGAGTAGGTACCATTCTGTAGCACATTTTCAATACGAAATATACTAGAAGTAATTAAAACTTCTATATAAAAACATAAAGCTTTATCTCCATGTTATTGTGGATGGTATATAAAATCTATTGCTTAGCATTATCCCGAAAGCAGGGAAGTCTAATGTCACTCTGCACCGAAAGACTAGATTAGCTTATTCTCCTTTCTCCCCAAGACACACGAAAGACTGATCGAACTGGAGATTAGGAGCCATGTGGACACCGACACTTTAAGAAACCCGCACCATGCCTACATAACCGGGTGGAGTGCACCTACATCTCACCCACTAAGCTAAGTACCTAAACGGAGGAAAAAAGGCCTCTAACATATCGCTCATTTACTCAAAGAGTGGCATAACTCAAAAACGCGTTTTCTGAGTTAGCAATTTCTATTTTTTCTACGACTTCTACTTTATCTTGTGTCAAATTTTCATACTGATATATCTAAAACTCATCGAGTTACAGCTCATTTACTACGACCTTGGTATAATTCAACACAAAAGTTTTTTGAGTTTATGTAGCACTAAAACCCCTCAAATCATGCTTGATCTTGCACAGAAATTTAGCACTGATATCTGACTAGCTGTTTGCAAAATAGAGTCCATGTAGTTAATATTTTTAAGTATAATATTTTTAAGTTGAGAAGTCAGATTTCAATCGCCAACTTAAATCGCGTTTTTCTCGAAACTAGGTTTTTTGAGATGTGTCACTCTTTGAGTAAATGAGCGATATGTCACTAACATATTTTGCAGCAAACATACAGTGGCGGCCAACTAATTAGGGACAATAAATTCAGTTTAATAGATTACTCGATTTCATTTAAAAATGTGAAGATTTTGATGAAATAAATTTTCTATATAAGGTATTGCTAGAAGCACTATCGAGTGATGTCGAAACGTACGGAGATTCCCCACATGTAGGGAAAGTACAACACACTTTTCACACTAATATAATTTTAAAATGGCACACACAAATTGTCCTCCATGACGAAAAACTCCAGTTGTTGAAATAAGTACAAAATATTTGTAACACATTATGTCAGCATGGTAATGATCAGATTACCATTTTTTTTCCAATCTGGTTAAAACGTAATTTAAGGATAAATGTACACCCAGTATGGAACGGTAATTGCAGTGTATGGTTCGGAATGATGTCTGGCGTTACTAGAAATATCATTTTTGTTTAAAGAACCAAATAAATCTGCATATTCGTGGTGCATTAACGGAAAATAAGGCCAAAAGCACATTATTATAGATTATAATAATACTTCGGTCCTTTAAAGGACTTGCGGAAGGGGTAAAGCATGAAATCATCAGAATACTCTATTAACCCTCTCATCCCCGATGTTGCATATATCCAACATTGTCTTTATGAGCGTCTAAGTACCGATATTTTACATATTCTGCTTTGAATCTTTCTCAAAAGTATACCTTGTAACAACAAAAAATATCGGTTGTGTTTCGATCAACATAGCTACGGTGCATTATTCGGTGCGAAGTCTAGCACTCCAGTGAAAATTAAAAATCGTTGTGTACAGTCCAAATTATTCTAATCTTTTCTAAATCAAAATATATGAGCTTAATGTTAAATTTTAGTTTTGACTCTTCAAAAGTAAGACCAAAAGAACACTCCTGTACGATTAAAACGTTTCTATTTACACAGTTCCACAAAATAATGACCAAATAATTTTCAGAAATAATGTACTGTATCTTCAGGAACAGGGGGAGTAACGCTCCGAAATTTATGTTATAAGTTTGTTTTGACATATACTTTAAATATATGTTTTCAAAATAACCATTGGCGCATGGAAAAAAATTTGGGGATGAGAGGGTTAACTAACTAAGTACAAACAATTCTGGAACAGGTTGATTTTAGTACTAATGTCCCTAATTAGCTGGCCATGCTATTATGGACCATTTTTTGGAAAGTGGGATGTCCTTCCCCCACTTATGGGGAATCTCAGAATATTTTGATGTCACTCGATAGTGTTTATACCAATACCTCATATACAATATTTATTTCACAAAAATCTTCAAATTTTTGAATGAAATAGAGTAATCAATTAAACTAAATTGATTGTCCCTAATTAGCTGGCCGCCACAGTATATTTGTTTGCAACCAGTCCCAAACATAACATATGTTTGGGTCCTGCAAACAGATATATGTTTGGCTGCAAACAAATATTTGTTTGGGTGCAAACAAAACCAGACACGTACATACACATTTAGAAATGGTGGTGTTTTTTCTTTTATTGAAACGTATAGAAATGCCAAATACAAAAGTAACAACCGACGCGTATATACATACAAAAAATTCCACATCACACAAGAAATACATAACAGACTAATAGAATAATTTATAAAAAAGTAAATAATAATGTAGTGCCACACTTTTAAAATGAAGAAAACAAAAAATATAGAAACATCGTTGTACACTTTTCGTTAGTTGTGAAATAAAACGCATTCTCCTGTCAAAGTCAAAATCATCAACGGGAAATCGGTATCTGGAATGAAATGATCATATGTATAATGTAATAAATAGGTACATCCATATTCCAAATACACATATGTATGTATATGAAAAATGTATTGATGTTACTACCGAATATTAAATGCGATTTCTTCTTTGTCCCACAGCATATATCCATTCACCTTATTGGATTCAATTATAAAATTTTTAATTATAAAATGTTTTGGGTTTTAATCTACTAAAAAGTACGCACTATTACTTTAAGAAACCACAAAACAGAGATTTATTTATTCACTTTACCGACTAGTGCGACCCACACTGAAAGATAGTCCAGGAGAAACTGCCAAAATAAATCAAACTGCCTTTCTTGCAATAACGACCAAACAGAACAACAAATAATAACCCATTATATAAATCGCAACAACACAGAATGAAACACAAGCGTTTGGCCGCATACAGACCGCTTAATCGAAAAATGGTTTTTCACCCTCTCATCGCATAAAAATATGTTCTAACATAAAAAAATAAAATGTTATGTTTGGATCCAAACATATATTTAACATATATTTTCTGCGTGTAGATACAATTCTGGACTGTCAATTGCGTTGGAAGGGGGGAACCATGAGGAGCGGACGAAGAGAGGTTTAATCGCTCTCTATTTGTGGAAGAATTCTATTGGGAAAATCTGGGTACTGAACCTATCGAATGTATACTGGATATTAAAACTGTGGTAAGATCCATCTATTCCACGGATCTTTTGTCTCTGATGGCACTCATTACGCCAGAAATCGACATCTAGAAAAAAATAGATAACGTTTAAGGAACAGCGTCGAACAGCTGAAACTCTGGCTTTTGGGGCTCAACATTAAATGTCAGACAGCACGTAGTGCTTTAAGGCTGCATGAACAGAATCTTTGGCGCAACAGTACCTATGAGAATTGACTGGTTTTAAACCAACAGGAAAATAGTTTTGTTAGATTTTAAGGTTGCCTAAGTTTGAGGGGGGTGACGGATACAAAATGCGATATCGATTTTTTTAAAACCACCCTAATGGGCATAGTTGTTTCTAAGGGAATTGGACGGACCTTATCCCACATATGCCCAATGTCTTATATATAGTACACACAAAATTCTTGATGACATGATACTTTACATTTATAGAAGTGCCGTTTTTTTATGTTCGCACACTCAGTATTCATCAATATCTCGTGGGAGATTTACTGATCCCATTATTTTTTTGCTAGTACTATTGAGATATTGAATAATTAATTAGTGATATTTTCAAAATGAGTGAATATGGGGCCATGTTTACACGGTACGTAAATTTTTACACATTTACAAGTGAATAAATACTATATCTTCTTCCGATTTTTATATATAAAGAATTGCTTGAGTGTTATATGTATAAACACTTAGTTATTTATTTTTAGTTTTGTTGTTGTGACACATTAAAGTTTGGTATCATATACATATGTAGGACATTGGACATATAATATGCTATGTTTTTGACGTTTTTTCCATAGACGGTCTTTAAATATGACTGAAATGCTTACTTGGAGTAATTTTTCATGGTGGATACGTTCATTTGTGTGTAGTGAATGCTCGAAATAGATAGAGTGGATCGTTCTGGTCGGAACTATTAGAGAAAAAATTGTATTTCGCCAATCGTAGCACACAGTGTGGATATCGGGGTACATAAAACATGGCAGATTCAGAAGCATAATGCGGGAACTATAGATCAACTGTCTTTTAAAATAAGTATCGCTAATACTCTACTTTTTGGAAGCAAAAATGTCCCGATAGACCAAAGGTGTCATCCAGCGCTTAGTGTAAATAGTGAATTGCGTTATGATCGATTGGGCAAATTACTCGGAAATGTGTAATTTTTCAGGAAAATTCTACAGCAGTCTGTCATCAAAGAAGCCTGTCATAAAAAAACTTTACTATACGCCGAAAATGTGGCATAGGATTACAAGTAAAATGTTTTGTGTCGTATCATACATAGTAGGTCATGTGCCCAATGTCCTATATATAGGACGGCTTCAAACTTTTATTTAATAAATGTTTAAAAACCTATAAACACAGTGTTTTTATTTCTCATTTACTTCCAAGATAACATAAAAATACTTTTGAAATCATCAAGACCGGAGCTGGCGTCTACTGTGAAAAGCTAGGTTTTCAATACTTTTACAAGTTGGACAAAGACTGTAAAGTATTCCAAGTTTCTGACTTAATAATGAAAACGCGAACATTTAGCATCAAAAATATTTTTCTTGCTTTGTAAAGAATCTCCATTGCATGCACTCAAACCAATTGTGGAAGCCCTTTTTTACTCCGAATGAGACAACTCCAAAACATAGTGTTTGCAATTAGACTGCATCTTCTGGCGACGAAAAACTATGACTACGCCTTTTTTCTTAATTGTTGTGATAAATGTAAATAGATATTTCCCGATTGCCCGGAAATATGACTTATGATTTTGTTTCCCGGGAAAAAAAACGTTGCCAAAAAACCGAGAATTCCCGGTGCGGGATTTCCCAACCCAAAACCCTACTTATTGGTCTTGTTGGTTTGTTGAGTCCCAGAGAAAAATTAGGAGCCATCAGAGATCTGCATGAGTGGTTATCTTTTTCCAAAGGTAAACATTTACTGCAAGAACTGGTTCCTTCTTAGTGCATATTCGCATATTCATTTCTAGCTACGCAGCTTTAGTGCCTACTTCATGCTATGTATTCGTTCACGCAACTGTTTGTCATCGCTTGCCTTTTCTAGTGCTGTATACTATTTTTTTTAAATACATTTGGATGAAAAAAAAAACAAGTAAAAAAGTATCAGTCGGCTTTGCCGACAGAGATATACCCTCAGCATATGTGAATTGAAACTTCCATCTACGGACAGATCGTATGTATTTAGAGTCTTTTCCGAATTTTGTATATTTTGGAAGTGGAGGCTAGTCATTTAAGTGGGTCGTCGTATAACATTGGACCAGTATGCAAAGAAGCATGGACTTGTCCACGGAAAACATATTATGGCTATAAACAGGACCACAACGAACAGCATCGGTATACATTTCCAAGGATCTTTGAACAGACCCTAAACTACACTTAGACACAAATGTTGAACTCTTGTGGGGGGTGAAGTACCGAAAGTTGTGGGCCGGTATTTCCAATCTTCGAACTGAAACTAAGTTTGGACAAAATATGATGAAGGCAGCGAATGCAAGATGCTACAATAAAAATCAAAGAGATTCGAGAGCAGGTCTTAAAGTGAACTTATCCGAAATTTTGTGTGGGAATTACATGAAGGAGTGGACCGATATAACCCATCTTCGAACTTAAACTAAGTTTAGAAAAAAATATTACGAAAGCCAAATTTTGAACCGAATCAGCAGATCCGTTCGAGTGTTATCGTGCGCACCAACCACTACACACGGTATCATAGGGGATTTTTGCACCCTTCAGTCTATTTTCTGAGGAAGTATGGGCTTGCCCCTGATGAATCTTGTAATGTCGTATGGGGGGCAGTGAATACAAGTCGTTACAACAAAAATCAAAGCGATTCGAGAGTAGGTCCTATACTGAACTTATCCGAAATTTTGTGTGGGAGGTACCCGAGGGAGTAGACCGATTGAGTCCATATTGGCACCTCATCTAAGTCTGGTAGACATTTCACGATGTGCAAAGTATGGACCAAATCGGTTACTCCTTTCAAGAGCTATCGTATGGTATAATTAATTCTTGTTTAGTATTATTGAACAAATGTGTCTAACAAGAAGAGAGATTTTTTATTTGTTTGTAGATGCATGCATTCGGTGTTGTTGCGAATGAAGCATGCTCTTGTATCATTCGTTTGTTGCTTGTTCATATTTTGGTCATTCACAAAGTTATCTGGGTATGTCATAATTTGTCTTCCACCAGATCACTAACATTATAAATTTTTTAGCGTTTGGGGTACTATTAACTTTTTATAATGGTTCTAAGCATTGCTGTGTAATGTAATAATTACGGTATATTGGTTTTGGTTTAAATGATCGTTGTAGTATTTTTTATTTTTTTTTTACCAATAAACCACAGTTTGCAATCTATGGCATTGCTTGAAGGGGAAAAATGCAAACATACAAATAATGTTCGCTCGTTCATTCATTCATTTTCCGACATTCGATCGTCCATCCATTCATTCATTTATCCTTTCAAACTGTTTGTCAGTCAGCCGAAAGCGCAAAGCACACTCCGTGTATGTGTTCTGTTTGTTCATTGTGAAAGCATGTTTCTATTCGATGACAATAGACGACAAAACAACCAACCGATGGTCGTCGGCAAACATCATCACATACCGCCAATACCTTTCCAACATCCTTCCGTCGTGCCATATAACAAAGGAACCAACCAACCAACACACAACTATAACAACAGAAATCCACACGAGGAACGTAAACGTTACTAAATGAACAACAATAAAAATGCCTGCATTACTGTTGATAAAAACAAACAACAGAAGAACCGAAAAGAATGACTGCAGAAAAAAGTGAAAAAAATCGACAGGGAAATGAAGTACATAGATGGCATTCTAAAGATGTGAAAGAAGATGGACGGGCGGGTGGGCGTGTGGTGTAGGGAATGACAGTAGTAAATAATGGTAAAATAATAAATCTTCGAATACATTTGTATTATTTTGATGAGGACAACACAACAACGGAGAAACGAACATGAGTAACTCACAATTACATTGTTGTTGGCACATATCCTGGAAGTCCTTACAATACACATATGAAAACATTATTATGTGTGTTTTTTTTTCAACTGTTATGAATAACGGTGTTCAATGACGATGATATATTTAATAAGTCATAAACTACAAATGTATTTCTTTAACATCATCATAAAAAGTATATCATATATGTGGATGCAGCTAAATTTTGTTTTTAATTCTGACATTGTTTTGCTATATGTTTTTTAATATTAGTAGTCTTCAATTACATATTATTACTTTAAGTTCTGCATCGAACATTGCAAAAAACGTTTCAAAATTAAAAATAAACTGTAAAACCGGAAAAAAGTTTCAAAATTTCAATTTCTACTGATACATATATATGTACATATCGCTCATTTACTCAAAGAGTGACACATCACAAAAAATCTAGTTTCGAGAAAAAACGCGTTTTAAGTTGGCGATTGAAATTTGACTTCCCAACCTAAAACTATTATTGCACAAAAACTAAAACAACTACTTGAACAATATTTTGTAAACAGCTAGCCAGATAGCAGTGCTAAGTTTCTGTGCAAGATCAAGCATGATTTTAAGTGTTTCATAAACTCAATAAACTTTTGTGTTGAATTATTTGAAGCTCGTAGTAAATTGACTGTAACTCGTGGAGGTTTAGAGATATCAGCTTGAAAATTTGACACAAGATAAAGAAGAAATCCTAGAAAAAATAAAAATTGCTAACTCAGAAAATCCATTTTTTAGTTATGTCACTCTTTGAGTAAATGAGCGATATGTCACATCAATAAGTGCATTTCGAGTTCAAACGTTATGTAGAACATGGTACTCGATTTACATTGATTTACAGGACATTCAATGGGCCAATCGGCCTCTGCATTTATGCTAACGAGGATATATGGTAAATTTCAAATTTCCTTTACAATTACATAGAAAAAAAATTAAAAACTTTTTTGGCGAGCACATCCGCCATTTTTGGTACATGGGTTATGAAAAAAATCGTGGTTTCAAATCTGTTCGCATTCACAAAATTGGATGCTGCACTCAAAAGTTATATGCGGTTTTACTCTCTTGTAAAGAAAAAATATTTAAAAATTCCTATTGTGTTGTAATAAGAACATGTATATATGAATCGTTAGCAGCATTTGCTATCTATCCGTAGATGCTAAAATAGTTGCTAAATTTATTTTTATTTTCGCGGAAAATCAAAAAATATTGAAGAAATCTTGGAATAAATTTTATTTATTCTAAATCAGAGTCCAAAAAATCTCTAAAAAAATAATTTAAAAATACGTGCAGAATCTAGACAACGCGTAGAAAAATGTGAGACCAAAATTATAAAGATCGCGCTTATAACTTGCATATTACAGCAACAACAAAGAACGGAAACTTATTGTTGGAAATTATTTCAAAAATATATTTTTTGGTTAAATACGAAAAATTTTAAAAATAAATGTTGGGGGTTATTCTATTATTTCGCTAAATTTCGATCCAAATCCTGAAGTATTTTGCTTAAACTTCTACGAAAAAAGTAATTAGTCATCGTGAAAGTATATTTGCTTTCTGTGATAAGCAATAGAAATAAGAAGTAGAGAGTAATATTGAAATTACAATCAAAGAAAAAACATAGAAGTTAAAAACCGTGTAATTCGCGAATTGGTTTAAATCGGTTGAGGTGCATGTGCTTTTCGGATACAGGGAGTCCATGTCTATCAATATGCATGGATTTTCCCATGTTTCATTCAGCGACCAAAGTGTGCCATCAGTTGCATCTTACTATTCAAAAAACATTCAAGTGGGCAAAAATTTCGCGATGTGCATATGATTATAAAGTGCATCCGATTTCAATGGCCGCCTATTAAAAATACGTCAATATAAATTATTTTAGACAGATTCGTCAAGAACTGCGGATGTGCCACCACATTATATTTTGGGATAAATGGGGATATTGCTTCCGAATCTTTGCAATTTGTGACACACCTTTTTGGCAAATATTATAATCGCGTATAAAGGATTACATTTATGTAAAAATAATCAACGAAAATCGCGGTTAAATTCGCGGAATTGTCAAAATATATTTTTGCAGATTTTCCTACTTTCAAGGTATCTATATCCGGCGTTTTAGTGGATGGATTCAAACGCGGAAGGGCTTATTAGATCCGGCACGTAAAAAAACTAAAATCACGCGGGGTTCAGCGGTACCTGTACGACAGTTGTAAATTTTAAAGCAAAAAAATAGGTTTTTTCAGAAAATTTACGCACCAAATTTTCGCCTTTGGACTCCTATTACTAGGAAGCTGTATGGAGCACACTCATGAGATATACATCGAACGACGTGGAATCGCGAGTTCTACAATTCTATAAACTAGTTTGGATTATTATCTAGTTGCACCATCTAATTATAAGAAAAATTCGAAAAACACTGAAATCAAAACTTCAAAATGTCAGCATCGATTTTAGGGGGATGCAGTGTATATATCCAAAAGTCATACACTAGAACCATGTTGCCCAAGGGGTATTGTTTAGTTCTTTCTTTGAGCACAGGTTTGAATTTTCCGTGGTTTGGCCAGAAATCAAGAAAGAACACAAAAAAACTTGTAAACTTCAACACATTTTTCTCATTTTTTTATATTACCACCAGCGCAGCTTCCACGAAAATTATTTGTTATGGTCCATATTATGAGATCGTAGCTAAAACACTTCAATATATATAAATGTATTCATATTTTATAAAATATATTAACAGTTCGCGACTTATTAAATGGTGAACCTCAACTTCAACGATTGTAAAACTTTTTTGAATATTACCATATACACTTTCATGTGCCTCATCAAAATAATGGTTTTAGACCCCAAGTGTGTTTGGACGAAATCCGTTTCAGACAATTTGGAGCTGATTTATCCATGTCCGTTCGTCTGTCTGTCAGGCTGGCTGGAGCGCAAGATAACTCTCGAATGGATCTTTCGATTTGGTCCAAATTTTGGCTTTCGTAAAAAATTCAAAAATGTTTGGAAAAATTGTGCGCACGATAACTTTTGATGTGAGTGACCGATTTGATCCATACTTTACACATCCTAACATATCTAACAGATATAGATCAGGTTTAAATATAGACTATATTTGTCCACTGCTTCAGGTACCTCCCACACAAAATTTCCGATAAGTTCACTTTAAGACCTGCTCTCAAAACACTCCAATTTTTATTGAAGCAACTTCGCTGTCTCAATTACGACGGTAAAGGTGTTTCAGGGGCAAGTCCATACTTTTTTAGAAAACACCCTATGCCATCATATGTAGTGGCTGGAGAGCAATCAACCGATTTGGCCTTCTTAATATTTTTTTTTCTTCTAAACTTAGTTTCAGTTCGAAGATGGGTAATACCGGTCGAAAACTTCCAATGTTTAAAAAATTTCACTAAAATGGTATGCACGAAATCTCATGAACAGGGTTATCAATTTGGTCCAATCTTTGGATCTCCTAATAGTTTGTCCAAATTTAGTTTAATTCTTATATGGCCCATATCGGTCCTCTCTTTAGGGTACCTCCCCACAAAAGTTCAAGATTTGTGTCAGTGCAGTTTAAGGTCTATTCGAAGATCTATGGATATGAATACCTATGCTGTTCGTTGTGGTCCTGTTTACAGCGATATTATGTTTTCCGCGGACAAGTCCATGCTTCCAAAAGTTATACGGTGACCCACTTAAATGACTAGTGCGCGGAATGTCTATCGAAAAGATATGATTCCCAAAATAAGATCCACTTCCATAATGGTCGGTCCGTTTCTTCAAGTACCTCTTCCGCAACACTTTTGAACTTTAACCCTAATCCACATTTTTGTCGGCAAATTGAAATGTCCAAAAAGGGCCACAAAATGTTGAAAAATGTCCTAAATACATTCGATCTATCCGTAAATGAAACTTTCAATTCACAAAATCTTAGGGTATATCTGTGTCGAAAAAGCCGACTGATACTTTTTTACTTGTTTCTTATAATTCTGAAAACTTAATATTTTTGACCCCTAAGCTTCATTAAAATACATTAATATCTAATTAAGGCTAATTTCAAACTAAATTTATTGACATTAAGTTTTTGCATTTTCAATAATTAAGTATTTTTCCATTTTCAGGTATATTAAACCGTATGATCGTATGTTGATGTACGTTTATGGGTTGCCTCTTTGTTTTCACGCGTAAGTGTAAAGTTCAATACTTTCAGGAAAGTTAAAAAAAAAATTTTACTCTTCCAAAAAAATTGATGAAAGAAGAAGGTTTTGCTCACTGTTTTCTTCGACTGAAATGGCGTGGTTCATTATGAATTCTTGCCACATGGTCTATAAGGAATAATAACGAGCAAAAAAAAAAAAAAAAAAAAAAAAAATAATACTAAATAATGATGGTTTATAGTACTTTGTGGTAGTCGTAACTACTTACAAAACACCCTACTAACCCACTATTTCAACAGTGGCATGTCGCACTGATTAACTAGTTATTCTATAACCACTAGACTAACTTGTTATTCTATGATCACTAGAAGTTGAAAAATAAGCTAAAAACATATATTCTGTTTTTAGAACAGTTGAAGTGGAATTCGTTTTCAATTTCAACACACTTCATACATTTATTTTATTCTGCTCTCTGCTGGATTTGATCATGCAAACTTCTGATTCGTAGCCGAACACACTATACACTGTGTCACGCGTACGGATATTAACTGCTCTTTATTCTGTTAACAAAGAACTCGCATGCCGACGGTGAGCGTTGACCACACAACCCTACGATTTGTAGTCGGACAAACACGCTCTGTGCCACCGAACTCACTATTTAGTAAGGAGTAAAGTAAGTAGTTTTGTCTAGCAAAATTTTTAAGAAATAAGCCATTATTTTTCCGCATACTTGTAAAGGTACTTTCTAGCTTGTTTGTAATGGGTTATGACATCCATCCTTTTGCTGGGAAAAAAATAAAAAAACATAATTTCAAAGAAATTTGTGCGCTACCTTTTCGGACACACACCCTTTGTGCCACCGTATTTGTTATATAAAAAATAATAACATTTATTATCAGCCTACTGGCAATGCGAAAAGTAGTTTGTTTACATTATTTGTAAAGGGTTATCCGGCTCATGTTTCATTTAATTTCTATATGGGATTCGAAAGGAAGCCAAAAAATTAGGTCGAAGTATTGGAATCCGTGGGCGTGACGTGCCCAAAAAGAAGAAAATTGTCCCCCATTTTTGGAAAATACATACGTAATTTTTTTTTGCAAATTTCTGGAGAAAGAAATTGCTATTTCTCCCAAAGTATAACAGATATTATGTTCATTGTGTTTTGTTAATTAGGTTGGACTGTTGCCTAAAACGTATAGTTTTCCTGCAATCGGGCCTTCTTTTAAAAGTGGCGAAAACTTTGGAGGGTAATATAGGTGCATTCTGACATGCCAATCTCTTTGTTTTTGATTGAGAAAATACTCTTACTAACATTTATGATTAAACTTTTTATCGCATATTTAAATTTTTCATCAATAATCGAAAATTACAAAAAGTCGATTATTCTAAATTGCTTGCGTTTTGGGCCAATTGCGTGGAAATGCATAGGCTAAATAAAGCTCAATAGGCATGGAATGACAGACAACGGACAATACTATAACAAAATGCGAAAAAAAACCAGAAAAATTAGCGAAAACATTCGAGTTTAACGTGGCGTTTAAACGACCAGTGACTTTATGTAGGTTTAGAAACGTTTTAATAAATTACCGTTTAGTTTACAAAATGTGAGCTAAATTTTAGTGAAAGTGTCCACTTTCAGTCTATACATATATACTTTTGTACCCGTTCCGTTCGTTTAATACTTTTTTAAACTTATTGGAATTAGATGTATTTTCTCGTGCCGTTTTCCTTATTAATTACAGCTTTTTTTACACAAATGGACATTTTTGTTTTACGAACAGCTTTATTAAAACACAAAGTTTTTTATTGGGCTTTAGCCATTTTTATTAAATTACACTGTGCAACACTGGAAATGCAAACAACTTCTAATTGATATTTTCTGAAAATATATATTGAGACTACAAAAACCTTAATTGGGTTTTGTGTCCTTAGATCGGGTTTAGGTTTTATGGCCTCATCTAAACCGACCTAAAATGAGCCTTTTTTCCAGTGATCGGACCTTTATCTCCGAAAATAATAAGAATTTTGCTTTGCAGTCTTCAGCAATATTGTAGCCCTAAAGTCGTAGAACTTATGTGTCAAACAGATGAACTAGGAAAAGCTGCATCTAGCCCATCAAACTCGTTAAAAAATAGAAAAGTTTACATAATTTCTGAAATTCTGGTCAGTAACAACTAAACTGTTGGGAGTTGAAACAAGTAACCATTCTAAAAATTTTCCAAATAATGTGACCATCAATTCTTCAGAACATTCTGAAACTCTAAAATGGTTATTTCACGTTGTATAGGGGGTATTTCATAACATACCTTTTACAAAACTTATTTCAAACAATGTTCACACAGGCTGCTTATTCTCATGTTGGGGATTTCAATGAATTATTGAAATATTTACCAAATTTTTGTTGAACAATTTGCTACAAAAAAGGCGATAGAGGCATTTTACAACAATATAATGTTTTGAAGAGTTGTGTATTACATTCCAAAGGTAACATTAAGAAGAATTTAACATTTTGGGAGATACTCTGCGAAAAATACGCAAATTATACAATTTTTAGATATATTATAAAATTTGAGGCAATAAATGCAGTTTTTCGAGTTCACTATTCCTCCAAATATTTTCTTCTTGCTCTTATCTACAACTTTGCTGCAGATGTCAAAACAAGATTCGTATTGGTTTCGGAGATACAGCCCCGATTTGTTTTAAAAATTCGATCTGTAACCATGTTTAGATGAGGCCATAAAAACTGAACCCGATCTAAGAAAACAAAACCCAAATATGGTTTTTGCCTATTGGTCCTCTACTTTCATAAAATTCTGGACAGAATTTGTTTGCACGCGATTGGCTTAAAAATGTTGCACAGTGTTATAGAAATATATAAAAAGACACAAAAGCACTCATATTTTGATAAAAAAAATAGTAAAAAAACTCAATAGTTTATGTTTGACCTTAAATTCCTCTGCAACCACTAGACCTATTTTGACATTTGTGATTCACCGGAAAGCTGTCGAACAACAAATTATGAAAATGTCTCTATCCGTTCAAAAGTTGCAGAGTTTTTTGACCATATATATATATATATATATATATATATACAGTATCGGCCAAAACTAAAGCACCCCCTCAGTAAATTTTTTTGAAATGATAATTTTTTTATGAAAACTAAATTATAAATTTATTTTTTATTTTTCTTTTTATTTATTTATATCTTTATAACTGAAAAATACAAAAATAAGGAGATCAGAATTTAATAAACAAAAGTTAAAATTCAAAAAACATTTTAGGTCGCAAATATAAGCGGACAAAACTAAAGCACCCCCCCATTTGAGGTACAGCAAAAACTATTGAAATCAATATTTCGTTGCTTATCCTCTATTCTGGATGACACAATCACATCTTTTAGGCATAAAGGATACTAAATTATTAATTATTGCAGGCGAAATAATTGATTTTCGGAAAATTTAGCTTAAATCCTCAAAATACTGAAAATCGGAAGGTACCGTTATATGGAGGCTTACCCAAACGTGGACCCAGGTCCACGATTTTTGGTGGATATGTTTTGTGACCACTAAGAACCCTAAGTACCAAATTACAGCTAATTTAGTAGGAAAATGTGGCTTAAATATCCGAAATACCGAAATCGGAAGGTACCGCTACAACGGGGCTATACTAAAACATTAGCCGATATTGTTCATATTCATCCAAAAATGATGCTACAGCATTCTCTGTAAAGAAACCAAAATCGTAACGGGATTTCTTATTGCAATACATGTACATTTTCAAAAACAAATTTCCATCGCGAATTCTTCCATTTTACACATTTTAGGAGCGACCAAAAGTTGTGAATGTCACTGTCCTTATTATATATATGAAAATTTACATGTATTGCAATAAGAAATCCCGTTACGATTTTGGTTTCTTTCTGTTTAGTTTTTATACAAAACAAATATAATTCGTAAAATCCGTGATTTCTGCTGTGAAAAATAATAAGGACGGTTTTTCGTTTTAGTAAAAATAAATTGATATTATTTTTTGTGATTCTTTCCTGTAAGTAGAAGTTTAAAATTAACTATTTTCTATTCATTAAATGTTAAATCTATCGGTATTTTTTAGTTTTTCTTTGCAAATATGGGTAAAAATACGCACTGTTATCACGCTACTCGAGAAATCATTAAATGTTTACGTAAAGAAGGAAATTCATACAGAAAAATTACAGAAAAAGCTTAGAATCGTTAAAAACAATGGTGGAGGATGCAGCTAAGTGAACTTCAAAGATAAAAGTCGTAGCAGAAATCCAAAAATTGCACCTGTAATAATAAATGCGTTATTCGATGATTAAAAGAAGATCCTTTTACCACATCTTTACAAATAAAAAACTACTTAAATATTAATTTTGACGCATCAACAACTCCTAAAACCCTCTGTGGTGGCCACATTAGAGCTCACAGTGTCAGAAAAGTACATTTTAATCGAAAAACTATACACTTCCCGCGTAGTGGTGTAGAGTATAAAAATATTCAGCAAATAATACAGTTTGCTAGAAATCACATTGCTTGGCCTAAGAAAAATTGCGTACCATTCTTTATGAAAACAAATATATTTTTTTGTTCCGATAGAGGAGTTTATCAGGGTTGACGACCTAAAAATCAATAATATAACCCAAAATATACTCTAAAGGCGGCTAAATATGGCAGAGGTAACAGCATGGTGTGGGGCTCATTTTCTTACTATGCTGTGGGGTCTCTATACAGTATTCAAAGTGTTTTTGAAATCACCAGATTACATTGAAATTTTGAAAAATATAATTCTTCCATATGCTAGAGGGGGTGTGCCTCTCAAATGAGTCTTCAGCAAGGTTAATGGCCCAAAAATTAGGGCAAAATAAAAAAGGTGTTCCAGGATAATTAAGTTAAGTTGTTAGAATGTCCTATACAATCCCTTGATTTGAACCTGATTGAAAAATGTTGTGGAATGAAGTTGAAAAATCAAGCAGGAGCATCAAATTATGGCGACCTTTGGCAACTTATACAGGTTGCGTAGGACGCGATACCAGTAGGGAAGTGCCAAAATTTGGTCGACTCGATGCCCAGACGATGCGCTTCCGTTTTAGAAAACAAAGGATCGTCTACAAAGTATTAATGACACTGAAACACTTTATCTACCATTATTTAGTAAAAACCTGCATTAATTTCTTTCAAGTTTCGTCCTTATTAAAATACAGTGTTGGTCACACAATTAGCACACCCCACTACCAACATTTATTTTGCCTGAAAAGACCTTCAAAAGTAGTTGTATTGAATAAAGTATTTGTACTAATATATTCTCAGTAGTATGCTTAAAAAATACAACGCAATACAGAAACTGAAACATAACTGTCAATTTGACTAACCCCCAAAAATGTAAAAAATGTCCTAAATTCACTGGACACGTAATTAGCACACCTTAAAAGAATCTCTAATATTGTGAATAGTTTCAATATGTTTGTCCATATTCAGTTTTAAATCCCTTTCGTATCGGAATAAGTTCCATTCTGCTAGTTATACTCTTCACCAGTCTCCTAATTTTCAGTGTCAGAAGAAAATTATATGGGGTACACCTTGGGTCCCAAGGACTGATGGAAATTTCAGGTTTTTAGTGTTTTTTATCGATTTTTGCACATGTAAACAAATTCAATGAGGCACGTAGTTCATAGAAACATCAAATAAAAAATCATATTCTTGTTCATCCCTGTAAATTTGCGAATAGTGGGATGTACCCACCAGCAGTGTGCATCTGTAAAATCCGTTTGACACAAAAATTTTCATTAAGAAACTGTAATATGATGGTTTGAGCTATTGATTATATAAATACTTATCCATCTGGACTGAATTTTACCGATATGTCCTGATGTATGCCACGATAAACCTATGTTCATCTCTATGGGACCTACGCAAATTTCAATAATTTTGTAAACATAAGGCAAATTGGAGATAGTCTAGTGAGACCGCAAGATAATATTTTTACCGGAGCTTAAAACGATTAAATATAAAATCAATAATCCAGAAAACATTTATGCCTACTTTCATGGATTCTGACCACTTTTAGCAAAACTCAAAATCCTTTATTGTTAGAAAGGGGTTATACCTTTAAACATACTCATATGTAGACAGCGGAATTTTATGCAACCCCTATTTTTCGTCCGATTCATGTCAAATTTTGAGACTGGACATATTTTTGGCTTCTGATTACATTGCAATCGAAACATATGACATATGCAAAATTATGCAAAATGCATAAAATTTTGCATATGCAAAATTTATGAATTTTACATATTTTCTTATGCAACAAATATTTCAATAATGGGTACAAAAATGTTTGTGTGTACAATTTTTCTTTTTAAAATTCTCTTCAGACAAGTCAATAAAATAGAGAAATGTATAACCACAGCCACAACCTTCAAAATACCGAAAATCGGGAGGTATCGCTCTATGGGGGCTATATGAAGGCCTGAACCTCAACCGACAAATTTTAGGTGGAAAGTTTTTTACCCCCAAGGAAGACATAATACCAAATTTCAGCCATTTCGGAGGGATATTGAGGCCACAACCTTCAAAATACCGAAAATCGGGAGGTACCATTCTATGGGGGCTATATGAAGACGTGAACCTATACCGATAAATTTCAGATGGAAAGTTTTATACCCCCAATGAAGACTTAATACCAAATGTCAGACATTTCGGAGGGATATTAAGGCCACAACCTTCAAAATACCGAAAATCGGGAGGTACCGTTCTATGGGGTCTATATGAAGACATGGACCTATACCGACAAATTTCAGGTGGAAAGTTTTATACCCACAGCGAAGACAAAATGCCAAATTTCAGTCATTTCGGTAAGATATTGAGGCCACAACCTTCAAAATACCGAAAATCGGGAGGTACCATTCTATGGGGGCTATATGAAGACGTGGACCTATGCCGACAAATTTCAGGTGGAGTGTTTTATACCCGTAACGAAGACTAAATACCAATTTTCAGTCATTTCGGTGGGGTATTGAGGCTACAACTTTCAAAATACCGAATATCAGTAGGTACCGTTCTATGGGGGCTATATGAAGACGTGGACCTATGCGGACAGATTTCAATTGTAAAGTTGCTTACCCCTACGGAAGACTTAATACCAAATTTCAGCCTTTTCGGTGGGATATTTAGACCACAAATCCTTAAATATATTTTTGCATATGGTTTTGCATATGCTCATTTTATGCAGATATGTACAAATATGTCAAAATAAGCACGATATGCAGAATATGCAAAATATGCAAAAATTTCTAGGCCTGATTCGTTTTATTTTGTAATAAAACGAGTTTCTGTCTAATCAGATTTCCTCTATGACCATCCTAACCATATATGCATTTGCATAGGATTCCGCTGTCTACTCATATGCTACGTGTTCACCTAGCGCTTTGTTGACAGTTTTGTAGTGATGGGTCTTTATTGTTATTCAGACTTGTAATTTTGAATAACAAATGGTATTATAAGTTGATCCTTCTTTACATAAGGGTGCATTTAATTGATCTTCATTATATAAACCCATTCCAAATCGAAAATTTTCTTGAATGAATCATCTACCTTAAACACATTTTGAAAAGTTTTTGCACTTTATATTTAAATTTCGGTAATCGGTTAACAATTCCAATAATTTCAGATCCAACTGTACATTTGTTTTTATAGTTTTGGCGACTTTCTGACGTTTAGGTGTACTTTACGAAAAATGGTCCGCTTTTGGGATATATTTTGAGATTCCGGGGTAATAAATAATTTTTTCTTTGAAAAAAAGATTTGTTTAATGCGTTTTGAATATGAATTAACTTCAACATAAATTAATTTTTGTATATTAATTGAATTAAATTAAAAAATCTTAGGGTGTGCTAATTATATGTCCCCTTGATAATTTGGGCGTCTTCACAAAACTTTTATTTTCAAAAAACCACTGATAATACTATTCACTTATATCATTAAATCTGTTAAATACATTATAGAAAAGGATTTTGTTTACGAAAATATTTCAATTTGCCCTATCAAAACACTTAGCTGACTGAAATCATTTTGCCGCAAAGGGGTGTGCTAATTCTGTGACCAACACTGTATGTCATGAAGTGTCCTTATTATTTTTTACACACCAAACTACGACAATTCGCATAAAGTATAAAAGATAAATAAAATATGGTTACAAGCTATCAAAATATTTTTATAATACTTTTTTTGACATTTTAAGAAAACAATAAATTTTATAAACTAATGTAATTTTTCACTTTCAATGTAATCTTGGTTATGGATTGAAGTGTCCTTATTATTTTTCACACCACTATATATATATATATATATATATATATATATATATATATACACATAACGATAAAATCATCAATTAAACATTGAAGCGCATAATCGAAGGCGATATTGATTGTAGACATAAAGTAATATTCACTGCTTCCGTATGGAATTCTCATTTGGTTTATATTTGCTCTTAAAAAAATTCATTATGCCTTGTTCATTAAATTTTATCTACTCATATTAAATGTGAAATTAACGCCGCCATATTCCATCGTATTTTACGAAACAGATAATTCCATTATTTTACGATGACTAACTGTATGGGGCTTTTATTGTTTTTGTCATAAATAATGTAATTATGTTTTGTAATTTTATGACACGGTGTCTGTCTCTCATCACAATGTTGCAACTAACTATACATACCTATAAAACGGAATGGAAATGCAAAGCAAAAACAAGTGACAATTGTGAAAGATATTCTAAATTGAACTTCAAATGTCAAGAAATCCACTTCAAAACAATGGCGTAGTTCTAAGGTAGTTAAGAGACTTCTTTTACCCTCTAATGTATAGTTTAGGAGTTTTCTTACTAATTACATATTTAATATGAATATTTGTTTTCGTTAAAGACAAATTATAAAATAACTAGTCTAGGCCACAATATATACATATATATATAGACATTTTCACTATACTACTGGCAATTTGCCTAATTGTTTTTGGTTTAAATTTAACAAAAGCCTTGCAACTAGCAATGCATCATAATTCAAATTGAATTCCATCTTAATAATGAATACATAAAGTGATTTATTTATTAAATGGCTTTTGTGGCACTTTAATTATATTGTTTAATTTGATGTTCAACACAAAAAAAAAAGATAGATAATCATCAGACATTAGATTGATGTTTTATTTTATTTTAAAATAAATTAGGAGCATTTATTTGGATTAATTTTTCACATTCAAATGTATGCTAATTTTTAACTTCACCATTAAAGAAAAAAATGCTAATCTTCTACTGGCGGCTGGCTGGCTATTCGTTCGGAAGTGTGAACAACATAGTTGCTATAATTTGCTTGTTAACTGCCAACTTTGTTTTCAAGTGTATTTTGAAATAAATAATATTTAACACAAAACTTAGACATACCGCTTTAGAGTATGTATTAGGGAATGTCTATGTATGTAGTGGAATTCAAGTTTAGTTCAGTAAACTAAAACAACCAATTTGCACGTTTATTATTTTTTTGGTAGTATAGAAGCTTGAAAGATATTTTTAAATCGACAGCTATAAAATCGCCTGTAAAATGGATAGTAGTCGCATTCATACATATCTTAAAATAATAATTTTCATAATTAATGCAAAATTAGTCTAACAAAAAAATAATTAAATGAATATATTTACTCAATCAGTAGACAGCGAAACCCCTATTTTTGGTCCTATTCATGTCAAATTTTGGGAGTGGGCATATTTTTGGCTTCTGATTACGTTGCAATCGAAACATATGACATATGCAAAATTATGCAACAAATATTTCAATAACAGGTGCAAAAATGTTTGTGTGTACAATTTTTCTGTTTAAAATTCTCTTCAGACAAGTCAATAAAATAGAGAAATCTGTAACCACAGCCACAACTTTCAAAATACCGAAAATCGGGAGGTATCGTTCTATGGGGGCTATATGAACACGTGGACCTATACCGACAAATTTCAGGTGGAAAGTTTTATACCCCCAACGAAGACTTAATACCAAATTTCAGCCATTTCGGAGGGATATTGAAGGCACAACATTCAAAATACCAGAAAATCGGGGGTACCGTTCTATGGGGGCTATATGAAGACGTGGACCTATGCGGACAGATTTCAGTTGTAAAGTTGCATACCCCTAACGAAGACTTAATACCAAATTTCAGCCATTTCGGTGGGATATCCTTGAATATATTTTTGCATATGGTTTTGCATATGCTCATTTTATGCAGATATGTAAAAATATGTCAAAATATGCACGATATGCATCTGAAAAGTGACACCTTGAGCTACTTTCGGAATGGTTTTTGTTGAAAAATATTGCACAGTGTTCTCACACATGGCCACATACGAAACACTGTTTTTACTAAAGCAGTTTGTGTTGCCCACTGTAGCTCGAAAACGAATAAACCGATCAGCTTATATTTTTGTTGGATCGTTAAGAACCTAATAATTTTGTTCTTAAGCGAAACAGAATTAAACAAATATTTTTTAAAACAATATTGGCGAACTGTTTCGATTTCGATTAAAAAAAATTATAGTTTTTTCACTTAAGGACAAGCATTGGGTATGTTCTGAGACACATTTAACCTCTCACTTCACGCCTCAAGCATTTTGTTCACCTCATTTACTTCTATCTTTTGCGAATTTCTTGCGGCTAAGATTCATAGGGTATTTAAAAAGAAGAGTACCCCCTAGTCCGTACTTAAAATACTCGATAATCGTAAATGGTTTAAAAAAAATGTTTGTGGCGTGAAGTGAATGGTGAAGTGTGTCTTAGAATATATCCGAAAATAATAAACATATGAAGATAAGATCAATCGTTTTCGAGCTACATACATTGGGCACCGCTTTCAAAAATGTCATTTCGAGAAAACCGTTCTATTCCATTCTAACGTTCATATCTCAGTCAATTTTTGTCAGATTGACTCGAACTTTTTGCAACAGAGAAAATAAGTCAATAAAAAATTTTAGGATTTTTTGCTAAAAGGAGAGAAATAGAAGATGATGTTTTAGAAGAAAGGGAAATATTTAGGAGGATAGAATTGAAGTAGAAGTTGGGAAAGAAAAGCTTAATTGTTCATCGTGGTACTGGCAATTCTTCTTGCTGCAGCCATTTCAGACTCTTGGCAAAAAGAAGAAGACTTTTTGGTTCGGTTTCACAGAAGGATGAGAGAGACTGGATCGTGTGTTCACCCGTTATCCGTAGTCTTTTGCTCGTGAGCATTGGACAGCGGCACAGTAAATGTTCGATTGTCTCTAATTCCTCCTCATCCTCACAAAGTCTGCAGTAGTCGGCGCCTTCGGTTCTACCCCATTTATAAGACATTGCTCTGATATTGCAGTGACCTGTGATTAGACCAACTGTTAGTCTGAGTTCGACCTTTTTCAATAAAAATAGAGATGATGTTCTGCGTTTGGAAAGGCAAATTGCTTTGGAAACCCTACAACCAGGTTCGTTTTGCCAAATCTGGCTAGCCTTATTCCGATAGCCCTGTTCTAACAGCCGCATGAAGTAGCACAGGGGTGGCTTGACTGAGTTTTCGATAATGATATATTGTGGCTCTGATCCGCGGCGTGCCAATTCATCTGCCATATCATTTCCTATAATTTTGCAGTGACCTGGGACCCAACACAGTGTTACTGCTGATTTTAGGTCACTTAATACTTTTATAGAATCCAAAACAACTGCAGACTTGATGGAATAGGACATAAGTGATTTGAGGGCCGCCTGACTATCGACGTATATAGTCACCGGTCCATCGATGTCCCCTTTAATGTTCTTAATCAGTTCTGCAGCTTTTTTGATTGCAAAAATCTCTGCTTGAAAAACGCTACACTTTTTATTCAACTTAAAAGAGAGTTGAAGGTTGAGAATGTCGCTGTATACACCTGCCCCTGTTCCATTTTCCATCTTAGATCCATTGGTATAGACCTCTATACCGTCTAGTGGTGGAATGTTGTGGGTCCAGGCTTCTCTGTTGGGAATGTGCACAACTATTTGCTCGAAGTTCATTTGTGGTGATATGTAGTCACTTAAATGCTCCTTGCTCGTTGGCACATTCGTTCGGTTGAGAATCGCGGCGTGGCCCTGTTGGGGGCCCAACACTGGTTAAGCTCCTTGAGACGTAAAGCGCTCTTAGATGCCTGCTCCTCTACAATAAGATCTAACGGAGTAAGATCCAACAGCACGGTTAGGGCTGCCTGTGGAGTGCTCCTAGCAGCACCAGTTATGAGCATTGATGCTGCTCTTTGGACTCTGTTTATTTCACGCAGATATGATTTCTTGCCAAGAGCATTCCACCAAACTAGAGCTCCATAGGTGAGAATTGGGCGTACGACTGTCATAAAATCCCAGTGTATGACTTGTGGTCTCAGTCCCCAACTCTTACCAATGGAGTTCTTGCAAGTGTACAATGCTATTAGTCCTCTCTTGGCGCGTTCTTCGACATTTCTTTTCCATGATAGCTGATGGTCCAGAATTATGCCTAGATATTTGGCTTCCAAAGAGAGCTCTAAAGTGACACCATTTAGCGGTGGTAGAGTGAATGTATCAATTTTCCTCTTCCTTGTGAAAAAGACCAGCTCTGTTTTAGAGGGATTTACCCCTAGCCCGTTCCGATGGGCCCAACCCGCTAACTTGATAAGGGCTCCTTGCATGACATCCGATATGGTCTGAGGGAATTTCCCACTTATCATCACAACAACGTCATCGGCGTAAGCGGTGGTTTTAATGCGAAGTTTGTCAAATTCAATGGATCATTTCATTGATCACTAGGAGCCAAAGTAATGGAGAAAGTACTCCTCCTTGAGGTGTGCCTCTGGTGACAGACTTCCTAATGGAATTATGACCGATGCGCGAATTCATTATCCTACTACTAAGCATATTGTCAATCCAACTAATTAGGGTAGGGGAGATGTGCAAGCCCACAAGTGAATTATGGATTGACTCCAAATTGACGTTATTAAAGGCTCCTTCTATATCTAGAAAGGCTGCTAACGTAAAATTTGAGTTGTCCATATTCCTCTCGATAAACCCGACAACATCATTTAGAGCAGTTTCTACCGATTTGCCCTTAGTGTAGGCATGCTGGGCAGAACTGATTGATGAAATTTGTAGTTTGCCTCTAATTTCAAGGTCCAATAGTCTTTCCAAAGTTTTCGCAGAAAGGATGACAGACTGATCGGCCTATAGTCTTTTGGAAGTGTGTGACTAGGTTTTCCTGCTTTAGGAATGAATGTCACTGTGACTTCTCTCCATAGAACCGGAATGTATGACAAAATCAAACACGCCTTGAAAATACTCTCCAGAGAAGGGATAAGCAACTCAGATGCATTCTGCATCATCGCAGGTATGATGCCATCTGGTCCGGGAGATTTATAGGGTTTAAATGTGTTTAAAGCCCAAGCGATCTTTGGGCAGCTTATGATCTCCTCAATATCACTCCTGTCCACCGTGGCAGCGTTACGTATTATTGGATCGCTCTCGGGGGTTGGGTACGTCCGCGCAGTTTGGGAAGTGAGTGGTAGCTAGAAGATCGAGGGTTTCTAGATCAGAGTTAGTCCATGTACCGTCTTCACGTTTTATGCTTCCAATGGATTTGGGGTCCTTCGAAAGCATTCGGCGGAATCTGCTAATGTCCTTCTCTGTCTCTATTGACTCACTAAAGCATACCCATGGTTTTCGCTTGGCCTTTTTGATTTCGCTGTTATATTTGTTGAATGCTTCTTTATAAGCATCCCAGTCTGTAGATAGTTTTGCCTTATTGGCCTTATTGTATAATTTCCTGCTAGTCTTCCTTAGTTTCGCCAGACTTTTATTCCACCAAACTGGTTGGCATCTCTTACCTGGATAAGTAAGTGGGCAAGAGGCCTCATAGCTGTCCACCAGAATACTTGTCACGTGATTTACTGCTTTTTCAACTTCATTGACTGAAGAGTGAAGGATTTTGTTAGATTTCGACCCATTGTCGAATTATGTAAAATTAACAGTCCAATATTATTAAAACAAATAATTTCATCCCATAATACACTCCACGTCAGTAGAATAGAACACCTAAATTTCTGTTAATGTTGGCTTATTTATCTCGAAGCGAATGAATCTACGATTTTAATTTCGTATGGATTTAATAGTAATGATGTTCCGTATCAACAACATAAAAAATTATGCTTCTAGTTCTTCGCGAAATGATTTTCTAATCATTTTTCTGATAGTACTATGAAAAATAGGCATTTATTTTTGGTCATCAGGATAGAACAGTCACTTTATTTTCGCGAATTTTTGAGATTTTAACGCCGAATTTTCTTTTAGTCGATAAAGCAAGGCTTTCTGATCATTTTTCACCAAAGAAGACCTATAAATTATTCCGCGGACACCGAAATAACAGCCTTAAAGCGTTTAAATTGACAGATATTGGGAACATCTCGGAATATCAATAGGAGTCGCGCAATTGTGTCATATTTCTTCACAATAAGATAGAATATGACACAGACAACCTCTACGGATACAATCGAGTGCTTCGGATGCTGATATGATGGAATATTTTCAAAATATTTATGAAAAACGTCAAAATTTCTTAAAAAAAACATGATGATTTGTTCAATAAAATGGGTTTTCCGCGAACATGTCTGCCATTTAATGGTTTGGAAATATGCTCAAGATTTAGAGGAAAATAATCTGATATGAAAATAACCGCTATTTTAATACACTGAGGGAAATTTTAGCACTTTTTTCAAATTGAACACACCCTTTGGACTTTGAATTTTATATGTGTTCTTATTTCTGTGTCCGCGACTGTTCTCAACAGTGTTTTGCTCCAATATAAATGGACCCAAGTTATGCTCTCCATACCGGATTTTACGAATTAGTAGTTTTTTTAACTGAAATCGCAAATGTAAAAGCCCCGTTTTCGCGGGAAAACACAGTTATGGAAATTGAGGTTTTAGGTTTCCTATGTTGTTTTAAAAAGTACTAAAATTTCCCTCAGTTTATTAAAATAACGGTTGTTTTCGTATCAGATTATCTTCCTCCAAATCTGGAGCATATTTCCAAACCTTTGAACGGCAGACTTGTTCGCGGAAAAACCATTTTATAGAACAAAACATCAAGGTTTTGATAAGAAATTTTGGCGTTTTTCATAATTATTTTGAAAATATTCCATCTTATCAGCATCCGAAGCACTCGATTGTATCCGTCGAAGTTGTCTGTGTCATATTCTATCTTATTGTGAAGAAATATGACATAACTGCGCGACTCCTATTGACATTCCGAGATGTTTCCAATATATGTCAATTTAAACCCATTAACGCTGTTATTTCGGAGTCCGCGGGATAATTTATAGCTTTTCTTTGGTGAAAAATTATGTGAAAGCCTTGCTTTATCGACTGAAAGAAAATTCGTCGTTAATATCTCAAAAATTCGCTAAAATAAAGTGACTGTTCTATCCTGATGACCAAAAATAAATGCCTATTTTTCATAGTACTATCGGAAAAATGATCAGAAAATCATTTCGCGAAGAACTAGAAACATAATTTTAATTTAATTTATGTGGTTGATACGGAACATCATAGACGTTACATCCCCACAAGATTGAAAACGCAGATTCATTCGTTTTGGGATAAATAAGCTAACATTAACAAAAATATAGGTGTTCTATTCTACTGACGTGGAGTGTATATAAATTTGTAATCTAACTTTCTTCAGAAAAATATTATACCTACTAGATATATGGTTTATTCTGAAATTCATAGTGGAATTTTGTGGAGAATTTTCCTTCTTTTGACACTTTTCACCTAGAACTAAGTTTCATCTTACTTTCATGTATCAACTCGAAAAAAGATGGAAAAAATTGATCAAAAAATTGGGAAATATTTTCCTGTTTTTTGCAGCAAAATTGATACTGACATTTTCATGATATATAATGTAAATAGACATTTCATTTCTTTGGTGACCAATAGTGAAATTTGACGAAGAATATTTTTTGTCTTTGACGTCATCTCTCTAAAATTATGTTTTGTGGGACAATTTTGAATAAACTCAGATGAACCTTAAAACGTGTTTTTCATTTTTAGAGATTCCTGGCGATTAGATACAATTTACAGAATTGGTGTATTCTGAGACCTATAGTATAATTTTACTAGCAAAGTGCCCGCTACTTCGTATGCGTTAAATATGCAAAACAAATAAACAATATATAATATAGAATGGTGGAAACATTTTGTCACGCCTACACAAGAGCAATCCACATTTTTTGAGATATTTTAATTGAGGTTCTCAGCGCAAATATCTGTTCCCTCAAAACCAATTATAGAACTATTTAGTACTTTACATGTAAATACATAAATACGAACCTCCTCCAATTATTTCAAAATTCCCTTTACACAATAACAAATTGTACCAAATCCTGTGCCATTTACAACTTTTCGTATATTTATGGCACATATTTCTTAAATCAAATCCAGATCTATCCGTTCATCCAATACAAAATTGTACCATACATGGAACCATTTTGTACCCCTAAGTGTACCTAATTCCACATTTTAGGATTCGAGCGCTATAATTTCATCCAAATCCTAATTGTACAAAATGTAGTACTTTTGGTAAGCATAAGCACGCATTTCCCCAACAGTAATATTAACTCCAAAATTCAAGATTCCAGTTCTAACCGTTCGCTCAAATCCAAGTTGTACCAAATTTAGTACCGTTTAGTACCTTTCATACATATAAGTGCGAATTTCCAAAACTTCCTCAATCCTACACCCCAACAGTAATCTTAATTCCAAACTTCAAGATTCCAGCTCTAGCCGTTCGCTCAAATCCAAATTGTACCAAATTTAGTACTTTTCGTACTCATAAGTACGAATTTCAAAAACTACTTCCATATCTCAATCCTACACTCCAAAAGTAATCTTAATTCCAAATTTCTTGATTCCAACTCTATCCGTTCGCTCAAATCCAAATTGTACCAAATTTAGTACTATTTAGTACTTTTCCTACCCATAACTAAAAATTTCCAACATTTTATCAATCCTACAATTCAACAGGTATTTTAATTCCAAACTTGAGGATGGCAGCTACATCAGATCACCGAAATCCAAATTGTACCAAATTTAGTACCATTTAGTACAAATTTTCAAACAATAAGCTTAATTCCGAATTTCAGGATTCCAGATATATCCGATAACTCAAATCCAAATTTGGAACCATTTAGAACTATTCGTATCCATAGTACGAATTTCTAAACCTACCTCTATCAACACTCCAACATCAATTTTAATTCCGAATTTCACGATTCCAAATGTATCCTATCACTGAAATCCAAATTGTACCAAATTTAGTACTATTTAGTACTTTTCCTACCCATAAGTACAAATTTCCAAAACTTTATCAATCTTACACTCCAACAGTCTCGGGTTTCCAGCTATATCGATTCACCCAATTGCAAACTGTACCAATTTTGGTACCATTTAGTACTTTCGTACCCATGAGTACGAATTTCTACAACTACCTCAATGTTACACGCCAACAGTAATCTTAATTCCAAGTTTCAGAATTACAGCTGCATCAGATCACCGTAATCCAAATTGTACCAAATTTAGTACCATTTAGTACTTTTTGTTCCCATAGGTCCGAATTTCCATACCTACCTCTATCCAACACTCCAAAACTAATCTTAATTTCGAATTTCAGGATTCCAAATGTATCTGATCACCCAAATCCAAATTGTACCAAATTTGGTACCATTTAGTACTCTTCGTTGCCATAAGTACGAATTTCCAAAAGTATCCCAATCCCACACTCCAATAGTAATCTTAATTCCAAATTTCACTATTCCAGCTCTATCCGATCACTTAAATTCATATTGTACCAAATTTGGTACCATTTAGTACTTTTCGTACCCAAAAGTACGAATTTCCAAAAACCGAGCCTTATCTCACGCCAACATACCAACACCAACGCATCCTTCTAGGACGAATTTCCAAAAACCCAGCCTTATCGAGCACCTTCGCCTCAAGATTAAACCTCACACAAAATTTGGGAATTCTAGCTTCAGCCGTTTCGTCTGGGCGTTGATTCCTAGTCGGCCCCCACACAAATTTGACCATTTTTAGTACATTTTAGTGCTTTTCGCACCCTTGTAGGACGAATTTCCAAAAACCCAGCTTTATCGAGCACCTTCGCCCCAAGACTAATCCTCACCTAAAATTTGGGAATTCTAGCTTCAGCCGTTTCGTCTGGGCGTTGATTCCTAGTCGGCCCCCACACAAATTTGACCATTTTTAGTACATTTTAGTGCTTTTCGCACCCTTGTAGGACGAATTTCCAAAAACCCAGCCTTATCGAGCACCTTCGCCCCAAGACTAATCCTCACCCAAAATTTGGGAATTCTAGCTTGAGCCGTTTCGTCTGGGCGTTGATTCCTAGTCGGCCCCCACACAAATTTGACCATTTTTAGTACATTTTAGTGCTTTTCGCACCCTTGTAGGACGAATTTCCAAAAACCCAGCCTTATCAAGCACCTTCGCCCCAAGACTAATCCTCACCCAAAATTTGGGAATTCTAGCTTCAGCCGTTTCGTCTGGGCGTTGTAGATCACATCATCACTTTACTCTTTTATATATATATAGATGACGAATAATTTTGTAGAATATTTGGATTCAATCTGATCACATTTTAAAGGAGTTCTTGAACAATTTTCGAAAAAAAAGGACCAAAAAGACCCCTTTGATGAACCGCATGGGTTATAAGTTTTAACAAGAATATTCCCCACATCGTCCTCAGTAAACTTGCCAAAGACAGCATATACCTAAAATGCAAGGATTCCAAGATATCTTAACTCGAATATTTGGAAAAAACTAGAAATGGGCGGAACTTGCCCCGCCTACTTTGGTTACTTTCCGATGTAAACTTTAAAAACGCCGATACACGTGTCTCATATTTTTAGCTCTACTTTCATAATCTGCTTAGTTTTCCTTGTCATTTTTTTTTTTGTCGCACAGTGTTATTCTTTCAATTAGTGGGGAAACTTGTTTGGACATGACAGATTGAGTCTTACTTCTTTCACAGAGCGTTATATGATGTTCTATACAGTTCTCAGCTTGAGCGATGTGATTTTCCGGTTTCTCGAGTGAATAGACCACAGGTGTCATATTTTCCGAAACATGTTAACCGCGCATTAAATTGTTAAACTTCCGACAATCTATTAATGATTAACTATTATGACGTGTCGCTGTTCTTCATCTCCATGTACAAACAAAATTATCAAAATCCTTAATTGCAAAAACATAGGAAAATCCACCTTCATTAATTCTGCAAACATTCTATTGCACTCAAACATTTTAATTGTAATTCGAGAATATCATTAGTTATTCGTTACATTCCATTTTAAGTTTGAAATATTTCATTTCTTATTCGAATTTGTGTATTCGTAATTCGAACAATTTGGAATAATTCCAGTTGTAAATGTAGAGTTCCGAATTATAAATGAAATACACTCGAATTTCTCTACAACGAACATCTCTATTACGAATAATTCCCAGCAACGAATTGTTTTAAAAAGTACAAATATGAATACTCACACAAAATAGTGTCAATAGTGTGGACTTATTAAAAAAAAATCTGTTAATAATACCAAAATAAAAATAAAATTTTCTCAAATTTCCCAAGCATTATAATGTAGTAACAAATAAACTTTTCTTTGTTTCTTTCTTCAAAAGAGTTTCCATCATTATATCTATCTTTATTGCAATCGTTGACATTATCATTATTATCAGAGAATCATCATTAACATTGTCGTTGCCGACGACAACATGATCATTATCTTCGTTACCTCCTTTGTCAAGAGAAGAGTAAATTTATAATGAATTAACAGACAAAGGAAATGTTGCAAAAAAAGTTTGCCTGAAATTGGTTAAGTCGATATGTAATGAATGCTGTTTATTTGCATGTAGTTGTTAAATGTGTTTGTTCTTGTATGAAAAACTTTAACTACAGCCGCAACAACGATAAGTATTACAATCATCATTATCTCTATTACCATTGCAGTAATCATCATCAGCAGCAGAATCATCCTCATCAACGGAAGTTTGCTTTAATAGAAATTGAGTTCATAATGCAAAGGAAAATATTTCTTTTTTTTTCTCGTGAATTTTTCATAAATATGGCCAACAAGAAGAAAAGCAAACCATGCAATAATAAAAAGGAGAAAAAAGAAGCCAACAAAGAAGGAAAGTTGCAGTTAGTTGGCCAAGAATGGTGGTTACGTTGAATGGCTGCTGCCACCGCTGCTACTTGACTGCATACCTATTTATAATTGCATTGGCAGCAGGAGGAGGCTGGTTCATTGGTTGCTTGGCTGACTAGCTCGTCTCTGTTGGTGGTTACAGCAAGCCTACATACTCGTACATACATACATGTATATTTTGTTAATAATGACAGCTTGTTCTCATTCTCAACACTTTGGGTGAAATTTTCCTCTTGAAAAAAATTACCATCGCTTCTACAGCTACCACAATGTTTGTGTTGCACTGGTGGTCGACGTTGTTGCAAAAATGTTTTCTTCTTTTGAAATCAAGACATTTTCTCACAACCTTATTAACTTTCGAAAATTTCCAACAAGAAAATGAATCCCAAGAAATCTTAACAATAAACTGGCATTGATGATACTTTCAACCAACTATCCATCATTTTATTGTTCACTCAATATCCTGAATCTCTCTAGCTGCTGGTTGGTTGGTACACATCTATTGTTGATTTACTAGGTACATCTAACATCGTTTGAGTGTAGGGGTCATGGTAACGACTTTTTTGTTTACGTTTAATTTTTAGTTTAAAGGTTAGAAGATGGTTTGAATGTTTATTAATGTGTGTAGGTTGGATTCAGATGATGTTAAGGTTAAGGGCTAATTAGTTCTAGGAAAAGCAAGGAATTTAAACTTTTATAAAATGTGATTGGAAGTGTGGTTAATAGGTAAGGTATCAGAGATTGTTTGAATTTCGAAACGTGCGAAATATGAGCACTTTAGCGGAACATTAGGTTAGGTTGGAAAGAGAGGCGAGTAATCGCCACATGCCCTGGTGGACATACACATGCCCTGGTGGACATACAGACGTTTAATGTAAAGGATGTAGGTTACTCAAATTTTGCAAAAACAATTTTTTCTAATATTAGTGGGTATTGTGGGGCTCAATATGGGCCACACAGACCCGCGGTTTGCTGTAACGCTCATGTAACGGTGGCGGCCGTTTTTACGTTTTAGAATCATTTTTCAACCGATTTCTCTGCAAATTGTTATATTCAGTTTTTGGTGAATAGAAAACTTATGTACAGAATATTTTTAATCCTTCTATTAGTGAATACAACTTTGCCCTTATATGAGGTAACAGGTCCCCGGAATCCGGGAAAATTTTATATGAAAACGCCAATTGTTTAAAACTTTTATTTTAATTTTAAACATAAAAAAATTTACTACCACATATTATACGTATTTTTAATACATACACCCCAGCCCGGCTGATTTGAATATGTCCGGGTTTTTATTCATATTGAAGGGCTCTTTCTGCTGTGTTTCTATTAGATAACCACACAATATATTTTTCGGTAGACCTACTACTTATATGCCAACATTTCCTCCTCCTCCTTAGTCAGCCAAATGTATCATGTATATATGGGGATTTCTGAGTGAAATCGGACCCTTTTTCAAATTGAAAATTTTGATTTCCTTTATTTTTGCTGTGGTGATTTTGATTTTCAATTTTTTTACTAACGGTTCCAGAGATATCGCAACTCGAAAAAGTCGAATTCTGTTAGAAAAAACTATATGCAAAGAAATACTCATAACTTCTTTAATATTGGTCCAATTTGAAAAATCTTTTTTTTTTTGTATTTTTTGTTTAATAAAAAATAGAAAAATTTTGCACAGTGGGCTTTGATGCAATTTTCGCGATTGAGGCCATAGTAAAGCCCCAGTGGCACGTGTTAACATATTCCGATTGTGCCTAAACTTTGGCAATCTTAAAATCTAACAAAACTAAACACTTTAGGGGAGTGCCGCATAAAAAAATTCGACATCGATTTAAACTTGAACATACACTTAATATTTCTCAATTTCAAGTGAACTTTTAAACCCCAATTTTATAGGGGGTTATCATGAACGGCAATTCCCCGTGCATTTTTTCACTTTCTCCCTTAAGTTGCAACGGCGGAAAAACAAAACTCACTGCGGAATTTCATTCATGATAACCCCTATAATTTATCTGTAGAAAATCCAATGATTTCTCTTCATATTTGAATTTCTTAATATTTTTTAAGTTGTTCAAACATTTTCTCGTCCTCATTTGAAATTTGAATAAAACTGAAACAATTTTTGTAGCTGATAGCACAATAATGAAAAAGTATAAGGACATTTAATTTTTTTATCAGATCCTGCATCCGTTTTTCTTCAATTTACTGACAACAATGATACTTTGATAAAATGTTCTATTGATATGACGTGTGCCAACAAAGTGCGTCAGTAAGACATTTAAACGACCTGTTGGTTCATTTTTAGTTCCGTTTTTACATAAGTACATAAGGTTGAATGGATATTTGTAACAGTGTGTGTAAAATGTCCTGTAATGTTGACACTTTATCTTTTGACATTGAGTCAAATTGTGTGTATATGTTTCTAGGCGTTTGGCCTGCATATACAGTTAGGCAACACATATATTGCACAAAACAAAATTATAGAAAATTTCATATTTATTGTTTGTGTGTGGCAACAAATTATTTAAAAATGAAACGTTTTTTTGTGTAAATCTCTTGCTATTGGTCCTCAAAACAATATTCCGTCAAAACATGCAAAGTTTATTTGCGATTTATAAAAAATAGGGGAAAAAATAAGAATTACCTACTACTTGGGGATGGCAATAACAGTAAAAAGTAAAAAATTAACAAATCTATGATTTCTTAGAGAATTACCAAATTTGTGTTCCTTTATGAGTTGTCTATCCACTTCGGGCATTCATTGCAGTTATAATGAGCTTAGTTAACCTAAAATTAAAGCTCGGCATGTTACACTCTAAGGGTTAAGGGTACTGGTTCCCCAATTTTTGGCAAATCTTGATATTTGGTTGGAGGATCTTTTTATCTGTATGAAGAACCTCCATGACGGTTTATTTTTATCACTGAACATTATCACATTCAATACTGTTAGACCTTTATTTGCCATAAAAGTTTTAAAAAATCATAATGACTACAACAATTTGCAAAAATGATTACTTTTATAGTACTGCTGATCCCATTGCAATACTTTTATTGTCACCTCAAAGTAGTAGGTAAGTCTTATTTTAGTCTATATTTGTTATAAATCGAAGATAAACTGTTTTATATCTTGAGGAATATTGTTTTGATTGCTAACAGCAAGAGATCTGCACAAAAAAAACTTATAGTTATACCCTACCCTATACCGTCCGTCCGTCTGTCCGTCTGTCCATCTAAACCTTGTAATCACGCTACAGGTCGCAATTTTGATCGGATCGTCACGAAATTTTGGATGTTGATGGGGGTCCGGGAGGGGAAGAAGCCTATTGATTTTGGTAATGGTCGGATAATATTTAGGGGTCGGAATGGACAAAAAACTTATGTGGATAAAAAGACAACGTTTTATTCCAAAGCGAATATCTCAGCTTCTATACGGGGTATACCAAAAGCAAAACCTGACAATAAAAGTAGAAAATATCGCCTTTCTAATGATGTAAAGTAGGTTCTCGTAGTTGATCAAACAACGAAGATATCACAATAGTCGCAAATAAAACCCAAAGTTTCATTTTTGCAATTTTAATTATAATGACGAATATTACAGCTTTGGTTGGGGACTTTCCAAAAGCAAAGCCTGGCTGTGAAAGTAGAAGATCCCATCTTTACAATGATGTAAACTAGGTCGGCGTAGGTGACCAAATAACGGAGATATCGCAATAGTAGGTAATACATCCCATTTTTCCACTTTTTTGGAAATCACGCTACAGGTCTCAATTTTGATCGGATTGTCACGAAATTTTGAGGGTTAATGGGGGTCACACAGATTAAGAAGCCTATTGATTTTGGTGATGGTCGGATAATATTTAGGGGTCGTAATGGGCAAAAAACTTATTTGGAGAAAAAGACAACGTTTTTTTCCAAAGCGAATATCTCAGCTTCAATATGGGGTATGCTTTTGGTATACCCCTGGCCATGAAAGTAGAAAATATCGCCTTTCTAATGATGTAAAGTAGGTTCTCGTAGGTGATCAAACAACGAATATATCGCAATAGCCGCTAATAGAACCCAACTTTTTATTTTTGCGATTTTAATAATAATGACGAATATCACAGCTTCGTTTAGGGATCTTCTAAAAAGAAAGTCTGACTATGAAAGTAGAAAATCCCATCTTTACAGTGATGCAAAGTAGGTTGGCGTAGGTGGCCACATAACGAAATATCACAATAGTCGGCAATACATCCCATTTTTTCATTTTTTTGTAATCACGCTACAGGTCGCAATTTTAATTGGATCGTCACGAAATTTTGGGTGTTATTGGGGGTCCCACAGAGGAAAAAACCTTTTGATTTTTGATAATGGTCGGAATGTGACAAAAAACAAATATTTGGAAAAAAGGCCAACGTTTTATTTCAATACCTTTCAAAAAAATTGACCTGTGTTAATGAAGACATTCAGAGAAAAGGCGCTAAGCTATCCCAATTTTAATATTTTGAATTTTATTAGTCAAAAGCTTATGAACAGGGGTAATGGTGTAGGGTATCACATAGTCGGCCCCGACCCGACTATAGCCTTGGCTCACTTGTTTTTACATAATTTGTTGCCATAAACGAACAATTAATATGAAATTTTCTATAATTTTGGTCTTTGCAATACATTTCTTGCCTAACTGTAGATAATTTTTATTCATTGAACTTTCTCTTAGAAACCTTGAATAGCAATTTTTTTATTTTTAACGTCAATAACATCATTCTCATTGCCAACAATGGTGATGAATATACATATTGAAGCAGTAGAGTTGAACTCATAATTATCAAATTGTAAAAAAGGAATATCCATTTTTTCTAATAAAATGTCAGTTTACCATTGCTATTGTCATACTTCATTAAAATGCAGAATACTTCATTAAAATGCAGAACAAAATAGGGAATTTTTAAAATTAAAAATATATGTATTGTTCCTCCAACAATATATTTCTTGTAATTATGGTGCCTAACACAATATATATATATATATATATATATATATATATATATATATATATATATATATATATATATATATATATATATATAAATATATAATCACATTTTCAAAAAAGTCTATGTTGTTCTCAGAATATGATCGCTCAAACAATATATTTTCTCTGAGTGTGTTAAATTTAATCTATGTGTATTGGGGTGTTTCAATGTTCAAACAGTGCTCCGCTTTATTGAAACGAAAATAATCACAGATTTTGTTCCAGTTATAAAGTGCTTACATCTCGGTATGAAAACAATTTGAGTACAATAATATGATTAGGGGTACTGTAATTTAGCATTTTAAATCCATTTTACATTTAACATGTTTTATAAAAAACATCATTAAAGTTGTCAATTACATACAATATCTGTCAAATAAATGACGTAAACTCCCAAAACACCTGTTTTAAGTCCAAGTGTAAAATGCGTTTAATATTCAAACATAACGTTTAATTCCATGAACCGAACTAGAATAGATTTTCAAACGCAACCATCGATCTTCAATTTTACTTTTACTACATTGATGGCCAACAGGTCTTTTGTGTTGCTTGTGCTTTTGTGCCCGACAACGCTCAACTTCGGCAAACGAAGTTTTTGATAATAAAAATATGAAAAGTTGTTGATGTACGTTAAAACAACCTCATATGTTCGAAGTCAGCCCTTGAGTCGGCACAAATCTGCAGGATTTGGCATGGAGTGACGATTTAGCCTATAGTAGATTTGCTAGGACTAAAACCGCATTAATATGACACGATTATTCCATTGACCACAGCACTTTATATGCGATGGGTATGAGAGTTGTTTCAATCGTTGAGTATGCTTCCTCCAGTAAAGTTTTGCAAATCAACTGAACTCCTTATCAGCATGTCGCCACCGGCCTTGGACAGTTTGGCAGGCAGCAGCTCCTGCTACTTACTGTCATGTTTTTTTGCAGCTGCAAAATGGATCAGCCTCATTCCGTTGTCGGATGATACCCCATGAAGGTTAACCTCGTCGACTTCTTCAGCCAATTTTAGCATAATATCACCTCGAACAATCTCAATCTTATCTCTCATTAATATGCTTCCACTAGGCGCTCGTAGAATATATCCTTGGCGAACAATACCAAACTTTTTCCACTAATAAATTAGTTGTTAGTAAAATAATAAAACAACAACAATGGGATTAAGCCAGACTATTTTGAAAAAACAAAATTGTATTAGCTATCCCAATAAAAAACGACGCCACCCATGTTCGATTCTTGGGATATTCATCACTCTCTTGCATGGGCGCAGATGTTACTGATGTTAAAGAGCATTGCTTTTATACGGATCGAATTGAATCTTGAAACCTGGTATTTGTGTCTGCGATTTATCACAAATCCAACACCTATCTCATGTTCCGATTTATGGCAACTATAATACAGTGCATAATCATTGGACATCGTTACCACGACCATACTACTTATATAATATCAGCTTCGTACTTTCCATGTATATCCGTCAATTCGCAAACTACACCCGCTCTGTAAAGAGTCCGAGCATTCTAGGTGCAGATTAGAGATTAGCGCGTGTCACGATCGTGACGCTAAACAACAACTTAAATGTTGAGTTTTGTTTATGTTCTATTTGTTGTTGTTTAGTGTCACGATTGTGCTACGCGCCCTTTTCTATTGCAGATTCGCAAATCATGGACAGGGACATGTTAGCTCGCTACCATTATCGGATTTGTGTCCACGGTGTTTTCGAATAGTCGGTATTATATAAATGGCCAGTTTTACTAAGACGATTCGAAATTCTGTTTTTAGAAAAATAGTACCCATGCTTCGGAGCCATACATTAGCACGGGTAGTATCAGCGTTTTGTATAGTGTTATTTTTGTTTGACGAGATGTGGCTTTGTTTTTAAATTGCTTACTTAAACCATAGTAGCATCTGTTGGCCAATACAATTCTTCTTCTTATTTCACAACTGATGTTGTTTGTTGTGTTTATGGCAGTGCCGAGGTAGACGAAGTCTTTAACTACCTCAAAATTGTAGGTACCAACTTCCACAGTTGGTCCGAGCTCTATGGACGCTTTGCGCGTCGACACCATCAATTTGGTCTTTTCGCCGTTTACCGCCAGACCCACTTTCGCAGATCCTGCTTCGACCTTCCTAAAGGTATCAGTTACTTCCTTTACTGATCGTCCCATGATGTCTATGTCATCAGCATAAGCAAGTAACATGTGGCTATTGGTGTAAATTGTGCCATTTCTTTTGACATTTGCATCGTATTACCTTTTCCAGCAAAATGTTGAATAGGTCACACGAAAGGCTGTCTCCTTGTCTGAAATCTCTTTTGGTACAAAATTCTTCGGACAGGTTCTTTCCAATTTTAACTGAGGACCTAGTATCAGTTAAAGTCATCTTACAAAGCGGGATGAGCTTTGCGGGGATACCAAATTCAGACATTGCATGGAATACCTTTGATCGGAGGGGACTGTCGAAAGCTGCTTTATAATCGACAAAAAGGTGATATGTGTCGATCTGCATCTCTTGGGTCTTCTCTAGGATTTGCCGCAGGGTAAATATCTGGTCAATGGTGGACTTGCCAGGTCTAAAGCCACATTGGTATGGTCCAATTATTTCGTTGACCATTGGCTTTTGTCGTTCGCACAATATCCCTGACACTATCTTATAGACAATAGGGAGAAGACTTATGCCCCTATAGTTGGAGCATACAGTCTTATCTCCTTTCTTGTGGACGGGACATAGGATGCTCAGGTTCCAATCGTCGGGTACGCGTTCTTGCCAGATGGTGCTAACTAGCTGATGTATACACCTTATCAGCGCGTCGCCTCCGGTTTTAAACAGCTCGGCTGGTAAGCCATCGGCTCCTGCTGCTTTATTATTCTTCAGCCGGTTGATTGCTGTTTTTACCTCATCTTGGCCGGGCGGTACACATTCTATACCATCTTCTGGGATTGGATCTGTGGTATCATCGTCTTCGCTACTATTGGATACCAGCAGATTGGAGAAATGTTCCTTCCATATCCTGAGCACGGTATCTGTATCTGTTACCAGATTACGCTGCTGGTCTCTTCAGGAGGATGTGCCTGTACCAAAGCCATCTGTTTGATGTTTCACTCTTTGGTAGATTTTTCGGACTTCATTCTGGCTCCTGTACATCTCGATTTTTTCACACTCCCGCTTTTCCATTTCTCTCTTTTTCTTGCGGAAAAGACGTTTCACTTCTCTCCTTTTCTCCCGATATCTCTCTCGTGCGCTACGCGTTGCTACTGATTGCAAAGTAGCTCTATATGCAGCATTTTTCTCTTCGGTAGCAGCACGACACTCCTGGTAATACCATGAATTCCTTTGTGGAGGTCTCTGGAATCCAAGTATGGATTTTGCGGCTGTTTGCATGGAGTGGGCAATATTTTGCCATTGTGTTGTTATGTTATCGGGACAAGGAGTGCTCGCGTTAAGCAATTGGGCTAGTTGAGTGGAATATGCTTTGGCTATCTGTTTCTAATAATCAAAATCAATAAATGGAAGGCCCAAAATTTATTTTCTAGTGGTCTGTCATTTAAAGGGAATAACATAAATTGCATGCAGCAGGATTGGAGTATTTTTTCAAGAAATTCGATGGAAACGATGAAAATTGTCTGGTCCATTTCAACTGATATTTTTCAAAAAATTACTAAATAAAATATAACTACTATTTAATCGTTGTCGTATATTTTTATATAATTTCTGTTACATCCTATTACATTAGACCTACTTTCTCGCATCACAAATGACATTGCCTGACGTTGTGACTAACTGACATACTATTCAGAAGTGAACCGTCTCTATTGTGTGTTAGCTGTTAAAAAGTTTCCATACATTGATGTCTTTTGTCTTTTTCTAAGAGAATCAAATTTAATTATGTCGATATGATGTCAGGTATTGATGCGTATGGTGGGCGAGAAAAGTAAACAAGGGAGAGCAGAGGAGATTGTTACACATGATAAGTTCGTGATGAATTCTTAATCACTTTTTCTGTATCCTATTTATGGCCTTTTCAAAAGATTTCATATATTAAATGGACTCATTCAACTTGACAGAATTGTTTATGACTTTCGTTTTAATTTGAGTAGAGTTTATGTTCACTTCAAGTATTTTGCAGTTTTAAGATTTACACTTCAATGGGCTTTACCATTATTTCTATACATACAATTTCGTATGCATTACCATTGCAATTAGGAGATAAAAATATATGACTTTTTACGGAACTAATGAATTGTAGATGGAAAGGATTCGGGAACTAACGATATACATTTAAAATGACATTGTGGACATTTTTTATATATTTTCGAGCTGTAGTGGAAACCGACTTCAAAATGCTATTTCAAAAACACCCGTTTGAAATTTCTATGCTACATACAAATCACAATGGATTTTCCCTTCCAACGTTAATATCTTAGTCAATTTTGTTTCGATCGACTTTTTTACAACATATTCTGTGCTATTTATACTTCTAAATAAGCCAACATTTTTATACACTCCACCATAGTATGGAGGGTATATTAAGTTTGTTTTTATGTTTGTAACGCATTGAAATATACATTTCCGACCCTATGAAGTATATATATTCTTGATCAGGATTCCGAGTCGATATAGACATGTCCGTTTGTCCGTCTGTTGTAATCACTCTACCGTACAAAATAATTGAGCTATAGAGCTGTATTTTTGCACCCGAGTGTCTTTTCTCCATAGGCAGGTCAAGTTCGAACATGCGCTATATCGGCCCATGTTTTGATATAGCCCCCCATAAAACGGTTCCTCCCGATTTTCGGCATTTTGAGGATTTTAGCTAAAAGTTATTTTGGTTAAAACTATAATTTTTAACTAAAATATCTGCATTCGGCCCGGCCGAACTTAGCGTTTTGTTTACTTGTTTCAATTTAAATATGGCAATATATTTTTTTTTAAGTAATGACTAATACCTTAGACAGACGGCAGCGTTAATTTGCATTAACTGCCTTAATTCAAATTCATTCGTGCATTATCCACATTCTTAATGCACAAAATCAAAGGAAATTTGAACTGAATTAAGGTATTTCAATATGGCAATGCTGTAAAAGAGAGCCCATATTCATGTAGGAGAGAGAGCATATTCATGCTCTGACAGACAATTTGCATTGAAAATCAATTGTCTTTTGTCAAATTTCCATGTTTAAGAAAATAAAAAAGGAAAACAAATCAGAAATTTTCGCGCTTCTTTCAAATAAGTAGTGGTCTTTTCGAATAGAATAGCAGCTAATCGTCCCTGCCAGCATTTGGTGAAAGTGAGTTTCTCACTTTCTCTATCAGAAGTAATCGCATTCTGAACTTCTTTTCTAGAAAATAGCGATCCTTTATCATTTTACAATAACAATTGCATTGCTGTCCCTTTTTGAACTTCTTGAATAACTACCTAGTGTCAGAAAAGGAGATCGAAATTCTATTATTGCTTTTTACACTAACAATGCTACTACTTACGACTATCGCGTGGGCAGACAAATTTTCTGGTCAATGCAGACACTTCGATTGTTTACGTTCATTTGAGGCGTGTATAACCTTGAACTAATATAAGAAATTAGTCTATCCGATGTTTATATGGTGCGGTGGTGCAGTGGTTAGCATGTTTGCTTTGCATTCTAAACGTCATGCGTTTGATTCCCAGGCCAGGCAATATCACATTTTTAAAATTACAACATTAACGTAGACGACAATTTCAACTAAGAATAGTTCTTTAAAACCTGGGGTACTATGGAAAAATAATTCGAATAATAAAAAAGTAAAAAGAAAAAAAAAGAAAAATAAAAAACAAAATAAATAATTTTTTTTTTTGTCACAACCAATTTTATCGCTAAAAGTACTTCTAGGAAGTCTCGAAAGCGGCATTTACAAGTAGTGTCGCGGACGTAGTTCATCTCTGTTTGTGTCTTTGTGTCTACTTCAATTAGAATGCGAGATCGCGGATGTGCATTTCTATCGCCTGGCAGTGACTGCTTCGGGTAATGGGCGATAAAAAATGCTTGCTAGTGTTTTTCAAGCCTTCTAACAAATCTCTTTTTAAAATTTTTTTCACAACAATTTTCATTACCCACCATACAAATTCTATCGAAAATTATATCTTCTACAAATGTTTTTTTTTAAATTTTGCAATATTTTTATAATATTAAAAAGTCTCAAAAATATCGCGAATAAATTAAATTTATTTTTGCATTATCGTGGTGAAAAATTCAATGGTAGAAAGTATATTTGTTTCGCATATTTTGGCGATTTATTGTAAAACTTTATGAAATGGTCTGCTGGGTACAAACAAACAACACAAACAGCTGTTTCATAAATGCAGAAACTATCGCCTGTCAGGGTAAAATGTTAATTCAAATTAAGGAATTTTTAATGCAAATTAATTCTGCCGTCTGTCTAAGGTATATAGTTGGTAAAGTTAAAAACGCAATTTTTTAATTAAAATTTGTATATTTAATTCACTTGTAAGAGTCACTACTACCCAGCAGATATACTCATTAGAAACCCCCTTAGTAACCTATTATTTTACTAAGGACATGCAAATTCTTAAAAGTAGTAACTACTTATTTTAGTTGCCAAAACATAGTCACTTATTGCCCTTGTTAACATAATGGGTTAGTAAGCGGATTTGTAATGAGTATTTTTCCTAGGTAGATCGTCGCAGCTGCGACACTTTCCAAAACGGCTTGTCGAGTTCCTCTTCTATTTGCCTGAATATTAACCATTAATAGATCGATGATTTTTTATTTCATGAAAGCGTTGGGATTTATCCCGAGTTAGGAATATTAACACAGCACACAATAGGAGGGAGGTCCTGTGCTAGAAATTCCTTCAATACTTCAGCTTAATTTTGGTTATATTTCCTTAGTATTTCACAGCCATATCGCCTTATACAACAAAAACAGTCGTATTATTTATACTTTTTATACCAATAAAAATGTTATTTGGTATTTTAGTGTATGTATGTAGAAATCCTCCTTACCAGAATCGGCAATTTTTTGTTGATATTTTCAAAGAGTTAAATAAACCACTTTTTTGATTTAATAAAAAAGATAATAAACATAATTCCAACGTCGTAATAATTTGTGTTGCTTTTTTGCTTCATTCCTATGGCAGCTAAATTTTTCTTTTAATAAATTATTTTCTCGCTGTTTGCATTAAGTAGTTTTTGCCAAATTAAAAACAAAAAATGTCACCCATTATTTGTCGTTGTCACCGGTAAATTTGTTTTTGTCCTAAAATACATACCGCAAGTAAGCAGCTCTCTTTTGTATGGGGATTAGCAAAATATTGCCTAAAATGCAATAAATACGATAGATAGCAGCAGCATTACCACAACATTTTCTGTGTAAATTGGGATAAATCTAAAATTAACCTCAAATCTGGGCAAACAAATAGAAGAAATAGGCTGGCTGATGATAAAGTTGGGCTGGGCTGGCGGCAGCCCCCATTCAAGTGAGATTTGCAGTATTTTAGGTACTGATTTATTTATTTTTTTTATTCTTTCATTATGTTTGTAGTGATGAAGTCGTCGACCTCATGATGCAGTCTATTCCACCTATTTTGGTGATAGAATTTGTTTTTTCTGATAGAGAGATTCTTTGGTAAGTGACAGGAATTTCATTTACATTTTAAACGGACGCGGAAAAAATTTACTCTAAAAATAATGTCCGGCATGCCTGTTTGTACCTAAAGCGTAATGGACAATAGCAGCGCAAAAAAATAAGATCAGAAAAATCACAGTGGCGTGGTTTTTAGGTAGTTCTGGTCATAATTTTAGTGAGCCAACATCTGCCGGGCGCTCACCCATAAGACCGTTAAAAAATGGTTTGGGCGTTGTGCTAGAAACCCATCTCTCCAAAAGGCAACATATATGCTATAAAAAAACAATGAAAAAGGAAAACAAAACCCTCTAAAAATGACGAACCTCGCAAACGTTTTAAGGACCATGATCTGGGACCTTATAAGTTTTGTTGCGGATTTGTAGTTGATCGGAGGTTAAAATGTCTGGTTTAAAGCTTCGCCCCAGAAAGAGTTTCTAGAATACGCACAAAAGTAAATTCTTCAACATGAACTTTATTTGCGCTCATGCTCCCACAGAAGACAGGGATTTAATACCAAAATTGGAAAGGAGAATATCTCTGGCCCAACAGTCGGAAAATTCACATGCGACAATGGAATGAGGCTGATAGATTTCGCAGCGGCAGAAAACATGTTAGCTACGTTAGCAGCACCTATTTTAAGCATCTTGGTCTGTCTCCAGACCAACAACAAGAAATTAAATTGATCACGTTGTGATAGCTGGAAGACATTCATTGAGCGTGTTGGAAGTACGACCGTTCCGAGGACCAAACACCTTATTGCAACAAGGGTACGTACTCGATTAAACGTAGCAAAAAAGTATGAGCAGACACAACACGGAAGTTGGACATCGGTAAGCTGCAACGTACGAGAGAGGTGCCGGGAGAAAAGGAGAGAGGAGAAACGTAATTTCCGCTGGAAACGAAGAGAAATGGAAAAAGGGTGCGTGAAAAAATGGAGATGTATAGGAGCCAGAATGAATTCCGAAAATGCATTCTTTGGTAGCAACACGTAACGCACGAGAGAGATTTAGGGAGAAATGGAGAGAGGAGAAACGTAATTTCCGCAGGAAACAAAGAGAAATGAAAAATAGGATGTGTGAAAAAATCGAGATGTATAGTAGCCAGAATGAATTCCGTAAGTTCTACCAAAGAATGAAAGATCAAATTGATGGCTTTGGTATGGGCACATCCTCCTACAGATACAGATAGTGTGCTCAGGATATGGAAAGAGCATTTTTCCGAACTGTTGGTATCCAATACTAGTGAAGACGACGACAAACAAATCCAATCCAGAAGATGGTATTGAATGTATACCACACGGCCAACATGAGCAAAGAAAACAATAAACCGACTAAAGAATAATAAGGCAGCAGGAGCCGATGGCCTACCAGCCGAGCTGTTCAAAACCGGAGGCGAAAGGCTGATAAGGATCTGGCAGGAGGAACGCGAACCCGACAATTGGAATCTGTGCATCCTTTGTCCCGTCCATAATAAAGACTTTGCTCTAATTATAGGGGCATAAGTCTGCTCTATATTGAATATAAGATAGTGTGAGGAATATTGTGCGAAAGACTAAAGCTTATGGTTAAAGAAATAATTGGGCCATACCAATGCGGCTTTAGACCTGGCAAATCCGTCATTGTTAACAGTTTCAAAACAAAGCCATATCTTGTCAAACAAAAGTAACACCTTACAAAACACTGATACTACGAGTGCTAGGGTATGGTTCCGCAAGCAGACAAGGCTGTGCTTGGTGTGTCTGAGAAATTTTTTTTCGAAAGATCTACGGACCAATCTGCTGGGGTGAATATCGACGTCGTATGAATATCGACGCGTGTAAATATGGCCTGCAGGGCGCGGTACACGCGGAACTGGAAGGCCAAGGTTTCGATGGAGTAAACAAGTTGAAGACGAGATTGAAAAGCGCGGTATTCCAAATTGGAAAATGGAAATCTTTTCTTAGTTCGGCTTGTAGGAAAAATGTTCTGTAGAGGGCTCACTAACTAAATGGACATGGAGGCGACGAATTGGCAAAATAAAGAGTGTATGTACAATTTGATAAGGAGCGCTTCTGCTCTATTATTTATTTATCTTTTTTGTTTCTCACAAATTTCTCCATCTATGATTAGATTGAGTTCGGAATCAATTCATTTTAAATTTGAGAAAACTAATTGAAATTTGAATTATTTCATATCAAGTGATTTATCAAGGCATCAGCTAAGAAAAAATCGCTCATTGTTTGAGATGTCACAGATGGGTTTGTCGATTTCAATTAATGTATAAAAAGGGTAAATGTGATAAGTAATGATTCACATTACGAATGTTGCAACATTGTTGCAGTAATGTCACATTTGCACGATTTTTCTCATGTGCCGCATCTGATTTTCATTCACATCACTGTTATGTTAGTTTGTTATTTTTTGGTGGTTTAGTGCGGTCTACGCTACAAAATTCTTAGAGAACCACGACAATGATGATGAGAATCAGTACAATCGGCCACAATAATAATGTAAATAGTAAACATACGCACGCCCGAACGCATTGAGATGCAATTAGAATTGAAATGGCACTTTTCTAATACAAATTATTCTATTCGCGAAACTTGGCAGGATTTCAAAGTTTTGTAAATTTTTTGCCTTTACATCAGCAGCTATAAGAACAACAAATAAATCAGACAAGCAACAAAAACAAAGAGTCAAATACTGCCATAATACGTCGATATATATGTATCTCCCTCCCTCTTTGTTTCACAGGCACAGAGGCAAATCTTGTTAAAAAAATTGGCTAAGGTAAAGTACATTGATGCGCTCCACAAAATTACCGGAAAGCAGTGTTCGGATTTTAATTTGATTACAGTGGACCAACATTTTGTTGTTCTTGTTCGGATTTTTTTCGGTTGTGATCAATTGACAAATAATTTTAAATTAGCAATTCATTAGACAAACTATATCATAGGTAGCATAGTAAGGTTGAGACGGGGTAGAGTAGCATAAACCAAAGAATTGGGTCCTCTAAATGGTTTCGAAAGAAAAAGAATGAAAAAAATAAATAACAAAAATCTTTAGAAAATAATTTGTCAAATGTTGTTTTGAAATGAGCAAACCAATCTATGTAGACATAATTAATTGTAATTAATTGTATTTTTCTGTATGCTTCTCTTTCTCTTTGCAGCTAAATAAGACCGCCAAAGTAGACAGTTCAGAGAAATTGTTGTGAAGGCTATTTAATTGTCGCCATTGTCGTGTCCCCCCCAGACGAGATCAGCCCAACTTAGACGACAGTTATTGTGGTGTCTCTTTCTCTAAATGCCAAAAACAGAAAAGAGAACATACAATACAAAAGGAATTTCTGACCAAAAATATTAGTCTCAAAAAGGATAGATACACATTCACACATATACACGGAATTTCCCCCAAAAAATACAATACAAGTACATATCTAAATCTCACAGTTACAAATTTCAAGTATAACGTTAACGCCGCAGAACACACCAAGAAGCAGAAACTATAGGAACATCGCTGTCATCATACACTTTGTGCATTTTTTTAATTAAAAGCAAAACAAATATACGCGCTCAACAACACGGCTAAACGGCGGACAACAGTTTCAGTAATAAAAGTAAAACCAGCAATAAAAACATAAGAGCTTCAATGAAACGATAAAAGGCACACGGGTCAACCAAATAACCAACCAACCAACCATCCAAACCAACACCACAATCCCCGTAACCGAGTTTGTTCTTGAATTTAAACAAATTCAAATTTAAAATCAAGTGTGTGTGTGTCCAAAAAGCCCGCCCAATTCAACAAGAACGGCTTACTCCGCAACCACTTCACCTGTGCTTTTTTGTGTCCTTAACCGTACAAATCGAATTTGTATAGCCTGAAAAACACAACAACATTGTTGTTATTTGTTTTGTTTGTTTGTATGTGTGCTCTTAAAAAGTGAGAAAATAAAACGCGTAAAAACACAACAATAGTTCAATTTTATGAACTAAGCCGAAAATTCAAATCCAAATTAAAACGTTTTCGTCGTCGTCGACACCACCACAAAAGAAATAAAACGCCGCCTACATAACTGTAGTTGACACCCGTCATCCCACTGCAGCAGAAACAACCACCCATCTACCCAACCAAATCGTAAAACAAAAGAACAGATCAACAACAAAATGGAGGACAATAACACAAGTACGCAAATTAAACACGATGATCCATCGGTTACATTAACAATAAGGCTGATTATGCAAGGAAAGGTAAGTGTGGACCTATTTGTACCTGTACATATGAACATATTAAAGATGTACAAATTGATTATTTTTTAAGCTTTTGAAATGTAGTTGGTTTTGTAGTCTGATTACATATTTCATAGATTAACATAAAACTTATGAAGTAACAAATAAGACAAAACTATGAGAAAGTGCTAAAAACGCCACGAAATATGCGAAGATAAAACCAAGTATTACATAAATTTTTAGTGTTTTGAAAAATTACGCATATTTTCAATTTTAAATATTTTTATTAAACGTTCTTCCATGTTAGATTTTCATTACAATTTGACAGTCCAGTAGTGAAATTCTGTAACTCATTTTTTGAGTTACCGTCAAAAATCGTTAATATTAACACGGAAAGTTATGAATGAAAAGTATCAATAAAAGTTGACAGCACTGTTGCTATCGGTAGGATTTAGTAACAGCCTTATTTTGGTTGTTAACTTTCCGAAAAATTTTGTTAATTACCGAGATTATAAGCATTTTAATTTTACTGATATTTGTCGGTAACTCAAAAAATGAGTTACAGAATTCCATTACATCTTTGGGAACGAAATTTTCGGCGTATAATGGTTCAGAAATCGATTTTCCCTAAGTTTCGTATTCGATAGTGAAAATATCGAAACTAAGGAAACCAAAAAACTGGGTCAAAATTTTAGAAGGTGTGGCCGAGGCGCCTTCATAAGACGACTATTTTTTCCTATTTGGGAAAATACGTAATTTTTGACATTTCGAGAGAAAGAAATAGATAGAAATAGGAATATGTACAGTTAGTCAATTAAGTATTTTGCCTCTTTAAAAAATTGAAAAAAAAAATGTGAATAAATTCGTTAAAAACCATCAAGTTAGAGGAAAAACAGTGGAATGTTTTCATATAATATTTTTGTAGGTAGTTTAAGATCCAATGTCTGCATGAACCGCTCGAAAAGACGTGGTTGGTATTCTAGATATTGACCAAAATCTATAACAACACAAATTATTTTACCTCAAAAAAAAAAAAAAAAATATTTTGCCTTTTACATATTTTTTTGAGAAAATGAATTTTTGTTACACGCTGGAGCTTTGTATGGTAACCAGGGCACGATGGGGCCAATAGCAGGTTTTCGAGGCAAAAAGTCAATTTTTGAAGTGAACAATTTGAAAAAAATAATAACGGATTTCGATTGCCAACACTCTGAATCACTAAAAATAAAAAAATAAATCAATCTGGTAACATCACATAGCGACATACTGATCTGGCAATGGTGACATATTTTCTTATGCATCATTTTCCGACATTCATTATAAATAAGTAGTGAAAGCATTTTAGGCGCCAAAAAGATCATTTCAACATTTTTATATTTTTTAAACATGGAAAGCTCTTCAATGGGTATGTAAAATAAGATAGTGTTAACAAATAATAAAAATGTTATGTGTGGTAAATGTATTTTTGAGTTAAGATGTTATGTCTTTTTTGGAGTATTTTGCTTTGTTATCCATGTGTTCTCTGGAGTATAACTTTTGAGATCTAGGTAGATCTAGGATATTATATATATGTGGTGAAAGGTATTAATGTGTACTATCATTTTGTGAAAAAATTAGCTGCGCCTATCTGCGCCTTTTCATAAAAATCTGATTTCAGATGTCGTAATACTTAAAAATGTGGACATTTTTATGTTTTTGTTGGCTAATAATCGGAAACCCATTAATGTTACCAATTGGATTTCTGAACAATTTAATAGACGTATATAATAATTATAATAATAATAATAAAACAATAATAATATATCGCAAACTTTGGCTTTTGTGGCGGAATCTTAGCCGATTTTTACTAAATTTGGAACCTTTTTTATTAACTTATAACAAACCACAGACAAAACCATGAAATTTGAACATAGGTATATAGGGGAGCTATTTCTATATCTGAACCGATTTCAACATAACTTGACAAACTTATTTGTAGTCCGAATTCCGTAACATTTTCCAAATTTTATTGTAATTTGATGGAATTTGCATGCTTGGTCAATCATTTTCCTGAAATCGGGCGAACATATATATGGGATCTATATCCAATTCTGAACCGATTTCAATATGATTTGCCAAAAATGTTTCTAGACCAAAATCCGTCACATATTTCAAATTTCATCAAAATTGGACATACATAGCGGGATTGGTGCACCAAATACCTAAAATCGGGCGAAAATATATATGGGAGCAATATCAAAATCTGGACCGATTTCAATATAACTTGGCAAACTTATTTGTAGTCCTAATTCCGTGGTATTTTCCAAATCGCATAAAAATTGGGCAGAATTTGCGTGTTTGGTACATCAATTGCTTGAAATCGGGCGAACATATATACGGCAGTTATATGTATATATGAACCGATATGAACCAAATTTGGTATATTAGTTTCTAAGCCCATTATAAACATCTGTACAAAATTTGGAATATCTAGCTTGCCCCAGTGATTTGTTGCCTCGAAAACCTGTCATTGGCCCCATCGTGCAGGGGCTGGATTCTTGTTCTATGATAATTTGAAATGAAAACTATTTCCTTTACAAATTTTTTCATTTGAAATTTTTTTCTTTATAAAAGTTTTCATTTCACTTTTTCATAGAAACAGAATTGAGCCCCAATATTTCCTAAAATTTTTCCTACAATTATTTCTTGAGCAATATCAAGGAACATTTATATAAGATAGATGTGACAATCAGATGTATTTTTACTTTTTTTTTTTTTAAATTTGGTTTTCAAATGTAATAGGGTCTACACATAAAATTTGAAACTTCGAAATTTGCTACCGTAAAATACTTCTTTTCATCTTAAACGTGTAATAACAATGACCTACGACAGTTCTGTATGATTTATATTTACATTTGTCAAATTTGTTGTATTTTAGAGGATTTTCAAAATGTATTTATGTTTTTCCTGAGAAAATTTTTAGAACACCCCCTTTATTCAATATTTTCTTAATTTTCAATTTCAATTTTTTTTTGAAAAATTTGTAAGTTGTAATTCATGCATTTACCTTATATAAATATACCTTGAGCAATATGTAACATGTATTTTTCTCATTGTCGGCATTAATCTCTAAAACATAGTTAAAAAATGCCTGCTCGGCGTCGTCAAATCATAGTAAATACGTTAAAAATAAATAAAAAGCTGAGACATATCGTAAAAAGTGAGAGAAATGACAGTTTGAAGCTATGGAAATCAATAACTGAGACAAGAACCAGACCGAAATCAGGATGGCCAAATCCCAAGATATTTGCGGTTCGGTTGTGCAGACAAGAAAAGACAGCTTATTGAACATCCAAAATTCAGCTAATTTGGTCTGAAAAGGTGGATAAAATCTTGATATGGGGGCAATACCAAAACGTAGACCTATGTCCACAATCCAAATCCAACTGCCAAATTACACCTAATTTGGCTGGAAAAATGTATTGTAAATCCTCAAAATATCGAAAATCGGGAGATACCGTTATGTGGATTCTATACGAAAATATTAGCCGATATTGTCCATTAGGGTTATAACTTTTCAACATTTTTCTTAAAAATGATTTCCTGCAGTGAGAATGAACTTTTGCCTTTAAATGCCTAAACTAACCTTCAGTCTATTTTATAATAAAAAAGTTTCCGCACAAACCAGTTTGGAAAATTTTTTTTTCCAAAAAATACTATATAAGAAATAATTAAAAAAATAAGTTTCAGTGTTTTATTTATAAATGCACTTAAAACTAGCCTCAATAAGTATATTCTTCAATTTTTTGATTCTTCATAGTCTTGGTACACGCACAACCCTAGAGAATGACCACAGAACTTCTATACCTTAATTTCTTTGACTTTTCTCCAATTATAACCCATATTATTGCTGTGCATATCCTTTTGGAAGAACCAAACTAGTGTCAACTTATCTTCTAAATGGAATGGAGTCATATTTTCAAGGATTTCAGCGAGAACAAGTTAGTTCTTCACAGTTTTCTTGTCATGTATAGGGTTTAGTCTCTAACGACAAAGTCAGATCCATACTATTACGGCTAAACAATTCTCTGTTAATGGGCTCTGCTATATATTTTTGGTTCTATTCCGAGGTATATTCAAAAATTTCAAAAGTACTGAAAAATAAAAACTTTAAAAGCTTTTTGTGCGGAAGCTTTTTTTATCGAATCACTTTATAATTAAGATGTTATGTAACCTTAGCTAAAAACTCATCAAAATATTATTCAGGGATACGAGGTTGTAAAAAGTCATAACCCTATTGTCCATATTCGGCCCGGCAAAATTATAGAAACATTTCTCAATTCGTTTGCAAGTTATTAATTTGGCGCCGCTAGATCAGTAATTTCGACCACTGTGCGCCGTCTATATTCACCGTCAATACATATTGGCCGGTAGATTTTTCGAAAATTTTTCTATCAAACACACCAAGCACTGCCTTATCTGCTTGCGCAAGTCCCCAGACTTCGGAAATCTATATCTTTCCAATGTGTACAAAATGGTAAGCTGTTGTTCGTAGTACAGTAATTCAGGGTTTGACATAATTTAAACCACTCCTTTGCCCATGAAATTTCCAGTTCCAAGATCTCCTTAGCTAAGATGTGTGGCAAACAGGGTTTAAAATGCTAACGCCATATTAGCAAAAGCACCGAATATTTGCAGCTTTGCCTGCTAAAATTTCTTCGAAATATGTTTAGCAACAATGAATATTAAGTTTGTCACTACGTTTGTAACTACTCGAAATAATAATTGTAGACCCCACAAACTATATATATTCTTGATCAGCGTGCAATTCTACATCGATATAGCCATGTCCGTCCGTCTGTCCGTCTGTTTTGGGAAAATTTATTATTTGTACGTAGGACTTTTGGTATTGAAAGTGGGCTATGTAGGTCCACGCTTTAGTATAGCTCCCATACAAAATGACGCGTGACGCGTCGTCGTTTTAAGGAATTTTTAAGATATTTGTCCCATTTTACCACCGAATTGGTTGTAATTTGGTATTTTGTGTCTCCAGAGGCCAAAAAACATTCCTACCAAAGTTGGTTTATATAGGTTCACGTTTTGGTATAGCCCCCTATATAACGCCCCATATGAAGTACGCGTCATTTTAATATATTTTGAATGTATTAGTCCCATTTGACAACAGAATCGGTTGCAACTTTGTATTTTGTGTTTCCAGAGGCTAAGAAACATTTCGACCATAAAATGTTTATATAGATCCACGTTTTGATATAGCCCCCATAGGACCATATCTCCCGATTTTCGGTATTTTGAAGGTTTTGGCCTCATTGTCACACCGAGATGGCTGAAATTTGTTATTTAGTCTTCGTTGGGGATATAAAACTCCCCCCCCCCCCCAGAAATTTGTAGGTATAGGCCCGCGCCATCATATAGCCCCCATAGAACGGTAACTTCCGATTTTCGGTATTTTGAAGGTTGTGGCCACATTAGTCCACCGAAATGGCTGAAATTTTTGGTGGAGGGTATAAAAAGTTCGGCCCGACCGAACTTAACGCTTTTCCCACTTGTTTATTACTGTGATGGCAACTCTAATCAAAAAACCTTGGTTGCTAAATCGCAGCGATGAATGGTCAGCCGACTGCTAAATATGTAGCCTGGTTGTCGATTATGCCTAACGAAAAAAAGATTCGGCGTAAAAAACGAAATCAGCAAAAATGCATAAAAATAAATTTGCGTTCGGTTGCTTATTTAGCCGTGTGTGTCATTATTGTGTAGCAGTTGAAGTGTACAGCTAATGCTAATGTTTTTAGATGCTAGCTTTTAAACCCTGGCGGCAAACGGTTCTCATTAAGCTGGAGAATTTTATTTATATAACAAAAATGCGACTTGAGTGTAGAACAATAAACAATAAAGACAATTTAATCCACTTTCCAGATATAATACATAATTGGAGGTACTGTATTCTTCCGATACCTCTCTCGTGCGCTACGCGTTGATACTGATTGTAAAGTAGCCCTATATGCCGCATTTTACTCTTCGGTAGCAACACGACACTCGTGGCCATACCGTGGGAGTAGGCAATACTTTGCCACAGTGTTGATAGTTTATCGGGACAAGGAGTGCTTTTATTACGCAATTGGGCCAGTTGAGTGGAATATGGTGTGACTACCTGTTGTGATTGCAGCCTGTCGATGTCATCACTGAGCGTTTTTTTTTTTTTTTTTTTTTTTATTTGTCTCTCTCCTTCTCCGTAAATAAATGCAATGTATCCAACACAGATATATCCGCCACGGAAATAAAATTGCACAAATTGAAAATTGGGAAAACTGGCCACTTTTGATAATGCAACATTTTAAAACTAGGAAGTTTCCTTTAAGGAATTACCTCTACATGTCACCTTCAAAAAATCAAAAAAAAAATATTATTGGCTTATTTTGAAGTACAAGTAGTATAGAGTATGCCGCACAATGGTTCAGGAATCGATTTTCCTGGCCAAAAATCAAAATTTTGTTTTGTCAAAGATATTTAATTTCTATATGGGATTCGCTAGTAAACATATTAAAACTAAGGAAACCAAAAAATTAGGTCAAAATATTGGAAGGTGTTTGCGAGGTGTGCCTATAAAGACGAACATTTTACCCAGTTTTGGGAAATACGTAAGTTTTGCAAATTTCTCGAGAAAGACGTAGCTATTTCTCGGAAACTGTAACAGATATTGTGTTCATCGTTTGTTTGTAAGGTAGAAAGGATTGTGGCCTTTAAAATCGTTTTAGTAAATTACCGTAGCGTTTACACAATATGAGCTATTTTATTTTTCCTGTGTAGCAGTTGAAGTGTACAGCTAATGCTAATGTTTTTAGATGCTAGCTTTTAAACCCTGGCGGCAAACGGTTCTCATTAAGCTGGAGAATTTTATTTATATAACAAAAATGCGACTTGAGTGTAGAACAATAAACAATAAAGACATTTTAATCCACTTTCCAGATATAATACATAATTGGAGGTACTGTATTCTTCCGATACCTCTCTCGTGCGCTACGCGTTGATACTGATTGTAAAGTAGCCCTATATGCCGCATTTTACTCTTCGGTAGCAACACGACACTCGTGGCCATACCGTGGGAGTGGACAATACTTTGCCACAGTGTTGATAGTTTATCGGGACAAGGAGTGCTTTTATTACGCAATTGGGCCAGTTGAGTGGAATATGGTGTGACTACCTGTCGATGTCATCACTGAGCGTTTTTATACCCTCCACCATAGGATGGGGGTATATTAAGTTTGTCACTACGTTTGTAACTACTCGAAATAATCATTGTAGACCCCACAAAGTATATATATTCTTGATCAGCGTGCAATTCTACATCGATATAGCCATGTCCGTCCGTCTGTCTGTCTGTCCGTCTGTGGAAATCACTCTAGCGTCCGAACGGATTGACGTAGGTTGATGAAATTTTGGGAAAATATGTTATATTTACGTAGGACTTTTGGTATTGAAAGCGGGCTATGTAGGTCCACGCTTTCGTATAGCCCCCATACAAAAAGAAGCGTGACGCGTCGTCGTTTTAAGGAATTTTTAAGATATTTGCCCCATTTTACCACCAAATTGGTTGTAATTTGGTACTTTGTGTCTCCAGAGACCAAAAAATATTCCTACCAAAGTTGGGTTATATAGGTCCACGTTTTGGTATAGCCCCCATATAAGACCCCATACAAAGTACGCGTCATTTTAATATATTTTGAATGTATTAGACCCATTTGAACACAGAATTGTTTGTAATTTGGTATTTTGTGTCTTCAGAGGCCAGAAAACATTCCTACCAAAGTTGGGTTATATAGGTCCACGTTTTGGTATAGTCCCCACATAAGACCCCTTATAAAGTACGCGTCATTTTAATATATTTTGAATGTATTAGACCCATTTGACCAAAGAATCGGTTGTAACTTTGTATTTTGTGTTTCCAGAGACTAAGAAACATTTGTACCATAAAATGTTTATATAGGTCCACGTGTTGATATAGCCCCCATAATACAATATCTCCCGATTTTGGATATTTTGAACGTTTTAGCCTCATTATCTCACCGATATGGCTGAAATTTGGTATTTAGTCTTCTTTAGGCGTATAAAACTTTCCCCCAGAAATTTGTTGGTATAGGTCCACGCCATCATATAGCCCCCATAGAACGGTACCTTCCGAATTTCTGTATTTTGAAGGTTGTGGCCACATTAATCCACCGAAATGGCTGAAATTTGTGGTGGAGGGTATTAAAAGTTCGGCCCGACCGAACTTAACGCTTTTCTTATTTGTTTTTTTTTTTTTTTTTTTTTTTTGATTTGTCTCTCTCCTTCTCCGTAAACAAATGCAATGTATCCAACACAGATATATCCGCCACGGAAATAAAATTGCACAAATTGAAAATTGGGAAAACTGGCCACTTTTGATAATGCAACATTTTAAAACTAGGAAGTTTCCTTTAAGGGGTTACCTCTACTTGTCACTTTCAAAAAATCAAAAAAAATATTATTGGCTTATTTTGAAGTACAAGTAGTATAGAGTATGCCGCACAAATGGTTCAGGAATCGATTTTCCTGGCCAAAAATCAAAATTTTGTTTTGTCAAAGATATTTAATTTCTATATGGGATTCGATAGTAAACATATTAAAACTAAGGAAACCAAAAAATTAGGTCAAAATATTGGAAGGTGTTTGCAAGGTGTGCCTATAAAGACGAACATTTTACTCAGTTTTGGGAAATACGTAAGTTTTGCAAATTTCTCGAGAAAGACGTAGCTATTTCTCGGAAACTGTAACAGATATTGTGTTCATCGTTTTGCAATGTTCAAAAACTGAGATAACCGGATCTATCCTCCATGAAAATTTGTTATTAACGTGTTCATCATTACAAGAGCTATTTGTGGTAAATATTTCAAAAGCACCCCAGATGTCTACATAAGCAATAACCAATTGTTATGTCTGCATACCTATACATAATCAATAACGAATATACAGAAAAACAAAACATAGTTTAATTCTGAACCAAGTCCGAATAAATATCAAAAAATACAATGAAAATGGAACAAAATTGATTAGTTATCAAAGAGAACCGTACCTAAAATCTTCTGAGCAACATTTTTGTAAAATATTTTGATGCTGAAAAATCTCATCTTGTGGTACTTTCACTACGGTTCAAGAAATAAAGGACGAAAAGGACATGAAAGGCATTGAGTTAGAAGAATGAAATGTTCTACAAAAAAATTCGCCAATCGATTTGACTGAAGATATGTCACCCCAAAACGAAGCTACAACAACGACAAATAGAGATATGGAGCTATTTTCCCAAGTATTATAGGGGAAAATCAAAAACTTCATCGCGCGATATCTCAGAAACTTGACCTATGGCGAAAATTTCCTTTTGGGTTCTTAGTATATTCATCAAGGGCTTTCAACTCCAAATGAAATTTTCGACCCCCCCAAAAATGCTGCTGCACAGTGTTATTTATTGGTGTTTGACCATCTTTACTACATATTAAAATATAAAAACCACAAAAACACTTATATTTTGATGAAAAATAGTTAAACAACTGAATTTGACCGCTTGTAATTCGTCTGAATGCTGATTGTGTTATCTGTCTAGCACAAAAAGAATTATGAAAATATCTCTATCCGTTCAATAGTTACAGAATTTTGACCAGGAAAAAACGATTCTGAACCACTGTGTGCCGCAAAGAAATTTCAACACGATCGGAGCAAAATTGCCTGAGATATGAGCATTGGAAGGGAACAATTTTTGTGTTTGTATGTAGCGTGGAAACTTTAAACGCGTGTTCCTCGAAATGGCATTTTTGATGTCGGTGCCAACGATAGCTCGAAAATGAATCGACCAATCTTCATATGGTTTGGTAGGCTTATTATTTTTTTTTTTTTTTGCCCGAATTTTGGACAAAAAACTGTCAATTTTTTCGTTAAAAATCGAAATTTTGACTTAGCTCAGAATTTTTTAAATCAATTTAAATCAGATTTTTTTAAAGACAAGGTTCTTAAAACGCCCACAAAAATATACGAAGATCAGCCCAACCGTTTTCGAGCTATCGTTGGCACCGCAAAACGCTTTTATAAAAAAGGGTTTCACAGGTAGCCATTTACCACAAGATTAAGCAATGTTTTTCAACAACAAAAATTCCAGATGTACTTCAAGATGTGCTCTTTCAGGTACAAAAAATATCCACCTAAAAATATTGGTAGTTAAAAAAAAAAAAAAAAAAAATCATGAAAAATTAGTATTTTGGCCTGCACAACTAGGGGTAACCCTTAATACTTTTGTTGTAATGTAATTTCCTGAAGATCTCATCAGAAGATTGACGGACGGACACACATATGCAGATAAATGTAAAGGCTGCTCTACAATCATTATTTCGATGTGTTACAAACTTATAAACAAAACCAACTAATCCCAGCAAAGTGTTTGTAGCCAAAAAAGTAGTTGAGTCATGAGTGCAAGTGCTTCTGGACTTCATCTTTTTACGTGAAAGAAGTCATGATTTAAAGGGCATGGTGCAGGGAGGATGCTGTCTAATTTATATTTTCATCACATATTTTGCATGACTCTGTGGAAGTCAATAAAGACACATTTTTTAAGAAGTTTTCGATTTGAGCAATAACAGCGAATTCTCTAGGATTAAAAGTAAAAAATAACCATAACGGATCATGTTTTTGCCGTTTAAAAGTCGTTTTACAAAAAACTCATAAATTGTTCATACACAATAAATTCGATGATATGGATACAAATCGGATGTTGTCAAAAGATAAAGAATAGACTGTATCTATCATGACTCTCTGTGGACTACTTCGGAAAAAAGCTGTGAAAGTACTACTTCATCATGAAGTAGTTCAATTTTATTTTGCTGGGATAATACATATGTATATCCAGCGATTTTTTCTGGAAGTGGCTCAGTGCGATGCCACGATTTCACTGTATCATTTGCATTGGTTCAAATGAAGTCGTGAAAAGTTCGATCTTTTCTTCTGTATTTGAATGAATTCCATGTACTATAAATGCAATTCGTGAAACTTCCGATGTTTTCTTGAGCATTGGAATCGATTCAACGAATGCTGAGTACAATACTTCTAAAATTGGATATTTTCTTCAACCAATTCGTGAATGCTAAATACAATTTCAATAAGAATAATTCTGTTTTTTATTTGTTATGTTTTTATCTGTAATAGTATTTGATAAATATCGAATTGTTATTCCATATTTTACGTTCTATTTCACATCTATATTTTCTATAGTGAATTCTTGTTCAATAGGATGGCATGCCAAAGGATTAGTGAAAATTCGTCTTGTTCAATAGGATGGCATGCCAAAGGATTAGGATTATTCTAGGGAATTTGCTAAGATGCCATGCCTAAGGGTTAGTAAAAATTCAACTCCAAATGATTAGTGGTGATGCCATGGAAATGATTTGGATCTTTCGGGAGGTTGCGCTCTTGTAAAATCAATGGACGAAGGTGAAAAAGCTGGGTAGTGGTGTAATAAAATTTATGAACAAATTAAACCCAAATTCTAATTTAACTTAAATTTTAAAGATTTTTTAATAATCATTTTCTTCCATGTTCAATTTCCATCACAATGTGATAAAGCTTTGCAAAAAACTTTTAGCGATCTTTTTAGCACAAAATTGCTATTTTTGCCCTTGGAATTTGAAATAAGTCTTGTAATAAGGAGAGCCTCTCAATCTCAGCCCCCGCACTATATCACTATTCCGATTGTCAAAAAAAAGATTTCCTTCAATTATCCAGGCACCATTTAGCCGTTTTTACTTATTTTTGCCCGACCATCCAAATTCGTATATATAAAATATAAAAATAAATGGATTTGAAAATAGTTACGTCCATATTTTCAAATAATTGCTCCATGTTATAGTTTTTCCCAAAGAAGAAAGAACACCCATATATAGCAATAAAGCCCTTGTATGTGTATAATAAAAAAAGCTTATTCATTCGTTTGGTTCCGGCGCAGCGCATTAGTCACCGTAATCAGCTACAAAGAGATCAAAATAAATTACAAAATGTTCATATAAAAAAAGTAGACAACATTAGATTATTTACGCAAATATTTATTGCACTTATGCCCGTAATTTCTAGCCCTAGGTAACCGGGTAGGTAGCTACCTATTAGTTATCTTTACCTACGCGTTTGGTAATTTCTACGTCCCATTTACCGAGGCGTGTAAATTTTGAAAACATGTGGTAACATTGCTGATTTTCATTCATGATTTCGTAAAAACATTGCCACATATAAGTGTTTTAAAATTTTTAACACATTGGCAACGATCAACCAGGAAAATCCTTGGTGTAAGTAACACGGCCGTTTTCGACCCGGTAACGTTACCTATGGATTGAAATTATGAAACTTTGCTTACACAGGAGATATCTATGAACTCATAGATATCTACGCGTAGAAATTACGGGCATTAGTTCCCGCTTTGATTAGAAAAGACGTTTTGTGTTGTACAGTACATTCCTATTAATGGAATTGGCTATCAAAATCAAACTTCTATGCATAATTCCCTTAAAAAATTACATAGTTTTTTATTTGTATTTTATTATTTTTGTGCAGACGTCATAAGCATCCAATATCCAATTTATGTATGCATATATATGGAACATTAACCCGTCTATACTGTTGATTCACATTTATTTTGTAATTATATGTATTTGTTCTTTTAAACACGTTAGTTCTTGTGCCTGTTGGGGCTGTGTCCGCCGCATCTGACACCACTGCCTGCCACCCTTGTTTACCATCGATATTTTTACCCTCGGATATTTTTGAGTAATTGCCAAAAAGTACACAATTGTTTTTGTTGTTGATTTTCCTTCTTAATTTATAATGGGCAAATAAGTATCTACCGCTTATGCGGTAGGCATACAGTTATACACAAACAAACATATTCATTGTGGGTATAGGTCCGTTTCAGATAGATTTTACAAAATATAGTTGATGGGAGAACGTCTGTGCGACCACACGTTAACGTTATGGCGTCTTGGCATGGCATATATGTCTCTTGTAAAAAGAAACGTAGAAAAAAACTTTGTGTAAAAACTATTTTATGTTATTTTGCCAATTTTTACGCTTCATGTAACTTTATGGCTGCATTTTTGTTATTATAGTTGTGTGTATGGGAATGCTACTTGGGCGTCTGTAATAAGATGTGAAGCTTAGCGACAATGTAAAATTGGGCTCAAACAGTAATTTTTTGTTATTCGTTAATTTGGAGATTCCCATATTCTGGAAAATAAAACAAAAACTCTGGATTTTAATATTTGCGAGATTCCGGTCTATTACGGACACAAATGCCATCTACGACCATATTTATGGGGTAAAAGATTACCTATATATTTTTATCATCCTGTTGTTGTAGCTCAGGCGTCATTGACATTTTTCATGAAAATAAGAACTGTGGTTTGTTGATGTGTTGGCTGGCTGCATTGTCGTAAATCCACCTGCCGATGTACATTAAGATAAATATGAACCAGCTAACAAATGAACCGAGTGTACAGCCATCATACCAACAATGGCTTTTTCAAATATTTGTTTATGGCGCACCAAAAACCAACAACAGCATGGCATTACATTATTTTGAACGAAATTGTTGCCTTTAATTAAATTTTTGATGAGAAGTCTAATGATTTTGGCGGCTCCTATCAGAAACACATATGATCTCGTGATATCTATGTATGTATTATGCAGCCATAGGTAATCACAGTGTCGCTCATAACAAACTGTTAATCTGCTTATATAAACATATTCATTTTTTTTTTTTTTTGGTTTACTCTATGACAATTTTGTTTAGACAACAGACAGTACACGTTGGCAGTCGTAACTACTTACAAATCACCCTATTAACCCATTACTTTAACAAGGGCATGTCACACTGAGTAACTAGAGGTTAAAAAAAATAAGTTAATAAAACTTACATTCTATTTGTAGAACAGCTTAGGTGAATTGGTGTTCAATTTTAACACACTCCACATTTTTATTTCCCTCTTAGCTGTATTTGAACATGCGAACTTCTGATTTGTAGCCAAAAACACTATACACTGTGCCTCGAGTACGAACATCAAGGGTTGTTTAAACGCTTACGGTACGGACGGTAAGACTTGACAACACAAGTCTCGGTTTTGTAGTTGGTTTTGTAGATCTGTGTAAAAAGTTTTGCCTTATAGAATTTTGAAGAAATAACCAATTATTTTTTGCTTACTGGTGATGCAGAAAGTAGCTTGTTTACATAACATTGTAATGGGTTTTTCCGTTCATGTGACTTACAAATTTTTGCTGAAAAAACACGACCGATCGTATCGGTGACATTGCCAAATAACAAACAACCGCTGTTGGATCAGTTCTGATGTATTCCGCTTACTATTTTATTCACTCAGATATAGAAATAGAAGATATGTATATAGAAGAAACTCTTAAAAAGTCGTTTTGAGTCGTATTGAGTTTTTTCGCCCATATTGACACGCCCCTCATATTTATGGAACTACAAAACCTTCTAATGCATCATTAGTCACATCAGTTTTCCACTGATGTAGAATTGTTTGGTGTAGCTAAAAAAAGCTCAGATGTGGCTTTGGGAAGACAAGTGTAAAATATCCGTGCGATTGTCCGGTGTCCATCTAAGACTTGTAATCATTCTAGATGTCGCAATTGTTCTCATCTTTTACACTAAAGAGGGTACTAGGGAAGAAAAAATTTTTCTGGTCTAACAATAAAAATGCTAATATTTACCATCAAAAATAGTTTTATTGCTTTCTGAATACTCTCCAGCATGCGCTCTAACCACTTCTTCCACTCCTTCAAAACAAGGTTTTTGGACGCTTCAACATCATCTTCTGGCTATGAAAATATTCGACCACGCCTTTTTTTGGTGTGCGGGAATCAAATGAAGTCATTGGGTTCCAAGACAGGGCTGTACGGCGGATGACGCATCAATTTCACATTTTGTCCGGTCACAAAAGCGCTGGTTTGAATCGATGTGTGAGAGCTCACATTGTCATAGTGCAAAATGATTCGTCTTCTCTTGTCCTTTTTTCTAATTTCTCCGGAGACTTCAGGCAAACAAATTGTAGTGTACCACTCATAATTAACCGTCCTACGTTCCTCAAGCCGTATAGTAGCCACATGGTCAGTTTAGCCGAAGAAACAGGCGACCATTTGCTTTGAAGTGCTTCTTCCATTAACAACTTTCGTTGGATTTGGTACGCCTTCGAGGACACTCATACGCATAGATCCAAGATTCGTCGTCTGTGACGATATTATAAACTTCGTTTGAAGCAATTTCTTTGCATAAATCGATCAGAGCCTTTTTGAGCAATTGTAAAATTGTGCTCCCAAGTGTTCATGCAATATCAAATATTAGTTGTTGAAAGAAATGTCCAAGGATGCCTCTATTTCACGGTATATAACATGGTGATCTCGCATTAGCCGTTCACGCACGGCTTAATTTTTTCTGGCACAACGGCCGTTTTTGGACGACCCTCAAGGATGCCTCTATTTCACGGTATATAACATGGTGATCTCGCATTAACCGTTCACGCACGGCTTAATTTTTTCTGGCACAATGGCCGTTTTTGGAAAAATGATAGGACGAAAATGTTCACAAGTAAATTCCATTTTTTTTTTTGCAAATTTTTTTTCAAGTCACTGTAAACAACACAACACATGGTCGTATGTCAAACTGCCCTGAGTACGATTAGGCAAAAAACTGTCAAACTTCCAAAAAAAAAATCTATTGGCGACTGCTTATTGCCTAGGCCACATCGCTCCAGTTCCTCGGGTACCCCCACTAAAGTTCAAACTCTCGAAGAGAGTAAGTGATTTTGTCCATACTTTTTTGTACATTGTAATATTTTTATACCCTACACCACTATGTGGGGAGGGTATTATAAGTTGGGTTTGCCCAAAAAGTTTGTAACGCATCGAAATAATGGTCGTAGACCCATACTTATATATACCAAAATGAATGTTTCGACGAGCTGAGTCGATCTGGCTTCGTGTTTCCGTCAGTCCGTCCGTCCGTCAGTCCGTCCGTCTGTCCATCTAAACCTTGTAATCACGCTACAGGTGGGCACACAACGAAGATATCGCAATAGTCACTAATAGAACCCAACTTTTCATTTTTGCGATTTTAATAATAATGACGGATATCATACCTTTGGTTGGGGACCTTCTAAAAGAATAGCCTGGCAATGAAAGTAGAAAATCCCATCTGTACAATGATGCAAAGTAGGTTGGCGTAGGTGGCCAAATAACGGATATAACGGAATAGTCGGTAATATTGGGGGTCCTACAGAGGAAAAGTCTATTGATTTTGGTGATGGTCGGATAATATTCAGGGGTCGGAATGGGCAAAAAAGTTATTTGGAGAAAAAGTCAACGTTTTATTTCAAAGCGAATATCTCCGCTTCTATAAGGGGTATATCAAAAACAAAACCTGCTAACGAAAGTAGAAATATCACAGTTGCAACGATGTACCGTATGTTGTCGTAGATGGTCAAATAACGAAGATATCGCAATAGCCGCTAATAGAACACAACTTTTCTTTTTTGCGATTTTAATAATAATGACGAATATCACAGCTTTGGTTGAAGACCTTCCGAAAGCAAAGTCTGACTATGAAAGAAGAAAATCCCACATTTACAATGATGTAAAGCAGGTTGGTAATACATCCCATTTTTAATTGTTTTGTAATCACGCTACACGTGGCAATTTTGATTGGATCGTCACGAAATTTTGGGTGTTAATGGGGGTCCCACAGAGGAAAAAATCTACTGATTTTGGTAATGATCGCATATTATTCAGGGTTGGGAATTTGAAAAAAAAAAAAAACTTATTTGGAGAAAATGCCAACGTTTTATTTCAAAGCGAATATCTCTCTTCTGTAAGAGGTATATCAAAAGCAAAACCTGGCAAGAAAAGTAGAAAATATCACATTTACAACGATGTGAAGTAGGTTGTCATAGGTGGTCAAACAACAGAGATATCGCAATAGTCGGTAATGCATCCCTTTTTTAATTTTTTGTGCAATCACAATACAGGGCGGAATTTTGATCGGATCCTCGAGAAATTTTTGGGGTTGATGGGGGTCTGACAGAGAAAGAAGCCTGTTGATGGTTGGCGTACATCCCACTTTTGCATTTTTTATTTAAGATGTACTGACGATGTACTTAAATGCGTTTCAAAAAAATTGATCTGTTTTAATGAAGACATTCAGAGCAAAGGCGCTAAGCTATCCCAATTTTAATATTTTGAATTTTACCAGTGAAAAGCTTATGCACGGGTGTAGTGGTGTAGGGTATCACATAGTCGGTCCCGACCCGACTATAGCCTTGGCTCACTTGTTACCAGACATACATCAGGTTCGAATATTGACTTTATTGGTCCACTCGGAAAAGTGCTGTTTTTCAGTAGCGAGTCCGTACTTCCATAGTTTCAGTTCAAAAATTGACTATATTTGGTCCACTCCTTCGAGTGCCTCCTCCACAAAAGTTAATTTTTTTTTGCAAAAATGTTTTGATAACTCTCGAAGGCAGTAACCGATTTGGTCCATACTTTGCACATCGTAATATTTCTACGAGCCATAGATCAAGTTCGAATATGGACTATATCGGTCCACTCATTCGGGTACGTCCTCCATTAAAGTTCTAAAATATTCCTCGACATGGTACGCGAGATCTCTCATAAACGGAGCAACAAACTTAGTTAATATTCCAAGATGGACCATATCGGCCCACTCCTTAGAGAACCTCCCTCACAAAAGTTAAACATTTTTCTTTAAGTGCAGTTACCAGACCCAAAAATGTTTCTACTATTTTTGTCACCTTTACAACATTTTCCGAAAAATCCGCTCCCTTACCAAAAATTAGCAAAACATGCACTTCTATTTAAACAAAAATTACGTTGAATAGCTTTCTCTTTAGAATCTTTTTCACTAACAATTTGAGTTCGTAACAATGATTAGCAACCTGATTATGGCTTCTGATAGACTGATTGATTTTGACATTTCTTGCAGATTTTTTGGCGTTTCTGTCATCTGTCCGTTATGTACCTTTTAAAGAAATTTAGATAGGAAATCAATTTTTCATAGTTCGTTATTTTGCTAGCTTTTCCATTAAAAAGTACGGGAACACAATATATGTTTATCTAAAACTTTAAAATTTTCGTAGAACACAGTGGAATCTTCCTTTTGTTCGACATTAAGAAACCATGATATGAAAAACATGTTTTTGCAATTTGCACCCCATTGTGTGTGTTACAACAGTGCGCGCACATGTCGCATACAATTCAATGAGCGAACAAGAAAACACTCTGATAGCATTTTTCAGTTTTGTTTTCCTATTTTTATTTCGAAATAAAAATTACAACTTGTCTTCTTGTTCAAAGAAATTAGTACACAATTTTGAATTTAATTAATATTAAAATTGTGTTCTTGTTGCTTGTTTTTTTTTCTCGTAAATATTTTGACATATTACGATGTTGGATCTTCTCAATTTTTATTTTAGAATTATTTGTTTTTAATTAATTGCAAATATTATGATTTTTTGTTCGCATATTTAATCCTCACACTCTAACCAATAACAAAATAAATGTTATCATTGACTAAATACGAAATAAAATATGAAAATAATATCAGTTAAATTTGCCGTGATATGAGAAGAACTTCTATTCAGTTTAACCAACGTCCAGTGTCAATAACACAGTTCGTGCACGAGAATTTATATATTTTATGCAACTCCCACAATACATTTTTGGGGGAAAAACGTATCCAAAATTATTAGAACTATAAATAATTTTCGATATTTTATAAGCCACTAAAAACAGCATTTATTTATTTTGTTCCTCTCTTTTCGAAATGGAATTTATCATAAAATATTTTTCTTTTCCAAACATTAGGTTAGCAAACTGTATTTGTAATAGCCTTTTATGGCTATTACTTCATAATCTTTAATTTTAGTCATTCCAAATTGAAAATGGAAACTATATATATATATATATATATGCACAAGTTCTTAAAAATATGCACTTAAAGGTTTGAGACTCTTGGTTTCTTTTGTTATTTTAAGATATGCTATAGTGGGTGAGTGAGTGAGAGAGTGAGTGACATGGACAACAAGAACAATGACAAATCCAGCCACAGGCATTTAAATTTAATTGAAACTATTTTGCGACAATAACATCACCTTATCATCCTCGTAGTGGGTGGTCGGTCCATCGCTCGGTCGATGCCCAAGTACAATGGAATGAATATTTCTTTTGTTTTTGTTATCTATATTTGTTTCATTTTGAAGCAGCAAAGTCAAAAGTTCAAGACAAACTTCGTCTTCATTTAATCTTCTTCGAGTCCAATTTCCATTCATTCGTTCGTTTTGCCTTTGTTTTTTCTATCCTATTCCAACGAAACATTGTGATGTTCTCGACAGAAACTAATTAACAAAACTGTACGAATAATTCAATTTTCATGTAATTAACATGAAAATGGCAGTAAGTTGAGAGAATCTAGAAGAGAGGAGTAAGGAAGGAAGCGTGCGATAGACAAGTGAAGTGAGAATTTACGACAACAGGGCAAATCGTTTTCTTGTGAAAAAATATGAACCAAATTGGTAGGTACATCTTGCATCACGAAGATAAGGTTTTGTATTTCGTCAGTTTTGTTTTTTGTTGTTGTTTGCTGCATTTTTGTATGTTTCTCTTTATTGTGTGTTGCAGAGAAACGATATACATATTTTAATAGTTTTTTTTTTTTTTTTTTTTTTTGGAAAATTCTCAGAAAATTTGGCCCGCAACATGTAAGAATGTATCATTCGGCTTTGCCGACAGCTAATTACCCTCAGCGTATGATTGTCCAAAAAAGGAGGGGTGGTCGGACATAATCCGAGTCTTTAAGAAATAATACGATTTACAACGGTTGGACCAAATCGGTTTCTCCCTTCAGGCAAAATGAACTTGTTACAAAAAATGAAAAGCGACCCGAGACGAGCTGTTAAACTGTGCCTTTTCCTATATTTGTGTGGGAGGTACATGCACGGAGGAAAAAAACATATGTCCCAAACATATTTTGTTTATATATATTTGTTTGCAATCAGTCCCAAACACAACATATGTTTGGGTCCTGCAAACAAATATATATTTAGGTGCAAACAAATTATATGTTTGGATGCAAACAAATTAAATTGTTGGTTGCAAACAAATTATATGTTTGGGTGCAAACAAATACAAACCCAAAAGCCAAAAAAAACACAAACACATGCACCAGTGGGCACTTACTGAGAGCAAGGGAGCGTAAATTTCAATGTAAAACACATTGAAATGTATGCTCACTTGCTCTCAGTAAGCGCTCACGGGCTATCTCTATCATATACACACATTTGTAAATGGTGGTGGTTTATTGAAAGACATAGAAAAAAGCAAAAGCAACAACAGACACATAGGTACATAAAAAATTCCAAAGAAATACAAAAAAGACTTTAATAATAGAAAACTGAATGGAATAATTAATAAAAAGTCACACTTTTCAAAAGAAAAAATTATATAGAAACATCGTCGAACGCTTCTCCTTAGTTTTGAAATAAAACACATCTTCCGCTAAGTTGAAATCATCTGGAATCAAATGATTATATAATGTAATAAATAAATATGGATGTACCATATTTCAAATATACATATGTATGTAATTACCAATATTCGGTCATGTTCTGGAATTCACCGTGTATCCATTTCACATCACACATGCACTTCACCTGTGAAAGCAATTGATGTTCTGTATTTCACGTGAAAAGAGCTTTCATATTTCACGAAAGAACTTTGGAAAGCTTAATTACAGCTTTCAAACTTTATCATTAACAATGAAAAAATATCAGTCTGTGTTGGCGCATCAACGAATACACATGCGTGTGTGGGTATGTACGCTTTGTTCGTTTGATTGATTACGAAAAAGAACAACAAGACAGAATACAAAGAAACGAACTTCTACAAGAGCGCGTACATGTTGAATTTGGTACCTTAAGAAAAAATAAATTTTTTAATCATAGTTTGTTAAGAAAATTAAATATTTTTTTGAAATGCTAATAGAAAACACATTAAATTTTAGTCCTATGCAGTTTTTTGTAGAAAATTTCAATTAGTTTATTTAAAAAATAAGGATTCACTCAGCTCTCGCCATCAAAATTACAGTGTAAGGAATACACCCCAACTAGGTGTAAAGTGTGTTGCAGAACAGCTTTAGGTGTGTCCGATACACGTGAGGTGCAGAGGTGAATGCCAGAACCTGCCTGATTGAATGCCATTTCTTCCTTGCCAATAAAATATTTCCATTCACTTTTTTGATTCAATTATAAAATGTATTGGACATTTAATTTACTAAAAAGCACCATTACTTTATGAAAACACAGAACACTGATTTATTCAATCACTTTACCGCCCTTACTCAAGTTCCTTTACTTTTCTGGTAAACTTGTTCATGAGAGAGCAATTTTGCCAGTTTTCTCTTTTACCAGTTTTACCATTAAAAAGTAAATGAATTATTACCATTTTTTTCCTTTTCCTCTTCGCTTGCTACGTTGATTAGCAACAACAAAGCACGAAACACACGTGTTTGGCCGTATTAATACACACCACCATTTATTATAAAACAGCATTCCGCAGCCGAGAGCCATGCTGTTACTCTCTTTGACAAAAATCCTCACTCCACCCATTAAAAATATGTTCTAACATAAAAAATATGTTTGTACCCAAACAAATAAAATTGAGATATGTATGTTACAAAATGTTGCATATTTGTTTGGATCTAAACATATATTAGTTTGCAACCAGTCCCAAACAAATATTTGTTTGGATCCAAACATATTTCTGACATATATTTTTCTGCGGATGAGTACACCGATTTAGTCCATATTAAAACCTGATACATGACTAGATGAAATAATACGATGTGCAATGTTTAGACCAATCAAAAACTCCCTGCGAGAGAGGCACAATTTTGGTCGTATTAAAGTGTATAAACCCTCTTTAGGCTAAAGGCTGAGGGTATACAAGTTTTTAGCTTGATTTCACTCTTAGAGTGAACTCTTACTCTATTTCAAACATTTTGAATCTCACTCACTCTTGTTTTTCCGTTTGTTACGCATTGTTACGCATAACTTGCGACCCTATATATATATTCCTGGTCAGAATAAAATTCTGAGTCGATATAGCATGCCCGTCTGTTGTAATTACTCTAGCGTCCACAATAATTATGCTAGAACTCTATATTTTTGCACGACAGGCAGGTTTAGTTCGAAGATGGGCTATATCGGTCCATATTTTGGTATAGCCCCCATATAACGATACCTCCCGATTTTCGGTATTTTGATGATTTTAGCTATAATTTTTAACCAAACTAGCTGTTAGTCGACATTTAAGGTTCTTTGTGATCACAACTCTTCTCCATCCAAAATTGTAAACATAGGTCGATGTTTTGATGTAGTCTCCATATAACGCTACTTCCCGATTTTCGGTATTTTGAGGATTTTAGCTAAAATTTTTAACCGAACTAGTTGTAATTTGACATTTGAGGTTCTCAGTGGTGACGAAACTTCTTCACTACAAATCATCATCATAGGTCCATGTTTAGCTACATGTTTGACAGATCTACCCGTAATTTGACATTTGAGGTTCCCTGCAGTTACAAAACTTTTCCAACAAAAATTGTCGAGATATATCCACACTTTGATATAGCCTCCATTTAACGGAACCTCACGATTTTCGGTATTTTGAGGATTTTATCTTAAAATTTTAACCGAACTAGCTGTAGTTTGACATTTAAGGTTTTTAGTGATCACAACACTTCTCCACCAAAATTAGTAAAAATAGGTCCATGTTTTGGAATAGCGCCCATATAACGGTACCTCCCGATTTTCGATATTTTGAGGGTCTTACCTACATTTTTTGATGGAACTACCGTAATTTGACATTTGAGGTTACCTGCAGTTACTGAACTTTCCTCCAAAAATTGTCAAGATAGGTCCACACTTTGATATGGGGGCTATATTAAGGTACCACCTGATTGAATACATTTTTAGATTAGATTATATAATTTAGGCATATGGGGTATCCGTGATCGGGACTAAAATTGTATACTGGAAAGGAAACTTATTATTCAATTATAGTTAAGAATATTCTATGGTGGTACTTAACGACTTTATACTTTTTTCCATTACCACCGTGTAGACTAACCCCCAAAAAAACTTGTACCATCGTAATTGAGACCGCGAGGACAACATACTACATACCACCTTGCCATATTCGAAGCTGATCTTTTTTTGAAAGAAATATTGCCATGTGCAAAATTTAGACTCGAGAGTTATCGAGCGAACGAACCATAGCGAAAAATTTGAAAATTTGAGACGATGTGCCCATCTTCGAACTTAAACTAAGTTTGAACGAAGTATTAGAAGATGCAAAATTTGGGCCACATCGGTTGATCCCTTCGAAAGTTATCGTCAGCCAGGATATATCACCATATTTGTATACTATGTTTTCAAATACCCATCATCCAGATACAAATAAATAACACTGTGCAACAAAATGGAGCTCAAAGTCTGGCTGGTGGAAAATTCCTATTAGAGATGAAAGCCCTTAGTGAGTATATACAGAACCCCGAAGGACAGATTCGCCGTGAGTCGAACTTTCGCGATATGGCGTGATGAATATTTTGCTGGAGACCCTAAAAGCCATCTGGAATCAGCGTTATATCTTTGTTCGCTGTTGTTTAAGCTTATATATAAGATGACATGTCTTCAGTCAAATCAAATGAGGATTTTTTTCGTAGAACATTTCGACCTTCTAACTCGCTTCCTTCAATGTCCTTTTCGTCCTTTATTTCAAGAACCGTAATAAAAGTGGCACAGGATGACATTTTCAGCTTCGGAATATTCTACAAAAATATCGCTCGGAAGATTTTAGGTACGGTTCCCAAAGACATAAAATCGATAAAATCTTGTTTAAGCGGTCGTTTTTCACTTTTACCCGAATCTTGCTCAGACAGCCCTATATCTATTTATTTCAATATATTATTGTTAACCTGTTGATGGGCTAGAATTCTCGGAGTCGCTAAAACAGTTGGATCTCGTTTTGCTAAGCACGTTAATTTCATTATTTTTTGAAATAAAGATCCGGATATCCGAATTATGGAACCGGTTATTCTGATATTAAAACCGAATTTTATCCGGTTTTTATGAACCGATTAACCGTATATGTATATCATTAGAAAGTTATTAAGATTGTCAATCAGATATGATTAATATGCATTAGACATTTTAAGCGGTTTTGGTGCTGAAACCAAAAAACCGTATTTTTGAACCGTTTCTTAACGTTTGTGAGGATACATTTCTGTGCGTGGAAAAAATTATTATCATGGCCTGGGGGGTGGAAAATTCTTTTTGGAGGTGAAAGCCCTTGTTGAGGACATACAGAACCCTGAAGGGCAGATCCGCCGTGAGTCGAACCTTTGAGTTATGGCGGGTTGAATTCTGGGATGGTGACCCATTATTGCAAGTGTAAAAAGTTATGTAATTGAATTTCAAGTGGGTTTAGATTTCTGTAGAACATTTAGTGTCTTACTCTTATCCTGCTGTTGTTTATGTCCTTGTTGTTGAAAAAGTTATAAAAATATACTTTAAAGAAAAGGAAAGATACAATTTCGGGGTTAAAATATTAAAACAAAAAAAAAAACCCCAGCCGATTTGCCTAGGGCACATCACGAAAATAATCTTTCGCAGACATAGCACATATTGTCCCAGTAGAACCCTAAACCCACTTGAAATTCAGTTACGTAACTTTTTACACTTGCAATAATGGGTCACCATCCCAGAATTCAACCCGCCATAACTCAAAGGTTCGACTCACGGCGGATCTGCCCTTCAGGGTTCTGTATGTCCTCAACAAGGGCTTTCACCTCCAAAAAGAATTTTCCACCCCCCAGGCCATGATAATAATTTTTTCCACGCACAGAAATGTATCCTCACAAACGTTAAGAAACGGTTCAAAAATACGGTTTTTTGGTTTCAGCACCAAAACCGCTTAAAATGTCTAATGCATATTAATCATATCTGATTGACAATCTTAATAACTTTCTAATGATATACATATACGGTTAATCGGTTCATAAAAACCGGATAAAATTCGGTTTTAATATCAGAATAACCGGTTCCATAATTCGGATATCCGGATCTTTATTTCAAAAAATAATGAAATTAACGTGCTTAGCAAAACGAGATCCAACTGTTTTAGCGACTCCGAGAATTCTAGCCCATCAACAGGTTAACAATAATATATTGAAATAAATAGATATAGGGCTGTCTGAGCAAGATTCGGGTAAAAGTGAAAAACGACCGCTTAAACAAGATTTTATCGATTTTATGTCTTTGGGAACCGTACCTAAAATCTTCCGAGCGATATTTTTGTAGAATATTCCGAAGCTGAAAATGTCATCCTGTGCCACTTTTATTACGGTTCTTGAAATAAAGGACGAAAAGGACATTGAAGGAAGCGAGTTAGAAGGTCGAAATGTTCTACGAAAAAAATCCTCATTTGATTTGACTGAAGACATGTCATCTTATATATAAGCTTAAACAACAGCGAACAAAGATATAACGCTGATTCCAGATGGCTTTTAGGGTCTCCAGCAAAATATTCATCACGCCATATCGCGAAAGTTCGACTCACGGCGAATCTGTCCTTCGGGGTTCTGTATATACTCACTAAGGGCTTTCATCTCTAATAGGAATTTTCCACCCCCCAAAATTTCGGTTCACAGTGTAATAATATAAATATTTGTTGGTTCTGTGAAACGTAGGTCGATCCCACCGGCCTAAAACCAAAGTTGTTGAAAAATATTTCCCATTTTTTTTATTTTCTGTCATAATGACATATAGAAATAGTTTCTTTGATGATGATATCTCCCTTAGCTCAAAATACATCGCCTGTCAACTGATTTATGATGAACTTTGGCAATATACATTTTGTAAATTTCTGATTAGGTCTCTGATGTATGGATTGCGTGTAAAGTTTGTTGTGGCATTTTCATAATTTTCAAAAATTTCACAGACCATTAAACCTTGAACGAATGATTTCGAGAATTGTATTGAAAGTAAGAAGAATAAAAAGTCGACTAAAAGAAACTAGAAAAAGAGCCAAAAAAGATGAGGGAAAAATCACAGATACTGATACAAAATCATAATTCTATTATGGCGACAATGCAATGGTCGTTCATTCTTCCCGCCACATACTAGGGGGTCCATAATAAACACTAAAGAATTTTCTTTTTTTTGCATTTTTCACCCGGTGCTGCTGATAACCACCGGAGTGATGGTGTGGGGTGTGGTCCTCCTCATCCCTATAGCCATGCAAAATAGCGGAGGAGCGGAACGAAGTAAAGTGTTTTTTTTTTTCATTTTTTGCTTGTGGCAAATTGCAATTGCATGCAACCCTTATGTCTTTAATGGCTAGAGGTTCGTTCGTATCAATGTGTGTACACCAAGTAGAAAAGCAGAGACCAGAATCAAAAAAAAAGTGATGTGAGCTAGTGGCTGGCGGGAAGGTTATTTCTGTTGATGTATAGGTGTTTATTATACAAATATGTATTTATATAGCTGCATATGTGTATTGTCTTTGAGCTGCACTTGTTGTTCTTAATCAGTTGAAATTCAATTTGCATTGCTTTTCTGTCTGTCTGTTTTTCGGATGGTTTTTCAGTACATTCTTCTGTCGTACGTTTGTCCGCACCACACAAATAAATACATACATATTTGTTTTTATCCGCAGTTCTTGTAGTTGTAGTTGATGTTTTCTTTTGAAAATGTTGTCTTTTACAATATGCCTTCTACATGTATAGATATGTACATACATATGTACATGTTTTTTTTTCTGTTAAATTATATTAATTTTTATTTGTCACTGCAACAATTGCCTCCGATTTTGTTTTTGATGCTCTTTTGCCTTGCCTTCAATGCATTTTGATAAGCACATTGGCTTCAATGTTCAATTCCTAAAATTGTCAAAATTCGTAATTTGTCGAATAATACTTTATAAACATGTGCAAAATAGCATTTTTTATACCCTCAACCATAGGTTAGGGGATGAGAGACCTTTCGGTCGATTGTGATCATCCATAGAAGTATAGAAAAGCTTTAATGTAACAGTCCCCGGCAATGCCTCAGATTTGCTCAGTTTAAGTAGTGATTTTGTGTATTTTTTTTGGTAAAGTTGGTCAAATGGTTCATTATATGCCAAGATTTATTATGCTATAATTCTTCGGCTCCTTCATCAAAGATAGATTCAGTAATTGCTAGACTTGTTGATTGTGATCTACGCCTAGCTAGTTCATCTGCCTTCTCGTTACCCCTAATATCATACCCACCCAGCATAGTCGGAAACAATTTGTTAGTTTTTCCAATGCTGCACTGCACTCAAGGAAGGCCACAGGTTTGATGACTTTAAGAGCCACTTGATGACTATCCACATAGTCACCCATTCAAAGATCTCAGCATCCAGACTTTTTATCAATTCTACAGCTTTCCTGATCGCGATGATTTTAGCTTCAAATACACTACAGTCGTTGTCCAACTTGTATGAGTATTCAGCAACTAGCTTTTCACAATAGACGCCGGCACAGATACCTTTTTCCATCTTGGAAACTTTTGTATAGAAGACCAGCAGTAGTGCGATTCCCTAACTCATTTTTGAGTTACCGACAAAAATCAGTAACATTAAAACGCAAATTTATGAATGAAAAGTTCAAATAAAAATTGAAAACATTGTTGCTATCGGTAGAACTTTACGACTACTTTTTATTTGTCGCTAACCGAATAATATCGTTAAATAACGAAGTTATGCGCATTTTAATTTTCCCGATTTTTGTCGGTAACTCAAAAATAGTGTTAGAGAATAGCACTACAGATCGTCCAGAGGAGGATTATTTCGGTTCCAGTCATCTCGACTAGAGATAACGACATCTACATCTTCAAATTTCACCATAAGATGGAGGGTATAATTATACTTGAGATTCCGTTTGCAACACCTCGAAATATTCGAAATAACGACGTCCGTCCGTACCTTTGTCTGATGAAATCAAGATACATCCGGCATTATTTAAGATAGACCTTTAAAAATAGAAATGTAACGCCCGATTTTCGGTATTTTCAAGATTTCAGCCTCATAGTCACATCGGATTGGCTTAATCTTCGCTTTTAGCCTTCCCTGGGAACACTAAACTTTCCCCCTGAAATGTGTTTGCTTTGGGTTTAAATCGCATATTCAGTCTTCGATGGTAGTATTAAGTTTTTCCCCAGATTTTTTTCTCTAGGGTCACGTTTTGATATAGCCCCCATAGAACGCTAACTTCCGATTTTCCGTATTTCAAAATTTTATCCTCTTTTTTACACCGAGAAATGGTTGAAATTTTGGTCCACGTTTTGATATAGCGCCCATAGAACGGTACCACCCGATTTTCGATAATTTCACGATTTAACCTCATTATTACACCGAAATTGCTGACATTTCGTAATTAGTCTTCGTGAAACTTTTCCCCAGAAATGTGTTTCTATAGGTCCAGGTTTTGATATAGCCCCCCATAGAACGATACCTTCCGATTTTCCATATTTTCATGGTTTTGGCCTAATCACCGAAATGGCTTATATTTCAGATTAAGTCTTCGCTGGACACTAAACTTTCTTTAGAAATTTGTTGCTATAGGTCCAAGTGTTGATATAACCCCCATAGAACGATACCTCCCGATGTTCTGTATTTTCAAGGTTTGAGCCTAATTATCACTTCGAAATGGCTTAAATTTAATATTTAGTCCTCGCTGAGAGCACAAAAAATCCTCAGATTCCCGCAGCAAAAATATTTAAAATGGAATGAATTTGAAATCCAAGTGAGTTCGAGTGTGTTTGAAATTAGGTTATGTGAAAAACATGTTCTTATACAATAAGTTCTCGTTAAAAATTATTTCCATACATTAAAGTAGAAATGGTACTAATTCAGTACCTATTTAATAAATATTCAGTGCATTTAACATCTAGAATTGTTATTTACACCACTGTGCAAAGGTTCCAAATCAAATTGTATATATGGTGGCAAGAAATGTCATTTATCCAAAAAGAAAATAATGATAATGATTTATTCGCATTGCAATTGCTGCAACAGCAGCAGATTAACAACACATGTAGTACCTTGTATGAGTATGAATGTAATGCAATCGTCGTTGCCAATTGTGTTTTTCTTCAACGACAACAACAGCAATGCCACACCATATCGCTAGAAAAATGTATAACAATGTGTCACTGTCATGCCACTGCAGCATATAGCGGGCAATTGTTTAACGTACTTCATTTTGTAGTGATGTGAAATTTTCTTTGTTACTGTAAACATCAGCAGCAACAACAACAGCAGATTGCAAAGACAAATTTCAGAACAAAAAAGTTGTAGATTTTTCATATTCCCACGACAACTTTATTAATTTTAAGTGTAAATTAATGAAAACAAAAATCCAAATGAATGAAGTACTTGTATACTTTTGAAACGGACCCAACATGTTGACGATCAAATACAATCGCTTATAAGACTATATAGCATTTATGTAATTTTTAATTTTAAATATCGTGTTTGAGAACTGCTTGAGCTAAGCATAGAATCAGACTGTGCTCAGTTATATGAGAGAATTCTGAATTCTGTAACACTTTTTTTTCGTTACCGACAAAAACGATCAAATTCAAGCACAAAATTATGAATGAAAAGTTCCAATAAATTTTTATAGGACTGTGCTATCGGTAGAGCTTAACGACTACTTTAACTTGGCGACAAATTTCAGTAATTATGTAATGATTTTTGTCTGTAACGACAATATGAGTTACAGAATTCCACTACAGCTTACGGGATAAATATCAGTTTATAAAACAAGAGTATACTTTTAGGCGTTATAATACGATTTTATTTTTACGAGACATTTATTTACTCCTGCTTAAATTTGACATTTTTATTGGGTCCAAGTATTTAGCTAGTCCACATAGATTTACTTGAAGACCTTCTGGTCCTGCATATACAGCAGAAGAGCGAAGGGATAATATTGGAATACCACTTAATATCAAAATATCAGTTAACGCAAGATGTTTTCGAACAACGTTAGTTATTTTAATTAACTGAGCTTTACGACCTAATTTTTTTATTTTATATCGAAAATAGCAGACCCATGTCCGCGTTGCTTTATCCGTCTTATTGATTTTTAATGACAAATTTCAAATGTCAAATTTCATGAAAATCGGTTCGTTAGTTTTCGGGATATTGTGAGCTTTAATCCATATCCATATTTTTGTCGGAAAGTTCATAGGAAAAAATTCTGAAAACCCCTTAATACATAATTTTCTAGGGAAAAAGGAATTTCAATTCACAAAGGCTGAGAGCGTCTCTGTGTCGGCAAAGCAAAGACAGATACTTTTTATTTGTTTTATACATGCGAGAATATCTCTAATATTTTACGACTTTTGGTAACACAATATATAACCAAAGCTGTGATATATCTCTTTACAATAAAAATCTAAAATAGGGAGAAATTGGACGGACTAGTGTCTATTGTGGCATCTATCTCCTTTGTTGTTTGAACACCTACACCAAACTACTTTGAGTCATTGTAAAGGTTTTTCAACATTAACAGGCATAATTTCTTTCTTCCTTCACAATGGATTTCTATCATTTTTCTTTTCTTTAGAAAAGTTTAATATTATCTTTCAAACAAATTTTCAAATCAGTTAGCAAATGGCTAAGTAACAGTGGTAGAAGTGTGAAATATGCATTAAAAACCAAAAGAACTGTTTTTCTTCGGGCTCGAACTGGACACTACCACAGAAAAAGAAATTAAGTAAGCTTTCGAAAATGAAAAAAATCTGTTAAAAAATAGATAAGTTATGCAATTTCGTGTTTTGTAACATTTTTTATTTCTTTACATTTGTGCGTATTACTGTAAGTGTATTTTTCTATTTAATAACTAGAATACGCACCAATGTACAAATGTGAAGAAGTAAAAGAAAACCCTTGTTAAAAAGAGCACGTTTAAAGTTGAAAATCAAAAAAACCCCATTTTTACATTTACCGTTAAAAAAATCCCTTTTTCATGGACTTCAACACGGGGAATTTACTTTCCTAATAACCCCAACAATTTTTATTTTTAACACTTATATAAATGTTCATTATATAAGTGTTAAAAATAATTTTTTTTTGCTTTCATTTAATTTGTTTGAGCTATACTTTTTAAGATTTGTTCGATATTTTATTTATTTTATTAGAAAAACTCCTGTAATTAGAAAAAAATAATTATCTATTATTAAATTTGTAATTTATTATTAAATAATTTCCAATGTCCTTTTTATTTTCATTACAGGAAGTTGGCAGTATTATCGGCAAAAAGGGTGAAATTGTCAATAGGTTTAGAGAAGAGGTATGTCAATTCATCAAATTATATATATTTATTTATATCATTTATATAACATATTTTATTTTACCTACACCTTTAGTCTGGCGCCAAAATTAATATATCGGATGGTTCATGTCCGGAACGTATTGTCACGGTGTCTGGTACAACCAGTGCAATTTACTCGGCATTTACCTTAATTACTAAGAAATTTGAAGAGGTTTGTGATATAACGCGGAGTATGCAGAATACCCTTAAAATAAATTAACCTTTTGTCCAACTTTGCTTACTCTCTTTCATTTTAGTGGTGCTCGCAGTTCAATAATGATGTTAATAAAGGTGGTAAAACACAAATACCAATTCGTTTGATTGTGCCTGCCAGTCAATGTGGATCGTTAATTGGTATGATTTTCTTACGCCCATATCAAAACATTTGTATTGTATAATATTTCTTTTTATTGTCCCGTAGGCAAAAGTGGTTCAAAAATAAAAGAAATACGCCAGACAACAGGCTGCTCCATTCAGGTGGCCAGTGAAATGTTGCCGAATTCAACTGAACGTGCCGTAACTCTAAGTGGCACAGCCGAACAAATTACCCAGTGCATCTATCAGATTTGTCTTGTTATGTTAGAGGTGTGTGTGTGTGTTTTAATTTTTTTTGTGCATTGTAATGACACAACAAGAACATTCATACTTATACAAGTTTTCTTTGAATTACAGTCACCTCCAAGAGGTGCCACCATCCCATATAGACCAAAACCACAAGTGGCCGGACCCGTCATTTTGGCTAATGGACAAGCTTTTACCATACAGGGCAATTACGCTGTACCCGCACAAGAGGTAATTTAGCATGTATTTCCTACCAACCTCCTTAACCTGTTTTCCAGTATGCCACTCAGAAAAAAGTCAAATCTTTTTACCATCATCCACTACCAACCTACCACCCAAAAGCCCACCACGTTTGCTTTAGTTTGTACAAGATTCCAACATTCCTATTTCAAACATCTTTTTTGTTTTGCTCCACCCCCTTTTTCTCGAACAATATAGGTATATGTGTTGCGTATAACGACATTTTAATTTCTCTATTTCCACCTCCTATTCCTCTTGGTATCCACCATTAATTTTTTTACGAATGCTTCACATTTTTTCGTCCCACTTTCTTTCACTGCTACTTTAATAATAATGCCACAACTCCTTTATTTATCGTCCCCCCGTTGCAGGAAGGTTTCGTTGCTTATATGTGATGGAAACAATTATTATTCTTCTACATAATTTTTGTTTTAGTTATTCTCTTGAACCCATTTCTTCTTTCCATGTCCCTCAAAGGCAGGGGTAAAGTTGTCTGTCTGCCTTTAGCCCCCCGACCTATCAGCACAGATCCTTTGTAAGAGTTTTATCAACTATCACAAAGTGTTCTTTAATGTAGTTATATAAATATTTAAAAAATATATTTATACTTACGTAAAATACATATATAACCAACCATGACAAACTTGTTCATGGTAAGAATGAATAGCTCTTTACAAAAGTTTTAACAACACCGTTTGGTTTTGTTACTGGCTACGTTACTGCACTTAAAAATATGGAATACAAAATCATAGTAGGCATTTTTTGCGTATGAGATAAAGGGTTTATTGGAAAAGGCTTTTTTTGCCATTAACGCAAGACAATGTAATTGTCCATCTCCTTCGAAATGAAACAGGCGGTGGCTCTAATCCTAACCAGAGTGAGTTCAATAATTTGAGAGTTTTATTTTTTTTTTTCATTGACAACGACTTTGAGATTTGAAAGTTTTCCTTCTTTCCATTTGAACGGCGGAAAGGTTGGAAAGGGTTGCAGCTGATGTAATTAAATTGAACTGTTTTCATGCCATGAGACAATTTTTAAATATGAAGAAATATAAATATCATGTACTTTAAAATGGGTCTCTATCTACACCATTTTCACATGTAATTCGAAGAATTTCATGTGTAATTTGATTATTTCATTTGAAATTCGAAACATTTCACTTGTAATTTGAGAATTCCAATTTAATTTCGAATTATTTCATTTGTAATTTGAGAATTCCATTTGATATTCGAATTATTTCATTTGTAATTTTAATTTTTTCATTTGTAATTCAAATTATTTCATTTGGAATTTCAAATGAAGAAAATTCAAATTACAAATGGAACAATTCGAATTACGAATGAAATAACTCGAATTACAAATGAAAAAAAATGAAATTACAAATGAAATAATTCGAATATCAAATGGAATTCTCAAATTACGAATTCCAAATGAAATTTTCAAATTACAAATGAAATAATTCGAAATTCAATTGGAATTCTCAAATTACAAGTGAGATGTTTAGAATTACAACTCGGCATTTACCTTAATTACTAAGAAATTTGAAGAGGTTTGTGATATAACACGGAGTATGCAGGAACTAAAATTATTTGAATTGCATGTTGAAAATGGTGTAGTTCTATGCAACGTGAATCCAATTGTTATTTATGGAAAAGTTTTAGGAAGTTTTTTAATCATTTTTTGTTAGCCAGAAATGTGTGATATTCCGGTTCGAATTGTGTAAGAAATTATCTTACATTTTATCAACTTGCTTTGGATATTTTATAAATTTTTTGAAATATCTTTGTGATTGCTTGATAATCCCACTTAATCCACATACAAATACTCATAAAATTATTCATCCCCAACCGATGATATTGTAGAAACTAGTTCCAAGTTTAGCTTTCCTTTTCTCTATAGCCAGTTTTGTTGTTTTCTCTTGTGAAACCAACTGGTCCCCATGAATTCCGTTCCTGTTTCTAACTACTTATTCTTTATTGTATGATATCCAAACTCTTAAAACACCCCTATATCTCTGCGACCAAAAATCTACTCTCTTCGTTTCACATGTTTTGTTATCGTTGATGTACTGATTACTTTTTGAGTTTATTTATTTTATTTTTTCTGCACTTTTTCTCTTAGGTTAAGTTTTGCAAGAGTAAAAAAACAATATGTATTTTATGATATTAATGGGTAATAATTAACCGAAGAATACGATGACATATCAAGGTCTTTCTCTATAAGAACCGCATAGTATTCCGAGTTCCCTGTTCTGCAGTGAGAGCATAAGGCTTGACTCAAATAAGAAATATGAATATAAACACACAGTCTTAAGGCTCCACTACTACTACCATCACTACAATTCAACTACTACTTCTACTGAGCTTCATTTGTTGTGGGCTTTAAAATAAATATGGACAACATTTAAACGCTAGGATGCGAGGGCTCGTGCGCAGTTACTAAACGTAGGTTTATTAAAAGTTTTACACTTGCATTTATAAGTTTGTATTTTTTAAAGAAAACAACCAATGAAACAAACAAAACTAAATTTTCTCCAACATTTAGTCAATTAAAAATAATAATCTCTGTGACACCACCTCCACAAACACCATCCATCCGTCACCACTTCCAAAATTTCAAGTTCAGTATAATTAATATTTTCAGAGATACATATAATAAATAAATCCTATGTTAAAACCAATTCTACCAATTCCCTCTCATCGTTTACGTATGTACGCCCCTTATATTTCTCTATCTTGTTGAAACAATTGAACCGATATTCAGAAAAAATACTACCATTAATAATTATGTATGGTAAATTTCAATTTTTGGTTTTGTTAATTTCGAACTTACCAATACAACTACCAAGAACACCGTCCGCCACCACAATTACTCGTTCATATAACATATACTTAAAAAGCAACAGCAATCAGAAGTAAATGTCAATAAGAAATAGTTTTATATACTGCAAGTTTGGTATAGAGGAAGGTTGGTGTTGATTGCAGAAAGCACGTGGACAGATTTTTCAAAAATATAAAAAAAAACAATAAACTTTCTGTCACTCGTACTATTTCAATGGCCATTGTCACATCAATTAACCACTGTACCACAATTGATGGATGTTAATCTTTTTTTTTTTTTTAACCATAAATTTCTTGTGTATTTTGTGAACTCAGATTAGAGCTTCCCACATAGCATACAAATCATGTTTACTCTGCAAATTTCACCGATATAAAAACCGAACTAAGCAAAATAATAGTTTTATCAAAGTTAATTTTGTGTACATTATTCTAAAATCAAAACGTCTCAGTTTAAATCCCTCTGCCCGAGCCCTCACATCTCTCTATTTATTTTACTGTATACAATTATTTACAAAAAATCGCTCTATCTCTATCTATTCTCTTGTATCCCCACTCCAATTTAATTCTATAATAACTCAACCGAAATCCAAAACTCATATCGCATAATCTATATTTCTCATTACAAATATAAAAAACACGATATCTAAATTCATTGCTCTTAAGTGATACTTAATTATATGTTTTAAAACAGACATGTGCCGCCCATAAATGTGAAATTAGTATTTACCCATGACACTTGTAGTTTGTGTCACATTGTGGTGTATCACCTTCGATTCATTATTTGAGTTAATTGATTTTTCCTGAGCTTTAGCAAGCGATTTCCCCCTTACACCGTCTATAGATTTTATTTTCCATGCCATATTTTGTAATTTTCCTTTGGGTTTACAATTTTGTTAAGCAAAAGCAAGGGAGCATGATGTCATCGTCTCTCATATATTTTACTACACATTTTCGTTACATCCCACAAAATTGTTGAATATTCCCTTGACATTTTCTATGATTTAGCATAGATAGGGGAAGAAAATAGATGTAATTCAAAAGCACTATTATTAAACAAATCATTCTTGCACCCAATAAAATCTTCATAATTGATTCGTGTGCCTTCTATACAACAACATTTCCAGAGACATTAAGAGGTTACGCCCAATTTATAGTTCCAAAAATGAATTTTTAGGAACCAAAAAACAACTTTTTTAATTATACATCACTAAATCTATCATTTTTTAATAATATTACATACTTAATGGGGAAAAGAAATGATGTTTTATTAATACAGTTAACGGCGTCCATTGTAGCGCAATGGATCATTTGAAACATAAAATGTAGATAGATTAAGTCAAACAAGATTATTGATTATACTTTCATAGTTTATTTGCTTTCTAGGCACTATTTGTCGTTTTCCCAGTATTTGTTGTCTCCTAGAACTTAGCTAATAATTTCCCCGAATAAATCCAATTGGTTCCAGATATACGTTTTTTGTCCAAAAGACATTTTCAAATGCTGATGAAAAGATCGGATCTTTCACGACTTCCTTTGCATGGGTTCAAATGCTGATGAAAAGATCGGATCTTTCACGACTTCCTTTGCATGGGTTCAAATGCTGATAAAAAGATCGGATCTTTCACGACTTCGTTTGAACCAATGCAAAAGATGACATGAAATCACGTCATCGCATGGAACCCCTTCCTTCAAATTTTGCTGGGTACATTTCCGAAATGTAGTGGAATTTTCTTATACTATCATTGACAAAGTTATAACCAGATACTAGCAGAAATTAATATTTAAAGAGACCAATGTGATAACACAAATTCATGTGGGTGAAAAATGACTAATTTATTTTTGGGTAAATGCAGGATGGTATGTTTTTTATCCAAATCCAAACAAATAATTTAATAAAAAACTTTTCAGACCATTTATTATAGTTGGCACATGAATCAATTTGTGGTTTCAAAAAACCAAAACTAACACTTACAATGCATTACTGTGTTTTTTTTTCTCCATTGTTATTTTTGCTCGATTTTGTTATTTGAGCTTTTAAAATGAGTTCTTTCTACATTTTTTATATATTCAATGCAAAACTTTTATTTACATACTTTAACTTTTTTCTTCTATTTTTATTTTATTGTCCAACTTCAATTGAATACTCTGTTTACATATTACAAAAACAACAACAATAAATTGAAACATCTAAATTCAAAACTCTGTTACAAACCAAACCAACTAAACATCAATGAACTTCATGAACAACAATTTGAACTAAAACAAAACAACGACAACAACAAATGTTTAAACACACGAACACAACTTTAACGGAATACTAAAAATTAAAAAAATTGAAATATATTTACTCGGTTAAAAACAAATAACATACTTCGACGATGACACCAACACCACAACACCACTCTCACCTACAACGTACTACTACTGCTAATATTACTCCAATAAAACCAATACGACCAACCAACTATTACTCTCTTTCTTCTCTATATTCTACTACACATTTTTAAATGCAAATTCAAAATCAATCTATAAATATATATATGTACAACTATACACCTCTTTAGACCTGTCCAGTATTTCCACTTGCTTTGGCTACCGGTGGTCTACATGCTGGTATATCGGGTTTAACGGATCCTTTATTAAAGGGCGCACATTTGCAAGGAGCGGTACCAGCACACCATCACCTACAGCAATTGCCCGATGTGAGTTTTGGTTGAAGAAATTGTTTGAACGCATTGAATTGCATTTACTTATCTCCCCCCACCCCTCTGTCTTGCTCGCTCTATTTCTCACTCTCCGTAATAACAGCAACATACAACCCCCCTTTAATTCCAAAAATTACAAATCCACCTTTCACGTCCAGCCTTGCGCCCCGCCCTCGCATTGACCGGTACACTAAACCTCTTGTACATGCATTCCTCCACTATATTTCTACCTTAAAATTGTAATGAAAAAAGTTTGAATGTTTGTAGTCCCTCCTCCCTCGCCCGATATTTTCACCATACCCCTCCGGAAAGAAAAACATATACAAAGTTGATGATGTGGTATTATAAAATTGTATACAAAATGTAGTTTGGTTTTAGTGTTGTTTACCTTTACTTCCACCTTTTAACATAAAAATGTGTGTTTCGGAGTTCGCATGTAAGCGATGCTGACTGGTCTTTCCTCTGGACCATCATGCCACGACAGCAGATTACAGCTTATGCTTTTTTGTTTTTGTTTTATTTTATTGTTCTTCTCTTTCATGTTCTAAGGAGGAATACAAGTCTAAAGAACTACAAGCAAATAATTGTCCATCTTTTGGTCATAACTAATGTGTTGTTCAAAAACTTTGTACAAACAAACAACGGAACCACAGAACCATATTATGATTGTATCATCAAATTTACTAACATTGTTAGGAGACCATAAAAAACATTTGGTTTTCCCAATGCTTTTTTTGCTTTGTTGTTGTAATGAAAAAAGTTTTTGCATTATTTGCGGAGTCAGGTGTAACTTCTAAACATCTCAAATGCATTTCAAGGAAGTATGTTTTAATGAGGATTTAAAGAGAATGGTAATGAAGTAATTTATTTATTCAAAGAAAATGTTATTAAATTTTTTGTTCTATTGTAAAGAAAGGCAAATAAAAAATAAATTAAAATAATTATAAATAGGTCTTAGCCAAACAGTGGTCGTTTAAGAGGTTAAGCAATTAATATATATTGGGATATCTATAATAAATACCATGTTAACTTACATGCATATCCCGGATATAAAGATCTAATAAATCAGCCTTCTTGCTCTCTATTTTAAATTGAAACGGCAGAGAAACAAAACTCATGAGGAATTTACATTCAGAATAAGGCTGAATATAAATATAAAATATCGTTCTGTTTGTACAATGAATAACATATATGTATGCAAGTCCAAATCTAACCTAAAACGTTGCTGCTGTTGCATCAACATGGAAACCTACGTAGAAGCATAGGTTTGATGCTGGGTTGACAGCTGCTGGCCGAAATACTACGGTTTCGGGTCAATCCGGTACGAAAGAACCAGCTACAGTGGGATTGACCTAAAACCTTAGGGGTTTTAGGTGTTTGTAAGTTCTTGTACTTTATTGCCCAGACGACTTCCTTAGACATAAAAATTTCGATTCAGGAACATAACATTATTGATATACATAATATCAAATATTGGATTGATATCCGTAACACAATTCAAATGCATTTTGTTTGTTTTCCCCCTAATGTTTAGTTGATTGATTTGTCATTGCATGCTTCATTTCGTTTTGTGGTTTATGTTGTAGTTTCATATAAAATAATGAAGAAATATTCGTACTTAGTCTCTACCCTGTCATTTAGAGTGCTGTAGGTAATTGGTGCAATTACGTAATACCCTTTCTAATGGCCCTGTTGAATATCTATCCTATGACTGCTCGCTCTTGTATGTCTCTTCCAATTCTTCTTTCTTGCTAAATATTACCCCAAAAGTTGTCAAATTTTAGCTGGAACTACAAATGACCAACACCTTACAGCCCAGCCCGCCCGCTCCTCAACCCTTATTTATGAAACTATGTACATACATATCTAAATGTATTTCTGTAAAATTGTTAATATTGTAATGGTATCTTTTTCGGTTTTCTTCGATTGTTGTATTAATGGCATACCCACAGTTTTGTTGTCCACTTTTTAATCCAAACTAACAAAAAACGTGATAATGACTCTCAGCTCTCAACAGCACACAACACAAAACATTAAAAAAATAAAAACACACACACAAAAGTTCTATATTTTCTTTTTTAACAAATGTTTGATGTTTAGTTTTTTTAATTTCATAAGATTTTGTTAATTATTATAGTATTGTTTAAAAATTTAAAATAAAGTGTTCTCAAGTATAAAGTTACCTTAAAAAAATTGAATATTACATTGAAGGTGGACAAAAATATAGTTAAATAGTAGGCATTTTTTATGTTTTGAAAAAAATGTTCCAAAAATATAAATTTCAATAACAAATTGGCGACCAATTCCTCTGCTATTTTTGATAGGAATAAAAAATTGAGGAAGTATGTTTATACAAGTGCAGGGATTTGATAAAAAAAAATTGGAACACAAAAACAAGGCCACATTATTCAGCTAAAGTCCCTCTAAAAGAACAGTGGCAAAATTCACTAAAATTTGGTTGTAGTCAGTTTTTCTAATTTCAGAGGTTTTGAACGTGAAGAATTGTCTCTTCCACACTTTCTTACAGCAATTATGACCTCTGATTTGGGAAGTGAAAGAAAAGGGACGCAGTTCCACACCCTGAGATTAACAGTCAGATTGACTTCGATACCTTGTACTCAAGTCCGTCCTGTCATATCTTACAAATTTATAGAGTTTGTAGAGGAAATAGAAAAGTGGTGGCTTAACACAGTCCTCCACCTATATTGCAGTGTCCTGGTACCCAATTAAATTTAAGATAGACCTAAAATGTTTAACAATCTAAGATATAAACACTAATGCATTTAAAGCAGTCTGGCTACCCATATATACTGGGAATACCCTAGCTGCATGGCTAAGTTAATGTTAAAATCGTCACAGTACACACCAGCTCCCGTACCTTTTTTCATCTTCAACACATCGGTGAAGATGGATAGGCTATCAGGAAGTGGCATACCCTGTGCCCACTCATTCCAATCAATGATTTTTACGTCAGATGTGTCAAAGTCCAGAGATTTATCTCATTAAGCACATCTGATATTACTTGTCGTAATGTTTACAATTTATAATTATCCTTTCAACTGGATATAATCGATGTTAAATGAAGGTTAAATATATCAATAAAATTTTTTGAACTTTGCATTTCAGAACACTTTATATATTGTTTGGCAAACAATTACCTATTATAAATTTCATTGTATATGTTGTATAAACAGTTTTCTATTTAAAATTTGCATTGTATTTATCACTTTATTAAACCATTATCACTGTTTATTGTTGTCATTTCTGTGTTCAGTTATGGTTTTGTTAATTTGAAATCATTAAGTAAATTTTAATCATTTATTATATTTTACAAAAAAAAAAACTAAAAAATTCTAATAATTTCTTATGTAAATCCTCTTTTTTCCTTTCCTTTTTGTTCTCTTACCAACAGGTGGCTAAGAACCCATTGGCTAGTTTGGCAGCTTTAGGTTTGGCTGGTATGGCACCAGCCAATACTGGCGGTCTTAATCCAACAGGTGAGTTCAAATCAATTACATTCGTCAGAATTTGTCACAAAGTATGTCTATAACTATTCTGTGTTATTTTTTCCAAATGCAGCTTTGGCTGCCTTGGCTGGTTCTCAATTGCGTACAGCAAATACAAATCGTGCTCAACAGCAACAACATGAAATGACTGTTTCGAATGATTTGATTGGATGTATTATTGGTAAGGGTGGTACTAAAATCGCCGAAATTCGTCAAATTTCTGGAGCAATGATACGCATTTCGAATTGTGAAGAACGTGAGGGCGGTAATACCGATCGTACCATTACCATAAGTGGCAATCCAGATTCTGTGGCTTTGGCACAATACTTAATTAATATGAGGTAAGTGCAATATTTTTATACATACATATATGTTAAACATTTGTTTTGTGCACTATGACAATTGGATGAGAAAAAAAAGCAATAAACTTTGGCAATAAGTTGAGGTCTTTATTCCAAAATATTATTACTTTCAGAAAATCAAATATTTTCTTCGAAATATTTTTTCGAATACTGGTCTTAATTGTTTACATTAACATTTCTAAATTATTTAAGTGTAGACCTTGTTGTTTTTGCACACCTTAAAGGTAGTGGACAAAATATACATCTTACAGATCACAGTAAGACTAAAGATGTCGATGTTTAACAATATTAAAGAAATATTATCTTGGACTTTTTCATGGATTTAAATTAATTTATTATATTAATTAATGAGATTTCCATTAATAAATTACGATAAACCCTAAATTTTAATAACTAAACTTATTGCCAATTTTCGCTTTTCATTATAAAAAAAATTATAAATAATACGTAGCTTGAATTTTTTTGTTTGCGTGTTATTTTTTTCTTTTAATTGTTACAAAAATAATTTGTTATGGAACTTTTCTTTCTTAATCATTTTTTATACATATTCTTGTTTATTTTTACTTGTGTGCATATCTAACTCTAATGTGTTTTTAATTTAATGTGTTTGTAGTAGTGTGAAATTTTGTCGAATTGATTTGAATCGAAATGAGAGTGAAACAAATGAATCTAAACATTTGTTTTGTTTTTTATATACCTGCGATCATCTAATAATGTTAATTTGCCGATGATCAATAATTGCAGAAGTTAATTTTTACGACGTAAGGAGAGGAGGATATCTGTTTGTTATTTTCAGTCTTTCGTAGCAGATTCTGAAATCTATCTATTATTGTAGAAGTAAGCGTTCAATATATAAGAAATATATATTTATTTCACAATGAACAGCACAGCTACTGTGTACATTTTCTTTAAACTACTATAATATTTGTATATTTTATTCACCTTTGAAGAATCACTTTAAATTCATGTTTACCACCTCTTGACCAGCAATATATCTACCCAACAACCATACGTTATGTTATAGACACATGCTCAATGTGTTCTATACAATTCCATCCAAATCTATTCCCTCTTAACCCCTGTTCACCATGCTGCCCCCCGATCATTGTTTTTTATTTATTGCAAAACAATATTTAAATATAAAATTTTCAGAGATTTTCCAGATCCATCACCACGTATACCCTATAATTCAAAAGGGTTATTATATACTAATTGATATATACATAATTGTTAATGACAAACGTTAAACAAACTGTACTGTATATTTTATGATATGGATATGGATATATGACAATAATTGATTACTTCTATTGGTTAGTTTTTAAGTCTTATTTTATAGCTGAATGTTTGATAAGTTGTAATCAGTGTGGAAGGAAGAACATGAAGGAGAGAAGGGATTATGAAAAACACAGATAAAGAAAAGCACCGGCCAACACGATATTTGTCTGGTAATTGGAGATAAAAACGACGTGAATCCCTATAAAATCCCATAAAAAGAACTCTTTATAGAATTCAAACCCTCTCGTTATGACCCGATTATACAAAATGGTATCCCTTTTAAATTTGAATGCATTAAAAAAAGCGAAGTTATGTTTTCCTATTTCAAAGCAATAGAACAACTAAGACGAGACATAATGCGTGCAACAGAAAAATCTTTAAGAAACAATGTATAGAAACATTACCCTTAACAGAAACAATGCAGGTTGCAGGTAATTTAAAATCGAAACCAAGGAGGAAAATTGCATGTAAAGGTATCAGAAACGGAATTTATGAATTCAAGGATCTTTAAATTCGGTTAAATACGTACAAAACGTGCAAAAGAAAATAATGTTGTAGAACCATATTGTAAAATTACACTATGTTAAATTCAAAAGCCTTTTACTGATGAATAATAACAATGAAATGTCCTATCTTGTTATATTTATGTCTTTGCTTATTTGTTTTATTATATTTGCAGATGTTTTTGAAATGTATTTAGCGTAATTGTGAGTTGCAATTTCACTTTTACACCAACATTTTCGAAGAGTAATGATAGAGATTTCCGAGAAATAATTTACATTGTGTTAATTTTTGGTTTTGGTGATTAAGCTATCTGATTCCCAATTATGCAGTTATTGCTCCTACGCAATATTCAAATAAAACCCATATTTCTTCTGAAGTTATATAGAAAGAATATTATATAGAAGATAGAGGCGGCGATCGAGGACAAATAAAGACACTAGGTATATTTTATAATTACATAATTGTATAAAATTCTATAATTAAACATATGCGAAAAATTAGTTTCATATGCATAATAAAACTTGCATATGCCGGTTGGTTGAATAAAGATCAAATTTGGACATGTCTGTCATGTTTGTTAGGCTTGTAGGCATGTTAACGAAGGAATGTTGGTTTATGCTGTCACATATATGCATAGAATTATATTGTGTAGTGACAACTTTATTAGTTACATACATAGCACACTTTGGAGTTCACAAAGATAACGATGCCAATGACTTCACAAAAATATGATGTCTATTATTTTCCTAATTGTATATGCTTTGCATATACAAAACAGTTGTTAACATATGCAAACAAATATTAGCATATGTAATATAAACATGCATATGGATAATGCAAAAATATGCACATCTGCAAAAGTTATTGGGCATTTTTTAATGAAATGGTTGTTTGTTCTAATCGAAATGAAATAGTTTTTTTTTCTACGACCATTCTATATGCATTTGCATAGAACTCCGCTCTCTATTGTACAAAATGAGGTAATTCATTGACTTGAAATGTCAATAAATTAGTTTTTTATCTACATTATTTGTTTATAATTTGATCGATTGAAATACTTTTAACATCGATGTCAAAGAAAAAAACACTGTAACAATTGTATTTATTCTTACTAATAAAATGAATTGTCATTCTATTATACATTAAGTTTGCTATAATTTGTCAACAAGTTTTTTTTAATTAATATTAGGACTTAGAACATATTTAACTTCGTATTCGTTTTAAATGCATTCAAATTTAAATTAATTTCTTTCTCAAACAACTCTTTTAAATCCTATTTTGCGAAATGAACGCTTCCATCTATATATTTTTGAAATATTCAAAACCAATCCCCCTACAATATCCACCAAAATCCATCCCTCCTTAACCATTTGAGAGAAACTTATGAAAAATTAAAAATATATATAAAACCTCAACTCAATTCCACAAAATCATTTGTCAGTGATAGTAAAAAAGTATTAACCATCACTACAAATATACCTAATCACCACCATAAAACAACAACAATATCCTATTTTTCCTTTTCTCTTTCTCTCTCTTTATCCCTTTTATAGCGTCGAATTGCAGATGGCAAATCTCCAAGAGGCAAATAATACTGCTGTCATAACTAATGGTACAACAGCAACGGCTAACGGAGGACAGACAAATAGTAACAGCCAAACTAATAATAGTAACGGCAACAGCACAACAGCCACCACCAACACAACAACCACAACCAACAACAGCAACACTAATAATACAACAAACACTAACAGTTCAGCAGCATTAGTAGCTACTTTAAGTAACAATACAACAACAAACAATAGTAACACAAATACAACCACAACAACAGCAACCAATGACACAACAACAACAAGTGTTTTGAATTCAGCCAATCCATTGGCAGCCGCTGCCAGTTCATTGGCCACCGCCATACCATTGGCCCAGTTATTGGCCAAACCGGGAGCTCTAAATGCTCTTACAAGCTTAACCGCTTTAGGTAGTCTGTCCGATTTGTTGGGCGGTCTGGCCACTCTAGGTGGACCTCCAGTCCAGACCACTGGTGTCAATCGTACCAAAAGTTTTGCTTCATCACGTTTTCGTAGTCACAATGCCGATGGCAGTGCCGAACCTGAAAAGGCTCGTAATAAATTCAATCCCTATTGAAATGATTGAAACGCTTAGGCAATTTAAAAACAAGACGAAGAGTATTAACAATAAAATTGACAAATATGGGGTTTCTTTTTTACAAAAAAGTTAAATTTAACCAAAATTTTTCCAGTAAGCTTTAGATTTTTACAAAAATATAAATTCTTTGGCAGAACAATCGTGTGTCAAAATTGCTAAAACGTCGAATATTGGAGTTAAAAACATTGATATTATATGTTAAACAAAAAAAAAAAAAGGAAAACAGAAAGAAGTCTTGCCTGCGACTTTGGAAAAAGATAATAATAATATGCGAAGGAATAAACAATAATACAATTTTATACAAAAACATTGACATTTCTCCCCTTTTAAACTGAAACACTAAACCATGTACTACTTACTATTCTTTTGCTTTTAATTTCTCTGTCCTGTGTATCATATATGCATACAAAGTGCATACATATATATTTCTTGTGCATATTGTGGAAGCAGTACACAAGTAAGAAACAATTTTTACATTATTAAATCTGAATATAATTCAGATTAGCGTTTTAGATGTACGTCATAAAAGTATACAAAGGCGATCTACCAACAAATGCCAATTGGGACTATCGAGCACATCTTTGGCAGTATATAAAAATTCAATTCCAATTTTTTTAGGTATTCTCTTGTTTGGTTTAAGTTAATCGAAATTCCATTCCAAAAACGAAATGCTTGAGCACCACTAGTATTTTTGGCGTGGTCCCAATTAGTCCCGACAACAACAATGAGAATGTTTCTTGCTTGAAACCTGTTGTACATCACATTTCACATCCCATTTATGTTCTTCATTTCTTTTTTTTCTCCCTTCTATTCTACTAATACATACTACTATTATTAACAATAAGTCTAAAGTACACCAAATGTTTTTATAAATGAATAGTTTCTGATGGGAAAATCTATATAAAGCTTTAAAGCAAGAGGATGGATGATAACATAATTACTCTATTGGGTAGTAAGTTGTTGTTCCATTATAATTTATATACTTTTCAATAAACTATTCATTTAGTTAAGCTTTAATCTCTATTAAAAACTTGTAATAATAATTAAGAACACAAAACAAAATTCCGATATTATCGGTAAATAAAAAATGCATATGTTATTAAAACATATACTTACATAAAATACATATAAGGATATTTATTACATATACTATATGACAGACATATTTCAAAAATACAGCAACCATTTCTTTATCTTTTGTTAATTCATTACAACTGAAATTATTAGTATACGCTCAGTTGTTGTGTTTGTCTTCTCAATGCCAAGATTTGAAATAGCTCTCCAAACGTATGCCTTTACATCATATACGCACATAAATTCCTTAAAGTCGTAACTATACTAAAGTGGTAACCAAGATAAAATGTTTTGATTGGCCCAGTGATTGTCGAATTAGTTTTAAAGGAAATTTGGAGATACAATAGATTTTATTTTGAGAAATTTACATTTGACTTTCTTCAAATTGAACTAAACCCTAATTTTGCAATATGATGGTGGGAATTGCGAAGTCATCATTAAAGTATCGAAAAACCAATCAGATTTATCCTGAACGTTAATACCCTGTGAGTTTTCTCACTCTCCTTCAAGTGGAAATGGCAGAGACAAAACTCACAGGGAGTTTACATTCAGAATGTGGCTGAATATCTTTTACGGCATACGTTCCTTTTTAATTTTGTTTAATCAATATATGTATTTTGTCTATTATAAAACAGTTTAGAAGAGCTTACGAATCGCATGCATTGATTGGCGGCTAGACAATAGCTAATTAAAAAGTTTTTTTTTTCAAAGGCATTATATGATACAAAATTGAATTGAAAAATATTTTTCGAGAAGGATCCATATTGTACAATTATATTTCGAGTAGGAATACTTTCAACAGTATTCATTTTTAAAAAGATCAATAACATTAAAAGCCTAAACTGTTATTTGCAATAAACTTTAAAATTATGTGTTAACCAAAATGTATTTACAAGTATTTGTAAACATTTTCTTAAATGAATATTACAATAACCTACATGATAGAAATTCTGACTTGTGTAAAGCTGTAAACATTTTTACAGAAATAAAAAACAAATGAACCTAAATGTTATTAGGCAATATTATATCAAAATGGCGATGAATTTTTAAGCTATTAACTTGTGGCAAATAATATACATTCGAGTAACATGAAACACATACACACAAGTATTATATGCAATATTCTGTAATTGCTCGTAATTTAACTATTGTGATATTGTGTAAACGCCACTATGAACTCGTTTCAAAACATGATACTTTTATTGCTTTGATAACATAAAGGTTTAAACAACAAATAAAACTGATTTGGACCATTATTGATAATATCTAGATTTTTCGTATAACTATAAGTAGTTGGAAAGGTTTACAGTTTTCAAAGTAGATATTGTAAAACAAGAAATAAACTAAAATGAAAAGCAATCAATATGTGTTTTAGAAAGAACAACAAAAATATAAAGAAAAGTATATACATAAATGTGAAATTGCCAAAAAGGAAAACTAAATTAAATTTAAAAATTAAATATAGAGTTAAAAATATAGACAAGAGACCATGGCTTCATTTTATACATTATTATATAAACATGCACACATACATACATAATATTATATCTGCATAACATAAACTCTAGCAGCATAACCATTCAGCATAAATAAATAAAACTAAAAACAAGCGTTAATCATATTCATATAAAACCTTAAGATTGTAGCAAGTCATATATATAGAGTAAGATCGAGTCATATATACATACTCTTTCACAACATTTATTCATTTTACAAAAGATGTAGTGCACTAGTGAACACCCCGTACAACTTGCTTAGAAATGTTATTCTCTTGAATATGCCCATGTTTGGAGTTATCATATTCGTTTACATTCGCACCCCCGCACATATACACACCCATATTAAGGACATACATACATATAAAACTGTACGACGATGTTTTTGTAGTTTAGATCTAATTAAATAACAACCAATATTTTAATGAATGCTAAGCAACATTTCTTCAAAGAAAATATAAAAAGTAAAATTCCAGTTAAAAAAAAAACAAGAACAAAAAACAATTGAATAAGGACCAATTCGCTCATAATAATAAAAACAACAAACTAAATAAGTTTTACTAATTATAATAAACTTAGAATTTACCATAATTAGACTACGTATTTACATATAAGTACATCACTTTTCAACAGTTAAAACAAAAACGTCTTTTATGAACTTGACACTTGTATTTTATTTTAAATGCATTGACTTTTTTGTCTTTAATAATTTTTGCCTTGTGAAAACACCAAAAAATATGACAGGAGTGTGGATCAAATTTCTACACAATTGTCCTTCAAAGTATATTTTTATTGCTGTATAATACCATAAAAAATGCTTGTCATTCCTCCAATTACCAAGTTCTTGTTGTAACGAAAGTTTCAAAGCTTTGATGTATACTCTCAGGAGTTTTATAAAAATTGTGTTATAAATAAAAAAAATACCATATTACAAACGACTACTTGCCGGAAAATAACAACAAAGATGTTTTAAAAGGTGTTTTATTGTCAATGCATTGTATGATATTTTTGGCACAAGACTATTTGATTATTTGGAATACCCCTTCCATATGTGCCATTGTCATAAACAAACCATGTATCTTAGCATATTTTAATTTACAATGTGTCATGCCTTCTTTAACTGTTGTTCAGTGTTTAATTTTAGAATTTTTAGAAGAAGAATTTAATTAAAAACTATTTTTTTTTTTTTCAATAAGGGCAACTAACTTTTTCTTGACAAAACAAAAGCGACATGACTCAAAGTCTTTTAAAGCTTTCTCGTAACTAAGTTTATATTTATTTATCAACTTTATTTTCTTGTTATATATTTTTAAAATTTTTAAATCTCATTTTGTTTAAATATTTCTATTGGCAAAAACAAAAACAAAATTTTTATACTTTTTTGTAAACAAGATGTTTTTATTTTACATTCTTTCCAATAAACTAGTATTTTACCAAAAATTGGTAAAACAAAAAAAAAAAAACAAAAAACTGAAATATTAATGACAAAAATACATCATCACCATAAATGCAATGTGAGAAATGTAACAAAAAATGATCATAACATTTTTTACTAAAGGAGCTATATTGTGGAATAGTGTATTTCTACAATAACTTTGTATAAAAAATACTCGTAACTTAAAGTATTACCAAGGAATGAATAAACAATTTATTACTACCACTAAACACATTTGAAATATTCAATTTCATCATTTTGCATTCTTGGTGGTGATAACACATTAAAACACTTTTTAGATAATAGTTTATACATTTACAATATATTAAAAAAATATTAAAAAAACCCGAATAAAAAGCTCTAAAGCCTTAGTAATTTGTATTTAAGAATATATAAATTAATAAGAAAAGAATCATTGTAATCACATAAAATACACAACATTATTACACATACAATAAATAACATATACAAAAACTACTTAGTAAATATGTATTTTAGAATGTCATTTGAAAAATAAATAAACAAACAAAACAAAAGAAAAAATCTAGATTTATTTATTTTTGCAGTACAAGTCAATTTTGTGTATATGTATGTATATATCACAAAAAACTACAACTAATTTGTTTGTATTTAAGCAGCAAATATTTAACTTGAATTAAAAACAATGATATGAACCTCCTTTTATTCCTACTCCCCACAACATCCTCCTTTCGAATATGAAATATGTTACACTTAAAAAAAGAGGTTTTGACAGATTTCTTTATAAAATAAATAAAAACATTATAGAATTGATGAATTGATTAGGAGGGGTGGTACGTTTATTTAAACATCAGCGGATTTCGTAGGGATCGCGTACACACCTTGATCGAAGGAAATTCGAAAACCAGCTACAGAATCTACTTCATCAGCAAGTTATTTAATTATTAACCATACAAACTACTAGATATTTAAAATAAAAATTATATTAGATTTTTTTCAGGCATGTCACAGAAGCCAATTCCGATCGAAAGTGGAATTGATTCCGTATTTCGCTTCTTCAGAAACCGAAAAACTAAAAATTTTTTCGGAGTGGAACCACTTTTGGTTTCTCAAGTGGAATTGTATTTTTGGAAACCTGTCACTTCAAAACACTCCAAAAACACTTAAAAATAATAGAAATATAATTTTATTACCAAAATCAGATTTAATTTCATATTTTTTATAATTTTATTTAAAAAATTCGCACATTTCCATTATTTTTCAATCAATTAGTAACAAAGTATTGCCACACAATTTTTTCGTTGTAAATTTGTAAAAAGTAAACAATCTGGCAACAATCGGGTGCCACCGTGGTGCAATGGTACGCACACCCGCCTTGCACGCTGAAGGTCGTGGGTTCGATTTCCCGGCAAGTCAACATCAAAATTTTCAACGGTGGCAAAATGCCCCTCAGTAATGTTGGCGACATTTCCTGAGTATTTCAGCCATGTAAAACTTCTCTATAAAGCCATGTAAACTTCTCTATAACAGTAGGTCCCATATCATTGAGCTAATATGAATCGGGGTGCACTCATTAATATGAGGGAAGTCTCCCTTGTCCCGTATGGGATGTTTGTAGAAAACAATCTGGCATTACGAATGATAAATTAAAGTAATGATAAAAGAGAACAAGTTAAAAAGCTTTAAGTTCGGCCGGGCCGAACGTTTTATACCCTCCACCATAAAATACTCTGAGCTAATATGGAATTATAAGTTTCCTTTCTGTTGCGAAAATACCTATGCACACAATTTTAACTGGAGAAGTCAATTGACCACTAGAAGCCCTAAGTGCCAAATTATAGCCAATTCGGCCGGAACATGTAGCTAAAAACTTCAAAATACCGGAAATCGGACGGTACCGCTATATGGGGGCTACAAGAAAACGTGGACATATGCCCATAATTTATGGTGGTGAAGTTTCTTGGTCATTGGAAACCCTAAATGTTAAATTATACAGGCATGTTTTGGCATTCACCTCTGCACCTCACATGTATCGAACATACCTAAAGCTGTTCTGCAACACACTTTACACCCAATTTTGGTGAGTTCGACACACTAGCGGTATTCACTCATTGTGGTAGATTTACAACTCTTGTTAATGTACTATATGTACCAGGGTTTTTTTGGAACGAAGTGTGAATGTCGTTTTTGTGAATATCGCAAACAAATCAAAGCATCTCAACGTCGTCGTAAGTCTATCTTTTAGTTTCAGTTTTATTACACTTTTTTCATAAATTTTTTTTTTCTTGGCCTCCATTCTTTTTATTTTTCCCATTTTTCTACCAAAAAAACAAAACTCCGACATAAAAGAAAACTCACAACAAAGTGACGGCACAACAGTCAGCTGTTCTAACCCTTGTAAAAGTACAATGGAATGTTTACAATACTTTTAGGTCGAGTAAATTAAACGTTCATGTATTTTGTTGTTGTGGTATTGTAAACCCTTGTAGATCTACAATATTAACAAGATGTACAAGATCTACAATGCCACTTTACCAACATGGGTGAATACCGCTACTGTTATTTTCTTGGTGAGAGCCGGGTGTATTCTTGATTTTTATACAAACAACGAAAATTAACCGCCAAAAAAAGCTTTAAGAGCGAAGATTAATATATTCTTAAAATGTATGCAAAAATTCAATCCACGTAAAAAATCAATTTTTCTTGAAATGTCAAAATCCAACTTTAAATTTGTCGGCACAATATTTGTTTACGTTTGAATACACACAAAACAAACACAAAGAAATTTGATAGTTTTACACACGTGAAAGTCAGAAACACCTTGGTGGCGAGCGGTGAAGTGTGTGTGTAATGTGTATCGAATACACGGTGAATCCCAGAACGTGCCCTATAGGTAATTCGGTCTGAAAATGTAGCTAAAAGCGTCAAAATAGGTGAAATCGGGCGGTACCGCTATATGGGTGCTGTACCAAACCATGGACCTATGACCATAACTTATGGTGGAGAAATTTTTTGATGACTAAAAACCCTAAATGCCAAAGTATAGCTAATTCGACCAGATCATGTACCTAAAAACGTCAAAATACCGGAAATCGGGCGGTACCGCTATATGGGGGCTATAAGAAAACGTGGACCTATGTCCATAATTTTTGGTGGAGAAGTTTCTTGCTCACTGGGAACCCTAAATGTGAAATTATAGCTAATTCAGTCTGAAAATGTGGCTAAAAACGTCAAAATATCTGGAATCGGGCGGTACCGTTATATGGGGGCTATACCAAAAGTTGACCGATATAGCCCATCTTCGAACTTGATCTAAGTTCAAAAACCAAAAACACATGTGTACGAAATTTCAGATATAATAAACATATGTCATCGGCAAACATTATAAGTTTCCCAAACAGGCAAAGATTTTGCAAGTCATTGACGTAAATTGAAAATAATGAAGGACCTAATCCACTGCCCTGCGGAATTCCAAAATTAATTGTACCCATGTAACTTTTCTCATCATTAATTTGCACATATTGTTTCCTGTTCGATAAATAGCTTTTAAACAACATAACTTCCTTACCTTGAATGCCATAATATCTCATTTTTTCTGTCAATATGTCATGATCAACAAGATCAAAAGCTTTTGTTAGATCAAAAAATATTGCCGCTACTCCACTAAATCCACTATCCAGACCCTTACAAACTGTATGTGTAAGATTTATAACTGCATCCACTGTTCCGCAACCTTTCCTAAACCCAAACTGAAACTTATAAATTAAATTATTGCGTTCTAAATACGTTTGAAGTTCCATAATTTTGTCAATTGACGACAAAACGGCAACAGGCCTATATTTATCCACCGATTTTGCATTTGTTTCCTTCAAGATTGGTATGACTTTGTGTATTTTCAGAGCCTCCGGATAAATGGATGAAGAATTCATCATATTAAAAACAATAACTAGTACTGTTGGTAATTCTTTAGCACAGTTGTTAACAAATTTTGGTGATATATTATCAAATCCTGGACTTTTAGCACTCTCCATTTGGGATATAACTGGCAAAATATCTTGAAATCTTATGTTGTCTATTGCAAATCGAGTACGTACTCTAGATAATGTTTGTAAAGAATTAACTGTGTCAGTTGCAAATGTTTGAATTTGTGATCGTAATTCGGATGAAATGGTTAAAAAATAGTTATTGAATAGATTGGCTTTATCAATATCACTAGTAACACTATTTCCTTGTGCATCATTCAACTCAATATCAACTTTACTGGACTTTCCAAGGGATTTATTGATAAAATCCCAGCATTTTTTCTGATTATTCCCTATCTTCTTTAAACTATCCTCGTAGTAGCTCTCTCTGCATACATTGGACGAATTTTTTATTATTCGACTAATACGTTTTAATGTATCCTGAAGTACATCATTTCTAATTTTTGACCTACGCCGTTTTTTTAGTAAGCGTTTCTTTAGCATAATTAGTTTCTCAAGATTTCTATTTATCCAGAGAGAGATCTTCGTTTGTAATCGAGTTTTAATTTTTTCTTCTGTCGTAGATCCTTCTATTGCAGTCTGAACACACGATATCAACCTTTCAGTCAAAATAGATACATCTGAACACCCAAAGTTATTGGACAATATATTTTGTAGGATTTCTTTCGCCTTTTGGTAATCACAGTACTTTCTTAAAGTCTCTTCAATATCAGAACCAACGCTTCTTGTTTTAAATTTGCAAGAAAGTAAATTATGATCAGAAAGATCAGACAGAGATGTTACTAAATATATGATCAATACATGTTCCACTTCCAGGTCTAGTTATTAAACTATGGCTATTATGACAACCATAATTTAGCATCAATGTTTCTATGTCCATAAAGTTACCATTTTTCAACAAATCAATATTTGAATCACCAAGTAGTATTATGGAATTTTGAGCATGAGCATTTAAAACGTTCTCCATACCATTAATAAAGTTAGTCAAATTGCATTTCTGGGAACGATAAAACGAAACCACTTTCATTGGTTACCTATCAATTTTGAAATTATTTAATGTGACAGCTATAAGATCCAAAAAATTATGACTTTGCAAACCAGAGGCCTGCGTTGAATCAACGCAACTATGTAGTGTATCGCATCATTTCGAAAACAAATCATTCATTTTACCAAAAATCAGCATACGCCAATGACTACCACAAGAATGCATTTCTTATCTCAAACAATCGGTTTGATTCATTCATAAATGTGTGTGATCTACGAACTACTAATCTGTGATCGTTAATGTACAAACAAACACCACATGAAGAGAGAGTAGTAATCCTACAAGGCATAACCCGCTTGCGCGATGGGCTAGTTCGGCATCGGAAACTCGTCGATTATCAGCGTTACAGTAACTAGTTCCACTTCTGACCCCTCACAGTGCAATCACTGTAAACTTTAACATGGGGATGTCATAGGAGGTAACCAATTGACACTCTATGCATTACCTGTAGGTGGTATTGTACTAGTTCCAGGTTTACAGTCATATACCAGTTTATTTATAAAAAAAGTGGTGGGAAATAGTCACAACTGACGCTTCGTTGTTTACTTGGGTATATATAGGTGTCAATTGGTTCCCTTCGCATTACTTATGGGTCAATTCTGAACTAGTACCACTTACCTCTAGTTTAGGACAATTTAAATTGCGACTATTGGAATTGCTGGCGGGTAGAGAGAAGAAGAGGGCGATTTGCATATTTCCTTCGTATTCCTTTTTATACCAGAACAATATGAATAATATGTACGAAGATATTCAGTCCATCAACACTAGCTTTTGTTATTGGATGCTTCATTTATATTAAAGTTATGAAGAAAATGTAAATGTGAATTATTTATACAATTCGTTGTTTAAGTTAAGTTAATTAAGTCTCAACTGACGCCTCCTCGTTTACTTGGGGATAAAAAGGTGACAATTGGTTCCCTTCGCATTACTTAGGGGCCAATATTTGTACTAGTACTAATTAGAACTAGTTCTGGACTACTTAAATTGCGACAATTGGAATTTTCGTCGCAAGCGGGAAAGTATGAGAGAACTGAAAACAAAAACAACACAGTTGTCTAAACATAGCTGTCTACAAATATGGGGAATTTATGAGAGAGGTGTGTTGTTGTGTTATACAAAGGCTGAGTTAGCTAAACAGAGAATGCGTTTGTTTGTGTTTGACTTTCAACAGAATATTGATTACATTCTAACGCAAAAAGAGAATGGTGGTGCGTACTAGTATCGCTTTCTTTTGTGTCTACCGCAATTCATAAAATTGGCACCGGTTGCAGGTCACTGATGCAAACATCAACAGTGTATTGTAAGCGATTATTGAGATATATGGTTGTACCTCCATAATTATCTGCTCTGCAACAATGTACACTTTTAAACCCTGGGATAGAATATATCTGCGCAATACTTTCATGAAACCATGTTTCTTGGATTGTTATAATATCTGGCAATTTCACAAAACTTGATAACAAACCTTTAAACTTATTACATTTTATCAATTGAGGAAGAACTTCTGATGTTAATGTTTATTATATTAAAATATTCATCATTTAATTCATAAGTGTATTTTAAAAATTTAGAAAATTGTTTGAAATACTGATTATTAACCATTAGAAAATATTAGATTAACCATAAAACAAATTTATTTTACATATATGGATCAATATTTATGAAGGGGATTCGTAAGCAGCTCCATCGCAATCATCACTGGATTCCACAACTTCCATTTCCCTATTGCGTACCATAGATCTTCTATTATAATGTTTGTTTGTTGTTGCTTCCATCAATATCTTATCCACATCTTCACACTTTATGAAAATGCTTCTCGATATATCGCTTTTCATACAAAAAACTCTCCCATCTCTGGCATAAACATATTGATAGCCAAGAGATTTCAATGATTTTGCATAATGCAACAGATGCAACGTATCTTTGCTTAAGAAATCGTTTACAAAAACATTTTTGGTCTCTTCTTTCTCCTTTAACTTTGTCTTCGATTTCATTAGTTCTTCCTTTTGTTTCTTCGATGCAAATTTCACAACAATAGTTTTGTTTTTGTTCTTCTTCTCTTTGTTTCATGGTACAATAAGAAAGGTAGATGCATCGGCGAATTGCTACAACAAAGCAACTTTTTTTGTAATGTAAACTGTCAAAATTTTCGCCAAATGGTCTCTTGTTGTCTCTTTTTATCGCTTGTGTTTGTCTATGAAGTGTAGACATGCTATCTCTTACTTACCGAATCATATGGTTTCTTGTTTTGATTTTTCATGGCGAATTCATAGTTTTTTGACGTTTTAGATTCGATCAGCTGGGCTGAGGCATCTACCTTTCTAATTGTACCATGCTTTGTTTCTATTTCCAACAAAGTAAGCTGTTTCAACCGCATTATCTAACAAATTCTTTTCTTATTCTTTTTTTATTTTCTGCTACATCCTTAAAAACTTCTTCGAATTTCGCTGACATAAAATTGATAGACTCGGTCAGCTGATCGAGTTTTTCTAATTTTTTTAGTTCTGTTTTTATTGTGTTTAGTTCTTTCTTTATTTCATTTTCTTCACAACAATCTGACAGTTGTACAGTTCGCTCTCATTTTTCACCAGTCTCTCAAATTCTCTCTTCGTTAAACTCGTACAACGAACGTGATAGTTGTTTTTGCACTCATCACACTGTATAAAATCTTCACATCCTTCTTTTATCTCATTCTTGCAATGCTTGCAAAGAATTTTTTTGTTACAAACACTGCGGCGAGACGAAGCTTTTGGCATATTTGTTTTATTCTCTTCTGCTAACAAATGCTCTGTTTTACAAAATTAAACCTTTCTATTGTTTATTGGGTGGTTGTTATAGGCAAATTTTTATATTTTATAAGAGCGATTTTAACACTGCCGAAAAATGACGTTTACACTTCAGGGTTGCCAACTTGGAGTTCCGTTTTATCAGGGTTGACTCCAAGACCAGTTTTTCAGTTGTACAAGAGCACCTTACATAAGGTCAGAGAGAAGATTGGTCATAGCTTTCAGCTGGTCGAACACACACAAAAATTTTCTAAAAAATCCAATCCCACGGCAGCAGGTTCTTTCGCATCGAGAGGTGTTTGGCCAGCACCTGCCAACCAGCATCAAACTTATGCTTCTAATATGCTACAACAACAGCAAATACCTCTAAACCGAGAAAATCCGACAAAGAAAAGTTTGAATTTTTCCATATTCTTCTCGGCGTGTCCAACCAACTCATGTAAGGTGGTTTCCTCTGATTTGGCCTTGATGTAAGCGTTCTTAGATCAACAGATAATTTACAGATACAGACATAGCTAGTGTCACTCCACAAAAAATATTATTTTAATTGGTGGTAACTCTAACGATAAATTCCTATATAGTGGGGATATTAAATCAATAGATTTTAGGGTCTTATCTATTAATTATTATATACAAATAAGTTTTTGGTAAGTTATGGCTAAACAGAATCCGCCGAATTCTCATATGTATAAGGCATTTTTAATTTCCTGTTAAAAGCGATCAAATAACAGAAATTGCAAAAAAATTAACATGTTTTCTCAATATATTTTATTACAGAATATCAATGGAGACAGCTGGACTGCCAATACCCGGTTATCACTACATTGCCCCAAATGCTATTGTCAAGACTCCCATACACTAAGCCAATATGTCTACAAAACATGACTGCTGCCTATAACACCACCAACAACCGTAAAAGTGGACAATATCTACAGCAGCAACAACAACACACCTTTGCAACAGCCCCAAAAGTCTTGATGAGCATGTGAACGAAAACCAATTTGAACCCAGAGTGTGGAATCCCAAAAGCAATATTAATTTAAATTTTTAAATAATTTATAAAACAAAAATGAAAACATAAGGCACGATGTTAGACAAGTTTATATACATATATAACATAAATATGAATTTAGACAAAAGAAGAACAAAACCACAAACAAAAAATAAAAATCAATCCAATTTTTAATTTATTATACAACAAAAAAATGTTACTTTCATTATATTTATATATCATTTCTTTATTTTACATATAAACATTTTTGATACGGCATTGAGCAGACCATTTTGTCTATGAATACAAATGTGAGAGATAAAAAAAGATATTCATGACAAAATGCCCATCTCGGCCAAGAATCGTGTAAGAGAAAACAGCAATTAATTTATAAGTGTAGTCAAACAAAAACTATATATACATATATATATTACAAAAGCAAACCACAAAAAACAGCATAACACTTGAGAACAAAAAACCAATAACAATAACAGAAACCCCCAATTAAATGTTTTTAGAATAAAGCAAGAAAAACTGAAATCACATAAAAACACAACCTAGAATCACAATCTAATAATAAACAACAAAACTAATAATAATAACAAAAATAGCTTAGAAAGACAGTTTAAATCCAATAAACAAAAACAGAGTCATATAAGAGAAATGTGCATTATTTTTATGTTATAAACTTCTAATTGTCAAGGCAAAAAATATACATCTGTATATCTCATATTTTATTTAAATTGACTATTCAATGCATACTTATGAAATTCAATGGGAAAACAGTGTGAATTTCTTTTTTTATTTTGATATTTCCTTTATTATAAGAGGATACTGATATATACAAAGAAAACATGATGTAAGAAAACAAAAACAGCTAAAACGCCTTAATATTTAAAAATTCAATTCAAAAAAGAGTTACATACGAATTGGTATGACGTTTATAGTCAATGAAATAATAGCTAAAAATGCTACTTTAACTTAGAGAAGGAACTAAAGGAAATTAAAGAAATAATATTGTGCTACACTACCCTCACATGTGTAAAACAAAATTGGGAGTACTAACATATATCTAAGAAGGCATTCGAAGAAGAACCTTTAAGGATTGTCATATTTTGCTCAAATCACTCCTAATACATTTACTGCTACAGACAGTAACAAAAATAGACAAATTGAAATAAGAAAATCATCTTCAACAACTATTTAAGGAAATTCAACGAATTTCTTGCAATAATAATAATCCACTTAACTTTTAATAGCATTTACAATTTTTAAAAGTTTCATTGGATATAAATGTTATCCTTCTTTTATGGAATACAATATTTCTATAATTGGAAAATTGTAAATAACATCTAACATTTGTCAAAAATGATTACATTAATATTTGAAAAATCAAAACAATAGATATAGAAGGGACTCTGCAAAATGTTTACCGTTTCATTTTTTTTTTTTTCACGAATTCTCTACATCCCACTTATAACAGAAGAGTTATGTTCCTTGACATTTTTCATTTCATCCACTTTTAATCTTCTCAAAACTCAATGGATTATACATTCGTATGTAACTCCTTTTAAAACAAATAGCATTAATTAATGAACAATATATTATAGAAGAATTATATATCTTTATTTATTAACCATTAAAAAAGTAATAATACATTTGTTCAAATTTTTATTTTCATCTAAACGTTTGTTCGTTTATCCCCTTATCTGGAGTGTTTTCGTTATTAATCTGTGTTAGAAGATTTTTTTTATTTATTTTAAAGAAATACGTATTGTTGGCATTTTCGTTTTTAGAAAATTATCTGTTTGTTATACAAAATTATATATTTCTATTGTTATGAATTTATTATATTTAATTAATTAAACAAAAAAACATATGACAACTGAATTGTTAAACCAAAGTCTGATTTAAAACAAAATTTATATATTGAAAAAAATGTATCCAAAAATTGTTAGTTATTTGAAAACACTCTGTCATTTTTATTCTTTAATTTAAAATACAACATTTGTTTCAAAATAATTTTTTGTAGCAAATATCTTTAAAAATTAAAATGTTTATTAAATTTTAGTTTTTAATATTATATTTATATAAACATTATCATCAACATTATTATTACAATTCATTTTCATCGATTATCCACAACATTATAAAGAATATACAACCATGCAAACACACATAGACATGCATTCATTCATACATACACATGTATTTACCTTATAAAAACAAAAATTATTATTAATTATATAAAAACATATTAAAAAAGAAAAAGCCCAAAGAGCTTATGCGAAGATAAAAGACTTTCTTAATATTATTAATGCAAATTAACAAACAACAACAATATTAATTATACATATGCATACATACATAACATATATACATACACACATATTTTAATTTTAACAATTTAATTTTATTGTTTTAAACAAATCACTTATGTACAACAACAACAAAATCAGCAAATATTACTTTTGACACTGATGATGTTTTTGGTGGCTCAAATGTTGCCTAGACTCTGATGATGGTAAAACAACTGTGGGGGTGCAGTTGGTTGGGATAGAGTGGCAATGGAACCTGATGCAGTTAAATCGCATCCCTACTTCGTTTTATTTTTTAAATGATTTAGTTAAAGACCTGAAATAGTGTCAAAAAATTGACAAAAGAAAAATAATTTAATTGGTATTTAACACATATTTTATTAAATTAAATTATTTATTAAAGCAAAATTAGTTCAGGAATTTTATTAAACTATAAATATGTATGCATTGGACTGGGTATATTAAATGTCAATGATTAAATGTTGCTAAACCTTTTCAGTAAATTGATCAATCTCATAAGTAGGTTCCAAATACCATTGCTGGGGATGAGAATACATCAATCAAATCAATCCTGCAACTGTTTTTGCAAATTAAATATTGTATGTACTTTCTAATGTTTTAAAATAAACCAGTAAAAATACATACATTTCTTCCTAATGTACTTGTTGCATTGCCATTTCACGCCATCAGTCCAAATTAGGAGCAATGCAAGAATTAACTAATCCTTTAACATCTTTTTGAGTAAGGCTTTGATTGGCAATTTTGGACGAACTGTTTTGGGGCTTCATTCATATTGGCTGCCTCCTTCGCTTTTGTCATTGTGAACCACACATTTAACAAAAAATTACCATCTTTGTCATCATCACACTAAACAGATCAAAAACCTAGTAATATTAATGTTATGCAAGTTATAATTTTATCTTAATTTTTATTTAAGAGTTTTTTTTTTGTCAATTTTTAGATATATTTGTTTAGTTTTTATATTTATTATAATTAAAATTTGAATAAATTAATCAAAAATTTTAATTTATGTTTACTTATTTGAATAATTAATAATAAAGTTTTAAATAAAATAAAAGGCGTTTAATTATTCTCAAAAAAAAAAAAAAAAAAAAAACAAATATTTTTTTATTTCTCTAAAATGATTATATTAGAATATTTAAAAACGCTTTGAAAGTGAACCCAGTTTTATTCTCTTCATTTTTAATAATCACACATATCTCGAATAAAAACCAAAACATATTATTGGAGAAGACAGTAAATATGAACAAACATATCTCTTGAATAAAAAAACAAGTAAGCACATTATAATACCCAAAACAAGCCATCAAAAAGTTAAAAAATAAACATGTCGCAAACATAGTTACAAACCAACAAATGTGAATAACCAGGAAAGTCACCATAATTTATAGCTGCACTTATTTGATATCTTTTGTCACACTTTTGTTTTTCCTAATCCTAGTTTCTTCCATCGCTAATACTTTATTTCCCAATTTCTCTTTCCAAGGATTATAAATAATACACAACAAAATAATTGGCGTAATAAAATTAGGCACACAATTTATATTAGATGTATTATAAGAAAATTAAAATTAACAAAACCGCAAGGAATTGATATGCAAACATAAATAAATAAAAATAGTTAAAATTACATAAACAAAGTTTTGCTATATGTTATAAAAAAGGAAACAAAAAGAACAAAAAACCCTTCAAACAAGTATAGTTGTAAGAGCTTTATTACATTTTTTCTTCTTTAAAATAGACAAACAACAAAGAATCCAAAAAAACCGAAACATTGTTTGATGTGCAATTTTGCTTAAAACAAATTAGGTAAATGAATAAAATAATCTCAGCCAACAATAAAAATAGCAACAAATTGTTGTTAATTATATAGCAACAATGTTAATTTGAATAGACAAAAAACACGCTGCCATTGGTGGGTGTACAGTGTGTGCAGCCTTACATTAATATGTACGTGTAATGCTAAAGAGAAATATAATTAGATGAAATCATACAAAAAGACATTTTCTTATTAAAGAAACATTTATTTACTGGGTAAATTTGCATTGATTGCAAACAATGAAATCACCAATAAAGACAAGTTTACAGAAGATTGAAGATTTGACTTTTGGGATCAATCAAGTATACCATTTCACCATATAGGCCTGACTCGTATTAATTATAGTAAACTGGAAGTATGGTCTAGGAAACGAAATTTGAAAAATACCGACCATGGTACAATAAAGAAGGTGTAACATCATGTCGTAATGCATTATTATACAAGAAGAAAAATACAAAATGTAAACAATAACAAAAAAACTAATTCATCGAGTCAAAGACATAAATACAACTAAGACTTGACAAAATGCATGCAACAAAAAAATGTTTACGAAACTTTGTATAGAAACATTACCCTTAACAGGTTGCAGTTAATTCAAAATCGCAACCAAGGAGGAACATTTCATGTAATGGTATCAGAAACGAAAATTATGAATTCAAGAATAATTCTATGTCAATTGGATCGGTAAATTCGGTTAAATACGTAAAAATGTATAAAAGAAAAAAATGTTATATCACCATATCGTAACATTACATTATGTTAAATTCAAAAGCCATTCACTGGAGAATGATGATGTTGTATTTATGTCTTTGATCGAGTCAAATTTACCGATCCAATTGACATAGAATTATTCTTGAATAGATCTTTGAATTCATAAATTTCGTTTCTGATACCATTACATGAAATGTTCCTCCTTGGTTGCGATTTTGAATTAACTGCAACCTGTTAAGGGTAATGTTTCTATACAAAGTTTCGTAAACATTTTTTTGTTGCATGCATTTTATCTAGTCTTAGTTGTATTTATGTCTTTGATCGAGTCATAAATTCACTGATGAATGATATGTGCTATATTTGTTATATTTATGTCTTTGTATTGTTCTTATTATTAGGTTTTGGACCAAAATAAATGTTTCTTTAACAAGTTTTAAATCATAATTTTTACAAAAAAAGTTTTATTAAGAAGAAATGCTAAAATATCAATAAAAGTAGTGGATAAAAAGAATCAGAGCCTGATTATAAAATCGGTTATTGGCTCAACAACAAAGAACACATTAGCTGAAATGCCTAGAGTTTATGAAATAATACATATTTTCTTTTAATTCATAATTGACTGTATAATATAATAGAGTAAACGAACAACACCCAGTAAAAATTCGTACAAATTTTAAGTAAACGAAGACACACATTCTTATAGAATGTAAATCATGAATATCAACTCCCAAAGAGATTTCTCACTTTCTCCTTTAAGGTGAAATGGCAGGAAGTCAAAACTCACGGAGATTTTACTTTCATACATAGCGATCATGAATACTCACGTAGGAAGCTTCTCACGAGTGAGTTGCAGCTCACTTCTCGACCTATCACAAATGACAAGGGAGGAGCGGTACTTGTGAAGAAGGGTTCACAAGTACGAAAATTGAAAATAGTGCCGCATTTTGTGAACCCTTGAAAATATAATTTGTGCTGCCGTACCGTTATTTTATTTACAAATAATTTTGCAATAACTAAATTCGTATTTTTTTTTTATAAAACACTACTTTATTTTAAATTTTTTTTTTTTTTTTATTTTATTTATTTATCTATCAATGAAACACTTAAATAATAAAAAATATTATTACTATTTACATTTTTGAGTTTTTACTAAAATAAAAGTATTGCAACAAATGAGGACTTATAATTTTATTTTTATATACATTTTACTTATAATTCTATTTAGGGGAAAAGATAGATGAAAAACCCCTATGAATGTTTTAAGAAATTTAAATTTAAAATCTTCAAAGAGCTTCACCTATATGAAGCTGTAGAAGGATAATTAATATGCAAATTTCTTAGTATAGCGTAATTTGAAGATCTGTTTCGGTCTTCGAATCTTTGTGTAAGTTTTTGAATTACAACATCGAACATATCTTCTTTGTATTGTCTATGTAGACCAGTAGTAGAATGCAGCATATTTAGGTTGTAAATAATCTTCAGATTTTTATTCTGTATAATTTGAAGCTTCTTGACATGTGTTTTTGCGCACTTTGATGACCAAACTTGGCATCCATACGTCATTATTGGTCGGATACAGGATTTATATAGAAGAAGTTTATTCTTAGCATTCAAAGTAGATCTCCGATTTAGAAGGGGATACAACGCTCTACCACATCTAACAGCCTTATCTCGGACATAGTGTATGTGATCCTTAAAATTTAGTTTTTGATCTAGAATGATTCCCAGATATTTTATTGAGTCTTGAATGGGAATAGTTGTGCCTCCGATTGTTAGTGGAAGGGTTGGTATACGTTTTGGCGATTTGTTGTATGGAAATATTATCGCTTGTGTTTTAATTCCATTTATCTTGATTTTCCACTTTGAGAAGTATCTCTCTATATGCTCGATGGATGCCTTCATGTTTTTAATTATTGCATTTGAGACCTTTCCTGTAGATATAATTGCGGTATCATCAGCATAAAAAGCAGCTGTATTACGCTTACGCACCTTAAAATCTGACGTATATATTGAGTACAATATTGGTGATAAAATTGAGCCTTGTGGCACACCGGCGATAATATTTCTTTTGGTAGATGAGGAGCTTTCAACATCTACAACGAAAGTCCTATGCGACAGAAAACTGTTAATTATTTTTTGCATATAAACAGGATATCCAAATTTTTTCAACTTATATACAAGACCATTGTGCCAAATTGTGTCAAATGCTTTTTCAATGTCTAAAAACACAATTCCTGTACTCTTTCGTTGGGCTTTGTTACTATTAATGAGGTTTACAATTCTCTTTATCTGATGTATTGTTGAGTGCTCCTTTCGAAAGCCAAATTGCTCCTCTTTTATTATTGATTTTTCTTCGGTTGTTTCAAGTAATCTTCTGAGTATAAGTTTTTCAAATACTTTATCCAAACAATTGAGCATGCTGATGGGACGATAACTATTTGCTAACTTCGGATCTTTACCCTGTTTGGGAATGGGTATCACCTTGGCATGTTTAAAGTATTTTGGAAAATATCCATTTACTAAACACCAGTTAAAAATTCTCGTTATTAGCGTAAAAAATGACATTGGCATTTGTTTCAATACAATTGATTTGATTCCATCAATTCCCGGAGATTTCGAATTTTTTAATTTTTGGGTGAAGTATACAATTTCATTTACAGAAATATGTTGAATTTCGTCTGATTGAACAGTTTGATTATCTAGCCATTTGATATAATTCGCAACAGCGCCATCTACTGGTGATGGTAAGGTGTTTGTAGTTCCATGATTTTGCTGAAAAACATCGGCTATTGCATTTGCCTTGTCACAATTTCTGTATACATCAACGCCATCTACATGTAAGTTTTGAATTGATGATCTTTTTCCCTTAATTGCTTTTGTTAATAACCAAAATTTTTTCTTTCCGTGTGGCAACCCTCGGATAAAGTTTGACCAGCTTATATTCCTGTCTCTTGACACGTGGAAATCAATAAGTACTCTCAGTTGTTTTATGACAGCTGATAATGTGTTTCTCTCATTCGGATCAGTAGATCTTTGAAATTTACGACGAAGTGTATTTCGATGTCGGATCAGGTTTTCTGTGAGTGGTGAGAGTTTTCTCTGCCAGTTAATTCTCTCACCAACAGGTATTTGCTTTGAAGCATCTTGGACGATCATTGTGATTTTTTCTATAACATTTTCAATGTTGTTTTGCGTAATTATTGCATTTTGCAGACCACAGTGTTCAAGTTTTTCTTCCACCCACGATCGTATGTTGCTCCAATTTGCTCTATGGTATATTGGAAATTTTTCAGATTTCGTTATAAGGTGTCCAGATATTGCGCAGGTGAAAGGAATGTGATCTGAGTGTAATATGTTTTCATGAGTCACGATTGGAGACATAAACAAGCTCGAGTTGGATAGAACAAGATCTACGACCGATGGACGTACTGTGGATGATTGTTGACCGAATCGTGTAAATGCGTGTGGATAATAAATAAAATAATTAGCTCTAAGATGGTGATTATAAAGTTTTGTTCCAGCCGTATTGTTTTTATGACAATGCCAGTTTGTGTGTTGGGCATTGAAATCCCCAAAAATAAAGAAATCAGTGCCTCTTGTTGTAATTATTTCCAGATCAGGAAGAAAATGGTTTGTATACCTTGGACAGTATGCAGAGGTAATCCTGAGGGGTTTGTCGTTAACGTTGATTATGACAGATATATTTTCAATAGTTTGCGTTGGAAATTTTGTTATTCGGTGATGAGGAATATTTTTCCGGACACCTATTAACACTCCTCCCCCATGAGTTTGTCGGTCTTCTCTGTGGATCCTATAATTTTTCATTTTAAATGTGTGATTAGATTTTAAAAAGGTTTCATTGAGTAGAAAAATGTCTATATCTTTTTCCATCAAAAATTTTTCACATTCTGTTATTGCAGAAAGGGTTGTTATGCCTTGTGAATTCCAGTGCATAATCTGAATATCTTTTTTGGGTGCCTGGTTATATGACATGTTTTAACATCATACCAAGCACCCTCATTTTATCATATTTATTCTTGCATTTTTGCAATGCATCAAGAGCTTCAAAGTAGATTTCTAATATTTTTTCATTCGATATATCATCATTGTCTTCAATGTGCGAGCTTGTCTTAGCCATTGATGAGTACATCACCTTTTTACTATTGCTTTTTGGTTGAGACAAATCTCCAGAAGCATTTTTTGTTGTTGGAGGCATAAAGTTTAATTCATCTTCAGAAAAATATGGTTCTGTTAGCGTAGGTCTTCTGCTACGTTGTTTTGTGGTTAATCTTTGTCGGATTTCTAGATACTCTTTACGATAAGGACAACGAATATCATCTGCTCTGTGGTTGACATTCTTTCTGTTGTTTTTAATGCAGTTGTGGCATTTATAAATGACTGGTCCATTTGTAGGATTTTTTTCTAACATACAAACTGAATAGTCGTGAGGTTCGCCGCAACCCAAACAAGCAGCTTTTCTGTGGCAGTTAGAAGCTCCATGTCCGTACATAGTACATTTAGAGCACTGTGTTGGTCCTTTTTTACTGCGAAGTGGGTTTCGCCAATGAACCGAGATGTCACAGAAAAATCTTATTTTTCTAACCTCTCGTTTAGATATTTTCGTTTTATCAAATTCAATCATATACAACGCATCATTTACGTCGGATCTAGTTGTGGTTAATTCTTTTACGGAAACTGGTTCGATGTTATGTTTGATTTTGAATTCTTCTTTCACTCGGTCTATTCCAACTTGGGGTAATCCAAATAAGACGAGTTTAAATATCTTCTTGTCTTTTACAGGGTGAGTATAGTAAGAGAAAGACTCTGACTCAAGAGTTTTGATAATTTCCTTGTACTCCAGCATTGAGTTGGACAAAACTTTTGTGCCGATGGACATTCGCTTGTACTTACATTTGTTTTCCAGCAATTTGATGACAGAATTAAAACTATGGATTTTGTCAATGACAATAGGAGGTATTTTCACTACAGGTTCCTTGAATTCTTCATTTTCAAGGCTTGAATTATCCGATTCATCTAGATCCGAAAGGCATTGAAACCTATTGCTTGGGGCAGTATCTGCATTTTTCTGCTGCTTAAATCTGGGGTTGTTACCCCAAAAACGTTTACGTTTTTGACTCATTAATGATAAACTAATATAAAATTAGTTAATATTTTTATTGTTTATATTTGTTGAATATACACACAACAGCTGTTTTTTAACACGTCTGACTGCAATGAATGACAGAATAAGACTGATGCTATTTTAAATTAAATTAACATTTCTAAAACGAAAAATCCTTTTTATCAACAATCCACTTTAAAAACACTTGGTAATTGATAAAAAATATAAAATGTTTGATAAGTGGCAACATCTGTAACAGTTTTTGGCAGATATGTATGTAAAAATTGTTTATTTACGCCCGAAGAATTTCTGCAATTTGCAAAAACTGTGAACAAATATCGTTTAAAGGTCATTAAATGGCAAAAAGGAATGAAAATATTTAATATTGCATTTTGTTTTTCCATGCGATGCCAATATTTCACTGGATCTTTTGCATTGGTTCAAATGAAGTTGTGAAAGATCTTTAGCATTTGAAGGAACTTCAAGAATAATAAATAAATACAATACGTGAAACATCCGATCTTTTCTCCAGCATTAGGACCAATTTTACGAATGCTAAGTACAATTCAATTCCTTTCTTCAACATTTGAACCAATTTCATAATGTTATCTTTCTTTTTGTTATCTTTTTATTTATAATATTTTTATATTTTACTTTATGAATTTAATCCTTCCTATTTTGACTTCTTCTTGTTCGTGGCATATGACATGACAAAGCGTTAGTGATGCCTGCCATGCCAAAGGTTTGATATAGATGTCATGGCAAGGTGTTGGGTTAAGATACCATTCCACTGGGTTATTGAAGATGCCATCCATCTTCATTATTTGGGGGTCACGGTCTTGTAAAAAAATGGTCGAAGGTGGTAAAAAAAGGTGACATGTCTCTTGCACTCATGCTTGAATAGCATCTTTGGCATCGAATATTTTGATGAGAACCTTAGCCAAAGAGCAATTCAAAGGAACTTACGATATGTCACTTATCATCTTGAGTTGTCGTAAAGTTTGTATGTACATACATATTTATGCACATTAAATGCCTGTTCCAGAACCTGCAAGAAGGTACTATTTTTCACTACAATAACATTTTTTCCTTTATGATATCGAAAAAATAGTAAAAATTAGTAGATTCTTGCAGTACTGGAACAGACCATAAGTAATATGCACATTGTTCTATCGAGGAACAACAATTGCAGAAAGGGGTTGCTCCTGATTGGGTCCTCTTCCATTCCAGTTGCCATCCTATGATTCTGAACCGCTTCCCATATCTGAAAAATATTGGCCAACTTCAACTACGCCAAACTGGATTGAGGTCTTCCTTGCTTCATTGATACACGGATGAACATGTATAGATGCCAAAAGAATTTATAATTGTTTGTTATTTGTTACTTTCAACGTAAAACACAAATAAGTACCGTTGATTATTATTGCAAATGCAAAATATTAGTTTTTGTCGATTTTTTTCCTAAAAAAATGTCCATAATTGAATTTTTTGTTAAACTCACCTTGATTTCTGTAGTGAGAGAAAATTGCCTCACATTCTCACTTTTTTGACATTTACGATAACTACTTCTCTCACGAACGTGAGATTTTTTCTCCCTTATGATGTTTATAATAAGGGAGGAGGCGAGAGTGAGAAAACTCACGGTGAGATGATCGTGCGTGTTCTGGAATTCACCGTGTATCCATTTCACATCACACATGCACTTCACCTGTGAAAGCAATAGATGTTCTGTATTTCACGTGAAAAGAGCTTTCATATTTCACGAAAGAACTTTGGAAAGCTTAATTACAGCTTTCAAACTTTATCATTAACAATGAAACAATATCAGTCTGTGTTGGCGCATCAACGAATACACATGCGTGTGTGGGTATGTACGCTTTGTTCGTTTGATTGTTTACGAAAAAGAACAACAAGACAGAATACAAAGAAACGAACTTCTACAAGAGCGCATACATGTTAAAATTGATACTTTAAGAAAAAATAATTTTTTTAATCATAGTTTGTTAAGAAAATTAAATATTTTTTTAATTGCTAATAGAAAACACATTAAATTTTAGTCCTGTGCAGTTTTTTGTAGAAAATATGAATTATTTTCTTTAAAAAATAAGGATTCACTCAGCTCTCGCCATCAAAATTACAGTGTGAGGAATACACCCCAACTAGGTGTAAAGTGTGTTGCAGAACAGCTTTAGGTGTGTCCGATACACGTGAGGTGCAGAGGTGAATGCCAGAACATGCCTGGATGTTTATGATTGGGCTAACAACGTGACAATGGCATTGCCATTCATATCTTTAATAAAGACTTTCGTTAAAACATCGCTGTGGGTAAAACAATATCTAACCAACATAAATTTAATAATAGCTGTGTCTTTTTATACCCTACACCACTATGTGGGGAGGGTATTATTACGTGATAATTAGTAATAATTGGTACTAATGTTGCAGATTTTGACAGTTGTATAAAGGAAAAGTTGCTGACAAAATATTTCAGCAACATTTAGTAAGTAAAAAGACACACCTAATATGTGTGTTCGTTTACTCAAAAGTTGTACAAATTGTTATTGGAAGTTGTTCGTTTACACTCCAGTACAATGCAGAAGACCTTAATGGTTTAGAAGATGTTACTGGACTTGTAAAATTTTTTGAGTAAACGAACACACCTTATATCTTCTCATTACATTAACCGATGCTGTTTTATTAGATAACTAATCGTTCGTGAAAATATTTATTTAGGGATATGTATGTCTTTTTACTTACTTAATAAAGTTGCTGAAACATTTTTGTCAGCAACATTTCCTTTATAAAACTGTCTGATGACTGACAAAAATGAACGTGTTTTCGATATCGGTTTCATAAATGTTTCGATATCGGTTTCATATTCCATTGTGTTCTATGGAAATTTGATCAAAAAAGGGTGTGATGCAATCCGATAATCGTTTGTTTTTCTCGTTTTGAAAACGGTCATATTTTTGTGGTCGATTTATAAACGATGTAATAAATTTTGAGACATTTTTAGGAGAAAAGGATTGAAATGTAAGCTCGTTTAGAGAATAGATAAATTTGGATTTATTTTCCCTACTTTTGGCATATTTTGTTGAGAAAATTTTTGATATTTTGATAAAAAAAAGCATAGAACAAAAAATGTACTTTTAACATCTGTGTTTTCTCCAAATTGGTGAAGGCACCCGCTTAATATGTTGTTATGCACTGTTTGTAGTTCTCATCATGTAATAGCACAAGAATTCCCTCACTAAGCTTCCATATAGGCCCATTTAAATAAGAACACACAGTTATCTTAGTTTTCAGTAAATTTATTTCGGTTTTTGCTTTCGCCACAACAAAAAAATTGTATGCCGCTTTCATCTGAGGATTTGGGGTCACTAGTCTGTTTTTTGTTTGGGGGAATTCAATGAAATTGAAACAACGTGGAATTGAAATTCGATGCGGTTTCCGTCACATCTAAATACGATTCACTCGTTTTGTGCAAATCGTTTTTATCCCAAATCGATTCGGAATTCATCACATACCTGATAATGTCCCCTTGTTTATGCTTCCAAAGCATGAATTTTGATATTTCTATGAAATATCAGCATATTAATTGATTCCGTTTCATTTTCGTTAAAGCTGATGCTGCTATTCCAAAATACACTTACAACCCTATTCTGAACGAATGGGAGTTGGGAATTTTTTCCCATTCCCACATTGAGTGAACACAAATTCACGAACCCCTAATCAACAATCAAAAGTGAATTCACGAACCCTGCTTTCCCCCTTATTACAACCAGTTTTCCCCCCTATTTTTAATATATTGCCTGCGCCATCTGAATAAAATTTTGTGAAGTTTTTTTCCCATTTCCCGTCATACTCAATGAAGTTCGAAATGGGAATTTGTGTCTTTTTGTGGGAAAAATCTCCCCAGCAAACAGTGTGGGAGTTTGAAAAAAAGTTTCAAGAAATTTCATATTTTACACAATGTACTATATATAAATGTTATATATGTATGTCATTAGTAGACTTCGGATTTTACATATTCTTATATGATGGAAATTATATACTACGACAATTTTGTAATTTTTAGCGTCTTAGATTCATAAAATATCGAAAGAAACATCTTCATCATTACAAGGACGGATTTCTTGGGTTAAACAGAGCATTTGTTTTTGATACGACAAATCGATATTATATGCCTGTTCCAGAACCTGCAAGAATATATAAGTTTTTCTCCGTTATTGTTGACAAAAAATAGTAAAAATTAGTAGATTTTTGCAGTTATGGAACAGACAATATGTATTGAAATACGAGAAAAATAGTCATGGTTGATTCTATTAACGGAGCACAGCAAATAAAAACATATCAATTTTAAAAGAATTTTTGGCAATAATTACACTGAGCTACACCAAAAATTTGCAGGGGTTCTCATGCATAAATTCGGTTTTGTGGGAGTCCATGGAATACGAAAATACCTTTGGTTTCTTTGGGTCACTTCGTTTTTTTGATTTTTTATAATGGGAAATGTAGTGAAAAACAGGTTTTCTTGGATTTTCAACTTTAAACGGGCATAACATATTTTTTACACAACAGATTTCTACAGCTTATTTCCTTGAAAGGGGAAAATAATACCTTTCGAACAAGCCATCGATTCTTAAAATCGGTTAACAAATGGCTAAGTTGTAGTGGTTAGAGTGTTACAAAAACGCATTAAAAATCAGGAAAGTACTTTTCCTCGTGCTCTAGGCTGCTTAGATTATACCAAAAAGTATAATTATTTGCTTTTAGCAAGAAGGAAATTTAGTTAGCTTTCAAAAATGCGAAAAACCAATGAAATCGGTTGAAATATAGATGAGTAATGTCATTTTTTGTTTTGTATACTTTCCTTTATGCCATGCTTGCTTTTGTTCGTTCGTCTATATTCGTAATAATTTAGGCATCCATAGCTCAACCCCTAGATGACATACAGACCTAATTCTTCGTAGACACCAAGGCCTACAGAAGGTCGCCCATTCAGAGTACTGTTAACAACATTTGACAACAAACATAAAAGATTTTACATTATTGTGATTTTAGTTTCTTTGTATTTTAAATCACAATAATGTTTTTGACATCAAACATAATAATCAGCTGGGCTTATTGGCCGACCTTATGTAGGTCTTGGTAGACACGTTCTATATATGGTTAAGAATTCCTCGTTCAAAAATCAGCGTTCCACATTTGCGCTAAGGCGAGTAAATCGATCTACAAAATTTGACAATTCGTGTGAGAACAATTATTTTTTTTTTTTCTAAAAACAGTTTGTTATACCTCGGTTACATTTAACGGGATTAACCCAGTGTTATTGGATTTCAAATGTCAATGCCATAGTGCAAACGACAAATAAATCCTCTCGAAGTGGGTTAACCCGGCAAAAAAACTCTAGTGTAACCGTACTATTAAGCAAGATTGCCATGCTTCTGATGTGTCGAGGCCTTAACTTTCTATTGAAAATCTGTTAGTCCTGGTCCACACTAGAGTGGTTTCATTGAAAAAATTGCATGAAATTATGCGTCTCTAGATCGACCTCCATAGTAGAGTAAAATCATAAAATTGCTGTAGTGGGGAATTCGAATTAAGAACACCTAATTTCATGAAATTTTTTAATGAAATTCACGATAGTGTGGACCGGGACTTAGTCTCCTCAACGACTACGACAGCGATCACACAAACGTACATATATGCCAAATTATTATTTTGAATGTAAAAAATGTGGTGTTGGCTTTTCTTTTGATTTAAAGGTATACAAATGATCTATTAACATAATAATTGTTCCACAAACATCGCATACGGGACAAGGGAGACTTCTCTCATATCAATGAGAGCACCCCGATTCATATTAAGCTCAATGATATGGGACCTACAGTTTATCGCCGAGTCCGAACGGCGTGTCCTAAGAAACCACTTGTAGAGAAGTTTGATCTTTTTTATTTTTGATCTATTAACAATTCTATTAATTTTTGTATCCAAAATAATTCTTAAAAACTGATGTTTTTGTTTTTCATAATACAGATTAGGCGTAAAAAATATGTCAATATAATAAATGTGAATATGTAAAAATACTCAAAAATATGTAATAACCGGTAAAAAATATCAGAATTTATCTTTTTGATTTTTTTTAAATATGCAAAATACGAGGTCTAGCGATCATTAGGAATAAATAAAACTAGCGATAAACTTGTTAAACCCCTAACCCAAATTAATCCGAATGGACATCAACATACAATTTTTAAATTTGTTACAAACTTAAAAAGTTCCTATTATTTTATACACAAAAAGTATGTTTGCCTTACAATTAAAAAATGCTTGCATCAGTTCGCATATTTTGAAGAAAATATGCTTATTAGTACAACACACAACACAACGTTTGGCATCATTCACTTAAAAAAATTTATAAATTAATGCAAGGTTGTTGAGTGAGTTATACCCATGGTGGAATAAGAAGGTGTTAAATCAAATCATGTCACACGTCAAAGTTGCTCATAATAATGCATTACTGTGAATTGCTTGTTTACACTTTGTATGTGATTTTATTCACAATAACGCATTTTGACAACTGGTATGAAGATCAGCTGTTTTTGGCGTTACAACTTATTATTCCACCATGGTTGTACCTAATTCAAAAACCGTGAATTAAATGCAAATATGCATTTTGTATTACACTGTGCAACATTTTTAAGGTGATCCTGTGCAAACAATTCGAACTGAGGATTTTTTGAAAGTACAGACCCAAACGACAAGAAACCCTAGTTTGGTTTTGTTGTGTCAGATCCAGCTCGGATTTTATGGCCCCATCTAAACATGGTTAAATATTGAGTTTTTAAAGAAATTCGGTGCTATATCTCTGAAACCAATTCGAATCTTCTTCTGACCTCTGAAGCAAATTTGTAGATAAGGACAAGAATACAATATTTGGAGAAATAATGAACTCGAAAAACTACATTTATTGCCTCAAATTTCAAAATATATGCAAAAATGACACAATTTTTATACATTTCGCACCGTATCTCCAAAACCGTTAGTTTTTTCTGAATATTTTCTTTTGGAAAAATATTGGAATGTAATACACAACTCTTCAGAACATGTCATTGTTGTAAAATGCCTCGATGCCGTTGTTTTCAGTACATTTTTCAACGACGATTTAATAAAAATGTCAATAATGTAGTGAAATCCGAAATGTGAGAATAAACTGTTGGTGTGAACTGTGTTTGAAATACGTGTGGTAAAAGATATGACGCAAAATACCGCTAAAACAACATGAAGTAAGCATTTTAGAGTTTCAGAATGTTCTAAAGAATTGTTAAGAACACTATTTGGAAGATTTTTGCAAAAGGTTACTTGGCTCAACTCCCAATAGTTTAGCCGATACTGACCAGAATTTCAGCAATTATGTAAAATGTTCTATATTTTTTCATTTTTTCATTTTTTCATTTTTTTCATTTTATTTCATACATGAACAGTCTATGGAACATTACTCCTTACAGACTGTGGTAAAAAATTACATAAAATAATTTATATTTATTCTAAATATATTATTTGAGATTATAGATTTTGATGCACTAGATGGAGTTTTTCTTATGTGGTTTTTTCAAAAGATAAGTTCTACTAGTTTAGGGCTACAATATTGCTAAAGACAGCAAGGCCAAATTTCTATTCGTTTCTGAGATAAAGGCCTGATAAATGCAAAAAAGTGTAGATTTAGCCCGGTTTAGATGAGGCCATAAAATCCGAACTGGAACTGACAGGACAAAACCCTACTAGGGTTTTTGTAGTCTAAATATGTACTTTCAAAAAATGCATTCTAGAAGTTGTTTGCATTTTGAGTGTTGCATAGTGTTATAAAACAAAATTACAGCCACCAAAAGTATGCTATACTAATTTGGTGTAACTAATTTCGAAATTTCTTCTCCCATTTTTTACTGCTCCCACGTCGTTGAGAATATGGAAAGCGTGGGAATGGGAAATTAAACACCAGTTGGTAAAATAACCTAAGAAATTCTATGATGGTCGTAAGCCGCTGTATGTGTATAATATATATTATACATATGTATGGATTTATTTTTTGAACTACAATAGAATACAATACAGTAAACATACTAGCCTAAGGGAAATTACTTGACGGAGCTGCAGATGAATGTCAAACTCCACATATAAATTCCTTCATAGTTGGTATTAGTAAATTGTATTCGGTTAAAGTAAAGTGCAAATGGATTAGAACTTAAAAATATATTTCTTGTGAATGTAATCACAACAATCTCAACTGCTTTATATTTTGAACCCTCATTTGAAGCACTTCCCTGATTTAGGGTCTCATTGCTCTCCTCTCGAACACATTGACGTTTACCACAACAATGTCGAACTTTACTGTTCGACTGCACTGTTGGAAGTTATTGACTCATAATAAAACGATAAATTTTCATTTTGTTCCGAACTTTATCGCAATATGTGACACTTTCGAACTTTGTCGAATTTTAACAATTGCCTTTGCAACGCAATATGATAAACTCTAGGGAACTTTTCAGTTCATGTGTTAAAATAAAACTGCTATATATAAAAGAAAACTTATGACAACAATAAAAACAAAACATTAAATGATTACAGGTATTAAATAACATAAATTATTATTCTAATTAACAAAAGAAGTAAAAAGAAAATATAAGAATTACTAAAAGTACAGACAAACAAAACAAAAGAAAATACAAAATTTATTCTATATAATGACTTGTATGGAATAAGTGAGAAAACAAAAATTATATATCTACATATACACATTTATTTATTTATGTATTATTATTTATATTTACATACATATATATGTATACACATATATAAATATATATTTAATTTATTATTATTATTATAATTATTAAATCTAGTAATGTGAAGGATCAAATATTTAAACAAGTAAAAGAAAAAATATTTATTAGTTATAGTTAAATAAAAGAACAAGAAGAAAATCTTGAAGAAAAAATTAAATAAAAGACAAAATGTCAAAGGCGGGGGTATTTTGTGATTTTACCGACAAATAGTTCGCTTTTGATGGATACTTCAAAACAATCATTTTGAAAAAGAGCAAAAAACCCAAATAAAGAATTATAAATAAACAAAAAAATAACATATTTTAAAATTAGTATATTGAAAAACATATATTTAATAAATATTACAAAAGCAAATGAAATGTTACGTATTTAAAATATTTAGCTAAATTTTCTTTTTTATTATTATTATTATAAATTTATATTTTATAATTTAAGGACAAAAACATTAAAAATTATATATACATACATACATCAACAAAGGCATATACATAAATTAATTCATCAAAAAATATATTTAAATAAAATATTTACTGGATAAAATGTAATGAACTAATTCATCGGAATTTGTATAAAAACAAACGACCCACAAACAAATGAATTTCTACGACCGAATTGAATACTCAACGTTACAGAGGCCTACAGATTTATAGAGACAATCAAATTCGATAACGAATAAAGCATTTGCAGTTTTAAAGTATTTGCTTTTTAAAAATAGTATTTCGCCAAAATGTTTATCGAATGTGGTAATAAAATGAAAATCACATTTCTTCTCTTAATTAATTTTTCCTCTACGGATGAAGGATATGTCAATAGTATAAATAAATATAATATTCATAAATATCTTTTCGAATTAAATTGGTACGCAGACCAGAATGTGTTAGCAGATATTTTCTAATCTATACTTTATGTTAGGGAACTGATTGTTGGCATTATGGAGCTGCTTTAGTTTTCTAAATGCAAACGCTCTTCTTCATTGGTTTCCAAATATCTTCGCTTTGGAGTGCTAGCAATTCTACCGATGACGTGTTATAAAACCAGCTGAATTCAATATTGGTATGTGTCAGAAGTTTTTCCTCGTAGTGAAATAGGGAATCTCTGCGAAGCTTTATAATCGAATTGAATATTCACTATTGCTGGATCTGTATATTTTACTTACATATGCTTCCAGCATTAATGATTAGAAAATAACCTTCTGGGCAACTTAACATAGCTTTTGCAAACAATGAATTCCTCCAGAAAAAGCGTATATGGGTTTTTTCTAAGCTCTTTCGTAGAGAGAGTTGACATGATATTTCGAATTTTGCATTGCAATTATTTGTTGTGGAAAATTGATTGTTACTCAACATATCAGTCGACAGCTGTCTGTCTGTATAGGCTGCGATATAAAACACCGCCCCTGAAAATATACTACTATTAATTAAACACGGCTGGAGAAAAACTAATGGATTATTTTTGGGGGCCATATTATAAAAATGCTACTACACATATAAAAGGGGATAAAACGTCAACATAAGATTTTATTTACAGCAACTAATGCAGCTCGTACGATTTAAGTTCGCCTTGATTTTATTAATAGTATTCAATTAAAGATGAAAATATGCTTATTTTCTTAGCGTTAAGTTTGTTAACAGCAAACAAACATAATAAAGCAACAATTTAAATAAGACAGAAACACACCCACACAGACATACACACACACACACACACATAAAATATAAACTTACACATAAACAAATGAATTGTACATTGCAAATGGAAAAATACGTGTAAAAAAGCAATTGTAAATGGTGCCTTAATTACGGAGTTACTTTCCAGCAAATTCCAACATACAAACATGACATACATACATTGATGATAACATATGCATGATTATGTTGACATGTTCTACTTCGACTTTGACAACTTCCTTTATCCCCCCATTCCTTGTCCTACTCTTACTCTCTTTTTATGGTATCCATTTAGTTTACGCTTTTGATTTTCCTCAGAATAGTATATTTCCAGGCCATTAACATAATTTTACCAAAGCTATTACCAGTCAATAACCGATTGTTTATCCCTTTTATAACTACATTTTGTGTAGCATTTTTCGCCCATTGTGGGTTTGAATGTTTCTCAAGGAACTTTATTGGTCTAAAAATTATGACATTTTAATCAAATGTATGCCAGAATTGAGGACACAACGCTCACCTGCAATCTTGGTTTTAAACTGTTTTGTACAATTAGAAAATAGTATAACAATTGCACCACAGCTTTGAAGAAGATACTTTATTTAATTTATTTGTTGCATATATGGGATCTAGCACATTGCGTAACGGACAGCAGAGCTATATTCACAGAGACAACAATATATTTTCTATTTTTAAATATGTACATACTTCTATTTTAAAACTTTTAATTGTTGGGTTCTTGATGTTCTTCGGCTATCCATTGTAAATTTGTGCTAGTATGAATTCCGAAATATGCACTTATTATGAAGATTGAATATTATTTACATTCAGACGTGTACAAATGAATATAGCGGCAATTGCCCTACCGGCACATTTGCGTGAGATAATAACTTTTTAAGACTTCCTAAACTTTAAGAAAACATATTAAAAATTTCTCTGAATTTTCTTGATTGTATCTTGTATCCATTTTCACATTCTTATAAAGTGTAGCTAAAGACTAAAGTTACACATATCCAGAAAAAAATATATATTTTACCAATAGCAGCAACCAATCCAACAAAACTTACACAATGCAGCACACACACCTTACAAATAACCGATGTCATTATTCGAACATACACACACGTCATACTGTTAAATTATAAAATAACAACAAACTTTATTTATTATGAGAATAGAATGAAAAACAAAAACATTTTTCGAATATTGAAGATAGAGTATACCAAACAACAATTATATACATACATACATACATATATGAAATGTTTAACTAACTGAAGTTTAACTAACAGTCAAGTGCATAAGTTTAACTACATGAATTTTTGCATGCGTGCATAACAAATACATATAGATAAGGTATTTTAGATATTCTTATTTTCGAAATCCAAGAAAACCGAAAAAAAAACAAACAAATAAATATTAATATTATATACAAATACAACCATACATATACATAAATAAACAGTCATAAAGTCAGTCACAATAAAAATATATATCTTAAAAGAATATATGAAAAAGATACAAACATACACATTTTTAAATAAACATAGCAACACATTATTGAATGGAATTTTATCAAATTGATTTTGGGATAGAAATAATGCACCTCATGTAATGACCTTGATGGAATGTTTTTCTTTGAAGATTTAAAGGATAGAAGCACAACATTCTTGTCCCCTCAAATTCACATGAAATTTTTGCTACTTTGTATTTCATTTCGTCTTAATAAGTACGTCAATGCTTAAAAAAGATTCCATTACAAAGGACACACGAAAAAAAAACACATTAACCTTCTATTTTATCATACATAGAGACGGTATTTATCGAAATTTATTTGGGTATTTACTAAATTGAATCACAGATATAGCATTTGAGGATCTATTATTGGGTTTCTCCTTTAAAATCGTATCAAAATTGATAGTTTTATAACAATTTATTTGTTTGTTGGGTATATTTATCTTCTGATAACCACCACATAACGGCATCTTCCGTTTTAAGGTTTTTTTGAAACCATTAACCACATTCTACAACCGAATTGGCTATAAGTTGACATAGTTAGTTCTCAAAGGGTAACAAATTGCCTACATAGGTCAACGTTTTAGGGTATCGCTTATATAACGTTACATTCTTATTTTAAGTATTTTCAAGACGGGAAATCCTCAAACTACGACCACGTTTTGGAGTATAGCCTATATTACGGTACCACTGATTTGAAGTTTGTGGAAGATCAGCGCCTCGTTTAAACATAAAATAGCAACATAGGTCACGGTCTCCTTACTAAACTTGTTATTGTTGTACCCTGAAGATGGAATTTTATAACTGCAAATCGTCAAAAATAAGATGAAAAAATAAATACAAAATCTTCAAAGGGACGCATTAGAACGAAGTCTGCAAAAGCATAGTTTTAGGCGGCTGGTTGACAACAATTATCACGTACGGCGTTGAAATACGAGAAAAGATTCGTGACCGATTTTGTTAACGACAGCATATAAAAATAAAAACAAATCAATTTCAAAAGAACTTTTTGGCAAAGAAATATATTGGAAAATAACTATGACAAATTTCGTGTTTTTCTCAGATGACAAACTTTCTATTGAAAATCTGTTAGAGTCCTCGTATAACGATTCAAGCAATGTCAATTTCTTAGTTCTTGTTCAAAAGATGATTTCAAACGAATTATTTTACAATAAAAAAATATTTTTTTTTAGTTTTATAAGACAACAAAAATGTCGCTGTCGTAAATTTTTCGTGATACGAAAAAATAACCTTACGACAACGACTACAAAAACGTCTACGCCAAACAATTATTTTGATTGTAAACACTGTAGGGTTGGTTTTTCTCCTGGATTAAAAGTTTAAACATGATCTACTAACACTTCTATTAATTTTTGCTACCAAAAGAATTCATTCAAATTTGATATTTTTGCTTTTAAGTACGAATAAAATTATAATACCAATCAGTCGTTTCGACACGTCAACTTGCAATTTTGGATACGACTACGTCAACCGTAATAAGGCTGAATGTTTTCAAGGCTGGCTAAACATACTTATCATTAGTCTAAATTTTGCCCTAATTTATCACAATACTTTATCTGTGATATCGATGAACTGGCCGCATAAGCTGGCTACTCTTCAATAGACCCTTTTGTGGTTCTCTTTAGCCTTTCTGCTTTCTGCTTTCGGTTTTTAATTTTTCTTCTAGACACAATTTTGTGTAGGGAAAATGTTTCTTGGTGGTGGGTTATCTGGCGGTGGTTTATCCTGTGTCGTTTTGTTCGAGTTCGTCGGTGTTCGTCCCAGTGTCCTGCTGGGCTAATCCCAAAAGCCAAACTGTGTTGCTATGAGGACTACAGCAACAAGGGCATTAGAGACACCCCATAGAAATTCAGGGGCCTAATTACGTGATTCGACTCGATCGAGTATTTGCTCGTGAAAAAGATTTCGACACGATAAAAAAGCGTTATGACGAGATTCGATCGAAATCGTTGATCGAATGTTTCGAGAGTAACCGGTAATCGAACTATGAAAACCTATGTGTACTATTGGGAATATTATGAAGGTAGATGTAAAAAAAGGTGTTTTTTGAAAGCAAGAACAAAAAACAAAACAAAATTATGAATGAAAAATGTAAATATTTGTGGAATTTGTTGAACAATACATTCAATAATAATTTCGGAATGAAGTTGTGCTATGAAAATAAGAAAATGATTAATTCTTGCAAAATCTTTTTGACATTGTTGTAACGGATTGCTGATACATCTACCTTAATAATCCTCTCTCAAAGTAAATGAGAGAGAGTTTGGTGGATGTTTTGCATTAGCCTCTCTGAGAGAATATTTCCTTTGGTAAACAACGGGGGATGAAATGTTTAAAATGTACTTCCCTTATACAATAAAGGCTATTAATATTAAATATTTTCTTTTTCTTTTTTCCAGAAATGCTTATTTTTCAACTTATTTTTTAACGACTGCAAAAGTAATTTTTGGTTAATGATTGCATGCATTTTAATTCTAAATTTATCACAATTTCTCAAAACGACTGCAAAGGACTTTTCCCAATTTCTCTTGTTATATTGTCTAAAAAATGCTGCCAATTATTTACTAACATCGTTTTTCTTCTATAAAACGACAAAAAACAACAATTTTTACATTTTAAACAAAAAGACAATAAGGAAATCTTTCATTTTATTTGTTTACGATAGGTAATTTGGCCTCGAGAAATTACTCGCAAATTTATGCTCAATAACTCAATAATTTTACTCAATAACGAATGTTGTCATCCCAACTTTGAGTACTCAGATCGAAACAACTCGATATCGAATCACATAATTAGGCCCCAGGTAAGGTATGAAACGATCATCACAGATATAAGACTTAGGTCGATGAGCGAGTGGATAGATAGAGATCGACAAACATACCGCCAAAACATACTACGGGCCACAAGGGGTGATTCAATTTATCATATTGTATCAGACCGTATATCTGAAATATGTGAAGTCGCTTTTTGCGAAGTTTTAATATCGAACAGAGACATGGGGATCGATGCAACCCTAGCACAGATGCCCGCTGGATGCTGCGGTTTTACATATGTGGCTGTGTTAGGGGGAGGACGGGAGTTGGTCTCTATATCAAAGAATCGGAAACAAAAATCTCTCTCCTACTGCCGAATCATAACACAATCCTTTAGGAGGATGCCCGAGAAATTACACAGTGTCTGCACTGGTTTAACGCTAACATAAAGCCAACCACCGTAAACATCCTAACGGACAACAAAACAGCAATTAGAGCTATAACAAATAAGATAGTGAAATCAAAAACTGGAGTGTAAAAAATCAATTAACGAATATTCATATCATGGTTCAGCATACATTATATGGGTACCAGGGCAAAACACGCCATAGAGCAAACAACAGTAAGCCTAAATAATGCTAAGCCTTTAAAAGCGGCGTGACTAGAGTAAAAAGCATGGGAATAATGAAGAGAAAGGAAAAACACAAAAAAATCCGATAGGGAAACCGAGATGAGGACAAAACAAATCACGTACTATTATTGAGAAAAAGTGACATTTATAGACTGACAGGCATCCTTAAGGGACACCTAGCACAAGGCGGATTGTGCAGAAAACAGGGGCCTAATTACAACATTCGATTCGATCGAGAATTTGCTCGTGAATAAGTTTTCGACACGATAAAAAAACGGCATGACAAGACTCGATCGAAAACGTTCAAGAAATGTTATCGATTTTTTCGATAGTAACCGGTAATTGATCAGGTAATCTTCAAGGAATATTATAAAGGTAGACGCCAAAAAATGTGTTTATTTTAAAACAAAAACTAAAAAAAAAATTATGAATGAGAAAATGTAAATATTTGTGGAATTTGTTAAACAATACATTGAATAATAATTTCGGAATGAAGAAGTGCTTAGAAAATAAGAAAATTATTTATGTTTACAAAACCTTTTTGACATTGTTGTAACAGATTGCTAATACATCTACCTTAATAGTTCTCTCTCAAAATAAATGAGAGAGAATTTGGTGAGTTTTTTGCTTAGCCTCTCTGAGAGAATCTTTCATTTGGTAAACAACGCCGGATGTATTCTATTCATGGTACAATTAGAAAGGTAGATGCATCGGCGAATTGCTACAACAAAGCAACTCTTTTTGTAATGTAAACTGTCAAAATTTTCGCCAAATGGTCTCTTGTTGTCTCTTTTTATCGCTTGTGGTGGTCTATAAAGTGTAGACATGCTATCTCTCTCTTACCGAATCATATGGTTTTTTGTTTTGATTTTTCATGGCGAATTCCTAGTTTTTTGACGTTTTAGATTCGATCAGCTGGGCTGAGGCATCTACCTTTCTAATTGTACCATGATTGTATTAAAGGCTATTAATATTTTTTTCGGAAATGCTTACTTTTTTCAAATTTTATTCAAAGACTGCAAACAGTCAATTTTGGCTAATGAATGCATAAATTTGTATATTTATTTTAATTCTAATTTTATTACTATTTCTAAAACCAGTGCAAAGGACTTTTGCCAATTTTTCTTGTCATTTTGTGTAAAAAATGCTGAGATTTATTTACTAATTTTATTTTTCTTTTATAAACCGTCTACAAACAACAATTTTTACATTTTAAACAAAAAGACAATAAGAAATCTTTCTTTTTGTTAGTTTACGATAGGCAATTTAGCTACGAGTAATTTCTCGCAAATTTATGCTCAATAACTCGATAATTTTACTCGATAACGAATGTTGTCATCCCAACTTTGAGTACTCGGTTCGAAACAACTCGATATCGAATCACATAATTAGGCCCCAGGACGAAACATTGGAACACTACCTCTGTCACATATATATAACACTATTTCTGTCATTGGCTTTGCAACGCTAAGCTCCCAACTCCTGGTTAATCGATTATTAGTCCTAAAAGACGGAGTCGACTATATCGTATCGGACTATTGGATCGCACCAAAGATTATATCCGGGTTTCGGTTGTTAATGAAAACTCAAAAGTCGACTTTTAGAATAGTCATAGAAAATCGAAAAAAAAAATTAACCGAAAATCGAGTTTTAAGTTTTAGACCAAAACCGAATACTCGAAAACCCGATTATTTCATTTCACTAAGTATCCTTACTTTCCTTACTTTGTTTTTCTATTTTTAATATGATGATTTCTTCTTCCACTTTTTTATTCCATCCGACCTTTTACTGGGTAAATTATCACTCATTCTCATCATATGGCTTAGTCAATACAATCGAAGTAACTCGATACGTTTAACTAGGCGGATTTCGTTGTATAGCCGGTACTGATCATCTTTGAATTTTTCGGACAATATTTTGTTTGTTGTGACGTCTCTCCTTTGCATCAAAGAAAAATATTATCCACAAGTATAAATCACGAATTTCAGAGTGAAAACAATATTTATTTACATTTTGTTGCAAAATATTAGATCTAATAACAAAGAAAGCAAAAAAAAAAAAAAAAATCACAAAAAACAATGGAATAAATATGTATTCATTGACACGGTTTCCAATTAAATAACAACAACAACAAGAAAACATATTTAAATAAAACTAACAAACTGAAAAACTGAAAAAACTACAACCCCAAAGATAAAGATAATACATAAACCAATAACAAAATTATGAATAACAAATAATTAAATGCAGAATGTATATTTACAACAACTAAAACGAACAACAACAAAATATTACTGTAAGTAAATCACATCAATAAGAAATAAAAATGCAACACATTTCACGTAAAGTGGTTGAGAAGACAATATTGTTTAGATATCGGCTAAAACAAACAAACAAAATATTATTTTAATTATGTATTAGAGGATATTTTTGGCCCTTGAGGATCAATAATGACTTACATACCATGTTGAGAAATACATACATATATTATACATACATATATCTATCTTGCAGTAAATTGAAAACAATCCACATTACAAAAAAAAAAAGATCATAGAAAACCAAACCAAACAAAATGCAATTTCAAGACAATTTAGAAAGGATTTCATTGATTATAAAAGCATTAAATATCGGTTACACTACATCACCTTACCATAAGAATTTTGAAATATATAAAAAAGAAATGAAAAATAAAACTGAACAATTGGGATCAACTTGTATATTTAAAAAAAATATATTACTTTTAAAAAATCAACAGCAACAAAGCTAATTAAATCTCAAACTTATATTGAAAATTAAAAAAAAAAACAACAATAAAGAATTAGAAACCTTGAATTTGTTTTTAAAACAATTCCAAGTAGTTATTAACAAACAGTCTAGGTATACACTTAAATATACTTACATCTCTTGTATTGTGTAATGTATTTATATAGAAATTAACAACAACAAAGCAAAAAATCAATGAAGATGTATTTAAATGTGCCAAACAAAGTGTTTAGTTATATGTAACAAAAAAAAAAAAAACAAAATGATTAACACTGTTAAAACAACAAATATGTAGATGACATCAAAAACATTCACCAAAAAATGTTTCTACATTTTGTTTTACGGAAATATTTAAAATTTTCGGTGTATTAATTGAATGTTAATGTACCAAAACAAAACCACAAAAGGAACCACAACAAGAAAAAAATTTAGTGTCTAAATGTCAAGTAGTCAATAATAGATGAAATTTAAATAATTTTCTCCTCTTTTATTTTAGCCTTCACTCGATGTTATGATTTTATTCAATATTAATTCTGCACCCTATAAGAAAAGAAAATATCCACAACAATGAAATAATAAACTTTTTTGTAGTTCTTTAACGCTTTATAAAATCGATTGTTGCAATGGATAAAAACACACCTATAAATTATTATAACAGATAACACCACAACAATTTAGTCAATTTTTCGAAATATTTTAAGGATTCGGATTGGAGTTGTTTCTCAGGATTTTATATGTAACAGCATAGTGAACATGTTCCGAAATGTAAGAACAACCAGCAAGAATTTTTTATAAGGTACCCGTTGCTTTCTCTTTGAAAGAAGCACTGCAATACGTAGTAAGTCAAGAAAGAGTTTAATTTTTTAATACTTTTTGTTAACAAATTAATTTTATTAACAGCATGTTTATGTATGTCGATACGAAAATGTTATGTATGTCGATACGAAAGGTTAGTTTTCGAAATATATTTTTCTTTGCTTTTGCTTCAAAACAAAAACAATTTTGAAAAACACACACGAGTTTAGTAGTATATCTAACGCTTTAACTTTCTTATCGCCATACATAAACAGGCTATAAAACTTTTCATACTTGTTGTTACCCTAAAAAAATATGGAAGATTATGTCATTTTATTCACAAATGCAACCAAATCCCCCACACTGTTTCATTGTCTTGCCATTTGTATGACCGCATATTCTGCGAAATCGGTAAATTGGTGTTATTTATCCCAAGTGTTGATCTTTTTTAGGATCGAGCATTAATTATGGTATCATCACAAGAACCTCTGGCTTTCCTATATGTGTTAATTGTTAATTGTTGAGAAGTTTTTTTTTTTGTATCCTCAAAACAGTACTCGAACTGCCACATATATCGTAATCAATGCCATATATAAGTTCCATTATAGTTGTCTTCCTTTACTTGCCTGTGGTTACCATTTGTAACCTGCAAAGCGTTCCTTAACCCCAAAAAGTGGTAAAACTGGAAGCAGTTTTTAAGAGAGTGAGAGAGGAGACAGAGCAAAAATGCCTTTCTCTTCTACCACAGGCTACCAGACAAATTTCTTCAGGTAAAAAATGGTAGAACCGATTTTTCGACATTTATTTGACGATTATTTAACAATGAAGAAGAAAAATTAACAAAAACAGAAGAAAAAGACGAACGCCGACAAAACAAAATTAAAAACTGTGAAATAAAAGAAGAAAAATGAATTTTTATGTTTCTTTTTGACATTGCTACCAGATCTACCATTTTTTCGTTTCTTTACTTTTCTGGTAAAATTGTTCATGAGAGAACAATTTTGAGCAATTTTGACAGTTTTCTCTTTTACCACTTTTACCATTAAAAAAGTAAAGGAACAAAGCTTATGTTTCAGTGTGACGCTTCGACATTTTGTTGCATACAGTCGAAGTGGAGTGAAAACATTGTGAAAGACAGAATGTAATCGTTTTTGCGTATGAGTTGGCCCCAATGTTGTCACTCTCTTGTTCATTACTTCGACCACGACATTTATATTACTTACTTAGTTGGCCCTATACAGAACATTTGTCCTATAAGCCGAATTAAAAAAAAACCATTCCTCTCTACTTGTTGCTTTATTTCTCCAATTTTAAATACCGCGCTTTTCGATCTCGTCTTTCACTTGTTTATTCCATCGAAGCATGGGCCTTGTAGTTCTGCATGTATCGCAATGCGCCCAGCTCATTCTTATGACATGGCCTAGCCAACGCAATCGTTGAATTTTGATACATTTATGTGTACTGATATCGTTGTATAGCAGACACAGCTCGAGGTAGACGAAGTCTTTAACAAGCTTAAAATTATATGAACCAACTTCCACAGTTGGTCCAAGTTCTATCAACGTTTACTGCCAGACTAAAGTGGGTCAGATTCTCCTTCAACCTTCTCAATCAGTATCAGTTACTTCTTTTACTGTTAGGTATCAATATCGTCAGTATAAACAAGTAACATGTGGCTATCGGTGTATATATTGTGTCATTTCTTTTGACGATTGCATCTCGTATAACCTTTTCCAGGAGCATGTTGAAGAGATCACACAAAAGGCTGTCTTATTGTCTGAAACCTTTTTTGGTACTGAACTGATCGGGGAGGTTTTTTTCTATTTTATCTGAGGACAGGGTATTAGTTAAGGCCAGATGAGCTTTGCGGGGATATCAAATTCAGACATCGCTTGTAATACCTTTGAACGTAAGGGGCTGTCGAAATCTGCTCTATAATGGACAAAAAGATGGTAAGTGTCGATCTTATCTTTTCTAGGATTTGCCGCAGGGTAATGATTTGGTTAATGGTGGATTTGCCATGTCTAAAGTCGCATTGGTATGGCCAAATTATGTCGTTGACCTTTAGTCGTTCGCATAATATCCCTGACACTATCTTATAAGCAATGGGAAGCAGACATATGTCCCTATAATTAGAGCACATAGATTTATCTCCTTTCTTGTGGATGGGATACACGATGCTCAGGTTCCAATCGTTGTGTACCATGCATACACCTTATCAGCGTGTCGCTTCCGGTTTTGAACAGCTCATCTGGTAAGTCATTGGATTCTGCTGCCTTATTATTCTTTAGTTATTTTTTGCTGCCTTTATCTCATCTTGGCCGAGTGGTATATATTCAATATCATCTTCTGGTATTGGATATTTGGTATCTTCGTCGTCTTCGCTGGTATTGGGTACAAACAGTTTTGTTCCTTCTATACCCTGACACACTTTCTCTACTGTATGAGGATGTGCCTTTACCAACGCCATCAGTTTGATGTTTCACTCTTTGGTATAATTTTCGGCTCCTGTGCATTTCGATTTTTTCACACTCCCGTCTTTTCCATTTCTTTCTTTTTTCAGCGGAAAGTAAGTTTCTCCTCTCTCTTTTCCTCTACGCTACGCATTGCTAATGATTGTAGACTAGCTCTATATGCCGCATTTTTCTCTTCGGTGGCAGCACGACACTCCTGCTCATACCACGGGTTCCTTGGTGGAGGTCTCTGGAATCCAAGTATGGATTTCGCGGCTGTTTGCATGGAGTGGCCAATACTTTGCCACTGTGCTGATATGTTATCGGGACGAGGGGTGCTTTGATTAAGCAATTTGGGTCGGTTGAGTGGAATATGCTGTGGCTATCTGTTGTGATTGCAGCTTACCGATGTCCAACTTCCGTGTTGTGTCTGTTCGTTCTTAATTTGCAATATTTAATCGGGTACGTACCTTTTGGATACGTACCTTTTCCGTATCTATATTTGCTCCTCGGAACGAACGTACATTCAACACGATCAATAAATGTCTTCCATCTATCACAGCGTGATCAATTTGATTTCTTATTTTTTGGTCTGGAGATAGATGTCGAGATGCTTAAATCTGGTACTCTAACTACCATGTTTTGCTGCTGCGAAGTCTATCAGCCACATTCCATTGTCAGATGTTTCATTGAGGAGACTGAATTTCTTGACTGAAGGACCAAAGATATTCTCCTTTCCAATTTGGGCATAAAATTCGCCAATTGGAAAAAATAAAATTTGTCAAGAATAATTCTTCTAAGCGCTCGTGGAATATATCTTTGGTCTGTTCGACCTTGTCTTCAGTGGGAGTATGAACGCAAATAAAGCTGTCTTGTTGAAGACATTTGTTTTTATACGTATTGTACTTTAGAGTGGTTTGTTTTTGTTGTTTGTTAATTTTTAAGAGATAATTTTTTGAGGCGTGAAGTTAGACATGATTTGTGTCTTAGAACATACCTGAATGCGATTCTCCCTTCAACCACTGACTAATTGACAAAGTCTACAGAATTTATAAAATGTGGACAGAAAAATATCAGTTTTTTTCGTCGAAAAATTGGAATTCATAATATAAGGGTACTTGTGGTACATATTATACAAATGCCACTCAAGCAACGGGATAAGCAAATCAGACATGTGCTGTCGGTTATTAATCTGATACTTGAAACAACTCCCTAACGAAATCCTAAGAATCGCAGAAATGGAGAAATAATGAAAACGATTAAAAATGGGATCAAAACATTGGAATGCTTCGAATTTGTGTTTCTATTATAAAGCAAACATTAGAACAATTTTTTATAGAAAATATTCTTTTTTAGAAAAATAATGAATTTAACATAAATTTGTTTCATTTAAATCGAGAGGATCATATGATCTGCAGATTAATTTTAAAATCTACAAAGGATTCAAATATTAAATAAGAATTTGTATCTGCAATGAGCTTAAAATAAACATACTTACATATAATAAATAATAGAAACAATAAATGATAATAAAAACTATAGTAAAGAAAATTAAAAATTAACAAAAAAGAAAAATAATAATAATTAAACAAACCAAAATCATATTGTGTTAATTTTTTAAGAGACTGCTATTTATGTATTATTCAAATGATTACAGTTTATTATTATATTTATTCAATATATTATTTACAAAATAAATACAAAAAAAAAAAAAACAGAAACAATAACAATATTATTAATACTCAAACTCACATATACACACATACATATATATTCACAACAAGGCGGAAAAATATGAAATTTTTTGAATAACAAAGATAATAAAATACAAGATAATATCCATACAAATGGTTTGTGTTTTATATACATACATACATTTGAGAAAATTAATAAGTAATTTTGTGCCAAAAAAAAGAAATAACAATGATTTTGGATCAAAGCCGAAATAAAAACTAAAAGCAATACAAAATATTTTTCCTTTTTTTAATATACATAAAACATTTTGAGGAAAATTTTACAACATTTCATTTGTTGAATAAAAAAACATTTATTTTTAAGTAGTCAAAGAGAAATTAAGCAAAACAAGGTGATCAACTACAACAATAACCACATAAACATGGTTTTGTTAAAAACGTAGTAAAGCATAAAAGCAAATTTTTAAAATTAGTTTTTGATTTTAGTTGAAGCAAAAAATTTGAGACTGATTTTGGGTTTTCAAAATCATTTAAGTTTCGTATCATTTGCTCTGTCTGACATTTCGCAATAATTTAGTTTGTTTTTGTAACATTATTACTCTACATAAAAATTAAAAAGCCCACTCATATACACACACATTCACGTTTTAGGCGAATAAAATCTTAGATTAAATCACCGGCAAGAACACAACCGTAAATAGCAAAATAATTTCTTATTCCACACGGTCACAACTACAAACTAACACAAATAAATTATAACTCACATCTATGTAGTCAAATAAAACAAACAAAATGCAATTTATTAATCAAACAACCACAACCACAACCACAATTTGTAGTGATTAAAACAGAACAATTGTTTATTTTAGTTTAGTTCAGCCTTAAATTGAATTCGTTTCTTCCTTTCTCCTTCATCTGAAACCTTTGTAAAAATAAACGTTGTTATTGTTTTGTATAGAACCGGATAATCCCAATCGTATCCTGATCTAGAAAAAAAAACGTTTTTTATACATCAAACAATAACCAACAATACCTTCACCAGCACCACTACCACCACCATCAACACACAGACATTACTACAAACAAAGGGATGAAGAAGAAGAATGAAAGGAATAAATAGAATCTATATCTATATACAATTAGCATTAAAAATACAGAAAATATATATGCGCGAACGTTTACATACAAATACAACATACTTAATACAATTTTACATACATACATAAATGGTATTCAAGACAAACAACAAATTCGAAAGAAATTCGATAAAAGAATGATATGATAACAAAAGGAAGTGCAAAAACAACAAGCATATCCAACAAACAACAAAGTAATAATGATGCAACAACCAAACAAAAATAATATAAACAAACAAATCATATAATTATTAATTTTAGGAATTTTATGTAACGTTCAATTTGTTGGATTCAGAAAAAAAAAAACAAAAACAAAATAAAATGAAAAATTTTGTGGTTTTATTATAACAAAACAAAACACGATATTCAATATTCTTTTATTTGTTCAAAAGTTACATGTTTCAAAATAATGGTGAGTAGTAGTAGATATTTTTCTATAAATTGTGTACATTTATGTTTAATATTACCAGTTATTATACCCTTAGCATTTATGCTAACGAGGGTATATACTAGGGTTATGACTTTTTGACGTTTTTTCTCAAAAATTATGTCCTGTAGCTGGAATGAATGAACTTTTGCCTGTTAATTCCAAAAATAGCATTCATTTCATTTAATTATTAAAAAGGTCACGCACACCCCACTTTGAAAAAAATTTGAAATGGAAAAAAAATTCTCAAAAAATTCACGACGAATGAATTTTTGGCTATTAATAACTAAAATAGCTTTTATACCATTTAAATATTGGAAAAGATCTCGCACAAACCACTTTTAATTTGTATGATATGTGGAATAAAGTTATATATGATATAAAATGATATACATATGATATATGATATAAAATGATATGATATAAATGATATACAAAAACCGAATATTTTTGACGCATAGAAAACAGGGTTAACAACGTTTTCTTTGTTATTCTCGCTTATAGGGTTGCCATGGATCCATCTTACATACACTTTTTAATTGCCACAGGACCAACATTTTTTTAAGTATTTGGTTTTTTGGATATTGGGCATGGGCTTCTAAAATACTGAGCTGTTATTATTGGTGAAATTTAAAACCGAATATTTTTGACACTCACTGTATATGTAATAATATGGCGATAAAATTGGTGAGAAACAAAAGCTTATGTCATTTTGGTTATGTCGTGTGGCTTTAAAACTAGTTTTGAGTTATACATGTGCTTCAAGTGACTCCAAAAATGTTTCAAAAAAGCTCATATATAAAAACTTTAAAAAGATTTTTGAGCGTGAACTATTTTATTAAATCACATTATAATTAAGTTTTTTTTTTTCTAATCTTAGGTAAAAGCTCATAAAAATATGATACCGGTATACGAGGTTGTAAAAAAGTCATAACACTAGTATATACACTAGGGTTATAACTTTTTTACAACATATCCCAATATCATATTCAGTCTAGAAAAACTTTCAGCGTAAAGTAAAATTGTTCCAAAATTTTTATTTTTCAGAACTTTGGTACATTTTTTGAAAGCAGATATATGACTGAAAACAAACTTTACAGATACACGACATAAGCAAAATGACATAACCGTTTGTTTCTCACTAATTTTATCATCACATCATTTTATATCATATATATCATATATAGCTTTTTCCATATATCATATGAATTGAAAGTGGTTTGTGCGTAACCATTTTCAATATTTAAATGAAATAAAATTCGTGCAACAGGAAATAATTTTTTTCAGATTTTTTTCATTCCATCCCAGCAAAAAAATCCTCACAAAATAATTGGTTTTGTAAGGGATTTTTGGCAGCCGTAACTACATACAAATCCCCCTACTAACCCATTATTTTAGCAAGGGCATGTCGCACAGAATTACTAGTTATTCTATGACCACTAGAATAACTAGTTATTCTACGGCTACTGGAAGTTGAAAAATAAGCTATATGATAAAAAATATTTATTTTATGTTTAGAGCACAGTTTAGGTGGAATTCGCTTTAAATTTCAACACACTTCATATTTTTATTTTATTTCGCTATTTCCTGGATTTGAATACACGAACTTCTGCTTTGTAGACGAACACAATAACACACTCGACTACGCACACGAACATTAAGGGTTGTTTAAAAGTTTACATGTGCACCACCAACTGTCTTTGGTTTTTTTTTAACAAAAAGTACACGGCCGGCCGCCAGCGTTGAACACACAACTCTGCGCTTTGTAGTCGGACACACTCGCTCTGTGCCACCGTACTCATAACTTAGTAAGGAGTAATATAAGTAGTTATTTTTGTTTACATTATATTGTAAAGGGTTACATAATGACTAACGGATCCGAATTTTTGCTGGGATAGTATTTCGTAAATATATAATTTGCAAGTGGTTTGTGCGGAACCTTTTTACAGTGTTTTATTTAACTTGTTTTGTTTCATATCTGTTTAGTTCAAATCTATTTACTCAAAATCTAACACAGTTGCAGTTGACCATTCGAACTAAAACTTTGCACACTTTTCAGATTTGGATGACAATACATGCATATGAAACCAATGCCAATATGGATCCATTTTTCCTCTATCCCCCATATAACTGTACCACCCGATTTCAGGTATTTTGGGGGATTTTATCTTCATTCTTAGCCCAAATGTTGGCATTTGGAGTTCCCAATGGTACAGACACCTCCCCAACAAAAATTCTGGACATAGGTCCAGGTTTTAATATAGCCCCCATATAAAGGTGGCATGCGATTTCAGGGCATTTTAAAGTTTTTATCTACATTTACGACCAACATTGGTTGTAATTTGGTTATGAGGTTCTCAGTGGTCAAAATTTCTGTATATAAAGTAGTTAAAAATAATTAAAAAAATAAGCTACTGGTTTTTTATAAATGCACTTAAAGCTGGAAAAAAATTTCTCTCAAATAAAACGCTTGCATTTAATTTAAATTAAAAATGGTGGCAAAATTAAACGCAAGCGTTTTTTGATAGATTCCATTATGTTTTATAAATAAAACACTGTAGCTTATTTTCTTAAATTATTTTTAATTTAATACTTCATTAAATGAAACTTAGTTTAGCCATTAATAAGCAAAAGTTCGTTCATTCCTGCTACTGGAAATCATGTTTGAGAAAAAAGGTCAAAAAGTCATAACCCTAATATACATTTTCATGCGATCAAAATGTGCCTTCTCGAAATAATGGTTTGAGACCCGTTTGGACGAAATCCGTTTCAGACAATTTGAAGTCGATTTAGCCATGTCCGTCCGTCTGTCGGGCTAGTTGGGGCGCACGATAACTCTTGAACGGATCAAACGATTCGGCCTTCGTAATATTTTGTCCAAACTTGGTTTAAGTTCGATGATGGGCCATATCGGCCAACTTCTCCTACAAAAGTTCCAAACTTTTTGGAAAAAAGCAGTTACCGATTTGCCCCGAACTTTGCACATGTTAAAACTTCTACCAAACATAGTTCAGAGTCGACTATGGACTATATAGGGCCACTCCTTTAAATACTTCCCACATAAAATGTCGGATAAGTGAAGTTTAACAGCTGCTCTCGAATCGCTTTGATTTTTGTTGCTAGTACTTGTATTCGTTGCCCCCATTATGACGGTACAAGTTTTTTCATGGACAAGTCCATACTTCCTGGAAATAATTTAGATAGAAGATTTAGATTTTAGATGTATAGTAAAATTTTATGGCTAACAAATTTGTATAATATTTTGATCTGATACGATCAAATTTTATAGGAGATTTGTAACAATTTTTGAAAAATGGACCAAATTCACCCCAAAGACGCCATAAAGACAACTTGATTGACGCCATAAAGACAATTAATTAAAACAAAAATAGTTCTTGCATTCTAGTCAGTAAAGTTGCCAAAGACACGATATACATAAAGTATAAGGATTCCAAGGAATCTTAACATACATATTTTCAAAAATGTAGATATGGTGGAAACTTGCCACACAATTATAGTATTGTTGTTTTTTTTTTTGGCCAGTTTTTTTCGGAAAATTAAGAAATGCATTATCACTTTTCCCTTACCGTTATAAAGTTTTCGCACCGATTGCATACAAGTTTTTCATTGCAGTTTTTATCAGCGTTCGAAAACATCCCAGCAAAAAATTTTGGATGTTGTGCAATTGGAGTTATGATTTCACAACATCTTTCGATGTAGTCCAACAGAGTTACGAAAAATGCACTCCGTTCGATACATTTTATAAGCATTTGCTGTAGAGATCCCTACAGAAAAAAAAAAACAGTTGGTTGATCGTTACACATTTCTTCAAAAGATAAGCAATAGTGTATATATTTCAAAGAATTAGTTATAAAATAAAGAAATAACAACTTAAGTTGCGAACATTTTTGCAGTAATTCACGAGACGGAAATTTTGAATGCAGTGGAGTTGGAGTCCATGTCGAAAGCTGAACTAGTGATGAGAAGGCAACATAAAAAACATTAGGATGATGAAAGAAAATCAGATGCGCTTGTATTAATTTGAGAACGGAGAAAGTAAACTCAAATGTGATTGAATTTAATGGAAACTTTTTTAATTCGTGTTTATGTAATAAAGTTCTTTGTGTTCTTGTTTTATACAAATAATAAATGCATTTTATTTATTTTGTGATATTTCGCAATGGCTTGCATTTTAATTGCATCTTTAGACTGATTGAAAATGCAATCCGAAGAGTGCCTTTAAATTCAATCCAAAACACTACATCAAAAGCTGTGATTTGGATCGAAAATGGAGTGCATCCTAGCTGTGTGCTGTGGAAGCAAAATGGAGTACATCCTAGCTGCGCGCTCTCTTGTAAAATTCTTAAGTGAATTCATAGGAAAAGATGTACTCCAACGGCAAATGTACCGTACACTTGTAGTGATTCAACTGCATCCGCGGATGCAAACTTTTTGCTGGGATACATTAAGGTACCGTACAATAACGTTTTGTACCGTACCTAGCATGAAAAGTTACTCTACGATAAGGTACCGTACATGTACACAAACTTTAAAAAATGTGTTAGTGTTTATGTACATGTACCCAACGAAAATCGTAACGTACATGTTTGGTACGCAACCACCATTGTAAAGTAACAACCACGCACAGTGTTGCCGCGTGGACAAAAATCAAAAAATGTGATGTTAACTTTTACATATGTTTATGTTTTTTTCTTACAGTAAACACATCCGATACAACGAATCTGAAAGAATTTTGTCGATATGTGCGCCCATAATGAAGTTATAGCTCTTTAAATATGAAAAATATTTCCCAGGTAATCTAAAGCGATAATCATATGAAAATTAGACGACATTTAAAATAACATTTTCTGAAAAGTTTGTTGATAATAAATATAAAATTTTAGTACAAAAAGTTGACATCTACTGCGCATGGGCAAAGTACCGTCATCAAGAATTAAAAATTTAAATTTTTGATTGCCACCTTGGCTCTTGATTTCCGTTAATTGGACATCTTTTCCGAAACGAAATGTGTAAAAACATTCTGCCCATCCCTGCAACCTTCTGAGATATATCGGTTCAGATTTTATATAGCCCCCATATATATCTTTTCCCGATTTTGCTACAACTTGACCGGATAGCCCTCAAATTTAGTACGTGTTATTTTCTTAGGCCCCTGAATAGCTACTCCGATTTTCACAAAAATCGGTTCAAATTTGGATATAGCCCCCATATATATCTATCCCCGATTTTGCTATATCTCGGTCAAATTTAATCGATATTTTCTTAGGCCCCAGAATAGATTCACCGATTTTCGTAAAAATCGGTTCAGATTTGGATATAGCCCCCATATATATCTTCCCCCGATTTTGCTATAATTCGCTAAATTTTTGATGAATAGCCTTCAAATTTAACATGAGATTTTCCTCAGGCCCCTGTTCAGTTTTACCGTTGACCTAGGTTGATGAATGTTTGCACAAGTACTTATAAAAGCACAGGCATGAAAAATATCAACTTTGGTCCATATCGGTTCAGGTTTGAATAATAATTTCGCCCGATGTCACTCAATTACGGATAATTACGTCATATTTTTCTAATTTAATCAATATTTCACATACATTGCGTGTTTAGTGAAAATATATATGAGAGCTATACCCAAATCAAAATCGGTGAAACTGAAAAAGGCCTTAAGAAAACATCCCATGTTAAATTTGAAGGCTATGTTTCAAAAATTTATCGATTTATAGCAAAATCGGTGAAAGTTATATATGGAGGCTATATCCAAATCTGTACCGACTTTTGCGAAATCAAATCAAAATCGGTAAAACTGAACAGTGGCCTGAGAAAACAACCCATGTTAAATTTGAAGGCTATTCATAAAAAATTGAGCGATTTATAGCAAAATCGGGGAAAGATATATGGGGGCTATATCCAAATCTGAACCGATCTGGACCAGAATTGAAATTTTTCATTCTTATGCCCTTATTAGTACTTGTGCAAAAATTCATCAACCTAGGTCAACTCTTTCTATTTTTGTCCAACCGAAATGTTTAGGTAACGTACGTACGTAAAGGTTGCGTGTACATTAAAAAACAACGTAGCGTACACCATTATGTACCCTAAAAAAACAAATAGTGGTTGTGTACACCTGAGTGGTGTTTATAAAGAAATATTAAATATGAATGGTATGAAGAAAAATACAACCATAAAAATAAGAGTGAATATCGTATAAATCATTTATATTTTACCAGTAAATATGAAAACATTTATTTATTTTATAAAAACGTAACTAATATATAAAAGCTTCACATGTGAAAACATATGTATGTAACAGATTATATAAAATAATAAAGGATTTAGAATTTGACAGGAGAAAGCTCAACTTTCATAATTGAAATCCCTATTGACTTTTACCATTAATATATGTTCAAGATTTATCGCTGATCAGATAAAATGTACTTCATAGTAGAAAATAAACGTTCCACGCTTACTTGGGTTGACGGTATTGCCTGTACAATATTATCAATCTCGCTGATGATGGTTTTCCGAGAGTTCCGAAAAGATTTGGTTGTTTGTGGTCTTCTTGTTGATGGGGTTTCCTCTTATGATTTCAGATAAGAACGATCAGGTACTTTATAGTTTTAGTGGGAATTGTTACTTATACAAATACCTCCACCCAAGGCACATTTATATATGGTAGATGCATGAATTACAACGACTAACAACATTGTTGCTATTGAAAATTTAATGTAAAAGAAAATATTGAATAATAGGGTCGTTTTAAAAATTTTCTCAGGAAAAACATAAATATATTTCGAAAATCCTTTATGATAGAACAAATTTGAGCCAAATTGTAGTATATGAAGAAAAGACAAAATTTTTTAGTTTTCCATAAAAAAAAAAATTAAAAATTTTTTTTTAAGCTACATGAAAGATTTTTGGTACATAGATTGGGAAAAAAATCCCATTCTTAAATCTGTTCGAGATACTAATTTTGGTTGTTGCGCGCAAAAGTTATGGCGGTTTCAATTCTGATAAAAAGAAAAAAATCTTTAAAAGACTCTAATCATTACATTGAGAAACTCTCTTAATTAGGGGCTCCCTACATACTATATGTTTACTGAGATCCCATAACTTTAGTGAAAAAGTTGTAAATTTTCGCGGAAATTGGGAAAGCATTCAAAACAATTGGTAGTTTACAACTTGTTCTAATAAAATTCAAGCTGTTTATGCATCTGAAAAATATATAAAAAATATGTACGTAATCTAAACATCGCGAAGATTCAAATGAAACCAAAACTATACAAATCCGTTTAGCGGTTTGCATATTATAGCAAAAAACAAAAAATATATTGAGGAAATTTATAAAATTTTTGTAAGAGAAAATATTTATTAAAATTTATTTTGTGAGTTAGTTGAACAAAATGTAAGAAAAATAGGTCGGAGTTTTTCTTCTATTTTAGTTAAATTTCACGCAATAAATCACATTTTTTATTCTAATCACTTCTCGAAAACACGCTAACATCTAGCAGAAGATATGGATATCTTTCAAATAAATGTTGGGTTCCTTTAAATGGGGTATAATCTTGAAATAAAATTGTATCGGGTAATGTTCATTTTGAAATGCGTGTAAATCGCGAAATCCTCAAAATCACTTGATGCGCATGCGGTTTACCAATACAGCGAATTCTTCTCTTTTAATTTGTACACATTTGCCAGGATTTACTTTGGTCGCTAAGATGTAGCATCGTCTGCAGTTTAGTGTGCAACAAACTGTATAACGCTTATATTTTGCACAAAGTGCATACACTTTTTATGCGCATCCGATTTCACTATCAACCGTGAATAAATACATCGATCTAAACCAATTTCGATAAAATCCATTAAGAACCGTGGATGTAGCATCACACACTATTTTTGGGATAAATCGGATAAAGCCCCCATGACACTAAATTTTTTAAACCACTTTTTTCGCAAAAACTCGAGTGATGTGTCAGTTTCTTCATTGAAAAGGAAACGATCCACAGAAAACGCGATTTAATCCGCGATATTTTCAAAAACATTTTTCGCAAATTTTTCAATTTTTGCAGTAGCCATTTCCGCCGTTCTAGTAGATGGATTTTTACGATCTGTGATTCATATGATCCGGATCGTCGAAAAACTAAAATATCGCGGGGTACCAGCACACTCAAAACGATATTGTAAATACTGTACCCAAAAAATAGGTTTTTTAGAAAAAATATCGCACTAAATTTTGGCCTTTGGCAGTAGATTACTCTGCTGCTGTGTGGGCTACATACTCAATATACATATCAGATTATGCGAAATCGCGAGTTCTTTAATCCTATAATTGGTTTTTCGAAATATCCGAATGTGCGTCCCAGTTACATAAAAAATACAAAAAAGACCTGAAATCCGGCTTCAAAATGTCAGCATCCATAAAAGGTGGAAATTTTGGAAAGTGATACATTAGAAGTGTAATCTTCATTTTGTATTCTCCTACTTTTACTTTGGACAGATGTCCGTCATTTGAATGGTTTAATCAGAAATCGAATAGCAATGTAAAAAACCTGTTTAGATTCAACGTGTTTTTACCTATGTTTTTTCCTTTACGCGGTCGTAACTACCACGTGAATTAAATTTTTTTGCTAAATTTTTGAGCTTTGTACAAAAACATCTCAATTAATCCAGCAATAGTCATAGTTACTGGTAAACTACAATAGTTCGCGTATTATACTAGTGCAAACCTTGGCTTCATGGAAACTAAAAAATTTTGACTTTTCCTCATATATATACAGCATTCAGAACTGTCGTTGCCATTTTATTACACGTTTAGGACGGAAAGAAGTATTTTATGGTAGCAAATTTCGAAGTTTAAAATTGCATGATAAATTTACCTTCTATAAATGTGCCTTTCTTCTACCAACTTTTCGATGATTTTCTGATTTTCAAACTATACCTATACAATAAACTGTAAAAATAGAGCAGACCCAAAGAACGGATGTTGAATTCATCGATAGGTATCAGTCCTTGAGTACATCAAAGGCAATTCATAATTTGGAAAAACACAAAAAAGTAATTCTTAGAGTGATTTAGAATTTATTTTTATTCTGAAATCTTAAAACGACAAGATATTTTATTATATTAGTGTATTAGTATCAGACTCAAAATAAATTATTTCCAACTGTTTTTTCTTGACGTTGCTAAAAAATATTAAAAATAACTCTAATTACCAATTGTAATACATGCAAAACGTCGGACAATATGTATAAGAATATTTTGTAATTATGGTTCCACTTGTTTTCACAATACAAATGGAACAATTTTAATACTCTTCGTGCCCTTATAATTCAAATCGCCAAAAATATACCTCTATCACCCATAGCAACCCTTTTACAAATTGTCAAGATTTTAAAAATTAGGTAGGAGCGTTTTTCTTAGGCATTACTCAATTCTTACATATGTATTTATGACATTTAAATAATGTCATTATAGTCCTAATAAATAGAAGATAAATATTCATTTATATTTAATAATATTTTATTTGTATTTATTCCACAAAAAAAAAATAAACCTAATATTTTTTAATACTTTATTAACCAAACAAATGTAAGTGTACCCTACCACCACTTTCTTTTTAAAGGTACATTATGATGTACACTACGTGGTTTTTTAATGTACGCGCTTCTGTACGCAACCATTTCGGTTGGGTACGTGGTTGTTACATTACGATGGTGGTTGCGTACCAAACTTTATAATTTTTTACATACATAAACTTTATAATTTTTTAGTGTTTGTGTAACATGTTCGGTACCTTATGATAAGGTACTGTTTGTTTCCGAACACTGGTTTTTATACCCTACACCATTATGTGGGGAGGGTATTATAAGTTGGTTTTGGCCAAAAAGTTTGTAACGCAACGAAATAATGGTCGTAGACACATATATATATACAAAAATGAATGTCTCGACGAGCTGAGTCGATCTGGCTATGAGATCCCGCCCGTCCGTCCGTCTGTCCATCTTAACGTTATAATCACGCTACAGGTCGCAATTTTAATCCGATCGTATCCAAATTTTGGGCGTTGATGAAGGTCCCGTAGGGGAAGAAGCCAATTGATTTTTGTGTTGGTCGGATAATATTCAGGGGTCATATTTACAATGATGTAAAGCAGGTTGGCGTAGGGAATAACGGAGATATCGCAATAGTCAATAATACATCCCATTTTTTAATTTTTTTGTAATCACGCTACACGTCGCAATTTTGATTGGATCGCCACGAAATTTTGGGTGTCAATGGGGGACCAACAGAGGAAAAAAGCTATTGATTTTTGTAATGGTCGGATATTATTCAGGGGCCGGAATGTGAAAAAACTTTTTTGGAGAAAAGGCCAACGTTTTTTTTCAAAGCGAATGTCTCTCTTCTGTAAGAGATATATCGAATGCAAAACATGACAAGGAAAGTAGAAAATATCACCTTTACAACGATGTGAAGTAGGTTGTCATAGGTGGTCAAACAACAGAGATATCGCAATAGTCGGTAATGCATCCTTTTTTTAATTTTTTGTGCAATCACACTACAGGTCGGAATTTTCATCGGATCCTCACGAAATTTTGGGGGTTGATGGGGGTCTCACAGAGAAAGAAGCCTATTAATGGTTGGCGTACATCCCACTTTTCCATTTTTTTATTTGAGTTGTACTGACGATGCACTATAATGCATTTCAACAAAATTGACCTGTATTAATGAAGACATTCAGAGCAAAGGCGCTAAGCTATCCCAATTTTAATACTTTGAATTTTACTAGTAAAAAGCTTATGCACAGGGGTAGTGGTGTAGGGTATTACAGGGTAGGGCCCCGACCCGACGATAGCCTTGGCTCACTTTTTTCTTATATGTTTCCATTATAATAGCATATCGTTTTTTTAAATAAACCATTTATTATTGAAATTGAATATAATCTTCAATTTTGGAAAATTCTACAAAATTTCGTGAAATCGCGATATTTTAAGCGTTTATTTTAACACAAATGAAACATACGTATAGAAATAAATGTTTGTTCAAAAAACTAAAATCAAAAATTTTCTTTATAAAAATGTTCAAAAGGCATTTAGAAATCTTAGTCGTTGCGGAAACTTCTTTCACCGAATCGAACTAAAACACGCGTTTTCGTTCAGATTTGGATATAGATTCCATATACATATACGAGTATTTTCGGCCGATTTGAGATATTTGATGCACCAAACATGCTATATCTATGTAATTTTGAAGAAATTTGGAATGTGTTACGAAATTCGGTGTTCCAATATTTAAAAAACGTCAAACACCAATAAACAAATCGTAAAAATAACAAATTAAAAAAAAAAACAATAAAGATAAAAATAAACAATAAACATTGTAAAAATGTCTATTCCCAGCAAAAATACTCATTACAAATTGGCCTACTTTCTCATTATTTTAACATGGGCATGTCATATGGAGTAAGTACTTACTTTTTGGCCTCTAAAAAGTAGATAAATAAGTAGTTACTCCCCGGTTACTTCAAGTCGTAACTACTTATTTAAGTACTTATTTATTTACTTTTAAGTGCTAAAAAATAAGTACTTACTCCCTATGACATGCCCGTGTTAAAATAATGAGAAAGTAGGCCAATTTGTAATGAGTATTTTTGCTGGGTTTTTGTAAAAAAGCTATAATTATAATATGGGAAACGGCATGTAAAAAACACACATTTTAACCCATGTAACTTCAAAATAAAATAACTCACTTCGTGTAAACGCTACGGCATTTTATTAAAACGATTCTGAAGGGCAACAATCTTAAATACCTTAAAAAACAATAAACACAATATCTGCCGTAGTTTCCGAGAAATAGATATTTCTTTCTCCAGAAATTTCCTTTATTGCCTTTATTAAGTCGATGGACATTTATAGGTACAATCTATTTAATATATAGAAACAATAAAACGAAGTGACCCAAACTAACCTAAGTATTTTCGTTGTCCATAATGAAAATACAATATAATATTTGCATCAGAACGCTTGAATATTTTTCTGGTCAACTTTTGTAGCCCAGTGTCATTTATCTCCATTTTCCGAAAAAATTGCACTGTCTCAAGACCAACATTGAGTTCCAATACTTTTGCGATGAACTAGAGAGTTCTCCCTTGTCCCTTATGGGATGTTTGTGGAACAATTATTCTTATTATTATAGAGAGTTCTTAATTATTGTCTTGGCTACAATTTTTGTCTTAGTGTTGGATCGAAAATCTCAATGGTTTGGCTGTTATATGGCAAAGTATCCAAAACACGTGGATAAAAAAACTTAAAGTCAAAATCGGGGCTCGATTTTCACCTTAGACATATGCTCTAGTAGACTTTTTGCTCAGTACAATTCCAATAATCAGAAACGCAACCCGCCCATTAAGGTTTCTTTCCTTCCGTACAAATCGCCCCGCCCTAATAATAATCTATGGAGCACTTTTAGAGTTTTGGGTTAGTTTTTCGAATGAGAGCCCTCTAACCTTTCATCTATGAAGCAAAACTTTGGGTTTTATTTCCACAAATGGCGCATGACACACTTTGGCATACATTTGGCGATAGTGTATATGCTTAAAATAGTTTTTTATTGCAATTTGTTACAAAGTGATACAGAAACGTCTTTTACCAAATTTATTTTAAAAATAATTGAACGGTATTCTTCTCAAAAAATCACAATAACTACGGATGATGAGTGTGTCGGTATACACTCAAGTAATTTGAAAATTATTTCTTAGTCAAGCACTAGCATGTGTTAACAGTACGATTAGCTGCAGACTATAATAAATAATCAATAGCAACAATAATTGTTATAACCATTGTTCGGTATATCGGTAATTATTAGGAATTAGGCATTTTATTTCATGAACTGATAATGTCGTCGCTTTATACATACAAACATACGTATGTAGGTAAGTAGTGTAAGAATGCATATTCCTATGTACAAATTTGGCCGATACTCTTATTTGGAATCTCATGTCATTTAAATTAAATTGGTCCCATACATAATTGCAATTTGTTTGGTCGTCAATATTTGTTGTCGTTTCGCTCTCTTAAGATGTGGAATACAAACACCTGCTATTCATCAAAACATTGAGATGAAATTTTTTGTCAACGAATATCGCGAAAGAATATCGAACCATACAGAAATGTGTCTTGGGTCAGGTTTTGATTGCGTAGTCGTACTGTATTGTTTTTTTTTCTAGTAGTTATTTATATAGCAACTAAAAAGCTATTTCCAACGACCATCTCTGGTGAAACACGTGCATCCCGATTCTATTTTATCGACCTTGACCGGCGAGCGGCTCGAAATATTATTAGCAATAGCATAGCATTTAGTAAGCAGGTGGATATTCCAATCATTGCACGGTTATTGTTAAATACACAGCCTCTCAACCGCGAGGAACTTAATTTCCATGGAAAATAATTCTCTCGAGAGAATATTACTCGAGTAACGATTAATTTGGAAAAACAACAAATTTTGAAAAAAATCGGAATAAATAACACTGTAATACACCAAAATTATGCAGAGGTTGTGATGTACCTGTTCGGTTTTGTTGGAGTCCATGGAAGACGAAAGACCTTTGGATTTTTTAGGTCACTTTATAAAGTGATTTTATATTGGATTTTACAAGTTTAGCAACGTAAATTCTTTTTTCAAAACGGTTCTATCATTTCTCCTTTCGAAGACTCGAATTAATATTTCAAACAAATCGGTTAATATAGTGTCTAAGCTGCGTAGAAGATACCGAATAATATATAAGTAAACTTTTGAAAATGGGAAGAAATGAATCGGTTGAAACTTATACGTATTATAGCGTATAATATAAAGCTTTTTGCCGTATTAACCTTCTTAATAAGGATTTACTTGACGTATACGCAATGGAATTGACATTTGAAACCCAGTGGGTTTCTTAAATCCGTTTATACTATTAGTTAGGGCGTTTTAGGGTTTTTACTTTTTGCTTTTTTAATTAACTAGAAGGGTAGGAGTTGTTTTTATTTGGGATGACGACTACTATTTTGCTTTTCAAAATTGTCAGGCTGAATCCCATAGTCGTTGTTTTAATATTTAATTAAAACAACTTTAATTTATTAGTGGGAAAAATACTAACAAATTAGTTATGTGTTTTTCGTTGAGAATCAACGAACGCATATCAGTGGGAAAGATTTGGTTTTGTTTGCAAGTGAAGTTTCTCGAGTTTAGGTAGTGCCAAAGAAATTATCGATCAGAGTGTTCTATTTGAGCGAGCAATTGACACTTGGGTATACAAAGTTTCTTGTTGAAAAACATAAAAATCTGTGGCGAGATCTGAAACTATAGTCTTCCCTGCCTTACCCCTTAGTAAACATCGCCAATTTTTTCCACTAATAAATTAAAGTTGTTTTAATGAAATATTAAAACAAGGACTATGGGATTAAGTCTGACTATTTTAAAAGCAAAAATTTTAATCAACCCTTTGTGGCCCGACGTTGTCTGTGGGCAATATTGCGTATGCATATTTCCCACACCGTTTGAGATATTTATATATGTATACTAAATGGGTATCGGTAGGATGATTTCAGAAGAATACAAAAATGGAAAGTTCTTTTAAATAAATAGCTAGATTGGCGAAGTTATGCTTGTTTAAGCATAAGTAGTCGTGTAAAAATTTGAACATTAAATATTTTGGTGATTTTATAAAATGCCGTTAAATGTCAAATGGATTGAATAATTGCAGCCAACATTTTCTGAAGAATCTTACTGAGTTGTCGATCTAATAAAATAAAAAACGAACATACAATTTACAGTTCCAATTAGTTATTATAATTTTTTGAAATTTTAAAGTTGCATGTGGGCAACATCGGGCCATTGTGGTAATAAAATGGTTATATTAGTGGAAGATGATAGTGGTATTCAACTTGGGATGACGATCCCGAAATCCCGAAAACCCGTATTTTTCGGGATTTCTCAAATCCCGAATCGCGGCATTGACTTCTTGGGAGTCCCGGGGGTTTTTAAGTCACTTTAAATGGGTTTTCATTCATATATGGAACAATAAACCTCAAGAAATTAAATTGGAAGGAACATAATTTATCAATTCCGCCATAAAGAGTTTCATTTTAAATAAATTATAATACACAAATTCTAAGAATTCGTTTCTTAAACTAAACTCATGAAGAGTATTAAGAAATATTGTTTTTCAGAAAAAAAAATTAAAATCAATTAATTACACTTGTATCTAGCTTCTAAGGGTTAAGTAAAAGTTATCCGATGCATGAATTAATTCTGTACATTGAAAATACCACTCGGAATCGGAAACCCTTGTGGCTTTACTAAAATAATTATTTGAAGTAAACATTTTGGCTGCCATTCCTTTCATGCAATTCGCTACATAAATATGTGAATTGTTTAGGATGAATATTTTTGATATTTTAATTTTCTACGCTATTATTTTAAGTTACTTGTTTTAATTATGTCGATTATCTATCAAAATTTTAATTTTTTTAAGCTAAAATTCTTTTATGATGACATGTCCCGACAAATCCCGCAGTCCCGAAATTGCCCCGAAAAATCCCGAAAACCCGGGTTTAGGAATTTGGAAATACCGAATCCCGGGATTTTTGAAAACCTCTCCCGTTCGAAATCCCTATATTCAACGAAGAAAAGGGACATTGGGACATTCGGACTTGGGAACAATGTTTTATTTGTATTATTATTCGAATATTGGACTTGAATTAAGAGGAGATTGACACATTTTTTGGTACACTATACATATTACATATTAGGGATTTGAAAGATAACAAGCGGATATCTGTTCAAATATCGTTGATGATAATTTTATGTAGGACGAAGGACAATATTATCAGGTGTAGAGTCTGCATACAAAATATAAAATATTTTTCAAACGCTTCCACTCTTAAAAACGTCAATAAGATAATTCCAAATTATCTGAACACCACCATATACGTCAAAATTGGCTAATTTGTGAACTATATATGATAAATATAGACCAAATAAATGTCCATCAATTTTCCTCTACAATTGAACAAACTCATCAGTTTATGCTTTTCCACATCATGAATAATAAGAAGTGAGAACGGCGTTAAGTTCGGCCGGGTGTATGGAAGTAAAATGGAACAATTTGTTTCATTTCGCTTATAAACACCAAATTTCAACAATTTCGGTAAAACAATGTGGCTATCCTTTAAAATACCGAAATTCGGGAGGTTTCGTTCAATGCGAGCTATATCAAAACGTCGATCTGCACCTAAAATTTTCTGGCGGAATGTTTTTAGACTCAAAGAAGACTAAATACCGATATTTCAGTAAGATAATGTGGCTAAAACCTAACCTAAAACCGAAAATCAAGATGTACACGGTGCTCTTGAATCAAATTTAAATGGAAGGTATTTACACCTTGGAAGTTTTTGCGGATTCTGAAACTACAATGTTCATAGATGAGAAAAATCAAAAAACTAAAAAAATGACCGAGCCCTTTTTAAATAAATCGCGATTCAAGTTGACATTTTTAAGGGGTTTTTAGGTTTACACGATTTTGCTTCGAAACCGCAAGTCCTATTGAAATGGGACTAAAGAAAATGTAGTAGCTATGAAAATTCTCTACAGGATTGATTTTTATGATATCTTCGAAGTTTGTACCGTTATTGAGATATAGAAGTTCAAATTAGGACAATGGATTGACTGTATCGCCTCCTTATAAAATAATGTTATACATAGTACACCTTAACTAACTTTAAATGAAAACCGCTTACACCAGGCAATTTAAATTTGATTCAAGAGCACCGTGTGTACGCTTCGTAGACGTAGACCCATACTAATAATTCTCTTCTGGAATATTTTATAATTCACGCAAGACTAAATAACAAATTTTCGTCTTTCGATGGGATATTGACATCATAACCTTCAGAATTATGAAAATCGGGAGTTATACCGACGATTTTTAGCCAATTCGGTGGGTTGTTGTGGCCACAAACATCAAAATACCGAAAATTGGGAGTTACCGCTCCATGTGGGCTATATTATGGCGTGGACCTGTACCGACAAATTTTTGGGGGTAAGTTCTATAGCACAAACGAATACTAAATACCAAATTTCAATAATTTCGGTGGGCTATTATGGCCACAAAATTCAAAATACCGAAAATCGCGAGGTACCGTTCTATCGGGGCTATATGAAGGCATGGACCTATACTGACGAAATTCAGTCGGAATGGTTTTTATTGGGAGGAACTGTTCTATGGGGGCTATATGAAAGCGTGGACCTATACCGACGAATTTCATTCGGAAAAGTTTCTACCTCCAACGAAGACTAAATAACAAATTTCAGCCATTTCTGTGGGTTGTTGTGGCCACAACCTTCAAAATACCAAAAATCGGAAGGTACCGTTCTATGGGGGCTACCGACAAATTTCTGGGAGAAAGTTTTATACCACCAATGAACACTGAATACCAAATTTCAGCAATTTCGATGGGTTATTGTGACCACACCCTTCAAAATACCGAAAATCGGGAGGTACCGCTCCTTGGTGACTATATTAAGGCGTGGACCTGTACCGACAAATTTTTGGGGGTAAGTTTTATAGCACCAAAGAATACTAAATACATACTAAATTTCACATTTCGGAGGAATATTGAGGCCACAACCTTCAAAATACCGAAAATCGGAAGGTACCGTTCTATGGGGGCGATATGAAGGCGTGGACCTATACTGACACATTTCTGTGGAATGTTTTATACTACCATGGAAGACTAAATACCAAATCTAAGCCATTTCGGGATGATAATGATGTTAATACCTTCAAAATACCGAAAATCTGGAGGTAACATCCTATGGGGGCTATATGAATGCGTGGACCTATACCAACAAATTTCATATGGAAAGTTTTATACCCCCAACGAAGACTAAGTACCAAAGTAAGTAAATGGTTAAGACTTTCAAAATACCGAAAATCGGGTGGAACCGTTCTATGGAGACTATATCAAAACGTGGACCGATATAGCCCATTTGCAATACAAAATATCCTAGCAGTAATATGAACTTCTATACCAAATAACAAAGCTCTATCTTAAAAGTTGCGAGCTGTATCTTGATTTCAACAGACGGACATGGTTATATCGACTTAGAATTCTACCCTGATCAAGAATATATATTTTATAGGGTTTCCGATGAATATTTCGATGTGTTGCAAACGGAATGACAAATTTAATTATAGGTTCCATATTATAGCGGAGGGTAAAAAAATATTATTATAAAACATACCTTAAGAAACAAACATTTTTAACTTTTATAAACGCAATGGCCTAATGTTGTCCACAAGGAACATTTGGTAACTCCCTAACCGCCAAGAATTGATAAGAATTTTTTTCGCAAAGGATTTATTTTTGCGATTACTAATCATAATAAATATAAAAATTCGGGGTTCAACGGGTTAATTGTCTTTTGACAATTGAAAAGTTCGGAGTCTACCGAAGTCTCAAGTCCGATCATCATGTATTAGAATGTTATTTTAGTGGGTAGATGAAGGCTAAGCTTGGTTACCATTTATATGTTAATCATTAGATAAATGTATATACGAATTAATGTTAGTTATTTAATTCCTAATTTCCCTAAAGTCAGATTTTGACGATAACCTAATTTTTCACGGTTCGGCACAAATACTATGGTGAGTTTTTTCCCACCTTATTTGCCCTTCTGCTTCAGAAGATTTATTTGATCATATATTGTGTATATTGGAACCCCAGTGCGTATGCCTGTTATTATAATCATTCTAATTAATAATAATCATACGCACAGGGGTTGCAATGTTAAAATATCGTCGGTATCAAGTTCAAGTGTTCCATACGCCATTTTGACTTTTTCAGTATAGGTGGTTTCCACAATTTTCGCGTATGCTCCACTTTTCGGCCCGAAAGCTTAAGTTCATTTCAGGTATGAAATTAATATTTTAATAACTTAGGACTTTAAAAATACATTCCAAAAAATCAGAACTTTAGTTTTCGATTTAGAAGGTTTGAATTTTTTGAGGCAAAGATGGGAAACTTTATTTGCCACTTTGTTCCATGTGATTTACAATATTTTGCATTTGTGCCATAAGTGTGGATATGGAACAATTTTACAAAAATTCTATTTTTAAAAAATTCCCTATAACTATTTTATTCCAACAGATATTTCTCTAACTTTTGGCAAAGATGTTCTATATACTATTACTAATAAATCTTGTCAAAAATATAAATATTTTTCCTCAGTCAGCTGTTGTGACGCAAACAATAAAATGCGATTATCTCAAAACGGGTAAATGGCATAAGGAACACTTAAGCATGACACCGACGATATGTTAAGTTATCTACAGGATTACTTCGGTTTGTAGGAAAGAGTTTACAAATAACTTAACAACGAACAGACAATCATACTTAAATTGTCATCGGGTTTAGTACAGATCGCATTTATGCATTTGAAAATTCAGGATGTTCATTTTGAAGTCCAAAGGACGAACGCCATTGCTTTTTATGAGAATAGGTTCACGATTTTGATGAAATTAGGAGTATGTGACGGAATGCTGTCAAGAAATAAACTTGCTACATTATATTGAAATCGCTTCAGATTTGGATACATCTCATAAACATTTTCGCCCGATTTTATGTATTTGATGCACCAAACATGCTATGTTTGTCCAATTTGTCCAATATACATATATTTTTGACTGATTTCGTATATATGATGCACCAAACACGTAATGTCTGCGTAGCTACGATGACATTTGGAATCAGTTGGCTAAATTATATTGAGATCGGTCGAGACTTTGATATAGTTTCAGTATATATTTTAGTCCGATTTGAGGTATTGGATGCACGAAACCTGCTATATATGTTATTTGCTTAGTAGTCCGGTCAAAATAGACATGCGTATAAGGGGGAAATAGCAAAAATTCCCACAAAGCTGAATTTTGGTGGAGAGCTAGGGTTGGCCATTAGAAGCAACGTCCTAAAAGTCCCCATCGATCCCATGTGTGCAAAACAAGTTATTCGGGGTCAAAGGTAATTTTTGGAGGCATTATTCAGTTTTTTTAATTTTTCTCAAAAACGGTAATACTTAGCAAAAGCCCGCTAAAGTAAAAGTTGTAGATTCAATAATTGTCTACAAGATTGTTCCTTATGAATCTTAAAAAAAGGCTTACCATTTTCGAGATATCTCGATCTAAAGGTCAAATAAAAAATTAGCCGCGTAAGTACATTATGAGGCGAACCGGTTAAAGTAACGATACTATGTGTTAGATACTTCCGTAAGCTTTCAAACGATATCCACTTTGCAGTAATCGGTGCAGTAGAACCGGGTCTAACCCGGTTTTTAAATTTGGCCTTTTGGATCTAATAACCGGTGAACCAGATCCGCAACCGTTGAAAATTATACATTTCCGTAATCAGCGCAACAAACTCTACCTTGGGACAAAACTTGAAAAAAATCGGAGAGTTCCCGTTGGGCTTTCGATTATACATGTGGGTTAAATGGGCTATGTTTGCATAAAATGACTCTAACATTGAATAGCTCTACTAAACGGACTCCGATTTTGTTGGATTTTTTTTAGAAGATAGCTATAATTTCGCTCTTCAAAAAATATATATATTTTTGGGGGACAGACCCGATTACTTCGCTTATTTTAGCCGGTTCGTCTGAATATGTGCATATTTCACTTACAAGTGCATAAAAATCATGTGTTTTTTAGAACAGCTACATCTCAAGAATGGTTCCTTCTAAGAAAAAATTGTAAGGGTCAAACTTGTACATAATTTTTCTGTCTACAATATTTACTTTAGTCACTTTTTGATTAGATCAACCGTTTTCAAAAAATAAATCCGAAAACCTAAAAACCCTTAAATTTTGACCTTTGACCCCGAATAATTTTTCTTGCACACATGGGATCGATGGGGACTTTTAGGACGTTGCTTCTAATGGCAAACCCTAGCTCTCCACCAAAATTCAGCTTTGTGGGAATTTTTGCTATTTCAATGTCTATTTTGACCGGACTATAGATGTGGAAAATGTGATGAAATTTGGTCTAGAAACAAGTTTACCGGTCGATTTAATGTATTCACTGAAATGTGGAATTTGGTAAGATATTTTGTCTAGAAATAAGTTTGCAAAATTATATCGAAATCGCTCCAGGTTTGACCAAAATTTTGAAAATTCATGTTAGCGAAAATTTCTTATTTAGCAATGATTTAAACCTTATTTTAGACTTGTATTACTGATGAAATAATTTCCATTACTATTTTTATTTAAAATGACGTAAGACTTCTTGGCCAATTACCCCTCGTTTTCAGAACTTTGGTGTCAATATATCAGAGTTAATATATGTTCAAAACAATGTATATATTAATAATCTCATATATATTTTGGGTGTATCATTTATCAAATAACTCACAACTACGGTAAATGTTATGTAATTCAGTGATATCACTTCGGTAAGACCAAAAGATAGAGTATACAATCGAAAAACCTTAGAAATATCTTAACATTTAATTTTTTTGTTTACATGGAATGTTGAGGACTTTTCCTTTGTTTCCTACTTCACAAAAGTCCAAAATCGCGGCTTCAATTTTCCATTCCAATTTTATTGCGGAGGACTTCTTCTCTGAGAGAAGACTCCCTTGTCCCTTGTGAGATGTTTGTGGAACAATTATTATTATTATTATTATTATTATTATTATTATTATTATTTATGGAAGGAAAATGGGAATAGTAGAGAATTGATTTATGCAGAGGGAACGTTTGGATATCATGGCGTTATCCACTAGTGTTTTTATATTTACAGGTACAATTTAGGAGTTATATAAATATAGGAAAAAACGCAGAGACACGTGTCTTCCTTTCTTGGTATTTTATCACGCTGCGGTGTCAGAATATTGTAAATTTTTCAATTTAGGAAATTCAGGTGTTCAATCGTTGTTATTATCATAAATAACCCAATTGTAGTTATATCCGTAAAGATATTTTGGTGTCCAATCGTGGATCTTATCACAAAGAATTTCTGAAGGCCGATAGTGGTTTTCTTGATAGAGAACTAGTTCTAAGCAATAGTGAGGATGTCCATCATGAAATTCTAGCACCCAATCGCGGGTATGTAAATGACAAATTCTGTTGCCCAATCGTGCATCTGTTAATAAACTAATTTTGGAGTCCAATCGTTTGACTTCTCTTATAGAAATTCTGGTTTCCTATCGTGGATCTTCTTATAAATGAATCAGGATAAAGGAAAAGTCTGGCAACCTGTTCTGAATTTTTTTAAAATGAAATTCTGGCGCCCAATCCAAGGTCTATACACGTATACATTCTTTTATACCCTCAGTCTTTAGTCAAAATGTGTCTCATCGAAATAATGGTTTTAGGGCCAAAGTGTGTTTGGAAGTAATCTGTTTCAGAAAACTTGGAGTCGACTTAGCTATGTTCGTCCGTCTGGGTGGGTGCCTGGAGAACACGATAATTCGAACAGATCAACCGATTCGGTCTAAAATTTGGCCATCGTGATATTTTGTTCAAATTTTGATCAACTTCGAAGATGGGCCATATCGATCCACTCTTTCGGTAACCTTCCACAGAGTATTTCAAAAATCAAAGATGTGCAGTTTAAGAGTTCTCTGGATAATTAGTAAATATCAAAATTTCAGGGGCAAGTCCATACTTCCAGAGAAAATGCAATCATACATTAAAAAATGGATACTGCGTTGGTCCAAACTTTGTTTATCGCAATATTTCTGCGAGCCTTATATAAAGTTCGAAGATGGTGATTTTCGGTTTGCTCCTTCTGGTATATATAATATATATAATTGTTCCACAAACATCCCTGAAGGGACGAGGGAAACTTCTCTCATATCAATGAGTGCACCCCAATTCATATTGGCTCAATGATATGCGACCTACATTTTATTGCCGAGTCCGAACGACGTGTCTTAAGACACCACTTGTAGAGAAGTTTTTCATGGCATAAATACTCAGGAAATGTCGCCAACATTACTGAGGGGTATTTTGTCACCGTTGAAAATTTGTTGTCGCCTGGCCTGGGAATCAAACCGCAGACCTTTAGCTAGCAAGGCGGGTGTGCATACCATTGCACCACGGTGTCACCCGCTCTTTCTGGTATTTTCCCCCCAAATTTCAAGAATTTCTGCTAAAGTGGTATGTGCGAATTTCCTTGAACGAAGCAACAGATTTGGCCTAAAATTTGGATTTAGTAATATTTTGTCCAAACTTAGTTTTAGCTCGAAAATGGACCATACTGGGTACATCCCTCACAGACCTTCGAACTGAATTGACTGGTGGGCGCAATATCCTTTAAAAGAATGACTCCCAAAATAAGATCTACTTCCGGTCCATTTCTTCAGACACCTCCTCCGCAGCACTTGTGATCAATGATAAAATCCGTCCGTTTGTTGTCAAGTTCATACGTCCGAAAATGGCTACACAATTCTGAAAATCTCCTAATACATAGCTTTGAGTTGAAGGATTTTGATTGTGTAGCCACTATTCGTTCTATCCATAGATAAAAGTTTTAGTTCACACAAGCTCAGGGTATATTCCTGTCCGCAAAGCCGACTGATACTTGCTGAGATTTTGACGAAGAAAAATCTGTTTTTTTATTTCGTTTGTCGTCACAAAGTCCTTTGCCGAAGAAGGAAAAAGGAATATTAATAGAAAAGTGCATCCATTGAAAGTACTTTCCAAAATACAATTCAAAGAGTAATCGACAGAAAAATCCTTTTTTGTACAATAGACATTAACTAATTTGTAGCAAGAGACCAGTTTCAAAAAATCTCAACGGACGACACTGTGGTGGTACAGAAATTAAATTATAAAAATGGTTTATATATTTTTTTTTTTTTGCAAATTTCAAACATAATAAAGAATTTGTAATTGTTATGATGTTCAAAATAGTTTATTATAAAAACGTGTTAGAGACTATATACAAAAGTTTAAAACCACAAAAATTAAGAGATTTTATTTCATATTGTTGAATTGCTCTTATAAAAAATTTCAAAAACAAAACATCGCAAGAATGTTTTTTGTTTGTAAGCCAAAGAATTGGAAGTAATATGCTGCAAACGTTCAATAATTACAAATAAACGTCTTGTACTGAACCCAGTAACACTTACATTCAGCCTAAAATTAATTAAATGCTTAAACAACACTACGTCGGTGCATCATCTGCATACATTTTTACTTGACTGTGCACTAATTGTTGTGGTAGATCGTTTCCATAAAGTGAAACAATAGTGGACCATTAATTGTGCACTGGGGTACGCATTTGGATGCAAGTAATGGCTTTGAGAGCTATTACGCGCCGGTCAATGTATTATTGCGACCTACAGATTAGCTACAGAATCGGTTAAATATTATGTTTTTAATCCATTTCACCCCCTAAATATTCTACGGAATCTGGCCTCAAATTTGAATCGGTCCATAATTGCGGCCTGGAGTTTGATTACAATTTTAAGTTAAAGAAAAGCGATAAATAGATTTGCCTGGTCGAGATGTGAAGAATGGTATTTCGCGGTGTTACATGAATTTTATATCTTTTCATAATTTTGAGCTGTAATATTTACCGATGTTTTACGGTGGCGACAAAAAAAGATATAGAATGTACTAGTATCTACATACATATATCAATCTAATCTACTTAAAATATTTTAAAGACATTTGTGCATTTTTTTAAGTCGCCGTTACTTTTTATTATTGGCCAAAAATATTTGTCGTACAGTATATTTACATTTATTTACTCTCTTTGTTTTCGATTGTTCTTTTTTATTTAATCGAACATCAGACGTTGGCCAGACGGAACTAATCGTGTATTAATGTGTTATTTTGGGAGATAACAGACACCATATACTTCTCAGCGTTCTCTGTTTAATCGATCATTTTAGTTGTACTAAAGCGCCGGTCGAGTAAAGAAAACGTTTTGATGATCGGTGTGTTGCCGTATAACATTCGTAATTTACGTACGATTTTACTTGAAACCGGTCGTTTTCAAGTATCTCACGTTTTAGTTATTGCAATTTCAAATTGAAAAAATATATACAAATTCGTTAAAGTTTACAATGGACACGGCAACGAAATCGAAAGTTGATGTAGACGTTGTGGAATCACAACAACGTGATGAAGATGAAATAACATTGGATTCGATACTCATTCGTATCGGACAATTTGGGAAATTTCAAGTGATCATATTTTTACTTATTTGTTTACCGATGATGTTCAATGCAATATTTTCGGTGACTTATGTCTTTACCGCCAGTTCCGTAGTACATAGGTAAATGTGACTGATGTACATTCTTTCAATTTGTTATCAATCATCTGCGAACATGTTGTTCTAAATAATAAACAATTAAATTGTGAACGATAACGGCACGATTCGATCAAGACTATGTTTTAAACATAAAATAGTTGATAAGCAACATTTAAAATCAAAATTATCGTTAACTTTATTGAAAACACAAATAAGTTGGAAACACATAATTCTTTCTTAGATGCAATATTACAGAATGTGATACCGCCGAAAGCAGCTACGATGAACCTTGGACGGAGTTTGCAATTCCCATGAAAGGTTCAAATTTGGATCAGTGTAAACGCTATGCAAGTTTAACCGAAGCGAATACAACGACCACAATATCTACGAGATTAATCGATGATTTTGCAGCTGAAAGGAAAGAAAAGCTATCAATGTGCACAGCCAATGATTTCAGTACAAATGAAATTGAAACATGTTCCACAGACAATTTCATTTTCAGAGATGAAGAAGTCACAATTTCAAATGAAGTAAGTAATACATAATGATATGTCAAAATCTAAGAGTAAAAACAAAAATCTCACGACTGATCCCCAACTCTTTTTTAGTATGATTATGTTGCTTTCATAACAGACAATTTTTGAAAAAAGATATTTAAACAGGATCACAATTCACAGAATTCTATTCAACAAGCTAACATCTTATTACAATTAATGTGTTTTTTACGTTTTCGTACAACTATTACCCACTCTAACGTATGGTTATTATAACACAGTTACGTGTCAAATACACAAAGAGTGAGCAAATTACTGATAATACACGGTCTTAATCAGTCACTTTTGAATAAAAAGTTAATGTCAATAACCACAGCATGCGAATAAAAATCTAAATATATGATTCAATTTAAACCACATTGCGAAACAGTAGTGGCCTGTCACTCTTTCTTAATTACACCGCGCAAACAAAATAATCCATTTGGTTATGGTCAAATAATATTTAGTGGTCGAAAGGCGCAAAAAGATTTCCCCCACAGAAACATTTTGCGCCTTTCGACCACTGACCAAACAATGTTCCGAACGAAGACTAAATACGAAATTTAAGCCATTTCGGTGTGATAAGTAGGTTAAAACTTTGAAAATACAGCTAATTGGGAGGTGCCGTTCTATGGCCCCTATATCCAAATGTACACATATAGCAACAAATGTTTGGGGGAATGTTTAATGTTCCAACGAAGACTTACACGCTTAGTTGGCCCCCTACAGAAAATTTGTCCTATAAATCGAACTAAGAAAAGATTTCCATTCCATCTCTATTTGTTGCTTTAATTATCAAATTTGTAATACCACATTTTTTAATATCGCCTTTACTCCATCGAAGGCTTTACCTTCCAGTTCTGCGTGTTCCGCTCTTTTTAGCGGGTTCATAATCGCTCATTTTTATGACATGGATTAGCCAACGCAATCGTTGTATCTCGATATTTTTAACTATACTGATGTCGTTGTATAGCAGATACAGCTCATGGTTCATACGACGCACAATAGTTCAGGAATCAATTTTCCTGGCTAAACTCCAAATTTTTTGCGTTCATGTGTTAGGTAGTTAGGATTGTTGCCTTTAATAACCTTTCAGTGAATTCCCGTAGCGTTTACTCGAAGTGAGATATTTTTTTCCTCAGGTACTAAAATTTAGTGAAATTCTAAATTTAGTGGACTAGAACTTTTAGGGAACAAGATAGAACAACGTTAATTTTTCGCAGAATGATACCTGATAGTGTCCTCTTTCCGTTTAGCAATTTTTTAAATTTACTGTAGTTAAATGCATGATAATGTGTGTTTTATACTCTCAGCATTTATGCTAACGAGGTTATATGTGTACTAGGGTTATGACTTTTTTACAACCTCGTATGATATTTTGATGAGTTTTTAGCTAAGATTGCATAAAATCTTAATTATAAAGTCATTCGATAAAAAAGCTTCCGCACAAACAGCTTTTAAAGATTTTGTTTTTCAAAACTTTTGAAAAGTTTTTGAAGTCAATGTAAGCAGATATTTAACTGAAAACAAGATATAGGAGCACACGACATAACCAAAATGATATCACCGTTTGTTTCTCACTAATTTTATCATCGTATTATAACATATATATAATTTTATATATATATTACTAATAGTATATATAACTAATCGACCCATGATGTCAATATCGTCAGCATAAGCAAGTAACAGACTTATTCCCCTATAGTTAGAGCACAAGACTCCTTTCTAGTAGAAGAGACACAGGATACTTAGGTTCCAATCGTCGGGTACGAGTTCTTCCTCTAAGATGGTGCTAAATAGTTGATGCATACACTAGGTGGCGCAAAAGTAATCCTCCTATCAGAAAATGCTATACATTTTGCGATTGGCCCCTAATGTCAGTTCTGTTTTGACATTTGTGTAGTAAACACTTGCGAAATACACGTTAATAAACAATGTTACGCTGCATTGCTCCAGAACGCGGAATATTGGTGACTATTTATCTAATCTCCCGTTTTGGCGATTTGCACTGGCCAGCAAGATCGCTTGATTTGACCGCTTCAACTTCTATTTGTAGGGCTTTTTGAAGTCGCGGATTTATGTCAACAAGCCCCAGACTCTTTCAGCTGTTAAAGACAATATCCGTCAAGAATGTGAGGACCTATCGCCGGTTAGCAAATAACCTTGCTGGTCTCTACAGGAGGATGTGGTAAAGAGCCAACAATTTAATGTTATTTCTCTCCGATACCTTTCCCGTGCATTACGCGTTGCTACCGATTGTCGAGTAGTCCTGTAGGCCGCATATTTCTCTGTTTGGATTTTATTTGCTACATTTAATCGGGTACGTAACTTTGCTGCAACAAGGTGGTAGCCTGATTCTATGTTTACTCCTCAAAACGATCTTACATCCTACATGCTTGATGAATGTCTTCCACCAGAATGTGATCAATTTGATTTCTTCTTCTTTGATCTGGAGATAGCCAGATCTGTCCTTATGAATATCGAGGTGCTTAAATCCGCTGCGTAGTCTATTAGTCTCATTCCATACTCAGAAGATTCATTGTGAAGACTGAATTTCCCGACTGTTGGGCCAAAGATATTCTCCTATTCAATTTTGTGTCAAATGTGTTGGTGTTGACGTCTAAATATCAGAGTTATGTTATGTGATTTAAAAAGTCGTTTTTAATTAATTTTAATAAAATATTGGGTCAGGATGTTAATAGGAACTTGATACGAATGCAAATAATTTATACCCGACATATTTAATAGATCTTTCATTTCCATTTTGTTCACAATTTGATACCACTTTAACATAATTATTATTTTCTAATTGTTAATTAACAGTTCAACATTTTCTGTTCGGATGAATGGAAGCTGTCATTGGTGGGGACACTTAATAATATTGGACAGTTTGTTGGAATTCCTATAGGTGGATTTATATCAGATCGGTAAGTTATTATTGGTTAAAGTAATATAAATATTTTAGTAAATTATTTGACATTACAAACTAGCAGTGTCATGTATTTAACTTGTCATATTATATGAATACGTTATTTTAGGTATTAAAATTACAATGTATAGTTAAGATTGGATCTAACGCACTCATTCTGAAGTATCTCGTGTTTCTAGTTTATCACATATGTATGTATATGTATACAAGTATAATATACTTGTATATTATTTATTATTCAAGAATAAAATAAATAATTCCATTGATAAAGGCTAGGCAAGTATATTTCAAAAGTTCAGTAACATTTTATAAAAATCGTTATAAAGTATTGAGTACACTGATAGAAATATTTTAAGCAGTTTGATTGCTGTTGGTTTTATGAATAAAACAAGAAGAGCAGATGAAATTGATTAGCAATTGTTTAGCATTTTTGGAAACTGAGAACGAAACCTTTTCAAAAATGTCTTGTTTTCAAGGAATCGCGGGAAATGCCGGCTTATTGGACAAAGAAAATATAATGCATTACAGACAGATCTGGTGGAAAAAATTGAAATTCAATTCAAGCTACTTTTACTACTCGAATCAAGTAGTTTAGATTTTATACTGCTAACTACTATGTTTTTGCTGCAGCGTAATCTATAAGCCTCCGCCATTGGCTGGTTTAGTGTGGGTCATTACTTTTCAGACAGTTGGGCTAAAGAAATTCTTCTTTCTCCTTTTGCCCTTAATAATTATATGTGATGGTCAGGGTACCGGCCCCATGGTTTTGGCACATGAATGACTGATGTTGGTATATATTGCTTTTACAGAAATTGTCGGTAGACGTTCATCGATTTGGAAAGGACATTTTTTGCCCTCCGCCAAACTATTTTCTTCCTTTGTTGAAAGTAGTACTATAGGCCGTTTACTGTGCTATTACGTGCATCCATCAGTGTAACGCAGAATGAATGAAAAATACGGAAAGGATAGAAAAAAACAAATAACTAATATTTAAGGGGTGTAAACTTCAGAAAATCGAAAAAATATTACAGGCCTATTTTAAAGTATAAGTATCATAGAATATGTGGTAAAACTTTCAAGTCGATCGGAATAAAATTGACTGAGATATGAGTGTTGGAAGGGAAAAAATCATTGTGATTTATATGTAACATGGAAACTAAAAACGTGTTTTTCTCGAAATGACATGTTGAAAACGGTACCAACTCTAACTCAAAACCTAATAAACCGATTGTCATATAATTTGTGGGCTTATCAAGGACATCAAAAACTAGTCCTTCATTGATAGATTGTATTTTTAATTTTTTTTGCTCGTTTTTAGACCAAAAGACGTCAGTTTCTTAAGCAGAAAATTTTAATATTGATTTGGTTCCTCCATTTTCTTAAAACCTAATATTTAAAAACAAAAATCGACCGATGAAGGACTAGATCTTTATGTTCTTAATAAGCATACAAAAATATATGACGATCGGTTTATTAGTTTTCGAGCTAGAGTTGGCACCGCAAAACGCTTCAATAAAAACATGGTTTGGTGGATGGTCAATTGCCACAAAACTACGTAATATTTTTCAACAAGAAAAATTCAGAAAGTAGTTTAAGTTTAAGATGTGCTCTTTCAGATGAAAAAAACTTCTACTACAAATTTTTCATTTTTTTGGGAAATATTCATGAAGAATGGCTTTAATTGGGCTTTGCAACTGGGGGTCACCCCTTAATTTTTGAGGTATTTTAATTAAGGGCCTTCTGTCCGCAGGAGGAAAAAGCATTCTTGTAAAAAAAAAACTAAATCTACGTCTGCAAATAAACTTAAAAAACTTTCAGAATAAAGAAAGAATTTTGTTAAAGAGATAGAAACCGTCTTCGCGTTCACATAAAACCAATGGTACAATACCAGACCAAAGCCCAGGACTTTATCTCAAATTGTACATCTTTGGTCCTACTTATTCGCCCAATACTTATGGTATTACATGTATAAACATGTCAACATTTTAAGTGGAATTTTTCATATCTATTCTGATCTAATCCAAATAGTTCATTGAATATCAGTGCTACAATGTTTAGTACTATTTGGTACATCTAAAACACTTATGGTATATAACCATTGGAACTTTAGGCACATTAGTAGTGTTATTTCAAGTTATATACACCTTTTTCAGATGTAATTCGAATTATTTTAATTGTAATTCGAGAAGTCCATTTGTAATTCGAATTATTCCATTTGTAATTCGAATAATTCCATTTGAAATTTGAATTATTCCATTTGTAATTCGAATTATTCCATTTGTAATTCAAATTATTCCATTTGTAATTCGAATTATTCCATTTGAAATTCGAGTTATTCCATTTGTAATTCGAATTATTTTATTTGAAATTACACATGAAATCATTCGAATAATTCGAATTACAAATGAAATAATTCGAATTACAAATGGAATAATTCGAATTTTAAATGGAATCATTCGAATTACAAATGGAATAATACGGATTTCAAATGGAATAATTCGAATTACAAATGGAATTATTCGAATTACAAATAGAATAATTCGAATTACAAATGGATTATTTCGAATTACAAATGAAATGTTACGAATTACAAATAGAATTCTCGAATTACAAATGAAATGTTACGAATTACAACTAAAATGTTTCGAATTACATCTGAAAAAGGTGTAGTTCTAACTTTATTCCAATAGCAAAGGGCAATTTTAGTACCATTTAGAACTTTTCGTAGCCGTATAACAGGTATTTCATTTAAATTTTCAGAATTTGTACGCATTAACTCTTTATGTTATCGATTATGCAATTCAAAAATGGTACCAAATTTAGTACTTTTCGTATACCTGGTAAAAGTTTCAGAAAAGTACCTCTTTATATAAACCCGATATACCAACTGCGATTATCATATACGTAATTACGAATTTCCGAAACTTCCGCCAAATGTTTGAAAATTCCAGCTAACCCCTTTACACAAAAACAAATTGTACCAAATTCTGGACCATTAAGTATGTATTTCCAAAGTAATCTCTATATCTTAAACCCACACAAACAGAGACTCTAAAAAAAATTTTAGAATTCCATCTCTGGTCCTACATCCGATACCAAATTTAGAACGAGTTAGTACATTTCGTACATTTATGGTACGTATTTCTTAAACCACCTCCATATACCAAAGCTACACACCAACACTCACCCTGACTCCAATAACAAATTGAGTGTCATTTAGTAATTTTCGTTTAACCTACACTGACATAAATACCAAATAATAACAGTAATATTAATTCCAAATCTCAGGATTGCAGCTCTAGCCGTTTGTCCAATACCAAATTTTACCAAAATTTGTACCATTAAGTGCTCTTCTTACCTATAAGTGCGGTTTTCTAAAACTACCTCAATCATTCATTTCAACCGTAACCTTAATTCTAAATTGTACCATTTTGTACCATTTGGTACATTTCGTACCCATAAGTATGAATTTTAAAAACTACCTCCATGTCTCAATCCTGAACTCCAACAGCAGTCTTACAACATTTCAGGATTCCAGTGCTATCCGTTCAGACAAATCCGAATTGTACCATTTTGTACATTTCGTACCCATTAGTAGGAATTTCCAAAACTAGCTCAATCATTCACTTCAACAGTAACCTTAATTCCAAATAACAGGATTCCAGCGCTACTCGTGCAATCAAATCCAATTGTACCATTTGGTACATTTCGTACACATAAGTACGAATTTCAAAAACTACCTTCATATCTCAATCCTGCACTCCAACAATAGTCTTACAAAATTTCAGGATTCTATGCATTCACCCAAATCCAAATTGTACCATTTAGTACTTTTCGTACCAGTAAGTACGGATTTCCAAAACTACCTCAATCTTAAACTCCAACAATAATCTCAATTCCAAATTTCGGGATTCTAGCTCTATCCTTTTACCCAAGTCCCTATTGTAGCAAATTTAGTACCATTTAGAACTTTTAGTACCTTTAAGTACGAATTTCCAAAACTACATCCATATCTCAACCTTACGTTTCTACAGTGATCCTAATTTCAAATTTCAGGATTCCAACTCTATTGGTTTACCCAAATCCAAATTGTACTAAATTTAGTACCATTTAGTACTTTTCCTATACGCGAGTACACATTTTAAAAACGCCTCATTGTATGAACTCTACTTGTCAACTTTGATTCTCACTCCAAATTTCAAGCTTCTAGCTCTATTCTTTAGCTCTTTTCTAAATGTAGGTCGGGTATTTAAAATCCGATGACGTAATTACAGTTTAAAGTACTCAAAATATGCAATTTTTACAAGAGCCGACGTATGTTTTCTATATCTTTTTAATATGTATTCACCATAATTATTTCAAAAACTTTTTGTATCAAGCGTACAACATCTCCTTGATTTATTAGTGTCGAAAACCCCACAAAAAATATTTGTCTATATTCGAAAATAACGATTTTGAGCTACATATATCTAAAGAACAAGAGCTGATGAAGAAAACCCGGACCGGATTTGAAAATAACTCGCCGATTTCAGTGAGAAACAAGAACAATCTTCGGTTGAAACATTCTACATTTTCAATTTTGTTGAGCAGTGTTATCAGTCAGTCAGTGAGTCAGTCATAATTACTCAACTTGGATAACTTAAAAAAAATTAAGAATAAGAAAGGGTTTTTATACCCTCAGAATTTATGCTAACGAGGGTATATAAACTTTCATACTGTCAAAATGCGCCTCATCGAAATAATGGTTTTAGACCCCAAGTACATATCGCTCATTTACTCAAAGAGTGGCATAACTCAAAAAAATTCTTCGGCTTCTAATTTATCTTGTGTCAAATTTTAATGCTGATATCTCTAAAACTCAACAAGTTACAGCACATTTACTACGAATTTCGAATAATTCAACACAAACGTTTTTTGAATTTATGAAGCACTAAAACACTCCAAATCATGCTTGATTTTGCAAAGAAATTTAGCACTGATATCTGGCTAGTTTAGTTTTTGTGTAATAATCTTTTTAAGTTGGAAAGTCAAATTTCGAACGCCAACTTAAAACGCGCTTTTCTCGAAACTAGATTTTTTGAGAAGTGTCACTCTTTGAGTAAATGAGCGATTTGTTTGGACGAAATCCGTTTCAGACAATTTGGAGTTGATTTATCCATTTCCGTCTGTCTGGCTGGCTGGAGTTGTACAAACTTAGTTTAAGTTCGAAGATGGGTTATATCGGTCAACTTCTTCCAGTACCTCCCCCACAAAAGTTCGAAAATATTCGGAAAATTTGTGCGTACTATAACTTTTGAAGGGAGTCCATACTATGCACATCGTGAAATTTTTACCAGACTTAGATGAGATTCCAATATGATGTGCAGTTTGAGACCTGCTCTCGAATCGCTTTGACTTTCGTTATAGTAACTTGTATTCACTGCCCCCCATACAACGGTACATGTTTCGTCAGGGGCAAGTCCATACTTTCCGAGAAAATAGTATGACACCGTATGTAGTGGTTGGAGCGCAAAATAACTCTAGAACGGATTTGCCGATTTGGTCCAAAATTTGGCCTTCGTAATATTTTGTCCAAACTTAGTTTAAGTTCGAAGATAAGCCATATCGGTCCACTTCTTCAGGTACCTCCCGTTCGGAAAAATTTTGCGCACGATAACTCTTGCAGGGAGTGAGGTTCGAATATGGACTATATTTATCCACTCCATCGGGTACCTCAAACACAACATTTCGCATAAGTTCACTTTAAGACCTACTCTCGAATAACTTTGATGTTTGTTGAAGCAATTTGCATTCGCTGCCTCAATTACGACGGTAAAAGCTTTTTTCATACTTATACTTCTTGTGATATGTGTGTCCAAAGTTAGTTTCCGCTACTCTCTTGTGTCCAAAGTTAGTTTCCGCTACTCTCTCCCAATATTTAAAAAAAAAATCACTAAAATGGTATGCACGATATCTCTTGAACCGGGCAACCAAGTTGGTCCAAACATTGGATCTCATAATATTATGTCTAAGATTAATTTTACTTCTAAAATGGCCCATATCGGTCCTCTCCTTAGGGTACCTCCCCCACAGAAGTTCCATATTTGCATTTAAGTGCAGTTTAAGGTCTGTTCGAAGATCCTTTGGAAATGTACACTGATGTTGTTCGATGTTGTCCTGTTTACAGCGATATTATGTTTCCCGAGGACAAGGTGGGCGCGATATCTATCGAAAATATATGGCTCCCAAAATAAGATCCACTTCCATAATTAATTATGTCGGTCCATTCCTAGGTAACACTTTTGAACTTTAATCCAAATTCACATTTTTGTCGGCAAGTTCAAATGCCCAAAAAGGGCCACAAAATTTTGAAAAAACCCCAAATACATGCGTTCTGTCCGTGGATGAATGTTTCAATTTACATAGGCTCAGATTATATCTATATCGGCAAAGCCGACAGATACTTTTTTACTTATTTTAAACATACTCTCTTTTGCCAACTTGTAAGAAAGTATCAGTATTTCAAATAGATTCCAGACGAGTCCGCGAAATGCACTTTTCCCAAATTTTTAAGTGGGAGGTACTCGAAGGATTGGACCAATATAGTCCCGATCTGTATCTGGAAGCAATAATACGATGTGCAAAGTTTGGACCAAATCGATTGCTCCGTTCAAGAGTTATCGTTCAAAGTTTTGTAGAAAACTTTGGAACTTTTGTGGGGGAGCAGCCTGAAAGAGTGGACCGATATGCTCCATCTTCGAACTTAAACTAAGTTTTGGGCAAAATATTACGAAGTGCAAAATTTGGTTCGAATAAGTTGATCCATTCGAGAGTTATCGCACCAGCCTCACAGATAGGTAGACGGACGAATGGACATGGCTAAGTCGTCCAAACATACTTGGTGTATAAAATGAAGGTATATTAATAATACTACCCGTGTTGTTATATAGAATAGAAAAATGGTGATTACGAATGTGATAGTGTGTTTATTGGGCAAATATAACCCACAGTACAACATCCGTAAAGTTTATGAATGCTACACTATTGATAATAAACAATTTGGTGGAATTGGAACTAAATGCAGTCATACATACATCTATTATTTTTCCATTTAAAAAATATTTTTTTTCTTTGAAGCCACATGAAAGATTTTTGCACAGGTATAGCTAAAATTAACTCGAGATAATTTAGGTCACTGCGCACCAAACTTATTACGGTTGTAATTTTGATCAAAGAAAAAATCTTATGAAAACGCTACCCTATTATATTGAGTAAAAGTTTAAATTTTGAAATTTATGGCGATGACAATAACGGTAAAACCTTGAATATCCTAATAGCTTAAAGCTCTTTCTATATGTTTTATATTTGACAACAGTCGACAACCTCCTTGGTACCGATTTAAAACTCTGCAGGCCTTTTTGATAAACAGATTACATTATTTGAATACGCCTAAAAGGCGCAGAGATAGTTGTCATTATAATCGAACTGTAAAAATACGTATTGAAATTGAGATAGCTTAACACATTTAGCAATAGCTGATTAACACCAAGACTATGAAATAAATTCTCAAAGCTTTTTTTGGAATACTTCCAGCAAAAGTAGAGATAAAAATCGGGGTAGATGTGCGTACAGAAGTTTCAACCCCGTAAATATTTTTCCGATCATCTCCAAAATAAATAGTCTTCTTCCTCTCAGCGATTTCGAAGTCGTTATTACAAGGTAGAAATGGACAGACCGCTATATCGAATAAGCTCCTCAAAATATTTATTTTTGTGCCTATAAAGTTGGGTCTACTACTATTATTTCAGTACGTTTGTGACGAAACTAACATATTATATATACCCTTCCCACATAGTGGTGTAGGTCATAAGAAGCCGTTTATAAGAAACCCTCTAAAATACTGGTCTACATACGATTTGTTTTAATTTGCTGACTGAATAGATCCTATTATCTTTTGTTTCACTTAGTCTAGACGTTCGTTGTCATAATCTTTATCATTTACTTGTGTATTAATATACATATTATCATTTTGCTTGCATACTTTTAGGCGATTATAAATCAAACGTGCAAATTATCATGTCAAAAATTAATTTTCTAGCATACAGTTAGGTATTACATTAATAGTAAATTGTCTATTGCTCTGTTCCAGAAACTGCAGGAATCAATTGTTGAATTTTTTTTTACAAATTTATAAATGAAAAGAAAACTGTATATGGGTTCAATATCCAAATCTCCAGACGAATTTTTTTCACGACTCCGGCTCCGACTCCGACTCCGGGTCGAGAGTGAATACCTATACTACTAAAAATGAATAAAATGTGAAAATTTTTTAATTTTTTCCTATATTTTGGCCTATATAGGCTAATGTGTTAGTCTTTCCTTGCATATTCATTAGAAAGGACATTCGTTCGAATACATTCGATCATATCAATATCGTTTCGGCCGAATCTTACGAAAGTTTCTGTCGGTTTTCCTTTTTTTGGACGAGTATATTCTGGACGGAATTCTTCCGCGTGAGAAAATCTTAAAGCTTTCAAAATATGTGAAAATGAAGGGGCAATACAAATCATAAGGACTGTGTACATGCAACAAAAATTATAAGCAATTCATGACCAAGTTTCAAACTGGATGTAAACCAACATTTTAGTGTGCTTAGTCTTAAAAGGAGAGCCCCAGTTGTAAAGCTCAATAAAATCAATTTTTTATGATTATTTTCCGAGAACACTACGTAATTTTTTGGCAGATTTTTTTCTCCATCTGAAAGAGAAAAATATTACCATGTTTTGAGGCAGTCTACGAAACCCAGCTTTTATTAAAGCATTTTGCGGTGCCAACTCTAGGTCGAAAACTAATAAACCAATTGCATATACATATTTTTGTGGCCGATTTCGAGAAAAACACAGTTTATATGCTGCATACAAAATAAAATAAATTGTTCCCATCCAACTCTCATACTAAGGTAATATTGTTCCGAACGACTTAAAAATTTGACCACATATTCTATGCTATTTATACTTTCTACTTTTTTCTGAAATTTATAAGTAGGGATCAACCCTTAAACTAAAGTTCAGCGCTCACATTTTGAACCTTGGTGTGGAGATTTCATGCATGAAAATATTCTACAAAAATGTTGCTAGGAAAATTTTATGTATGGTCGGTCCACTAGGACATGTAATCGATATTGTCATATTTTCATTGTCCTTTATCACTTTTACCCGATCCTTTTTTCATGAAAAACTATATGATTATGTATTTTATTGAATTTCGTATAAGCTATTGATTGTGTAGAAAATTCGGATACACATGAACTATATCTGTTCCTGGCGGACGGATCCGGTTATTTAAATGTCTACATCTAAAGCCCTCATTGAGTATATAATAAATCCTAGAAGAAAGATTCGCCGTTTGTCAGACATCTGAGTTATGGCGGGATGAATCTATCGTTGACCAACAACGAATTTATGATGCCCTGATTCAGAGGCGCAACCCTCCGATTTTCATATATAATTAATAGATTATGCGAACTTTACCTAAATACATACATAATAGGCCGGGGCGATTTGAAAACCTTAATGGGCCCTTCGCGTTTCTGATTCCTGGGGTTGAACTGAGCAAAAAAGTCCACTGGACCATATATCTACCGTGAAAATCGAGCCTCCCGATTTTGACTTTAAGTTTTTTATTGACGTTTTTTGGATATTTTGGCATATAACAGCCAAACCATTGAGATTTTCGATCCAGCACAAAGACAAACATTGTAGCCAAGACAGTAATTGAAAACTCTCTAATACATCGCAAAAGCATTGGAATGCTCCTTCAGGCAGTTTTGGCCTTAGGAATGTGCAAACTTTTCGGAAAATGTCGATAAATGACATTGTGCTACAAAATTTGACCCGAAAAATATTCAAGTGTTCTGATGCAAAATTATACCGTGTTGGATTTCATGCACAACGACAATGCCTTTATTTCGTTTGGGTCACTTCGTTTTATTTTTTTAAAACGGTAAAAGTAGTGAAAATCTGGGTTTTTTTACATTTTCAAATTTAAACGGGCATATCTTATTTTTTCCACAACGGATTTCTTTTGATCCTTCTTCCTTTTAAATGGGTGAATAATGTCTTTTGAATAAGCTATTATTGCTTTAAATCGGTTAACAAATGGCTAAGTTATAGTGGTTTATGTCTGAAAAACCCCACAAAAAAACCTATAAAGGAATTTCTCATAATTTTCAAAAATATAATGTTTTTTGTTTTGTTCAATATTTATTTTGAAAATTATGAGAAATTCCTTTATAGGTTTTTTGTGGGGTTTTCAGACATAAACCACTATAACTTAGCCATTTGTTAACCGATTTAAGACAATAATAGCTTATTCAAAATACATTATTCACCCCTTTAAAACGAAGAAGGATCAAAAGAAATCCGTTGTGGAAAAAATAAGATATGCCCGTTTAAATTTGAAAATGTAAGAAACCCAGATTTTCACTACTTTTACCGTTTTAAAAAAATAGAACTAAGTGACCCAAACGAAATAAAGGCATTGTCGTTGTCCATGGATTCCAACACGATATAATTTTGCATCAGAAGACTTGAATATTTTTCGGGTCAAATTTTGTAGCACAATGTCATTTATCGACATTTTCGGAAAAGTTTGCACATTCTTAAGGCCAAAACTGCCTGAAGGAGCGTTCCAATGCTTTTGCGATGTATTAGAAAGTTTTCAATTACTGTCTTGGCTTCAATGTTTGTCTTTGTGTTGGATCGAAAATCTCAATGGTTTGGCTGTTATATGCCAAAATATAAAAAACGTCAATAAAAAACGTAAAGTAAAAATCGGGAGGCTCGATTTTCATGGTAGATATATGGTCCAGTGGACTTTTTTGCTCAGTTCAATCCCAGGAATCAGAAACGCGAAGGGCTTATTAAGGTTTTTTTTGCTTCCACACAAATCGCTCCACCCTAATACATAAACATACGATTTTGTTTGAGAAAGTAATGGGTAAAACTGATAAAGGGCAATGAAAACGTGACAATATAGATTTCTTGGATATGGGAAACCTACATATAATTTTCGATGGAACATTTTTGTCAAAAATTTCATTTTGTTTTACTTTTTGAGTTCAAGAACAAAAAGGACATCGAAGGAACTGAGGTAGAAGGACAGCATATTCGACAGAAAGGTTCCTCATTTTATTTAACTGAAAACATGACATCTAACAATGATGAAACAATATCTCGAAACAGAGATAAAAAATCATTATGTCATAACTCAGAAATTTCAACTATGGGATCCTTTGGGGTTTTCAATTGAGGTTTTCATCCCGAAAAGGAATTTGTCCACCCCCAGATCTCGACTTCCATTTTGTGTCACAGGGTATTCAGTAAGATTTCCCATAGAGACCATAATGTCTTTAATAGAAGACAAGGATAACTTCTCATAAAAACAAGATGACAATGCCAATAGAACTTTCTGATAATACCAGTAAGACTTCTGACGAAAGAAGTTAAAGGTCCAATCTTAATTCGATTGTCATAGAACTTTACTTTTTTTTGCAAAAATGTAAAAAAATCAATTGGATCAACAAAATAGGGATGAATAGACTACACTTCAAAGGATAGTAAATATCCTGTGAATTTTCCTTTAACTTAGTAGTATAGTATTTCTTATACCATCCTTTTAAAAAAATAATAATTTAAAAAAAAAATTTCTTGTTCCAAATTTAATGTTATATTTCTACAACGTGGAACAAATTTTGCCCGTAGTCGGAGTCGAGTTATTTTTTTCGACTCAGACTCCGAATCCAGCAAAATTGCTCGACTCTTATTATTAAAAATAACATGTTTAAATTTTGTGCTCAATCGGAGAGTAAATTTGGTACTTTTACCACTACAATCACGTATATTGTTTTGTGCATCCCTAAATCACGGCTGCCAGATTTGACGATTTATCGTCATTTTGACGATTTTTTGGTCAAAAAATGATAAATGACGATTTGACGATTTTTACCCAAAAAATGACGATTTTTGGATATTTTGATAATGCAGTCATAAGAAATGTTGTAAAATATGAATTTGTAAAAACTTAGTTGATTTTAAAAATTAATTGTTAAACAATAATCACAATAATCGTTATTTTTGAACGTTGAAGCTTGAAATTTTGCCAGAACATGTATTTTAGCTTTATGTATCAGATTTCTTCAATGGTGACAATATGTTTGGGTGCATATGCAAAGGAATATTAACTAGAACCAAACTGAATTCAATGGAAATAAGCAAAATATATAATTGCACTGCTCCAGAACCTGCAAAAATCTTCTATTTTTTGGTAAATTTATAAAGGAACAAAAAGTCAAAATTTCAACCATAGTAGATTCTGTTCTGGGCAAATAACTGCCTTATATTGAGCTTTGTGCAGAAATTTTAAAAGTTTAATAGATTTGATTTTGAAAATAGTTTTATTGATTTTTCGACATCCTTAACGAATTTTCACATTTTGTCAACAAGAAGGAAAAACAACAATTGGATTCCGAATTTCGTGAACTAAAACTTTTGGATTTTAAGGAAAAGTTTGAAAATATTGAAACGGATTTATTTCGCATTTTAATATATGATTTGAAACGTGTTGATGGTTCATATGTTTTTAATATAATAACAAAATATTTAAATAAAATAATGATAGGTATTACCACATTCGCCAGCAAATATTAAACATGTTTTCAGCCAAGTAAATCTTCACGGAAAGAAATATGTATCGAAATTATTTTGATAAGGATTCAATGTAGAGTATGCTTAACAAAATAAATTGTTTGACACATTGCTGAAGGACGACTTGTTAAGAATGTTAACTCAAATATTTATTTACAAAATCGTTTAATTAATCATTTAATTTAATTTTAAATTTAGCAATTTAATGTTTATTTTAATTAAAAATATAACTAAATATTACCATTTTAATTTTTGAGATTCTTTTGACGATTTTGTAAAATAGATTTGACGATTTTAATTTTAAAAATCGTCATTTTGACGATTTTCCATAAAAATTATCTGGCAGCCCTGCCCTAAATATTTGTTTGCAACAAAAACATTGTTTTTAATTGTGAAAATTGTTTTAAAGTCCCAGCCAGCATTTGTTGAAAATGTTAATCAAATTAGAGTCTTTTCTGATCCGACTGCACGATTAAAAAGCTGGAATATGAGCTCATTTTGTGATCATAAATGACTCATTTGTCGGGAGGAAAACGTAACCTCAGGCGACTCTTCTAAACCAATCACAAATGAGTCTTCCTCTGCATTAGTTTCGAGTCATTTTTGTCCATTTTCTGATGGTATATAAAGTCTTTTTCGAGTCGTACTTCAATCATTTATTGGTGATTTGTTGATTAATTTGGGACTCTTTCTCGAGTCTATTTTGAGTCATGTTTATAATCGTTTATGAGTCTTTAGAGAGTCATTTATGAGTCTTTTTATTAGACGAAATAAATTAAAAGAATTTTCTTTTTATTCTTTTTTGTTTCTTTCCTTTGTTTTATTGTCTTTTCTGCTTTGTTATGTCTTTTAATTATCCTTTATGTTGCGCGGTGGTTAGTATACTGCTTCTTCATTTCACTTGGCAAAACCTGAACATGTGTTGTGTTTGTCTATACACTTAATATTATACGTTATATTTATATCAAAGTTTTATAGAAAGTGTATATGAGGATTATTTTCAACCAAACGAAAATAAAACAAAACAATCAGTTTTTAATCACCTATCTGTTCAAAATATGATCAGAAGATACATAATTATAATCACTTTTCAACCACCTGCATGACCATTTTTTGATTAAGCATTTTTCAATCTTCCGATGATCAAAATGTGACAATAAATAACGAACAAAATAGTTACATTTTAAACGCCTCAATGATTTATTTATGATTGCTACACATTTGTTGTTGTATTTTAAATTGGACTTTTTTTAATCATACAAGCGACTTAATCAGTTTTTGATCACTAAAAGGACTATAAAAAGACTCCGCAATGTGATTTTTGAAAAAACAATCTTCCAAATGCTAGCTGGGGTAGGCCTGCTCACACACATACAAATACATTTTGTTATTGTGTTGGTTTTGAAATACACAAATTTCAATGTTTTCATTTTGCCTCTGTAGACTGTGGGAAATATTGTACAAGTTTTTTTTTTTATTTTATGTTTCAAAATTTAAAGTAGAAGAATTATTTTATTTTGACCAAATATGACTGTTGATGTTATAATTTATTGCGCCAAAGTGCGCTGACAAACCAAACACTCTAATTTGCCGTAATAATTTTCGGCAAATAAAAATTCGTATTCAGTATCTTCATTCATTTTTTCAGTGTACGCATATAAATTCATAGACAAAATCGAAAGCAGAACCTTCCTCATTGAATGTTCAATAGAGACTGATTGGTAATTTTGAAAACATTCAGAACAAAAACAAAAGCTCTCTTTTTAAATTGTGTGTGTGAGCAAATTGACATACACCGACAGGCCAGATGCGCACTTTGAAGAACCTTGTTTTAAAGCAGCCATGCACGCGTCTTTACGAAAAAGTTAACTACAACTCTCTTTCCCATACAAAAACCCAGAATAGCATTCTCTTCTTGTGCACCATTGTTTTAAAGTCTCTGGCGGTATGCTTGCACTACTCACTTCATTGTCTCATGAGTCATGACATAAGAGAAATAAAAGAGAGCGCGTTGATGCACATAATTGGTGACATGAATATTTTGAAAAAGAAGTTCGATGACCTAAAGGCCTGTGTACATAAGCTGCCTTGCCTGATTACCTTGCTTACTTCTGATAAAAGAATAAAAAAGAAAAGGGCAACCCAGTTCGAAATTTCCTCGCCCTTCTTTATTCTTTTATTTTTATTATGTCAAAAGTGAAGCAGGGAAGCAAGGCAATCAGGCAGAGCAGCTTATGTACGCAGGCCTTAAGGGCTGGCCTTAATAATTTAAACCAGGTATCGGCACCAATACAAACGCATTGTTTGCGGCCTCACGCATACGACTCTAAATTTTTTAGTGTTTGTGTAACATGTACGGTACCTTATGATAAGGTACTGTTTGTTTCCGAACACTGGTCAATCTTGGCATTCTTAACAATGTGATCAATTATTTGTTGTGCAGTCATATTCGTTTGAAAAGACGAAATATGTACATACTTATTTTTAACAGCAACAGGAAGATCCAATGAAACAGTATCACCCACAGCAATAACACGACGTCTTCTCTTACGACCTCGAGCCTCCAACCAATTATTATCATGGAAGTTCAATCGAACCTCCGACAGAGCAGAAGGGAACGAAAGTGTAGAAGAAGCATCTAACTCTTGTTGGTATTGTACGTCTGCATTAGTTTGTGATGTCGATGCATTGACAGAAATAGAACGATTACCAACAACATTTTGAACATCGTTGCGTGGTTGATTGTTTAAATCAGCATCCGGCAAAAGGGGGCACACGTGCCCTTGATGAGAATAACAACAGAACAACCAGAAGTCAATGAAGAAGGTTCTGTTGTCGCTTTTTCAATGTTTTTTAATTTTGGCAATGCATTAACGCACACGCTGTTTGTTGTACACGTACACAAACTTTAAAAATCCATTTTAGCGTTTATGTACATGTACCCAACGAGAATCGAAAAGTTCGTCAAACACCATAGATGCACGGCTGCCAGATTTGACGATTTATCGTCATTTTGACGATTTTTTGGTCAAAAATTGATAAATGACGATTTGACGATTTTTACCCAAAAAAATGACGATTTTTGGATATTTTGCTAATGCAGTAATAAAAAATGTTGTAAAATTTTAATTTGTAAAAACTTAGTTGGTTTTAAAAATTAATTGTTAAACAATAATCACAATAATTGTTATTTTTGAACGTAGAAGCTTGAAATTTTGCCGAAACATGTATTTTAGCTTTATGTATCAGATTTCATCAATGGTTACGATATGTTTGGGTACATATGCAAAGGAATTTTTAACTAGAACCAAACTGATTTCAATGAAAACAAGCAAAATATATAAATGCACAGCTCCAGAAAGTGCAACAATCTCCTATTTTTTGGTAAATTTATAAAGGAACAAAAGTCAAAATTTCAACAATAGTAGATTTTGTTCTGGGCAATTAACTGCGTTATATTGAGCTTTGTGCAGAAATTTTAAAAGTTTAATAGATTTGATTTTGAAAATAGTTTTATTAATTTTTCGACATCCTTAACGAACTTTCACATTTTGTCAACAAGAAGGAAAAGCAAAAATTGGATTCAGAATTTCGTGAACTAAAGCTTTTGGATTTTGAGGAAATTTTTGAAAATAATGAAACGGATTTAATTCGCATTTTAATATATGATTTGAAACGTGTTGATGGTTCATATGTGTTTCCTATAATAACAAAATTTTTAAAGAAAATAATGATAGGTATTTCCAGATTCGCCAGCAAATATTAAACGTGGTTTCAGCTAAGTAAATCTTCATAAGGATTCAATGTAGAGTATACTTAACAAAATAAATTGTTTGACACATTGATTAATATATTTATTTACAAAATCGTTTAATTAATCATTTAATACTGATTTGAAGTAAAAATATGTTTACTAACTCGAATAGCCATTTAATGTTTATTTTAATTATAAATATAGTTAAATATAACTTAATATTACCATTTTAATTTTTGACGATTTTTTTGACGATTTTGTAAAATATATTTGACGATTTTAATTTTAAAAATGGTCATTTTGACGATTTTCCATAAAAATAATCTGGCAGCCCTGCATAGATGAGCTTTCTCGCACGCCAGCGTTGCTGTGGTTTCTTTCTCTTTTTCGTTGTTACAACATAAATAAACATTTACGGGTTGTTTTGTTATTTTATTTTTAATAAAATCGTTTTTTGTAATTGTTTAGATGTCGTCTGTGTGTTAAAAATATTAAAAAAGTAAAACAATTCTAACAAAAACGCTGTTTTATTTTTCCCTTAAAAAATAACACACATATTTGGTATGCAACCACCATCGTAATGTAACAACCACGTACGCAACCGAAATGGTTGCGTACAGAAGCGCGTACATACGTAGTGTACATCATAATTAGACATCGGATTTTAGCATGTTTTTTATTTCTTATCCGATTGGACTCAAATTTTGGATCTAGACGTTTTGAGGGTCAATTATTCGATATTTGGGGTCATATCAAAAATATGCAAAAAAAATATGCAAAATATATGCAAAAAATATGCAAAATATATGCAAAAAATATGCAAAATATGCAAAAAATATGCTAAATATGCAAGCGTTTTTTTGACAAAAATCGTCAATTAAATTTGGAAAATCATCAAAAAAGCATTCTAAATTATGTTTTTTGCCGTTTAACATTGTTTTTTGTAGATTATTATGTTATTGAGAGTCTCCAGATATTTCGCCACAGTAATAAATCTAGACTAACAAGACTTAAATCAGTTTTCACAAGGTGAGAAAATGTCAAATAACCCAGCATTCCTATTACAACATAATTTGCTTCCTATACAAATGTAGATAGATAATGGAAAAATTTCAAAAACTCAATCATGTTAAATCAACGTGTCCAAATATGGTGATAGTTTCTAAACGGCCAAAACTGTCTAGCAGAAAAATAAAGGAGCTAGAGTTAGTCATCGCTATTTTTGTTTAGATAAAAATGAAATTTTTTGTAGTTTTTGGAAAAAGGGTTCGTTATTTAGGCAAAATGGGAAAAAGTACTAGAGCAAAATTTACGATTCCAGGTTCTGGAATATAACTATAATTAGAAGAATACGTTTTGAATATCCACATATTGGAATTGAATATATTTTATAGTGTTTAGTCCTTTATTCAGTATATACAGACATAAATTGGAAATTTTTGTTCTTTGTGGTCAAAAAGCTTCTTTAGAAAAATGCTCTAACTGCCGCTTTAATATTGATGACATGGTTTTAGTTTAATGCATTAAAAATACATAATTTTATAATATCGATCTATATTGTACGCATACAACCGCTTAATGCAGAATTGCAAAATGTTCACTCCTCGTCGAAAAGTAATGCATTATTGTTATACCCATCCACGATGAATAATAAGCAAAATGAAGAACGCCCAATGATTAGTGCAAAATAACATCACTTAGAAAAACCACACAATAGAGTGGTAGTGGTAAAATAAGTCAAAAACCTTGGAATTGTCTTTAAAATGGCAAAACCATTCACACATTTCTGCTAGAAAAGTATTTGGAATGCTAAAAAAATATAGCTCATTCATTCCTGCTACAGGAAAACAATTTTGATAGCACAGTCGAAAAGTCATAACCCTTTTGTATACACAATTAATTAATTTATACCTGTGCGTGTACTGGATAATTTGTGCTAAATATTACCAATGCTTCGAATTTGTTGTTTAATGGTGAAGTTGGTGAAAAATTGTTTCACCTACATTTAGTAAAAATTATCGAGTACAAGGACAAACTTTTCATGACATATTAGTCCTGTTGTATAGGATATAAATAAATATATTAAGAAAAATATTATAGTTGCCAAATGCACTACACACCTGAAAAGCGAATATTTCAAGGAATATTAATTTACAAAACGATGAAATTCCACATCTGTCTCTAGGTTTGTTACATCCTGATGTAAACTTTAAAAACGCCATATTTCTAGCACTACTTTCACAATCTGATTGGCTTTTTTCTGGAACAAATACGGGCAATGCTAATAAAAATTGTCGAGTAGAAAAATCTCACTATTTATACCCTACACCACTATGTGGTAAGGGGTATTATGTGTTAGTGCATTTGTATGTAACATACAAAAGGAAGCGAGATAGACCCATAGTTCCTTCTAGGGATATACATAGAATCACTTTCTGAGTCGATTTATGCATGTCCGTCCGTCCGTCCGTTCGCAACATACAGGTCGCATTTGTTGACCGATTTCGCTGAAAATTGGAGAATACCATTTTTTTAGCCGTCGGAAGTTCAAGTTCGAACATGGGATATATCGGTCCACGTTTTGGTATAGCCCCCATATAACGGTACCCCCCGATTTACGGTATTTTGACGTTTTCAGCTACATTTTCAGACCGATTTGGCTATAATTTGACATTTAGGGTTCTTAAGTGTCAATTAACATATATAACAAAACTTGTGGACATAGGTCTTAAGTGTCAATAAACTTATATAACAAAAGTTTTGGACATAAGTCCACGTTTTGGTATAACCCCCATATAACGGTACCCTCCGATTTGCGGTATTTTGACGTTTTTAGCTACATTTTCAAACCGATGTAGCTATAATTTAACATTTAGGGTTCTTAAGTGTCAATAAACTTATATAACAAAAGTTGTGGACATAGGTCCACGTTTTGGTATAGCCCCCATATAACGGAACCCCCAGATTTACGGTATTTTGACGTTTTTAGGTACATTTTCAGACCGATTTAGCTATAATTTGACACTTAGGGTTTTTAAGTGTCAATAAACTAATATAACAAAACTTGTGAACATAGGTCCACGTTTTGGTATAGCTCCCATATAACAGTACCCCCAGATTTACGGTATTTTGACGTTTTTAGCTACATTTTCAGACCGATTTAGCTATAATTTGACATTTAGGGTTTTTAAGTGTCAATAAACTAATATAACAAAACTTGTGAACATAGGTCCACGTTTTGGTATAGCTCCCATATAACGGTACCCCCGATTTACGGTATTTTGATGCATTTAGCTACCTTTTCAGACCGATTTAGCTATAATTTGACATTTAGGGTTCATAAGTGTCAATAAACTAATATAACAAAAGTTGTGGACATAGGTCCACGTTTTGGTATAGCCCCCATATAACGGTGCCCCCCGATTTACGGTGTTTTGATGTTTTTAGCTGCATTTTCAGACCGATATAGCTATAATTTGACATTTAGGGTTCTTAAATGTCAATAAACTTATACAACAAAAGTTGTGGGCATAGGTCCACGTTTCGGTATAGCCCCCATATAACGGTACCCCCCATTTACGGTATTTTGACAGTTTTAGCTACATTTTCAGACCGATTTAGCTATATTTTGACACTTAGGGTTCTTAAGTGTCAATAAATGTATATAACAAAACTTGTGGACATAGGTCCACGATTTGGTATAGGCCCCATATAACGGTACCCCCGATTTGCGGTGTTTTGACGTTTGTAGCAACATTTTCACACCGATGTAGCTATAATTTGACATTTAAAGTTCTTAAATGTCAATAAACTTATATAACAAAACTTGTGGACATAGGTCCACGTTTTGGTATAGCCCCCATATAACGGTTCATTTAAGTTCATATTTTCGTATAGCCCAGATACCTCCAAACTAGCTGTTAATGACATTTGAAGTTCCCACGTTATGTACCGATTTTCGATATTTTGAAGATTCTACCTAAATTTTTTAACCGAATTAGGAGTTATTTGACATTAAAGGCTCCCATCAAAAACTGTCAACATAGGCCCATGTTTTATTATAACCCCTATATAACAGTACCTCCCAATTTCTAGCCCACCAAAAATTGTCAACATACATAGTTAGATATAGGCACCATAAAAAGGGCCTCCCGAATGAAGCATAAATGTACATAAACATTATCTGACATTTTAACGTACCCACTTAAAGTTGGGGACAGGAATGAAAAGTAATTATTCCATTTTAGTTCAGAATATTTTATGGTGGAGGGTATGAAAAGTTCGGCCCGGCCGAACTTAATTCTTTTTTACTTGTTTTTACACGTAGAGCACTTTCATTTAAGTGTATTAGCAATTACAATTTAAAAAAAATATTATTATATAACTTCCACGAGTGATTTAATCATATAAAATAATTTATTTTCCTTACAATTCGTTAATCCGAACAATTTGATAATTCGCACACCACCGAAACCTGTGGTGTAGGGATTGTCGCGAATGTACTGTATATATGGGAGTAATATCCAAATCTGAATCGATTCTTACAAAAATAGGGATCGCCCTAGGGCCAAAAAATCCCCAATTTTTATGCGAATTGGTCTATAAATGTGACCTGTGCTTTGTTTTCAAAAAGACATGGCGAGATGGATAAGTGCGAATCTATGCAGATCATCAAAAAGAACTGTGGGTCCATTTCGTTTCATTTTGCATGTTGCAAATTCATTAACTAAGACATAATACCCTTAGGGTATTAAAATATAGTTATCAGTGCAATCATGAATAAAAATTCCGTGCGGAATTTGTTTCCTTTCCCCAATTTCACAATTTTTTGTTTCCATATTTATATCCAAAAAGGGAATATTTTTGTCGATTCGACTAGAATACGCCATAATGAAGCGAATCTAGTAGTTTTCAACTTTTAACAAATATTAATTTTAAAAGAATTTCACTTTTTAAAATTATTTTCCGTGTGGAAAATTCAGAGGGAAATATTCATGATGGCACCGTATATATTTTTTATATGTTTTTAATAAAATATGAAAGATTTTATGTAATATTCAATATTTTCTTAGTCTTAATTTCAAGCTCATTTGTTATTCTGCCAGACAATTTTGGCCGAGCAGAACCTATCAACATATTTGGACACGTACATTTTGACATTTCTGATTGAGTTTTTGGATAAATTTGTATTAGAAACAATTTATGTTGTTATAAGAAGGCTGCGTTATAGGAAATTTTCTAAGTCTTTTAGTCCAGATTTATTGCTGTGGCGCAATAATAATTAATAACATGATAATCTGCTAAGCAATCGACGTTTAACGGCAATAAACATAATTTAGAACACTTTTTGATGAGTTTCCAAATTTAATTTGATGATTTTTGTCAAAAAAATTACTTGCATATTTTGCATATTTTTTGCATATTTTGCATATTTTTTGCATATTTTGTGCATATGCAAAATATGCAAATATGCAAAAAAAATAAAAAATAAAAAAAAATAAAATATGAGCCTGTCATTGCATTCAGTTTTCTTCAAAACGAATTTTGGTCCAATCAGAATTTTCGTATCTTTATTAAAAAAAATATGCAAATATGCAAAATCCGATGTCTAATCACAATGTACCTTTAGAAAGAAAGTGGTGGTAGGGTACACTTACATTTGTTTGGTTAATAAAGTATTAAAAAATATTAGGCTTATTTTTTGTGGAATAAATACAAACAAAATATTATAAAATATAAATGAATATTTATCTTATATTTATTAGGACTATAATGACATTATTTAAATGTCATAAATACATATGCAATAATTGAGTAATGCCTAAGAAAAACGCTCCTACCTAATTTTTAAAATCTTGACAATTTGTAAAAGGGTTGCTATGGGTTATAGAGGTATATTTTTGACGATTTGAACTTTAAGGGTACGAAGAGTATTAAAATTGTTCCATTTGTAGTGTGAAAACAAGTGGAACCATAATTACAAAATATTTTTATACATATTGTCCGACGTTTTGCATGTATTCCAATTGGTAATTAGAGTTATTTTTAATATTTTTTAGCAACGTCGAGAATAACAGTGGGAAATAATTTATTTTGAGTTTGATACTAATACACTAATATAATTAAATATCTTGTCGTTTTATGATTTCAGAATAAAAATAAATTCTAAATCACTATAAGAATTACTTTTTGTGTTTTTCCAAATTATGATGTACTTGATGTACTCAAGGAGTGATACCTAGCAATGAATTCAACTTCCGTTCTTTGGGTCTGCTCTATTTTTACAGTTTATTTATTGTATAGGTATACTTTTAAAATCAGAAAATCATCGAAAAGTAGGTAGAAGCAAGGCCCATTTATAGAAGGTAAAAGTGACAATCAGCTCTATTTTTACTTGTTTTGTAAATTTGGTATCCAAAATGTAATAGTGTCTACTCATGAAATTTGGACCTTCGAAATTTGCTACCATAAAATACTTCTTTCCGTCCTAAACGTGTAATAAAATGACTACGACAGTTCTGAATGCTTTATATGATTAAGCCAATGTTTACACTCTTATAATACGAAACCATTGTAGTTTACCAGTAACTATGACTATTACTGGATCAAATTAAGTGTTTTTGAACAAAGCTCAAAACTTAAGCAAAAAAAATAATTTGCGTAGGAATAATGACCGCGTTAATGAATAAACATTGGTAAAAACACGTTGATGCTAGCGAGGTTTTTTACGTTGCTATTCCATTGCTGATTTAACCATTCAAATGACGGACATCTGTGCAAAGTAAAAGTAGAAGAACACAAAATGAAGACTAGACTTCTAATGTATTACTTTTCAAAATTACCACTGCATCCACTTGTTATGGATGCTGACATTTTGAAGCCGGATTTTAGGTGCTTTTGTATTTTTTTACTTAACTGCACGCGCACTCTTGTATTTCAAAAAACCAATCATAGGATTAAAATATGTACTCGCGATTACGCATAATTTGATATGTAGCCCTGTGTAGCCCACACAGCATAACAGTAATCTACCGCCAAAGGCCAAAATTTAGTGCGATATTTTTTCTAAAAACCTATTTTTTGGTACAGTATTTACAATATTCTGTTGAGTGTGCTGGTACCCCGCGATATTTTAGTTTTTCGGCGGTCTGGATCAAATAAATAGTAAATCGTGAAAATCCATCCTCTAGAGCAGCAGAAACGGCTACTGCAAAAATTGAAAAATTTGAGCAAAATGTTTTTGAAAATATCGCGGACTAATCCGCGTTTTAAGTGGATCGTTTCCACTTCAATAAAGAAACAGACACATCACACGCGTTTGTGCGAACAGCGGTTTCAAAAAGTTTGTGGCATGGGAGCAGTATCCGATTTATCCCAAAAATACATGTATTTTTTCAAGGTTGATAGTGAAATCGGATGCGCATAAAAACTGTATGCGCTTTGTGCAAATTATACGCGTTATACAGTAGAGTTGTGCCGAAGGAACTATTTGGAACTATCTCGTTCACTTCGCAGTTCCAATGGCCCACATTTTTTCTTTGTACGAACTGCGTATACTTAACAGCACACGTTATATTTCATGTTACTCATACGTTTTGGAACTAGTACAAGGAACTAGATTACCCAACTCTATTATACAGTTATACTAAACTGTAGACGATGCTGCATCGCAGCCGCCAAAGTAAATCTTGGTAAATATATACAAACGAAAAGAAAACAATTCGTTGTATCGGGAAACCGAAATAGATGAATAACTCCTACCTATTTTTCCTACATTGTATTAAACTAACGCATAAAATAAATTTGAAAAAAACTCTTTTCTTAAAAAACATTTTTTAAATTTGCTCAACATATTTTTTGTTTTTGCAATAATATGCGAACCGCTAAACATATTTGTAAAGTTTTGGTTTCATTTGAATCTTCGATGTTTATATTAGGTACATATTTGTTTAAATAGTTTTAAGATGCATAAACAGCTTGAATTTTATTATAACATGATACAAACTGTTAATTTTTTAATTCTTTCTTATTTTCCGGGAAAATTTACAACTTTTTTACTAAAGTTGTGGGACCTCAGTAATCATATAGTACGTAGGAAGCCAATAATTAAAAGTGTTTCTCAATATGATGAGTAGCGTTATTTTAAGATTTGTTCTAATTATCAGAATTGAAACTGCCATAACTTTTGCGCGCAGCAACGGAAAGTAGTATCTCGAACATATTTGAGAATGGGAATTTTTTCTCAATCCATATTCCATAAATCTTTCATTTAGTTTAAACAAATTTTTTCAATTTTTTTTCGATGGAAAACTAAAAAATTTGCTTTTCCTCATATATAATACATTTTGGTTCAAATTTGTTCTATCATAAAGGATTTTCAAAATATATTTATGTTTTTCCTGAGAAAATTTTTAGAACGAACAATATTTTCTTTTACATTTAATTTTCAATAACAACAATGTTATTTGTCGTTGTAATTCATGCATCTACCAAATATAAATGTGCCCTGGTTGGAGGTATTTGTATAAGTAACAATTCCCACTAAAACTATAAAGTACCTGATCGTTTTTATCTGAAATCATAAGAGGAAACCCCATCAACAAGCAGACCACATGCAAACAAATCTTTTTGGAACTCTCGGAAAACCATCATCAGCGAAATTGCTAATATTGTACAGGCAATACCGTCAATCCAATTAAGCGTGGAACGTTTATTTTCTGCTATGAAGTACATTTTATCTGATCAGCGAAACCGCATGTCAGCAATAAATCTTGAACATATATTACTGTTAAAAGTCAATAGGGATTTCAATTATGAAAGTTGAGTTTTGTCCTCTCAATTTCTAAATTCTTTACTATTTTTTATACTCTGTTACATATGTTTTCACATGTGAAACTTTTATATATTCGTTAAGTTAAGTTTTTCAAAATAGTCAAGATTAATCCCATAGTCGTTGTTTTAATATTTTATTAAAACAATTTTAATTAATTAGTGGGAAAATTTTGGCTATGTTTACCAAGGGGTAAGGCAGGGAAGACAATAGTTTCAAATCACGCCACAGATCTTCATCAGTTCCCTTGTTTATTGTTTTTCAACAAGAACCTTTTTATACCCAAGTGTCAATTAATTGCTCGCTCTTTATAATCAGCTACATCGACTTCTGGACCTAATATTTGTTCAGAATGATTTCAAGTTCATAATTTATGAGTGTACAGACTCATTTTCTAAACGTAATATACACCATTCAGCTATTATAGTTGAGTTGGACATTGTAATATATTTAAAAGATTCTTGCGATTCGACTTTGGAAATGTTTGATTTCAAGCACTGCAATTTTGACTTATTAAATCCAGCTTTATTGAATGTTGACTGGTCAAATTTATTAAACATCGATGATTTAAATGTGTGCTATGATATTTTCCTTCAAAATAGTATTTACACTTGTAAGCAATGCATCCCTATCAAGACTTCAAAACCAATTAGCCATCCGTGGTATACAAAAAGGTTGCGTCACTTAAAGAATAAGCGTAATAAACTATTCAAACGCTATAATGATTCTTTAAATCCAATCATTTATAATGCCTATGTTCAATGCCGAAAGGAATTTGACTTTCTTAATAAATTTCTTCATAAACAATATATAATAAATATTGAAAATCAGATTAAGGATAATCCTGAATCATTTTGGAATTTTATTAATGCTAAAAAGCAATGTTTGGATTTTCCGGTCCCGATGTGCTATAATAATTCTGTTGCAAATAACCCACATGAAATCGCGGATTTATTTGCTTCCTACTTTAAGTCCAATCTTGAGAATTGTGACCCATTATTTTCCTATAATCTATCTGAAGATGTGTCTTCAACGCATTTAAGTTTTGGGGAGTTAACTTTGACTGATTATGATATGATTCATGATATTCAGAGCATAAAGAATTCATATACAGAGAAAGTCTTTTCCAACGCTCTATCGGAAACTGTTCAAAAACGCCACGTATGTCGGATTCTCCATTTCGAATGATGCAGATGATAGACGATCGATTTGCCAAATTAAGTGAACGGCTGATGGTAGAGTTCAAGTCTATGTTCAGGGAAACCGAGGATCGCATCCTAAATGAATTGGATAAGAGAATATGCGAACTACGATCGGATCTAAACAACGTTAATGATCGAGTGTGCCGTCTTGAACAATTCACAGATGAGGTATCAGTAATGAGAAATGATATAAAGGATTTACGTATGGAACTCCTCAGACAAGAAAACTCGCATGTATCCTGCGAAATTAGAGTTAATGGTATTCCTTTCAATGGCAATGAGAACCTGAACACAATGTTTGCACATATTTGCAACTCAATGAAAATATCTGTACCCGGTTTCAAATCTGTTCATAGGTTACAAAACAGAAACAACACCAAAAATGTTAATTCGCCAGAGGGGTAATCATTGTAAAATTTATGTCACCTTATGACAAAAATTTCTTTATGAAATCAGTAGCAGCCTATAAAAAGCTTAATGGCAGTAAGTTACTATTAAATTCCATTGGAATTAACTCAAATGCTCAGTACTATATCTCCGAAAACTTATCCAATACAAATTATCACTATTTACAAGAAGCCATACATCTTAAGAAAAAGGGAATAGTACAGGCTGCCTACACTTTTCGTGGCCTTGTGTACGTTAAGCGCCAAAACAGTAACGAGCCTATCTGCATCTATCATCCTAAGATCATTGATGAGTTTCGAAATGTGGGAGAGGCAGCTAACTTCGAATCACAGAACTAACAGACGCAAATCATTCACAATATTTTGGATAGCTTACAGTTCGTACATTAATACTAACTTTTATATTTTTAACACATTTTACTTAATTTGTTTTTATAATTATATTATTCATTTGTTTATCTTTTCATTTTCAACGTTTTTATTTAAAATTTTGTCATTTGTTTACTCTGTTACAATATGGATATCTGCTTTAATCTTACTTATATGCGCTGCTGATACCCCAACTATAATTCCCTTCACTGTCAGTGACACAAATGGGTAGTGTAGACAGTGTATTCAAAGACGTTACCAAAAATCTTGTTAAAATCCTTGCAAAACAAAGAAACGGAGTACAAATATGTCACATTAACGCACAAAGTATAGTAAATAAAACCGATGAGTTCAAGTATATATTTGAAAGTTCTGGCATTGATGTTATATGCATCACAGAAACCTGGCTTAATTCATCTATACCCGACATTTTTATCAAAATGCAAGGTTATTCCGTATTTAGAAGTGATAGAGAAAGACGTGGGGGAGGTGTAGCAATCTTCGCAAGGAACGTTCTTAAACCAAAGTTTCGTTTAAAATCGAGTAATGGCGACAAGATAGAATATATTTTTATTGATCTCAACTCCAACGATAAGAAAATGTTGTTAGGTTGCATCTATCGGACGAATAACACCATCGATTTTGGTGACTTCAATGGTATTTTGGAAACTCTGGCTCTGGGGTACCATGAAGTAGTCATGACGGGTGACTTTAATTCAAATATTCTCGTTGACCCAACTTTAACAAATAACATGTTCTCGTTTGGTTTATACCCTACCAACAAAACACGCCCTACTCATTTCTTAATTTCTGCAAACACACTGCTTGATTTATTCTTTGTGAGCAATCCAAATAATATTCTCCTTTATGATCAAGTTTCTGCCCCATGCTTCTCCAAGCATGATTTGATATTCTTATCTTATGACTTTAACATACATATAGTTGAAGAAACGTATTCTTATCGGGACTTCAGAAATATAGATTACAACTACTTAGATGATATGTTCAGTCAAATTGACTGGAGTGAATTATACGCTTTAACCACTATAGATCAGCAACTTGCTTTCCTTCAAAATAATATCATTTTCTTGTACAATGCAACTGTTCCTATTAAAACCAAACGAACCAACACGAATAGTAAGCCATGGTTTAATACCCATATCAAAAATGCCATAGTTAACAGAGATATAGCGTATTCTAGGTGGAAAAGGTTTAAAACCCCAGAACTATACGATGAATTCCGAACAGCGCGGAAAATCGTTAACACAACCATTAATTCTGCAAAAACCGATTATTATGTCAATAAATTCAGTTCAGCCCTAGACTCTAAGCGTAATTGGAAAATTATAAAAGACATCGGTATTGGTAAAACTAAAAACCTTGGACATTGCCACGAAGACCCCGATGTACTCAATAAAACATTTATTAGCATACCAACAGTACAAGCCGACCCATCTTTTTATTCCACTGATTATGTAACTCTGAATCGCACAAGTGGTGAAGGCAATTTTGAGTTCAGTTGTGTCACCCGTGATGAAGTCTTGAAATGTTTTGCAGATATTAAGTCTAATGCTATTGGTCCTGACGGTGTTGACCCAAAGTTCATTCGAATACTCATACCTCGTATTATACCATTCCTAACCTACTTGTTTAATAATATCCTTACCTCTAGCACTTACCCAAACGATTGGAAGCATGCAAAGATTATACCAGTGCCCAAGACAAACAAAGAATATAGGCCCATAGCAATTCTGTGATATTTTTCAAAAATTTTCGAAAAAATCATTCACAAACAAATCTCTCAGTATCTTCAAAGAGAATCTCTGCTAACTGATGTGCAATCTGGTTTTAGAACTAACCACAGTTGCATTACAGCACTGTTAGAAGTTTCCGAATCTATTAGGGGTGATATTGATGAAAATAAGGTATGTTTCTTAGTCCTCCTTGACCATTCAAAAGCGTTCGACACCGTCGACCACCAAAACCTCTGTTTCAAACTACGTCATTTTTTCAGCTTTACTACTACATCAACAAAGCTTATAATGTCCTATCTCACTAATAGAACACAATCCGTTTATATTGGGTCATCGAAGTCGAAACCATTAGCAGTTGGAAAAGGAGTACCTCAAGGATCCATTGTTGGTCCACTTCTTTTTTCAATGTATGCCAATGATCTCCCTGATCAACTAGTTTACAGTAGAGTACATATGTACGCTGAGGATGTTCAAATTTACTTGAGCCGCCAACTGAATGATATTAGTCAGTCCCTTGTTAAACTCAACAGTGATCTGCACAATGTGTGTGAATGGGCCAAGGCAAATGGTCTTGTTTTAAATCCTACTAAATCAAAATGTTTGATTATACACAAAAATAAAAAAATGTCTTTGCAAAATATCGACGTATATGTTAACAACGAAAAGGTTGAAGTTGTACCCACTGCCAAAAATTTAGGGGTTGTATTTAATAATTCACTCAGTTGGTCACATCACATAAACACAGCCGTTGGGCAGACATTTGCGACATTCATGTTTTTAAAAGGGGTCGTAAAGAAGATATATCTTCTTATCGATCAATTTCAAAATTGAGTGTTGTGTCTAAGATTTTAGAAAACATAATTCATGAAAAGTTGTTTTTTTGCTGTGAAATCTTTATTGATCCCTCAGCAACATGGTTTTCATAAAGGTAGATCTACGACTTCTAATTTATTTGTATATACGGACTACAGTTTTTCATCTTTTTCTGCTGGTTATCAAGTTGAAACTATATACACAGATTTCTCTAAAGATTTCGATAAAATCGCTCATGATATTCTTTTGAAAAAATTGCATGATTTCTGAATTCACTCCAAATTTTTCAATTGGGATAAATCTTATCTGGAAACAGAACATGTGTAGTTAAAATAGGTTCATTTGAATCAAAACCTTATAAATTATCCTCGGGTGTTCCACAAGGAAGCATATTGGGATCATTATTTTTTAATATCTTTATAAATGATATTTTAAATATGCCCACTTTTTGATGTATGCAGACGATCTGAAAATCTTCCTTGCTACAAAATACCAAAATGACTTTTTGAAAATTCAATCTGATTTGAATAGATTCTCTGATTGGTGTAATAATAATCGTTTGAATTTAAATGTTAAAAAATGTGTTCGTTTGTCATATTATCGTGTTCGCAATCCTTTGCACTATGAATTCACTATTGATCAGACAATTCTGAATAAGGTTGAGGAAATTGATGATCTTGGCATCATTTTTGATTATAAACTTTCTTTTACACCGCATTTAGATAAATGAATTCCTAGAGCTTAATCGTTTTTGGCATTTATCAGACGACGCAGCACAGGATTCAGTGATCCTTACACTTTTAAAATATTGTTCACTTCTATTGTGAGAGCAAAACTAGAATATTGTTGCATTATTTGGAATCCTTTTACTGCAGTAAATGTAAATAGATTGGAGAGAATACAGAAGAAATTCTTAAACTTGCTTTGTATTCATTACATTTTACACGACCTCTACCAACATATAAGTCTAGGAGTATGCTAATTGGTTTGGAAACATTGGAAAAACGGCGCAAAATGCATTAATTGATGTTTATATACGATTTAATAAATAATAACATTGACTGTCCATATCTTATGTCCAAAATATCATTTAACATTCCTCGTCGAAATCATAGATCACACAATATTTTCTCCATTGATTGTTACCGCCAGAACTATATTATAAATAGCCCGCTAGTTGGTGCTTTTCATAATTATAATAATTTAAACAGAATATCTGTTATCGATTTTAATCTTTCAAGTCTTTTAAATCTTTTTTAAATCAATTTTAAAATTAAATTATTATTGTTTATATGTTTAAATATAATTTTGCTAATTTTGTACATAATTGTATTAAAATTATAAAATTTGAAAATTAATATTATAAAATATTAGAATTTGTATGTAAGCACATGATATAATTACGTTTAAATGTATTGGGTGAATATGCAAAACTTCTCAAGTTATGAGGCAGGTGATTCCAAAGCCTTGCTACTCTAACAAGGAATGATCGATCATAGATACCGGACCAAAAGCGAGGGAGTGAGATTTGTGGATTGAGAAAATGAACTTTGAACAGATTAATTCCGGTGTACCGTTTTTAATAATTTTATAAAAGCAAGACATGACCCGAACATCTATGTACGACTGAAATCGAAGTCCCAAAAACTGCAAAGTATAACTGGAGACATGATCTCTATAATTTAAACGATATACAAATCGAACGCAATTTACGCAAAATGGAAATTACCTTGGGAAATAACGTGTCAATATGTGAACTGAAATCAAGCCTGTAATCAATATATACGCCCAGACACTAGGGTCATTATTATATGTATTCTTTTACTATCTGATGGATTTGAAAACGCAAAATAAACCAATTTGGAGGCATTAAAAATATATATTTACATTGAAAGTTAATGCGAAGAAGCTCCTCCTTGAAATTCAATCATCACTTTTAACTTTAAGTTAACCTATAACGCTATAAATATGTTCGGTAAATCCAAACAAGTTGTTTTTATTTGTTTTGGTTAATGTTTCATTGGTAGCGATCAGTAAAATTTTGCAACACTGTCAGTTCGTTTTGAAAAACATTACTCTGTAACAGAAAGTAATGATGAAATTTAAGCCATTGGGGTAATATTCCAGACTTAAAAACAATCAAATGAGATGGAAACTGCAACCAAAACAAACAAACAAAAACAGCGGATGGCATGCGCAGGGGAATTTGAAATAAATTCCAACAACACTCATACCATGTTCATACCACCATTTGAATAACGTTGTTCGCTCTCATAACAACGTACACCAATTCACCCGTTCATACGACATGGTACACAATTCATTGCAATATGATTCGTACTTTCATAAGTTTTATTTACTGATTTTAAGGAAAGTTTCAGTCAAAAGACGAGTAAAAGTAATTGATATGAACTGAAAAAATATTTGTCCTTCTTTCAGATATCTATTTAATATTAAATTATATTATTTTCATTCATGTTTTTTATTTTTTCACAATTTTGGTGTTTTCAGAACAAAGTCTTTCAGCATGCAATAAATATTTCCGTAAATGGAAAATAAAGATCAATCATTCAAAAACTCAAACAATAATCTTCCCATGGAATAAATCACTAAAGAGAGCTCCAAATAGAATGGTAATGTTTGACAATAACTCAATTGAAATTAGAGATGAAATCAAATACCTTGGTGTTACTTTAGACAAAAAACTAACTTACCGCAACCATATCAATCTTTCATGTGAAAAGGCCATCAAATCATTTAGATCACTGTGGCCTTTGTTAAACAAAAGATTTTCACTCTCTCAGCAAAATAAAAACCTAATTTACAAATGTGTGATTAGACCTATACTAACATTTGCTTCTCCAATTTGGTATAAGGCGGCTAAAACCCACATAAAAAAGTTGCAGGTAGTCCAGAACAAATGCTTAAAGTTGATAAACAAGAAACATTGGCGTTATCCCACAAGATTGCTTCACTCGGACACGGGTTACGAATACATTATGGAATTCATTAGCCGATTAAATGATAATTACTTCAATAAAATTGCAAACTCCTCTTATGAAATACTAAGAGAATGTATCGAAATAACTTAACACATACAAAGAAATTCACCAAACCTAAAAAAAATATCACAGATTATTATTCACAAGAATAATAAATCTATGTTCTTTTTTTTTTCTTCTAATGTTTGAAATTCCTAACTTATATTCAAATAAGGTTTTTTATCCTTTTTACCTTAAACCAAAATCATAATAAATTGTAATCGGTTTTGCAAATATATAAGGAAATAGTCATAAATGCTGAAATATCATATTGATAAAATCTCATACTACTGTAACATATCTATATTTTAAGATGTAATTTTTTTGATGGATAATAAATATTATAAATAAAAATAAAAATAAAAATAGAACATTTTTTAATTTTTCTATTTTCAAAATTAACGAGAGAGAGAGAGAGAGAGACCTGCCAAAAAAACTTTTTGGTATACAGACTTTCTGGCAGGCATTTGATTTCTGTTTCTAAATTTGTTTTTGCAGTTTTTCCCTGTCATAATTAATTTATTTCGATAAATTCTCTCATTTTTTAGATATCGTTCGGAGAGTAATTTAAATTGAACAATGTACAAAAATCGTTGTTCGTTCTCAAAATTTTGTATGGTAAATGAAGTAATTATATAAAAGCAAGAAGTGTTAATTATGGAATAAGAAAGTTAATACAACCTTCTTCTATTATTCATTCATTACTTTTCATATTTCATTTTCTTTTTTTTGAAAATTGTTGTGTTTTTTTAATAAATTTTAAATTCTCGCTTTTGTTAGGGATGGGACGTATTTATTCGTCGTTCAGAGAGTATTTTATAGCATGTTCCCACGAGCGTTTGAATTACTTTGTTCGCCTGTCGAACGACGTACACGAATTAACCCGTTTCCACGACACCATAATTTATTTTTTTTCGATAAATTCTCTCATTTGTTAGGGATGGGACATATTTATTCGTCGTTCGGAGAGTGTTTCTACTCGAACAACGTAGAAAAATCGTCGTTCGCTCAAAGAATTTTGTATGGGGAAATAAGTAATTTATTCGTAGTTACGGGTCGAAAAAAGAAAAGGGAACGAACGACGTACCGCGGAAATTGCACATTAACTTGAACAACGTAGAAAAATCGTCGTTCGTTCACAAAACTTTGTATGGAGAAATAAGTAATTTGTTCGTAGTTAGGGGTCGAACAACGAATAGAGAACGACATACCGTGGAAACGTCACATTAGTCTTGTGGCAAACTATGAAAATTTTCATGGAAATGTTTTTTGGGTAAAGGAAAAAGTTTTTGGGTAAAAAGGGAGAAAGGGAGCTCCTTCACCTCCTCTCTTTTCTAAAAGCTAAAAAATGTTCATGTGTTATTTTTAATGTCTGTCACAAGAGTTATATAAAATAACATTATATGGGGAAAAATCATATCATAAATATGTCACTCCTTTTTTGGACATTCTTACACCCGTAATCGTTTGTTAAAAATATTCATTCTCAGAACATGGGCCCAACTCTGTTTCTATGAAAACTTTTATAAAGGAAATAAATGTCAAATAAAAAAAATATAAAGAAAATATTTTTCATTTCAAATTTTCATAGAAGAAAAATCCAGCGCCTTCTATTTTAAGTAGTTTTTACATTGGTTATCATTAAATTATTCTATTTTGCTTTTTTAGGTATGGCCGTCGCACAGCCCTGGCTTTTGGTGGATTTGTCGCTGCTATTTTAGGAATAGTTCGATCATTCGCAACATCCTATACGTTTTTTGTTATATTCGAATTTCTGGACAGTTTGGCGTCCAGTCCACTATATTCTGTTTGTTTTATCGTAGGCATCGAGTTGGTTGGGCCCAAACGAAGAGTCCTAGCCTGCAGCTTAGTTACAATATTTTACGCCATAGGTGAAATGCTTTTGGCTATATTTGCAAAATATTTCCAAAATTGGAGAGTATTGCTTCGTATAATGTATATTCCAGCGTTGGTATTATTCATCTATTTCTGGATATTGCCGGAAAGTGTACGATGGCTATTAAGTCAAAGAAGAGAAGAAGAAGCCAAGGCCATATTGAAACGAGCTGCAAAGGTGAATAAGCGCGAACTACCAGAACATTCATTGGACAAATTGATTTTGGCAAATCGTGAAAAACTGGCAAACACAACAGAGGGAAAATTCCCCATAAAACTGGCGTTTACAACTTTGTTTTGGCGTATTGCTAACTGTTCGTTCTGTTGGATAGTAAATGTACTTGTATACTATGGTCTTAGTTTAAATGCAGTTCTTTTGGATGGCGATAAGTACAATAACTTTGTGTTTATCGCCATGGTCGAAATTCCCGGGTTCCTGTTACCACTTGTGATTATGGATCGTTTTGGTAGAAGACATTCTTTGTTTGGATGTATGTTCATTAGTGGATTATGCTGCCTAGCAACGATCTTTATGCCTAAAGGTAATTATTTTAAAATGAAGAAATGTTTATGTCAGAAAATCAATGTACTATTGTTTTTTTCAATTGATTTTAGACGAAGCAATTGGCCAATTGATTTTATTCCTCATTGGAAAGTTAGCAATCACCGCAAGTTTCCAAGTATTGTACTTTTTCACTTCAGAAATATTTCCAACTAATTTGCGCAACAGCTTATTGTCTTTTTGTTCGATGATGGGACGATTTGGATCAATGGTGGCACCGCAAACACCACTCTTGGTAAGTAAATCATATATGTATTTAAAAACGAAACTTAATACCCATTTTTTTCTTTAGGCAAAATATTATGAAAATGCACCAGCGATACTATTTGCAACAACAGCTATTACAAGTGCATGTTTGTCTTTGCTGTTTCCGGAAACGACGAATTTAATCTTACCAGCTACCATGGAAGACGCAGATAAAATTGGAAATTCAAAAGAAAAGCAACCAAATTCATATGATGTGGAAAACACACATTTATGAGATACAGATTAATAAAAAACATTGAAAACATCGACTAAAATGAGTTTGGTTTTGTTATTGCTAAAGTTTAAAATTTAAACTCAACAAATACTATACTCCCTTAAGGTTTAATATATATAGTACTAGCTGACCCGGTCCGCGTTGCTGGCCCGTTGTTTGGGTTCTCCGTGTAAACTTTAGTTATCTATCCAGCATTGATACAGTCATAATTAGGCATCCCTCTAGAAACTTCATAATATAAATCAATGTTTTGACATAAATTCCATGTAATGGTATCCCCCAAATTTAAGATATAAAATCTCTTTTATTGTACCTTTCACCATAAATTGACAGTTTAAAGCACTTTGTGACCCACAGATAATGATCGGTGCACCTTAATTAACATTGCTATATATTGGATTGTTGGTCTCGGCTGCAGAGAATTGTCAGTATAGGTCCACGTTTTGATATAGCTCCCATAGAACGGTACCGGCTGATTTTCGCTATTTTTGAGGATTTAACATAATTATCACACCGAAATGGCTAAAATTTGGTTTTAATGTAATTTAAAGAGGAGAGCATAAATATTCGGATCGACCGAAAGACACGCCTTTTTATTTGCGCTCGGTATGCAACAGTTATAGGTTCACGTTTTGATATAGCTCCCATAAAGCAGTACCTCCCGATTTTCGATAGTTTGGAGATATAGTCACTTTTGGGGGTCGTAACAGTCTTGCAGAGAATTTTCAGTATACGTCCTCGTTTTGTTATAGCTCCCATAGAAGGGTGGCGCATGATTTTCGCTATTTTTGGTGGATTTAACCTCTGGATAGTAACATCTCAAGTTATCGGAATTTCACTGTATTGCAAAATGTGGAGTTGATCGCGCTATCCCACTTATAGTTTAGTGTTCAGAGTTTATAGCATTTTTTAGGCACGCAAAATTATGTATATTATCTGAAATAATAAATGTTTGAACATTTTGTGATGACCGCGATATTTCACTTCCGCGAAGTCCATTCAGGGTCAAGACGGTAATTACAGTAGTATTGCAAACAATCTGTAAACAATACGTTCAAAAATATCATGGACTTTAAAAAAAATTGAAGGAGAACCTCCGGTCACTACACTTAGCCATATTAAAATAGCTCACGACCGCGCTATCCTAATTGTTCAAGCTAGTGTTCATATCATTTTTGTGTCACGCTTACTAAAATTATGTACATTAATTGAAATGATTAGTCCGGTCAAAATAGACATGCGTATAAGGGGGAAATAGCAAAAATTCCCACAAAGCTGAATTTTGGTGGAGAGCTAGGGTTGACCATTAGAAGCAACGTCCTAAAAGTCCCCATCGATCCCATGTGTGCAAAACAAGTTATTCGGGGTCAGGGACGTAGCCAGGATTTCATTTCGGGGGGGGCCCACCTGACCAAAATTTTGAAAGTTCATGTTAGCGAAAATGTCTTATTTAGCAAAGATGTAAACCTTATTTTACTGATGAAATAATTTTCATTACTATTTTTTAATTCAAATGGCGTAAGACTTCTTGGCCAATTTTATCTTGTTTTTAGAACTTTTTTGACAATATGTCACAGTTAATATATGGTCAAAACAATGAATAATTATTAATAATACCATATATTTTTGGGCGTATCATTTATCAAATAATTCACAACTACAGTGAATGTTATGAAATTCAGTGATATCAGTTCGGTAAGACCAAAAGAAAGCGAATACAATATAATAACATTTAATTTTCGAATATCTTAACAAAAATCCGATGTCTACTTATCACAAAGAATTTCTGAAGGCCGAGAACCAATGCTGAGAAATAGTTAGTCTATCCATCAAGAAATTCTAGCACCTAATCGCGGTTATGTAAATGACAAATTCTGTCCCCAAATCGTGCATCTGTCAATAGACTAATTTTGGCGTCTAATCGTCGGACTTCACTTATAGAAATTCTGGTTTCCTATCCTGGATCTTCTCATAAATTGATCAGTAACAAGGGAAATTCTGGAATCCAGTCTTAAATGAAATTATGTCGCCCAATCCAAGGTATATACCTGTATACATTCTCTTAGCAAAAATCCATAAACACAATTTTTCCCAATCTACATTTTTTATACTCTCAGCCTTTAGCCAAAATGTGCCTCATCGAAATAATGGGTTTAGGGCCAAAGTGTGTTTGGAAGAAATCTGTTTCAGAAAACTTGGAGTCGACTTAGCTATGTCCGTTCGTCTGGGTAGCTGCCTGGAGATCACAAATTTGGCCTTCGTGATATTTTGATCAACTTCGAAGATGGGCCGGCAAACTTCCGCTAAGTATTTCAAAAATTTTCAGCGAAGTGGAATCCTATTTGGAATCCTTTTACTGCAGTAAATGTAAATAGATTGGAGAGAATACAGAAGAAATTCTTAAACTTGCTTTGTATTCATTACATTTTACACGACCCTACCAACATATAAGTCTAGGAGTATGCTAATTGGTTTGGAAACATTGGAAAAACGGCGCAAAATGCATTAATTGATGTTTATATACGATTTAATAAATAATAACATTGACTGTCCATATCTTATGTCCAAAATATCATTTAACATTCCTCGTCGAAATCATAGATCACACAATATTTTCTCCATTGATTGTTACCGCCAGAACTATATTATAAATAGCCCGCTAGTTGGTGCTTTACATAATTATAATAATTTAAACAGAATATCTGTTATCGATTTTAATCTTTCAAGTCTTTTAAATCTTTTTTAAATCAATTTTAAAATTAAATTATTATTGTTTATATGTTTAAATATAATTTTGCTAATTTTGTACATAATTGTATTAAAATTATAAAATTTGAAAATTAATATTATAAAATATTAGAATTTGTATGTAAGCACATGATATAATTACGTTTAAATGTATTGGGTGAATATGCAAAACTTCTCAAGTTATGAGGCAGGTGATTCCAAAGCCTTGCTACTCTAACAAGGAATGATCGATCATAGATACCGGACCAAAAGCGAGGGAGTGAGATTTGTGGATTGAGAAAATGAACTTTGAACAGATTAATTCCGGTGTACCGTTTTTAATAATTTTATAAAAGCAAGACATGACCCGAACATCTATGTACGACTGAAATCGAAGTCCCAAAAACTGCAAAGTATAACTGGAGACATGATCTCTATAATTTAAACGATATACAAATCGAACGCAATTTACGCAAAATGGAAATTACCTTGGGAAATAACGTGTCAATATGTGAACTGAAATCAAGCCTGTAATCAATATATACGCCCAGACACTAGGGTCATTATTATATGTATTCTTTTACTATCTGATGGATTTGAAAACGCAAAATAAACCAATTTGGAGGCATTAAAAATATATATTTACATTGAAAGTTAATGCGAAGAAGCTCCTCCTTGAAATTCAATCATCACTTTTAACTTTAAGTTAACCTATAACGCTATAAATATGTTCGGTAAATCCAAACAAGTTGTTTTTATTTGTTTTGGTTAATGTTTCATTGGTAGCGATCAGTAAAATTTTGCAACACTGTCAGTTCGTTTTGAAAAACATTACTCTGTAACAGAAAGTAATGATGAAATTTAAGCCATTGGGGTAATATTCCAGACTTAAAAACAATCAAATGAGATGGAAACTGCAACCAAAACAAACAAACAAAAACAGCGGATGGCATGCGCAGGGGAATTTGAAATAAATTCCAACAACACTCATACCATGTTCATACCACCATTTGAATAACGTTGTTCGCTCTCATAACAACGTACACCAATTCACCCGTTCATACGACATGGTACACAATTCATTGCAATATGATTCGTACTTTCATAAGTTTTATTTACTGATTTTAAGGAAAGTTTCAGTCAAAAGACGAGTAAAAGTAATTGATATGAACTGAAAAAATATTTGTCCTTCTTTCAGATATCTATTTAATATTAAATTATATTATTTTCATTCATGTTTTTTATTTTTTCACAATTTTGGTGTTTTCAGAACAAAGTCTTTCAGCATGCAATAAATATTTCCGTAAATGGAAAATAAAGATCAATCATTCAAAAACTCAAACAATAATCTTCCCATGGAATAAATCACTAAAGAGAGCTCCAAATAGAATGGTAATGTTTGACAATAACTCAATTGAAATTAGAGATGAAATCAAATACCTTGGTGTTACTTTAGACAAAAAACTAACTTACCGCAACCATATCAATCTTTCATGTGAAAAGGCCATCAAATCATTTAGATCACTGTGGCCTTTGTTAAACAAAAGATTTTCACTCTCTCAGCAAAATAAAAACCTAATTTACAAATGTGTGATTAGACCTATACTAACATTTGCTTCTCCAATTTGGTATAAGGCGGCTAAAACCCACATAAAAAAGTTGCAGGTAGTCCAGAACAAATGCTTAAAGTTGATAAACAAGAAACATTGGCGTTATCCCACAAGATTGCTTCACTCGGACACGGGTTACGAATACATTATGGAATTCATTAGCCGATTAAATGATAATTACTTCAATAAAATTGCAAACTCCTCTTATGAAATACTAAGAGAATGTATCGAAATAACTTAACACATACAAAGAAATTCACCAAACCTAAAAAAAAATATCACAGATTATTATTCACAAGAATAATAAATCTATGTTCTTTTTTTTTTCTTCTAATGTTTGAAATTCCTAACTTATATTCAAATAAGGTTTTTTATCCTTTTTACCTTAAACCAAAATCATAATAAATTGTAATCGGTTTTGCAAATATATAAGGAAATAGTCATAAATGCTGAAATATCATATTGATAAAATCTCATACTACTGTAACATATCTATATTTTAAGATGTAATTTTTTTGATGGATAATAAATATTATAAATAAAAATAAAAATAAAAATAGAACATTTTTTAATTTTTCTATTTTCAAAATTAACGAGAGAGAGAGAGAGAGAGACCTGCCAAAAAAACTTTTTGGTATACAGACTTTCTGGCAGGCATTTGATTTCTGTTTCTAAATTTGTTTTTGCAGTTTTTCCCTGTCATAATTAATTTATTTCGATAAATTCTCTCATTTTTTAGATATCGTTCGGAGAGTAATTTAAATTGAACAATGTACAAAAATCGTTGTTCGTTCTCAAAATTTTGTATGGTAAATGAAGTAATTATATAAAAGCAAGAAGTGTTAATTATGGAATAAGAAAGTTAATACAACCTTCTTCTATTATTCATTCATTACTTTTCATATTTCATTTTCTTTTTTTTGAAAATTGTTGTGTTTTTTTAATAAATTTTAAATTCTCGCTTTTGTTAGGGATGGGACGTATTTATTCGTCGTTCAGAGAGTATTTTATAGCATGTTCCCACGAGCGTTTGAATTACTTTGTTCGCCTGTCGAACGACGTACACGAATTAACCCGTTTCCACGACACCATAATTTATTTTTTTTCGATAAATTCTCTCATTTGTTAGGGATGGGACATATTTATTCGTCGTTCGGAGAGTGTTTCTACTCGAACAACGTAGAAAAATCGTCGTTCGCTCAAAGAATTTTGTATGGGGAAATAAGTAATTTATTCGTAGTTACGGGTCGAAAAAAGAAAAGGGAACGAACGACGTACCGCGGAAATTGCACATTAACTTGAACAACGTAGAAAAATCGTCGTTCGTTCACAAAACTTTGTATGGAGAAATAAGTAATTTGTTCGTAGTTAGGGGTCGAACAACGAATAGAGAACGACATACCGTGGAAACGTCACATTAGTCTTGTGGCAAACTATGAAAATTTTCATGGAAATGTTTTTTGGGTAAAGGAAAAAGTTTTTGGGTAAAAAGGGAGAAAGGGAGCTCCTTCACCTCCTCTCTTTTCTAAAAGCTAAAAAATGTTCATGTGTTATTTTTAATGTCTGTCACAAGAGTTATATAAAATAACATTATATGGGGAAAAATCATATCATAAATATGTCACTCCTTTTTTGGACATTCTTACACCCGTAATCGTTTGTTAAAAATATTCATTCTCAGAACATGGGCCCAACTCTGTTTCTATGAAAACTTTTATAAAGGAAATAAATGTCAAATAAAAAAAATATAAAGAAAATATTTTTCATTTCAAATTTTCATAGAAGAAAAATCCAGCGCCTTCTATTTTAAGTAGTTTTTACATTGGTTATCATTAAATTATTCTATTTTGCTTTTTTAGGTATGGCCGTCGCACAGCCCTGGCTTTTGGTGGATTTGTCGCTGCTATTTTAGGAATAGTTCGATCATTCGCAACATCCTATACGTTTTTTGTTATATTCGAATTTCTGGACAGTTTGGCGTCCAGTCCACTATATTCTGTTTGTTTTATCGTAGGCATCGAGTTGGTTGGGCCCAAACGAAGAGTCCTAGCCTGCAGCTTAGTTACAATATTTTACGCCATAGGTGAAATGCTTTTGGCTATATTTGCAAAATATTTCCAAAATTGGAGAGTATTGCTTCGTATAATGTATATTCCAGCGTTGGTATTATTCATCTATTTCTGGATATTGCCGGAAAGTGTACGATGGCTATTAAGTCAAAGAAGAGAAGAAGAAGCCAAGGCCATATTGAAACGAGCTGCAAAGGTGAATAAGCGCGAACTACCAGAACATTCATTGGACAAATTGATTTTGGCAAATCGTGAAAAACTGGCAAACACAACAGAGGGAAAATTCCCCATAAAACTGGCGTTTACAACTTTGTTTTGGCGTATTGCTAACTGTTCGTTCTGTTGGATAGTAAATGTACTTGTATACTATGGTCTTAGTTTAAATGCAGTTCTTTTGGATGGCGATAAGTACAATAACTTTGTGTTTATCGCCATGGTCGAAATTCCCGGGTTCCTGTTACCACTTGTGATTATGGATCGTTTTGGTAGAAGACATTCTTTGTTTGGATGTATGTTCATTAGTGGATTATGCTGCCTAGCAACGATCTTTATGCCTAAAGGTAATTATTTTAAAATGAAGAAATGTTTATGTCAGAAAATCAATGTACTATTGTTTTTTTCAATTGATTTTAGACGAAGCAATTGGCCAATTGATTTTATTCCTCATTGGAAAGTTAGCAATCACCGCAAGTTTCCAAGTATTGTACTTTTTCACTTCAGAAATATTTCCAACTAATTTGCGCAACAGCTTATTGTCTTTTTGTTCGATGATGGGACGATTTGGATCAATGGTGGCACCGCAAACACCACTCTTGGTAAGTAAATCATATATGTATTTAAAAACGAAACTTAATACCCATTTTTTTCTTTAGGCAAAATATTATGAAAATGCACCAGCGATACTATTTGCAACAACAGCTATTACAAGTGCATGTTTGTCTTTGCTGTTTCCGGAAACGACGAATTTAATCTTACCAGCTACCATGGAAGACGCAGATAAAATTGGAAATTCAAAAGAAAAGCAACCAAATTCATATGATGTGGAAAACACACATTTATGAGATACAGATTAATAAAAAACATTGAAAACATCGACTAAAATGAGTTTGGTTTTGTTATTGCTAAAGTTTAAAATTTAAACTCAACAAATACTATACTCCCTTAAGGTTTAATATATATAGTACTAGCTGACCCGGTCCGCGTTGCTGGCCCGTTGTTTGGGTTCTCCGTGTAAACTTTAGTTATCTATCCAGCATTGATACAGTCATAATTAGGCATCCCTCTAGAAACTTCATAATATAAATCAATGTTTTGACATAAATTCCATGTAATGGTATCCCCCAAATTTAAGATATAAAATCTCTTTTATTGTACCTTTCACCATAAATTGACAGTTTAAAGCACTTTGTGACCCACAGATAATGATCGGTGCACCTTAATTAACATTGCTATATATTGGATTGTTGGTCTCGGCTGCAGAGAATTGTCAGTATAGGTCCACGTTTTGATATAGCTCCCATAGAACGGTACCGGCTGATTTTCGCTATTTTTGAGGATTTAACATAATTATCACACCGAAATGGCTAAAATTTGGTTTTAATGTAATTTAAAGAGGAGAGCATAAATATTCGGATCGACCGAAAGACACGCCTTTTTATTTGCGCTCGGTATGCAACAGTTATAGGTTCACGTTTTGATATAGCTCCCATAAAGCAGTACCTCCCGATTTTCGATAGTTTGGAGATATAGTCACTTTTGGGGGTCGTAACAGTCTTGCAGAGAATTTTCAGTATACGTCCTCGTTTTGTTATAGCTCCCATAGAAGGGTGGCGCATGATTTTCGCTATTTTTGGTGGATTTAACCTCTGGATAGTAACATCTCAAGTTATCGGAATTTCACTGTATTGCAAAATGTGGAGTTGATCGCGCTATCCCACTTATAGTTTAGTGTTCAGAGTTTATAGCATTTTTTAGGCACGCAAAATTATGTATATTATCTGAAATAATAAATGTTTGAACATTTTGTGATGACCGCGATATTTCACTTCCGCGAAGTCCATTCAGGGTCAAGACGGTAATTACAGTAGTATTGCAAACAATCTGTAAACAATACGTTCAAAAATATCATGGACTTTAAAAAAAATTGAAGGAGAACCTCCGGTCACTACACTTAGCCATATTAAAATAGCTCACGACCGCGCTATCCTAATTGTTCAAGCTAGTGTTCATATCATTTTTGTGTCACGCTTACTAAAATTATGTACATTAATTGAAATGATTAGTCCGGTCAAAATAGACATGCGTATAAGGGGGAAATAGCAAAAATTCCCACAAAGCTGAATTTTGGTGGAGAGCTAGGGTTGACCATTAGAAGCAACGTCCTAAAAGTCCCCATCGATCCCATGTGTGCAAAACAAGTTATTCGGGGTCAGGGACGTAGCCAGGATTTCATTTCGGGGGGGGCCCACCTGACCAAAATTTTGAAAGTTCATGTTAGCGAAAATGTCTTATTTAGCAAAGATGTAAACCTTATTTTACTGATGAAATAATTTTCATTACTATTTTTTAATTCAAATGGCGTAAGACTTCTTGGCCAATTTTATCTTGTTTTTAGAACTTTTTTGACAATATGTCACAGTTAATATATGGTCAAAACAATGAATAATTATTAATAATACCATATATTTTTGGGCGTATCATTTATCAAATAATTCACAACTACAGTGAATGTTATGAAATTCAGTGATATCAGTTCGGTAAGACCAAAAGAAAGCGAATACAATATAATAACATTTAATTTTCGAATATCTTAACAAAAATCCGATGTCTACTTATCACAAAGAATTTCTGAAGGCCGAGAACCAATGCTGAGAAATAGTTAGTCTATCCATCAAGAAATTCTAGCACCTAATCGCGGTTATGTAAATGACAAATTCTGTCCCCAAATCGTGCATCTGTCAATAGACTAATTTTGGCGTCTAATCGTCGGACTTCACTTATAGAAATTCTGGTTTCCTATCCTGGATCTTCTCATAAATTGATCAGTAACAAGGGAAATTCTGGAATCCAGTCTTAAATGAAATTATGTCGCCCAATCCAAGGTATATACCTGTATACATTCTCTTAGCAAAAATCCATAAACACAATTTTTCCCAATCTACATTTTTTATACTCTCAGCCTTTAGCCAAAATGTGCCTCATCGAAATAATGGGTTTAGGGCCAAAGTGTGTTTGGAAGAAATCTGTTTCAGAAAACTTGGAGTCGACTTAGCTATGTCCGTTCGTCTGGGTAGCTGCCTGGAGATCACAAATTTGGCCTTCGTGATATTTTGATCAACTTCGAAGATGGGCCGGCAAACTTCCGCTAAGTATTTCAAAAATTTTCAGCGAAGTGGAATCCTATTTGGAATCCTTTTACTGCAGTAAATGTAAATAGATTGGAGAGAATACAGAAGAAATTCTTAAACTTGCTTTGTATTCATTACATTTTACACGACCCTACCAACATATAAGTCTAGGAGTATGCTAATTGGTTTGGAAACATTGGAAAAACGGCGCAAAATGCATTAATTGATGTTTATATACGATTTAATAAATAATAACATTGACTGTCCATATCTTATGTCCAAAATATCATTTAACATTCCTCGTCGAAATCATAGATCACACAATATTTTCTCCATTGATTGTTACCGCCAGAACTATATTATAAATAGCCCGCTAGTTGGTGCTTTACATAATTATAATAATTTAAACAGAATATCTGTTATCGATTTTAATCTTTCAAGTCTTTTAAATCTTTTTTAAATCAATTTTAAAATTAAATTATTATTGTTTATATGTTTAAATATAATTTTGCTAATTTTGTACATAATTGTATTAAAATTATAAAATTTGAAAATTAATATTATAAAATATTAGAATTTGTATGTAAGCACATGATATAATTACGTTTAAATGTATTGGGTGAATATGCAAAACTTCTCAAGTTATGAGGCAGGTGATTCCAAAGCCTTGCTACTCTAACAAGGAATGATCGATCATAGATACCGGACCAAAAGCGAGGGAGTGAGATTTGTGGATTGAGAAAATGAACTTTGAACAGATTAATTCCGGTGTACCGTTTTTAATAATTTTATAAAAGCAAGACATGACCCGAACATCTATGTACGACTGAAATCGAAGTCCCAAAAACTGCAAAGTATAACTGGAGACATGATCTCTATAATTTAAACGATATACAAATCGAACGCAATTTACGCAAAATGGAAATTACCTTGGGAAATAACGTGTCAATATGTGAACTGAAATCAAGCCTGTAATCAATATATACGCCCAGACACTAGGGTCATTATTATATGTATTCTTTTACTATCTGATGGATTTGAAAACGCAAAATAAACCAATTTGGAGGCATTAAAAATATATATTTACATTGAAAGTTAATGCGAAGAAGCTCCTCCTTGAAATTCAATCATCACTTTTAACTTTAAGTTAACCTATAACGCTATAAATATGTTCGGTAAATCCAAACAAGTTGTTTTTATTTGTTTTGGTTAATGTTTCATTGGTAGCGATCAGTAAAATTTTGCAACACTGTCAGTTCGTTTTGAAAAACATTACTCTGTAACAGAAAGTAATGATGAAATTTAAGCCATTGGGGTAATATTCCAGACTTAAAAACAATCAAATGAGATGGAAACTGCAACCAAAACAAACAAACAAAAACAGCGGATGGCATGCGCAGGGGAATTTGAAATAAATTCCAACAACACTCATACCATGTTCATACCACCATTTGAATAACGTTGTTCGCTCTCATAACAACGTACACCAATTCACCCGTTCATACGACATGGTACACAATTCATTGCAATATGATTCGTACTTTCATAAGTTTTATTTACTGATTTTAAGGAAAGTTTCAGTCAAAAGACGAGTAAAAGTAATTGATATGAACTGAAAAAATATTTGTCCTTCTTTCAGATATCTATTTAATATTAAATTATATTATTTTCATTCATGTTTTTTATTTTTTCACAATTTTGGTGTTTTCAGAACAAAGTCTTTCAGCATGCAATAAATATTTCCGTAAATGGAAAATAAAGATCAATCATTCAAAAACTCAAACAATAATCTTCCCATGGAATAAATCACTAAAGAGAGCTCCAAATAGAATGGTAATGTTTGACAATAACTCAATTGAAATTAGAGATGAAATCAAATACCTTGGTGTTACTTTAGACAAAAAACTAACTTACCGCAACCATATCAATCTTTCATGTGAAAAGGCCATCAAATCATTTAGATCACTGTGGCCTTTGTTAAACAAAAGATTTTCACTCTCTCAGCAAAATAAAAACCTAATTTACAAATGTGTGATTAGACCTATACTAACATTTGCTTCTCCAATTTGGTATAAGGCGGCTAAAACCCACATAAAAAAGTTGCAGGTAGTCCAGAACAAATGCTTAAAGTTGATAAACAAGAAACATTGGCGTTATCCCACAAGATTGCTTCACTCGGACACGGGTTACGAATACATTATGGAATTCATTAGCCGATTAAATGATAATTACTTCAATAAAATTGCAAACTCCTCTTATGAAATACTAAGAGAATGTATCGAAATAACTTAACACATACAAAGAAATTCACCAAACCTAAAAAAAATATCACAGATTATTATTCACAAGAATAATAAATCTATGTTCTTTTTTTTTTCTTCTAATGTTTGAAATTCCTAACTTATATTCAAATAAGGTTTTTTATCCTTTTTACCTTAAACCAAAATCATAATAAATTGTAATCGGTTTTGCAAATATATAAGGAAATAGTCATAAATGCTGAAATATCATATTGATAAAATCTCATACTACTGTAACATATCTATATTTTAAGATGTAATTTTTTTGATGGATAATAAATATTATAAATAAAAATAAAAATAAAAATAGAACATTTTTTAATTTTTCTATTTTCAAAATTAACGAGAGAGAGAGAGAGAGAGAGACCTGCCAAAAAAACTTTTTGGTATACAGACTTTCTGGCAGGCATTTGATTTCTGTTTCTAAATTTGTTTTTGCAGTTTTTCCCTGTCATAATTAATTTATTTCGATAAATTCTCTCATTTTTTAGATATCGTTCGGAGAGTAATTTAAATTGAACAATGTACAAAAATCGTTGTTCGTTCTCAAAATTTTGTATGGTAAATGAAGTAATTATATAAAAGCAAGAAGTGTTAATTATGGAATAAGAAAGTTAATACAACCTTCTTCTATTATTCATTCATTACTTTTCATATTTCATTTTCTTTTTTTTGAAAATTGTTGTGTTTTTTTAATAAATTTTAAATTCTCGCTTTTGTTAGGGATGGGACGTATTTATTCGTCGTTCAGAGAGTATTTTATAGCATGTTCCCACGAGCGTTTGAATTACTTTGTTCGCCTGTCGAACGACGTACACGAATTAACCCGTTTCCACGACACCATAATTTATTTTTTTTCGATAAATTCTCTCATTTGTTAGGGATGGGACATATTTATTCGTCGTTCGGAGAGTGTTTCTACTCGAACAACGTAGAAAAATCGTCGTTCGCTCAAAGAATTTTGTATGGGGAAATAAGTAATTTATTCGTAGTTACGGGTCGAAAAAAGAAAAGGGAACGAACGACGTACCGCGGAAATTGCACATTAACTTGAACAACGTAGAAAAATCGTCGTTCGTTCACAAAACTTTGTATGGAGAAATAAGTAATTTGTTCGTAGTTAGGGGTCGAACAACGAATAGAGAACGACATACCGTGGAAACGTCACATTAGTCTTGTGGCAAACTATGAAAATTTTCATGGAAATGTTTTTTGGGTAAAGGAAAAAGTTTTTGGGTAAAAAGGGAGAAAGGGAGCTCCTTCACCTCCTCTCTTTTCTAAAAGCTAAAAAATGTTCATGTGTTATTTTTAATGTCTGTCACAAGAGTTATATAAAATAACATTATATGGGGAAAAATCATATCATAAATATGTCACTCCTTTTTTGGACATTCTTACACCCGTAATCGTTTGTTAAAAATATTCATTCTCAGAACATGGGCCCAACTCTGTTTCTATGAAAACTTTTATAAAGGAAATAAATGTCAAATAAAAAAAATATAAAGAAAATATTTTTCATTTCAAATTTTCATAGAAGAAAAATCCAGCGCCTTCTATTTTAAGTAGTTTTTACATTGGTTATCATTAAATTATTCTATTTTGCTTTTTTAGGTATGGCCGTCGCACAGCCCTGGCTTTTGGTGGATTTGTCGCTGCTATTTTAGGAATAGTTCGATCATTCGCAACATCCTATACGTTTTTTGTTATATTCGAATTTCTGGACAGTTTGGCGTCCAGTCCACTATATTCTGTTTGTTTTATCGTAGGCATCGAGTTGGTTGGGCCCAAACGAAGAGTCCTAGCCTGCAGCTTAGTTACAATATTTTACGCCATAGGTGAAATGCTTTTGGCTATATTTGCAAAATATTTCCAAAATTGGAGAGTATTGCTTCGTATAATGTATATTCCAGCGTTGGTATTATTCATCTATTTCTGGATATTGCCGGAAAGTGTACGATGGCTATTAAGTCAAAGAAGAGAAGAAGAAGCCAAGGCCATATTGAAACGAGCTGCAAAGGTGAATAAGCGCGAACTACCAGAACATTCATTGGACAAATTGATTTTGGCAAATCGTGAAAAACTGGCAAACACAACAGAGGGAAAATTCCCCATAAAACTGGCGTTTACAACTTTGTTTTGGCGTATTGCTAACTGTTCGTTCTGTTGGATAGTAAATGTACTTGTATACTATGGTCTTAGTTTAAATGCAGTTCTTTTGGATGGCGATAAGTACAATAACTTTGTGTTTATCGCCATGGTCGAAATTCCCGGGTTCCTGTTACCACTTGTGATTATGGATCGTTTTGGTAGAAGACATTCTTTGTTTGGATGTATGTTCATTAGTGGATTATGCTGCCTAGCAACGATCTTTATGCCTAAAGGTAATTATTTTAAAATGAAGAAATGTTTATGTCAGACAATCAATGTGCTATTGTTTTTTTCAATTGATTTTAGACGAAGCAATTGGCCAATTGATTTTATTCCTCATTGGAAAGTTAGCAATCACCGCAAGTTTCCAAGTATTGTACTTTTTCACTTCAGAAATATTTCCAACCAATTTGCGCAACAGCTTATTGTCTTTTTGTTCGATGATGGGACGATTTGGATCAATGGTGGCTCCGCAAACACCACTCTTGGTAAGTAAATCATATATGTATTTAAAAAGGAAACTTAATACCCATTTTTTTCTTTAGGCAAAATATTATGAAAATGCACCAGCGATACTATTTGCAACAACAGCTATTACAAGTGCATGTTTGTCTTTGCTGTTTCCGGAAACGACGAATTTAATCTTACCAGCTACCATGGAAGACGCAGATAAAATTGGAAATTCAAAAGAAAAGCAACCAAATTCAAATGATGTGGAAAACACACATTTATGAGATACGGATTAATAAAAAACATTGAAAACATCGACTAAAATAAGTTTGGTTTTGTTATTGCTAAAGTTTAAAATTTAAACTCAACAAATACTATACTCCCCACGTTTTGATATAGCCCTCGGTATTTTAAAGGTTGTGACCTCAATATCGTCCAGAAATGGCTGGCATTTGGTATATAGTCTTCGTTGGGGGTATACAACATTCCCCCTGAAATTTGCCGGTATAGGTCTACGACTTCAAATATCCCCCATAGAACGATACCTCCCGATTTTCGCTATTTTGATGGTTGTGGTCGCAATATTCCACCGAAATGACTTAAATGTGGTATTTAATCTTCGTTGGGGGTATAAAACTTTCCCCCCGAATCTTGTCGGTATAGATACACGTCTTCATATAGCCCCCTTAGAACGGCACCTCTCGATTTTCGGCATTTTGAAGATTTTATCCTCAATATCCCACCGAAATGGCTGAAATTTTGAATTTAGTCTTCGTTGGAGGTATAAAACGTTCCACCTGAAATTTGTCGGTATAGGTGCATGGCTTCATATAGCCCTCATTGATGTTCAGTATTTTGCAATTTGCCCTCAGTATCCCGCAGAAATGCCTGAAATTTTGTGTTTATTTTTCGACGGTGATATAAAACTTTCCACCAGAAATTTCTTGGTATTGCTCCACGTCTCCATAGAAGAGTCCCTCCCAATTTTCCTTTCCGTATTTTGAAACTTTTAGCCATATTGTTCAACCGAAATGACTGAAATTTAGTATTTAGTTTTCGTTGGAGTTAGCCACATTATTCCACTGGAATGAAACAAAACATTTCTTGCAAAAAATCAGTATGTTTACCGGGGTCAAGCTTTGGTATAACCCCCATATATGGGTAACCCCCATTTAAGAGTTTTGAAGATTTTAGTTGCATTTTTCTAACGAATTGGTTGTTAATATGAAATTTTTGATAGAAGATAGAAAACGCACTTACTTTTAAAAAGTCATAATCAGAACGACATGCCCTTTTTATACCCAGCAAAATGTTCGGTGACAAATCATAAGTTGAATCATAGGAGCAAGTGATGTGGCATGTCATCTTTTTGTCATTTTCACTCATGAATTTTATATGAGCGTGACCCCCAAAAGATGACGTTCTTTTTTGTATCCTAAGCATGTAATTTTAACCAATGCGTTGATATGTCATTTTCACCAATGCATTGACATGTCATTTTCACCAATGCTTTGACATGTCATTTTCATTTTCGCTTTGGCATGAAATTTTCATGTCTTGTTTGGAAAATGAAAAATGCTGTATATAAATTTGATTTTCATGACAAAAAAACTCTTTGTTAATTCAAACGAATACATGAAATAATTATAACTAATTTATCAGCAAAAAATTATAAATAAATTGCAATTTATCACCGTCGCTGTACCGCATTTTGATTTTGTTTAATCTTACAAAATGTTTTTTCTATTGTCTTCCCAACGCCAGTTCAGATTTCGACATGGACTCCAACTTTACGAATTTCTTGTTCGTGAAATACTTTAAATTTTATTAAAAAAATGTGGAAATTTATATTCTTTTATTAAGATTTGCTTTTTAGGGATCTCTAGAGAAACAAATGTAAAGAAAGGAGAGACTTTTTCAGGATCTTCGTCTGCCACAAAAACAACATCCTAATAGGCCTGAAGATCGGCCTAACCACCCGTGAAACGTAGCATAATGGTTGGATGCGTGGGACTTCGGTAGGCTCCTAGTTTTCCAATGTATCTCTTAGGTCTAAACAGCTCAACTCGAAAGAGAATTAATTAAATATCACTATAAATGACTTTCACCTTAATAAGGCAAAAATAAAAAATTATTCATTTTAGTTTACACAATAATGTGAAACAAAACACATTCATCAACGGTCTTTTTTATTGAAGTTTACACTAAAAAGGATAAGCAGAACTCTTTTATTAACGCTCTTAGAATAAAAATTGATTCAAAATATGTTAAATTTCCGATGACTACTAGGCATAGTTTCATGTCATTGCTTAAAAATGACTGGTTTGACATTTTGCCCCGTTTCTCTATAACGAATTTTCTCTATAGCGTAGTAATTCGTCGGTCCCGAACAGTCACGTTATGGAGAAGTTCGACTGTATATCTAAAAATTCAATAATTTGTATACATTTCGCACCATAACTGTTAAAATTTTCTTTATGTTTTCTTTTGGAAAAATATTCGCTGGGATGTAATACACAATTTTTGAAATTAATTCGCTGAATATGTAAGCAGTACTGTGAAACGTCTTTAACGATAAAATTTACTGAGAGACAATTTGGAATCAAGGTCTGGGCGTGAAAAGTTCCTTTTGGGATGAAAGCCTTTGGTAAGTATGTATGTTTATCAAGAAGCCTAAAGGTAGATCCACCGTGAGTCGAACTTTTGAGTTTTGAGGATTTTGCTATAAAGCATCGAGAATTAGCGTTTTTATCTTTGTTCACTGTTGTTTTAGCTTATTCATCTCATAAATAAGCTTCAGTCAAATCAAGTAAGGAGGATAAATTTCACTACTGACTCCAAAGATTTTGTATTTCCCTCTAGGTGAACTGCCACTTCAGTTGTTTCAAGGTCAAATAATATTTTAGCTGAAGTATCGTTATGTGTTTAATCTATTCTTCGATAGATCTACGGATCAATCTGCGTTAACGGTGAATATCGACGTCGCATGAACCGCGAGCTGTATCAGCTATACAACGACATCAGTATAGATAAACGTATCGAGATGCAGCGATTGCGTTGGCTAGGCTATATCATAAGAATTAGCGATGATGTAATCCCGGTGTACGCAGAATAGGCAGGCCAAAGAATAGATGGCGCAACCAATTGGATTAAGAGAATTGGAGATCTTTTCTTAGTTCAGTCTATGGAACAAATGTTCTGTAATGGGCCAGCTAAGTACGTAAGTAAGAAACCATTAAAATATTTATATATGGAAGTATTTAAGAAAGAAGATTTTATAAAAATTTACAAAGAAATTTGTTTTTGCATCTTCACTCTTATTTATCAGTAAAATTGGAATTATAAAAAAAACATATTTTGGCAACACTAATTTTTGGTCTGTCTTATAACCGGGGCTCTTATTTGTCAGAATGTATCATAACTTTTGATATAAGTTTGCGCCATTCGGAAAAATCACGTTTTTTCTGAAGTAAAATTAGAATTAATTTTTTCGTTTAGAGTTAAGCTTGATGATCGAAAATTTTTTGCAAGTGAAGAAGGAAAGCCAAGGACTCGAACCCACACAGTCACCAAATTACGTGACCTGGTTTCGCTATTAGTTGAGTCCTAGAACTTTTGGTTTTTCAAATGCAAATGTGTTTTTATGCATTCACGGATATTTGGCCGTTGAATTGTATTTCTTTATGACAAACGCTTTTTTTGCGCTGCCTTTGAAGTTATGAGTTTGGCTTTGAACGCTAACATGCCGTGTTCTTGGATTGGATATCTTATTTGTGCAAAATATTATATCAATCGGATTATAAATGAGATTTCCAGGAGTTTTGATCAACTTTTAACATACATTTCCCTTCTGTGCAACAGTATTTACTATTAGCCATAAACCTAACCTAACATAAAAATCTTAACTACTTATTTAACTATTTATTTTAGTGTCGTAACTACTTATTTTCAGAGGTAAAAAAACCACTTACAGTCGGACCTCGATTATCCGTGATGGTCGGGACCGGAGGCATTACGTATAATCGATTTTCCCGGATAATGGAGGCAGTGTTTTTATACAGTTTTTGAACACATTTTTAAGTAAAAATTGCATAGTATTGTACAATAATAATAAAGTCTGCAATTTTTTATAATATTAATTTTTTATAATGTTAATGTAATCCACCAAATTTTAGAAGGATACATAATATCATCATCATATTCATCTGAATTGACTTTGTCCCATGGATTTTGTCATACTATTAATACACAAATTGTGTAATGTGGGAGAATTTCCAGTTTTTTTTGTTTACCTTTTGTTTGATTAATCAAATTAATTGGAAGGTGTGCTTTTACTCCCGGATAATGAAGTTTATAACGAAAACTAGAGGAAATAGGAAAAAGACCGACATATCTTTTCTATCCCGGATAATGGAGGTTCCCGGGTATTCGATTCACGGATAATCGAGGTTCAACTGTATTACGCGCGACATGCATGGGAAGTGATAGTATTGTATTTAGTAAAAACCCAAAATCGGCTTGGCTCTCACGCCAAACATTTTAGCGCCCTTTAATGTGAGTGGTCCATTATTCCCAGATATTAGATATTTCGGGGCTATTACCCACATTATTCAATCGATTACTAATTTAATTTAATGTCGCAGGAGATAGAGAAGATCTCTCTATAAACATATTCAATATAGGAATATATTTTTGAATAGCTCCCATATAACGGTACAAACCAAGTCTACATTCCCAACCAAATTGGTTTGGGAATGACAAATTCCAAGTGGAGTTGGTCATATTAGGTCAGTACAACAAACTCATAAAGGGGGTTTGAGTTCTCTGGACAAACTTTTATTTTGTGTTACTTGACATATAACCTTAGACCAGCGACGACCACAGAAATACAACCAAAGGAAGACATGTATGAACGTATGAGTGAAACAAGCAACAACCACATTATGTTTTTGTTTGTTTTCATTCATTTACACTTTACGTGAGAGAGAGAAGCAAATGCAAAAACAACTCAGTGGGCGCCCTCACTATACGATCTAAGCAAAGAAGCTCGTCCCTGCCTTAGACACACGGCTCCCAATCTCCTAGGTTGCAAATACCAAGTATATAAGATCGTATTAGACCAAACAACGAGAGCTTACAAATATGATAGAGATAAATTGAAAAAAAAAAGAGAACAATTTAGCAATTTAATATTTTTCCTGGTATTTGAGAGCTTACTAATATGATAGAGATAAATTGAAAAAAAAAGAAACGAGTACAAATGATAATTTTAATATTTTTTGGTATTTGACAATCCATATAAAGTTATTTTATATTATTCTATATTGACTGGGATAAGAACATACGCTAAAGTCTGAAAATATTTTTAAAATGACTAGGTCCATTTTATTCTTTAACTATTGTCGGTTAATCCGCGGCATTTTTAAGCTTCTTTTTTGCCCTCCACTTCATACCAATTCTACATTTTGCACAATTGCATTATTATTATTTTGGCAACACTAATTTTTGGTCTGTCTTATAACCGGGGCTCTTATTTGTCAGAATGTATCATAACTTTTGATATAAGTTTGCCCCATTCGGAAAAATCACGTTTTTTCTGAAGTAAAATTATCTGCGGCATTTTTAAGCTTCTTTTTTGCCCTCCACTTCATTCCAATTCTACATTTTGCACAATTGCATTATTATTGCACACTTTTGACTACAAAACATGTTACGTTACAGTTCCGTTATCTTACCACAAACTTTGACGTAATTGGCATAAATTAAAAGTTTCAGAGCTCCTCTCTCCTCTCTCCATATATGGTCCATTTCTCTATATTCGATTGTATATGTGTATTAAGGCGACCAAAACGAAAAAAACAAAAAAAAATTTATATGAAATTTTATGGTGATCGGTTAACGTTAACCCGTGCCACCCCCCGAGCGATCATTGTTTTGATAGCAATTGTATCGCGAACATTTTCTAAAGTCCAATGGTCCAATCGATGAAAAAACTTTATGGCTAAGAAAAGAATCCTAGACAAATTTGTTAAAATCAGTTCGGATTTTGATATACTCGCAGCTATGTAGGTCCCAAAAAATCCAATCCTATTTTTACAAATTTTTTTCATCGATTGGATGAGTCGGCCTAATATGTGTGTATTGAAATTATGCTAGAAGACAGACACTAGGTTATCTTGATAGAAAAAAGGCTTCAAAAATACTTCACATCTGCAAAACAGCAGTAATATTCAAATAAATAGAAGTTATCACCATCGAACTTTGTCTGGGATATAATAACTCAATATCTCACCGAACTGACTTCAATTTCACAGTTAGTCTTCTTTGGAGCTACAAAACTTTCCTCAAAACATACCTACAGATAATTGTGGATATAGAAGCATTTTTCATATTTAAGTTTGTACACACATCGTCCAAATGGAATGACTGTAATGTGGTATTTTGGCCTCTGAATGGGTGGAAAACATCGATGTCTTATTGATATTGAACATTCTTTAAAAGTAAGCGATATTCTTCAGTTAGGGTGGCGGTAGAGCTTAGTACTTTCATAAATAAAAAAACAGCAAAGAAAGGATCAAAGTCAAGCGGGCCCGACTATATGATACCCTACACCACTGTGAATACGTAAAATATATATGGGAGCTGTATCCAAATCTGAACCGATTTCGATATAATTTAATTAATAATAATATTCCCCAATTTTTAGCTAAATCAGACAATAACTGCGACCTGTACGTTGCGAACGGACGGACATGCATAAATCGACTCAGAAAGTGATTCTATGTATATCCCCAAAAGGAACTATGGGTCTATCTTGTTTCCATATACATGGAAAAAACTTAATTAAAACCATTTTACTTCAATACAACTCGTGGTGAAGGCTATAAAAAGTTCAGCTCTTTCTTACTTGTTGAATTTAATACAATGGTACAGGAAACAATTTTATATACGATTTTAAAGTCAATTCGCTATAAAATAAATGAAATGAAAAAGAAATTTTAAATCGTATAGAAAGAAGTTAATAATGTTGTTTTCTTCTTGTTTTATTAGTTTAAAATTTAAAAATAATCGAAATACATAAATACCTGGTAACTGATAACATCACCTGTAACCTTGACATTTTTTAATTATAATATTTTTCAAAGCAATATATATGGTAACATGGGGCGCCTGTGCCACTGGGGCGGCTTTGCCATCGCAGATTTTCTTGAAAACTACAAATGCTACAAAAAACCCGTTAAAACGAAAGTTGTTAATTTAGAGAAGATCTATCATATCCCAAAAGATGGAATTTGTATCAAATACATGATTGAGGTTGGTCGCAGTTTTTTGTTTTCAGGGTATTGAGAAAAAAGTTCATGGAAGGTATATTTTGTTATATCTTGTTTACCTTTAGTGATATTCAAAATACATTTTAAACCGTTAAAAGACAACTTCTGAAGAATAGAAATCCAAATAACTTGTATTAAAAAATAATTATAAATGCCAAAATTATTCATATTATGAAAAATGTTGGGGGTGGGGCGCCTTTGTCAGTATGAGGTTGGGGTGGGTTAATGTGAGAAATTTGTCGGGTTTAACTGATATTATTTATGTTATAGATATACTGTACTATAATATGAAGTCACAATCAAATATTATGCTAAATCTATCGTATTGATGCAATATTATATCTTTTGTATATAAATTCAACATACCAATTTCATTGAACGTTAGGATCAGTTTCTTTTTGTCAATTTTAATTTATTTTTTGATTATTCAATAGATAAAACGTCCCTTTATTGTACAATGTTGATATTTAAGGAAGCAGTATCGTAAATGAAATTTTAGAGTTTAGGCATCCACGTAGGTGGCAAAGCTGCCCCATGGGTGGGGCGGCTTTGCCGCTTTTTAGACATTTTGTAAATTCTAAAAAATTATATTTTAAAAACAAAATTATAAACATTTATATATCAAAACTTATAGCCAAGATGTGCTTTTACTTTTTCCAAAAATAATATTTGAAAAAACTTTAACGGTGTTGATATTAGAATATTTTGAACAAAAACGTGGCACACCCGCCCCATGCTACCATACATACGTACAAACATGATAAGAAATTTACTCCTATATAATACATATAAAAGCCAAAGCCAGACATTACCCAATACCATTCTTCAAGTGTAGGATATCCGAAGCAGTTCTTAGCATGAAGTTTGCTTTAGCATTTTTAGCCTGTGTCGCCTTGGCAGCGGCGACTACTTTACCACAAATCAATGTTGCAGATAAAAATTTCTTGGAAAAGCAAAAATTCCTGCTGGAGATTGTTTATCGCGTAACTGATCCTTTAATGTTTAAAGAATGGATTAAATTGAGTGACAAATTAATCACTGACAAATCCTACTATAAAGTAAGTAAATGTAAATATGTAAGTGCATTAGGGCTATGACCAAAACGCACTAAGTCGGAACCATGTGGGGATATTGTCCTTAATCTCCGCTGCAAAAACAACAATTGAATTTCAGACGGCTTTTTTTCTAGAATTGGGCAATCTCGGTAAATTGAACGATCCGGATCACTATCTCGTTCAGTGGACACCGGTAATTTCTTTGACACCACTGCGTATACTTAATTTCACACGTTGGTTTTTATGATGTTACTCATTCGTTTTTAAACGAGGACGGTGATCCAGATCGTTCAATTGAACGAGATTGCCCAACTCTATTTTTTCCATGTCACAAGGGAAATTGCCAGATTTTTTTTTTTTTTTTTGAACTATCACAAGGTTAATTTGCATTTGTAATTGATTATTTTACATCTCTTTAGCACTACGACGATCATATGGAAAAATTCTGGGAATCCTATGAAATGAAGATATTGTTACCCAGAGGTGAATTCTTTGGAGCACTAGTCAATACACATTATCAGCAAGCATGGGGCCTCTTTAATTTCTTCTACTTTGCCAAGGACTGGGACACATTCATGCGTAATGTCTGCTGGGCTCGTATGCATGTTAATGAAGGAATATTTGTGTATGCTCTGAGCATGGCGGTTACTCATCGTGAAGACTTCAATGGCTTGGTTCTACCGTCCATCTATGAAATCTTTCCGCAAAATTTCCTCAACAGCAAATTCATTTATAACGCGGAGAAATTCGACTATAATTTTTGGAAAAAACTTGAAATGTACAAAAAGGAATACAATGAACATTTCCAGGAAATGAACATGTACAATCACAGTTACTATGGTGGCGATGAATACATGAACAATTGGAATATGTGGCAATGGTGGAAACAAATGGGTCTTAACAGCCACCATTGGTACGTAGAAGATAAATTTATGCTACGTGAAAACATCCGAGAATTCAGTCAGAACAAAGAATGGAGTGCCATGTTCAAGGACGTAAAAATGTGGTGGATGCCAGTCGATTATACCCGTGACATTGATTTCTACAATAGAGAATCAGCTCTTTCTTATCTTACCGAGGATTTAGGTTGGATGTCATTCTGGTATTATATGAATATGGATAATGCATTTTTCTTGGATTCAGACACTTTCGGTTTAAATGGTCGTCGGGGAGAGTTTTGGCTTTATGGTATTCACAAAATAATGACTCGTTATTATATGGAACGGTTATCCCACGGTTTTGGTGAAATCCCCAATTTGATGCAACTAATTGAACACGGCTATAAACCTCAATTGGTGGCTTACAATGGAATTGGCTACAGTTATCGGCCAAATTATTACGATTTTAAAACATATGCTAACCTCGAAATGTTCAACAAAATTCATAATGCCTTCCAACGAATTAACGATATAATTGACAAGGGCTACTACACGATGTATGATGGCCAAATTATTGATTTGCGAAATCCTGATGCATTGGAGCATATCAGTAACATAATGCAGGGCAATATTGATGTGTTCGATAAGTACTTCTTTAATTACTATTACATGCTCAGTCATATGTTCATTGCCCAGGTTGACAATCATGACATTGAAGTTACTCCAAATGTGATGCTCAATTTCGAAACAATGGTACGTGATCCCTATTTCTATATTTTTCACAAGAAAATTTCCGATGCCTTTTTGCGTTTCAAGGGGCATCTAAAACCATACGCAAAGGAAGAACTTATGTTTACTGGTGTTGAAATTAAGGATGTTCATGTGACGGAAATGGTCACATACTTTGATTTGGTAGACTTTGATGTGACCAATTTGTTAAATGACAATATGATTTTCCATGAGGGGAAATTCGTATGGGATAAAACACTGTTTGCGCGACAAATTCGTTTAAATCACAAACCATTCCAATTTAATTTATCTGTTGCATCCGACAAAAATCAACAAGCACTCCTTCGAGTATTCCTTGCTCCCAAATACAACGAGTATGGACGAGTTCTTCCTTTAGCCGAGAACCGTGAACATTTCTTTACATTAGGAAAATTCGCGATTGATTTGAAGGTTGGCATGAATATGATTAGTTACAGTTCAGATGATTTCTATTGGACCCAGAAAGATCGCACAACTTATACAGAACTTTATCACTATGTGATGATGGCATTGGATGGCAACTACGATTTCCCATTGAATACAGGAGATAGATATTGTTTGTACCCCAATCGTCTTCTATTGCCTCGTGGTTGGGAAAAGGGAATGCCAATGCAATTATTCTTTATGATAACTCCCTATGAAATTCGCAACGAAGATAATTCAATGAATAAGACTTCGTATTCGTGTGGCTTCGGTTATGGCGGACGTTTTACAGATGACAAACCCCTATTCTATCCCTTCGATCGTCAAATCGTTGAACATGAATTCTTTGTACCAAATATGTACATCAAGGATGTTGAAATCTATCATCGTGACAACTTTAGAAAGTACATGGAACCGAAGTATTACACGGAGGGAAAATTTGACTACGAATTTTTCGATAATTATTACACAAATGAAATATAATTAATAACTAATTAAATGTTGTGTCTTATATATTTTTTGAAATAATTAATATTATTAATAACAAATAAATTTAATATCGTTAATATGAATAAATATCATATAAGAACATTTTTATCAAATAAATTGAATGTATACATATAATAGTCGTCCATGGATTGGTTAACTGGCGTGGTGCCTATAAACTTCATAGCCTCAATTAGTATGTTTAATGTGCTATTTTGAAAACCACACTACTCGGGTAAATATTGCTATTGCGTTATAGTATGATGGTAATTGCCATCCAGCCCAATGAATTGAGAAACCTCAGGAGGTCTCCCAGACCTAATTCGGTTGTTTCAGCGAGGTCGTGTTGGGAACAGTCGTCCCAGAGCTTTCTATATTCATAGCATTTGAACATGGCAGGAACAGACGAGATGTTCAACCGTTTCCTTTTCTTCTTCGCTTTCGTAGCTGCGGCGTAGTTGTTGTTTGCATGATTACCAATAGCCCAGTGACCGGTTAGCACAGCAATTAGTCTTGCCTTGAACTTTGAACGTTTGATGTTGTAAAGTGACCATGCAGATTATATTTTACATGTTAGAGCCGGATGCTGATCTATCTAGTTCGTCTGTTACCAACAAGACCCTTAACTTACTATCCCTAACTTAACAAGTTCTTCTTTACATTCCTTCACTAGCTTTGATTTGACAATGTTAGATTCTAATGTTAGGATCGTCGCTTGATTGTCGACAAAAATTCCTATTGAGTTTGATATGTGATGTTGAAAAACACTGCAGTCCTCATGTAGCTTTGTAGATGTAGCTTTGTTCTTCCAAGAAGACATCCGAGCCGTCTCCACATTTCACGTTTTAGAATCGTCAGTATATTCCTTGATGTTGTGACCATCAGTGGTGATGCGTTATTCAATTCAGCTTGGCAATTTAACTTCAAAATCCCGAATCAGAGATCATTACAGGGGAGCAGTAAGCACACAGCATGTCCATATGCTCTATCTCTCCATATGCCTTGATCGCATAGCCATGAATTACAGATGGACGCGTATCAGGCTGTTCAATTTTCATGTTTAGTACGTTCTCTTGACACGACTTTTAATGGGCAATATTTTAAGCCACAAATTTAGTAGAATCGTGCATATCGTGTCATACGAAAAAAACACATTCACGCGCGCCCAAAAAATTGGTTTTTGTTGTGAACAGCGCCATTTAAGTTATCCATGGATTCACCCTCAGGCAACTTCTTTTGGTCCAATATTCAGAATATTCAGGGAAACAAACCAGAGACGTAATACACCACATAAGTAGCCGCCGCAAATCCATTCCATGTTTCTTGCTTTGGGTATGAAGCTACGTAGTTGAGGGATAGACATCTACTGTAGACGTGCTTTCCGCGCTTTGTAGGACTTTTGGTATAATGCCATCAAAAGTTGTGTTAGTACCTCTATAGCACATAGTAAGGTTGTTGGTAGTTATGAAATCTAAGACGGACTCACCTTTGTAGTTAGTTTCAGTCCTGCTCCACAAGGTGAATTTATCTTGCGTCATCACATCTCTATCAATGATGATTGTGTTGTGAGGATGAATAAATATTCATACGGAATTCAACACTTAAGTCTATTAAAATATTAAGATAATACCACACCGTAGTACCAGTTTGTGTGGCCGGAAACGAGCCAGCAACTTATGGCGTCACAAGCCTTAGGCTGATAAGAACACTTCATAGCATTTGATGACTTTGGGCACTTGTTTGGGCAACTTAGTTCCTACTTTATTACATTCCACTGTGGTGATAGGGGTCAGCTTTCCCTCCTTGTCGTTAGCCACAACAACCAACAGGTTGTCCTTAACGACTTCGTTGAAGATTCGTTTTAATGTTGAAGAGTTAGTTGAGGTGTGCTTTAGTTTCTTCTTATGCCCGTAATTTCAAAAATGTGATAACATCGGTGATGTTTATTCATGATTTCACAAAATCATTCCCAAATACATATAAGTGTTTTAAACTTTTAATACATTGACAACGATCAACCAGGTAAAATCCTTGGTGTAAAAAACACGACTGCTTTTGACCCGATAACGTTACCTAAGACTTGAAATTATAAAATTTTACTTACACGGGGGATATCTACGAACTCATAAAAACTACGCGTTGAAATTTCGGGCATTAGCCGGCTTTATGTGCTCTGTCCGGGAGTTAGATGGACGATCGTCGTTTTAAGAGATTTTGCCTCTCTGGCAATCCTCTTTAATTTTAGTACAATTGAACTGAACTGGCTAGCTACCACCTACTGGCAAGATGCTAACCCTGCGTTTACACATGACAAGACAGTTGAGTTCATGTATTGATTGTCAAAAACCAAATACTTGCCTGTGTGACGTATGCGTAACTACATAAACAATTGCAAAATTATGAATGAAAATCATCGATTTCTTTTTGTTTTCCGTTCACATATATATTTTGTTTTTATTCATGTTCTTTTGTTTTTAACACATCCCAATTATTATCTCACTTATTTTTGCAAAATGTCAAAAAATTATTAACCCGACTGTCTGTGTAAAAAATGATGGACAGCTGGGAGACAGCCGACAAATGTATATGTGTTAGTAAATCGGAGTTGTATTTCAAGACAAATTGTCTGGTGTAAAAGCCTAGTAAGATGTCATCCTCAGAAGAGTTGGCTGACTGCAACCGATGGGTTTTGTTTTGGGGGTTTGATTTTTATACCCTACGCCACTATGTGGGGAGGGTATTATAAGTTGGTTTTGGCCAAAAAGTTTGTAACGCATCGAAATAATGGTCGTAGACCCATACTTATTTATACCAAAATGAATGTTTCGACGAGCTGAGTCGATCTTGCTATGTGTGTCCGTCCGCCTGTCCGTCTGTCCATCTAACCCTTGTAATCACGCTACAGGTCGCAATTTTTATCGGATCGTCACAAAATTTTTGATGTTGATGAGGCTCGCGGAAGGGAAGAAGCCTATTGATTTGGTGATGGTCGGATAATATTCAGGGGTCGGAATGGGCAAAAAACTTATTTGGAGAAATAGTCAACGTTTCATTTCAAAGCAAATATATCCGCATCTATAAGGGGTATATCAAAAGCAAAACCTGCGAATGAGTTGTCGTAGGTGGTCAACCAACGAAGATATCGCAATAGTCGATAGTACAACCCAACTTTAAATTTATGCGATTTTAATTATAATGACGAGTGTTTAAGTTCGATACATTGTTTTCCCCTTCCGCAGCATTACAATTAACTGCATTAATTGGCCGCTCTTTCGAGCTCAATGGGGAAATCTTCTCTGCCTTTCTTTTAGGAGTCATATTCGCCTGGTTCGGATGCTGGGAGAGAATATTCATTCTTTCCCACACTCTCTCCTAAAAGTCACATTCGCTCAGTTCGGATGCAGAGGGGCGCTTTCCAATGCTGCGGTCGTCGTTGTTGATCACGACCTTGTTAGCGCTATTATGCTCACTGGCAACGACACTTGCTATTTAACTTTCGAAGGAGTCACACTCCTATTGCAATATCGTTTCGTAGCTTCACATACAAAAGGTAACTGTTTCTTGTACCAAGAAACTCACTTTTACCACCAATAAACCGAAAATATATTTGAAACTGATACACTCGTGTTTGTCTTTTATTTCTTCTCTTTTCATCCCTGAGCTATCGACGGTCAGTGGTATCACGCCAACAACGAGTATCAAAGCTTTGGTTGGGTAGCTTTCAAAAGTAAAGTCTGTCTATGAAAGTAGAATATCCCACCTTTACAATGATGCAAAGTAGGTTTGCGTAGGTGGCCAAATAACGGAGATATAGCAATAGTCGGTAATACATCCAATTTTTAAATTTTTTTCCAAATCGCGCTACAGGTCGCAATTTTGATCGGATCAGGATCAGGGGTCGGAATGGGCATAAACTTATTTGGAGAAAGGTCAATGTTTTATATCAAAACCAATATCTCTGTTTCTTTCAGAGGTATATCAAAAGCAAAACCTGGCAAGGAAAGTTGAAAATATCACCTTTACAACGCACTTTAGGTAATTTGGACAGGTTTTTAGGCAAAAAGTCGATTTTTGTACTTTTAATAACGCGAGTTTTCTAATTTGATTCGAAGAAAGCACATCTCAAATTTTATGGATGTGCAATTTGTTTTCAAAAATGCTAAAAACTCGCGGTATAATTCGAAGCTAAAATCTAAATTTCGAAGACAAAATAAAAAAATTTAAAGCAGATTTAAACTCAGATCCGAATTTAAACGCAATTTGTAAGAGTTTGATAATAATCAACTACATAGATATGATATTCAGTGGAATGGTGGCAGTGTGTACTTTCTGTTTTAAGAAATAATTTTCTTCAAAATGTTTGTTACAGCAGAAAAAATCGTCATATAGGATACAATCTAAGATTTTTTTTAAAAAAATTTAGCTTTATATTATAGACTTTTACAAAATTGTCCAACTTTGTCTGAAATTCTGCCACCGGAAATATCTTCAGCAAAGAGTTCTGAATCAACTACATAATTACCAAGGTGCGATTGTTTGCTTTTTTTGTGTTATATCACTTTTTTGAAGGTGTCCTCCTTGCAGAAAAAACATTTTTTTTTTAATTTTTTGTTTGGTGACGAAAATATTAAACACAAAAAAGCATCCGATTTGAACTAAAATGACATTTTCTTTAAAGAAATATTCACCTTGAGTTGTAAAAATGTACAGACGTTCTGTGGTCAACGTTTTTGTTAATTATAGTCCTAATACGTGTAAACTTGGGATCATGATTGCGTGATTTATTTAGTGCTTTTAAAAAAATAATATTTATAAATATCTCTAGGTAGGAAAACGAAAATTTGTTCGTTATATCTGTAAAATTCTTACTAAAGCTTTCTTTTAAATATCATATGTTAAAATATTTGAAACAGTGCATAAATTCTTCGATGTCCGCTTGTGCTTTAAATCCTAACAAATTGTAAAAAATTCTACTCGCGGGGTAACAATTTTTGTTCGTTATAATCGTGATCGTTTTAAGAGGCTGAATATGTACAAATATTAAGAAAAAATCTTTGGAAACACAAAACTTTGTTCGCTATAAACGTAGTTTCGTATAACCGATGTTCGCTATATCCGAATTTTACTGTGTAATTCTTTGTTTTATCTTACTTTTGCATATAAAGCATTCAAAATGTATAAAAAGCCCATAAGTCCACCGCTATTAATTTTTACCTCAAAAACACGCCAAATTACCTATATTGCAACGATGTAAAGTAGGTTGTCGTATATGGTCAAACCACAGAGATATCGTAATAGTCGGTAATGCATCCGATTTTCCGATTTTTTTTAATCACGCTACAGGTCGCAATTTTGACCGAAGATGAAAATATTACCTTTATATTGGTGTATAGTAGGTTGGCGAAGGTGGTCAAACAAGGGAGTACCACAATAGTCGGTAATGCATCCAATTCTTCCATTTTTTGCAATCACGCTACAGGTCGCAATTTTGATCGGATGGTCACGAAATTTTGGTTGCTTATGGGGTCCCCGAGAGAAAGAGGCATATTATGTTTTGTGGTAGTCGAATTATATTCCCTAAAAGAAATGTTTACCAGTGAAAAGCTTATGCACAGGGGTAGTGGTGTAGGGTATCACATGGTCGGCCCCTTCCCGACTATAGCCTTTGCTCACTTGTTATTATTAAAATCGAAAAAATGAAAAGTTGTGTTTCGTGAGGATCCGATCAAAATTCCGACCAGTTGTGTGATTGCACAAAAAATGGAAAAAGGGATGCATTACCGACTATTGCGATATCTCAGTTGTTTGACCACCTAAGACAACCTACTTTACATCGTTGTAATGGTGATATTTTCTACTTTCCTTCCCATGTTTTGCTTTCGATATACCTGTTACAGAAGAGAGATATTCGTTTTGAAATAAAACGTTGGCCTTTTCTCCAAATAAGTTTTTTCACATTCCGACCCCTAAATAATATGTGACCATTGCCAATATGAATAGGTTTTTTTCCTCTGTGAGACCCCCAAAATAGCTACGTGTAGAGTATTACAAAAAAAATTAAAAAATGTGATGTATTACCGACTATTGCGATATCTACGTTATTTGCCCACCTACGCCAACTTGCTTTAAATCATTGTAAATATGGGATTTTCTACTTTGATAGCCAGACTTTGCTTTTGGAAGGTCCCCAACCAAAACTGTGATACTCGTCATTATTGTTAAAATCGCAAAAATGAAAATTTATGTTCTATTAGCGGCTATTGCGATATCTTCGTTGTTTGATCATCTACGACCTACGTTACATCGTTGTAAAGATGATATTTTCTACTTTCATTAACAGGTTTTGCTTTTGATATACCCCTTATAGAAGCGGAGATATTCGCTCTCCAAACAAGTTTTTTGCCCATTCCAACCCCTGAATATTACACTGTCCGACAGCCAAAATTACACTTGAACCGGACTATATACGTTTGAAAATATAGGCAAAATGGAGGATTTCTGGATTTCATGTGTCCAGAATTTATGTTCTTTATGACAAGGGCTACAACTTTGCCTCCATGAACAAATTAAAATTCTTCGCGGTTTAGAAGATATGCGCCTGCCAAAATGCTCACTTTTGACTTAATTTTTCAAGGATACTTTTGATGCCCTTTTTATCCTGGAATGCAATAATTTATAATTATTATATAAAGCCTATACTCTCCTCTTTAATATGACAGCAATACCGGCATAGTACGACGATTACAAGTATTTAAAATATATTTGGGAAAAATGTTGACCTTTGAAATTTGTTTGACATCTAAAAGGTCAAAACGATGAGAAATCGAAAAATTAAAAATGCCATTATACTCCATTTTGCCTATACTTTCAAAAGTATATAGTCCGGTTCAAGTGTAACAAACTTTTTTGAAAATTCTCGGTCGGTGTTATCCGACCATCAACAAAATCAATAGGCTTCTTCCCCTCAGGGACCTCCACCAACACCCAAAATTAGGTGACGATCGGATTAAAATTGCGACCTGTAGCGTGATTACAAGGTTTAGATGGACAGACGGTGTAGGGTATCACATGGGTACCAAAGGGGTGTAGGGTATCACATGGTCGACCCCGTCCCGAGTATAGCCTTTGCTCACTTGTTCGAATATACGTAAGATGAAATTCTAAAGTGGTCCACTCCTTCCGGTATCTCCCACATAAAAGTTCGAAAATATTCGCTAAAATGGTACGCTCGATATCTCATAGCAACAGATTTGGTCCAAGCTTTGGATCTCGAAATATTTTGTGCCAATTGAGAGATGGGCGCGATATCTACCGAGAGGAATGACTCCCAAAATAAGACCCACTTCCAAAATGGACTATGTCGGCCCATTCATTTAGGTACCTCCCCCGTAAAACTTTTGAGCTTTAATCCAAATCTATATTTTTTCGGCAAGTTCATACGCCAAAAAATCTGAAAACCCCCTAAATACATAAGTTTTTGTTTAAAAAAATGTTTGAATTCACACAAGCTGAGGGTATATCTCTGCTACTTTTTTACTTGCTAATTTATTTCTCTATTACCCTGCGTTGTTATTTTTCGACAACAATCAAAATAGGTATGTGCATTCTCTGCAATGTGGAGACACGTGACAGTGGGAGTACTTAAGTTGGTTTACATATGCGGCTACGAGAGTTTTTAGGTGTTTCTGTTGAATTCGCATTTAAACGAATTCATCAGTCACACTTATTCTTGAGCTCGAGTCGTCATAAAATTGGGGAAGGGTTCTTTGTTTCAATAAAAAGAACTAACAGAACTGATGAGTCCAAGTGGCGTTGGATGAAACTAGTCTTCTCGGCCATCCCCTAAAGTAATCAATTTTAACTACATCCCACTTTAAACTTGTTGTTTTTAAATTTGAAAACAACAAATATGAGAATAACTTTGACTTACCTACAAATAGTAAGTAAAACACACATCTCAACAAAACTGCCAAAGTGAATTTTGTTTTTTGTTCATGTTCTTTTCTATTCAACACATTTCAATTATTATCTCACTTAATTTTACAAAAAATGTCAATCGGCTGGGAGTCGGCTGTCTCCGACTATGTGTTAGTAAATCAGAGTTGTATTTGCAGATAGACTGTCTTGTGTAAACGCTTAGCTAATCAGTTAAACATAAAAATGTGGCAATTAAAATTTTGTTTTTGAGAAATATAGATTTTATGGTTAAATAAGAAAGTAAACGTCTATCTTATGGTGGATGGAATAAAATGAATAATAAATAAAATAACTAAAGCTCCAAAATACCGAAAATCGGGTGGTACCATATATATGGGGGCTATAATAAATCGTATACCTATACCGACAATTCTCTGTAAGAATGTTTCATACCCTTTGCGAAGACTAAATACTAAATTTAAGCCATTTCGTATTTTGCTAAAACCCTTAAAAATGCCGAAAACGGGCGTTACGGTTCTATGGTGGTAATATCTGAACATGGGCCTATACTGACAATTCTCTTTGGAAAAGGCTAAATAAAAGTTTAAGTGAGCTGCAGTGTATGTTTGATTACAGCATTACAACATCATCTACGGTACATATTGCGAGTTACAAACTAGTAAAGTAAATTCGAAAACAACGCTTTAATGCTTTTGTTTAGAAGTATAGACAGAGATATATGTATGCATGTGTGTATATAGACGTATTGTTTGTCACATCTCATGTTTTTTAATATTTATAAAAATAAAAGTGGCCAACATAAAATCTTATCTCTGAAAGGTCAAACTTTCTACACATTGCATCAGATATTATGACATGTTTCAAATCTGTGTGAAGAATTGCAATTATTTCTGTTGTCCAAAGCCATCTAGAATTTTATTATTGATAAGTTAAATGTATAAAAACGCTAAATTCGTTTCAGCAACCAACAGTCTTTAGGCTTACAACGAAGGTAACTTAGCTAGAGGAATAATCGATATGAAAATAGCAATCGCATTTCTAGCCCTGGTGGCTATTGTGTCTGCGGCCAGTTTGTCGCAGGTCAAGATTGCCAATAAGGATTTCTTGGAGAAACAAAAATTCCTATTCGAGATTGTCTATCGTGTGGAGGATCCTTTGATGTTCGAAGAATGGATTAAATTGGGAGAAAAATTCATAATTGACAAGTCCTATTACAGCGTAAGTTTGATTTCATTTCGTATTTAAAAATTAGAAATATTAAAAATCTCATTTTTCAGTACTATGACGAGCATATGGAGAAATTCTGGGAAGCCTACAAGATGGGAGCACTATTGCCACGTGGTGAATTCTTTGGTGCTTTGGTAAAGAGCCATCACAAACAAGCCTGGGGTCTCTTCAATTTCTTCTACTTCGCCAAGGACTGGGAAACATTTATGCATAATGTTTGTTGGGCTCGTATGCATGTTAACGAAGGAATGTTCGTTTATGCCCTCACATTGGCCGTCATTCATCGTGATGACTTCGAAGGCCTTATGCTTCCCACCATCTATGAAATATTCCCACAATATTTCTTCGATAGCAAGTTTATTTACGAAGCCGAGAAATTCGATTACGATATGTGGAGCAAGTACATAATGTATGAAAAGGAGTTCCAAGACTTTTACTACAAGAACAACAAAAACTACAATAATGGTGGATACATGTACATGAAGGATTGGAAAATGTGGCAGTGGTGGAAACTAATGGGTATTGACAAGAGTCATTGGTATGCCGAAGAAAACTTCATGTTACGTGAAAACATATACGAATTTAATCAGGACCCTAAATGGAACAGCATGCTTAAGGACGTGAAAATGTGGTGGATGCCTGTGGACTATACTCGCGATATTGATTTTTACAATAAGGAATCTGCTCTCTCCTATTTCACAGAAGATTTGGGTTGGAATTCGTTTTGGTACTACAAGAACATGGACTACGCATTTTTCTTGGATGGCAAAACATTTGGTCTCAACAAAGATCGCCGAGGAGAATTCTGGCTCTATACTGTACAGAAGCTCATGTCTCCCAGAAGTATTTTGGATAAGTGAAATCGAGCATGGCTATGTCCCCCATTTGATATCTTACAATGGAGTAGGTTTCAGCTATCGTCCCAATTACTACGATATGACAACTTTTGCCAACGTTGAAATGTTGAATAGAATACGCGGTGCTTTCCATCGTATTGAAGAAATTGTTGATACCGGATATTATAAGATGTATGATGGTACTATGGTGGATTTGCGCAAACCGGAGGCCATTGAATTCATCGGCAGCATGTTGCAGAGCAACATGGATGTATTTGATAAATATTTCTTCAATTACTACTACATGTATTCCCTTATGTATGTTTCCGATGTTGATTACCATCATATGGAAGTTAGTCCAAACATTTTCCTCAACTTCGAAACTATGTTGCGTGACCCTTTTCCCTACAGATTCCATAAGAAAATATCCGACGTATTCTTCCGTTTCAAGGACCATTTGAAACCCTACACCAAGGATGAACTAATGTTCCCAGGAGTTGAAATTAAGGATGTGCATGTGAGTGAATTGGTCACATACTTTGATCTGGTTGACATTGATGTTACCAATTTGCTGAACGATAAAATGGTCTTTGTTGATGGCAAATTTGTCTGGGACAAGACTCTGTTGGCTCGTCAAATGCGATTGAACCACAAACCGTTTACTTTTGATTTAACCGTCTTTTCCGATAAACAGCAAAAAGCTGCTATTCGTATTTTCATTGCACCTAAATATGATGAATTTGGACGTTACATTTCCATGTCTGAAAATCGGGAAAATTTCTTCACCCTTGATAAATTTGTTGTGGATTTAGAACCAGGAAAGAACATGATTTCGCGCAATTCCAACGAATTCTATTGGACTGGTAAGGACCGTACCACCTACACCGAGTTGTATCATTATGTAATGATGGCATACGAAGGCAAATATGACATGCCATTGGATATTAGTGAGCCGCATTGCATGTTCCCAGACCGTTTGATCTTGCCTCGTGGCTGGGAAAAAGGCATGCCAATGAGAATGTTCTTTATGGTATCGCCGTATGAGGAAACCAGTCACCAATATTCCTCATTTGATGTTACCTATTCATGTGGCATTGGAACCGGTAGCCGTTTCACCGACTCTAAACCATTCTTCTATCCCTTCGATCGTAAAATCGACGAATTTGACTTCTATGTACCAAACATGTACTTCAAAGATGTAGAAATCTATCATTTAGATACCACTAAAATGTATATGAAGGACGAGTACAAGAACTATGGCGAATTCGATTACACCTTCTTTGATAACTATTACACTAAGTACTTTAAATAATGCAAAGCTTGAATAAATCTTTTGAAAATTAAACGTCTCGTGTAAATTTCTTAACAATGAATACATAATAGAATTAAATAAGAAAAGAATTATTTAATTTATGTAATTAAACGAGCTATATGACGTAAGGAGATTATATTCAACTGGTTAGGTTAACATCCTCAGGCATATTAGATGTTGTTGTTACTAGACAATTTTCGTCATCTTTCAGAAAGACATACCACAATACGATGGAAAAAAGCTCTCGATTGTAATATGATGCAGTATTGAAAAAAGAAGGGAGTCAAATGACTCGTCTTTGGAAATAACAAGCTTCAATTTAAAATGCAAAATTGCAATGGTGGAAGTATAAATACCCAGCAAAATTTGAAGGAAGGAGTTCTTTGCGATGACGTGATTTCATGTCATCTTTTGCATTGGTTCAAAGGAACTCGTGAAAGATCCGATCTTTTCATTAGGATTTGAACCAATGCAAAGGAAGTCGTGAAAGATCCGATCTTTTCATCAGCATTTGTACCCATTTCATCGATCCAATAGAGATGATGTTTGTGTTTTTATTTACACACCTGTTTATTTTCATTTTGGTATGTTCCAGTACTGCAAAAATCTACTATTTTTTACTATTTTTTTCCGATAACATAAAGGAAAAATTTTTATCGTAGTAAAAATTAGTAGATTCTTGCAGGTTCTGGAACAGACCAAAGTTGTTAGAACTGTCGTCGTAATGTTGTCTTACATTTCCTGCATATCAGATAACTAAAACTTCTAAACAATTGGTATTGTATGAAGCTCGAAATGTCTGCAATAAAAATGAAGTCCCAATCATCGAGCTAAAAATAGAATCGGGCTGCACACATTGCTATTTTAAAAGTTCCCTTATATGTACTAAATCTGACATAGAACGAAATCAATCAAATCTCGCTTCTTGGAATTTGAATAAAAGTCCGAAACGAAAAGGAACAAGAATCTGAAAATAAATAAGAAACGACTTTTGGAAAGACACAATTCAAAATAAATTAATTAAACATATATGGTATTTTCCAGAAAAAGTCTCTCCTCCCCGTTCTTTACATTTTGTTCTTAGAGATCCCTAAAGCAAGCCGGGTTGTAGATCTCTACATATTTTCGTCACTAAACAAAAGAGTATAAATTTCCCAAATGTTGTTATAAAATAACAAAATTATAAAATAAAAGTAATTTACGAAATAAAAATACTTAGAAGAGTGCATTTGGAGTCCATGTCGAAATCTGAACTGGTGATGGGAAGATAATAGAAACAAGTAAGAACGGCGTTAAGTTCAGCCGGGCCGAACTTGTTATACCCTCCACCACAAATTGTATTGAAGTTAAATGGAATAGTTAGTTTCCTTTCGTCTATGAAGAAGACTTAATACTAAATTTCAGCAATTTCGGTAAAATAGTGTGAGGCACCATTCTATGGGGGATATTTCAAAACGTCGATCTATACCGACAAATTTCTGACGGAAAGTTTTTAGGCTCAAAAAGACTAAATACCAAATTTCCTATATTTCGGTAAGAGAATGTGGCTAAAACTAAAAAAATACCGAAAATCAAGAAGAAGCTTCTATGGGGATATAGGAAGACGTGGACCTATACTGATAATACTCTTCTGGAATATTTTATAACTCTTGGAAGACGAAAAAACGAATTTCAGTCATTTCGGTTGGATATTGACGTCACAATCTTCAGTATTACGAAAATCCGGAGAACCATTCTATGGGGGCTATATCGAAACGTGGACCTATACCGACGAATTTTAGTCAGAAATGGGGCAATATGAAAGCGTGGACCTGTACAGACATATTTCTGGCGAACAGTTTTATATCACTAAAGAAGAAGACTAAATACCAAATTTCAGCCATTTTGGTGGAATATTGAAGACACAACCTTCAAAATACGAAAAATCGGGAGGTACTTTTCCATGGGGGCTATATGAAGGCGTGGACCTATTCCGACAAATTTAAAGGGGAAGTTTGAGTACCCCCAACAAAGTCTAAATTTCAGCCATTTCGGTGGAATATTGAGGCCACAACGTTCAAAATACCGAAAATCGGGAGGTACCGTTCTATGGGGGCTATATGAAGGCATGGACCGATACCGACAAAGTTCTGGGGAAAATTTTATACCACCAACGTAGACTCCGAGGGCAGTTCGGAAACTTCTTAGCCTAGCACAAAAAGCGCGGTATAAACAGAAAAAAGTTAAGTGTTTTGGAAACTTCCATCTCTGTTATGAACACATGTTAAATTTTTCGATCTGGCAACCCTGAATGTGTTAGGTGAAAGTGCTCCTTCATATGCAACAGTAAAAAATCGGGTTGCTGAATTTAAACGTGGTCGTACAAGCATTGAAGATAAACCACGTAGTGGACGTCCAAAAACAGCAACAACAACAGAAATTGTAGCCAAAGTGCATAATATGGTATTAAATGATCGACGGATAAAAGTGCGTGAAATTGCTAATATCATGGGCATCTCAAATGATCGAGTCCATTTCATTTTGCATGAAGAACTACAGATGAAAAAGCTTTCTGCAAGATGGGTGCCGCATTTGTTAACAGTCGATCAAAAACGCATAAAAATGAAAATATCTCAAGCTTGTTTGGATCGTTTTAAGCGAAATAAAATGGATTTTAAGCGTCGTTTCATAACTGTCATGGATCCACCACTATACTCCAGAGACAAAAGAACAATCCAAACAATGGACTGAAGCTGGAGAAGTGCCCCAAAGAAGTCAAAAACAATTCAATCGGCTGGTAAGGTTATGACAACGGTTTTTTGGGACTTCAAAGGTATTTTATTGATTAACTATCTGCAAAAGGGTAAAACAATAAATTCAGAGTACTGTTGCAACCTTTTGGATCAATTAAATGTACAAATTCGAGAAAAACGTCCTGGCTTACAACACAAAAAAATAATTTTTCATCAAGACAACGCACCAGCGCACAAGAGTGTTTTAACAATGGCTAAAATCAAAGAATTAAAGTACGAGTTGCTTGACCATCCACCTTATTCTCCTGATTTACCTCCCAGTGACTTTTACTTGTTCCCAAATCTAAAAAAAATCCTTGCTGGCAAGCGTTTTACCTCAAATGAAGATGCAATTACAGTTGTAAACCACTATTTTGAAGACCTTGAGGAAAATTATTTTAATCAAGGGATAGAATTGATAGAAAAGCGGAGATTATATTGAAAAATAAAAATATTTTTGAAAAACTAACTATTCTCTTTCATTGATAGGCTAAGAAGTTTCCGAACCGCCCTCGTAAGTACCAAATTTCAGCCATTTCGGTGAAGCAAAAACCTTCAAAATACCGAAAATCGGGAGGTACCGTTCTATGAGATGTGGACCGATACCTACAAAATTCTGGGGGAAAGTTTTATACCCCTAAAGAAGACTACGTACCAAATTTCAGCCATTTTGGTAGGATAATGAAGCTAAAACCTTAAAAATACGGAAAATCGGGAGGTACCGTTCTATGGGGGCTATATGAAGGTGTGGACCGATACCGACAAAATTCTGGGGGAAAGTTTTATACCCCTAAAGAAGACTACGTACCAAATTTTAGCCATTTTAGTAGGATAATGAAGCTAAACCTTAAAAATATCGAAAATCGGGAGGTACCGTTCTATGGGGGCTATATGAATGTGTGGACCGATACCGACAAAATTCTGGGGGAAAGTTTTATACCCCTAAAGAAGACTACGTACCAAATTTTAGCCATTTTAGTAGGATAATGAAGCTAAACCTTAAAAATACCGAAAATCGGGAGGTACTGTTCTATGGGGGCTATATCAAAACGTGGACCGATATATCCCATTTTCAATACCAACCATCCTGCAAGTAATAAAAACTTCTGTACCAAATTTTCACTCTCTATCTTTAAAATTGCGAGCTGTATCTTGATTTCAACAGACAGACAGACGGACATTGTCAAATCGACATAGAATTTTATGCTGATCAATAATATATATATACTTTATAAGGTCTCCGACGAATATTTCGATGTGTTACAAACGGAATGACAAATTTAATTATACCCTCCATATGGTGGAGGGTATAAAAACCTTTTGAAGATGGAAGAATATCAGTTGCGGAGAACGGAGGAAGTAATCTTTTGCGTTGCAGCGGTGGTGATTACATTGCAATTTTGGATGTAAACTTTTTGCTGATCAATTAATTGTAGTTATTTCGTGAATTCGTTTGAATTAATAAAGAGTTTTGTTTGTCCATATTTCAATAGAGCATTTCCATTTTCCTAACAAGACATTAAAATATCATGCCAAGGGGTTGGTGAAAATGACATGTCAAATCATTGGTTAAAATGACATGCTAAAGCATTGGTGAAAATTACATATCAATGCATTGGTTAAAATGACATGCTTAGGATCCAAAAAAGAACGTCATCTTTTGGGGTCACGCTCATATAAAATTCATGAGTGAAAATGACAAAAAGATGAAATGCCAGATCACTTGCACCCATAATTCAACTTATGATTTTTCATCGAAGATTTTACTGGGTAGGGACTCCAAGCCCACTGTGCAATTTTTATACCCTCCACCATAGGATGGGGGTATATTAAGTTTGTCACTACGTTTGTAACTACTCGAAATAATCATTGTAGACCCCACAAAGTATATATATTCTTGATCAGCGTGCAATTCTACATCGATATAGCCATGTCCGTCCGTCTGTCCGTCTGTCCGTCTGTCCGTCTGTGGAAATCACTCTAGCGTCCGAACGGATTGACGTAGGTTGATGAAACTTTGGGAAAATATATTATATGTACGTAGGACTTTTGGTATTGAAAGCGGGCTATGTAGGTCCACGCTTTCGTATAGCCCCCATACAAAATGACGCGTGACGCGTCGTCGTTTTAAGGAATTTTTAAGATATTTGTCCCATTTTACCACCGAATTGGTTGTTATTTGGTACTTTGTGTCTCCAGAGGCCAGAAAACATTCGTACCAAAGTTGGGTTATATAGGTCCACGTTTTGGTATAGCCCCCATATAAGGCCCCATATAAAGTACGCATCATTTTAGTATATTTTGAATGTATTAGACCCGTTTGACCACAGAATTGGTTGTAATTTGGTATTTTGTGTCTCCAGAGGCCAAAAAACATTCCTACTAAAGTTGGGTTATATAGGTCCACATTTTGGTATAGCCCCCACATAAGGCCCCTTATAAAGTACGCGTCATTTTAATATATTTTGAATGTATCCGACCCATTTGACCAAAGAATCGGTTGTAACTTTGTATTTGTGTTTCCAGAGGCTAAGAAACATTTCTACCATAAAATTTGTATATAGGTCCACGTGTTGATATAGCCCCCATAATACGATATCTCCCGATTTTCGATATTTTGAAGGTTTTAGCCTCATTATCACACCGAGACGACTGAAATTTGGTATTTGGTCTTCTTTAGGCTTATAAAACTTTCCCCCAGAAATTTTTAGGTATAGGTCCACGCCATCATATAGCCCCCATAGAACGGTACCTTCCGGATTTCGGTTTTTTGAAGGTTGTGGTCACATTAATCCACCGAAATGGCTGAAATTTGTGGTGGAGGGTATAAAAAGTTCGGCCCGGCCGAACTTAACGCTTTTCTTACTTGTTTTTTGCTATTTTTTCTTTAATAGCTGATTAAACAACAAAACGTACAAAAAAAGATTTTTTCAAATTGGACCAATATTAAAGAAGTTATGAGTATTTCTTTGCATGTAGTTTTTGCAGAATTTGACTTTTTCAAGGCGCGATATCTCTGGAACCGTTAGTCAAAAAAATCTGATAATATACTAAAATGTTTTGTTAATCAGCAACATCACCACAGCAAAAATAAAGGAAAAAGTGTCCGATTTCACTCAAAAATCCCCATATATATATAAAATTCTTCGAGACTGGCATGATGTTCGAAATTAAACTCCTCCGAAACGGCTGCACCGAATTCGATGGAATTTTGTATGTGCAGTTCTTAGGTCTGAGAATATGTTTTTAGCCGTTTTTTATACTGGTCAGTGGAGTGACCAGAGTACTTCCCCCACAACATTTTTTAAGAAAACGTAAAATCAAAAATATTTTTGAACGTATTGTTTAAAAATTGCTTGCAATACTATGGTAATAACTGTCTTCATTCTGAATGGTCATCTCGGAAATGGAATATCGCGGTCAGCCCAATTTTTCAAAAATTTATAATTATAGATAATATCCTTAATTTTAGACTACAAAAACGCTATAAACACTGGCTTCTATAAGTGGGAAAACGCGATCAACCACACATTTTGGAATACAGTACAACCCCGATAATGTTAAATGTCGATTTACCGAAATTCCAAACACATACAAACACATTTTTTTATTGTGTTGGTTTTCAAATACAAACATTTTGATAGTTTCCCAACATACCATTCAGTCTGATTTTATAAAGTTTACGAAAAACAATTCGTATAAATACATTCTACAATTACACGGATAAGCTAATAATTCGCATACACATTCATTATTTTCAAGAGAATCAAGTTTCGTTTATTCTCCAGTGGCTACACAAGAATTTATAATTCAAATATGATGTTTTGTTCGAGTAATCTTGGTTTGTTGGGTTGTCTTGGGTAATGGAAAAAATGTGTGTATTTAAAATTTTCATTTCAAAAACAAAAGCTCTCTTTTTCAATTGAGTGAGTAAATTGACACACACCGATACGAGAAGTGCGCACTTTGAGCAGCCTTGATTTATAAATCAGGCAAAACATAATTTCAAAGATAGTTAAATAACTAGAACGTCTAAAATATATGCATTGGTCACTAAAGCGACGGGCCAGCAATTCGGTGTCTATAATCTATCTGAATGTATATCGAGTTCTTAAGACTGACAATTAAACTTCCGAATTGTCTGGACCGAATTTGATGAAATTTTGTGTGTTGGTTCATAAGGTGGGAAAATACCGAAAATGGAGGGGGTGGGGGTCCTCCCCAACAACGGGTTTTAACAAATCGCGAAATATCCGAGATTATTAGACATATTGGTATTCAATATAATAGCAATTGTGGCCTCTGTCATTAATGGGTGTTTCGGAAGCAGAATACCGCGATCGCGTCCAATTTTTGAAGACTTTATTCTTACTGATTAGATTTGCAAATTTAGTAAGTGGGACAGCAAACATGGCATGAACAATGACTTCAGTGGTTGGAATAACTCGATCAAGACCACAGTTTTAATACAGCAAAGTCTGGATAAACGCAATATCGTTTTGAAGTATTTTTTTATGAATAACATATTCAGTGAAACAGGACTTTGATAACAATAAGTAAAAACGACGTTAAGTTCGACCGGCCCGAACTTTTATGCCCACCACCATAAACTATATTGAAATCAGGTTTAAGCCATTCCGGTTGAATAATGTGGCTAAAACATTAAAATTCCCCAAAAATCGGTAGGTATCGTTTTATGACAATTCTCTGCTGAAATATTTGATACCTCCAAGGAAGACTAAATACCAAATACAGCCATTTCTGTTAAATAATGCCGCTAAAACCTTGAAAATTCCGAAAATCGGAAGGTATCGTTCAATGAAGGCAACATAAAAAAACTTCTACCGAATATTCAATGCGGGAATGTTTTATACCCACAATGAAGACAAAACATCAAATTGTAGCCATTTCGGTGGGATAATGAGATTAAAACCTCCAAAATATCGACACTCGGGATAATTCTTTGCAGAAATGTTTTATACCTCTAAGGGAGACTAAATACCAAACTATTGTCATTTCAGCAGGATAATGTGGCTAAAACCTTGAAAACGCCGAAAATCGTGCGGTCAGTCGGGGCTATTTCAAAATTCGGACTGATATAAACAATTCTCAATACCAAGCATGCTACGAGAAAAAATAGAAACTTTTGTACCAAATTGAAAAGCTCTAAGCTAAATATCACGAGCTGTATCTTGATTTCAACAGATAGACGGACATCGTCATATTGACTTATTTTTTATGTTGATCACAAATATATCATCACCATAAATTCCAAAAGTCGTAACTAACAAAAAAAAAAAAAAAAAAAATTTTGCAGGAAAAGCAAAAAACGATATAAAATTAAAAACTGTTTTGTGGAATATTAATATTATGAAGGCGAGTATATAGGATATTTTCAATCATATACGAATAGGAGTAAGTAATGAAAACATAACCGCGGAAACGCTTCGTTTTGAGATCCGTCATTACAACAAAATCTGAAAAGTTATCCCATTTCCCGAAATGCCTTTTCTTGAATAGGATCGTTATTTTTTAACGTAGAAGCTTGACATTTTGCAAGAGCATGTATTTTAGTCTTTTGTATTAGATTCAATCAAAAAACAATTTTTGACTTTTTTGGAGATACGACTGCGGGCATTTATGGCGACGATATACTTTATAGGTTCTCCGACGAATATTCCGATGTGTTACAAACAGAATCATAATGTTAATTATACCCTTCATCTTATGGTGGAGGCTATAATTTTACAATCAAACAAACATACCTGTAGTGGGATTCTCTAGGGCATTTTTTGGAAAAGTTGGAAAAGTTCAAATAAAAGTTGACATTACTGTTGCTATCGGTAGAACTTTGCGACTAATTTTTGTGGGTCGCTTACTTACCGAATAATATCGTTAACTACCGACATTATAAGCATTTTAATTTTAACGATTTTTGTCGATAACCAAAAAATGCCTTAGAGAATCCCATTACGGGAGCATGATGGTTATACCAAAACGTCGATTTATCGTCAATTCGTTTCGAAAATTTAGAGGTATCAATATTAGATAGATAAATAGTAGATAGATTACTAAGGCTTACTTAATTCAAAACGACGGGCCAGCAACGAGGAACCGGGTCAGCTAGTTGTTTTATAAAAATTTTGTCACTTTTCGGCTCGTGGTACGCTACGACTTTTAGTGATCCGGCAGTCGGAACACTACGTGTTTAAGTGCTCCGCAGTCGAACAGTACAGTTTTCATACGGGCACTTTCATACGGGCAAAATGTGCCTCATCGAAACAATGGTTTTAGACTCCAAGTATGTTTGGACGAAATGTGTTTCAGACAATTTGGAGTCGATTGAGCAATGTCCGTCTGTCTGTCTGGCTGGAGCGCACTATAACTCTCGAACGGATAAACCGATTCGGTTCAAATTTTGGCTTTCGTAATATTTTACCCAAACTTAGTTTAAGTTCGAAGATGGGCTATATCGGTTCACTCCTTCCTGTACCTCCCCCACAAAATTTCCAAAATGTTCGGAAAATTTGTGCGCACGATAACTCTTAAAAGGAGGATCCGATTTGGTCTATACTTTGCCATCGTGAAATGTATTCCAGACTTAGATAAGGTTTCAATATGGACTCAATCGATCCACTCCTTCGGGTACCTCCCACTCAAAATTTCGGAAAAGTTCAGTTTGGGGCCATCTGTCGAATCGCTTTGATTTTTGTTTTAGCAACTTGTATTCACTGCCCTCCATACGACGGTACAAGTGTCATCAGGGGCAAGTCCATTACTTCCTGAGAAAATAGCCTGAAAGATGCAAAAAACCCCTATGACACCGTATGAGGTGGTTGGAGCGCAAGATAACTCTCGAACGGATCTGCCGATTCGGTCCAAAATTTGGACTTAGTAATATTTTGTCCAAACATAGTTTAAGTTTGAAGATAAGCCATATCGGTCCACTCCTTCAGGTACCTCCCCCACAAAAGTTGAAGGGAGCGGCCGAATTGGTCTATACTTTACACATCCTAATATATCTACCAGATATAGATCAGGTTCAAATATGGAATATATTTGTCCACTCCATCCAGTAACTCCAACACAAAATTTCGAATAAGTTCACTTTAAGACCTGATGCCTTTGATACTTTGATTTTTGTTGAAACAACTTGCATTCGCTGCCTCAATTACGATGGTTAACATTTTTTAGGGGCAAGTCCATACTTCTTGAGCAAACAGCCCGAAGAGTGTAAAAACCCTCTATGACACCATATGTTGTGGCTGGAGATCCATTTCCATAACGGTCAATGTCGATCCATTCCTCTTAGTATCTCCTCCGCAAAACTTTTGATCTTTAATCCTAATCTACATTTTTGTCAGTTCAAACGCCCAACATTTTTAAAACCACCTAAATACATACGTTTTTGGAAAAAATTGTTTTAATATACACATGCTGAGGGTATATCTCTGTCGGCAAAGCCGACTGATACTTTTTTACTTGTTATTATTTCTTAATTTGTATTTAAAAAAAAATGAGTTACCAGATTTGAACTAAACGGACACCAAAGCAAATAAAACACTGTAAAAAATATATATAGAATATTAAATGTTCCTCACAAGTCATAATAAACTCATGTGTTATGCATTACTTTTGTGTTTTGCACGTGGTACACTGCCATTTGTAGTGATCCGGCAGTCGGAACACTACGATTTTTAGCAGGGTTTAAAAGCCAGCATCCTAAAACATTAGCATTAGCTGTACACTTCAACTGCTACACAATATTCACACACACGGCTAAATAAGCAACCGAACGCATATTTAGTTTTGTACATTTTTGCTTATTTCGTTTTTTTCGCCTAATCTTTTTTTCGTTAGGCATAATCGACAACCACGCTACATATTTAGCAGTCGGCTGACCATTCGTCGCAGCGAATTAGCCAGAGAGGGTGTTTTTTGTCATTAGAGTTACCAGCGCAGTAATAAAAAAGATGTAATTTAATGTCAAAATGCTCCCATCATATGGTAGAACCTAAAGAATACTTATTATTATTGTTTAAAAATAAAAAAACAATATATTTTGATCGTCTTCACCAAAAGTTTCACATGTCCTTTGAAGGAAAAAGTGGAAATAATTATATCGTGATTTTGAATGCATTATACTGGTAACGCTGATCTCAAAAACAATTGTTTGCTGAAAACATGGCTAAGCCGTTGAAACTTTGTTGCTTATTTTCTTTTCTGATATGTGTTGATCATGTGTGCTGCAAAATATGAGTATGCGTGTCCGATGCTTTTTTATTAAAGCGACAATATCAAATAACATCAGCATCGCTAGCATTGTCCATTGTTGCTAAACAAATTTCGAAGATATTTTAGCAGGCAAAGCTGCAAATATTCGGTGCTTTTGCTAATATGGCGTTAGCATTTTAAACCCTAGCATTTAAACACTACGATTTTTAGTGGCCCGGCAGTCCGAACACTACCATTTTTAGTGCTCCGCAGTCGAACACTACGATTTTTAGTGTTCCACTATCCAAAAATTAAATCAGATGTTTACACATTTTCTTCTAATTTTTATTTATTAATATGTATTTATCCCAAAAACATAAAATACTAACTGAACCCGGTGCGCTTCGTCACGCCGAATAAGCTACATTATAGAGCAATGCCAATAATTAAATCAACTTTAAATGCTAAATATAGGATGGGGGCGTTTTCTACCCATTCAGTGCTGTGTATGGAGCTTATGACATGGAATTTTTGTATGGAGCAAGAGGTGTCGTTCCTCTTAAATCCTTTCCGACTATAGGTACTCCTACGTAGTTCACATTTACAAATTTCATATACTCTTACACAATTTCTACAGATTGGATGTAGAGAATTAATATAGGAATTTATTTTACTCCAATAATGATTTAGATATGTCATAAGTAAAATATAGGTAACTGTTTCTTTTTCACTCATCCCTCTTAAGAAGCGAGTCGGATATGTGGTATTTAGTATACGTAGCCTTTCTGACTATAAGCACACGCGAACTATAATGATGCCTTTTACTGACATTAAAATCGCTCCCTTAAATAACGAATCATAAATTCACTATTTTATTATTATCTCTTATGTATGTATACACGCGTGATATTTTTTAATAAAAGGACAACCTGAAATCTGAACCGATTTCACAATAATTCTGTACATATTTTACAAATCTTGACAGATTTCAATATAATTTTTTAATTGGATATACATAGCGTGTTTGATGCATCAAATACATGAAATCGGCCGAAAATATGTTCAAGAGCTATAACCAAATCTGAATTGATTTCAATATAAATTGACAAATTTATTTCTAGACCAAATTCCGTCAGGCAGTCCAAATTTCAATGAAATTGAACATACATTGAAATAAGCTGAATATACACTTCGTTTCATTTTAATAGCACATTTTAAATTTTTATTGTTTCTTCATTTTAGTTCACATTAGTCGACTATTTTTGGATATGTTTGTATATCTTGTTTTAAAAGTCCCAAAATGTTTACGGTTTTTTAAAACGCTAAAATTGGTCAAACTATGTCTTTAATACTGGGGAAATAAGACGTTTTGAAGGCTGTGGCCTTTAATTGTCTATAATACGTTAAAAATTTTGCATAAGCTGACAGTTTCTTGTTAGATTTATAAAGAACTAATGACAAGCGATTGATAGAAGAGAGATGGTACAAAATAAACATGAACTACTACTGAAATTTGGGTACAGTTCTTCGTGAAACGTCAAATTCCTATGATACCTATTCAAAAATGGGGCACAATGATGGCATTAAGATAAGTTTATCGTTAAAATATCAGCTGATTTTTATTGCTTTGGGTCTGAACCAACATACTATAAAGAAAAAACAAGATCCCTCCTATACACAGAAAAAAATAGTTTGAATTTATGGAGCAGACATAAACTGGAAATATTCGTAAATTTAGTACAGCAATATTTTGTACCTTTTAATTCCATGAGGTCATCAACTCGGCAATATTGATGGCCTATATAGTTCTTCTCTTTCCGGAGATGCAAGCAGTAATAGGTTTTGCCATCGGAAACCTGCAAATAATGATTATTTGCTTTGGGAAACTTTTCCTTATAATCCAACCTATTTAATTTCTGTGTATAGGAAGAATCTGTTTTTTTCTTTATAGGATGTTGGTTCAGACCCAAAACAATAAATATCACCTAATATTTTAACGATCAACATATCTTAATGCCAACATTGGATCCCATTATGGAATAGGAGTCATAGGAATTTGACGTTTCACGAACAACTGTACCCAAACTTTGGTAGAAATTCAAGTTTATTTCATATGTTTTCTATAATTCGTTTTTCATTAGTTCTTTATAAATTTAAAAAGAAACTGTCAGCTTATGCCAAATTTTTAACGTTTTATAGACAATTAAAGGCCACAGCCTTCAAAACGTCTTATTTCCCCAGTATTAAAGACATCGTTTGACCAATTTTAACTTTTCACTTGAAATGGCTTTTATTCGATCCAGTTTTAAAGAATCGTAAGAGTTACATTCAAAATTTGCAGTCGTACTCAAATTATTAAAGAAAGTGCTATATCGGCGAAACACTTCAAACCGTAAAAATTTTGGGCTTTTTGAAAGAAAATTATAAAAAAATATAACGGGACTTTATCGAAGCAACACTTTTTGTGGAAAGATACTTCATAAGTGTACGAAACAAAATATACAAACATATCCCAGGATATTCAACTAAAGTCAACTAAAATGTAGTAACAAATAAAAATTTGAAATGTGCTATTGAAATGAAATGGAGTGTATATACATACATATAGGAGAGCAATGTCCAAATCTTAACCGATTTCAACCAAATTTAGCAAATTTATTTGTAGACCAAACTCCGTCACACATTCCAAATTTTAATGAAATTGGACATATCGCTCATTTACTCAAGGAGTGACACATTTCAAATAAGCCCTTTTCGAGAAAAACGCGTTTTAAGTTCGCTATTGAAGTTTGACTTCCCAACTTAAAAAGATTATTACACAAAAACTAAAATAACTACTTGGGCCATATTTTGCAAACAGCTAGCCAGATATCAGTGCTAAATTTCTGTGCAAGATCAAGCATGATTTGATTTGTTTTAGTGCTTCATAAACTCAAAAAACTGTTGTGATGAATTATGCGAAGCTCGTAGTAAATGAGCTGTAACTCGTTAAGTTTTAGAGATATCAGCATGAAAATTTGGCACAAGATAAAGAAGAAGTCGTTGAAAAAATAGAAATTGCTAACTCAGAAAACACATTTTTCGACTTATGCCACTCTTTGAGTAAATGAGCGATATGTACATAGCGTGCTTGGTGCATCAATATATCCAAATCTAAACCGATTTCAATATAATTTGGCATAATTACTTTTTCACCAAATTCCGTCACACATTCCAAATTTCATTGAAATTGAACATACGCGCGGTGTGCCTTAACCAAATTTAAATGAAAGTGCTTACACCTGAGATGTTTTTGCAGATTCTGAGACTACAATGCACATAGATGAGAAGCATCAAGAAACAAAAAAAATCGCCGGAGGGATTTTCAAATAAATCGCGATTTAAATTCACATTTTTAGGGGTTCTTTAGGTTTTCACGATTTTGCTTGGAAACCGCGAGTCCTATGTAAATGGGCCTAAAGCAAATGTGAAATTTTCACAGCTACAACATTTTTAAACCAATTTCAATTTGGCATATTTATTTCTACACCAAATTCCGTCACTCAATCCAAATTGCAATGAAATTGGACATATATAGCGTGTTTAGTGCAGCAAATACATAAAAACTGCCGAAAATATGTTCAGCAGCTATAACCAAATCTGAATCGATTTCAATATAAATTGGTAAATTTATTTCTACACCAAATTCCGTCACTCAATCCAAATTTCAATGAAATTGGACATACATAGCGTGTTTGATGCATCAAATATATGAAATCAATGGAAAATATATATGGGAGCTATATCGAAATCTGAACCGATTTAAATATAATTTGGCAAATATATTTCTAATCAACATTCCATTCCACACTCCAAATTTCAATGAATTGGACATATTGGACATACATATCGTGTTTGATGCATGAAATAAATCAAATCAACCGAAAATATATGGGAGCTATATCCAAATTTGAACCGATTTCAATAATTTTGCATACTTATTTCTAAATCATTTTCCATCACACATCCAAATTTTGGAGACTATATCTAACTGTTCTATAGATATTCGTATACAACTTTTAAATTTTTTGGAGATACCTCCGATTCCGATGCTATATCTCCAGATCAACGTGGAATTTTAAAGATTTATGTATCCAATGCTACTTTCAGGAGATGTACGAGGGCGGTTCGGAAACTTCTTAGCCTATCAATGAAAGAGAATAGTTAGTTTTTCAAAAATATTTTTATTTTTCAATATAATCTCCTGAAACTTCAATACACTTAGTCCAACGCTTTTCTAGCAATTCTGTCCCTTGATTAAAATAGTTTTCCTCAAGGTCTTCAAAATAGTGGTTTACAATTGTAATTGCATCTTCATTTGAGGTAAAACGCTTGCCAGCAAGGAATTTTTTTCGATTTGGGAACAAGTAAAAGTCACTGGGAGCTAAATCAGGAGAATAAGGTGGGTGGTTAAGCAACTCGTACTTTAATTCGTTGATTTTAGCCATTGTTAAAACACTCTTGTGCGCTGGTGCGTTGTCTTGATGAAAAATTATTTTTTTTGTGTTGTAAGCCAGGACATTTTTCTCGAATTTGTTTGTACATTTAATTGATCCAAAAGGTTGCAATAGTACTCTGAATAGGGTGTCCAAAAAACCGGTTTTTCCAAACAAAACGGTTTTCGGTTAACCGAAATTTTCAATTTTTCAAAAACCGGTTTTCGGTTTTCAAAAAATTTCAAAACCGGTTAACCCGTTTAAACCGGTTTTGTAAAATAGGCACAAAATGGCACATAATTGATAAATATTTGATTAAAAATGTGCGGAAAGGAACAAATTAAGTATAATGACTTCGGATTTTAACAACATCAAAATACTGACTCAAGAGAGTAACTATCATAAACGTTACACTCTTGAGATGTTACACATTATTAACACTCCAAACGATATTAGATTAAATTACAAAACAGACACTGACAACTGCGCTCAAATGTACAGACATACAGTGAACAAATACAAACGCGCCAAGTTTTAGTTGAAGAAAGCTCTTGGAAATATATTTAAATAAAATTCTTGTTAACCTGTAAAAATAATTTGTAGTTCCCTGAAGATGATTGGAGAGTCCAATCGAAATATTGGAAAATAAAGCTTCAAAATCAGAAAATTGGATTTTTATTTATGAAAAGCCTACAGCCAAACAATTCTCAACAACATTATATAATTATCTCATAATATCCCTGTTATTTGACATTCAACCTCGAAGTAGGGACAACAAAATTAAGATTGAAATTGTGCTCTAAGTATAGTAAGTGTACATTTTATTATGTCAGGATTCTCCATCATGCGTTTAGAACCTCAAATTATCGTGCCGGAATCAAACATGTATTTTATTATCGTTACCCTTTACAACCTTTAATTCGACAATTACTTCGTTTACTGTACTAATTAAAAACGTATGGGCAACGTCATTCAAACTAACTTGCGATATTACGTATACGCAGTTTTTGTCATAGATAGTTCAGTTGAGCTATATTGGCACAACTATACATTTTACACAAAATATTTTTCAAATTTAAAGGTATCTGACACTTACAACTTGGCCCGTACCTTGTGTTAGTTAATTTTAGTTTCCGTTCAAGCATATCATTTTAGTTTAATATTAAAAATATTACTATATTTTTAAAACCGGTTAACCGACACAAATAACCGGTTTTTTCGGTTAACCGAAAATGACGTTTTTGGCGAAAACCGGTTTCGGTTTTGTAACTCAAAACCGGTAAACCCGTTGCCATAACCTTACCAGCCGATTGAATTGTTTTTGCCTTCTTTGGGGCACTTCCTCCAGCTTCAGTCCATTGTTTGGATTGTTCTTTTGTCTCTGGAGTATAGTGGTGGATCCATGCCTCATCAACAGTTATGAAACGACGCTTAAAATCCATTTTATTTCGCTTAAAACGATCCAAACAAGCTTGAGAAATGTTCATTCTTATGCGTTTTTGATCGACTGTTAACAAATGCGGCACCAATGTTGCAGAAAGCTTTTTCATCTGTAGTTCTTCATGCAAAATTAAATGGACTTGATCATTTGAGATGCCAATGATATTGGCAATTTCACGCACATACGTAGTGTGATTGGTGCATGAAATACATGAAATCGGTCGATAATATATATAGGAGCTATATTCAAATCTAAACCAATTTCAATTTCAAAAATATAAATTATTACAAAATATAACCCGCATAAAAATTGAAGGAAACCCCATTAGAGGAAGAAAAGAGTTAACATGGCTTGATAACATCACGGAATGGACTGGTATTCTAGATGTCACAAATCTATTAAGCATGGCGAGAGACAGAGAGGGATTTGCAGATTTGATAAATAATGTATGAAAACAAATAATGTATATATGATAATTGTAATTAAATTGTATTGGTCGCTAATATTCGGAAAACGAATGTGCAAATAAAGAAGAAGGAGAAACCAATTTCAATTTGTCGTAGTTATTTCTACACCAAATTCCGTCACTCAATCCAAATTGCAATGAAATTGGACATACATAGCGTGTTTAGTGCAGGAAATACATGAAATTTGCCGAAAATATGTTCAGCAGCTGTAACCAAATCTGAATCGATTTCAATATAAATTGGCAAATTTATTTCTGGACCAAATTCCGTTACACATTCCAAATTTCAATGAAATTGGACATGCATAGCGTGTTTGATGCATCAAATATATGAAATCAATGGAAAATATATATGGGAGCTATATCCAAATCTGAACCGATTTCAATATAATTTTGCATATTAATTTCTACACCAAATTCCGTCACTCAATCCAAATTTCAAGGAAATTGGACATACATAGCGTGTTTGATGCAACAACGAAAATATATGAAAGCTATACCCAAATTAGAACCGATTCCAATATAATTTGGCATACATATTTCCACATCAAAGTCCGTCACACATTCCAAATTTCAAATATATATGGGAGCTATATCCAAATCTGAACTGATTTCAATATCACATCATCATACAAAATTGTAAGCATCTTCTTGTACCTAAACTCTTACCTCGTGCACAATTTCGTGATTATAGAGCTATAATTGCGACCTCTACCGTGTTTATGATTACACTACAAACAAATAACTGGGAATATTAGGCGGTAACTCTGTTATCTTATCATGTACACCAACACAATTGGCATCAATAGAAAGGCCAAGCGTTCCTTTTACAAGTATAGCTTCCTTGTCGTTACTGTCTCTTCCAGAAATAAAGATGTAAGCTGTATATATTTTCACACTTTTTACACAAAAGTTGTGGTCCATTTTACCCCCTTAATATTATGTAATCGCCATCTCAAATTACAAACTTCTTCATTCTCATATACTCTTACCTTATTTAAAATTTCGTGGGGATAGGACTATTATTGCGACCTACAGATCAGCTAAAAAATCGGAAAAAATTATGTTTTTGGTCCCGCTAAATATTTCACGATCATCACCAATAAAAATGGGGATCTATTCTGGTCTGAACCCGACCTGCATACAAAATTTCATGACGATCGGTCCATAATTGCGGCCTGGAGTTTGATTACAATTAATAATGGACAGACGGAGGGACGGAATATTTCGCGGTGTTACATGCATTTTTACCTAAACAAACTTATAATACCCTTTCCCTTCCCTTTGTCGAACAACGAATTATGAATGTCCGTTCCAAAGTTACATAATTTTGAACAGGAAGAAGTTTCTAAAGCACTGTGTGTCATGGTATTGATAAAAAAATACTCGTGTTCTAGTTGTGCTTAACGAGTAACAAGAATTATTTTCCTATCGTTTATGAAAGTACTAAATAAGCTCTTTCGCTACGTCAAGGCTTATTCCTATGAGAAGTGGAATATGCTAATTGAAGAATATCAATTTCTTTTAAACAAGGTTTAATGCCAATGAATGAAAGAATGATGTTTTCTACCCATTGAGAATCCGAAATACCAAGTTTCAACCACATCAGTAGAAAAATCCTTTAAAAGACTTCACATCGAGCGGTATCGTTTACCTTCCCGCCATATTGGTTACATAATGTGCCTAAAACTTTAAAATACCGAAAGTTGGTATTGCCAAATAAAATTGTGAAAATTAATTCCCCCCATACCAAGTGCGGATATTATTCGAATGTCCGGCACAACTTTCGAAAATGCGTGTAACAGTTTATAAACCTTGTTGTCTTGTATTTGTAACCAAGCTATATGTTGTGTTTATCATCACTTCTTGTTAATATTATAAGTAGCATTTATATCGAAAATATTTGAAAAAAGCAAATGGGAATTTTCCAAGAACTACATAAAATTATTTTTTAAAACGTAAAAAACTTCCGAAGTAAAAAATGTTTCTCGAAACAATTTTTCTTGTGAAGAAAAAACATTCGCAAAATGTTCGAAAATGATATCGTTTTTAAACTTTTGACGAACAAAAGAACAACTTGCTTGTGTACACCCGAAAAACATTTGCCAATCCTTCGACAGTGATATTGTTTTCGAAAGTTGTGCGGGACATTCGAATAATATCCGCACTTGGTATGGGGGGACATTACAAATAAGAAAAGGTACATACAGAAAAATCAAGGAGACGTCAGATAAACATGTCATAAAATCGGAATTCCGCCAAAAATGCTTTTTTGCTTTCATTCGCTAATAATATTATTAACGACATTCGAATTCGAAGGTTTTCCTGCCACAAACTGGGCGACGAATGAATCGTTTTTAATTCGTTCTCGAGTGTCGTTTTCGAAAAAAATATCCGCAAAACTATCGAAAAACATTCGAAAACGGATCGTTTGCGAAAGCAATGGCATGGGGGGTTATTCTATGTAAGTTCAGAATATTTCATTAAGGAGTATATAAAAAGTTCGGCCCTGCGGAACCTAATGCTTTTTATACCCTCAGCATTTATGCTAACGAGGGTATATACACTTTCATACGGACAAAATGTGCCTCATCGAAATAATTGGTTTAGACCCCGAGTATGTTTGGACGAAATCCATTTCAGACAATTTGGAGTCGATTGAGCAATGTCCGTCCGTCTGTCTGTCTGGATGTTCGAGTATGTTATTTATCGGTACAAGTTTTTTCAAGGGGCAACCCCATACTTCTTGAGCAAATGGCTCGAAATTTGTAAAAACCCTTTGTGACCCCATGAGTAGTGTCTGGAGCGCACGATAACCCTAGAACGGTTCAGCCGATCGGTCCAAAATTTAGCCTTCGTAATATTTTATACAAAGATGGGTCTTATCGGTCCACTCCTTCAGGTACCTTCCCACAAAAGTTCAGAACTTTTCGGTAAAATTGTGCGCACGATAACTATCGAAGGCAGTAACCGATTTGGTCCATACTTTGCACGTAGTAATATTTCTGCGAGACATAGCCCAGGTTCGAATATGGACTATATATCAACTCCTTCGGGTACCTCACACACAAAATTTCGGAAAAGTGTTTGAGTTTTCTAGCGACAGGTTGCATTCAAGGTCCCTATTACGATGGTACAGGTTTTTTTGAGTGGCAAGTCCACATTTCTTGAGGGGCCAGCATGTGTAGTGGCTGCCCCAGCTACCGCACCCATGACAACTCTCGAACCGAATGCTGTGTTGGCCCACACTTTTGAATATACAGTGATTGTCGAAAATATTCGGTTTTCAATTTTACCAATAATAGCATCTCAGTATTTCAAACCGCCCTTAATTTTCTTTAAGTTAGTCAACGAGCCTTAAATGAGTTTAAGAAAAATTAATCAACACTTAAATTCTAAAAAATCGTAGGGTGAAACGCTTCTCGTAGCCTTTTAACACATCACAAAATAACGGCAACCAACATAACCAAGAATCAGTTCAAGTTTCGCCTTGATGTATATAAAAAACTGTATGTACATAAGAATATTGGTGAAATGGAGTTAGTTTTGAATACCTAAGAAGGAAAATCATCATAACACAATGTTCCCGGCCATTCTGTGTACTCCATCACAAAACGTAAAAACGACCTTCTAGGAGGCATGTATTTACCAATAATTTATGATGTATTACAAGGCTACGACAAGCTTTTTACCTTACGATCATTGGTTTTGGCTGAATGATTAGTTTCATGAAATCTGTTATTCCTATATTTTTGTGGCTTTTGCACATGTTTCAAGCTATATTCGAATAAATATTCCAAAATAAGCGAAATTTTTGTTTATTTCTGCTGTTTTTACAATTAAATATAACAGGTTTTCCCTTTTCTGGGATAGCGGTTTTCCTTGGCGCCTAATTATAATAATTTTGGTTAAAAATTTATTATTTTTGCACACAGGAACAAATGTTCTATTCGCATTTATTAAACTGTATACTAATATTGCGGAAAAAGATGAAGGTTGTGCCCTCAATATCCCTCCGAAATGGCTGAATTTTGGTATTAAGTCTTCGTTGTGGGTATAAAACTTTCCACATGAAATTTATCGATATAGGTCCAGGTCTTCATATAGCCCCCATAGAATGGTACCTCCCGATATTCGGTATTTTGAAAGTTGTAAGCTCAATATCAAACCGAAATGACTGAAAATTGACATTTAGTCTTCATTGGGGGTATAAAACATTCCACCTGAAATTTGTCGGCATAGGTCCAAGTCTTCATATAGCCCCCATAGAATGGTACCTCCCGATTTTCGGTATTTTAAAAGTTGTAACCTCAATATCCCACCGAAATGACTGAAATTTGGCATTAAGTCTTCCTTGGGGGTATCAAACATTCCACCTGAAATTTATCGATATGGGTCCACGTCTTCATATAGCCCCTGTAGAACGGTACCTCCGGATTTCTGGCATTTTGAAGGTTGTGGCCTCAATATCCCGCCAAAATGGCTGAAATTTGGTATTAAGTCAACAATTAAGTATTAAGGTAAACAACTTTCCACCTTAAATTTGTCGGTTTAGGTTCAGGCCTTCATATAGCCCCAATAGAACGATACCTCCCGATTTTCGGTATTTCGAAGGTTGAGGCTATGGTTATACATTTCTCTATTTTATTGGCTTGTCTGAAAAGAATTTTAAACAGAAAAATTGTACATACAAACATTTTTGTACCTATTATTGAAATATTTGTTGCATGTGCAAAAATTTATGCATTTTGCATATGTCATATGTTTCGATTGCAATTTAATCAGAAGCCAAAAATATGCCCAGTCCCAAAATTTGACATGAATCGGACAAAAAATAGGGGTTGCATAAAATTCCGCTGTCTACTTATGGTGAATGGAATAAAATGAATAATAAATAAAATAACTAAAGCTCCAAAATACCGAAAATCGGGTGTTACCATATACATATATGGGGGCTATAATAAAAATCGTGTACATATACCGACAATTCTCTGTAAGAATGTTTCATACCCTTTACGACGACTAAATACTAAATTTAAGCCATTTTGCGCTTTAATTCTTTTGCTTAGAAACATAGACAGAGATATACATATGTATGCAAGTATGTATATTGACGTATTGTTCGTCACTGCTCATGTTTTTTAATATTTATAAAAATAAAAGTGCATACGAATGTTCAGTGCCCAACATAAAATCTTATCTCTTAAAGGTCAAACTTTCTACACATTGCATCAGATATTATGACATGTTTCAAATCTTCATGAAGAATTGCAATTATTTCTTTTGTCCAGAGTAATCTAGAAAATTTTTATTGATAAGTTAAATGTATAAAAACGCTAAATTCGTTTCAGCAACCAACAGTCTTTAGGCTTACGACGAAGGTAACTTAGCTAGAGGAATAAGCGATATGGAAATATCAATCGCATTTCTAGCCCTGGTGGCTATTGTGTCTGCGGCCAGTTTGTCGCAGGTCAAGATTGCCAATAAGGATTTCTTGGAGAAACAAAAATTCCTATTCGAGATTGTCTATCGTGTGGAGGATCCTTTGATGTTCGAAGAATGGATTAAATTGGGAGAAAAATTCATAATTGACAAGTCCTATTACAGCGTAAGTTTGATTTCATTTCGTATTTAAAAATTAGAAATATTAAAAATCTCATTTTTCAGTACTATGACGAGCATATGGAGAAATTCTGGGAAGCCTACAAGATGGGAGCACTATTGCCACGTGGTGAATTCTTTGGTGCTTTGGTAAAGAGCCATCACAAACAAGCCTGGGGTCTCTTCAATTTCTTCTACTTCGCCAAGGACTGGGAAACATTTATGCATAATGTTTGTTGGGCTCGTATGCATGTTAACGAAGGAATGTTCGTTTATGCCCTCACATTGGCCGTCATTCATCGTGATGACTTCGAAGGCCTTATGCTTCCCACCATCTATGAAATATTCCCACAATATTTCTTCGATAGCAAGTTTATTTACGAAGCCGAGAAATTCGATTACGATATGTGGAGCAAGTACATAATGTATGAAAAGGAGTTCCAAGACTTTTACTACAAGAACAACAAAAACTACAATAATGGTGGATACATGTACATGAAGGATTGGAAAATGTGGCAGTGGTGGAAACTAATGGGTATTGACAAGAGTCATTGGTATACCGAAGAAAACTTCATGTTACGTGAAAACATATACGAATTTAATCAGGACCCTAAATGGAACAGCATGCTTAAGGACGTGAAAATGTGGTGGATGCCTGTGGACTATACCCGCGATATTGATTTTTACAATAAGGAATCTGCTCTCTCCTATTTCACAGAAGATTTGGGTTGGAATTCGTTTTGGTACTACAAGAACATGGACTACGCATTTTTCTTGGATGGCAAAACATTTGGTCTCAACAAAGATCGCCGAGGAGAATTCTGGCTCTATACTATACAGAAGCTCATGTCTCGTTACTATATGGAACGTTTATCTCATGGTTATGGTGAAATCCCAGAAGTATTTTGGATGAGTGAAATCGAGCATGGCTATGTCCCCCATTTGATATCTTACAATGGAGTAGGTTTCAGTTATCGTCCCAACTACTACGATATGACAACTTTTGCCAACGTTGAAATGTTGAATAGAATACGCGGTGCTTTCCATCGTATTGAAGAAATTATTGATACCGGATATTATAAGATGTATGATGGTACTATGGTGGATTTGCGCAAACCGGAGGCCATTGAATTCATCGGCAGCATGTTGCAGAGCAACATGGATGTATTTGATAAATATTTCTTCAATTATTACTACATGTATGCCTTTATGTCAATTTCCGATGTTGATTACCATCATATGGAAGTTAGTCCAAACATTTTCCTCAACTTCGAAACTATGTTGCGTGATCCTCTTTCCTACACATTCCATAAGAAAATATCCGATGTATTCTTCCGTTTCAAGGACCATTTGAAACCCTACACCAAGGATGAACTAATGTTCCCAGGAGTTGAAATTAAGGATGTGCATGTAAGTGAATTGGTGACATACTTTGATCTGGTTGACTTCGATGTTACCAATTTGTTGAACGATAAAATGGTCTTTGTTGATGGCAAATTTGTCTGGGACAAAACTCTGTTGGCTCGTCAAATGCGTTTGAACCACAAACCATTCAATTTTGATTTAACCGTCTTATCTGATAAACAGCAAAAAGCTGCTATTCGTATTTTCATTGCTCCTAAATATGATGAATTCGGACGTTACATTCCCATGTCTGAAAATCGGGAAAATTTCTTCACCCTCGATAAATTTGTTGTGGATTTAGAACCAGGAAAGAACATGATTTCGCGCAATTCCAACGAATTCTATTGGACTGGTAAGGACCGTACCACCTACACCGAGTTGTATCATTATGTAATGATGGCATACGAAGGCAAATATGACATGCCATTGGATATTAGTGAGCCGCATTGCATGTTCCCAGACCGTTTGATCTTGCCTCGTGGCTGGGAAAAGGGCATGCCAATGAGAATGTTCTTTATGGTGTCACCGTATGAGGAAACCAGTCACCAATATTCCTCATTTGATGTTACCTATTCATGTGGCATTGGAACCGGTAGCCGTTTCACCGACTCTAAACCATTCTTCTATCCCTTCGATCGTAAAATAGACGAATTTGACTTCTATGTACCCAACATGTACTTCAAAGATGTGGAAATCTATCATTTCGATAGCACTAAAATGTATATGAAGGACGAGTACAAGAACTATGGCAAATTCGATTACACCTTCTTTGATAACTATTACACTAAGTACTTTAAGTAAAGACGAAGCTTGAATAAATCATCTGAAAACTAAACGCCTCGTGTAAATTTCTTAAAAATTAATGCATGATAGACTTAAATAAGAAAAGAATTCGCTAGTTAACTTGACAAACGAAAACACATTGTGGGTTTTGCAGCAAATGTGTATGACAAACATCCCAATAGAAAATCGACAACATTTTAATAAACGATTCGCTACATATTAGCGAATACTGATTACATTGTCTTAGATGTAGGCATTGATGGGCTGCCGTTGTTGAAAAGTAGTTAAGTCTTTTATGGTCCATTTAGGGAAAATTTTTAATTTGGATTTTCCGTATTGGAAAATATTGTGGGATTAAGAAACCAGGGGGAGCAAACTTTTATCTCCATGATTCTATAATTAAAAAAAAAAAACAACAGTGGGGCCATGCAGCAGATTTTAAAAATATAGAAAATACACGATAAGAGAAAAACGAAAATGTGTATGAATACAAAAGAAGGCAAAGACAATACTAAATATCAACCAATATGAACAATCAATCAACGGTTCTGTGATTAAGTTTGAGTTTTGTTTCAGTTTCTGATTATTATTTTTATTTATACAAAAATTTGTGTTGTGAAGTCCAGTTTTTTATAATAAAGAATAGTACCACGACTATGTAAAAAGAAGCTAACTGTAAGTAAAACTGTAAGCTAAGAAATTCCGAATATGATTTGGAACTAATGTAATGTTTTGTCTTAGGATTTTCAATAAAGACTCCTGAAGAAGTTGGAATCAAACCAACGAAACGTAGTGTAAAAACAAGTGAGCCAAGGATATAGTCGGGTCGGGGCCGACTATGTGATACCCTACACCACTACCCCTGTGCATAAGCTTTTGGTTGGTAAATATAAAAATATTAAAATTGGGATAGCTTAGCGCCTTTGGTCTGAATGTCTTCATTAATACAGGTCAATTTTGTTGAAACGCATTTGAATGCATCGTCAGTACAACTCAAATAAAAAAATGGAAAAGTGGGATGTACACCAACCATCAATACGCTTCTTTCTCTGTGAGATCCCCATCAACCCCCAAAATTTCGTGAGGATCCGATCAAAATTCCAAACTGTAGTGTGATTGCACAAACAAATGAAAAAGGGGATGCATTACCGACCTTTTCTCCAAATAATTTTTTTCACATTCCGACCCCTGTATAATATCCGTCCATTATCAAAAGCAATATTTTTTTTCCTATGTGGGACTCCTATTAATACCCAAAATTTCGTGACGATACAATCAAAATTGCGACGTGTGGCGTGATTACAAAAAATTAAAAATGGGATGTATAACCGACTATTGCGATATCTCCGTTATTTGGCCACCTACGCCAACCAGCTTTACACCATTGTAAAGATGGGATTTTCTACTTTAATAGTCAGACTTTGCTTTTGGAAGCTCCCAAACCAAAGCTGTGATATTCGTCATTATTATTAAAATCGCAAAAATGAAAAGTTGCGTTCTATTAGCGGCTTTTGCGACAACTGGCGTTACATCGTTAGAATGGTGATATTTTCTACTTTCATTAACGGGTTTAGCTTTTGATATACCCCATATAGAAGCGGAGATATTCGCTTTGAAATAAGACGTTGACTTTTTCTCCAAATAAGTTTTTTGCCCATTCCGACCCTTGAATATTATCCGACCATCAGCAAAATCAATAGACTTCTTCCTCTGTAGGACCCCCATTAACCCCAAAATTTCGTGACGATCCGATCAAAATTGAGACCTGTAGCGTGATTACAAAAAAATGGAAAAATGGAATGGAAATGGGTATAATGAAATAAATTAGTTCTATTTATCACATATACGAAGGGAACTAGAAAAGTTTCTGGCCTATGCCATACGCAGTGTTTCCAGGCCCCATTTGACATATTTTTTGGAATGTTTGACAGATACGAAGGTCGTGAGGGTCGTCCAAAAACGGCCGTTGTACCAAAAAAATAAGCAGCGCATAAATGGATAATGCAAGATCGCCATGTTACATACCGTGAGATAGAGGCATTCTTGGGCATTTATTCCACCAACTAACATTTGATATTGCACGAGCACCTGACTGCAAAAATTGGTTTTTCTCGTTGGATCCTGTTTTGATCGGTGCATGAAGCTTCGCGGTGCTTCATAAGACGTTTATAAGATGGATTCAGGTGGCGAATCATGCAGCTATGCGTATGAGCCCGAAAAATACTAGCAATCGGCATATGCTGTAAAAGCGTTCAAAAACCATGTTTTGGTGGTGTCTCAATCGGAGTGGAAAAAGTGCTTCAACAATTGGTTTGAGAGCAAGAAAAATTGTATAAATCATGCTGGGGACTACTTAAGAAAACAATAAAACTATGTTTGATAGTAAATATTCGCATTTTCATTATCAGGCTATACAAATACATACATCAAAGTAAAAATAATAACAATGCGGTCATATCAAACATAAATAATATTACGGAACGGCACTCGCGATGCCCCTGCGAAAATGAATGCATGATAGAATTAAACAAGAAAACATATTTAGATTGGTATTTAATGATTTAAGATGCGAGCTTAGTTATGATAGTTCATTTTGTTTGTGTTGTATTAATAACCAGAAACGAAAAGATCAAGGTCGGGCGGGCCAACTATATTATAGCTTACACCCACACGATTTCAATATAAATTGGCGAAATTATTTCTAAACCGATTTTAGTTTAATTTGGCAAACTTATTGCTAGACCGAATCTGGTCACAAATTTTATCAAAATTGGACAGATATAGCGTACATCAATGGGGGGTATACCAAAACCTTGACCAAAAATCATGAAAGTTAAAAATGTTGTGTAGCGTTACGTAAAGCTATTTTAAAGGGTTTTAGTTGATTTTATATGCAATATTTTTAATAATAATTTTTTTGCAAATTGGTGAGATATTAACGTAGTTTCTTTCAGTCGATAAAGTAGAGTTTTCTTATAATTTTTCACAAAAAAAAAACTACCTATAAATAATTCCTCAGACACGAAATAACAGCTTAAAAGGCTTAAATTGACAGATAATTGAAACATTTCGGAATATCAGTAGGAGTCACGCAATTATGTCATATTTCTTCACAATATGATACAGCCAACCTCGTCGGATGGAACATTTTCAAAAATATTATGAAAAACGTCAAAATTTCTTATAAAAAAACTTGAAGTTTTGTTAAATAAAATGATTTTTCCGCGAACAAGTCTGTCGTTTACAAGTTTAAAAATATGTTCCACATTCACAGAAAGGTAAACTGATATGAAAACAACCGCTATTTTAATACACTGAGGGAAATTGTAAAATTTTTTAAAAGCAACATACAAAACCTAAAACCTGACTGTGTTTTCCCGCGAAAACGGGGCTTAGATATGGGAGTTCAGTTAAAAAAAAAAACTACTATATTCGTAAAATCCAGTATGGAGAGCATAACTTGGTCAATTTATATTACAACATAACACTGTTGAGAACAGTCGCGGACACCAAAATAAGAACACATAAAATTCAAAGTCAAAGGATGTCAATTTAAGCCTTTTTTTAATATCTCACCAATTCGCGAAAAAAATATTATTCTTCCTGATGACCAAAAATAAATGACTATTTTTCATAGTACTATCGGAAAAATAATAAGAAAATCATTTCGCGAAGGGCTAGAAACATATTTTGTTCTGTGTTTGATATGGAACATCATAGACCTTAAATCCCTACAAGATTATTTATTTATTATAATATTAACAATGTAGTAAATACACTGTTAATAACAGATGAAATAACATTGGCTAGAATGGCCAGCAGCTAAGTCTACAAGATTAAACAAGCAAGAAATGCGTTAAGTTCGGCCGGGCCAAACTTGTTATACCCTCCACCACAAGTTGTATTGAAGTAAAATGGAATAATTAGTTTCCTTTCGTGTATGAAGAAGACTTAATACTAAATTTCAGCAATTTCGGTAAAACAATGTGAGGCGCCGTTCTATGGGTGCTATTTCAAAACGTCGATCTATACCGACGAATTTCTGACTGAAAGTTTTTAGACGACTAAATACCAAATTTCCTATATATATCGGTAAGAGAATTTGGCTAAAACTTAAAAAATACCGAAAATCAAGAAGTACGCTTCTATGGGGATATAGAAATACGTGGACCTATGCTGATAGTACTCTTCTGGAATATTTTATAACTCTTGGAAGACTAAATAACGAATTTCAGCCATTTCGGTGGGATATTGACGTCACAATCTTCAGTATTACGAAAACCGGGAGGTACCGTTCTAAGGGGGCTATATCGAAACGTGGACCTATACCGACGAATTTTAGTCGGAAATGGGGCAATATGAAAGCGTGGACGTGTACAGACAAATTTCTGGCGAACAGTTTTATATCACATTGAAGCCTAAATACCAAATTTCAGCCATTTTGGTGGAATATTGAAGCCACAACCTTCAATATACGGAAAATCGGGAGGTACCTTTCCATGGGGGCTATGTGAAGGCGTGGACCTATACCGACACATTTAAAGGAGTACCTTCAACAAAGTCTAAATACCAAATTTCAGCCATTTCGGTAGAATATTGAGGCCACAACGTTTAACGTAACTAAGTACCAAATTTCAGCCATTTCGGTGTGACAATGAAGCTAAAACCTTCAAAATACCGAAAATCGGGAGGTACCGTTGTATGGGGGCTATATGAAGGCGTGGATCGATACCGACAAAATTCGGGGGGAAAGTTTTATACCCCCAAGGAAGACTACGTACCAAATTTCAGCCATTTTAGTAGGATAATGAAGCTAATACCCTAAAAATAGCGAAAATCGGGAGGTACTGTTCTATGGGGGCTATATGAAGGCGTGGACCGATACCGACAAAATTCTGGGGGAAAGTTTTATACCCCCAAGGAAGACTATGTACCAAAGTTCAGCCATTTTGGTAGGATAAGGAAGCTAATACCTTAAAAATAGCGAAAATCGGGAGGTACCGTTCTATGGGGGCTATATCAAAACGATATATCCCATTTCCAATACCAACCATCCTGCAAGTATTAAAAACTTCTGTACCAAATATTGACTCTCTATCTTTAAAATTGCGAGCTGTATCTTGATTTCAACGGACAGAAAGACGGACAGACGGACATGGTTAAATCGACATAGAATTTTATGCTGATCAATAATATATTTACAAACGGAATGACAAATTTAATGATACCCTCCATATGGTGGAGGGTATAAAAATGTAGATTCATTCGTTTTGTGATAAATACGCTAACATTAACAAAAATTTAGGTGTTCTATTATACTGACGTTGAGTGTATATTTGTGAAAAAATACGATGAAATGGAACAATTATTATTAAAAATTATTTTCTGTTGCGCGAATGAATGACGTTTTGCCTATTAATAACTAAAACTGTTGACGGTTGAATAGTTATGACGTGTTATAATGGATCCCCCTCCTAATTCTCTTTGCGCAAAGTGCTTTAAACCTTTAAATGGAAAGTTTATTAGATGCCATGTTTGTAAAGCTAAATTCCATTGCTTTTGTGCGGGTGTCGATGTGAATATTGGCGATATTTTTATTAATAAGAAAAACATTGTTTTTAATTGCAATGAATGTTTATGCATTAAGGCTGACTTAATTGCTGGCATCTCTTCATTAAAAACTGAAGTAAGAGAACTTAAAGAGTTTATCGACTCTTCAGTGAGTGAAGAAATTCGAGAATTGAAGCAAGCGCTAAAGAATAATAAACAGATTGAGAAAAGTCATCCACCGCAACTGAAATCTAACAATAACAACGCTACAGTTTGTAGCCTTGAAGTTATTGGTATGGTACAAAGTGCAAATATACCTGCTGCTGCTGTCAAACATTCATCTATGCAAAGCAGTAAACAACGTGTTGTGTCTTATGCTTCTTCCTTGTCATCTTTAAATACAGTCGAAATCGCTTATAACGTCGGTCAAGGGACCGACCAAAATCGGACGCTATAAGCGATAGTCGTTATAAACGATACTTATAAAAGAGGTGAAATTATATTATGTAGAGCGACTTTTGGGTATAAATACATTGTTTTAGTACTTTTTCATCTATATGCATACGTATGTATGACTTAAACACAAAATAAAAAATAACTATATTAAATACTTTCTTCAGCAGATATAATTACGCAAATATGGGATATGGTTATCTGGTTATCTTTAAAATAGCCTGTGTTTAGCTTCTAAACAATTTGGGCAAAATCCCAACAACAAAGTAAAGCGACAGCTGGGGAGCAAAACTGGAGCCAACCAAAAAGAGGAAAAAAGGCACAACACTTGCAAATGAAACAAAAAGAATAAAAAACACTTTTTTTATTTCCGAACAAGATCAGTTTTAAATGGAAACACTTTCCTTTTATTGAGCTATCGAACTTCACAAATTTATTCAAGTTATTTATTTTAAACAATTCCAAAATATTCGAATATAATTATTTTTAATCGAAAGCGTCTTTGCGCTAAAAGAACAAGATCGACTATAACTAAAAAATGGCATTACAACAAAAAATATGGCTAGTGACATCTTCATAAGGTGTTGCCATATAAAAAAATTGATCCTTTGAAACAGGGTTACCAGATCGGTTCCGCCGCCCACTTATCCGAAATCAACGGCGCTTCACGAACGTGAACAGCCTGTTATATGTTTTAATTTGCGCTTTTGAATTCCAACATAAGCTTTAAATTTAACTCCGATCTGAGTTTTGAAAGGGTCTTTTAAAACACATTCTTTACTTGTAACATCTTCTGAGTAAATAAATATTTGAAGTGTTTCTACAGCTAGACATGCCTCTGACACTGACGGTAATTAAAATTCTGGTTCTGTAGTATCCTCAATTTCTTCGTTAGAATTGTCTCCATCTTCCAATATTATGTCGTCATTGAAAACATTGTCATCAATGGGAACTTATTCATCAATATCTTCTACGTGCTGGGAGAAATGAGAAAGAATATAAATATCTTCAGAATCGTTTAAAGGACCATTGACAATCGCGCATGATGAAAACAATTAGCAATGGCAGACGACGTTACATTTTGCCATCCTTCATCTAACAATAACACGGCATCCCACACATTTAATTTCGTAATTTGATCCTTTCCTATTTTTGCAGGATAGTGGATATTTTCCGATTCCGGCAATGTGATTTTAATACACCTTGGTCCATGGGTTGAAAACAAATGTGACATTGGGTGGCAACAATTTAAGCTTTATTGACTTCAGAGCGTCTCCATATGAGTCGTAATTTAGTGGTTCAACCCCATCTTCGAACATGTTGCGCATATGTTTGGTATTTTGTTGTTGTTTGAGTTTGAAAAAATATACATACAACAAAATATTGAGAGAATTTTTTCTTCTTCGTCGGGTTCGACGTTATAACCGATAGCAAAATTCAAATATTTCACAAAAAAACCGACGTTATAACCGATATGACGTTATAAGCAATATTTATTTGTGTGGAATATAAAGGGCAGAAATTCGGGACTTTTGGATTTCGTCGTTATAAGCGATATGACGTTGTAAACGACGACGTTATAAGCGATTTCGACTGTACATTAGATGCTAATGTTGATGTTGATAATGCGGATATGTCTGAAACGAACCAGCAAACTACTTCAAACTGGTTGCATGCTCATGGTCGTAGGAAAAAGAGGCGTAACGTTATATTTGGAGCAAATAGTGAATGTACGGAATTAGCAGTGGTAATTCCTAAAAAGTGGGTTCACTTATCTTCATTCAAGCCGTCTGTTACAAGTGAACAAATTATAAATTTTATTGAAAAAAATGCCAATGTTGATAAATCGAACATGGAGTGTTATATGTTGGTCAAAAAAGACGTTGACATCAATAGCTTAAAAAGGGTCAACTTCAAGCTTGGTATTACGTCGACATTTTATGACGCCATAACTAATCCCAAGTTATGGCCTGCTGAAATTAAAGTCCGTCCCTTTGTAAATTTTCAAAGGAAGGCAGTGCAACCAATGACGCACTGATAAACGAGGTGCATGGCTTAAAAATATATTACCATAATTTGTCTGGAATGCGTACCAAATCTAATGCTATCTTCGATTTTTCAAATAAAGCTGACTTTGATGTTATTGCCATTATTGAGACTTGGTTGAACGAGGATTTTTTCGATGCTGAGTTCTTCAATCTAAATCTATATTCTGTCTATCGCAAAGATAGACATATTACAAGAACGGGCTGTTCTAGAGGCGGTGGCGTACTAATTGCTGTTAAATCTAAATATAAATCATCGTTAGTTTGCCTGAATGATGACGATGGACTTTTGGATCAAATAGCGGTATGCATACGTGGTCTAAACTTTAGTATTTTGCTTTGTTTGTCATATATTCCCCCTGGAAGCAGTGAATCTACTTATGCTAAACATGTTGATAATGTTGTTGCTTTGGAAGGCAATGTTGGGTCAAATGACTGTGTTTGTGTTTTGGGAGATTTTAATATTCCGAATATTTGCTAGTCTAAATTTGATAACGATTTTTTTCTAACTCCTACAAATGTCAGTAAATGCCATGAAATCAATTGTATTGATACCTTATTAAGTTTGAATCTTGTACAAATTAATAAACTATGTAATCAATTACGCCGGTTCCTAGATTTAATTTTTATTTCTAGTGAATTTAAATTTAACGTTTATGAATGTTTGACGCCAATTTCCCCTCCCAACGCTCATCATATACCAACTATTATAGAAATAGATTGTTTTAATTTTTTAAAGTTTTCACCGCCAGAATGTTCAGATCTAAATAATAATTTATGTAATTTCAATGTGCTGAATTCAATTCTAGGTTCCATTGATTGGGTTACTGCGTTCAATAAGAAATCAACTTCCGATTGTTATGATATTTTTATAGAAAAAGTAACAGGTATTCTTAAAGATAATATCCCTGTTAAAAAACTAAGCCTTACAAGTTGCCGTGGTACACGAAAAGACTTAAAAACCTTAAAAATCTTAGAAACAAGTTCCATAAACGTTTTATGTTGTATAATGATCCTGAGGATGAAGTCAAATATAAACATTATTTAAGGGAATTTAATTTTTTAAATAAATTCCTATACAAGCAATACATCATAACTAAAGAAAATGAAATTAAAGCCAATCCTAAATCGTTTTGGTCTTTCGTCAAATCTAAAAAGAAGTTATCTGATATTCCATCTACTGTCATGTATAATGGTTGCACTTCACAATCTGGTTTTGATATTGTCAACATGTTTGCAAATTTCTTTAAATCTAATTTCGATCCTCCAGTATGTAATAACTGGACTAATTCCAACTATGTATCTATGATTAAGGTAGGTAGCATATCAGTCTTAAATGAGGATGTTTTGGATGGTATTTTAAAGATTAAAAATAGCTTTAAAACTGATGCTGATGGGCTCTGCGTGCATTTTCTTAAGAACTCTTCTACTTGTATAGCTCCTATATTAACTTTTATCTGTAATCGCTCCATTAAAGAAGGCATTTTCATTGATAGATGGAAAATTGCATCGATTACGCCAATATTTAAAAGTGGTAAGAGGGATGATGTAACTTGTTACAGACCTATTGCAAAATTATCTTGTGTCTCAAAATTATTTGAGCAGGTTATCCATAAGAATTTTTTTTTTTCCTATGTAAGTCTTTTATCTCGCCACACCAGCATGGTTTTTTTCCTGGAAGATCCACAACATCTAATTTGATTCTTTTCATTGAATTCTGTTTATCAGCCTTTGAGCGTCGTTTTCAAGTTGAAGCCATATATACAGATCTTGCTAAAGCTTTTGATAAAGTATCACATCATGTTTTGCTTGCTAAGTTACAGCAAATCGGATTCCATTCTAACTTTCTGCGATGGATCTCTTCTTATTTGCACAATAGATGGTGTTCAGTTAAGGTTGAGAATTTCGTTTCTACTCCTTACATTCAAACATCGGGGGTGCCTCAGGGTAGCCTGTTAGGCCCGTTACTCTTTAACTTATTTATTAAAGATTTCGTCCTGCTTTAAAAAATCTAATTTTCTTCTTTACGCCGATGACCTAAAAATATTTCATAAACTGGAGTCTTTTGCTGACATCTTAGATTTGCAGAATGATCTAGACAATGTTCTAAATTGGTGTTTGGAAAATAAGCTAATTTTAAATCTATCGAAATGCTTTCACTTATCGTTTTATAGATTAATAAATCCCATCCAATCTTCATTTAAAATTGGAAGCTGTGCACTCAACAAATTGACATCAACTCGTGACCTTAGAGTAGTTTTTGACTGCTCGTTATCTTTTGTTCCACATATTGAGCACATAGTTTCTGAAGCATACAAAGCCCTTGCATTCATAAAAAGAAATTGCCATGAATTTTCTGATCCCTGCACTATTAAGTTGTTGTATACAAGTTTTGTTAGATCAAAGTTAGAATATGCTTCCATCGTCTGAGATCCTTGTCATATTTCGCATGTATCACGTATTGAGCGCATTCAAAAGCTTTTTACTAAGTTTGCTCTTAAATCACTCTTCTTCCTAAACCTCCCAACATATCGATCCAGATGTTTGTTATTGGGTTTACAGAGCCTAGATTGTCGAACAAAATGTCAATCTGCCACATTTATTTATGATTTAATTAATAATCATGTTGATTCGCCAGAACTGTTGGCCTTAATTCCATTTTCTGTGCCGCCAAGAAGTTTAAGATATACCGATTTGTTCAACATTTCGTTGCATCGTACCTTGTCAAGCTTAAACTATTTAAATATTAAGTTTCAAAAAGATATGAAGACCAGCATTGAATTTAGCACTTCAAAACAGGTATTTAAATCAACAATTTATTTTGCTTTTCAACAATAATATTGTAATCTTAGTCTGTAAGGAATTGAATTTTCCATTGACTATAATAAATAAATAAATAACTTTTAATCCATTTAAATATTGAAAAAGGTCACACACAGACCACTTTCAAAGAAATACAGTTATATATGATACTAGCATGTGCCCGCTACTTCGTTAGCGGAAGTGACTCAATTATAAAGAAAATCTCAACATTAAAACTATTTTTTTAATAGAAATTATTTTTGTTATTTCTGACCGATTTCTGAATTTAATACCCTAATTTTGTCTTCAACAACTCATATGTACAACAAACCAAATATTATTGAAAGCATTTTTGTTAAATGGTTTTATTTAGCTCACCCCGTTTGTTATTATATATATTTATTTATTATTTATTCTTGGGTCAAATTTAGTAATTCAAATTTCACCCTCTTCCTGTCAACCGATTAATCTGAAATTTTGTATACACTTTGGATTTTGGTGACAATACAATTATATTTATTCATTATCATTATAAATTCAAGATGGCGGCCGCTACAAAATGGCGGATAACGTAGGTTTTATCAATCCCATCAATATGGGTATCAAATGAAAGGGCTCAACAAGCAGAATACAATATACTATAAAAAATTGAAATCCAAGATGGCGGATAACGTAGGTTTTATCAATCCCATCAATATGGGTATAAAATGAAAGGGCTCAACAAGCAGAATACAATATACTATAAAAAATTGAAATCCAAGGTGGCGACCGCTACCAAATGGCGGATAACGTAGGTTTTGTCAATCCCATCAATATGGGTATCAAATGAAAGGGCTCAACAAGCAGAATACAATATACTATAAAAAATTTAAATCCAAGATGGCGGCCGCTACAAAATGGCGGATAACGTAGGTTTTATCAATCCCATCAATATGGGTATCAAATGAAAGGGCTCAACAAGCAGAATACAATATACTATAAAAAATTGAAATCCAAGATGGCGGCCGCTACAAAATGGCGGATAACGTAGGTTTTATCAATCCCATCAATATGGGTGTCAAATGAAAGTGCTCAACCAGTAGAATACAATGTACTATATAAAGTTAAAATCTAAGATGGCGGCCTTTACAAAATGGCGTATAACTTAGGTTTTATCAATCCCCTCAAAATGGGTATCAAATGAAAGGTCTCAACAAGTAGAATACAATTTACTATGCAAAATTGAAATCTAAGATGGCCGCCGCTACCAAATGGCTGATAAAAATTTTTTATCAATCCCACCAATATGGGTATCAAATAAAAGGGCTTGACAAGAAGAATACAGTGCACTATACAGTACATCTTATACACCCGAAAGCCATACAGTTTCCAGCTAAGTACAATTACGGGACGGCTGAAAGAAGAATGTTGCCTTTAATACTATCATGGGCTTCTACTATACATAAAATGCAGGGCAGCACTGTGGATCACGCAGTCGTATACTTAGGTGCGAAACTGTTTGAAGAAGGTCAAGCCTACGTGGGTCTTAGTAGAGTAAGATCTTTGCAGGGACTACGTATGGAGGAGTTGGACTGCAATAAACTAACGGGCAAGAAACCTTGCAATAATGAAGCACTAAACGAATTAAACAGAATGCGAAATAAAAACTAAAAACTAGAAAATAAAAATTGGTAAAAAAAACTTTTTAACTTAAAACCGTTTAACTTAAAAAGTTTTTTTACCTATTTTTATTTTAATTTGAAATTGAAAATCAAAATTTTTACAAATTCGTCCTTTGTAATCATTTTTTGTCTAACTGGATTTTAGCGAAAGAAAATCTTTTGTGCGACACCTGTTATGTGAAAACAAAATTATATAGCTTATATCAAAATTTTATAGCTTAACTGAAGTTTATACCATTATCACCAACTGCGACATCTGTTGCAATGGAAAATAACAACCTTCATTGTCTTTCCAATATATATTGGTTTACGATAAAATAAATGCGCCTAGAAGTGAACTACAAAATTTGAAATTGTTTGTGATATTTTACGGTATTAAGAAATTATAGCATTTAATTTGTCAAATGTGTTGCCAACTAAGTACATAAGTAAGTAATAACAGTGAATAATAAGGATGTTTGTTATTGTTATTTTTTGTGGTTCCAGGACGAATTTTGCAAAACCCGCCCTTATCTCGCACATTTGCACCAACAGTTATCTACTGGTAAAATTTCAAGCTCCTAGCTTTAGCCGTTTTAGCTGGGCGTTGATGATGAGTCAGTCAGTCACTTATCACCAATCTCAAATATACAATAGATAAAATCATATACACTGCACGTCAGTAGAATAGAACACCTAAATTTCTGTTAATGTTAGCTTATTTATCCCGAAGCGAATAAATCTGCGTTTTTAATCTTCTGGGGATTTAAAGTCTATGAAGTTCCGAATCAAACACAGAAAAAATATGTTTCCAGCTCTTCGCGAAATGATTTTCTGATAAATTTTCCGATAGTACTATGAAAAATAGGCATTTATTTTTGGTCATCAGGATAGAACAGTCATTTTATTTTCGCGAATTTTTGCGATATTAACGCCGAGTTTTCGTTCAATCGATAAAGCAAGGCTTTCTAATCATTTTTCTCCAAAGAAATCCTATAAATAAGTCCGTGGAAACCGAAATAACAGCGTAGCAGGGTTTAAAATGACAGATAATTGAAACATCTCGAAATATCAATAGGAGTCGCGCAGTTATGTCATATTTCTGCACAATAAGATAGAATATGGCACAGACAACCTCGACGGATACAATCGAGTGCTTCGGATGCTGATAATATGGACTATTTTCAAAATAATTATTGAAAACGTCAAAATTTCTCATAAAAACCTATATGTTTTGTTCAATAAAATGATTTTTCCGCGAACAAGTCTGCCGTTTAAAGGTTTGAAAATATGCTCCACATTTATAGAAAGATAATCTGATATGAAGACAACCGCTATTTTTATACATCATTTCGCGAAGAGCTAGAAACATAATTTTTTCTGTATTTGATGCGGAACATCATAGACTTTAAATCCCCTCAAGATGAAAAACGCAGATTCATTCGCTTCGGGATAAATAAGCTAACATTAACAGAAATTTAGGTGTTCTATTCTACTGACGTGGAGTGTATATGTAATGATGATCAAATTAGTGAGAAACAAACGGTTATGTAATTTTTATTATATATCTGCTTACAGCGACTTCAAAAATTGTCCAAAGTTCTTATAAATAAAAACGTTAAATGATTTTAGTGCGGAAGCTTTTTAATCGAGTTTTTAACTAAGATTTTATGTAATCTTACGTAAAAGCTCATTAAAATATGATGCTGGGATATGAGGTTGAAAAAAAGTCATAACCATAATGTACATACGTCTCAATAAGCGGAAGGATTCGACTTAATTTTTTTTTCAAAGAGGGACGATTATCTGCAGCTTCATTGGGCGGAAAAATCCGACAAAGTCCCTTAGAGAAAAGAAAGATTACATATGAAATCTGTTGATAAATTTAAAATCCTCAATGAATAAATAACTTAGTTGGACAATGGACCCGAAGAAATGAGTCGTAAAGGTCTGGTCATCAACGTAGACCCGAATCTGCTAGTCGCGGTGCGCCTGAACTAATTTTAAATAAATGTGCTTCCACCTGGGAAGTTTTTGTGGATTCTGAAAATAGGTCACATTTGTAGGATATTTAATTTAGGATTTTGCTCGAAACGGCAAGTCCTATCGAAATCGGACCAAAGAAAATGTTATAGCTGTGAAAATTCTCTACAAGATTGACTTTTAAGATTTTTTTCAAGGTTTTACCATTTTTAGGTTTTTTCTAGATTTTACTACTTTATAAAACAATGACATGACTAACATTTTCTGGAAGCAGGCGATCAAGTCAGAGCAACGTCCCAATTTTAACATATATGTATATGTATGTATCTCCGAAATGGTAATACCCAGGAAAAAATGAGTTTTAAAGATAACGTTCTTAAAGTTGCAGTCACCGATTCCGAATTTCGGTAATAATTTATACCAGACTTTATTCGTTCGTGTACTTTACCACGATTTGAGTTTATTGAATAAATTGACATGACAGTTCTATGATTAGTGTAAGGATGCGCTCACAAATTAAATTCAAATTTGCAAAGTCCCCATTTATTTGCTGATGTTCAAACTATGACTGCGATTAAGAGTAATTCGTACTGGTTTGTGCATGTCTATTTACCACGATTTGAGTTTATGGAATAAATTGACATGACAGTTCTATGATTAGTGTAAGGTTGCGTTCACAAATTAAATTCAAATTTGCAAAGACCCCATTTATTTGCTGATGTTCAAACTATGACTGTGATTAAGAATAATTCGTACTGGTTTGTGCATGTCTATTTTAGATTTTGTATTTTTTTAAACTTATTATACACAACAAACAAGTATGCAAAGGTTATAGTCCGACGGGGCCGATCATGTGATACCCTACACCACTGTCCCTGGGAATTAGATTTCAGCAAATCAAAATTCCTTTATGGAACAAATAAGCTTATTGTAAGAAATACTTTTTTTTGGATTCTGCCACCTTATCACATTAAGCTTGGGACCTACAGTTTATCGCCGAGGGCGTGTCCTAAGACACCACTTTTAGAGAAGTTTTATATGGCTGAAATACTCAGAAAATGTCGCCAACATTACTGAGGTGTATTTTGCCACCGTTGAAAAAATGTTTGATGTTGCCTGACCGGGGAATTGCTCCAATTTTATTGAACAAATTTAAATGCTATATACAAATTTTCAAAGGGAACATTGTGAGTTTATTGAAGATCTGAGGTGTATTTTGCCACCGTTGAAAAAATGTTTGATGTTATGACATGTTTCAAAGGGAACATTGTGAGTTTATTGAAGATCTATCTTCTAAGAAAGTGCACTTGTACCATACATATTGTTTGGAAATGCACGCGATTTTGTGTATTTCAAAAATAGGTCATTGTGGATATATATTGTGATATCAAAAATATATTTTAACCGGTATAAAATATCACAAATTGAATTTCTACTCATTCTACTAGTACATCATTCAAATTACGATTTACAATTTAGTAAAGTTATTTTGTTCTTATTTTAGAATGAATGATGCACATTAAAGCGAGTCGGTTAGCATATCCTTAGAGAAACAGGACACGTGTATTCGGGTATTTTTATGTTTCTGTTTAGAAGGAAGAAAGTAAAGGCACAAACATACATATGTACGTATGTATATACATTCTTATCTCTAAAAGGTCAAACTTTGTACATTTTGCATCAGATATTGACACGTTCTAAATCTACATATGTGAAAACTCGAGTATTCTAGTTTTTTTTCTAATCGCTATATTGGGTATTTTGCCCACATGTTTTTTTGAAAGAAGAAAATATAGGTACAGAATTATGTATGTATGTATGAATATTTGGGCGTATTTTTGGTCACTTATTTGAGATTAAATATTATTTATAAAAATAGAAATGCATTAGAATATTCGGTGCACAACATAAAATATTATCTCTAAAAGTTCAAATTTTGTAGACCTTGCGCCAGATATTACGACACGTATCTATGTGAAGAATTGCAATTATGTACTTCTATTGTCTAAAAAAGTCATCTAGAAGAATTTTATTGATAAGTTAAATGTGTAAAAACGCTCATACCCTTTGCGAAGACTAAATACTAAATTTAAGCCATTTCGTATTTTGCTAAAACCCGAAAACGGGCGTTACGGTTCTATGGGGGTAATATATAAACATGGGCCTATACTGACAATTCTTTTTGGGAAAGGCTAAATAAAAGTTTAAGTGAGCTCCAGTGTATGTTTGATTACAGCAGTACAACATTGCGAGTTACAATCTATTAAAGTAATTTCGAAAACAACGCTTTAATGTTTTGTTTAGAAACATAGACAGAGATATATGTATGTAAGTATGTATATAGACGTATTGTTTGTCACTTCTCTTTTTTTTTAATATATTTATAAAAATAAAAGTGCATTCGAATATTCAGTGGCCAACGTAAAATCTTATCGCTGAAAGGTCAAACTTTCTACACATTGCATCAGATATTATGACATGTTTCAAATCTGTGTGAAGATTTGCAATTATTTCTATTGTCCAAAGTCATCTAGAAGAATTTTATTGATAAGTTAAATGTATAAAAACGCTAAATTCGTTTCAGCAACCAACAGTCTTTGGGCTTACGACGAAGGTAACTTAGCTAGAGGAATAATCGATATGAAAATAGCAATCGCATTTCTAGCCCTGGTGGCTATTGTGTCTGCGGCTAGTTTGTCGCAGGTCAAGATTGCGAATAAGGATTTCTTGGAAAAACAAAAGTTCCTTTTCGAGATTGTTTATCGTGTGGAGGATCCTTTGATGTTCGAGGAATGGATTAAATTGGGAGAAAAATTTATAATTGACAAGTCCTACTACAGCGTAAGTTTAATTTCATTTCGTATTTAAAAATTAGAAATATTAAAAATCTCATTTTTCAGTACTATGACGAGCATATGGAGAAATTCTGGGAAGCCTACAAGATGGGAGCACTATTGCCACGTGGTGAATTCTTTGGTGCTTTGGTAAAGAGCCATCACAAACAAGCCTGGGGTCTCTTCAATTTCTTCTACTTCGCCAAGGACTGGGAAACATTTATGCATAATGTTTGTTGGGCTCGTATGCATGTTAACGAAGGAATGTTCGTTTATGCCCTCACATTGGCCGTCATTCATCGTGATGACTTCGAAGGCCTTATGCTTCCCACCATCTATGAAATATTCCCACAATATTTCTTCGATAGCAAGTTTATTTACGAAGCCGAGAAATTCGATTACGATATGTGGAGCAAGTACATAATGTATGAAAAGGAGTTCCAAGACTTTTACTACAAGAACAACAAAAACTACAATAATGGTGGATACATGTACATGAAGGATTGGAAAATGTGGCAGTGGTGGAAACTAATGGGTATTGACAAGAGCCATTGGTATGCCGAAGAAAACTTCATGTTACGTGAAAACATATACGAATTTAATCAGGACCCTAAATGGAACAGCATGCTTAAGGACGTGAAAATGTGGTGGATGCCTGTAGACTATACCCGCGATATTGATTTTTACAATAAGGAATCTGCTCTCTCCTATTTCACAGAAGATTTGGGTTGGAATTCGTATTGGTACTACTTGAACATGGACTATGCATTTTTCTTGGATGGCAAAACATTTGGTCTCAACAAAGACCGTCGTGGAGAATTCTGGCTATACAATATTCAGAAGCTCATGTCTCGTTACTATATGGAACGTTTGTCTCATGGTTATGGTGAAATCCCAGAAGTATTTTGGATGAGTGAAATCGAGCATGGCTATGTCCCCCATTTGATATCTTACAATGGCGTAGGTTTCAGCTATCGTCCGAACTACTACGATATGACAACTTTTGCCAACGTTGAAATGTTGAATAGAATACGCGGTGCTTTCCATCGTATTGAAGAAATTGTTGATTCCGGATATTATAAGATGTATGATGGTACTATGGTGGATTTGCGCAAACCGGAGGCAATTGAACTCATCGGCAGCATGTTGCAGAGTAACATGGATGTATTTGATAAATATTTCTTCAATTATTACTACATGTATGCCTTTATGTCAATTTCCGATGTTGATTACCATCATATGGAAGTTAGTCCAAACATTTTCCTCAACTTCGAAACTATGTTGCGTGATCCTATTTCCTACACATTCCATAAGAAAATATCCGACGTATTCTTCCGTTTCAAGGACCATTTGAAACCCTACACCAAGGATGAACTAATGTTCCCAGGAGTTGAAATAAAGGATGTGCATGTAAGTGAATTGGTGACATACTTTGATCTGGTTGACTTCGATGTTACCAATTTGTTGAACGATAAAATGTTCTTTGTTGATGGCAAATTTGTCTGGGACAAGACTCTGTTGGCTCGTCAAATGCGTTTGAACCACAAACCATTCACTTTTGATTTCACTATCTTATCGGATAAACACCAAAAAGCTGCTATTCGTATTTTCATTGCTCCTAAATATGATGAATTCGGACGTTACATTCCCATGTCTGAAAATCGGGAAAATTTCTTCACCCTCGATAAAATTGTTGTGGATTTAGAACCAGGAAAGAACATGATTTCGCACAGTTCCGATGAATTCTACTGGACTGAAAAGGACCGTACTACCTACACCGAGTTGTATCATTATGTAATGATGGCATACGAAGGCAAATATGACTTGCCATTGGATATTACTGAGCCGCACTGCGCGTTCCCCAACCGTCTGGTCTTGCCTCGTGGCTGGGAAAAGGGCATGCCAATGAGAATGTTCTTTATGGTGTCACCGTATGAGGAAACCAATCATCAATATTCCACATTTGATGTTACCTATTCTTGTGGCATTGGAACTGGCAGCCGTTTCACCGACTCTAAACCATTCTTCTATCCCTTCGATCGTAAAATCGACGAATTTGACTTCTATGTACCCAACATGTACTTCAAAGATGTGGAAATCTATCATTTAGATACCACTAAAATGTATATGAAGGACGAGTACAAGAACTTTGGCAAATTTGATTACACATTCCTTGATAACTATTACACTAAGTACTTTAAGTAAAGGTAAAGGTTGAATAAATCGCTTGGAAATTAAATGTCTCGTGTATTTTCTTTAAAAATAATTGGATAATAGAATAAAAAACCTTTTTAAATCGATATTTAAAGATTTAAGATCACTTGCACTTTGGCTGTTATGTACCCACAAAGAATTAATGTCATGGTGTCAAATGGGGCAATTTTGTCAGCTTCATATCTTCCAAACCATTTGATTTTCTCTCGGAGGCAGTTATAGATCTTGGCATAAAGAACAAAACACTGTTAACATATAAAATCCATCAAATTTAATATTCAAGGTCAAATCGTTAAGGTCAGATTTCTTTTAAAATATTTTCTCGGGTATTGGCCTACAGATATCCGTTCAAAATTCATGCAAACAACCAACTACAATAACATACCATACCCGATTTAAATTAAATTTGGTCTAGAAACAAGATTGAAAAATTATATAGAAATAGGCTATAGCTCTCATATGCATATATCGGGCTTTTCGTAGAAATTTAACTTATGTTGAAACTGAGGTTTGGAGTATTGAATCACGCGAACAGTTGGACTATGTCGTAACTTGTAAACGCATTTCGGTAAAATAAAGTGTATTCGTAAAAACTGCGCTTATATTAATATAAAATAAAAAAGAAATAACTAGAGAAATAACCCAGTAAACCAATCTTACCGATATCGTAACGAAATCGGATCAAAATTCGGACGCTACGTCCGATATCGGATCCGAAATCGTAACGATATCTTAACGAAAGCTGTATGAAGTGGTTGACATAATTTCGGAACGAAATGTCGGAACGACATCGGATCGATTTCGGTCCGATTTCCTAACGAAATCTGGAGAAAATCCTTGGGAAATTCGGAAGGGAAATTTACTTCCGACATTCGCTCCGCTATCGGAACGAAATCGGTACAAAATCTGAACTATTTCGCCCCGGAAAAATCGTTTAGAAAACGGAACGAAATCTGAACGATTTTGTTCCGAAATTGTTCAGACGTGTCGGATATCCGACCTTTGGTTTGCTGGGAAGTTACTGTGCTTTATTTATAAATGCACTAAATTAATTTTTCTCTTACCCTTCCTTTTAATGATGGGATGATGGTCCGCCTACCTAGCACTTAAACAACAATGCTTTATATACTCTGAATAAAGAGTCTAATAATAATGAATCAGTTAATTATTTTTATAAGAATCCCTCAAATAAAACGCCATTTAATTTTATCACGATTTTTAATTTAAACGCAAGTGATTTTTTTGAGAAATCCCTAGAAAATTCGACGCCAAGCTGGATTTATATGTCCTTTTGTACACCCGATTTCATACGTAAATTGTGCGTGTAACCTTAAAATGCGCTTAAAGTCGAAATTTTGTGTGCGTAATTTTTTTCTAAAATATCTGTTTTTTGGTTAAAAATTTACAACTGTCATTCGATTTTCGTGGAAGCCCGCGTCAGGTGTTTTTTTAATGCTGCATCTAATCAGCTATGGAATATAATAATAGTTCAGAAATCGATTTTCCTGATCAAAATCCCAATTCTTTGTCGTCACTGATTGTCAATTTCCATATGGGATTGGATAGTAAACATATTGAAACTAAGGAAACCGAAAACTTAGGTTAAAATTTTGGAAGGTGTGGGCGTGGTGTGCTTCTAAAGACGAACATTTTTTTCTCAATTTTTGCAAATTTCTGGAGAAAGAACAAAGTGAGCTATTTTATTTTTCCTCAGATACTAAATTTTAGTAAAATTCAAAATTTATTGGACTAGAACTTTTATGGAACAGCATGGAATCAAGTTCCGTTCTCACGGAATGTTGCCTGAGAGTGTCCTTATGTACCCATAACAAAATTTAATTTTTTTTAAATTTTGCCTGTAAAGGGGAGGATAATTTTTAATGATTTTTTATTCATTTTCTCGTTTTAGAGTTAAGCTTGATGATCGAAAATTGTTTGCAAGTGAAAAAGGAAAGTCATTTTTTGGTTTTTTACGGTTTGTGTTTGACCACTTTAATAGTTAGAACATATGAAAAACTCGAAAAAACTCATATTTTGATGCAAAATATGAAAAAACTCAAAATTTAAACTAAATTGAATATGCTATACTAAACTTATTTCAAATTTGCAGTTGTGAAGTATTTTTGAAGCCTTTTTACTATCAAGTCAGCCTAGTGTCTCTTCACAACTGCAAACTTTTCAAACTCAGCCTTTGTCTAGCACCACATCTAATATGCCTAATGAGCTGAATTAAACCACCGAAACGAATCGTAGCATATTGGTTGGATGTGTGTGGACTCCGCTAGATATCACTTGTTCAATACAAACTCCATAGGGCATGATAGCTCAATTAATTCAATTAAATAAAATTCTCACAAATAAATGACCTTCATCCTAATAAGACAACAATTAAATAAACATCAAAATTTTAACTTTGACCTTGAATTCATTCCTCTGCAACTGCTAGACCGAATTTGAATCGGAAAGCTGATTGTGTTATCTGTCGAACAAAAATATGAAAATAAGTTCAAAAGTTACAGAGTTTTGACCAGAAAAAAAAAATTCTGAACCACTGTGCGGCGGTATCGCACCTCTACAAACCAACAGCGACCCACATTTTAAATTCTATATTTATTGCTTCACCCGTTCTTAAATCCGGTTGCACAGCTGTTGGTCCCCTTGCAGTTAAAATTTCCAAAACTGCGAGTTTAAATGGCAGATATATTTCGGATCCTTACAGTAAGTGCTTCTAAAATAAACAAATTTAAGCATTGGAGCTCCCTACAGACTACAAGAAATTTAGTACCATTAGCTAATTTTCGTGTACGTATGGTACGAATTTCCAAAATCCGTACACCCAATATTAGATTTTCTACCATTAAGTACTTTTCGTATACTTATAGCACGTATTTTCACAACCACATTCTTATCTCAACCCTATACACCAACAGCGACTAGAATAACAAATTTCCGAATTCCACCTCTTTTCCTACACCCCATATTAATTTTTGTACAATTTGGAACTTTTCGTACACATAATCACTAATTTTCGAAATTTCTATCTTGTCTCCATTTTATACCCCAACTGTGATCCAATACCAGAATTCAGAATCCCAGTTCTATATTTCTACATTTGAGCAAGTGCCAAAAAGTACCCAATTTAGTACCATTACCTCGGTATTTCAATACTGTTGCATAATCTTAATTCCAAATTTTAGGATTGCACCACTCTATTTGAAGACCCTCGCAAAAAGTCTCTGATATTACGCTATATTTGTGGTTTTTATTCCCACGCATTTTAACATACATGCTTTGCTTGGCCGGATGACGAAATTGTAGTTCTCAAAATTATATATTATTTAACATATGTTCATGATGAATGCAGTAAAAACTCATGTTTAAAATAACACCGAAAAATATTTTTGGTGACCAACATAGCGAAAACCTGGGTAAACATCGTAAAATAGGATCCTGAGCTATATCTCAAAAACAAGAGGTGATAGAGATAAACTTCTTCTGAATTTTGAGTTAAAAAACTTTCGGATAAAACAACCAACTTTTTTCAATTTGTTAACCAGGGTTATAGATTGATTTATTATTATAAGTTTTCTCTAAAGTTATCTCTCTGCAATAATCTACATTTTTGGTATAACCTTTCCTTTATAAATTTGAAAAGAAAGAGATTTATAAATTTAAATCTTCTGGATTTACTAAATCCTGTACAACGTAAGCAAAGTATTACTATCATATAACACCCAGCGCCATCTTTATTTCAACTTATTAAATTAGTACTATTTTTTATGTATGTATTGGCAAAGCACACAAAGCTTATAACCAAAGTTTATGTCAATGTTGTCAATACCGTGTTATCAACATTCTAAGCTGTTATAACATTATAAAAATCAAAACAAGTAAAAACGGCGTTAAGTTCGGCCGGGCCTAACTTTTTATACCCTTCACCATGAATTAAATTGAAGTGAATAGGAACAATAGTTTAATTTCGTTTATGAAAGTACTAAACTCCTTTTATAGTAGTAGTAGTAGTAGTACATACACTCCGTTTCATTTCAATAGCACATTTCAAAATTTTATTTGTTACTTAATTTTAGTTGACATTAGTCGAATATCTTGGGATATGTTTGTATATCTTGTTTCGTACACTTATGAAGTATCGTTCCACAAAAAGTGTTGCTTCGATAAAGTCACTTTATATTTATACCCTCAGCATTTATGCTAACGAGGGTATACACATTCATACGGGCAAAATGTGCCTCATCGAAATAATGGCTTTAGATCCCAAGTATGTTTGGACGAAATGTGTTTCAGACAATTTGGAGTTGATTTAGCCATTTCCGTCCGTCTGTCTGTCTGGCTGGCTGGAGCCCACGATAACTCTCGAACGGATCTGCCGATTCTGTCCAAATTTTGGCTTTCGTAATATTTTGTCTAAACTTAAGCCATATTGGTCAACTCTTTCAGTTACCTCCCCCATAAAAATTCAAAAATGTTCGGAAAAATTGTGTGCACGATAACTCTTGAGTTGAGTGACCGGTTTGATCAATACTCTACACATCCTAATATATCTACCAGATATAGATCAGGTTCAAATTTGGACTATATTTGACCACTCCTTCAGGTGCCTCCAACACAAAATTTCGGATAATTTCACTTTAAGACCTGCTCTCGAATCACTTTGATTTTTGTTGAAATAACTTGCATTCGCTGCCTCTATTACGACAGTAATAGTTTTTTCAGGGGCAAGTCAGCATTTGTGCCTAAGTAATGTTTAGGTTCCCTTCGAAGATCCTTCGTTGTGGTCCTGTTTAAAGCGATGTTATGTTTTTCGTGGACAAGTCCATGCTTCAATTTCAATTCAATTTTGCCAAAGGCCATATTTATTAGGAATGATTTGTCTTATAAGATAACGAAAAGGCTTACTGTGCTAATTAGAGAATATCTTATTGCTACTTCGCAATCTACAACATGAATATATATTTTTTAGCAGTGGTTTAGCCACTGGCAGCTATTATACACAAAAATTAAATGAATTCCGGTTTTTAAAAGTGCCCCAAAAAAATCCTATAAAAAAGGGCGCAAGTCCATGCTTCCTGGTATACTGGTCTAAAAGATATACGAAGACCCACTGAAATGACGAGTGCGTGCGATATCTATCGAATTTATATGTCTCCCAAAATAAGATTCACTTCCATAATAAGTTCAAATGTCGCGCATGCTGAGGGTATATCTATCTCTGTCGGCAAGGCCGACTGATACTTTTTTACTTGTTTTTTTTTTATAATTTTCTTTCAAAAGCCCAAAATTTGCACGGTTTGAAGTGTTTCACCGAAATAGCACATTATTTAATAATTTGAGTACGACTGCAAAATTTTGAATGCTACTTTTACGATTCTTTAAAATTGGAACGAATAAAAGCCATTTCAAGTTTAAGACGCTAAAATTGGTCTTTAATACTTGGAAAATAAGACGTTTTGAAGGCTTTGGTATTTAATTGTCTATAATACGTTAAAATTTGGCATAAGTTGAGAGTTTCTTTTTAGATTTATAAAACGACTGCAAAATGTTGAATGCTACTATTACGATTCTTTAATATTGGAACGAATAAAAGCCATTTCAAGTTTAAAACGCTAAAATTGGTCTTTAATGCTTTGAAAATAAGACGTTTTGAAGGCTTTGGTATTTAATTGTTTATAATACGTTAAAATTTGGCATAAGTTGACAGTTTCTTGTTAGATTTATAATTAACTAATGAAAAACTAATGATAGAAGAGAGATAGTGCAAAATAAACTTGAAATTCTACTGAAATTTGGGTACAGTTCTTCGTGAAACTTCAAATTTCTATGACTCTTATTTGATAATGGGGTCCAATGTTGGCATTAAGATAAGTTAATCGTTAAAATATCAGGTGATTTTTGTTGCTCTTGGTCTGAGCCAACATACTATAAAGAAAAAGTCACATCCTTCCTAAACACAGAAAGAAAATAGTTTGAATTTATGGAGCAGACATAAACTGGAAATATTCGTAAATTTATTATTATTATTATTATTATTATTATTTATTATTTATTAATAGATTATGCATCAAGTATACATATATGTTTAACAATTCAATTTATAATCTATAACACTGTGCTACAGTGAAAATTTGCAGGGGTTCTAATGCATATATTCAGTTTTGTGGGAGTCCACAGAAGACGAAAATACCTTTGGTTTCTTTGGGTCACTTCGGTTTTTCATTTTATAACGGTAAATGTAGTGAAAAATTGGCTTTCTTGGATTTTCAATTTTAAACGGACATTACTTCTCTTTTCCGCAACCGATTTGCACACAAGGGGAGAGTAATGCCTTTCGAACAAGCATTAAAATGCATTAAATAACAGTAAAATGGTTTTCCTTGTGCTCTAGGCTGCGTAAATGATACCTAACAGTACAATTATTACAGTAGGAAATTTAGTTGGCTTTCCAAAATGGGAAAAACCAACAAAATCCGTTGAAAAATGAATGCGTTATGGCATTTTTTGTGTTTCACCTTTTTGGTTTTTTTCATATTTTCCTTTATAAAACATTGATACCTTGTGCATAACTCGTCGGTGTCATGCTTAAGTGTTCCATACGCCATTTGCCTGATTCGAGAAAAACTCAAGTTAATGTTTAAGGTCATACAGGACAAAAATGGTGCAATAATCCAATACTTTAAAAGCTCAGTTCTGCTTAACTAAACTCATAGAATATAACAGTAGTTCATTTTAGTCAGATATCTGTGATGGTAAATAAGTTATGGCCAATTTTTATAATTGCAAAAAGTTGCTGAATTGTTCCATGGAATCTTTTTTTCATATTTTTGGCAGTTTGTGTCACATTTCAACCAAAACACTTTTTATCAATCGTGTTCCACTTCCCTTATATGAAGTGCTACTGTTGAGTTGAAAAATCAGGACTTTAAATGAAACATTTATTCTTCTCATATAAATACAATAAGGACCATTATTATAGGTTTCCTTAACATTTATTTAAGGGATTGCCTCCTTATCACTATTTTTGTGGTAAAATCGGACAAAACGAATTGATATTTTGAATTTCTAAGGTAACATAAAACATTTAACGCGTTTTTCTTATAATACCATTTTTTTAATCGGTGTCCACACTAGCTTCAAGTCGAATTAAGTTTTTGCGTATATATTTGTGGACTTACATCAACATTTTGTCTTTACCCTAGGGATTTTTTTGTTTAAACGATTGATAAACTTTCGTTTTCATATAACAATTCAATATTCAAAAAAATTTGGATTTATAAACTATTATTCTTCAGTTTTTAAGCCAAGTCCTTTAAAACAATTCGTTCCATACGCCACATTATTCGTAACTTGGCAAAAATGGGCAATTTTTTCAAATTTTCCAAACGACATGGATATGGAACTAATAAGTTCAAGGTTGTTTTGTTCCGTACACCAGGCTTTATGGATATGGAACAAAACGACAAGATTTTTTGGGTCACAAAGCGGATACGGAACATACTGGCATCTGAATATCTCAGAAACTATAAGAGATAGAGAAAAACTGACCAAAAAATCTGAAAGAGCACGGTTCAAAACCTTGTAAGGTACCTTTATCTCAAAATGTCAAAAATGGCGTATGGAACACTTAAGCATGACACCGACGAATTGTTAAGCAGGATAATCACAATTAGAATCATACATCCTACGATACCCATCTTTTATAAAGGAAAATATGAAAAAACCCAAAAAGTTGAAACACAAAAAATGCCATAACGCATTCATTTTTCAACCGATTTCGTTGGTTTTTCCCATTTTGGAAAGCCAACTAAATTTCCTACTTGCCAACTGTAAATAATTGTACTGTTAGGTGTCATTTACGCAGCCTAGAGCACAAGCAAACCATTTTACTGTTTTTTAATGCGTTTTTGTCACACTTAAACCACTATTACTTAGTCATTTGTTAACCGATTTTAAAAGTCTATGGCTTGCTCGAAAGGCATTGCTTTCCCCTTTATAATAAAAGAAAGTGTGTGCAAATCGGTTGTGGAAAAAAGAAGTAATGTCCGTTTAAATTTCGAAATTCAAGAAAGTCAATTTTTCACTACATTTACCGTTATAAAATCAAAACCCGAAGTGACCCAAAGAAACCAAAGGTATTTTCGTCTTCTTTGGACTCCCACAAAACCGAATTTGTGCATCAGAAATCCTGCAAAAAAAAATTTGTCCACTTTTGTATCACAGTGTAATTGGCTAGCGCAACGCTGTAAGCCATATAAAAAAAATAACATTTGCTGATACATTTCAAACATAGTTTTCAAAAGTTGAATTCACACATCTTGCTTTTATGATTAAGCTAATCGCTCTTGGTGACAAGTTGGTTTCAGGTTATAACACAATAATCGGTATAAGTCATGATGCTGAGAGTTCAAAGCGTTTGTGCAAAAATTTTGGCGTTCCCTTGCAGAGAGTAATTCTAAAATTTCTTTGAAATATGTACAAAGTGGTGAATTGCTAACCGGAGGGGAGAATTGCAGACTAGAGCTAATGTTATCCCAATCACTTGCCCAACTGGTCTTAAGATGATTAACCTCCTCAGCTAAAATTCTTGGAAGTCTTTCTTGGTTAAGGCGTAAAACTTTATTTATATAGTTGAAATGAAGTTTTAATGTGTAAACAAATAATGTGTTCCAACCTGTTTCGATATAAAGAACATAGTTTGGAGTATTTTCTGGTAAAAATAAAATTTTCTTAATGAAAAAACGAAATAGTTTCTCAACGTCATCAAATCGTTGGCTACCCCAAACTTGAGCGGCGTAAAACATGATCGACTTTGAGCAAGCATCAACAATTTTTAGTTTGTTTACTTGTGAGATTTGTTTGTGTGAAAGATATTTTGACCATGTAGAGTTTATGGCTATCTTTGAGGCTGAAAGCTTATTTTGTATGTGCTTTTTGAACGATAAATTAAAAGATATGTCAACACCAAGATATTTATAGGTATTTACTATTTCAATTACATCATTACCATAATGCCAACTAAGATCACTAGAGAATCTAGAACTTTTACTGAAGATCATAATTTTTGACTTAGTAAGGTTGACTTTCAAACTCCACAACTCGCAATAGTTACGAAGGACATCGATCATCTCCTGCAGTTCGCGTGGGGAATTTGACAATAGAACAATGTCGTCGGCATATAACAGTAATTTGATATTAGTATTTGCCACATTGACGCCGTAAGGGAGAATGTCAGGTAAATCATTTAAAAACAATGAAAAGAGTAATGGACTGAGAATGCATCCCTGTCTTACACCAGACTCTGTGCGGAAAGATTCAGAAAAGTTGTTTCCATCCCATATTCTGCTCTCTATATTTGAATACAACGATTGGATCAGTCGAACTATTTTTGATGATAACCCTATACTCGAAAGTTTGTAGAACAGACTGTTCCTTGGGATTAAGTCGAAAGCCGAAGAGAAATCAACAAAGAAAGCATATGTGCGGTGGCCTTTTAGGTTATTAAGATTCACAATATTCGTTAAATTAAAAATATTATCCACCGTTGAGTAGCCTTTTCTAAAACCTGCCTGGAACTCGTTGAGCACATTGTTTCTATTTACCCAATCAGAAATCCTGTTTAGTAACACGCTACAAAAGATTTTACACATAGTGTTTATGAGCGATAGACCTCTATAATTGGTGGCAATATTAGGGTCGCCTTTTTTAAATAAAGGTATGAGAATCGATCTTTTGAAGGATACTGGTATTTGCTCCCTAAGAAAAACTTTGTTGAGTACAGTTAATAAATAATTATGGAAACAACTAGGAGCATATTTATAATATTCATAGGAAATACCATCTTCCTCGGGAGATTTGTTTAACTTTAACTTTCTCATCACACTCTTTAGTTCCCAGATTTTAAATGGAGAGTCCAAGAATGGATCAACCCAATAAGGTAGACACCAATGTAGTTCGTGGTCATCTTCATTTAATAACAGTGCTCCAAAATGTGTAAAAAAGTCGTTGGCACACAATGTACTTTTAGGAATACTTTTACGATTTCTTAAAGAGTTCGAAAGACTCCACCAATCCTTACTAGAAGTTACTGAATCTAATCGTTTTAAATTTTTGTTGTATGCCTCTAACTTCTTCTCTTTACAAGCTTGTTGAAACTTAGATCTTGAGTCATAGTATCTAGTTCTATTTGATGGACAATGATTTCTTCTATATTCTTTTAAGTTTTTACGCATAAAGTAAATTTAGTACAGCAATATTTTGTACGTTTCAATTCCATGAGGCAATCAACTCCGCAATACTGATGGTCTATTTAGTTCTTCTCTTTCCGGAGATACATGTAGGTTTTGCCGGTTATTTGCTTAGGGAAACAATTACTTGCATTTCCTTATACTATTAATTATAGTTGCCTCAAAAAATCCAACCTATTTTATGTTTATAGGAAGGTTCTGGGTTTTTCTTTGTAGTACATTGGCTCAGACAGAGAGCAATAAAAATCGCCCAATATTTTAACGGTTAACTTATCTTAAGGCGAACATTGGACCCTATTATGGAATAGAATTCATAGGAATTTGAAGTTTCAGGAAGAAATGTACCCATATTTCAGTAGAAACTCAAGTTAATTTTTGGACCAATTGTCTTCTATCATTCGTTTTTCATTAAGTCTTTATAAATCTAACAAGAAACTGTCAACTTATGCCAATCTTTTAACGTTTTATAGACAATTAAAGACCACAGACTTCATATTGTCTTATTTCCCCAGTATTAAAGACATCATTTAACAAATTTTAGCGTTTTAAACTTGAAATGGATTTTATTCGTTCTAATTTTAAAGAATTGTAACAATAACATTATAAATTTGCAGTCGTACTAAAGTTATTAAAGAATGTACTATTTTGGGGAAACACTTCAATCCGTACAAATTTTGGGCTTTTTGAAAGAAAAATTATAAAAAAATATAACGGGACTTTATCGTAACAACACTTTTTGTGGAAAATACTTCATAAATGTACGAAACAAGATATACAAACATATCCCAGGATATTCGACTAATGTCAACTAAAATGAAGTAACAAATAAAAATTTGAAATGTGCTATTGAAATGAAACGGAGTGTATATCCCAACTGATAATACTCTCTTCAAAACAGCTCATATGGGGCGTCATCGTTGTTCTTTCCAAAACATGGACCAATATACATACAATTTTCCGAATTGAGCAAAATACATAAAATTGGACAATACCGAACGTTGACCTATATCGATGAATTTCTGGAGGAAAGTTTTGTAACTACAGCGAAGACTAAATACCAAATTTCAGTTATTCCGGTTGAATAATGTGGCTAAAACTTTTAAAATACCGAAAATTGGGAAGCACTCTTCTATGGGGGCAATAAAAAGACATGGAACAATATTAGAAAATTTCCGGTGGAAAGTTTTATACCACCAATCAGGGGTGCCAACTGTTCTGGGGTAAAAATCGCTATATACCACATAAAAACGTACCGTAGGTCTGTAGCGATTTTTACCTTAAAACAGTTGAAATCCCTGATAAAACAGTGATTTTTGTACGTCAAAAATCACCACAAGTAGCGGGAAACCACCACATTGGCATCGCTGCCACCAATGGAGACTATATAAAATTTCAGCCGTTTCGATGGGCTATTGAGGGCACAACCTTCAAAATACTGAAAATCAGGAAGTACGCTTCTATGGGGCTATTTGAAGACATGGTCTTATATTGATAATTCTCTTCTGCAATATATAATACTCAAATGGAAGTCTAAATAACAAATTTCAGTCATATCGGTAGTATATTGAGGCCACAACTTTCAAAATACGGGGGCTATCTGAGGACGTCGACTTATACCGACAAATTTCAGGTTTAAAGTTGGAAACCCCCAGCTTTTGTCTTCTACCAAATTTCAGCGATTTTGGTGGGATATATATACGCCACAATCTTCAAAATACCGAAAATTGGGAGGTACCATTCATCGGAGCTATGTGAAAGCCTCTATCAAAGACTTAATACCATTTCTGTGGTGAATTAAGGCCACAACCATTCTATTGCGGCCATATAAAGACATGGACAAATTTCAGGTGAAAACTTGGTACTCCCAACGTAGACTAAATGCAAAATTAAACCCATTTCGGTGAGATATTGAGGCCGCAACCTTCAAAATACAGAAAATGGAGGCTATATGAAGGCGTGGACCTATACCGACAAATTTAAAGTGGAAATTTGTATACCCTCAACGAAGACTAACTACCAACTGTTAGTCATTTCGGTGGTATATTGAGGACACAACCTTCAACATATCGAAAATCGGGAGGCACCGTTTTATGGATCTGGAACTATACGGATAAATTTCAGGTTGAAAATTCTGCAACACGGCTTACACTAAATACTAAAATTTAGTCATTTCGGTGGGACATTGAGGACACAACCTACAACACACCAAATCGGGAGGTACCGTTCTATGGGGGCTATATGAAGAAGTGGACCTATACTGACAAATTTTTTGTTCCCCCAACGAGAATATATAACAAATTTCAGCCATTTCGGTGTTATAATGAGACGAAAACCTTCAAAATTCTGAAAATCGGGAAGTATCGTTCTATGGGCGCTATATCAAAACGTGTACCGATACTGAGAAATTTCTAGTAGAAAGTTTTGTAGTTCCACACAAGCCTACATTCCAAATTTCAGCCACTTCGGTTTGATAACAAGTCTTTCGAAATTCTGAAAAAATCTGGATGTACCGTTTTATGGGGGGTATATCAAAACGTGGACCTATATCAACAAAATTCTGAGGGACAATTTTGTAGCCCCGAAAAAAATAAATACCAAATTTCAGCCACTTCGGTGAAATAATGAAGCTAAAACTTTAAAAATACCGAAAATCGGGAGATACCGTTCTATGGGGCTATATCAAAACATGGACCTGTGCTGATAAATTTCTGGGAGAAAGTTTTGTAGAGGACTACTTACCAAATTTCAGCCAATTTGGTAGGATAATATACCTAAAACCTTCAAAATACCGAAAATCGGGAGATACCAATTCGGTGGTCAAATGGGACAAATGTCTTAAAAGTTCCTTAAAACGACGACGCGTTACGCGTCACTTTGTATGGGGGCTATACCAAAACGTGGACCTACATAGCCCGTTTTCAATACCAAAAGTCCTACGTACATACAATAGATTTTACCAAAATTTCATCCACCTACTTCAATCCGTTCGGACACTAGAGTGATTTCCACGGACGGACAGACGGACGGACATGGCTATATCGATATAGAATTGCACGCTGATCAAGAATATATAGTTTGTAGTGTCTAAAATTATTATTTCGAGTAATAACAAACGGAATGACATACTTAACATAGCCCAATAGTATGGTGGAGTGTATAATAACAACACACTGGTAACCAAATAGAATGTCGTAATTTTTCTTAAGAATGATTTGTTTAATATGAAAATCCCACTTTTTGATTTAATAAAATTTTCCACAATAGAAATGTCCAATCAAAAAACAAAGTCTACATACATTAGGGGCAAGTAAACGTTTTTATGACAACCAAAATCGTACACTAACGCCAAATGTCAGTTATTTCGTTTGGATAGCCACATTACCCAACCTCACTATTCCCAAAATTACGAGGTACCTTCTTCGATCGATATAAGAATATGGGCTTGTACCGACCATTCTCTGTGGGAATATTTTACAAATGAATAATGCTAAATACAACATTTTAGCCATTTCTCTCTTACATGGTTGGGGTATAAAAAACTCGATTACCCAAGATATGATGAAAATAAGCAATAACAAAAAAGTATTAGCTTTAAAATACTGAGAATTAGAGTTGGGCAATCTAGTTCCAGGACTATACAAATGAAAGGAATTATGTGCACGACTGGTGTGTGAAAACCAAAAGAAACGGGGCCGACCATGTGATACCCTACACCACAACCTCTAGGAATTACCTATGTTCAACCGCCTTGCACGCTGACCTAATATGTATCCATTGATATAAGAGAAGCCACCCTTGTCCCTAATGGGATGTTTGTGGAACAATTATATAAATTATACATTTCTAAAACATATGCCAAAATTATTGAAGATCTATCTCCAAAAATTGTGCACTTGTAATGCACGCAGTTTTGTGATTTCTAGGGCATTTCGAAAACAGTTCATTGTGGTAATATTGCGACATCGAAGATATATTTTATACCGGTAGAAATAACTAGTAATGAATAGAAATTCAAATAATTTGCATGCAAACAAATTTGTAAATCCCAAAATTATTCATATTCAATTACACACCAAAAAAGATAGTTTGCTTCAAAATACGTGGAATCTGTAGGTATCGTAATGTAAGGCTATACCAAATCAATTTTAGTAAGCTAACTTCTGATTTTTGAAAAAGTTTGAGAATTAGTTTTTGACAATTTTAGACCATTATTTCAGGAAGTATGGACTTACTCCGGAAAATTTATTGTTGGACCAATCAGAAAATCCCCTTGAGAGTTATCTTGCGGATTTGACATTTTAGTTGGGTTTCTTGTTTGTTTTTCAGGGTTTCTTGGAGCTTTTCGGCCATAATCTCAGGAAGTATGGAATTACCATTGCAATTGTACCATAGTAAAGGGGACCGCAAGGACAATCTGCTGAAAATATTCAAAACGATTCGAGAGGACTCTTAAATTTCACATTTCCGAATTTTGTGAGGGAGGTACTTGAAGGTGTGGACCGAAATAGTCTTACCCGATCTATATCTGGAAGGAATAATAATAATATATGGAAAGTTTGAACTAAATCGATTGCTCACTTCGACAGTTATCGTTCACACAATTTTTCAGACAAATTTTGAACCTTTATGGGGGAGGTACCCGAAGGAGTGAACCGATATAGCCCATATTCGAAATTAAACTAAGTTTTGGCAAAAAGTGTAAAATTTGGTTCGAATCGGTAGATCCGTTCGGGAGTTATCGGGAGCTAGACAGTAAGAGAGACAGGGCTAAATCGACTCCAAATAGTCTGCAGCGAATTTCGTCCAAACATATGTACTTGGGGTCTAAAACCATTATTTCGATTAGGCACATCTTTGGTCGTATTTTGTACATATTCCCTTAAGGCTTAGGGTATAAAATAGTTGGCTAAGCGACCATATTCTGCAATATTTGTATAAAAAATCCAATTGGACAGCTGAACTGAAAAATTCTCTGTCATGATAGAGACAATTTGTAGTATGGGAGGATATTGTTTTTTTTTTCAAAAACCCGATTAAATATTAGGCAGTAGGCCCTTTACCTACCAGACACATTATTGCAATTTGCATCAGGGAAAATGTCAGTAGTTATTTTTCCATATGTAAGCTACTTTGCCGGTATATGTCCTCCAGGAATTAAAATATGGACCAAAAATAAAATGTGTATATTTTTCATACTAAAGTAATGGTCCATTTCACCCTCTAAATAATATCGATCATTGTACAAAATTGTAGGCATCTTCTTCGACTTAAACTCTTACCTCGTGCAAAATTTCGCGACTATTGAGCTATAATTGCGACCTCTATCGTGTTTATGATTGCACTACCAACAAATAACTGGCTGTAACTCTGTTATCTGATCACGTACATCAACATAATTGACATCAATGGAAAGGTCAAAAGTTCGTCTTCCAAGTAGAACTTACTGGCCCGGAATGTCTCTTCCAGGAATAAAGATTAAACTGTATATTAAAAATTTTCGCAATTTTTACACAAAAGTTATGGTCCATTTAACCCTCTAAATATTATCTGCTCGCCATCACATATTGCAAGCTTCTTCTTTGTCATATACTCTTACCTTATTTAAAATTACTTGTTGATCGGACTATTATTGCGAGCTACAGAGCTGTTACAAAATTGGTTAAATATTATGTTTTTGGTCCATTTCACCCGCTAAATATGTCACGATCATCACCAATAAAAATAGGGATCTATTCTTGGATATCTTTTGGATAAATATTATGTTTTTGGTCCATTTCACCCGCTAAATATGTCACGATCATCACAAATAAAAATAGGTATCTATTCTTGGATATCTATTGGATAAATATTATGTTTTTGGTCCATTTCACCCGCTAAATATGTCACGATCATCACCAATAAAAATAGGGATCTATTCTTGGATATCTATTGGATAAATATTATGTTTTTGGTCCATTTCACCCGCTAAATATTTCACGATCATCACCAATAAAAATAGGGATCTATTCTGGTCTGAACCCGACCTCCATACTAAATTTCGTGACGATCGGTCCATAATTGCGGCCTGGAGTTTGATTACAATTTATAATGGACAGACGGACGGACGGACACACATCTCAAAATCGCTTTATCTCGTCGAGTGGTGCAGGGTATAAATAAAAAAAAAAACGTCTGAAAAAGACGATAGATAGAGACCCAACGTTTTGTTGTTTGTTACAGAATTTCGCTGAAAACGCGTGAATATGATGGGAAATTGATCTAGAGAAATTTTTAGATACTCATACATGTGAAAATCAGCCATGCGGGCCAAATATCATCACCTTTCCAAAATGTATTTTGACATTTTGTGAAAATTGTTTTCAAAATTTGTGTGTACATACATATATGAATATTTTTTTGGGATTGCCACAAGCATGATACAATAAGAAGGTAGCATTATCAGCCCAGCTGATCGTAACATAATGTGTCAATTGCATTGAATTTATGTCAAATTTTGACATCTTATGTTACCAAAAAAACGGCAGTTTCTGCTACCTTCTTATTGTATCATGGTCACAAGGAACATATTTTTCAATGAGAACAAGAAAAAAATGTTAAAAATTAACATAATAAAAACACTGACCAAAGACATAAATACAACTAAGACTAGACAAATGCATGCAACAAAAAAATGTTTACGAAACTTTGTATAGAAACATTACCCTTAACAGGTTGCAGTTAATTCAAAATCGCAACCAAGGAGGAACATTTCATGTAATGGTATCAGAAACGAAATTTATGAATTCAAGGATCTATTCAAGAATAATTCTATGTCAATTGGATCGGTAAATTCGGTTAAATACGTAAAAATGTATAAAAGAAAAAAATGTTATATCACCATATCGTGATATAACATTATGTTAAATTCAAACGCCATTCACTGAAGAATGATAGCAAAAAAAATGTCTTATCTTGTTGTATTTATGTCTGCACTGACATACAAAGCTTTTCGGAATCAAACGAATGCTTTTCAATTTTTTATAAAAACCAAATTTTAAATGGATTCGTTCCAGTACGAACGATACGTTTGAAAAATATTTTTTTACAAAAACTGGATGTAAAAGGTACTTAATATGATACCCTTTGGATTAGGCAAACGGGGAGAGCTAGAATTCTGAACTTTTTAATGAGGGTCACTGATGGAGAGTTAGAAAGATGTGCCAAAGGGTTTTTGGAAATTCAATCTATAAGTGTACGAGAAGTGCTAAATTTGGTACCCTATTTGGTTGCATATTTTGAACGGATATAGCTAGAATCTTAAAATTTGGTATGAAAATCAAGCTTGGGAAGTGGTGTTGATATAAGGAAATGGCTTTTGAAATTCGTACTTATGTTATGTTAAGTTGGTACAATTTGGGTTTCTGTGAACGGATAGAGCTAGAATCCTAGGATTGATATATGGAGGTAGTTTTGGAAATTCGTACTTATGTGTACGAAAATAACTAAATGGTACTAGATTTTGGGACAATTTGGTTTTGGGTGAACGGAAAGAGCTGGAATCCTGAAATTTGGAATTAATATTATCCAAGAAGATTGTGATAGGAAGGTAGTTTTGGAAATTGGTACTTATAGGATTGAGATATGGAGTTAATATTGGAAATTCATGCTTATGTCTACGAAAAGTAATATTTAGTACATTTTTAATTTGGAATCCTGACATTTGGAATAAAGATTGCTGTTGAAGAGAAGGATTGATGTAGTTTTGAAAATTCGTATTTTTGTGTACTAGATAATACAAAATTCGTACATTTTGGATTTGTGCGAACGGATGAAATTTAATACTAATGGTCTGTTTCTCTAAGACGATTCGAATTCAAATTCGTTCGAATTATTACCAAACAATTTGTAGACAATTTTTGTTTTATCGAAAACAAAATGAATAAGATATTTTTCAAAAAACGAATTTGAATTCGAATCGTTTTAGTGAAACAGGCCATACGTGTAGGATTGAGATATGGAGTTGGTTTTGGAAATTTATTCTGAATTTAAGCATTAGAATAGAGTAGAATAGAGATACGAAAGAGATTGCCGAAATTAGTGTTTATGTCTTCGAACAGTGCTGCTCGTAGATTCACTGTTGGAGTGTCGGTTTGACATATGGAGATGATTTTGGAATCACGTACAATGAAAACTACTAAAAAGTGCAGAATTTGGGTGAGGTTATTTATCGAACGAAATTTGAAATTTAAAATACGGCCGATTGAATTGAAATTACAGCCAATTGAAATTACAACTAAGTTTTCATTTCCATATCAAATATTGGTTATTTGTGTTTTATTCCCTTACGAAAATTGCGAAATTGTGCCCGCAATTGTTGTTTGTACCATGGCACAATTAACCAGGTTGTGGTATCGTAAAATTTTGAATATGTTATGCCAAAATTTTCTTTATGTGTTGTGGAAATTACAACAAAAATAATTTTTTTTATAAAGGGATTTGTCTTCGAACAGCTGGTGTGATACCACTACCTTGGTAGTTGTGTCATGGTTTTTACCATGGTACAATAATACAGGTAGCATTATCATGCCAGCTGATGGTAACATAATGTGTCAATTGCATTGAATTGATGTCAAATTTTGACATCTTATGTTGCCAACAATTGCCGATGCGGCTACCTGTGTATTTGTACCATGGTTTTTACATAAATCAAGGCAAATTCATATAAGGTATATGCATGAATTACAACAACTAACAAATTTACAAAAACAACATTGTTGTTATTGAAAATTAATTTTCAAAGAAAATATTGAACAATAGGGTCGTTCCAAAAATTTTCTCAGGAAAAACTTAAATACATTTTGAAAATCCTCTAAAATAGAACAAATTTGAATCAAAATGTAAATATAAAGCATTCAGAACTATCGTAGGTCATTTTTAATACACGTTTAGAATGAAAAGAAGTATTTTATGGTAGCAAATTTCGAAGATTTAAATTTCATGGGAAGACTCTATTACATTTTGAAAACTAATTTTACAAAAAAAGTAAGAATACAGCTGATTGTCACTTCTACCTTATATAAATATGCCTTGCTTAAAACCATGGCAGAATTACCAGGTACTGGCATCACACCAGCTGATCGAATATGAAAAATCAAATCCCTTTATAAAAAATTGTTTTTGTTGTAATTTCCCCAACAACATAAAGAAAGTTTTGAGATAACATATTCAAAATTTTACGATGCCACTACCTGGTTAATTGGCCATGCTTAAAACTTTATGATATGTCACATCATGGTACAATAATACAGGTAGCATTATCAAGCCAGCTGATGGTAACATAAGGTGTCAATTGCATTGAATTGATGTCAAATTTTGACATCTTATGTTACCAACAATTGCCGATGCGGCTACCTGTGTATTTGTACCATGTGTCACATGAACCTATTTATGTATATATGTATGTCGAAAGTTTCTAGTTGGGAAACTTCTTACCACTGATATCTTCGAATGCAAAATTACAGCTAATTTGAAACACAACTGTAGCTAGAACTACAAAAAATACATAGAAGCAGAAGATATGAGATTATAAGATATGTGGACCAATGTTAAAATTCTGTCAGAAAATGCAGCCATAATCTTGGATGTTATACCAAAACGTGGACCTATTTTTATCCAGAACTTTAAAAAAACAGCTGTTTTGGTTGGAATATGGTGCTAAAACCTGCAAAATATGGAAATAACAAGTAAAAAAGCAAAGCCGACAGAGATATACCCTCCGCCTGTGTGGATTTAAGCACTTTTTCCCACAAAAAAAAAACTTGTGTATTTAGGAGGGTTTTTTTTAACATTTTGGGATTGGATTAAAATTTTGCGGGGGATATCGATAGATAGGGCTTTTGTACCATACGATAAACATAATATCGCTGTAAACAGGGCCAGGATCCTCGAACAGACCCTTAACCACACAAAAATGTTGAACATTTGTGAAAAAAACTTTTACTGCCGTAATTGAGGCAGCGAATGCAAGTTGTTTCAATAAAAATCAAAGAGATTCGAGAGCTGGGGCTCAATTCTGATTATATGAAAATGTGAAATGAAAACTTTTATTAAGGAGAAAACTGTCAAATGAAAAAAAATTGTAAAGGGAATATTTTTCATTTCAAATTTTCATAGAACAAGAATCCAGCCCCAGGTCTTAAAGTCAATTTATCCGAAATTTTGTGTGGGAGGTACCCGAAGGAGTGGACAAGTGTAGTAGATATATAAGAATGTGTAAAGAATGGACCAAATCGGTCACTGCCTTCAAGAGTTATTGTGCGCACAATTTTTACGAACATTTTTGAACTTTTGTGGGGGAGGTACCTGAAGAAGTGGGCCAATATGGCTTATCTTCGAACTTAAACTAAGTTTGCACAAAATACTACGAACGTCACATTTTGGACCGAATCGGCAGACCTGTTCGAGAGTTATCTTGCGCTCAACCTCTACACACGGTGTCATAAGGGGTTTTAGCAACTTTCAGGCTATTTCGAATCCTCGAACAGACCCTTAACCACACAAAAATGTTGAACATTTGTGTGGGTCGTACCCCAGGGATTGGATCGATAGGGCTCACATTTGAACATAAACTAAGTTTGGACAAAATATTTAGAGATCAAAAGTTTGGACCATATAGATAGCTACGTTTATGAGATATCGCGCTTACCATTATAGCGAATGTTTACGAACTTTTGTGGCGGAGGTAAAAAGGAGTGCACCTATAAGCACAACCTTCGATTTTCATCTAATATTCGAAAAAAAATTACAATATCCAAATTGTGGATGAACGCATTATTCGGTTCGAGCTCTCCAGCCACTACATATGTATGGTGCCACAGGTGTTTTTTTACAACTATCGGGCTGTTTTACCAAGAAGTATAGACTTGCCCCTGAAAAAAACTTTTACTGCTGTAATTGAGGCAGCGAATGCAAGTTGTTTCAATAAAAATCAAAGTGATTCGAAAGCAGGTCCTAAACTGAACTTTTCCAAAATTTTGTGTGGGAGGTACCCGAGGGAGTGGACTACTTGGGTCCATGTTGGATCCTCATCTAAGTCTGGTAGACATTTCACGATGTGCAAAGTATGGACCGAATCGGTTACTCCCTTTAAGAGTTATCGTGCGAGTTACGATACAAAATAATTGTCTCAAACTTGTTTTTTAATTAATATTTCTACTCTCATCACTTTCTCCCTAAATCTATTTATAGTTATCTTTTAATTGCTTTTCACTTAGTTTTAATCTTCATTTTTATTTTTAAGTTCTAGTTATCCATATTTCCCATGGTTTAATAAGAAAGGTTAGCCAAAGCTTTCTGCCAATTCAATTTTTTTCTTTCAACTGTTCTTAAAACGTCAAAACAATATACACAATCTGTGTATGTGTGTGTGCTGTTTGAATAATATGCCAAACAATTTTAAAAACAATCGAATTCAATGATTTTTAAAATTGATTTTAGAACATTTGTATGGAAGAAATTTGTCAGCTTTGCATTGAAACAAACATTTTATCATATCCACAACTCGATTATGTGGAAAGACCTTGACACTTCATTCATTTTTCGCGATTTTTTTGTAATGCTCACAAATGGTATTGTAAACAAACCCACTTGTTGCTTTTGTGTTTACTAATTTTGACGTTTTAGGAATTCAGGAAAAACAAGGGCTCTATAGATTGTTTTCATTTAAATCTACCTCTTTACTTATACCATGATATTTCCTTATTTATCATTTTGTCATTTTACTTATTCCACTTTTTAGTACTAAACCATAATTAGTTATAAATTTATGTATACCTAGATCTAAGTCTCAGTTGAATTGTAACTCTCGAGAAATAAATTTGTCTTTTGTTTCAAATAAAAATATTAAACTGAAAATTAGAAAGTTTTTTTTTTTAAATTTTCTTAACTGGCGCAGTCGATCATTCGGACCTTTTCTAAACTTAAGTTTATAATAAAGTTTACAAAAATAAAGAAAAATAAAGTTAACAAAATGCCAACATGAAATTTATCACTTTTAAAAGAAATATCTCCCATTAAGAAATACAATAAAGTGCAAACTTCTTTTCTATTCCTGTGACTACAAAACTAAAACTGTGAAAAAATTAATTTGTGTATAACGAATTCAATTAATCAGTAAAAAATATGTTATTATCATAGAAATAAGAAACAAATAAATAAATCAGATTTAATATTGTAATGATATTACATCATCATCAAACAAGTGATTACATAATCCAAATGAAAAATGTATTACAAAAACAACGATTTGAAAAAGAAGAAGAACAGAGTCACAAATTGAAACAATAAGAAATCAAGAATAACAAAAGAAAATAAAAATCTAATTTTAACATTAATCTCACCTGAGAGAACGAATAATAAAAACCAACAACGATCTATGCATTGATTGAAATTTTATTATAAAAACTGGTTTTGGTATTGCTCTCACAAAAAAAGAGTTACTAAGAAAAACAATAAAAAACAAACAACAAAATATCAGCACTAAAATATTAAAAAAAACTACAAACAACAAAATATCAGCAACCAAATATTATCAACAACAACAAAATATCAGCAATCAAATATTGTCAACAACAACAAAAATCACATCAACAAGCCGCACAATGTTTTCTGTCAATGACATATTAAAAGATGCACAGAGAATTCACGAGTTCCGTGGTGATGATAGTTATGCTCTTTCATCATTTTTAAGAGAGGTGCAGACTGTTTTTCAACTTGTGCAATCTAATCCAGAAGTAAAGGAGTATATTTATCAACGAGTAATTTTGAATAAGCTGCAGGGAGAAGCTCTTCACATACTTAGAACATTGGGGCTTAATCCAACGTGGGAGGAAACAAGAGAGGCGCTGATAAGCAATTTTGGGGTCAAAGAAAGCTATCATCAACTATACCAACAAGCATTTGCTGCAAAAAATGATAATATTGTAAGTTACTATTATTGCTTAAGAGAAATTTTATGTAAAATTAACGAGAAGTATGAACATGACAATGAGAAACCAATGGAATTCAATAATGTTAACTCAGAAAAAATCATATTAAAAACATTTATGAATAACATAGACTTAAATTTAGCATCAGTTTTAATTAACAGAAATGTTGTCAAATTAAGAGAAGCGTATAATTTATTAGAAAAAGAGGGCTTAATTCGTAGTTATGTTGAAGAAAGCAATAGTAATTCCAGTATCAATAACAGCCACCGTAATTTTAATAAAAGAAGAGAAAATATAGAGCAAAACAACACTTTCAAAAATTTTGGAAATCAAAATCGCAATAACGTACCTTTTCACAATTCAAGATCACACCAAAATGTTATCCCTTTTAATAACAATAACCCAAACAGACCTAATTTTAGCAATTATAACCCACAAAGTCAAACAAATTTTCAAAATACTCATTCAAATAGAAATAATTTTAATAATTATAATACACAGAGCTCAACAAATTATCCAAATAATCGATATTCAAATCCGTCTAATAATTCCCGTGGTGCCATTCCTAAAAATTATACAAATAGTACAAATTCTCGCCAAAGTAGTAATATTCAAATGGACATTGAACACTTGCAGGGAGGTTATGTTAGTCAAGCTCAAAACGAAGAAGTAAATTTTCACATGAATGCCCATCGAAAACACTTCCAATAGTGACACTTACCGTCGGCAATCATAAAATAAGGGTTTTAATTGACACTGGGTCCACAACGTCCTTATTAGATGAAAATAAATTAACAGACTACAAAAGGTTACCTTTAAAAAATCCTTTAGTGTTCTCATCTTTGAATAATCGTACAAATATAACAGAAGAAATTATAACAGAGGTCCCAAAGGAATTCAATGAAATAGCTACAATGTCTTGGAAATTGACTAGATTTGAAGGGAAGCAATTCGATGCCATTCTTGGTCAGAACCTTTTAAAACCGTTAGGAGCAATAGTTGATATGGAGTTAGAAACACTCACGATCAATAAAAATACAATACAATTTATAAAAACTTGTCCATACCTTGACCAGAGATTCATCAGTTGGAAATCACCCAAATCAACGACAAAATTTTAGAGCAATTTTACGAAGGTTTAAACAAAGAAGAAACGTTTCAATTGCAGCAGTTGTTAGAAATTTATAACGATTTATTTTACACTGAGGGACACACTTTGACAAATACTAATATAATACATCATGAAATACGTACAACTACGGACATCCCTGTGTATACAAAAATGTACCGTTATCCTCAAGTCCACGAAAAAGAAATATACAGGCAAATAGATGACATGCTGCACCAAGGCATTATAAAGGAGAGTAATTCTCCATTCAATAGTCCCCTGTGGATTGTACCAAAAAAGCTAGACCATTCAGGGGAACAAAAATGGAGAATTGTTATTGATTACCGAAAGCTCAATGAAATAACTGTGGAGGATAAATTCCCTATCCCTAATATAGACAATATATTAGATAAGTTAGGTCGTGCCCAGTATTTCACAACAATTGATTTGGCAAAAGGTTTTCACCAAATTCTTTTGAAGGAAGAAGATCGGTTGAAAACAGCATTCTCCACACCGTACGGCCATTATGAGTATGTGAGGATGCCATTCGGTTTGAAGAATGCTCCGGCCACATTTCAAAGGCTTATTAACACAGTCTTAAGAGAATTTATAAATAAAGTTTGCGTTGTCTATTTGGACGACATTTTAATATTTTCGACAAGCTTACAGGAACATACTTATAATATTAAGAAAGTTTTAAATAAACTAAGAGAAGCTGGCTTAAAAATACAAATAAATAAGTGTAAATTTTTCGCTAAAGAAACATTATATTTGGGGCATCTATTGACTTCTGAAGGAGTCAAACCCGATCCGACTAAAGTCGAAAAGATACAAAACCTTAAGCTACCAAATAGTCTAAAAGGAATTAAATCCTTCTTGGGAATGACAGGGTACTACCGCAAATTTATAAGAGATTATTCCCGAGTGGCATACCCTATGATAAGGTACTTAAAAAAGGATGTTAAATTAAATAGCAGCGACCCAAATTTTATCAATGCTTTCGAAAAGCTTAAGAATATTGTTACAGAAACTCCGGTACTTAAGTATCCGGATTTCTCTAAACCTTTCCAGCTAGTTACAGACGCGAGTTTACATGCTCTAGGTGCGGTATTACAACAAAGTGGCCATCCAATTTCATTTGCCAGCAGAACATTAAATGACCACGAAAAAAATTATTCTGCTACTGAAAAAGAACTTTTAGCCATCGTATGGGCTACATCTTATTTCCGACCCTATTTGTATGGAACGAAGTTTGAAATTCTCTCCGACCATCAACCATTAAGATGGCTTTCTATTAAATCCCAAAGTAGGGATTTAAACCCTAGGCTTTACCGGTGGATGATTAAATTAAGCGAATATAATATCACAGTGAACTATATTAAAGGGAAGGATAATGTTGTTGCCGACTTTTTGAGTAGAATCAATGATAATGGGGAAATATATGTATTAAATTCTGTCAGCGACCTCGAGTCAATGTACAATAACGTAGAAAATGAAATGGTGACCATTCATTCTCAGGAGGAGGAGAGAAATGATCACATTCCCATTTTAGACACGGTGGTCAATAGGTTTAAAACACAAATAATATTAACAAATAACAAGTTAAAGGATATAGACGAAAAACATGGAAATAAAAAAATTTTTATCAATTCAAAAGACATAAAGGAACGTTTGGACAATATATTGATTCAAAATATAGAAAAAGGAAAAGTAGGTATATTTACAGAGATTGATGATCACAGTTATAACATTCTACAAAAACGAGTTATAGAATTATTTGAGGAAAATAAAGAAATAAAATTTGTTAGGTGTTCGTATCATGCAATCGACATGCCAACTGAGGACGAAACATATAAACAAATTCATCAATATCACAAAAATGAAACTGGTCACACCGGTATAAATGAAAATTATGAGGGATTAAAAAGAAAGATTTATTTTCCAAATTTAAAACATTTAGTTCAAAAGTATGTGGATAATTGTGATATTTGTAATAGAGCTAAATTTGACCGAAACCCGATTAAACCTAAGTTTAACTTGACGGAAACTCCAACAGATGTAGGGCAAATTATTCACATGGATATCTACACCAATTCAAAGTCCAACTTTCTAACTTTTATAGACAGATTTTCAAAATTTGCTTCGGCATTTTATCTTGAAGACAGAACTAATCCAACAATAATCGAAAAAATTCGACAATATATTTCACAGAAAGGACATTTTACCAAACTGATTACAGATAACGAGTTTAAGAGTATTAATATAAAAGATTTTTTGAAAAACGAAAATATCATTCTTCATTTGGCAAAGCCAAATAGTCATACTGGGAATGGAGACATCGAAAGGTTTCATAATACTTTAAGTGAAAAAATAAGGACTTTGATAGTTGAGAATTCACCTTTGAGTATAAAGGACAAAATAAGCAAGTCCATTGAATATTACAACAATAGTTTTCATTCAATTACAAAGGAAAGACCGTTTGATGTTGAACACGGCAAATGCGATAAAGATAAAGTAAATTCAAATATTTTAAAAGCAAAAAAAGAATACATAGATAAAAGAAATAAAAATAGAGAGAATTACGTCGAAGGCAGAGAAAAGGGTTATATAAAAAACTATAGATCAGTCAGACATAAAGAACAACCTAAATTTAGAGTGAATGAATTGAAAAATGTACATTGCTCAAATATACAAAGAAAGAAAAAATACAGTGGCTTAATTGATACTACAAATTTAAACTCGTAAGTACCTTCCTTATAAAATAATACAAATTAAAGCTTTAATAAAAATGTAAATCAAAATAAATATGTTTAAAAATAGATTTAAGTCATTATGCATTTTATTAAGACACAGGAGTGTCCAAATATTAGCGATGGGGCAGTTACGATACAAAATAATTGTCTCAAACTTGTTTTTTAATTAATATTTCTACTCTCATCACTTTCTCCCTAAATCTATTTATAGTTATCTTTTAATTGCTTTTCACTTAGTTTTAATCTTCATTTTTATTTTTAAGTTCTAGTTATCCATATTTCCTTATTTATCATTTTGTCATTTTACTTATTCCACGTTTTAGTACTAAACCATAATTAGTTATAAATTTATGTATACCTGGATCTAAGTCTCAGTTGAATTGTAACTCTCGAGAAATAAATTTGTCTTTTGTTTCAAATAAAAATATTAAACTGAAAATTAGAAAGTTTTTTATTTTAAATTTTCTTAACTTGCGCACAAATTTTCCGAGCATTTTCGAACTTTTGTGGGGGAGGTACCGGAAGGAGTGGACCGATATAACCCATCTTCAAACTTGAACTAAGCTTGGACAAAATATTACGAAATCCAAATTTTGGACTGAATCGGTTGATCCGTTCGAGAGTTATCGTGCGCTCCAGCCAGCCAGACAGATAGGCCGACGGACATGGCTAAATCAACTGCAAATTGTCTGAAAAACATTTCTTCCAAACATACTTGGGGTCTAAAACCATTATTTCGATGAGCCACATTTTGCTCGTATGAAAGTGTATAAACCCTCGTTAGCATAAATGCTGAGGGTATAAACATTTTTAAATATCGAAAAGTCTAGAACACAATAGAAGACGTTTCGTTTTCGGACTCAAAAAGTTATGTATATCCCCAATACAATACAATTACATTCATATTTCACGAAGAAATCTTTTTAAAAGCTGAACGAAAATTTCGTGTTGACAAGGGGTTAATCAATTGTCGGTACATGGCACAATTACCAAGGTAGTGGTATCACACCAGCTGTTCGAATATGAAATGTCAAATCCGTTTTTAAAAAAATTATTTTTGTTGTAATTTCCCCAACAACATAAAGAATATTTTGACATAACATTCAAAATTTTACGATGCCACTACCTTGGTAATTGTGTCATGGCATGGCAATGAATATGTTATGTCAAAACTTTCTTTATGTTGTTGGGGAAATTACAACAAAAATATTTTTTTATAAAGGGATTTGAGTTTTCATATTCGATCAGCTGGTGTGATGCCACTACCTGGTATTTCTGCCATGTGCCATGCCATAATTAAATGTCAATGGCAACATTTGAATACTAGGGTCCTTCCAAAATAGTTCAGAAAAATTTACAGGAAATAAATGAAACGATTTAAAATTTAATTTTATTTGGCATCGAAATTACTCTATACAACATGTGATACATTCTACACTTCATACATTTATTATGCGGCACTGAATAGAACGATTGGAAATCTATTTATTAAATTTTGGAATATTCGGGGTAGATCCTAATATATTCTGACAATTCAGTTTATAAAAAAAGTTCAAAACCGTATGATTGTCACTTACACCCTACACCCTAGGCATATTCATATAAGGTAAATAAATGAAATAAATGATCTAAAACATAACAAATTTGAATCAAATATAAAGCATACAGAACTGTCGTAGGTCATTGTTATTACACGTTTACGGTAAAAAGAAGAATTTTATGGTAGCAAATTTCGAAGTTTCAAATTTCATGAGTAGACCCTATTACATTTTGAAAACTAAATTTATAAAAAAGTAACCCCCTGTTTTTGTAAAAGTTTTTATTCTTCTCACACGAACTGTCAAATTTTGTAGATCGATTTACTCGCATCAGCGCAAATGTAGAGCTCTGATTTTTAAAAGAGCATTTCTTAACTATATATGGAACGCGTTTACGGAAAATTAGGTCCGTATGTCATCTGGGGGCTGAGCTGTGGATGCCTAAATTACTACGAATATAGACGAACGAACAAAAATATATTTATTATTGTCTTTTTAGGACGAAGGCCATTATTTATGAAGTTTTTTTTAATTAATTAATTGGATTAATCGAGCTAACATGACCTAAGTAGTTTTGTATTGAAATATAGTTACAAAAACAGGGGGTAAGAATACAGCTGATTGTCACTTCTACCTTGTATAAATATGCCTTGATTACACCATGCAATTGTCGTTCAGAATGATTCATCGGATAAACACTTGTAGAAAGAGTTTAGACGTATTCTCTTTAGTTTAGGGATGCACAAAACAATATATGTGATTGTAGTGGTAAAGTATAGTACACATTGACAAGCAAAACTGACAGTCATCGAGGTCTATTTCGTGAATATCAAAGCCTAATTGAAAAATTTCTTTTATAATCTCTAAATAATACCGTAAATATTGTATTTCAAACGTTTTTAGCTAAATAAAAATTGTTATTTGCCGGAAAATTGTCCTTAAAGTACGTTGATTGTCAGTTTTGACTGTTAGTGTGTACTCCCCTTAAGAGTACCAAATTTACTCTCCGATTGAGCACAAAATTTAAAAATGTTATTTTTAATAGATTTTCTTTATTTGTTTGATATGGTCATATTAAAGAAGTCATTTTAAATAACAAACAATAAATTACAAGTGTTAATACTAATGTACAAATACTATTTAAGTAAAACATAAACAAAACAGTTCGTACATCCGTGTTTGTGTGCTTTCGTTGACGTCTCGCCAACGACTTAGCGCAAGAGAATAAAAAACAAATTTACGCTAGAGTACTGATTTGTGCATCACTACTTTAGTTCACTGATGGGCAGAAATGCTCTGCCTCACACACAAAAGTGTAAAAAATACATGAGTCTCTCGCAATTTGCCCACCATTGCTTTAGTTTGACACGTTAATTTGGAGGGGAAACATTCAACGCTTGCTATCGGAAACCGGCAAAATCATTCACTTTGTTCGCTGAGAACCAAAAGATTAGAGCAAAACATAAAAGCGAAAAAATGCTTGAGATTAAATTTGAAACTATGTACCAAAATTATAATATAAAATAAAAATGAGAGAATGACAATAAAAGCAAATAAGCGATAAGTGACGACCAGTGATGCCAGATTTGCCGATTTATCGGCATTTTGCCGATTTTTAGTCCAAAAAAATAGAAATGCCGATTTGCCGATTTTTACCCCTAAAATACCGATTTTTAATTAAGGCAACTTGTTCACATAAAATTTCCGTTTTGTATGAAAATTGTGGTTGCTAGAACTAATTTGGTACAATAACAAAGACAACTATATCGTCAAGAGTAGTTTGATTAATAATAATAATAATAATAGAATTTTTTAACATATTATAAAAACAGTTTGAATTTTCTTGATTATATACTTCAGTATATCGTCTGCTCCGTCGGAAAAGGTCGTATGTCCACTTTTTTTGGAAATCGCGTTTTTGTTATAGGATGATAGCACAAGTCAAAACACGTCGTATGCTACAAAGAAAATGGTAGTATGTCGCGTTTTTTATATGTTTTGCCCTTGTCGGAAAAGATCGTAAGTCCACAAAACGTACAAATTTGAGTATGAAAAGGTCGTAAGTCCACAGGAAAATGTATACTTTAAAAGAATACTACAGCTAATGTAGTTCAGATATAATATTGAACGTCATTCATGGTTAGGGTACAATGTAAAGAACTAGCCTACACCTTTGGATGATAATCGTATGATATTTGGCGGAGCCTGTGGACCAAACTTTTGAACAAAAAAGTGATAATTTCTATATTGCAACGAAAATTTACATTTGTAATCTATTTTTCCCTATAAGTGAACTGATTATGAAAGATGGACTTCTGGCCTTTTCATTGATACAAATTAAGATGCTGTATGTGTTCAAATACCTCATATATTGAAAAGTTTAAAAAAAAAACAAAATTTTTACTGTTTTTACTTTGTATATCATACTTAACTTTATCAACTGGTAATTTGTGGTTTCTCTAGGGACCACATAACGAGATCAGTTTGTATTCTGAATTCAATAAAGTAATACTTTCTAAAGGACGGTAAGTGGTTTTCACGGTGATTCTAAAAGCTCTGATGATAAACTTCCTAAACGCAAGAAGACATTACATGCTGAAGATTCTACATGGTTTGTAGAAAAAAACAAAAGATGCAGTTAGTTGGGGCAGAAATACTTGGGAAGACAAAAAAGGACCCTATTTGGGATTACAATGTAGCTAAGAAACTACGTACATTAACGGAATTAGTCATGAAATTTAATTGAAGGAAAAGGTCGTAAGGCAAAAATACAAGGTCGTAAGTACAACGTGTCATGTTTTATATTAAATGACACAGAAGATTAATTTTTCGACATTATAAAGGAATACGAATGCTTTATAAACATAAACGAAAAGCAAGTACGAGTATCACGCGAACTTTCACGTTTAAATGTCAGAAATTTGTTTAAATATAAGAACTTAAGGTTGCTAAAATTTTGGAAAAGAGTGTGTGAATTAATATGTGCAAATTCTGAACCATTATTTCCTATTTTGTCCAAATTTATTAAACATATTTTAGTCTTGCCACATTCTTCAGCAAATGTGGAAAAAGTTTCTAGCCAAGTAAATTTAAATAAAAACAAGTGCCGAAATCGATTAGTTAGGGACTCGATGGAAGGAATTCTCTTTACTAAAGACTACTTAAAATTAAAAAAGTCTAACTGTTATAATGTTGTCATTAAAAATGATTTGTTACAAATATTTATTACAAAATATTTATTACAGAAATTGAATTTAATTGTAACCATAATTTCAAAATTCCAATACAACTAGTAAGAAAGTGTCAGTCGGCTTTGCTGACAGAGGTATACCCTCAGCCTATGTGAATTGAAACTTTCTTCTTCGGACAGATCGAATGTTTTTAAGGTCTTTTCTTGCCGAAAAATGTGGATTAAAATTTAAATTCAAAAGTGTTGTGGAGGTGGTACTTAAAGGAATGGACCAACATGAGAGTTATATCTTTTCGATAGATATCGGGCCCACTAGTCATTTCAGTGGGTCATCGTATAACTTTTGGAATCGGTTGATCAGTTCAAGAATTATCGTGCTCTACAGCCACTACATTTGGTGCCATAGGGGTTTTTACACCTCTCGGGCTATATTCTCATGAAGTATGGACATGCCCCTGAAAAAGCTTTTACCGTCATAATGGAGACAGCGTATACAAATTGTTGCAACAAAAACCAAAGCGATTCGAGAGCAGGCCCTAAACTGAACTTATCCGAAATTTTGTGTGGAAGGATCCCGAAGGAGTGGACCGATTGAGTGCGTATTGGAACCTCATCTAAGTCTGGTAGACATTTCACGATGTGCAAAGTATGGACCAAACAGGTTACTCTCTTCAAGGGTTATCGTACGCACAAATTTTCCGAACATTTGCGAACTTTTGTTGGAGAGGAACCTGAAGGAGTTGACCGATAATGCCCATCTTCGAACTTAAACTAAGTTTGGAAAAAATATATCGAAAGCCAAACTTTGGAAAAAATCGGCTCATCCGTTCGAGAGTTATCGTGCGCACCAGTCAGCCAGACAGACAGACGGGCGATTCCAAATTGTCTGAAACACATTTCGTCTAAACATAATTGGGGTCTAAAACCATTATTTCGATGAGGCACATTTTGCCCGTATGAAAGTTTATATACCCTCGTTAACATGGTAGAATAAGAAAAGGTAGCAGCAATACACAGCTGACTGAACTGGGTTGTAACGTTAGTGTCAAATTTCATATGACATTTTATACATTTATTTCTATTTCGATGTACATTAGGGACATATATTTTTTGAGAAAAAAATATATCATTCGGAAAAAAAAAGATTTCCCAGAAAGACTTCTTCATATCAATGATATGTAACCTCCTCCAAGTTCGAACGATAAGCCGCGCAGTAAATCCCCGCTTGTAGAGGCGATACAACGTTTGTTAATATGTGAGGTATTTTGTTAAAATTTAAAAAAATAAAGCCCTAATAAACATGTGCTTCTTTGATTTCTAAAACAAAACATTGAAACAGCTTCTCCTTTTTCTATGAATTTCCAGCGACCCCAAACTTTTCTGCAAGAATTCTACTTTCTGCGAGAATTTATGCATTTAGTGGAATGATGTGGAAACATAAAAATTGAAAATGTAACGAATTTTCATTCATGTTTTCCAAAATATTGAACCAAATGTGAAAAATTATTAGTTTTTTAAATTCCAATAATTTATAGACATTTCCTTGTTTTGTTTACAAATACAACTGGCAGTAACGTTACAAACAAAAACAAATTCCTTTGTGGTTGTTGTTCGAGTTGTATTTGTTGTAGTATTAACTTTACCTTGTATTTGTTCTACCATGCCTCGTTAACATAAGCTCTGTTCCAGAACTAAAAAGTTTTTACAATTTTTACCACTTTTACACATTTTGCGTTCCCGTACACAAAATTTATATGAAAATCGTTTACGACTTTTACAACTTTTACGATTTTTACCACTTTATAAAGTACGGGAACAGGCCAATAAATGCTGAGGGTATAAAAACAATCACCTTATTAATTATCCTCTTAAGACAATATTTGTATACGTTTTGTTTAGCTTGACTGAATTGAAAATATATTGATCTCATATATACACGTACTTATAAATATGTAGTATGCATATGGTAAAACCATTTAATACATATGTATTTTGAATTATTGCCTTGGTTTATGAATTGTTAATTGTTTTGTTGTACTTAAAATGTTATTTTTTAAGCATATGCTTATTAAATAAAGCAATAATTTTAACTGTAATAAATGTTTTTTAATTTGCCGATTTTTTGCCGATTTTGAAAAAATTTTGCCGATTTTGGCACCCAAAAAGTGCCGATTTTCGAACAAACTTATCTGGCATCCCTGGTGACGACAGAAGCATTTTTGTTTACAAATATTTCAACACATCAACAAAAATAAAACATTCACGACAAGCTCTTTAGTTGATAAATGGAGCGATAGTGAGCGCCACTAGTGCTAGTTAGTTGTTAATAACACCCTCGATCGACTAGACGTAGTGTGGATTGGCTGTGCATTGAAATAATGGCTGGCGGTCAAGTAAACAACGAAAATCATTCAAATGAGGCCGAACAGTTTGCGACACATGATGAAACTGACGTCAATATTTTGGATACGATTCTGGTGCGTATTGGAGAATTTGGCCGCTACCAGATGTTCAACTATATTCTGCTCTGCATACCAATGATCTTCAATGCTTTTCAATCAATTTCGTATGTTTTCACTGCTAGTCCAGTAGTTTACAGGTGGGTGATAAGTTAGTACAGTCGAACTTCTCTAAAACTTAGCATTTGGGGACTGGCGAATTGCTACATTACAGAGAGATTATACTCTGTAAAAATTTCCACTTGTGTCTTAAAAACAACTTCGTTATACTAATAAGTACGTCAACATCTTAAAATAAAAAAATTGAAGAATGTCTACATTCGGCCAATAACACTGTGATACAAAAGTTAATAAAAAATTTTCCAGGGGTCCCGATGCATAAATTCTGTTTTGTGGGAGTCAAAGAAGAAAGAAAGGGAGAAAGACGAAAATACCTTTGGTTTCTTTGGGTCAATTCGTTTTTTGATTTTATAACGGTAAATGTAGTGAACAACGAGGTTTCTTGTATTTTCAAATTTAAACGGGTATTAAACGGTACCGGTACCTTTATATGGGGGCTATATCAAAACGTGGACCGATATACTCCTTGAATATTGTTGTAGAAGGACTGCTTTTAGCTATTTTCCTCCAAAATTCGAGAATAAATTGCCATAGCTAATCGTATCTATCACATTTGTATACCCTCAGCATTTATGCTAATGAGGGTATATACACTAGGGATATTACTTTTCGCACTTTTTTGCAAATATCAAAAAGACCACCACATAGCCGTGTGAAGCATGAAAAACTATTATATATAAGGTGTAATTTTTTCTCTATCGCGAAAAAAGTTTCCGCACCAAATGCATTCAAGTTCAGTAATGCATTTTTTAATTTTATTTGTTATATCAACATATTTGCTTTTCATTAAAATTTTCATTTTTTGTAATCTAATTTAAAATCATTATCAAACCGTTCTGGACCAATTTGTTCTCAAATCGGGACATTTCGGAGCATATTAAGAACTTTTGACACTATTGCAAATTTTGTTTTTTCTTTATAAACTCGTGAATTTTATGCTTATATTTATTGTACCTATCGGACAAGGGAATAAGGTGTCATTTGCAACAAATTCGCGAAAGTTACAGACCGTTTTATTGACTTTGCCTGTGAGAATTGTATTTATTTTCTATAAATATTTATTCAAACAAAGCAAATTTAACATTTTAAGTAGAAAAAATATCAAAAGGGTTTTAGTAATCGCAGTCGGTGCGGAAACTTTTTTCACCGAATCGACCTTAGAAACGCGTTTTCATTATCAGGACAAAATTCCCCACATGGTACTGGTGTTGTATTTTTGTAGAAAACAAATACGATTCTCACAGGCAAAGTCAACAAAAACAGCCTGTAACTTTCGCGAATTCGTTGCAAATGACCTATATTCTCTTGTTCGATAGGTACAAAAAATATAAACATAAAATTCACGAGTTTTAAAGAAAAACCAAAAATTGCAATAGTGTCAAAAGTTCCTAATATGCTCCGAAATGGCGCGATTTGAGAACAAATTGGTCCAGAACGGTTTAATAATGATTTTTAAATAGATTACAAAAAAAAAAAAAAAAAATAAAAATTTTAATGAAAAGCAAATATGCTGTTATAACAGATAAAATGAAAAAATGCATTACTGAACTTCAATGCATTTGGTGCGGAAACTTTTTTCGCGATAGAGAAAAATTTACACCGTATAGTTTTCCATGCTCCTCTACACGGCTATGTGGTGGTATTTTTTTTGGTTATAGCCCTAATATACACTTTCATACGGGCAAAATGTTCCTCATCGAAAGAATTATTTTAGACCCCAAGTATGTTTGGACGAAATCCGTTTCAGACAATTTGGAGTTGATTTAGCCATGTCCGTCTGTCTGGCTGGCTGGAGCGCACGATAACTCTCGAACGATTTAACTGATTCGGTCCAAAATATGGGTTTCGTAATATTTTGTCTAAACTAAGTTTAAGTTCGAAGACGGTTTACTCCTTCGTGCATAGACTAATGAATAAACAGACGACGGATTACTCAATTTTTCCGCGGTCAAGTACCTCAAACCCGAAAACTCAAAAAAGTTCGAACACGATTTTCGGGGAAAACTATAATATTTGCTTGGATATTTTTATCTGAGGATATAGTTCCTATCAAAAAATATCCCTATGTAGTCTTTTGCCAGAATAAAATATTTATTAACCCCCTGTTTTTGTAACTTATTTTTGTTTGTTCGTCTATATTCGTAATAATTTAGGCATCCATAGCTCAGCCCCCAGAAGACATACATACCTAATTTTTCGTATTCCCGTTCCATATATCGTTATGTCATGTTCATACCAGCATTTGAATCACGTCGTTCGTTCTCATAATTACGTACACGAATTAACCCGTTCATACGACATGGTACACAATTCATAGCAACATGATTCATATTTTCATAGTTTTTGTTTACTGATTTTAAAGAAAGTTTCAACCAAAATACGGGTAAAATTATTTTCTATGAACTGAAAAGATATTTATCCTTCTTTCAGATATATATTTAATATTAAATTCTATTATTTTCATTCATGTTTTCCATTTTTTCTCACAATTTTGGTGTTTTCAGTATATTTTCAAATTTTTCTATTTCAATAATTAACGAGAGAGAGACCTGCAAACATATCTTTTTGGTATACAGACATTCCGGCAGGCATTTGATTTTTGTTTCTAAATTTGTACGCGAATTTGAAACGATGGACAAGTAATGCAACTGCAATGGAAGAGAAAACAAAATTTGCTATGATTTGAATGTATACTAGTCGTTAAACTGTTTACTTTTCATTCATATTTTGCAGTTTTTCTAAAAAGTTTTGGATTTTTAATACATTTTTAATTTTTTATTTTTCCTGTCATAATTAATTTATTTCGATAAATTCTCTCATTTGTTAGAGATGGGACATATTTTATCGTCGTTCTGAGAGTAATTTAAATTGAACAATGTACAAAAATCGTTGTTCGTTCTCAAAATTTTGTATGGGAAATGAAGTAATTGTATCGTAATTTGGGGTCGAACAACGAATAGAGAGCGAATTACCGCTAGTCTGAACATGGCATTAAGAATTCCTCATTGAACAATCAGTTCTACATTTGCGCTAAAGCGAATAAATCAATCTACAAAATTTGACAATTCGTGTGAGAAGAATAATTTTTTTTTTACAAAAAACAGGGAGTAAGTTGTATTTTTTTGGCATTTTATATTGATTTTCATATTTCCATATTACGTTGGAGGGTATAAAAAAGTTTTTAAAGTGGAAACAATAACGGGCCTATAATTCTTATAGGATCCATACAATCTAATATACATACATATTTATATTAAATCCTACTGTCACAGATGAAATTAAGTACGAAGCTCCAGTAGGGCTGAGAATAGAATAACATTTTAATACAGTAAAATCCCAATATTTCGGAATACCACTTGACCGATTTTGTATAAATTTTTGAGTCTTTCGTGCTTACGATTTGTTAGAACGTCCTAATTATTGAGTTTTTGTTATCCTGATTTAATTTATAATTAATTAGTTAATTAGGGTCGGTCCGCGTTGCTGTCCCTGGAAAAGTTTACGCTATTTTGTAAATCAAATATATTTTGTTGGCATTTTTAATTAGTCAGATTCTGCAAGTGACTATAAACAACGTCGGAAATGTTGGTGCCGATATGTCATTTTTCCTACCCCCAACGAATGATAACTTTAGCATGCGTTTATTTCACGTGCTGAAACAGAAGGTAGTATACATCTTTCAAGGACCGATTTAAAGTTTCTAGAGAATTTCTATGTGCCATCCATCGCATGGCACAATTACCCAGGTAGTGGCATCGTAAAATTTTGAATATGTTATGTCAACATTTTCTTTATGTTGTTGGGGAAATTACAACGGCGCGAAAGTCAAAAAATCAAAGTATAAAATTGCGAAATGTTTTCCATTATATCGATTACAGACACTCTGCTGACTAAGATTTTGTTTTTACTTTTTTGTTGTTGTAAATATTCACTCAGTTATTCAGTGTAAAGTGCAAGAAATTTTGACGGATCAGATTTTAATAAAATTGTTGCTAAAAACCTGATCTCATATTTTTTTAATTGTTAAATAAATTCGTAATAAAACTAAACAAAGTTTATTTTTTATTGATAGGGGAGGGTTTAAGTTAAGTTAAACAAAATGTTTGGTGCCTAAAGTTACATAGTTATATAGCAATAAATTTTCAAAAATGATTATTTTTTGTATGTTTTTAGTGCAATATACTTTTGTTGGATGGAGCGTAACTACAAAGGTCCACCGAGGTTCGGTCCAGTTATTTTTTTAATAATTAAATTGGACTCCCTAGATTCCGAATAACCAAAATTTAGCTGCAAATAGCTGCAAATCTTGCTGATAAATGGTCTTGAAAAATAGCTTAAATCCTCAAAATACCCAAAATCTGTCGGTACGGTTATATGGGGGCTATATCAAAAGGTAGATCTATGTTCGCAATTTTTGGTGGAGAATTTTTGTGTTCACTGGGAACCCCAAATACCAAATTACACCTAATTTGGTCGGAAAATGTAGCTTTAAATCCCCAAACTACTGAAAGTCGGGAGGTACCTTAAAAGGGGCCTATACCCAAACGTGGACCTATGTCCACAATTTTTGGTGGAAAGATTTAGTGATCACTAGGAACCCTAAGTACCAAATTACAACTAATTCGGAAGGAAAAGGTGGCTTAAATCCTCAAAATATCGAATATCAGGAGGTACCGTTATATGGGGGCTATACCAAAATATTTACCTATGTTGTTCATATTTAGTCCATAATTACCCACAGACTAAACACGTGCAATGGTATAACTGTTTGTATCAACAAAACAGATATATCATATACATAACAGATATAATATGATATAAATGTGGGAATGAGTGTAACAGTTATGATATTGTTTGGGTTGTGTATACTCACAATAACATAACTGTTAGAAACAGTTCTGTGTTGTATATGAACGAGTGAGAACTTTATTTGTTTTTTCGTTCTCAAGTATCTGTTGTACAACAGATATTTTTCAAATACTACAGATACCAACAGATACTATGTATAGGTGTAACAGGCTTGTGTGAATACCCAGTTGTTCGGGTAACTAGGGAATAACTAGTAATTTTGCTGGCTACTGGTAAACACCCCTAGTTACCACCCAATCTACTCGCAATGCTATAGACTGGTGAATTTAACATGGGGATGTCATAGGAAAGGGTCTATTGTCCCCTCACTGCATTACCAGTAACCACCTAATTCGATAGTCATTTGAAAGGCAATTGTCCCCTCACTGCATTACCAGTAACCAGTCAATTCGGTGGTCAGAAATTATAGCCAAAATTACTAGTTGGTTGTAATCAGAATACCAGTTTAAACAATACAATTATAACAGTTAATCTGTATATTTCGAATATGCGCTAACCACGCTTTATTTAATTACATATATACATAAAGGACATACATATATTTTAAAGGACAATTTAATGTTAATCTTTAAATTCCTTGATATTGAAACTTATGCGTGAATCCTTGATACTGGGACTTATGTTGCTTATGTTTATTTGGTCCTGGGCATGTGCATCTCAAGTGTGCATCAGATAATTCAGTTATACCTGAAATAAAATGCATAAAAGTTTAATGAGATAATTAAAAAAATGTATTGTCCCAAAAAGTATCTATACTTACCAAATATTCTTCTAAAAATATTCATCCTTTTTTAATTTAGCCCAATAACATGTTTGTTGCATCTTTATTTAACAGTAAGTTTTTGCACATCAATCGCACCAAAAAACTTTTTTTAAATACAGAATAAAAAATAAATTTTATACAAAATGACAATACATGTATTCTATTTTGTTTTCAAAAAGAGAAATAATGTTGAAAAGAGATTACAAGAGAGAAACATTGTCGATTACACTATCCATCGGTAGTCTATAAAATAGTCAATATATTACACACCGCATTACCTGTAACTAGTGAATTGACATGATAGGCAGGGACGCCCTTTTCCAGTGAGAAAAGCAAGCTATAGACTACTTTATTTGCCATTTTTGGGTGTAAAGTAACTAGGATCAATGAGTAACTAGTTACATGCCTATGTCAAAGTAGACAATTGCTATTTCTTGAACAACTGGGTAACTTCTAAGGAAAATTTCATAAAAAATAAAATTTTTCAACATTTTTATTATTTAGGGGATAAATAAATATTAAAGAACTGTTACAACTGAACGCAGCAATTTCAATGTTTTTCTGGTTTCAGTGAGTGGAGTGTACTAGGGCTACTAGAAAAATGTCCGACCTAATAATGAAAACGCGAATATTTATCAAAAATAGTTTTGTTATATTCCAATGCTTTCTCCAGCTCGATTTATACACTTTTTCACGCGCATAAACCAATTGTTGAAGCTTTTTTTTGTGTTTATTTCAGAACTAGATTTAAAATACCTTTAAACCAATTTATTTCCCGCAGGGAAGTGTTAGCTTGTTATATTTTTAAATTGGTGTGGTGGTGATTAAAGAGAGAGGGAGATAGAGAGAGTAACATATTTACTTTCCTATGGTTCGTTTAAACATATTATATGTGCCTACAACATCCCGGAAGGGAGAAGGGATACTTTTTCCATATCAATGAGTGCACAGCGATTCATATTGGCAAAATGATATGGGACCTACTTGTATCGCCGAGTCCGAACGGAGTGTCTTACGACACAACTTGTAAATAAGTTTTCATGGCTGAAATACTCAGGCCGGCGAAAATGTTGGTGTTCTGGTCTGACCTTAGGAGAATAATACCTTCAAAAGCCCTTAAAACGACGCGTAGGGGTTGGTTAAGCTGAATGGACCTACAATACATTTACCAAAGTATTATCCACCTACATACTTCGGACATTAAAGTGATTTCCACAGAAGGATAGACATGGCTATATCGATGTAGAAGCACGCTGATCAAAAATATATACACTTTATATGATCTTAAATTATTATTTCGAGAAGTACCAAGTCTAACCAGATTTTGTATGCTGACTTTCGGGTCAAATAAGTTATAGGTATTTTATATGTACATATCATTATTATGTGACTTTTAAGAAAGCGACTTTTGCTTTAGTCATTTTTTGGTAAGGCTCACAGTTTTTGAGATATATATATATATAAAAAAAGCAAAAATATGACCTATGACCATGAATAAGTTTCTTTGCACGCATTTGATCGACAGAGATTTTTAGGACCTCATTTGTAATGACAATTCCTACATCTGCACCAAAATTCAGCTCTGTGGGAATTTTTCTATTTCAATTCCTATTTTGTTTGGGCTATATACAATAAGTACTTATTGTATCACACCAATATCCATTTATATCAGTTTGTACAAACCAGATATAAACAAATATGTTCCTTTTTTTCTGTCTATACCAACTCATATCATACCTGTTTGAAAAAGTATCAGTATCAACTTGTAACTGAAACTACATTCTACATATCCATACTCACTCAATGTTGAAAAATGTCGGAACTGATATATTCAGTTGTATCCATGCAGGTGTTTACCACAGACACAGATTGAGTTTGTGCAAAATTTCAGAAAGATATCTTCATTCGTTTCCAAGTTATTAATTTCGCGCCGCTAGATCAGTGGTTTCGACCACTGTGAGCTGGTGTGATACCACTACCTTGGTAATTGTGCCATGATCCATCGTACATTTGTTCCGATGATGACTTCCCTTTAATATGGCATGTGTGTCCTTCTATGGGGCCTTATGAAGGCGTGGACCTATACCGACAAATTACATATGGAACGTTTAATATTTAACATAAGACGAAATACCAAATTTCAGCCATTTCGGTGGAATATTGAGACCACAACCTTCAAAATACCGCAAATAGGGATGTACCGTTCTATGGGGGCTATACGAGTACTAAGGCGTGGACCTGTATCGACGAGTTTCTGGGGGAAAATTTACTACCACCAACGAAGACTAAGTACCAAATTACAATCATTTACGTGCGATAATGAGGCTAATACCTTTAAAATACCGAAAATCGGGTGGTACCGTTCTATGGGGGCTATATCAAAACGTGGACTGATATAACCCACTTTCAATATTTAACATCCTGGAAGTAATAGAAACTTCGGTACCAAATTGTTAAGCTCTTCCTTAAATATTGTGAGCTGTATCTTGATTCAAACAGACGGACGGACAACTTCATGCAGATCATGAATATATTATATACTAGCAGACCCGGGTCCGCGTTGCTGGTCCGTCGTATTGAGTTTTAATAATGACAAATAGGTATTTTGTATCTCATTTAAGGAAATTTTTAAATATAATGTTTTTCTTAACAGGGAAGATGCCGTGCCATCTTCGAAATTCATGCCTACATGTACCATGGGACATTCGGTTCGTGAAAATCGGTTCGTTAGTAAGTGGCCGTTGCAGGGACTTCGTGCGCCTCCGAAATTCGTAAAATATACATTACAAAGGCAAACCTTGAGCATTTGCTGCATGGAAATCTGTTCCGTAGAATTGGATATATGTATAACATATTTAAAAAGTAGGCATGGTCGGGTTTTAGGCCCCAAAGAAGTACCTGGATTAATTCGTAAATTCTCAGACCCATACAATCGTTATTATTGCAAATATTGCGTTTTTTAAATATTCAACAAAATATGCAGCCTATTTTCACGGGGGTCATATCTATGAATTCCCTGAAAATATAAAAATCGGTTCAGTAGTATTGAAGATATAACAAATTTCAAAAAGTGGGCGTAAAAGCGGACCTGGTAATTTTTTTCCATAAAAACCTGAGTTGGGTTACGACGAACATTTCAAATTCAATTATCCAAATAGGCATAGCCTTTCTCAACTGATGCAATTACCAACGAACGATATCTGATTTTTATTCATAAAGATATATCATTTTTTAAAAATAGGGTATAGGGGAGGTTCCCCGCTCCCTCCGAAATTCCACAAAATATGTAGACTTTTCAACCGGGGGGCAATCCCTGTACATTCCCTGACAATTTCAGGAAACCCGGATCAGGTGAGGGTAGTCAAATTTTCTTTCCATAAAAACCTAAGTTGGGTTATGGCGAACATTAAAAAAAATTATCCAAATCGCTCCCGCCGTTCTCATCTGATGCAACGAACCAACGAACGACAAGGATATGGCGTTTTCATACCCTATACCACAATGTGGAAAAGGGTATTATAAGTTTGTTTTGGTAAAAATTCATGTAACACCGCGAAATATTCGTCGGAGACCCCCAATGTGGTATACCAATCTTCATATTCGACGAGATAAAGCCATTTTGAGATGTGTGTCCGTCCGTCCGTCTGTCCGTTATAAATTGTAAACACGCTCCAGGCCGCAATTATGGACCGATCGTCACGAAATGTGAGAATTGTATTTATTTTCTATAAATATTTATTCAAACAAAGCAAATTTAACATTTTAAGTAGAAAAAATATCAAAAGGGTTTTAGCAATCGCAGTCGGTGCGGAAACTTTTTTCACCGAATCGACCTTAGAAACGCGTTTTCATTATCAGGACAAAATTCCCCACATGGTACTGGTGTTGTATTTTTGTAGAAAACAAATACGATTCTCACAGGCAAAGTCAACAAAAACAGCCTGTAACTTCGTCACGAAATTTTGTATGGATGTCGGGTTCAGATCAGAATAGATCCCTATTCTTATTGGTGATGATCGTGAAATATTTAGCGGGTGAAATGGACCAAAAACATAATATTTATCCAATTTTCTAGCGGCTCTGTAGGTCTCAATAATAGTCCAATCTACGCGTAATTTTAAACAAGGTAAGAGTATATCACAAAGGAGAATTTGAGATGGCGATCGGATAATTTTTAGAGGGTTAAATGGACCAAAACTTTTGTGTGAAAATTGTGAAAATTTTTAATATACAGCTTATATCTTAATTCCTTGAAGTGACATTCCGAACAAGTGAGATATACTTGAAAGTGGAACGCTTGACCTTTCAATTGATGCCAATTATGTTGGTGTGCATGATCAGATAACAGAGTTACAACCTAATATATTCCGTTATTTGTTTGTAGTGTAATAATAAAGTCGCTAGAAGTCGCAATTATACATCAACAGTCACGACATCTTGCACCGGGTAAGAGTATAGGTCGAAAAAGATGACTACAATTTTGAATGATGATCTGATATTCTTTAGCGGGCGAAATGGACCATTACTGTTGTATGAAAAATTTAAAAATTTTATTTTTGGTCGATATTTTAATTCCTTGAGGATATATTTCGCAAAGTAGCCTACATATGGAAAAAAAACTACTGACCTTTCCTCTGATGTAAATTGCTAGATAACGGGCCTACTGCCTAATATATAATGGGTTCTGTGTAGAGAACCACATTTTTATCCCATGCTACTTATTGTCTCTCCAAAAGTTTATGTAACACCACGAAATATTCGTCCTAGACCCCTTATTTGGTATGCCGAAATTCATATCTCGACGAGATAAAGCGATTTAGCGATGTGTGTCCGTCCATTAAAACTTGTAAACAAGCTTAAGGCCGCAATTATGGACCGATTTTAACGAATTTTTTAAGGAGGTTTGGTTCGGGCCAGTATAGAAATGATTAGTTTTTGGTGATGATCGTGAAATGTTCAGGGGATGAAATGGACCAAAAACAAAAATTTAACAAATTTTGTAGCGGCTCTGTAGGTCAAAATAATAACCCGCAAAATTTTAAACAAAGTTTGAATTTATGATGATGAAGAAGCGTACAAACTAACGTGAAGATCAGATAATACTTAGCGGGTTAAATGGACTGAAACTTTTGTGTGAAATTGGTAAAAAATTCAATAACGTAGCGGTTAAACATCGGAAGTAGTAGTACTACATAAGTGGGTTTCATTACATTTTAGTTTGTTTGAACTAAATTTTCCTTTCCTGCTACAAAAATGTCTTTACCATGCCAGATAACTTTAGCCCATATAGCCTATTTTCATCGGGGGCCGTCCCTATACATTCCCTGACAATTTCAAGAAAATCGGTTCAGTAGTTTTTGTAGAAAAAATTGAAATTGAAAAAGTGGGTTATAACGAACATTAAAAAAAAAATCCAAATCGGTCCAGCCGTTCTAAACTGATGCAATTGTCAACGAACGACATTTGGTTTTTATTTATAAAGATGTACTTTATAGGGTCTTCGACGAATATTTCGATGTTTTATAAACGGAATGACAAATTTAATTATGCCCTCCATATTATAAAGGCTGCACTCAAAAAATGCAATCAGATGTATTTTAATTGTACCATAACTATATTCTACTAATATAATGGTAAATACTAATACCTACTTTTTAGATGCAACATAACGCAATGTGACAATCCATCAAGCCAGTATTTGGAACCATGGGTTAATTTCACAATTCCATACAGAGATTCGTCTCCAGATCAATGTCATAGGTACATTTTCAAAGAAACCATTGGACAATTATCGTCTTTCCCCTCGAGTCCTTATTGTGTGCCCGAAAATTTTGATTTAACCCAACAGCAGAAATGTTCTAAGGATTTCAAGTTTCGCGATGAAGAATATACGATTTCCAACGAGGTGAGTATTTAATGATATAAATATTTAGTTAGATAATAAACATATTTTGTTTATTTGGTTATTTTTAGTTTGGATTTTTTTGTTCAGAAGAATGGAAATTGAATATGGTTGGCACAATTAACAATGTGGGACAGTTTATAGGCATTCCCTTAGGCGGGTTGCTTGCTGATAGGTATGTTAATGGTGTTACTATGTATGTAGTACATATTATGTATATCTATACCGCTTATTAATATATTCCTTGTCTCGATTGTCAGTTTGATGGAGGGAAAGATCTATGGGTAACCTTTACCTATGAACACTCTCTCTCACCGACAAAGTCAAAATGTTTGCCAGAAAACTTGCCTAAAGTAAATTTGGAGAACATTCAGATAAGTCTAATGTTTTATTATTCATTTGCATAGATATGGTCGTCGAACAATGTTAGCAATTGGTGGATTCCTGAGCTCAGTAATGGGCATAATACGTTCTTTTTCCGCAAATTACTACATGTTTTTGACTTTCGAGATGCTGGATATGGTCGTCGGAAGTACTTTATTTCCCACAGCATTTCTTTTGGCCATTGAATTAGTCGGCCCAAAACGACGAGTTGCTGCTGCCACAATCATAACCATATTTTATTCTTTAGGAGAAGCTTTACTGGGTGTTCTGGCGGAACAATTTCAAAATTGGAGAGTGTTACTCCGAGTTCTCTATATACCGGCAGCAATCCATATATTGTTTTTAGTACTCTTACCCGAAAGTGTTCGGTGGCTGCTGAGTCAACGCAAAGAAGATCAAGCTATTGCTGTACTACGAAAGGCAGCCAGAATCAATGGACGTACAATAGCCGACAGCAGTTTGGAAGCATTGGTGGAGTCGAATAAAGAGAAACTGGCCGAATCTAGCGAAACAACATATCCCATAAGGAAGGCGTTTAGGAGATTTTCATGGAGAATCGCCAATTGTTCCCTTTGTTGGTTTACTCATACACTCATTGCCTTAGGATTGAGTTTGAACTCGGTGAATCTTGGTGGTAACAAGTACAATAACTTCATGTTGAACGGTTTGGTTCAAGTTCCAGGTCTTATATTGCCTCTATTTATTATGAACCCGTTGGGAAGACGCTCTTCATTATGTGGTTCCATGTTGGTGTGTGCCATATGTATAGGGGCATCCATATTCTTTGGAAAAAGTATTTGCGACATAAATATGTTGGCGAACGAATAACCCCTTCCGTTTTTATTTCAGATGGTCATGCCACCGAATTAACCTTGTTCTTAATAGGAAAATTTGCCATCACATGTAGTTTCCAAGTACTGTACTTTTTCACATCGGAAATATTTCCGACAAATGTTCGGAATAGCCTTCTGTCTTTGTGCTCTATGATAGGACGTATTGGATCAATGATAGCACCACAAACACCTTTATTGGTAAGAACGTCACTATGTACTTTTTTTGTTTTACAATTTTATCGATTTTCAGACAAATTATTACGAGTTTGCGCCTCAAATTTTATTTGCCAGCTTTGGTTTAGTTAGTGGTTGTCTAACTCTTTTCTTTCCTGAAACAGCTAATAAATCCCTTCCGACTACCATGGATGAGGCCAGTAATTTAAATGGTAAAGCTAAAGGAAAGAGTGACCATGACGAGAATATATAACATGTTATAAATCATTCGATTTTTTCGACTGAATTCGCAGGGATTTTGTTAAATATTATAGATGTACATTATATGTACGTATGTATGTACATATATGTTAAAAACAAATTATTTGCATGCTTTACTCATTTTAGTTGTTTAAATAAACTTATATTATATTGCATTTACACTTCACTTTGGAAATGTATACCTTAAAAATGTTAGAATCTGAAATTGCTATGTCAGAAAATTGTTTGGGATCTTCCGTTAGCCGAGACAAGCCAAAGCCAGAATAGTTTTGTAAGTCTCAACTGTACGATTTAACAAGTATAAACACAGTTAAGTTCGGTTGTGCAGAACTTTATAAACCCCCCACTACGAATTGTACGAATTGTATTGAAGTAAAATGGAATAATTAGTAAAATAATAATTATCGTACACGCAGAGAAAAAATATTGTTGGAACAATCATATTCTAAGAACAAAATAGTGTATTTTAAAATTCTTAAAATATGTATTGTTGGCGCAACAATATATTTTGTGTCATCATGTTCCCTAATAAAAAATATATGGTTGAAACAACAATATATATTTTCATATTTTTAAAATACACTATTTTGTTCTTAGAATATGATTGTTCCAACAATATCTCTTCTCTGTGTGTAGGAGAAGTAGTTCTATGACACAGTATTTATTACACTGCTCAACAAAATTGAAAAAGTTGAATGTTTCAGACGAAGTTGGAGTTCTTTCTAGATGAAATCGGCGAGTTATTTTCAAATCCGGTCTCGGTTTTTCTCCATCAGCTCTTGTTTTTGAGATATAGCTCAAAATCGGTTTTTACGAGTTTTACCCAGACTTTCGTTATTTTCGGATACAAACAAATATTTTTTTGTGGGTTTTTCGACATTAATATATTAAAGAGATGTTGTACGCTCGATACAAATCGTTTTTGAAATAGTTATGGTGAGTATATATCAAAAAATATAGAAAATATACGACGGACCTTGTAAAAATTGCATATTTTGAGTACTTTAAGCTGTAATTACGTCATCAGGGGAAGTCATAGGATCTTCATATGGTACTCCGGATATGCTTAGGGTGTTTACTATATAATCCAGTATTCAAATATATAATATAAAGTTCATAGCGCCCATGATTCCGCCATAACCTAAAAACCATCATGAAGACTGCCATTGAAAAGTAAATGGTTTATGTGGTAATGATATCACTGGTAAATGATTTCCCTTTAGCAGTCTTCATGGCGATTTTTAGGTTATAGCCGATTCATGGGCGCTATGAACTTTATATTATATATTTGAATACTGGACTATATGCTTATCCGCATTGCCATATGAAGATCCTATGACTTCCCCCGATGACGTAATTACAGCTTAAAGTACTCAAAATATGCAATTTTTACAAGGTCCGTTGTATATTTTCTATATTTTTTGATATATACTCACCATAACTATTTCAAAAACGATTTGTATCGAGCGTACAACATCTCTTTAATATATTAATGTCGAAAAACTCACAAAAAATATTTGTTTGTATCCGAAAATAACGAAAGTCTGGGTTAAACTCGTAAAAACCGATTTTGAGCTATATCTCAAAAACAAGAGCTGATGGAGAAAAACCGAGACCGGATTTGAAAACAACTCGCCGATTTCATCTAGAAACAACCGCAACTTCGGTTGAAACAAAAGTCGTGTTGACCAGTGTTATCAATGCGATCTCGATGTTTTCTGCCCAGTAAGAATTCGAAATACCAAATTACAGTCAGTGTTAAACCTTTGGAGATCTTTTCTTAGTTCGGCTTATGGAACAAATGTTCTGTAATGGGCCAGCTATGTAAGTAAGTGAATCTTTAAAATACGTTAAATTTGGAGGTGACGTCATCCGAAATCTTTAGTATCAAATTACCGCAATTTCGGTCCGAAAGTGTGACAAAAATCATTGAAATATATAAAAATCGGGCTATATTAAATCGTGGGTCTATACCGACAATTCTCTGTAGTAATGTTTTATACCCCTAGCGAAGACTACGAGGGCTGCTCGAAAAGTTTCTAGGTATGTGGCGCCATTTTAATTTTTTTGGAAAATTTAACATAAGTGCAGTTTAAAAATTATTCAATAAACATTTGGACATTTGGACCAAAGACAGGTACTCCTGATAGTCTTGTTTACAGCAATATTCTCATTTTCGTGGGCTATTCCATGCTTCCTGGTAAAGCTGTTAATAATACGGTGACCAATTAAAATGGTTTGTGGGCGCGGTAACTATTAAAAGGAGTCACTCCGCACTTTAATCTAAAATAACTACCGAAAGGTAGTTCATTCCTGCATCGCAAATGTTTACTATTTCTGCACTTTAATCTAAAATAATTTTATTAGCAAAATGTATGCATTTATTCGGAACGTCTATAACCGTTAAGATAAATATGTATCCCAAAGTTTCGATATTTTTACTGGTAAGTTTATTCGCAAACAAACTAACATTACTTGAGAAAATTTTATATTAGAACTAGCAGACCGCGGTCCGTGTTTCTGGCCCGTCGCGATGAGTTTAATGACATTTTTTATGGACTTTATGCTTTACAATTAAAAAATAGGTATTTCCTATTTCACTTCTTCTGTCCATTGTCAAACCGTGAAGGATTTCTCTTACGGACTTTGTCGGATTTTTTCGTTCATCGATGCTGTTTAGGATTTATTATCGTCCTAAAGCGATCTTTATCTTAAAGTGATCTAATTATAAAAATTAAAAAAATGGTCAAGTCGAACTCTCCCGCTTATTGAGACTTATATGTATTAGTTTTGCATGGCTGATGGACCGCTGAACCTCACCATTTAGAGAAATTTGTAAGTACATCGTTTTTCTTGATCGCAACCACCGTTGTCTCGAAAATTAATTTGCAAGCCGATGTACTCATAAGTTTAGCAAATATATCGATTATAAAACAATAGGTCCCCGATTAAGGATACACCCGTATATCCTGCTTTGGGAAGGATTCTTTAAATAATCAGGTGTAATGCCTAACAAAGCTTACTTTTTTCTGTCAACAAGTTTATTTTTGGAAGCGTACTGTCTCCTAGAGTCGTATATTTTACGCATAAGTCATTCCCAAACAGTTTAGAGAATATTTACCACTGTAGAATATGGTGGCCCCTCCAGGATATTCAAATCTTTAAGTTTTGATGACTCGAAGTGTACAAAAGTTTATAAAATCGTAATGAAATTGCCACTCCGAAAATGTTTCTCAATACTGGAAATGCTGTTTTAGAACTCCTTTGTAAATTGTCGTGAGCATTTAGGGTGAAAGAAATTAACGCCCAAGTCCTTGATAATTAGTAATGCGTTCCAGCACAAAATTTCATGAAATTAAGTTCAGTAGTTTTGGAAAAATAATGTATTGAAAAGAAAAATTTAAAAAAAGTGGGCGCTGTCCAGTATTTTAGCTCCAAATAAGTACCTACACGCAGAAAAATTTATGTTAGAAATATGTTTGGATCCAAACAAATATATGTTTGGGACCGGTTGCAAACAAATATATGTTTGGATCCAAACAAATATATGTTTGCAACATTTTGTAACATATCTCAATTTTATATGTTTGGGTAAAACATATTTTTTATGTTAGAAAATTTTCATGGGTGGAGAGAGGATGTTTGTCAACGAGAGTAATAACAGTGCTCTCGCGGCTGTGGGTATTGTATAATAGAAGACGTAGAAGCGAAGAAGGGGGCTTTGGTGGCATGTATGCGTCAAACTCGTGTGTTTCTTGTTTTGTTGTTGTTAACCAACTTAGCTGGCGAAGAAGAAAAGAAGAAATGATATGAATTATATTTTTTTTTCTTTCTTCAGTGTTTTATTTGCCTTTGTAGAGTCAAGACGGTAAAGTAAATGAATAAATCAGTGTTTTGTGTTTTCTTAAAGAAATTGTGCTTTTTAGTAAATTAAATGTCCAATACATTTTATAATTGAATCGGAAAGTTGAATGGAATTATTTTATTGGACAAGGAAGAAATCGCATTTAATATTGGTAATTACATACATACTTATGTATATTTGAAATATGATGATTTCAACTATGAGGACAATTTGTTTTATTTCACAACTAAGGAGAAGCGTTCAACTACGTGTCTATATATTTTTCCTTTTTAAAAGTGTGACTATTTACAAATTATTTCAATCAGTTTTTTTTTTTATTAAAGTGTGTTATGTATTTCTTTGGAATTTTGTATGTACCTATGTGTTTGTTGTTCTTTTGCCTTTCAATAAAAAACCACAACATTTGTGTGTATACTATAGAGCAATGTCGTGCTTTGATATTGTTAAGGTTACGAAATTTTTCGGCAATTCACACACACACGACCCGAACGCAACGAAAGAGCACACAAATGTTTTGATTTGTTTTTGTTTTGCAGCATGCGTGCATACAACGTTACTAACACACTGTCAAAAGTTGCAAATATTGAGAATTTTGTGTGCCCTCTTCTTGGTCGGCTGTGCTATAGAGATAGCCAGTGAGTTCTTACTGAGAGCAAGTGAGCACACATTTTAAAGTGTTTTACATTGAATATTACGCTCCATTGCTCTCAGTAAGCGCCCACTTGGGCATGTGTTTGTTTTTTTTTGTGCCTTTTGGGTTTGTATTTTTTTGCACCCAAACATATAAAATGTTTGCACCCAAACATAAAATGTTTGCACCCAAACATAAAATTGTTTCCACCCAAACATAAAATTGTTTCCACCCAAGCATATCTTTGTTTGCACCCAAACATATATATCTTTGCACCCAAACATAAATATCTTTGCACCCAAACATATATATGTTTGCACCCAAACATATATTTGTTTCCACCCAAACATATATTTGTTTGCAGACCCAAACATATATTATGTTTGGGACTGTTGCATACATATATATGTTTGTTGCAAAATATGTTTGGGACATATGTTAGAGAGGCCGTTTTTTTTTTGCGTGTAGGTTATGCACAACCCTATTGCCCCCCAAAATGTATGCTGAAACTTATGTAATCATAAGTTTGGCTTATACATATAGCGTTAAAAAGATATTCATAAAATATACATAACAACGACAAAAATTGAGCTTTTGCTGCAACTTTGATGGAAATCAATTTTTGCAGAAAAAAAAATTAAATTGAAAAAAGTAAAATTTTCTTTCCATAAAAACCTAAATTTGATTATGACGGCATTTGAATTTTATTCATAAGGGAAGTACCCCGTACTTCGAAATTCAAGAAAATATACATCTTATTTTACCGGGAGCCATTCCTGTACATTCCCTGAAAATTTCAGGAAAATCGGTTTAGTAGTTTTGTAGATGTAACATATTTTAAAAAGTTGGCGTGGTCAAGTCTTTGAATCCTAAAAAAGTAGGTAGGGTCGGAGACACAACCACAATTGCCTCTTAAATTAATTTCCAAACCGTTACATACGAAATTATTGTAAATATAGCATTTTCAAAGAAATAGGATATAGGGGAAGTACCCCTCGCCCTAAGAAATTCAACAAAATTTGTAGTATATTTTAACCGAGGCCATCCCTGTACATTCCATGACAATTTCAGGAAAATCAGTTCAGTAGTTTTTGTATAAAAGATTAAAATTGAAAAAAGTGGGCGTTGTCAATTTTTTTTTTTTGCATAAAAATCTAAGATAGTTTATGACAAACTTTTCTAAAAAGAATTATACAAATCGGTCCAGCCATTCCCAACTGATGCCATTCCCAACGAACGACATTTGATTTTTATTTATATAGATTGTAAATGCTTGTGTAGCAGCTGGAAAATAATCGAAACTTGATTATCATGAAAATATTGAATGTGTATGCTCATTATTAGCTTATCCGTGTAATTACAGAATGGGTTTATACAAATTGTTTTTCCTAAATTTTATAAAATCAGACTGAAGGGTATGCTGGGAAACTATCAAAATATTTGTGCTTCATAACAATGTCCGACAGCCAAAATTACACTTAAACCGGGCTATATACGTTAGAGGACAATAAAACTTCAAAGGTCAAAATTTTTCAAAAAAAAAAATATTTTAAGTACTTGTACTTGTCCTACGATGCTGGTGTTGGTGTCATATTATAGGCTTTATACAATAATTATAAATTATTGCATTCCAGGATAACAAGGACATCAAAAATGTCCTTGAAAAATTAAATCATAAAAAATCAATTTGAAAACATCCTGCATTTTTAAAAAAAATATGTGTTAACGTCCTTCATGTAATGCAACACTTCCCGAAGTTTCAATATTCTAGCATTCTTAGTTATTTTTAATAAATATTTACATGAATTTCTTAGAAGAAAACAAAACATTTTATTCTATATCATTGTCCGACACGAACAAAATTACAAAAAGAATACGAACAGAGCATATTCTGACACCGCAGGATGATAGAAGACCAAAAATAAGAAGACACGTGTCCCGTCGTTTTTCCCTATCACTTCCACTTTCGCGGTTATGGGCCCCCAAGGGTTTGAGGTCTTGTTGTCAAAAGAGGTCATTTTGCAAGGCTCGTATTTTCTAAACCGCTAAAATTTTAATTTGCTTTCGGAGGCAAAGTTGTAGCCTTTGTCTTAAAGAACTAATTCTGAACACATACAATCCACCAAACCACATATTCAAGGTGAAAATCGTCAAGGTCAACTTTTCTTTATAATTGTTTCTAGAGATTGGTCTACAGATGTCAAACTAATCAAAATTGAGGCAAACAACCAACTACAAAAATGTCCCTAAAACATATATAAACATATATAAACATATTGCTGGAACATACGAACTCTGCAGAAATTGTTCTTACAAATACGATTTTCATCCTTTTTTCTCCGGTTCTGGTCCATAGATACTAAACCGCTCAAAATTCAAGAGAGAAATCAACAACAAGGGTATCAGTCAGCAATTTTCTGGAATATACGAACTGTCTATGAACGGTCCATATCTGAAAAACAAAACCCTAGAAAAACTATTAAAGAAAATTTGACCTTGACGATTTTGATCTTGAAGATGTGGTTTGGTTGATTGTATGTGTTCATTTTGTTCGTGTCGCACAATGATATAGAATAAAATGTTTTGTTTTCTTCGAAGAAATTCATGTAAATATTTATTAAAAACTAGCGGACCCGGCGAACTTCGTCTCGCTATTAAGGAATAAAATTTCATACTAAAAACTCAATTTTCGATTTTTCCAATTTTCCGACTTTTCCAGAGGGATTTTCCAAAATTTTCTTCCGCAAAGACCTTCTCCTCGAAAATGCGAATAACTGACAAAAAATTTTAAAGAAATAGGCCGTTCTCATTTTATGAATTACTATACATTTTTTACACCATTTTTATATATATAGATAACTAATGCCATGTTCATACCAGCATTTGAATCATGTTGTTCGCTCTCATAATTATGTACACGAATTAACCCGTTCATACGGTACACAATTCATATCAACATGATTCATATTTTCATATTATTTATTTAATCGCAATATAAAATTCACAATGGAAGAAGAGACAGGAGGATCCATTCCATATCTAGACACAATTATAACGAGAATAAATAACAAATTGGAAATCAATTGGTACCAAAAACCAACAGCTTCGGGACGCATCACAAATTTTTTCTCGAAACACCCGAAGCAGATGATCATCAACACTGGACGAAACCTCATCAATAGAGTTCTAAGCATAAGTGACAAGAAATTCCATAATGACAATATCGTAAAAATCAAGGACATATTATCAAAAAATTGTTTTCCCAAAAGATTAATCGAACATTTAATTAACAATTCTACAATACAAAAACCAAAAGAGAATATTGAGAAAACTTACAAAAGCATGATATACATTCCTGGTATATCAGAAAGATTTCAACATGCTGATTTTTACGACAAGAATAAATACAACGTAGCATCTAAGCCAACCAACACTTTAAAACGTCTTTTTAGCCAAACCAAGAATAAAGTGGCAAAACTCGATAAACACAATATTGTATACTGGATTGAATGCGATGGTAATGAAGAAGAAAAATGTGGAAAAATGTATGTCGGTACCACGAAGAACAAACTTAAAACTAGATTATCTGCCCATAGATCTGACATAAAACTTAGACATAGAAACACAATCCAAACAAGTGAGCAAAGGCTATAGTCGGGACGGGGCCGACCATGTGATACCCTACACCACTACCCCTGTGCATAAGCTTTTCACTGGTAAACATTTCTTTTAGGGAATATAAACCGACTACCACCAAAAGTAATATGCCTCTTTGTCTCTGGGACCCCCATAAGCAACCAAATTTCGTGACCATCCGATCAAAATTACGACCTGTAGCTTGATTTCAAAAAAAATGGAAGAATTGGATGCATTGCCGACTATTGTGGTATCTCCCTTGTTTGACCACCTTCGCCAACCTGCTTTACACCAATGTAAAGGTAATATTTTCTTCTTCCAGGCTTTGTCGTTGGAATACCCCTACTAGAAGCTAATATATTCACAAAGAATAAAACTTTGAATTTGTCTCCAAATGAGTTTTTCCCCATTCCGACCCCTAAATATTATCCGGCTATCACCAAAACCAATGGGCTTCTTCCTATGTGGGACCCGCATCAACTCCCAAAAAATTCGTGACGATCCGATTAAAATTGCGACCTGTAGCGTGATTACAAACAAATCGAAAAATGGGATGCATTACCGACTATTGCGATATCTCTGTTGTTTGAGTAGCTACGACAACCTACTTTACATCGTTGTAAAGGTGATATTTTCTACTTTCCTTGCCATGTCTTGCTTTTGATATACCTCTTAAAGAAACAGAGATATTGGCTTTGAAATAAAATGTTGACTTTTCTCCAAATAAGTGTTTGCCCATTCCGACCCCTAAATATTATCCGACCATCATTAAAATCAGTAGGCTTCTTCCTCTGTGGGACCCCCATTAACCCCTAAACTTTCGTGACGATCCGATCAAAATTGGGACCTGTGGCGTGATTACAAAAAAATCGGAAATGGGATGCATTATCGACTATTGCCATATCTCTGCTATTTGACCACCTATGACAACCTATTTTTCATCGTTGTAAAGGTGATATTTTCTACTTTCCTTTCCAGGTTTTGCTTTTGATATACCTCTTAAAGAAACAGAGATATTGGCTTTGAAATAAAATGTTGACTTTTCTCCAAATAAGTGTTTGCCCATTCCGACCCCTAAATATTATCCGACCATCACCAAAATCAATATGCTTCTTCATCTGTGAGACCCCCATTAACCCTGAAATTTTCGTGACGATCCGATCAATATTGCGACCTGTAGCGTGATTTCCAAAAAAATAGAAAAATGGGATGTATTACCGGCTATTGCGATATCTCCGTTATTTGGTTACCTACGCCGACCTAGTTTGCATCATTGTAAAGACGGGATCTTCTACTTTCATAGTCAGGCTTTGCTTTTGGAAAATTTTCAGCCAAAGCTGTGATATTTGTCAATATAATTAAAATCGCAAAAATGAAAATTGGGGTTTTATTTGCTACTATTGCGATATCTTCGTTGTTTGATCACCTACTAGCACCTACTTTACATCATTAGAAAGGTGATATTTTCTGCTTTCATTGTCAGGTTTTGATTTTGGTATACCCCATATAGAAGCAAAGATATTGGCTTTGGAAAAAAACGTTGTCTTTTTATCCACCTAAGTTTTTTGCCCTTTCCGACCCCTAAATATTATCCGACCATCACCAAAATCAATAGGCTTCTTCCCCTCCGGGACCCCCGTCAACATCCAAAATTTCGTGACGATCCGATCAAAATTGCGGCCTGTAGCGTGATTACAAGGTTTAGATGGACAGACGGACAGACGGACGGACGGACGGACTGACGGACGGACACACATAGCCAGATCGACTCAGCTCGTCGAGACATTAATTTTGATGTATATAAGTATGGGTCTACGACCATTATTTCGATGCGTTACAAACTTTTTGGCCAAAACCAACTTATAATACCCTCCCCACATAGTGGTGTAGGGTATAAAAACAGCACTTGCAGACCACTGCAAGTCTAATAACCACTTGTCAAATTTTGAGAGTGTTCACATACTTCAATCAGAGAGTAATTATAACAGGAGATTAACATTAGAAATGTTACATATTAACAGCTTACCAGCCAACAAGAAGATAAACTACAAGAGCGATACTGACAACGCAGCATATTGCTACCGTCATTTGACACAAAAGAGATCGTGCAATCGTAGAAACATTTAGTGCAATATTTACATTTGACAATGGTAGTGAAACTACATTAGTTCTAAGTAAAACTTGACTTAAATATTTTTACGTAAATTGTAAGCGAACTCATGTGTATGTTTTTTGTGTTTATCTTTACAATATGCTGTGATATAATCTATTAAGTAACAAACATTATTATTGTTTTTGTAGATCTTCCCTGAAGATGCAATTTTATAATTGCGAAATATTGGAATAAAGAACAAATAAAAATAAACTTATGACCTCAAGCTCAAATAAAAACTTTATTTATCAATTCGTTAAAAGGTCGAACAACTTCAAAACTAAATCATTATTTATTTACTGAATTTAATGAAAGTTTCAGCCAAAAGACGAGTAAAATTAATTGATATAAACTGAAAAAATATTTGTCCTTCTTTCTGATATCTATTTAATATTAAATAATAATATTTTCATTCATCTTTTCTATTTTTTCTCACAATTTTGGTGTTTTCAGCACATTTTTTAATTTATCTATTTTCAAAATTATCGAGAGATAACTTTTTGGTATACAGACTTTCTGGCAGGCATTTGATTTTTGTTTCTAAATTTGTACGCGAATTGAAATCGATGGACAAGAAATGCAGCTGTAGTAAAAGATAAGAGACAATTTGCTATGATTTGAATGTATACTAGTCGATAAACAGTTTACTTTACATTCACGTTTTGCAGTTTTTCTAAAACTATTTGGGTTTTTAATAAATTTTTAAATTTTATATTTTTTCTGTCATAATTAATTTATTTCGATAAATTCTCTCATTTGTTAGAGATGGGACATATTTTATCGTCGTTCTGAGAGTAATTTAAATTGAACAATGTACAAAAATCGTTGTTCCTTCCTTATCGTAATTTGGGGTCGAACAACGAATAGAGAGCGAATTACCGTCAGTCTGAACAAGGCATAAGAAAGCTAGAATATTGAAACTTTGGGAAGTGTTGCATTACATGAAGGAAGTTAACATATATTTTTTGTGAAAAAAATTGCAAAGGATTTTTTTATGATTTCATTTTTCAAGGACATTTTTGATGTCTTTGTTATCCTGGAATGCAATATTTTATAATTATTATATAAAGCCTTTACTCTCCTCTTTAATATGACACTAACTTCAGCATCGTACGACGAGTACAATTATTTAAAATATATTGTTTTAAAAATGTTGACCTTTGAAATTTGATTGTCCTCTAAAAGGTCAAAACGATGAGAAAACGAAAAATTAACAATGCCATTTTACTTCATTTTGTCTATAGTTTCAAACGTATATAGTCCGGTTCAAGTGTAACAATTTTTATTGAAAATTGTCGGACGGTGTATCCAAACACAAAACACAATAACAAAATATTTATGTATTTGTATGCCCTCTATACCAGCTGCTGATATTATTCGAATGTTCGGCACAACTTTCGAAAACGACTATCACTGTCGAATGTTTGACAAATATTTTTCGTGTGTACACAAGCAAGTTGTTCTTTTGTTCGTCAAAATTTTTTACGATTGTTTAAGTCTGGAGTTTCCCCCATTGGCTTAACTTCATCACTTTCCTCTTTGCAGAGAAAAATGTTTACAAAACGCACTGACAGCTTGCATAATTTACTGATCGCTACCAATATCATGATTTCATCCCGGCGAAGGGAATTATCAATTGGCTTTTCAGTTTTTGAAATGATGATTTTTTAGTGAAAACCTGAACTCTTTAAGCATCAAGTATTCTCATGTTAATGAGAATGATGCTCACTTTTCGGCTTTCCCAAAAAACACCAGAACAAAATATTTGCAAGCTGACAGCACGATTCAACTAAGAAATCATCGACTTCTGTTAAGTTGAAATAACATCAGCACAGTTACCTGTGAGTATGTCGTTGGAATTTTATTTACAAAATTCCGTTTTGCGCGAGCCTTCGCTGTTTTTTGTTTGTTTTGTTTTAGTTGAAGATTCAATCATATGATTGTTTAAGTCTGGAGTTTCCCCCATTGGCTTAACTTCATCACTTTCCTCTTTGCAGAGAAAAATGTTTACAAAACGCACTGACAGCTTGCAAAATTTACTGATCGCTACCAATAACATGATTTCATCCCGGCGAAGGGAATTATCAATTGGCTTTTCAGTTTTTGAAATGATGATTTTTTAGTGAGCAGGCCTGATCTAAAGTACCCAATAGAAAATCGAATCGGTGATGGCATTTTCGTCGAAGATTCGTTGATGAATTCTATGAAATTGTCATGTACGACAACTTGCATGACCATGTCTTGCATTATGTCTTGGCAACAAACCCAAAAAATGCTCAAAAAAGCGAGCTTTGAAGTAATTGTACATACATATATTTATGAAAATATTAAATTTTCTATTTGTAATAAATTTAATATTATAAAATCATCAAACTTGGAACCCGCGTCACGATGTAGACAATTATTATTCATATAAAGTACATTAACTAAAAACGGTAAGTAAGAATAAGTAGATTAAATTACATTAAACATTTTTGTAGTTATTCTTTAAATACGTGTATTTAGGTTGAAGGCATAGATGATTGTGAAAATCTCAATATGAAGCACGTAGTATATGGTAAGATTTCGAATATATCAGTGGTTATTTACAACAGTCATTTATAATCTTTTTTCTTTTTGCAGAATCCACAAAGTGAGGGAGACCACCCCCTCAGTCGGCTGGGGAAAGAAGTGAGGCGTGGTAAAGCTGGAAGAAAGTGGTGACATTCAGAACATGCGGGAATTAAGTATAATTAATTTAAGATAACATTTGTAGGCATAACATCTATATATATATGAGCAAATGATGTTAGTTACTACGCTTATAACTCAAGAACCGCTGAACTGATTTTGACAATTCGCACCAATTCGAAACGGTATCATGGCAGAAAAGGATAAAACCTAAAAATATCACAAAAATCTGCGAAAAATTAGCAAAAATATTTTTTGAAGAAAGCAAATTTTCCACACATTTCTATGTGGCTTCGCGTTAGGAGTATACCGTGACACTTTTTTGGACAGTTTTTGGCAAAAATTGTATATGCACCAACTGTGAGGAACCATTGTACGACTCTGTTTTGTCAATGTTTGAAAGTTGTATAGACATTTTTTTATTCAGTTTAGTTCCCCCAGTAGTGGAATTCTGTAACTCATTTTTTGAGTTACTGACAAATATCGGTAAAATTAAAATGCTTATAATTTCGTTAATTAACGAAATTGTTCGGTAAGTTAACAACCAAAATAAAGCTGTTGCTAAATCCTACCGATTGCAACAGTGTTGTTAACTTTTATTGATACTTTTCATTCCTAATTTTGTGTTTTAATGTTACCGATTTTTGTCGGTAACTCAAAAAATGAGTTACAGAATTCCACAACAGAGCTGGAAGGCAATTGCAAATTGTCAAATACATACACTAGGCATATTCATAAGCGGGCCATAGACTATCAAATTGGCTTGTCCATCCGATGAACTCCTTCTGTACGTGTGTGCTTGATAAGTGTGTAGCAAAGCATTCAATCAGCCTTCAATCTGCAACCGAAATCTTCAAATTTTCCCCTAAAACACGAATGAATTTAAATTTTCTTATTTCTTTCAAAAGACAATGTTTTCTTTTTTCAAAATTTCTTTTTGACAATTTTGAAAATAAACTATATTCATCGGGTTGATTGGGTTTCATTTTGAAAATCAAAACTATTTTGATTTTCCTCAATCTATAAAATTCACACACACATTCTCCCCAGCCAGCATTTTTTGAAAATTTAAATCAAATTCGAGTCTTTTTTGATCCGACTGCACGATTAAAAAGCTGGAATATGAGCTCATTTTCTGATCATAAATGACTCCTTTGTCGGGAAGAAAATGTAACCTCAGGCGACTCTTCTACACAAATCAGAAATGAGTCTTCCTCTGCATTAGTTTCGAGTCATTTTTGACCATTTTCTGATGGTATATAAAGTCTTTTTCGAGTCGTATTTCAATCATTTATTGGTGATTTGTTGATAAATTTGGGACTCTTTTTCGAGTCTTTTTAGAGTCATGTTTATAATCGTTTATGAGTCTTGAGGGAGTCATTTATGAGTATTTTTAAACAACAAATTAAAAAAATTTTCCCTTTATTCTCTTTTTCTTTTCTTTCCTTTGTTTTGTTTTCTTTTCTGCTTTGTTATGACTTTTAATTATCCTTTATGTTGGGCGGGGAGTATACTGCTTCTTCATTTCACTTGGCAAAACCTGAATATGTGTTGTGTTTGTCTATACACTTAATATTATTATAATTAATATTATTAATAGAACCAAACAAAAATAAAACAAAGCAATCAGTTTTTAATCACCTAACTGTTCAAAATATGATCAGAAGATACGTAATTATAATCACTTTTCAAACACCTGCATGACCCTTTTTGATTAAGAACTTTTCAATCTTCCAGATGATCAAAATGTGACAATAAATAACAAAAAATGGTCACATTTTAAACACTTCAATGACTAATTTGTGATTGCTACACATTTATTGTTGTATTTTAAATTGAACTCTTTTTAATCACCACAGGGAGTCACTTTCGAGTCCCTTTCTGATCATACAAGCGACTTAATCAGTTTTTGATCACCAAAAGGACTCTAAAAAGACTCCTCAACGTGATTTTTGAAAAAACAGTCTTCCAATGCTAGCTGGGATATTTTGAAAAATTTACACTTACTACTACAAATGTTGACATCAAAATTTGATAGTGTATGGGGCGCTATATAAGGTAAATGCATGAATTACAACAACTAACAAATTTACAAAAACAACATTGTTGTTATTGAAAATTAATTGTCAAAGATAAATATTGAATAATAGGGTCGTTCCAAAAATTTGTTCAGGAAAAACATAAATACATTTTGAAAATCCTCTAAAATATAACAAATTTGAATCAAATATAAAGCATACATAACTGTCATAGGTCATTGTTATTACACGTTTACGGTAAAAAGAAGAATTTTATCGTAGCAAATTTCAAATTTCATGAGTAGACCCTATTACATTTTGAAAACTAAATTTATAAAAAAAGTAAGAATACAGCTGATTGTCACTTCTACCTTGTATAAATTTGCCTTGTACATACATATGTATGTATATCGAAAAAGTATGATAATCAAAATTGGAAAGAAACAAGTAAGAAAGTATCAGTCAGCTGTGCTGACCGAGATATACCCTCAGACTCTGACCAAAAACAAAAAGAAGTAAACACAAGTTTAAACCAAGTTTGGAAAAAAATTGTTGAAAATTTTGAGAGTTATCCTTCATACTGCTGTATGTGCCGGCAGGGTTTTTTGAGCTTTTGGGTCTTTATCTCTGGAAGTATGGACTTACTCCGAGAAAAAATTTTACCGTTGTGAGAGGAACGGTGAAAACAAGCTTCTAAAAAAAATTCAAATAGATCCGAGACCCGAAGGACGGGACCGACTGGACTGGATGGAATAATACGATGTGCAAAGTTTGGACCAATCAGATACTCCCTGCGAGAGTTATCTTCAGGATTTGGCATTTCAGATGGTGCCGTCAATGTTTCTTGAAGTTTTTAAGCCATTATATCATGAAGTATGAACTTGCCCCCGATAAAATTTTTACAATTTTAAAGGGGGCTGCAAGGACAATCTGCTGAAAAAAAATCAAATCCATCCAAGAGGAGCTCTTTAACTTCACTTATTCTGAATTGGTAAGTACCCGAAGGAGTAGACTGATATAGTCCGTATTCTAACCCGATCTATGTCCGGAAGGAGTAATACGATGTGCAAAGTTTGGACCAATCGATGGCTCCCTTCGATAGTTATCGTTCACCATTTTACAAAAAAATTTCGAACTTTTGTGGGAAAGGTCCCCGAAGGAGTGGACCGATGTGGGCCATCTTCGAACTTAAACTAAGTTTGGTCAAAATATTACGAAGATCAATATTTTGTTCGAATCGGTTGTTCCGTTCGAGAGAGACAGTCGGCCAGACGGACGGATAAATCGACTCCAAAATTGTCTGAAATAAACTTCGTCTAAACATTCTTAGTATTATTTCGATGTGGCACATTTAGCCTAAAAGCTTTGGATCGGATTATTTGACAAATATTCTGTATCGGGCGACATATTAATTTGTGATAATTTTGACTATGTTATTTCAAACCTGTAATGTAACATGACCTCAAAATTAAATACAGGGTGACCAAGTAATCGCATGAGAACAGTCACGTGTTAGTTAGAGTTGTGTCGTTCATGAACGAACCGGTTCAAAGGAACGATTCCGTGAAAAGAACGAACGGATCCGTATCCAGCTCATTCTTTTATATCGTTCATTTAGATCCCCGATGGACGAGTCATTGCTGCTTACAAAACAAAACCACCACCATTAGCTTTGCATACACACAAGCAAGCAAAAAAACAAATGCATTGGTTTTGCAGTCAAACTCTAAACAAACGCTGCGTTAGCGCAAGCAGCACAAATTTCCACACAAAACAAACAATGATTCAGAGAGCTACTCTCGCTCAGTAACAGCACATCTCGGTCATATCTTTCTTTTGCATCATTCGTTCATCTGGTTCTTTCATATCAAATCCAGAAACAAAACCACCCCCATTAACGAACATTTTCAAAAGAACGATTCGGTGAAAAGAACGACGGAGTCATATGCAGCAGAGAACGAACGACTTCAAAAGAAAATAACACAGTCAAATGTATTGTTGAACGAAAAAGAGCCAAAGAACGAACTAAACGACCCGGATCTTTTTGGTGAACGGAATGAAAAAGATCGATCCGCTCAATGAACGAGATTGCCCAACACTAATTATAGCTGCCATGACATAAAGCATGAGTTTGGTTGCGGATTTGTAGTTGGTCGGAGGTTAAAACACCTGGTCTCCAGCTTCACACCAGTGATTAAAAGACTTGCTACAATTCGAATAAAAGCAAAATTCTTCAACATCAGCTTTATTTGCGCTCATGATCCCACTGAAGACAAGGACGAACAGACCAAAGATATATTTTATGAGTTTGGTTGCGGATTTGTAGTTGGTCGGAGGTTAAAACACCTGGTCTCCAGCTTCACACCAGTGATTGAAAGACTTGCTACAATTCGAATAAAAGCAAAATTCTTCAACATCAGCTTTATTTGCGCTCATGATCCCACTGAAGACAAGGACGAACAGACCAAAGATATATTTTATGAGCGCTTAGAAGAAACATATGACCGTTGTCCTGCCAATGACATTAAAATTACTCTAGGCGATTTTAATGCCAAAATTGGAAAGGAAAATACCTTCGGCCCAACAGTCGGAAAATTCAGTCTCCACAGTGAAACATCTGACAATGGTATGATCAGAAAACAAGAAATCAAATTGAACACGTTGTGATAGATGGAAGATATTCACAGTTCCGAGGAGCAAACATAGACTCGGACCACTACCTTGTAATTTAAAAAAAATAAAAAATTGACACACGACAACAAAATGAAATTGTCTTTAGTAGGGTCGTTAATGACAACGAACGAATTGGAAATGTCGTGTACGATTCATCAATGTTGTCTTAAAGATACTTTCTATTCCAATAGAAAGTGTCTTGTAGACAACATTAACGAATCGTTGAAGACCATGCTATATCCCTGAAGACACCTTGCAGACAGCAATGTGAAATCATCGACGAAATTTTCAAACAAATGTCCCAGTATTCGTGTAAGACAACTTGAGCGACAGGGTAAGCGAAGCTGTCACTGACGACAACTTCAGTGACTAAACTCCCTACTTTTCGTTGATGACATCTTCGATGACTAAAACCCCCATATTTCGTTGACGACTGTTCCACAGACCCTGTCATTCATGACCCAAATAAAGACAATTTCATTTATATTGTCAATGTGTCAATTTTTATTTTTTTTTTAGAAATTTAAATATTTTTACAAATTTTATCTTAAATGAATAATACTTAGCTCCCATATGTTCTGCAAGGCTTCATTTTCTTCCTGCTTTACATCGCCTCACTTCTCACTTCAGCCGACTGAGGGGGGGATTCCCTTTATGTATGAATTCTGCAAAAAGAAAATAACATCAACGATTTTGTAAATATAAACTAATATATTTTAAAATCTTACCACCGAGTGTCATATTGGGATTTTCAAATTTCTCAATTGACTTCACCTAAATACGCGAATTAAAAAAATACAATTATTTTTATGCAATATAATCTACTTATTTTAACTTGCCCTTTTCTAGTTAATTCACATTTTATAAACACTAAATTAAATAGTTGTTAATCGGAGACTCGGCTTAAAATTTTTATAAGATTTAATTTATTACAAAAAGAAAATGTATATTTGCATAAAAATGTGTACAATGATTTCAAAGCACGCTTTTTAAGCATTTTTTTGGGTTTGTTACCAAGACACAATGCAAGATATGGTCATGCAACTTGTCCTACATGAAAATTTCGGAAATTTCGTCAACGTATCGTCGATGAAAATATCATCGAAGATTCGATTTTCTACTGGGATTGGGTGGGGCTGCTCATACAAATACAAAAATATTTTGTTATTGTGTTGGTTTTGAAACACAAACATTGTGATAGTTTCCCAACATACCGTCCAGTTTGATTTTATAAAATTTACGAAAAATAATTCATATAAACACATTCTACATTCATTATTTTCAAGAGAATCAAGTTTCGTTTATTCTCCAGTGCCTACACAAGAATTTTCAATTCTAATATGTTTTTTTTTGAGTAATTTTGGTTTGTTGGGTTGTCTTGTGTAACACTGTGCAACACTGGAAATGCAAACAACTTCTAATGGGCATTTTCTGAAAGTACATATTGAGACTACAAAAACCTTAATTGGGTATTGTGTTCTTAGATCGGGTTTAGATTTTATGGCCTCATCTAAACCGACCTAAAATGAGTCTTTTTTTCAGTGATCGGACCTTTATCTCCGAAACTAATACGAATTTTGCTTTGCAGTCTTCAGCAATATTGTAGTCCTAAAGTAATACAACTTATGTGCCATACAGATGAACTAGGAAAAACTGCATCTAGCGCATCAAACTCGTTAAAATATAGAAAAGTTTACATAATTTCTGAAATTCTGGTCAGTAACAACTAAACTGTTAGGAGTTGAAACAAGTAACCATTCTAGAAATTTTCAAAATAATGTGTCCATCAATTCTTCAGAACATTTTGAAACTCTAAAATGGTTATTTCACGTTGTTAAGGGGGTATTTCATAACATACCTTTTACAAAACTTATTTCAAACAATGTTCACACAGGCTGTTTATTCTCATGTTGGGGATTTCAATGAATTATTGAAATATTTACCAAATGGTTGTTGAAAAATTTGCTATAAACAAGGCGATAGAGGCATTTTACAACAATATAATGTTCTGAAGAGTTGTGTATTACATTTCACAGAATATTTTCCCAAAAGGTAACATTAAGAATAATTTAACATTTTGGGAGATACGCTGCGAAATATACACAAATTTTAGAATTTTTAGATATATTATAAAATTTGAGGCAAGAAATTCAGTTTTTCGAGTTCACTATTCCTCCAAATATTTTCTTCTTGCTCTTATCTACAAGTTTGCTGCAGATGTCAAAACAAGATTCGTATTGGTTTCAGAGATACAGCCCCGATTTGTTCTAATAATTCGATCTTTAACCATGTTTAGATGAGGCCATAAAAACCGAACCCGATCTAAGAAAACAAAACCCAAATATGGTATTTGCCTATTGGTCCTCTACTTTCATAAAATTCTAGGCAGAAGTTGTTTGCACGCGATTGGCTCAAAAATGTTGCACAGTGTAATGGAAAAAATTGTATATTTTCATTTCAAAAACAAAAGCTCCTTTTCTACCCTACACCACTATGTGGGGAAGGTATTATAAGTTGGTTTTGCCCAAGAAGTTTGTAACGCATCGAAATAATGGTCGTAGACCCATACTTATATCACGAATATTGTCAATTATTTCATATTCCATTTCAGAAAAAAGGATAAATTTTTTTCGCGCTACATCAACGATTTTTGATATGTAAGTTAAGAAAAAAATTCCCAGTACGAATCTGGTCGCGAGCCAATTTTTGGTTGTTGCGGACAAAAGTTATGGGGCTTTTATTTCGCTTTTTAAGAAAGAAAATATTATAAAACGCTAATTATTTTAATGAGCACAATTGTTACAAAAAAGTTCTCTCGAAGTGACTTCAGCGAGTAGATTGCATAATACCTGCAAACTGTTACACAGAATTCGCGGAATGTACATAAAATTGATAAATTATTGAATTTAAGTACACTTTTTTCCAAAATAAAGGCCCATTTAGTGGTCATAAAATTACATAAAAAATTGTTGTGGATCCAAACTTCACGGCAAATCAAATGAGACTACAATCATACAGATTGGTGTTATAGTTTGGATGTTACAGCCAAAATAAGCACATATTTCGGTCAAAAAAATAATCTTTTGTTTAAAAAAATATGTTTTCACATGCATTATGTAGTAGAAAATATTGTAAAAATTTATAGCAATACTTCCTTCATTTTGCTTAAATCTCCCAACAAAATAGACGGATTTTGCTTTATTGACATTCATATTAAAGCTTTCCCATTAGGGAAGCTAATTGGGTTGATGGGGATATATGTCAAGGCTTCTGAAATGGAAATAGAGGTCAAATAACCCATTTTTATTTATATGCATTTTAAAATACGTGTAAATCGCGTAATTATCAAAATCAGTTTGTCCGCATGTGATTTTCTTGTGCAGCAATACCGTATCTTTTAATTTGAATATAGTTTTCGAAATTTAATTTGGTGGCTAAGATGTAGCATGAGCTGCATCTTACCATTAAAATACCTATAAAATATCGCTAATTTGCCCAAAGTGCATACAATTTTTGTCCGCATCCGATTTCAATGTCCACCATGAAAATCTACATCGATATATATCTATTTCAAGGCGATCAATTAAGAACCGTGGATGTAGCATCACACACTATTTTTTGGGAGAAAATGAATGTAGCTCCCTTATCAGTGAAGTTTTCAAATCTCTGTTTCCGCTAAAACGAAGATGCTGTATTAGTTGTTTTATTGCAGTGGAAACGAACAGCAGAAAACGCGATAAAATACGCGATATTTCCAAAAACAATTTTAGGTGATTTTTCTACTTTGGACTTTCTTGTAACTCGAGTTTTAGTAGATGGATTTTTACGGGGAATGATTTATTAGATCCGGAACGTAAAAACCTAAAATGTGCAATCAAGTACGAGGAAATCGAATTACAATTGTAAAAATTAGGCCCGAAAAATATGTTTTTTACAAAAATGCTCGCACAAAATTTCCGCATTTGGATGTAGATTTCTATGAAGCTGTGCAGACTACATTCACAATAGTCGTATCAAATAACTCAGCATCGCAAGTACTACAATCCTATATATAATTTTTTGAAAAACCTGTTTGCGGAATGAAATTAGGAGAAAATTTCAAAAACCACTGTAAATCTGGCTTCAAAATGTCAGCATCATTTAACGGTAGAAGCAGTTCAAATTTTGAAAAGTAATACATTAGTGAGATGATCCTTGTTTAGTTTGCTTCTCCTTTTACTTTGACAGGAAAATCGAGAGAAGTGTGGTTTACTCACAAATCGAGAGAAAACAAAAAAAGACATTGTGGCTTCAACCCATTTTTACCCATTTTTTAACATAAATATAGCCACAGCTTCCACCCAAATTATCTTGTAAGGCAAATATTTTTTGCCACGTCCAAAAACATTTCATTTTATCCAAAAATATTTAATTTGTATAATATAGAATCACAAGTCGCGTATTCTAAAAGGGTAAACCTTGGCTTCAGCTATGTTAAATTTTCAAAAATATTGGTGATATATACCAAAATGATTGTCTCGACGAGCTGAGTGGCTAAGAGCGTCAGTCCGTCCGTCCATCTTAACCTTGTAATCACGGTACAGGTCGCAATTTTGATCGGATCGTCACTAAATTTTGGGTGTGATTAGGGTCCTGGAGGGGAAGAAGCCTATTGATTTTGGTGATGGTCGGATAATATTCAGGGGTCGGAATGGGCAAAAAACTTATTTGGAGAAAAGGCCAACATTTTATTTCAAAGCGAATATCTCCGCTTCTATAAGGGGTATATCAAAAGCAAAACCTAGTAATGAAAGTAGAAAATATCAGGTTGTAGGTGGTCAAACAACGAAGATATGGCAATAGCCGCTAATAGAACACAACTTTTCATTTTTGCGATTTTAATTATAATGACGAATATCACAGCTTTGATTGGGGACAATCCAAAAGCAAAGCTTGGCTTTGAAAGTAGAAAATCCCATCTTTACAAGGATGCAAATTAGGTTGGCGTAGGTGGCCAAATAACGGAGATATCGCAATAGTCAGTAATACATCCCATTTTTCCATTTTTTTGTAATCACGCTACAGGTCGCAATCGTCACGAAATTTTGGGGGTTGATGGGGGTCCTACAGAGGAAGCCTATTGATTTTTGTGATGGTCGGATAATATTCAGGGATCGGAATGGGCAAAAAACTTATTTGGAGAAAAAGTCAACATTTTATTTTAAAGCGAATATCTCTCTTCTATAAAAGGTGTAACGAAAACAAAACCTGGCAAGGAAAGCAGAAAATATCACCTTTACAACGATGTGAAGTAGGTTGTCAAAGCTGGTCAAACAACAGAGATATCGCAATAGTCGGTAATGCATTCCTTTTTCCATTTTCTGTGAAATCACACTACAGGTCGAAATTTTAATCGGATCCTCACGAAATTTTTGGGGTTGATGGGGGTCTCACAGGGAAAGAAGCCTATTGATGGTTGGCGTACATCCAACTTTTCCATTTTTATACCCTACACCACTTTGTGGAAAGGGTATTATAAGTTTGTTTTGGTAAAAATTCATGTAACACCGCGAAATATTCGTCGGAGAACCCCAATGTGGTATACCAATCTTCATATCTCGGCGAGATAAAGCGATTTTGAGATGTGTGTCCGTCCGTGTGTCCGTCTGTCCATTATTAATTGTAATCAAACTCCTGGCAGCAATTATGGACCGACCGTCACGAAATTTGGTATGGAGATTGGTTTCACATCAGAATAGATCGCTATTGGTGATTGGTGATGATCGTGAAATATTAAGCGGGTGAAATGGACCAAAAACATAATTTTTATCCGATTTTGTAGCTGCCCTGTAGTTCGCAATAATTGTCCGATCGCCTCGAAATTTTAAAGAAGGTAAGAGAATATGACAAAGAAGAAGCTTGCAAATTGAGATGGTGATCAGATAATATTTAGATGGTAAAATGGACCACAACTTTTGTGTGGAAATTGTGAAAATGTTTAATATATCTTTATTCCTGGTAGAGACATTCCGGGCAAGTAAGCTATACTTGAAAGAGGAACTCTTGACATTTCTATTGATTTTAATTGTGTTGGTGTGCATGATAAGATAACAGAGTTACAGCCTATTATACCAAGTTATTTGTTTGTAGTGTTATCATAAACACGCTAGAGTTCGCAATTATAGCTCAATAATCACGAAATTTTGCACGATGTAAAAGTTTAGGTAGAAGAAGATGCTTACAATTTTGGATGATGATCTGATATTATTTAGCGGGTGAAATGGACCATTACTTTTGTATGGAAAATACAAAAAAATAAGAGAATAATAAATAAAAAAGAAGAGAATACATTTCTGTGGCCAAGTATCCGCGTAAATGTACAAAACACATTTGCATTTGAAAAAAACGATATGTTCTAGGACAGAGAAGCCATTACATAGTCGATACGTCCGAAGATTTGCTTTACAACCAATGAAACCAGGTAACGTAATTTGGTGACTATGTGGGTTCGAGTCCTTGGCTTTCCTTTTTCACTTGCAAATAATTTCCGATCATCAAGCTTAACTCTAAACGAGAAAATTAATAAAAAAAAAACAAAAAATATTTTTCGTCTATATTTTATTCCCTGGAGGGCATATACCGGCAAAGTAGACTAAATATGAAAAATAGAACTACTGATCTACCCCTCATGCAAATTGCAATCACGTGTCTGCTAGATAACGAGCCTACTGCTTAATATATGTGTTTTGTGTAGAGAACCACATCCTCATATTCCCAGTTTTTGCATTATTGCAAATTACATGGTGTCCTAACGTTTAATTGTCCAATTGGATTTTTATAAATACAAACGATTCCACAGTGGCAAAATATCCTTTAGTAAGGTGTGCGACATTTTCTGAGTATCTCAGCCATAAAAAACTTCTCTACAAGTGGTGTCTTAGGGCATGTCGTTCGGGCTCGGAGTTAAGCTGTGGGTTCCATATCATTGAGCGAATTTGAATCGAGGTACACTCACTCATTGATATGAGAGAAGTCTCCCTTGTCCCTTCTGAGATGTTATCACTTAAGCTTGGTGTGATACGGTACCAGAATCCACAAAGTTATTTCTTACAATAAGTTTATTTGTTCCATAAAGAAATTTTGATTTGTGAAAAGCTAATTCCCAGTGGTAAAGGTGTAGGGTATCACATGGTCGGCCCCGTCCGGCTATAGCCTTGGCTTACTTGTTTTTCTTTATTATTTTGACAGCAAGAGTAGACATCAACTGGGTTTAATGGGTAACCTGGGTCATTGCATCTTACTATTACTTTTAGAAAAATAAATAAAATTATGTTTGGGTATGTGACTTGTATAAAAAATTGTTTTAAATGCCAAATGTTTATATTATTTTGTTAAAGAGTTAATTTTATTAAAGGAGTATTGTATATTAAAACAATTCCGATTTTGCAAAACTTTTACATTTATTGTCCATTTATTTCATTTTCAAATCCATTATTGTCAAATCCTTGCATGAGATTTCTATTCAAAACCGTGTTTCGACGGGTTTGTTGAGTAAGACGACGTTTGGCCACAAAACGTGTCTCATTAAGGAGCATCATTGATTTGCGACTCATGGATATGTGTTTGACGCTAATATCATCTGGAAATACAAGATCAAATAAACACACACATGTAAGAAAGTTCTTGTAAAACAAAAAAAATTCATGTAATAGCAATAAGTATCTCATTTCATGGTACTTACCATCGCCCAAAAATCGACGCTCAAAGTTCCGTGGCAAATCGCTGTAATCGTATTGGTTCTTATTACGGTTTTCATGCAACTTAAATACAGTTGAACGTCGAGTCATATGATTCTCCACATCATCATCCCATTCGGTAGACTTACTACCACAGTTGCCGCCGCTATCGTCATCATCCTCATCATCAAGACGTTTTGGTCGTTGCAATTGACGTGCAATATGCACTGCATTCCCTCGAATTTCCTGTGCGGCATCCTCGTCCGTTATCTAAAGATTGGAATAGACAAGGTGCATGGAACAACAATAATATCAAGTTAATGCTAAGTTTGTTATTCACTTAAGGTTGAACGAAACATTAGGGATGTACCATAGACTAATGAATCGTATAGACAGGGAAAATTGTAGTGTGCTTGTTTGTTGTAGGTGTCGCTCTTACAACCAATATATTGTGTGTTCACTCAATTGCATTTTGTTTTTGGGTAAATTGCAAGATTTTGTTGATTTTTTTTATTTGAGGATGTAGATCCGGCCAAATACTACCCACATATTGTCTTTTACCATCAAAAATAGTTTAAAAATGTATAGTTCTTGCCATTTTCTCAGTCTATTCTTTCATTTGTCTATGGGATGTACAATACAAAGACATAGAATTGTAATGACTGGAAAAGATGCATAATGCACAAATGTTTATGAAACAAAGTATATAAACATTTTACCAACAACAGGGGCATGTTAATGATAAAACCCCCATTAAAGCGCAATTCGGCTCACACAAATTGTAGGAAAGCAAAAAGCTGGACTCAGGATTGTATTCCATAGCAGTTTCCAATTCATTGAATATGAACTTGGCGGTTAAAAACGCCTGAAATACTTAACAGAATGTTATGATATGGTATCAACAGAGCTTAACTCCATCTATTGACAAATGTTAACAATTGACTTTTCCCATCTTAGTATATTTACATCTTTGTACAATATGTTTTGATATTTACGATTTTACGCTCGTCATTACTTGTCATTGTATGGCGGCAGGTTTTGGATAAATTAGTTATATGGACCTATACCATAGACAAATAAAAGAATAGACAGAGAAATTGTAGTGAGCTTGTTTTTTGTAGGGGCGCCCTTACAACCAATATGCTGCGTGTTCACTCAATTGCATTTTGTTTTTGGGTAAATTGCAAGATTTTGTTGATTTTTTTATTTTTCGATGTAGATCCGGCCAATACTACCCACAGGTTGTCTTTTGCCATCATAAATAGTTTAAAAATGCATAGTTATTGCCGTTTTAAAAATTGAGTATCTCGTAAACTGACTCAATTCCCACTGAGTGAGAGAATTTGACTGAGAGGATTTCTTCGTCTACACATTTATTAGTCTATGCCTATACTAAAACCTGGACATGTGTACAATTTTTGGTGAGAGAAACATTTCGACACTGTGAACCTAAAGCGTCAAATCATAGACTAATGAAAAGATAGACGAAGGAATACTCAATTTTGCGCCGTCAAGCTACTCAAACTCAAAAAAGTTCGAAGACGATTTTTGCGGAAAATGGCAATATATTTATGGATATTTTTGTCTGAGGATATTGTTCCCATCAAAAACTAACCCCAAGTTGCCTTTTGCCAGAACAAAATATTTATTAACTTGTATTTTTTGGCATTTTATTTTGAGTTTCTTTTTCAGCACACTCAATTCGAACATACTTGGTGAGAGCAATAGCTAGTTATTCTACGACCACTAGAATAACTAGTTTTTATGGTCACCGGAAGTAGAACAATAAACTAAAAAACAAATGTATGTTTGTCTATTGTTAGAACTGTTGAGATGAGAATTTGTTTTAATTTGAACACACTTCATACTTTTATTTTGATATACAAAAGAGCGCTCTAAATATACATTCGTATTCACTTTATCCGTGATATTGATGATTTCTGGATTGTGGCCTGCTGTGCGGAGATATTTGCAAATTTTAATATCTTTTTTTCTTGAAAATATTTGTATTCCTACTGGTAAGCTTGGTTTGTTTACAAATACTAAGATCGTAAAGCCGAAAATTCAAATCTGAAAATGGAAGTTAAGAAGCTTACGTCCCGAATTAAGCTCAAAGTGGTGAGTGGACTTTTGTGTAACAATTCTCAGGCCGATAGAAAGAGCTTTAGTAAAATATGTAACGATGAGCTGAAGATTGAGGTTAACATGTTGACAACTAAAATGCTGCCATCTATTAAATGTTTTATCTTCACTCTTGAAATTCAAGAGTGTCATCGACGCAAGAAGGAGGCTAAATGGAAAAAATATTTATATTCCGAAGAACAGACGTGCAGATACAACATACGAAAATCTTCCAAAGCATTGTCGAGTTGTAGAAATAATATAAAAGTTTGTGGTAAATCCTATCATTTAATCCATATTTATTTAAATTGCACCAAGTGGAACCTTGATGCTGATAAATTCAGTTCCTTTTTACTAGATCTTAATCCTTTAGACTACTGTATTATGGATGACATGAATGCGAGAATGGGAAGTGAACAGGTTCTGGATAATAATATATTTTGTGACATCGCACATATTTATTCCCACAGAAGATCCAAGGATACAACCGTTAACTCTCGCGGTAAACAACTTTTAAATGTCATACCCCCATTATTATAAGTCTTCTTTTGTTATAGTTTGGATTTACCGAACAGATTTATATCCTTCCGGTTAACATAAAGTTAAAAGTGATGATTGAATTTCAAGGAGGAGCTTCTTGGAAATAACTTTCAATGTAAAAATTATATTTATAATGCCTCTAAATTGGTTTATTTTGCGTTTTCAAATCCATCAGATAGTAAAAGGACACATATAATAATGGCCCATAGAGAATACTGGAGGAATCATTATTAATGGCAGGGTTGATGGTGATACCGAAGGAGAATACACCTTCTGTGGTGTTATGTTAAACTCCACTATAGATTATTGCATATGTTCTAATAGCTATTCACAATACGAGTATGTTGAGAAATTTATAATTCCCCCAAGTCATACTCTAATCATATGCCTTTATGTCTACATATAAAAATTCCTATAAATTTGGGTATTAAAAATAGTAAAAAATCACATCATAGACTTTATTGGTTCAAGGTACAATATTGCCAAAATCTGAATGTGTTCCTCTTGCCGGTGGGTGCTATGGTTAAGAAAATTACACATACCATCAAACATGCACAACTCCAAAAAACTAAGAAACAAATTGTTTTTGAACCCAAGCAAGAATGGTTCGACTGGTCTTGCTTTCGTGCAAGGTCCGTTATGAAAAGAGCTCTTAAATTATGTATACGAGAAAATACTGATCATAACAGAAAACAATATTATTCAGCAAGAAGCAGGTTCAAACAATTGTGTGAAAAAAAGAAGTTGGAATGTTACAATACAAAGTTAAAAAAGTTAGACAAGGTTAAATGTAGTAAAAAATGGTGGGAGATTTCGAATTCCTTAAAAACCAAAAGTAACAAATTGTGTGGAAATCTTGATTCTGATGACCTCCAACGCTATTTTAGTTCACTTCTTAGTATTGAAGATGCATCCGGTGTTATAAGATGGTGTATACCATTTTCTGTTGATCTTTTTTTGGATTCACCTTTCGAATGTTGCGAACTAAATAATGTTCAAAGTAACAAATCTCTAGGCATCTAGTCCTATGAGTTTTACAAATACGCTCCTCGAAGTGTTCTAAATAAACTATTATATGTTTTCAATCATATTTTCATTAAAGAGGAGATACCAACTTCTTTCACGGAATCAATTTAATTCCATTCCATGTGCCGAGTATAGAGGTGTTTCCCTAATTGACTCGGTATGTAAAATCTTTAATTCACTACTTTTAAATAGAATATCTAACTGGCTGACTACTCATAACGTCCTAAATGAATTCCAGTAGAGCTGGCAAAACATCGATGGAAATATCGATATTATCGATACTTAATTTTTTACGGCAATATCGATGAATAGTTTTTTATATCGATATTATCGAAAATTTTGACATCACTAAAGAACAGCCGTAGAAGCAATAGCCAGTAATGTTTTAAAACAAATTGTTAACAGACGCGATGATTCTATAAGCTTTTTGCGTAAACGAATAAAAATTGAGTGGATGGGATAAGTTAAGATGTGATCAACACTTTCAGGTGCCTATATGGCTTAGGGTGGGATAGAAGCGAGCTGGGCCGCCACCACCAACATCATCCAAAACACGGAGGAGGTTGATGAAGAAGTTACTTTGAAAATTGACGGCCAACATTAGTGCAAGATGATGGGAATGTTTGAAGTGTAGTACAATTTTATGGGATAGCTTCAATGAATTGGCACAAACCAACAATTGCATAATCAAGCTAGATGTAACAATGGAAGAGATACCCAATTCCATAAGGATATTACGATTTGAGGCCAAAATCACACGAATCCAGTAGAAAAGTTCAGCTGAGTCGAGAGTCATGGTACCGAAAGAAGGGATTTGACAGCATACCTAGAAAATGAAGAGCGTTCGGGTTTGGCAATTTCTGGAAGTGTACTGCAGAAGGGCTTTGTGACTTCGAGGAATATAATTCGCATGATTAATTTTTGTTTTGTATTAAAACTGTTTCTCTAATTTTTGTTAACTATTCTAAGCACTCGACCGAACAGTCAGTAACAATAGAAAGTGAAATATGTACTATTATTCCCCAAAACGATTTCGTCAAATGGAACTGGAAAAATCGCTTCACACTCCACCTCGAGAATAAGCAAATTTAAAGTACCGAGGTTAAAAAATTTAACCTTATACCCCGTTTGCTCTTAACCGGATTTAATAAACCCATTGGGTTTCAAATGTCTGTTCCATAGCGCAAACGGCAAATAAATCCTCATAAAGAAGCCCAGCAAAATTTGAAGGAATGTGTTGAAGCGCAGTCGTGAAAGATCCGATCTTTTCATTAGCATTTGAACCAATGCAAAGGAAGTCGTGAAAGATCCGATCTTTTCATCAGCATTTGATCCCATGCAAAGGAAGTCGTGAAAGATCCGATCTTTTCATCAGCATTTGAACCCATTCCATCGATCCAATAGAGATGATTTTTGTGTTTTTATTTATACACATTTTTCTAAATATATAAGATTAATTATTTACAATAGGCTTGATGTTGTCGGAGACTCGAAATCACAACCAACGTTGTTAAAACTCTCATCGTAATGATAATGTCATTGCAAAGGGTTGGTGAAAATGTCATGCCAAAGCATTGGTGGAAATGACATGCCAAAGCATTGGTGAAAATGACATGTCAAAGCATGGGTGTAAATGACATGCTTTAGATCCAAAAATGAATAGCATCTTTTGGGGTCCACGCTCATATAAAATTCATCGATGAAGATGCTAAAAAGATGACATGCCAGATCACTTGCACCCATCATTGAATGGCATCTTTGGCATCGAACAGTTTGCTGGGTGGTTAACCCGGCAAAAAGCTCTAATGCAAACGCTGTTTTACAACGATATTAAGGACATACGAAATGTAAACAAAACAGAACACGTTTGTGGACCATTTTGGATTCCAAATAAATAGGGGTGGCAAATCCACGATAGTATCGATTTTATCGATATTTTGAAAAGAAAATATTGAAAAAATCTAATGGGACCGATATCGATAGTTTGCCAGCTCTAAATTCCAGGCGGGGGTCAGAAAGGATTAATCCACAATTGACAATATTTTCAACTTAGTCAGCATTGTCAATTTAAACCAATATAAAAATAACGTTACGTATGCTTTTTTGTTGACTTTTATTCTGCCTAGAAATAGTTTATTTTATAAACTTTCTGCATTAGCAATGTCAACAAAGATTACCTCGATTATAGAATTCTGTGCAAGGATACCAAAAGCAGAGTATGGGATGGAAGTACGTTCTCTGAATATTGCTTTGTTGACTCAGGTGTCAAACAGGGTTGTATTCTCAGTCCGGTTCTGTTTTCACTCTATGTTAATGACATGCCGAATATTCTTCCTGGATGCGTGAACGTTGCAAATTCATGCATAAACGTTTTACTGTATGCTGACGATATTGTTCTTTTGTCTGACACTCCTAATGATTTGCAGAATATGATAAATGCATTAGAACAATATTGTCTCACTTGGAGCTTAAAAGTAAATTTATCGAAATCTAAAATAATGGTTTATAGGAAGGGTTCCAGAGTTTCGAGTAATCTGAATTTTTGTTACAATAGCCACGTCATTGAAATTGTCAACAGTTATAAGTATCTCGGCGGTGACATTTCATACAATCTCTCTTTTAAAAATCACATAAAGAATAAACTGTCAGCATCTAAAATTGCCATTAATTCCACTTGGTCAACGTATATAAAAAATCAAAAAATCTCAGAAACAAATAAATTAAAAATATTTGAATCTTGTTCAAAAGCAATTTTGTGCTATGCAGATCAGGTAAGGGGATATGATACGATATAACGATGTTTAAAAGTTGTTTCGATTTTTTATGAGGAAAATTGTATATTTGCCCAGCAACACACCAAACTATATGTTGCATCTGGAAACTGGAATGCATTCCCTTTTCTCTGCTACGCTAAAAAGTCACTTACAGTTAAATACAAATCGGCTTCCCATAATATTAGCCCAGGAAATCTTGGAAAAAATATTTCATGGGCCAATGCGTACTTAAATTTATGCCATGATATAAACTGTTATCCCTCCAATAATAGACTGCCTATATGTTCAAACTGGAAAGAAATGATTGCTGCCTTATATAAAAGAGAAAATCTTGATTTTGTTTTGGCTGCCAGGAACTCACAGTTCCACGATCTATACCCTCATTTTGAATACAACACAATCCCATCTCTTACAGTTGGCCTTTCAGCACGTACATATCGACGCCTCCAAACAATAGTATGCTAAGTCGACTTAGCATGTTTTCATGTTCTTTACAGTTTACGTCCTTTAACTTAAATTCTGTCAAATTTTGGTAATGATAAGTCAATCCGAACAGAAGTTATAAACAAATTTTTACTTAGCATAGTACTAAAGTTCAAAGAAATTTCCAAACTTTTAGAGCTTGTCCTGCGAAACTCACTTTTCAGAATTAGCAAACTATTATTTGGAGGTGTCGAACGTCATTTAACTTATATTCTGTCAAATTTTGGTAATGATCGGTCAATCCGTACAGAAGTTATAAACAAATATTAAATTAGCATAGTACTGAAGGTCAAAAAAATTTCCAAACTTTGAGAACTTCTCCTGCAAAACTTACTTTTCAGACTTAGCATACTATTGTTTGGAGGTGTCGATATATCCAGTTTAATTATAAGAGCCAGAGGTGGTTTACTTGAATTCAAAAGCATTTAGAAATAATAATTATGGTATCTGTTCCATCTACAACACAAATGAAAGAGAAAACGCCCTTCTTTTTATTGGTGTCTGTCCCATATTAAAAGAATTTAAATGTATTTTAATAAAACTATTCTCAGTATAAACGAAACGTTCTTTATATTTATTTCTTGAGAGCTGTATAAATTACACCATGTGTAACTTTTTGAGTCATGTTTTATTAAACATATTCTGACACCGCAGCGTGATAGAAGACCAAAAAATAGAAGACACATGTCTCGCCGTTTTTCCATATCTCATAAACTTTCGCGGTTATAGGCCTCCAAAGGTTTGAGGCTTTGATGTAAAAAGGGTCATATAGTCAGGACTATATCTTCCAAACCGTTAGGAAATTTAAATTTATCTCAGAGGAAACTTGTAGCTCTTGTCTTCAAGAACAAATACTGTTAACACATATGTATAATCCATCAAACTTCATCTGCAAGTTCGAAATCGCCAAGGTCAAATTTCTTTTAATTTTTTTTCTTGGGTTTTGGTCTACAGCTATCAAATCGATTAAATTTGTAGCAAACAAGCAACTACAAAAATGTATCTCAGATCTCAATAAACATCTTTCTAGAACATACGAACTATGTAAAGTTCATTCTTAAAGGTCAAAATAGCAAAGCAACTGGGATTTTTATCCTGTTTTCTCTGGTTCACTGGTACCAAACCGTTCAATATTCAAGAAAACAACCAACTACAATAATGTAGCGAAGGCATCAATAAACAACTTTCTGGAACATGCGAAATATCTACGAACGGTTCTTTATGGTAAAAGTAGTAAAAATCTTTTGAAAATGTTAATTTTTTATTCTTTTTTCTCCGACTCACAAATTAAAGATGCAGTCAACTACAAAAATGACACAGATTCCGATCGGAATGGTTTCAATTCGGTAATTTCATTTCGATCGATTTTTGTTTTAGCTTCTTCTTTGTTTAGCTTCGAAACAAAAACCTATGATTAGAAAACACTGTAGAAGTGGGAATTGTGAAAAAAGTTTGTTTGTGCGAAAAGAAAGTTAATTTTTATTGGAATTTTTATTGTTCTATTGTTTCTGTAATCGAGGTGCAAAGTAATCGACATAACATTAAAAAAAATACCTATCCCAAAAACAAGTACAGTTAAATGTGACATGTGGGGGACAATTGCAGCTGTGTGGAAATAAACTACGCCCTGCAAATATATCGTAAATGAATAAGATTGTCAGAGTTAGCAATGCCATCTATTTCAAAAAAAATCCGTTGCATTGATTTTCTAATTGCAATTTCGCAATAAATTCAGTATATATAGAACGAATCTGCTCGTCTCGGTTTTCTCCCTACATTTTGATATTTTTGCCATATGTATATAAAATAAATAAAAACTCTAATGTTTAAGTTAAAAAATTATTAAATTGATCTCTTAAATATGTATATTTGAATTATTGTACAAATATATATACCAACCGATCACAATAAAATGCACGAAAAAAAAAATCTGCTCGTCTCGAAAGAGAAAAATAACAAAATTAAAAAAATGCGTTTTCTGAAAAAGCTAAATACGGAATCAATCCCACTTTCGATCGGAATTCGTTTCTATGACATGCATGATAGATCCACGTTATGGTATATACCAGAATTTTAAAAGAGAGTATTTTTATTTATTTGTGCCTTATTAAGGCGAATGTCATTTATAGTGATTTTATTTAATTAATATTCTTCCGAGTTGAGCAGTTATGACTAGACAGCGGAATCCTATGCAAATGCATATATGGTTAGGATGGTCGTGGAGAAACCCTGATTAGACAGAAACGCGTTTTATTAGAAAATAAAACGAATTAGGCCCAGAAATGTTTGCATATTTTGCATATCGTTCATATTTTGACATATTTTTACATATTTGCATAAAATTAGCATATGCAAAACCATATGCAAAAATATATACAGTGATTTGTGGCCTCAACATCACACTTAAATGGCTGACATTTTGTATATAGTCTTCGTTGGGGGTATACAACTTTCCACCTGAAATTTCTCGGTATAGGTGCACGTCTTCATATAGCGCCCATAGAACGGTACCTCGGATTTCTGGTATTTTGAAGGTTGTGGTTGTCTTCCTTGAGGGTAAACAACTTTCCACTTAAAATTTGTCGGTTTAGGTTCAGGCCTTCATATAGCCCCCATAAAACGATACCTCCCGATTTTCGGTATTTTGAAGGTTGAGGCTGTGGTTATACGTTCCTCTATTTTATTGACCTTTCTGAAAAGAATTTTAAACAGAAAATTGTACATACAATCATTTTTGTAATTATTATTGAAATATTTGTTGCATAAGAAAATATGTAAAATGCATAAATTTTGCATATGCAAAAATTTATGCGTTTTTTTCTTATGCGAATACCTCTGCTTCTGGTAGGAGTATTCCAAAAGGAAATCCCGTCAATGAAAGAAGAAAAGATCTCCTTTATATTGATGCAAAGTATTTTGGCGTAAGTGGACAAACAACCGAGATATCGTAAAAGTCAGTTATATATCAGTTTTTTCAATTTTTTGTAATCACGCTACAGGTTGAAATTTTGATCGGATACTCACGAAATTTTGGGGTAGATGGGGGCACCACAGAGGAAGAAGTCTATTGATTTTGGTGATAGTTGGATAATATTTAGGGGTCGGAATGGGGAAAAACTCATGTGGAGACAAATTCAAAGTTTTATTCTAGTAGTGGTATTCCGACGGCAAAGCCTGTCAATGGAAGAAGAAAATGTTACTTTTACATTGGTGTAAAGTAGGTTTGGCGAAGGTGGTCAAACAAGGGAGATACCACAATAGTCGCTAATGCATCCAATTCTTCATTTTTTTGCAATCACGCTACAGGTCGTAATTTTGATCGGATGGTCACGAAATTTTGGTTGCTGTTGGGAGTCCCAGATAGAAAGAGGCATATTATGTTTGGTGGTATTCGGATTATAAAAGAAATGTTTGCCAGTAAAAAGCTTATCCACAGGGGTAGTGGTGTAAGGGTATCACATGGTCGGCCCCGTCCCGACTAAAGCCTTTGTTCACTTGTTAGGATTTTGTTTTTGTGGTAGACACATAATTTTTCAACGTACCTCTTAGGTCATAACCAGGGTTTCGGAGTCGGAGTCGAGCAATTTTGTTGGAGTCGGAGTCTGAGTCGAAAAAAATAACTCGACTCCGACTCCGGGCAAATTTTCTTTTAAATTATAGAAATATAACATTAAATTGGGGACACCAAATTTTTTTTTTCAAAAATCATTATTTATTAAAAAAAAACTATAAGAAAACATACAAGCAAACGGTATATTATACTAAGATTTAGGAAGATTTGCAGCATATTTACTTTCCTTTAAAGTCTGGTCTTTTCATCTCTATTTTGATCACAAATCGCGAGTAGAAAATATTTTTGGTCAAATTGATCTTTTAATTTTTTGAAACCAATAGAAAAAATCTATGACAGTCGAATTATTATTGGAGATTTAACGTCTCCTATATAAGCTTTGACACTTAAATTTAAGATTTTAAAAAGGAGAGTTAATCAATGTGCACACCGAACAGCTCAACTATGTATGAATTTCAGATGCTTCCTAGGGTTATGAATTTTTTACAACCTCATATCCTTATATGATATTGTGATGAGCTTTTACAAAACATTATATAAAATCGTAGTTATAAAAAAATTAATAAGGAAATCAAAATCTAATAATTCATAAATATGACCAAAAACTTCACCTTTTTAAGCCAAAAATTGAATTTGTGCATTTTCGAAAATTTGGAGGTACGATTCTATGGTTCTATATCAAAACGTGGACCGATATAGCCCATTTTCAACACCAACAATCCCAGGAGTAATAGAAACTTCTGTAACAAATTATAGATCGCTATCTTAAAATTTGCGAGCTGTATCTTGATTTCAACAGACGGAAATAGTTAAATCGACTTAGAATTTTATGAATGTTAATTATACCCTCCATATTATGGTGGAGGGTATACAAACAGGGTTTCATAGACGGTGATTTGCCATAAAAAATTCAGAAAGCAGATTAAGTTATGCTCATTCTGATGAAGAAACCATCTGTCACAAAAGTTTTGCTGAACAAAAATCATGAAAATGGGTTTTATTGGGCTTTCAACTGGATGTCACCCCTTCACCTTCCATTTTAAAACCTGGCCATGAATTGCTTATAAGTTTTATCGCATGTAGTCCTTATGTTTTGTATGCCCCTTCATTTTCACATATTTTAAAAGCTTAAAATTTTTTCACGGGGATGAGTTCCTTCCAGAATATACTCGTGCTAAAAGCCGGCAAAACCGACAAATACTTTATATCTTGTTTTTTTTTTGCCGTTTTATAAAGTAAGATTCAGACGAAACAATATAGTTCCTTCCAAAATATACTCGTGCTAAAAGCCGGCAAAACCGACAAATAGTTTATATCTTGTATTTTTTGCCGTTTTATAAAGTAAGATTCAGACGAAACAATATAGGTATTAATATTACTTCATATTTATATTCTGCAGTTGAGTATTATATCCAAACAAATGCTCTTTCTAAAGAATAAGTTATGAAAGCCCAACAGATTAGCCTACATGGGCCCAAATATAGGAAAAGGTTAAAATTATTACATGATTAAATTACACTCGGAGTCGACCCGGAGTCGGAGCCGGAGTCGTGAAAAAATTGGTATGGAGTCGGAGTCGGAATCGACCCAAAAATACCTCGACTCCGAAACCCTGGTCAAAACAGCTCAACTCGAAAGAGAATTGTTATTGTTTCTGCTATTGCACGATTTTCAGTATTTCAAAGATATTAACATAATTTTTAGAATATCAGCTGTAATAAAGATTTTGGTATTCCTTTTGGTTGGAGAACCTCCATGCAGAAAGTGGTCAAAATATATCCACGTTTTAATCCAATCCCTTCATAACTCTATTCGCGAGTAGGACGAATTGAGTTTTACATGAGTTTACTGTGTAGGGGGTATAGTCCGACCAGAACATAACGCTCTTACTTTCTTTTTTAAATTGCATATCGACTTCTATGAATTAAATACCTTCGAAAAGAAGAATCAATCGAATATGCGAGTGAAGATTGGTCTTCAGTATCTAGCTATTGTTTCGATAACCTAAGAATATAATATTCTTTTATGTCATAAAAACGCCAAATTTGTTTTTTTTTTACCAGAAATGATGGAGTCTGTATAAGCCAATTCCCCCTGCTTACGTGCCTGGTGGATATATTTTTTGACCACTGGGAGCCTCAATTGTGTAATTATAGGTAGTTCGGTAAAAATGTATGTAAAATCCACAGAATACCTACAATCGAGAGGTAACGTTATATGGGGGCTATACTAAAATTTGTATAATGTGTTGTGGAGAGATTTGTGGCCATTGGTAACCTCAAATATCTAATCACGGGTAGTTCGTCAAAATATGTAGCTAAAATCCTCAAATACCAAAAACGCTGCAATTATGCACCATGTAGGGAACACATGTGATATTGCAAACGTTACCCTCCAATAAATAGAGCAACATCGCAAATCTAACCTTGCTTTTTTGTTATTGAAATGCACCCAACCAATACTGGCATATTCGCCATTACAATTCAAGTAGATAATTGGTACGCCAACCTACTTTACATCATTGTAAAGGTGATCCTTGTTTCTTCCATTGACAGGAAATATTCGAATAAAAATAAATCGTTGAATTTTTCAAAGCACACGGAGAAAAATATGCAGCAAACAAATAATATTACTTGTTTGCTGCATTTTTTTCTACGTGCATATATATGTAAGTTGTTTGCCAATTCCAACTTCTGAATATTATCCGACCATCGCCAAATATCGACTATTGCGACATTTCCATTGTTTGACCACCTGGGCAACTTTGAAAAGGTGAACTTTTCTTCTTCCATTGACAGGCTTTGGTTTTGGAATACCCTCACTAGAATTCGAGAAATTTGTATAGGAACAAAACGTTGAATTTTTCTCCACATTAGTTTTGCGCACATTCCAATCCCTGCACAGTGCACAGTGGTCCTACCTGTATGGGAAGGTGCGACAAAAATATTAATAATCGTCGGATCAATCTGACTTTTGTCAGTATATGCTAAAAATAAGTAAAAAATACTTTAGCCAAAATATCATCAATATGGGTCCAGTTTTTCCTGTAGCCCCCATGTTGCGGTACAACCCGATTTCAGGTAGTTTTAAGCTTTTATCTACATTTTCGGCCCTAATTGGCTGTACTTTGGTATTTCGGGTTCCCAATGGGTCCAGGTTTCGGTATAGCTCTCATATTACGACACCTCCCGATTTCAGGTATTTTGAAGATTTTATTAACATTTTCGGTTCAAATTTGTTGTAATTTGCTATTTGGAGTTCTTAGTGGTCAAAAAACGTCTTTGACTGGTATCGTGTACAAGAAAGGAAACAAATTATTCCATTTGAGGTCAGAATATTTCATGGTAGGGGATATAATAAAGTTCTGTGCGACTGAACTTTACATTTTTACTTGTTTTTCATAGCATCATACATATATTAAAAATATACAAATGTAAAAAATACATTACTAAGTAGATCCCAAAACAAAAATGTCTAAATCTTTAAAGAAAAAAAAAAACCAAAACAAATAATTAAATCTCAAAATAAGGAAGAAACTGAGAATACAGTAATACGGCATATTCACTGAAACGACTAGAGGCATCGTCAGTATTTTAATGTTACACTCGGAAATGCAAATATATGCAGCTGGAACCAAATTTTTTGTAAACTTGACACTATTTGGAACAATCTTCAAAAAATTTAGTTTTTCGTACCAGATCGGAATAGTCTCACGGCAGAAAAGGATAAAACCTAAAAAAATCGCGAAAATTTGCAAAAAAAATTAAGAAAATTCATTGTCTCTCAACATTTCTTTGGATCTTTTATTGTTGAATTGTGTTTTTGCATTTCTTTTTTTTTTTAATTTAATTTATGTTGTTGTGATACATATGTCCCGCGAATCAGAAAATTCTAATTTGCATCTACCAACTGTATATAGATGACCAAGATTTGCAAGATTTTGTGCAAAAACTGAACCAACAATTTTCTAGAAAAAGATTTGAGAAGAACAAACACAAAACTTTTGCCAGCTTAAAGAATAAAAATACAGAATATCGGGCAATCTCATTCTATTGGTGCTTTATCGAAACGTGGAGCATTACCGAAAATTGTATGCAAGAAAGTGTTGTACCTTCACAAAAGAATGTGTAAAACCAAAACACCGAAAATATGGCCGTGTCGTTCTATGGAGCCGTTTCAAAACATGGACCGATATAACCCATCTTCAATACCAAAAGTCTTAGGAGTTTCATAGTTTTTAAGTCCTAGGAGTTACATAATATTCTTGGAAAACTCATCTTAAATGTTGTGAATCTTATATTCTTTTCAACAGACGGGCGGACTGATAAACATCGTTATATTAGGTAGATTAGCATTTTATGATATTTATAAATATGTAGGGTTTTGGTATTTTCTACAAACATCAAAAATACCACTACATATAGCATGGAAAAATATTAAGAAATATTTTGCCACTTTTCCCCTACCATTAAAAAGGTTCCCACACCGATTTTTATAGAATTTTAATATTTATTTCTTATAGAATTTCAATACATACATAAGCCTAAGTTAAATTATTACAACTAACCGCTTTTACTTCAAGTTAACTCAAATATACCACACATTTTATGTTCATTCAAATTAAAATGAAATATGTAATCAGACAAAAATATGAAAAGAGCTTTAAAAATCGTTTTCGGTGCTGCAACTTTTTCACCGCAGCGACGTTAAATGCACGCTTTTGTTATTCGGACAATACTCCCCACGTAGTAATGATATATTTTTTTATAGGTAGCCCTAATGTATAGTGTACATCTAATTGTGGAGGGTATATAAATCGTAGAGCATATCAACCATATCAACAATCGAATAGCGTTTTTTTCTAATTGCATTATGTCCACATTCTTTTGTTCAAATTGTGCCAATAAATGTAGTGAATCAATTTCGGTACATTGATGTTCATTGGGGAAGCAAATAACTACCAGTAAGAACCAGATTCACGTTATTCCAAAACCAGGACTCTGATATATACATATGGTTACACTTTTCAATCGATGGCTATAAAGCATTTCTGTAGCAGTTTTCTAACTGTTGTTCTGACATTGATTTCTCATTCACACAGCCCCGTTACAGTAGAAGGTTTGAGAACCCCTACGAAATCGCACTAAAAGATTGTTTTCAAATCAATCAATCTTTCTATGGAATGCTAAGAATGTTTTATTTTTTGGGAAAAGATGAAAAAGAGTAATGTATTCAATTCGAAGTTAAACTAAAATAACTGATATTAGTCTTCTTTCGATTATATAAAATCGACTCGACTCTAACTTCCTCAAAGAATTTCTAAACCCATTTTCTTTCCTCAAAGAATATTTGAACTCAAATGATCAATTTCAATGCCAGTCCGCGAGACGAAGTTCGCCGGGTACACTAGTTGTGTATAAAATATTTTCAAATCTTTTGTTTGAATAGTCATTTTGAAAGAAACTTCCAATCTGAATTACGTCTTCATGTCATACAATTCCATTATCAAATAATAAAGGAACACGTAATTCCGCAACGAATGTACTCCATATACATATGTATGATATGTAGACAGCGGAATATTATGCAACCTCTATTTTTGGTCCGATTCATGTCAAATTTTGGGACTGGGCATATTTTTGGCTTCTGATTAATTGCAATCGAAACATATGACATATGCAAAATTATGCAAAATGCCTAAATTTTTGCATATGTAAAATTTATGCATTTTACATATTTTCTTATGCAACAAATATTTCAATAATAGGTACAAAAATGTTTGTATGTACAATTTTTCTGTTTAAAATTCTTTTCAGACAAGTCAATAAAATAGAGAAATGTATAACCACACTCTAAACCTTCAAAATACCGAAAATTGGGAGTTATTGTTCTATAGGGGCTATATGTAGGCCTGAACCTAAACCAACAAATTTTAGGTGGAAAGTTGTTTACCCCCAAGGAAGACTTTATAGCAAATTTCAGCCATTTTGGCGGGATATTGAGGCCACAACCATCAAAATACCGGAAATCAGGAGGTACCGTACTATGGGGGCTATATATGAAGACGTGGACCTATACCGATAAATTTCAGGTGAAAAGTTGTATACCCCCAATGGTGACTTAATACCAAATTTCAGCCATTTCGGAGGGATATTGAGGCCACAACCTTCAAAATACCAGAAATCCCGAGGTACCGTTCTAGGGGGCTATATGAGACGTGGACCTATATCGAGAAATTTCAGGTAGCAAGTTTTATACCCCCAATGAAGACTTAATACAAAATTTCAGCTATTTCGGAGGGACATTTAGGCCAAAACCTTCAAAATACCAGAAATCCGGAGGTACCCTTCTATGGGGGCCATATGAAGACGTGAACCTATACCGAGAAATTTCAGGTGGAAAGTTTTATACCCCCAACCAAGAGTAAATACCAAATTTCAGCCATTTCGGAGGGATATTAAGGCCACAACCTTCAAAATACCAGAAAACCGGAGGTACCGTTCTATGGGGGCTATATGAAGACGTGGACCTATTCGAGATATTTCAGGTAGAAAGTTTTATATTCCCAACGAAGAATTTATACAAAATTTCAGGCTTTTAAGTGTGATGTTGAGGCCACAACCTTCAAAATATCTGAAATCGGGAGGTACCGTTCTATCGGGGGTATATGAAGACGTGGACCACAAATCCTTTCATATATTTTTGCATATGGTTTGGCATATGCTCATTTTATACAAATATCGAAATATGCACGATATGCAAATTATGCAAAAATTTCTGGGCCTAATTCGTTTTATTTGTGATAAAACGAGTTTCTGTCTAATCAGATTTTCTGGATTCTGGCACCTGTAAAAAGCATATGCGCGGGGTAGTCGTATAGGGTATCACATAATCGACCCCGTCCCGACTATAGCCTTTGCTCATTTGTTTATAATAAAGATATAAATAAACAAGTAAGCCTAAGCTATAGTCGTACGGGGCCGACCACGTGATACCCTATACCACTACCCCTGGGAATTAGCTTTCCACAAATCAAAATTTCTTTATGGAACAAATAAACATAATGTAAGAAATAACTTTGTGGATTCTGGCACCGTATCACACCAAGCTTAAATAATAATATTATAATTGTTTCACAAACATCCCAGAGTGAGTGTACCCCCATTCATATTCGCTCAATGATATGGGACCCACAGTTTATCTCCGAGTCCGAACGGCGTGTCCTAAAACACAACTCTAAGAGAATTTTTATATGGCTAGAAATACTCAGAAAATGTCGCCAACATTACTGAAGCGTATTTTGCCACCGTTGTTAATTTGATGTTGCCTGGCTGGGGAATCGTTTTCAAAAATGGTAAAAAAGCGACCCATGCTGCAATGTATGAATAAAAATCCAATTGGACAATTAATATGCTAGGGCACAATGTAATTTGCAATAATGCAAAAACTGGCAAAACCCATTATATACTAGGCAGTAGGCCCGTTATTGCAATTTGCATCAGGGGGAAAGACCAGTAGTTTTTTCCATATGTAGGATACTTTGCCGGTATATGCCCTTCAGGAAATAAAATATATACCAAAAATATTTTTTTCATACAAAAGTAATGGTCCATTTCACCCGCTAAATAATATCAGATCATCATCCAAAATTGTAGGCATCTTCTTCTACCTAAACTCTTACCTCGTGCAAAATTTCGTAATTGCGACCTCTAGCGTGTTTATGGTTACACTACAAACAAATAACTCTGTTATCTTATCATGTACACCAACACAATTGACATCAATAGAAAGGTCAAGCGTTCCTCTTCCAAGTATAGCTTACTAACCCGGAATGTCCTTCTAGGAAGAAATATATAAGCTGTATATTAACAATTTTCTCAATTTTCATACAAAAGTTGTGGTCCATTTAACCCTCTAAATATTATCTGATCGTCATCTCAAGCTTCTTCTTTGTCATATACTCTTACCTTATTTAAAATTTCGCGTTGATCGGACTATTATTTCGACCTACAGAGCCACTAAATGGATAAATATTATGTTTTTGGTCCATTTTACCAGCTAAATATTTCACGATCATCACCAATAAAAATAGCGACCTATTCTGGTCTAAACACGACCTCCATACAAAATTTTGATCGGGTCATAATTGCGGCCGGGAATTTGATTAAAATTTTTAATGGGCAGACGGACGGACGGACACTCATCTCAAAATCGTTTTATCTTGTCGATATGAAGATTGATATACCACATTGCGGCTCTCCGGTGAATATTACGGTGTAACATGAATTTTTACCAAAACAAACTTATAATACCCTTTCCCACATAGTGAAGTAGGGTATAAAAAGAGAGAAATAAAATAATATATTTATAACTTTGTTTTCTTAAAAAATTAATCGAGAACTTTAACTACTTTTCGACTAAACTACCTGTTATTTGACATTTAAGGTTCCCAGTGGTGACAAATATTCTCCACCAGAAATTGTCAACATAGGTCCTTGTTTTGGTATAGCCCTCACATAACGGTTCCCCGGAGTTTCGTTATTTTGAAGTTTTTTTAGCTGCAATTTTTAACCGATCTAGCTGTAATTTGCCGTTTGAGGTTCCCACCAAAAATTGTCAACATGGGCCCATGTTTGGGTACAGCATGCATATAACGAATGCTCTCGATTTTCGGTATTTTCAGAATTTTAACTACTTTTTGACCAAACTTCCTGTTTTTGACATTTGTTCAAAGTGGTCACAAAACTTCTCCACCAAAAATTGCCAATTGTTTGGAGTTTAGCTGTGTTGACCGAACTATTTGTAATATGACATTTGAGGTTCCCAGTGGTCACAAAGTTTCTCCACTAAAAATTGTGAACATAGGTCAACACTTTGATATAGCCCCTAGATAGAAGAATTTGTTTGATACATTTTCTGACCTTAAAATATCTCCATTTAAAATTGTGGACAGGAGAGAAAACTAACTAATTTGTATTTTATTGTGGAGGGTATTAACCGAACACAACGCGTTTTTCTTGTTAAAGGAGATGTCGTGTGCTCGATCCAAATAGTTTTTGCTATATTTATCGAAAATATACCTTGGAAAATATAAAAGAACTTTGTAAAAATTGCGTATTTTGTGTACTTTAAAGTAGAATTTCGTCATCGTGAATGAATGAATATATCATATTGTATGTCAAAATTCGTGAGACTACTACGATGATAAAACAGAGGACGATGGTTTTGAAAATTCTTTGATTAATTCTATAGCTGCGTCGAACAATTTTACATTTGATATATAAGTGAGTACAATATTTTTTCAGAAAGAAAAATGTTAATTTCGTCATTGATTATACTATTTTTATAAAATTGGCACACTAACCACCCTTGTATTGTTATACCGTCACATAATCCTACTCACGGTGTTCACGTTTTAATGTTACACTAGGCGATGATAAAGATGGCGGTAAAAAGAAGTAAAATGTTAAATTCAATTTAAAACTTTCCCAAAACTGTGCTACGTAACAAAATACACTTTAGTTGGAAGGAAGAAACTTTAAAGCCGGATGTGGCACAACCTTTGTTGGAAAGGCGTGCTCATTTCATATTTGCTAATGCGGAAAAATACTCCGAAAGTGCTTATTCTGTTGAATTGGAAATTTTTTATGCACATCCACTCAAATCATCTATGCATAGAGTTGTTAGAAATGCAATCCTCAGCATTGGCAGAAGTGGATCATAAATATTTAGTGAATTGAGATAATAATGATGTATGCAATTTATGGTTTTTACTGATTGTAACTGGAATACTGGAAATACAATTGAGGATACATATGGGTTGTTTAGTCGAAGAGTCACATAACTACTAGAAATTTTATGTTTTAAAAAACTACGTACTCTACATCTCACGTAAAGTTTCCATAATGCTAACGGTAAATTTATATGCAACATCAATTATGATGACATAAGGACATAAGTCGGAGATTGACCCCGATTTCAGCTGCCTGGGATGCCCAACGAGATGTATGAAAAAGTAATGATAATGAAATGCGTCGAAGATAATCAGATCAGAGCAACCGAAAACGAAAGAGTTTCTCGATGTTAATACTTCTAGTAAACACAACGAAAGTTGTTTCTAGAGCCCTTTGGCCGAGGGCGAAAAAGTGAACTCGACTGGAGAGCGTAGTGATTCTGAGAAGGCCATCGGTCACCTTCCTAAATTAGCCTTGGTTCATGTTAAGAAATCTTAAGATTGTTAATATGTTCCCAAGGTTTCAAGATTAGCATGAAAATCCTTCTACAATTCTTGTGTCATATAACATTTTATTTGGAGGAAATAAAACATCACCAGGCCACAATGTTTCCAAAAATTGTAAGAAAACCTTTACCAAAAGTTGGGACTAAAAATATGTATTTGTTGATCTAAATCAAATAATTCGGAAAAATATTCACACAGCAATCACACAAAACAATAACAAAGCCAAATTAGTGTGCCTTACCGTACTTGATGCTCTCAGCCAATCCAATTTGGTTGTAGCCAATAACTGTGAAATGGTCGCAAAACGATGGAAGAACATTGCAATAAATTGTATTATAAGAATGATGCCAAAGAATATGACAAAACAAAAGCCAATGGGGTCAAGGTGTTTGTACTGACGATAAATATAAATTTGCGAATTGTCAGCATCATATGTTATAAAATCTTCAGGATCAATGGGCCATTCCAGATGAAGGTAATCCTTTTTCAGTTGCAGCAAGAAAACGATTAAAACAAATATCGCATTTATCATTACAAAAGCAAATGCAAACATGTTTCGAAGTTCACGAAGACTGTCAGCAATTTCAGCTTTCTTCTCCTTGGTGTGAAACATAGGCTTCAAATACAGCTTAATTAAGTCCTTCCAGAAGCGTTTTTCGCGTAATGATATTTCGCCAAGTTGTGAATCAACAAGCAAAGGATCGTTTATCCAGCCCGGTAAATATTCATTGCCTTTGTTTTCGTCATCCCCAACTGCGTTTTCATCATCCTACAAATATGTATATAAAAATGATAAATGTAAGTATTATACAATAGAAAGTAGTTTAAGGAACATTAAATCTATCTATATATATAAAAATGGTGTAAAAAATGTATAGTAATTCATAAAATGAGAACGGCTAGGCCGATTTCTGTAAATTTTTTGTCAGTTATTCGTATTTTCGAGGAGAAGGTCTTTACGGGAGAAAATGTTGGAAAATCTCTCTGGAAAAGTCGGAAAATTGGAAAGACCGAAAATTGAGTTTTTGTATGAAATTGTATTCCTTAATAGCGAGACGAAGTTCGCCGGGTCCGCTAGTATATTATGTAAGTATTGAGCAGAGCTGGTCTTCTTTGCTACAATAGGTGGAGACAATTATGTTATATATATAATGTCCCACAAACATTCCAGACGGGACAAGGGAGACTTCTCTCAATTATGTTATAATAATTAAAAACCGGTAAAGAAAGGATCATCGGACGGGGCCGACTATATGATACCCTAAACCACTGTGAATATGTAAAATATAGGATATATCAGCAAAAATGTCTAAAATCGTCTTTTCCTTTTCAAAAAAATCAAAAAAAATTTTTGATACTACATCTATGATTTTTGGTACATAGATTAAGAAAAAAATCGTCATTCCAAATCTGTTTTCGTTACCATCTTTGATCGTTGCGCGCAAAAGATATGACGGTTTTAATTATGCTAATTAGAAAAAATTCTAAAAAAATCGAATTCGCACTCTTTGCGATGATGCAAAAAAAAAAATCGAAAAGTTTCAATGGATTCGCGAAAAATTAAATTTGTTAAATAATTTCACGTATTTACAAACATATTTTTGAAACAATAGCACTTATACTTACAAAAAAAAAATATATAAAAAAATTATAGCAGCATCCAGACATCGTGAGGAATAAAATGAAACCTAAGTCGTGAAGTTTGGAGCTATAGTATTCATGATATTTGCAAAAATACAAAGAAAATATGAAGAAACAAATAAAAATCATGTTGTTCTAATTTTATTTTGTTATGGTTTTATAGGAAATGTTGAAGAAAAAATGTTTAAGTTCTTCGTCATTTTCGTCAGAATTTCACGCAATAATGAAGATATTCCGTTGCAACAAATTTTTCGCTTATAGTTTTCCTATTGGCGAATATTTTTAGAACATTATATTAAATCACAAAGAATTCTAATTGTGGTATAACATTAAAATAATGTTATATTAAATATTACAACATTTGAAACGCATATAAACCGCGTAATAGTGGAAATCACAAGATGCGCATCCGATTTTCCAAAACAGCGAATCAATCCCTCTTATTTGATGTACACTTTGTGAAATTCCATTTGGCGACCACGATGTAGCATCAGTTGCATGTTAGGGTGCAAAATACAGTTAGATGGTCATAATTTCCACGAAGTTCATTTACATTTTATGCGCATCCAATTTCGATGATAACCTTTAAAAAATACATCATTTGATGTCGTTTCATTGCGATCCATCAGGAACCGTGGATGTAGCATCGCACTCAGTTTTTAGAAAAAATCTATTATATCTCCGGATCCGCGAACGTTTTTCAATATTTGTTTTCGCACATTTTAAGTATGCGTTTCCCTCTATTTATATAAGTAGGAATAACACATCTAAAAAGCGTCTTAATACGCGATATTTTCAAAAACATTTTTTGCAGATTTTCGAAATTTGAGGGGTATCATATCCGCCGATCTAGTGGATGGATTTAGACGCGCAAAGGCTTGTTAGATTCAGAACGTAAAAAAACTAAATTCACGCGGGTTTCCACTGAAATCGAATGGCATTTGTAAATTTTGAATCCAAAAAACTGGTTTTTTAGAAAAATTTACGCACAAAAATTTCGACTTTAAGCTGAGATTGTTGTGAACCTTTGAAGGCTACACGCCCGAGTTATACATCAAAAAATGCGTAATCGCGAGTACTACAATCTTATAATCAGTTTTTAAACGAGTACAGTTGCGCGTCCGGATTAGAGCAAAAATTCAAAAAACCCAATTTTTCAGTCTTCAAAATGTCAGCATCCGTTTGAGATTGATGCATTTGTTATATTAAAAAATCATAAATTAGAAACTTCATCTCTGAAGTGTATTCTTTAACATCTTCTTTGAACATTATACTCTACATTGTATTGTAAAGCCGCTAATTGAAAATTGACTTAAAAAAACTCGTTTCCTTCAACGACTTTTTCCTATTTTTTTACATTAAAACGACCACAGCTTCCGCTCAAATTATTATTTTAATAAACCCATCGGTGAATCGGGCTAAAACAGTTTATTTTACCGAAATGCGTTCAAAAGTTATGGTATAGTACAACTGTTCGCGAGTTACAGTACCCCATACCTCAGTTTCAACATAAGTTAATTTTCTACAAAAAGGTCGATATATCAATTTGAACTGATTTCTATATAATATGTTACACTTATTACTAGACAAAATTCCATCACACATTCCAAATTTCATCAAAATCGGACGTATATAGCGTATTTGGTGCAGCAAATACGTCAAATCGGCCGAAAATATATATGGGAGCTACATATGTATATCCAAATCAGAACCGATTTCGATGTAATTTGTCACATTTATTTTTAGACCGAATTCAGTCACACATTCCACATTTCATCGAAATCGGACGCATGTAGCTTGTTTGGTGCAGCAAATACGTCAAATCGGTCGAAAATATATATGGGAGCTATATCCAAATCTAAACCGATTTTCACCAAAAGCAATAGCTTTCTTCCTAGCTTTCTTCCTTCTTCAGCTGAAATGGACAAAAAAATGCGACATGTACGTTGCGAACAAAAGTACATGGACAGACGGTCGGACGGACATGAATAAATCGACTCGGAAAGTGATTATATGTATATCCCCAAAAGGAACTATGGGTCTATTTCGTTTCCTTTGGCATGTTTCATACAAATAAACAAAGACATAATACCCCTTACCACAGTGTGGTGTAGGGTATAAAATAATATAGGATTAGGCGATTGTTTTAATATTTCGAACGTAGTTTTGAAGTCTAATTTTAAATGTTTGAACGTTGCTGATGCATTACACAGATGTATGGTACCAATAAAGAATCCCACGGCACACAGTGATTCAGAATCGTTTTTTTCCGGCTGAAAACACTATATCTTTGAACGGATAGAGATATTTTTTTCGACAGATAACACTTTCACTCTTATAACTCTTATAAAAACTCATATATTAAAAACAAGTGAGCAAAGGCTATAGTCGGGACGCGGCCGACCATGTGATACCCTACACCACTACCCCTGTGCATAAGCTTTTCCCTGGTAAACATTTCTTTTAGGGAATATAAACCGACTACCACCAAAAATAATATGCCTCTTTGTCTCTGGTACTCCCATAAGCAACCAAAATTTCGTGACCATCCGATCAAAATTACGACCTGTAGCTTGATTGCAAAAAAATGGAAGAATTGGATGCATTACCGATTATTGTGGTATCTCCCTTGTTTGACCACCTTCGCCAACCTGCTTTACACCAATGTAAAGGTAATATTTTCTTCTTCCATTGACAGGCTTTGTCGTTGGAATACCCCTACTAGAAGCCGATATATTCACAAAGAATAAAACTTTGAATTTGTTTCCAAATGAGTTTTTCCCCATTCCGACCCCTAAATATTATCCGGCTATCACCAAAATCAATAGGCTTCTTCCTATGTGGGACCCGCATCAACTCCCAAAAAATTCGTGACGATCCCATTAAAATTGCGACCTGTAGCGTGATTACAAACAAATCGGAAAATGGGATGCATTACCGACTATTGCGATATCTCTGTTGTTTGAGCAGCTACGACAACCTACTTTACATCGTTGTAAAGGTGATATTTTCTACTTTCCTTGCCAGATTTTGCTTTTGATATATCTCTTAAAGAAACAGAGATATTGGCTTTGAAATAAAACGTTGACCTTTCTCCAAATAAGTGTTTGCCCATTCCGACCCCTGAATATTATCCGACCATCACCAAAATCAATTGGCTTCTTCCTATGTGGGACCCCCATTAACCCCTAAAATTTCGTGACCATCCGATCAAAGTTGCGACCTGTAGCGTGATTACAAAAAAATCGAAAAATGGGATGCATTATCGGCTATTGCCATATCTTTGCTATTTGACCACCTACGACAACCTGCTTTACAGCGTTGTAAAGGTGATATTTTCTACTTCCCTTGCCATGTTTTGCTTTTGATATACCTCTTAAAGAAACAGAGATATTGGCTTTGAAATAAAATGTTGACTTTTCTCCAAATAAGTGTTTGCCCATTCCGACCCCTAAATATTATCCGACCATCACCAAAATCAATACGCTTCTTCATCTGTGAGACCCCCATTAACCCTGAAATTTTCGTGTCGATCCGATCAATATTGCGACCTGTAGCGTGATTTCCAAAAAAATAGAAAAATTGGATGTATTACCGACTATTGCGATATCTCCGTTATTTGGTTACCTACGCCGACCTAGTTTGCATCATTATAAAGACGGGATCTTCTACTTTCATAGTCAGGCTTTGCTTTTGGAAAATTTTCAACTAAAGCTGTGATATTTGTAAATATAATTAAAATCGCAAAAATGAAAATTGGGGTTTTATTTGCTACTATTGCGATATCTTCGTTGTTTGATCACCTACGAGCACCTACTTTACATCATTAGAAAGGTGATAATTTCTGCTTTCATTGTCAGGTTTTGCTTTTGGTATACCCCATATAGAAGCTGAGATATTGGCTTTGGAAAAAAACGTTGTCTTTTTATCCACCTAAGTTTTTTGCCCTTTCCGACCCCTAAATATTATCCGACCATCACCAAAATCAATAGGCTTCTTCCCCTCCGAGACCCCTATCAACATCCAAAATTTCGTGACGATCCGATCAAAATTGCGGCCTGTAGAGTGATTACAAGGTTTAGATGGACAGACGGACAGACGGACAGACGGACGGACGGACGGACGGACGGACTGACGGACGGACACACATAGCCAGATCGACTCAGCTCGTCGAGACATTCATTTTGATATATATAAGTATGGGTCTACGACCATTATTTCGATGCGTTACAAACTTTTTGGCCAAAACCAACTTATAATACCCTCCCCACATAGTGGTGTAGGGTATAATAATATCCATTTGTGTGAAAAAGCGATAATTTATGTATGGGAAACATTTTCCATACACATTTTTATACCCTACGCCACTATGTGGGGAGGGTATTATAAGTTGGTTTTGCCGAAAAAGTTTGTAACGCATCGAAATAATGGTCGTAGACCCATACTTATATATACCAAAATGGCTATGTGTGTCCGTCTGTCCATCTAAACCTTGTAATCACGCTGCAGGTCGCAATTTTGATCGGATCGTCACGAAATTTTGGGTGTTGATGAACGTCCCGGAGGGGAAGAAGCCTATTGATTTTGGTGATGGTCGGATAATGTACAGGGATCGGAATGAGCAAAAAACTTATGTGGATAAAAAGACGACGTTTTTTTTAAAGCGAATATCTCAGCTTCTATATGGGGTATACCAAAAGCAAGACCTTGCAATAAAAGTAGAAAATATTACCTTTCTAATGATGTAAAGTAAGTTCTCGTAGATGATCAAACAGCGGAGATATTACAATAGTGGCAAATAAAACCCAAATTTTCATTCTTGCGATTTTAATTATAATGACGAATATCTTTGGTTAGGTATTTTTTTAAAGCCTGACTATGAAAGTAGAAGATCCCATCTTTACAATGATGCAAACTAGGTAGGCGTAGGTGACCAAATAACGGAGATATTGCAATAGTCGGTAATACATCCCATTTTTCCACTTTTTTTGGAAATCAGGCTACAGGTCGCAATTTTGATCGGATCGTCACGAAATTTTGGGTGTTGATAATAATTAGGGGTCGGAACGAGCAAACGCTTACAGCGTTTTGATGGTTCAACGTACTGAGGACGGATCACACCAGAAGTGGAGGTGGGGGGAATGGCTTTCCTATCCCACCAGTCTGTTCGATACTGACCAATCCCGCTTGAGCCTGGCCCTAATAAAATTTATGGGGGTAGCAGTCAGGTGTCGAGGTAGAGTTGCTGAACGTATACATTCTGCCGATAAATAGCTGTACTCCACATTATAGGCCCAACATAGCCCGTGTTTGGAAGGTCATAATCGTCTGGTCTTGAGGGACTTTAATGCTTATCATGAGTTATGACATTCCATCCTAGGAAATGGCCAGATAGTCGAGTTTCAGAGAGTTCACTATTCACCGCTTCAGAGATCTGCCCAATCCTCTGCTAAAGACGTTCGCCATATACCAGCTAGTCGAATACCCGAAGTGAAACCAAACTTCCCAACAGAGGCGAAGGAATTAGCAAATGAGCATGATGATCTTCGTCGTTCCAACCCCAGTGACCCCAGAGCAGTGTTGCCGAATTTGACGATTTATCGTCATTTTGACGATTTTTTGGACCAAAAATGAAAAATGGCGATTTGTCGATTTTATGGCCTAAAATGACGATTTTTCACTTAAGACAAAATTGCATCATTAAAACGGCATTTTGAACATTTTTTTTCGCAGATGCTGTCGGACAGCGGAGAACAAAATTTCTCAAATTTTGTCTAAATAGTCAAAATACATGACTAGATCACATAAAAAAGTAAAAAATGACATTAAATTACGCTCTCTTCTGTTATTATCCATGGGAGCCACCGCGTTGTAGTGGTAAGCACAACCGCCTTGCACTCAGAAGGTCTGCGGTTCAATCCTCTGTGGCAAATCCTCTCAGTGTAATGCTGGCATCCATTTCCTGACTATTTCAGCCATGAAGAACTTCTCACAATGGCATCGTCCCATATAATTGAGCAGATATGAGTCCACGTGCACTCATTGATTTGAGAGAAGTCTCCCTTGTCCCTTCGAAGATGTTGTGGGGAGTAGAAACAGCAGCATTTGTTGTCATCTGATTGGTTTTGACAATTCTGCTTGAGTTATGGCCATTTTTCCGTTCTCGTATTTTTTGAACAAATTTTTATTGGAAAGCTATTAAAGTATGTGTTCCCGTTAAGAAAAGAATGTTAAGGCCTGGGTACATAAGCAACCTCTTCGCCTGGCTTTCTTGCCTTGCATCATTTCTGACATAATAAAAATAAAAGAATAAAGAAGAAAAGGGCAATCTAGTTCGAAATTGGCTCGGCCTTCTTTATTCTTTTATTTTTATTGTGTCAGAAATGAAGCAAGGTAAGAAAGCCAGGAGATGAGGTTGCTTATGTACCCAGGCCTTTATGGTTTTATTTATTTATAAGAGAAATTTCATGTACAGACCATATGTTGTTATAAGAGGGCTAGGTCAGAAGGTGGGCTATGCCGGTAATTGTTTGCAAGGAGGAAATGTTCTAACCTCGTAAAAAGGGATTTTGTTTATGTCTTCATTTAAGACTTATTATGCCAGATTTATGGCCGTGGCGGAAGATCTGTTCTGAAGATTATCAATGACATAACAATCTGCAAAAAATTTATATTAAATGGCCAACTATCTTCGTTTAGAACATTTTGACGATTTTTCAAATTTAATTGACGATTTGCGCCCAAAAACAGTCGGCAACACTGCCCCAGAGTCAATGAGCTAAACTGAAAGTTAACAGGTTGGTTGGTGAGCATAAATGTAATAAGTAGTTAAATCATCCGAAAAGTTGCAGCATTGGAGCCGGAATATAAGGGTACTACGAGACATTTGATATCTTCCTGGCGATGATAAACCACCACAATAGATGATGTTGCGAATGTCATCAGAAACGCTAAATCATCCAAAGGGTTGGGTACTGATGGTATCTCCATGGTAATGCTGAAGTAGCTGGATGCGCCTGGAGTAGAGTATCTCTATAAAGTTCTCAACCTGTCGCTAGCCACCCACATCGTTCCCTATCGCACAGGCCGATTTCGCTTTTGTCATCCGTAGCAAAAACCCTTGAGGCTTTAGACCTCCTCAACATCTGAAACAGCTATTCAGCTTCCGATTATCAGCATGGATTCCATAAGCAACGCTGCACGACTACAACTCTGCACGCCATCTCCTGAAGTGTTTAACACCTATCTCTCCAGTGTCCCGCCCTCTCCCGAGGGCATTGAAATCGCTACGTATGCGGATGATTGTACGATCTTGGCGTCAGGTACCTTCCCTGATGCCATTTGTGAAAGGCTGAACTCCTATTTGACTGATCTTACCACCTTTTACCACCCGAGAAATATGCAAATATCCGCCAATATATCTACGGCGACTCTGTTCACCACATGGACGGCAGAGGTGGGAACGGGGTTGAATATCAAAGTCGATGGTAGATGAATTTCCTCCACAAACTACCCCAAAATTCTTGAGGCCACAGTTATCTGCGATAAGTTGAGATGTAGGGGTGCAGATAAAGAAACTTTGTTGACCACATATAAAGCGATAGGTCGATATGCGGCGCCAATTCGGTCCGCGAGTATAAGCGCAACGTGATGGAAAAATAATCAAATCTGTTGAAATAGACTTTAAAAAATTAAATAAATATTAAATATGTCAACAACTGCACATTTTGTTTAAAACAATTGAATTTTTTGCTGATTTCGTCATTTGTCATTGTATATATAATATTTAAATTTCAAAATAATAAAAAATAGACAAAATATCTTAAGGATTATGGATTTTGCGTAATTGTTAATGTGTGTCATGTCCAAAAGACCTCCGCTTTATTACATTGTGGTGCTAGTCTACCTAAAGTAAATTCTGCTGAATCTGATTAAAATCTCATAACAAAGTAACGAATGCTAGACAAAACTATCGTTTACTTACAAACATATCGAAATACTTTGTGCGAATAGCAAGAAATACAAAGTCTTACCTTTTTGGGAGCCACCTCACGTGTACCCCAGGATACATCATTCATATTAAATACGGAATAGATGAGTAATAACATGTACATGGACGGAATGGTTATGTAGTAAATTAAACCGCAAACGAGCGCGCCAGCTTCTTGTGGATGCATAATTCCTGAAAATGAACAAATTAATTATTGATTTTATTGGGTTTGCATGGTGAATCAATACTAGGTGGTGAATGAGTATACATCGGAACGCAATATCCTGTGGCATATCCATAGCGAACATACAACAATACATGGCGAACTAGTAGCAATTGACTCTTGCTATTTAAATACATAGTATAATTTAAACGGAACTTGTATGAGAATAGAATATTTAATATTCTAGTAATGTGGGGTAATACATTGTCTATTGTGAATAGAATAAAATTTGTTTCAAATTAATTATAACTGAAATAAAATGTATTATGAATAATAAAAATAATATTTTGATACACAGCACTATAGGTAATTTGCCCTGTTTTTGAGGCAAAAAGTCGATTTTGCAACTTTTAATAATAATAATTTTTTAGTTGGCATTGAAAAAAGAACATGTCAAAATTTATTAATAGGAATGATATTTTTCAAAATAGCGTTATTATCGCGGTTTAAATTGCTGTCAAAGTGAGAATTTCGAAGAAGAACTAAAAAATATGTATATATTGTAAGGCATATTTCAATGTATTTAAAACCGCGGAAAAATAAACCAAATATAAATATATGTAAAATGAAATAGATTGGCAATTGCGAGATGAATTTATTTAATATATATTATAGCTTAAACATTTTGGGTAGCGACCAAAAAACACAAATAGTCAGAAATAAATATTTTATTTTTCTTAAACTCACTTCATATAGACTTATACTAAATTGGCCGTGTTTGGCCGTGATTTTGCCACCTAGAACACATTACTGAAAGTCTTCTGCAACGGTATTACTAGGTTTCCAAACCCGATTTTGCCCGTTTTTTGATATTTATGAGATTTTATTAGGTTTCTTCTCAATAAAAAGTCTTAAAATTGTGGAAGTTTGGTTTGAGAAAATAAATAATAAATGTAAAAAATATTGTTGTTTACAATGTCATTGCAAGTAAAATCAGGAATGGCGACAAATTGTTCGATATATCCGTGGTTTTCTATAAACGGTGCGGCAGTAGTAAGCTTTATTTTATCTCTCTATTACATATTAATCATTGATACGGTTTAAAGGAGTACTAAACTCGTCTTTATTAACGCATATTCAACAAATATACAAAACTGTAGTAACAATTCGTTGGAAAATCTACTCACGGGGGCAAAATTTGTGTTACTTACTACCGTGATCGTTTTCACCAGTTTGTTGTGTATAAGAAAACTAATGAAAATGGCATTAGAAAAAATAGCTTTGTTCGTTATATACGTAGTTGCTTGTAACCGTTGTTCCTTATATCAGAATTTATCTGTAAAAATCTTTGTTTTATCTCACTTTTACACATAAGTAATTTAAAAAGTTAAAAAATCCTTTAATATCGCTGTTATTAATTTTTGTCTCAAAAACAGGGCAAATTACCTATAGTGCACAGTAGTTTTATGAGGAAGTAGAAAGTTGACAGCATACATACAACATTCATATATAACAATCGACTGTGGAGTATGCGTTTGGAGCAGACTGCTAGCCATATTAGGATTTTCGTGTACTGCAAGGACAACTGTGTCATCAGCAAATGTGGCAATAACTGTTATTATTGAATAACAGCAGTATTAGATTGTGGTAGGTCTGATGTAAACAGCGTACGTAAAAATACTTTAAATAACATTTCCAATCGTTTCGTATTTTCCATAGGAACAATACAAAACGAAACATAACCCACGTTGGCCGAGCTCGCTGCTTAGTTCTGTTTTATTTACATTCGTGAGGGCGAACAAAACGAAAAGCGAAAAGTACTCAACTCCACAAGAGCAGATAGAAAACGGAATAGTACTAAACACATGTGAATAAATCAAAAACGTTTGGTGATTGATAAAATCACTGTGGTATGCTGATTGGTGGTTGATACAATTCACTGTGGTATGCTGATGCTAACTTATACCCAGTTGGAAATTGAATCTGCGATGACCATTTCATCAACGAAAAAAATCGAATTTGTCTTTATACAAGATAATGTCACCGAATTTGTCACTCTTGTATGTGCGCTGAGTGACATTGCCTTGCAATGTGTCATGCATAAACTAAATTTTTTACCACGAACATCTCCAAAGTGCAAACAAACAGAACAAAAAATATTTTTTTTATGTTTTGTAATATATATTATTATATGTTATCATACATTATTATATATTATTTTATTCTTTGTAATGGCATCGATTCGATCTTTACAAAGGGAAATTTCCAAAACAAAAAAAGTATACTTTGAAAGACTTTGGGGAAAACATGTAAATGATAAGAACCTGACTCAATCTGAACCAAGTAATAATGCTGAGAGTAATATTGAAGATTCTCTAACAGATAATTGTGTCGCTAGCTCAACATTGCGCGAAAAATTAAGACAAATTTTTTTAAACATAATGTCAGCAGAAGTTTGGGAGATGATATACTTCAAACACTGTATGATGAAAATTTAAATGTCCCCTGCACTTCAAAACAACTTTTAAGTGTTGAAAGATCGCCAATAATTCTTCGTACTGTTAATCCTGGTCAATACCTACATTTTGGCATTGAAACGCAGGTATTAAAACTAGGAGATCTATTGAAGGAGACGAATGAAATAGTTTTAGATGTAGGGATAGATGGACTACCATTATTTAAAAGTAGTTCGGTTGCACTATGGCCTATATTAGGGAAAATTTGTAACCTAAGTGTTCATTGTGTTTTCCTCATTGGGCTTTATTGTGGGAACAAAAAACCTGTGTGTATTAATTCATATCTCATGATTTTACCCTAGAAATTACAAAATTATTTGAGAACGGAATAATATACAATGAAACTACACAATTAAATTCATATTAAGAGTATTTATTTGCGATGCACCAGCGGGAGCCTTCGTAAAAGGCTGCATGGGACATAATTCTTTCCATGGCTGTAGCCGCTGCTTACAGATCGGTCGAAGGGTGAATAATGTAACAGTTTTTTCTAAGGAGGCTGCAGAAAAGAGATCTGACCTCTCGTTTAGAAATAGAATAAATCCACAGCATCACACTAAGCGGTTTAGAACAATGACATCTGATTTAGAAAATGCTGGAGTTAATATGGTTAGTCAATTTCCAATTGATGTTATGCACGCCATTGATTTGGGGGTAATGAAGAAGATCTTAAACATTTTAGTAGAGAAAATTAGCACTAAAGACAGAGAATGTTTGTCCCTTAGTTTATTGTCGATGTACAGTTATATTCCACAAGAATTTGCGCGTAAGCCACGAAGTTTAGAGGAACTAAACAGGTGGAAAGCGGCAGAATATAGGCAATTTCTTCTATACACAGGAGTTGTTGTTCTTAAGGACATATTGAACGAGGATACATATTACCACTTTCTTTTGCTTCACTGCGCATATAGACTTTTATGTTGTCCATACAGTTTTAAAAATAATATTAACGCTGCAGAAACTTTATTTCAAGATTTCGTTAAGTTTTTTGATAACATATATGGGGAAAAAGCTGTGACATATAACGTTCATTCTTTGTTGCATATATGCGAATGTGTAAATGAACATGGTCTTGTAACAGAGTTTTCAGCTTATGACTTTGAAAACTATATGCAATCAATTAAGAAATGTGTTAAAAAAAATCATCAAATATTCCAACAAATTCGAAATAAATTCGAAGATAAAACAATAATAGTCCCAAAACATACTTTAATAAATTACAATAAGCGTATTGGAAGATTAATTTCAATTAATAACACCAACTGCTACATAAGCCACATCGCCCCTAACAACCTTATTATGCTTCAAAGTAAAGATTCCTTGAGTTCAATTGTAAAAGTAACTAAAATTATAGACAATGTGGTGCATGGCCTAAAAATTATTAATACACAGAACTTTTTCTCACTACCAATGCCCTCAATGCAGTTGGGTATTTCACTTATCGAAAATTTAGACGAGGCTAGAGAGGAAATAGTGATCGATGTGGATATGATTAAGTGTAAAATGATGTACCTGCCATATAAAGACAAATTTATAGCTCTGCCAATGTTACACAACTGCGTATAAATTATTTATACAAGACGTATTTTCTACTTTTTATCTTTATTTATTTACAATCTTTAATAAATTAGTTTACTCATCAAAATACACCTATATTCCTAGATTAACCAGCAATGGATAAAATTTCTAAAGACATTGAAAGCATAAAAAACCAATTAAAATGTATCCCAAAAATAGAAGACGGATTGAAACGTATCGTAGAAGTGCAAGAAGAACTGGTAAACGTATTTGCTGAAATAAAGGTTTTGCTTCATCGAAATACACTATTGTATGAAGCAAATCACACATATTTTCCTGTTCCATCGGAGGATAAATTGAAGGAGTTGGATGGTATTTTGGCCACGGATGATGGTGACATTGTAAGTATTTAAAAATGCTTTATATAATATCTTATTTTAAAATATTTCATTATTTTTCTAGATAAATGTCGTGAGAAAAATACTAAAATCTTCCATGAAAAATCTGGACAAAATATTGGGAAAAAATATAGTTACATCATTTAACTATAACGGATCAAAAGATAAAAAATCTTTAAAAACATATGGACATTTCTTGAACGCCTTATATGGTAAGATTTTTTTAATATATTTAGCTTCTATTTATATTTGTCTACAGAGTCTGTCAAAACGGAAGGATTTACATACGAACAATTTGTGTGCGAATTAAGAAGTTCGCTTAAGAGGCTAAAAAACACCATTAACAAAAAAAATTCAAGAACAAGAAATTCAAGATCATCATCGAAGTTCGAATCATAATTTTCAACTTATTCTAATGAACAATCTATTTTATTATATATGCTTTTATGTTTTAAAGACTGACTGAATGAATATATTTATTTATTTATTTTATTTTAACAATTTCATTTATTTATTTATTTTTAAGTTGTTGTGTTAAAGACTGAATTAATTTATTTTTTAGTTAATTTAAAAACTGTATACATTTGAATGTACCTAATTTATTGAATAGTTTCTTAAAACTATATACAAATGGAGTTTCTAGTTTGTTTTAAATACAAGTTATAATAAAAATAAAAAAATATTTGTAAAAAATGTCTTTTATAATGTCACTAAAGACAACAAAGGTGACAATTGGAATAATATTGTCATCAAGGACAACGTTTGAGACAAAGTGGTCCATGTATTCATGAACGACAAGGTATAATCCAATGTCCATTATATCGTCGTTGAAGACCAATCCGCTTACCTTGTCGCTCAACTTGTCGTGCACGACTTTTGCGACATTTGTGTGAAAATGTCGTCAATGATCACAAAGGACTGTCGTCGAGCCGTCTTCAATGGATTTGGGACACCTTTGAAGACACATTGCAGACAATTTCCAACTGGGTAGGGTTGTTAAGCAATCACATGTGTGTGTGTCTGAGTGTGTCATTGACAATACGCACGGGAAACGTTTCCCAAAAATACTTTTTGTTTCGGTGGTGAATGAAACAGCTCGGCAAAGCATAGCCGAAGTTACATTTCAGCAATCGTACGGTTTCCATCTTTTTACATTGAAAAGTTTGTGTTTTTGTTTTGGTTGTGAGAATGAAACGATTCAGACAAGCTGAAAAGTTTGTGGCTTTGTGTGATTGGTACGGGAATCGTTTTGTTTGTTTCCGTTCATTGGATGTAAACAGAAGGTGCATACACCTTGTATGTACATATGTATGTATGTACCATAAGTGAGCGAAAATTAATAATAGCCACACAATTTGGTTCATATTATTCAGATAAAGCTGTAAATGAGTATCGCGCTTGGAATATAGTTTTGGTTATAGCGATGTAATTTTTGAAACTTATACATATTATAAGTACATAAATGGATATAGCTGGAATTCCGAATTTTTTATTAGGGTCTATGTTGGTGTTCAGCACGAAAAATTAAATTTTTTATGAATTTTTAACAAGAAATCTACAAAAAAAATTTTAGAAGATTTTATTTTCATGTAGTAGATCATACCTTGAGCTACTTTCGGATTTTTGTTTTGCGCTGAAAAATATTGCACAGTTTTCTGACAAATGGCCACCTACGAAACACTGTTTTTACTAAAGCAGTTTGCGGTGCCCACGCAGCGTTCGAAAACTTACATTAAGGTACCGTACAATAACGTTTTGTAGCGTACCTAGCATGAAAAGTTACACTACGATAAGGTACCGTACATGTACACAAACTTTAAAAAAAAATTTAGCGTTTGTGTACATGAACCCAACGAAAATCGTAGCGTACATGTTTGGTACGCAACCACCATTGTAAAGTAACAACCACGTACCCAACCGAAGTGGTTGGGTACGTACGTTATAAATGTTGCGTGTACATTAAAAAACCACGTAGCGTACATCATTATGTACCCTAAAAAACAAATAGAGGTTGCGTACACTTGAGTGATGTTTATGAAGAGGTTGCGTACACCTGAGTGATGTTTATAAAGAAATACTAAATATGAATGGCATGAGGAAAAATACAACCATAAAAATAAGAGTGAATATCGTATAAATAAAATACAAAAGTATATCAGGAAAATATCTAAAATTGTCTTTTCCATTTCAAAAAAATAAAACAAATTTTTTGATACTACATCAATGATTTTTGGTACATAGATTAAGAAAAAAATCTGCATTCCAAATCTGTTTTCGTTACTAACTTTGATCGTTGCGCGCAAAATATATGACCGTTTTAATTATGATAATTAGAAAAAATTCTAAAAAAATCGCGATATATTATAGTTAGCTGTTATATCCTATTATAGTTAACTGAATTCGTAACCTTTGCGATGATGCAAAAAATAATAGCAAAGTCTAAATGGATTCGCGAAAAATCAAATTTGTTAAATAATTTCAGGTATTAACAAACATATTTTTAAAACAACAATAGCGCTCATACTTACGAAAAATATATAAAAAAATTATAACAGCATCCAGACATTTTGAGGAATAAAATGAAACCTAAGTTGTGAAGCTTGGAGCTATAGTATTCATTAGGGTTATGACTTTTTTACAACCTCATATCCCTGTATCATAGCGTGATGAGTTTTGCCATAAGATTACATAAAATCTTAATTATAAGGTGATTCGGTGAAAAAACCTCACGCACAAAATGATTTTAAAATTTGAATTTATCAAAATTATGGACAATTTTTGAAGTCACTGAAAACAGATATATAATTGAAAATAAACTTTAGAGCCACATGAGATAATTAAAATGACATAAAATTTATATCTCACTATTTTTCTTTAATTCTGAGAATCGTAAAAATGTCGTAAACGCTTTTATTCAAAAAATATAATTTTTTAACAAAAAACAAAAAAATTTAAATTTTTTCAAAGTGACTTTTTTCGCGACTTTTTTAATATTTGAATGAAATAAACGTTATTATAGTTATTAGTAGGCTTATATTTATTCATTCGTGCAACAAAAAATAATTTTTTGAAACATTTTTTTTTCATTTCATATATTTTTTCAAAAAATTATTTTTTTAAAATCGATTTGTGCGTGAACTTTTTTATATTTCAATGGAATAAACGATAGCATAGTGATTAATAGGCAAAAGTTCATTCATCCCTGCTACAGGAAATCATTTTTGAGGAAAAATGTCAAAAAGTCATAACCCTAGTATTCATGTTATTTGCAAAAATACGAAGAAAATATTAGGAAAAAATTAAAATCATATTATTCTAATTTTATTTTTTTATGGTTTTATAGGAAAAGTTGGAGAAACAATTTTTGAGTTCTTCGGCATTTTCGTGAAAATTTCACGCAATAATGATGATATTCCGTTGTAACAAATTTTTCGCTTATAGTTTTCCTATTGGATAATATTATTAGAACCTTATATTAAATCACAAGGAATTCCAATTGTGGCAAAACATTAAAATAATTTTATATTGAATATTACAACATTTGAGAGGCATATAAACCGCGTAATTATGAAAATGACATGATGCGCATCCGATTTTCCAACACAGCGAATCAATCCCTTTTATTTGATGTACAGTTTGTCAAATTCTATTTGGCGGCCACGATGTAGCATCTGATGCATATTAAGGTGCACAATACAGTAAAATGTTCATAATTTACGCGAAGTTCATTTACATTTTATGCGCATCCGATTCAATAATCACCATTCAAAAATACCACATTCTATGCCGTTTCAATGCGATCCATCGAGAACCGTGGATGTAGCATCGCCCTCAATTTTTAGAAATCTATTATATCTCTGGATTTACGAGAGTTTTTTAATATCTGTTTTCGCGCAATTTAAACACTCGTATCGATCTATTTGTTTAAGTAGAACTGACACAGCCAAAACGCGTTTTAATATGCGATATTTTCAAAATAATTTTTTGCAAATTTTCGAAATTTGAGGGGTATCATATCCGCCGATCTAGTGGGTGGATTTTTACGCGTCGTGGCTTGTTAGATTTAGAACGTAAAAAAAACTAAATTTACGCGGGTTTCCACGGAAACCGAATGACGTTTGTAAATTTTAAACCAAAAAAATAGGTTTTTCAGAAAAATTTACGCACAAAAATTTCGTGTTTGGACTCAGATTACTGTGATCCTGTGAGGACTGCACCCTCATGTTATACATTAAAAAATGCGAAATCGCGAGTACTACAATCAAATAATAAGCTTTTAGGGAAATCCAGCTGCGCGTCCCGATTAGAGCAAAAATTCAAAAAACCCCATTTTTCAGTCTTCAAAATGTCAGCATCCGTTTGAGGTAGATACAGTGGATATATTAAAAAAACATACATTAGAAACTTCAACTTTGAAGTGTACTCTTTAACTTCTCCTTTGAACATTAAGCTCTACATTGTGTTGTAAAACCAATAATTGGAAAATAACATAATGAAACTCGTTTAATTCAGCGATTTTTTCCGATTTTTTTACATTAGTACGACCACAGCTTCCGCTCAATTTATTATTTTAAGAAACCCCTCGGTGAATCGGGCTAAAACAGTTTATTTTACCGAAATGCGGTCAAAAGTTATGGTATAGTAAAACTGATCGCGAGTTACAATACCCCATACCTAAGTATCAACATAAGTTAATTTTCTACAAAAAGCTTGATATCGGCCTTTTTTGTAGAAAATTTACTTATGTTGAAACTGAGGTATGGGGTATTGTAACTCGCGAATTGTTGTAATATACCGTAACTTTTGAACGAATTTAGGTAAAATAAACTGTTTTAGCCCGATTCACCGATGGGTTTCTTAAAATAATAATTTGAACGGAAGCTGTAGTCGTTTTAATGTAAAAAAATAGGAAAAAATCGTTGAAGGAAACGAGGTTTTTTAAGTCAATTTTCAACTAGCGGCTTTACAATACAATGTAGAGTATAATGTTCAAAGAAGAAATTAAAGAATACACTTCAGAGATGAAGTTCCTAATGTATGATTTTTTAATATAAGCAATGCATCAATCTCAAACGGATGCTGACATTTTGAAGAATGAAAAATTGGGTTTTTTGAATTTTTGCTCTAATCGGGACGCGCAACTGTACTCGTTTAAAAACTGAGAGAGAGATGTAGTACTCGTGATTACGCATTTTTTGATGTATAACTCGGGCGTGTAGCCTTCAAAGGTTCACAACAATCTCAGCTTAAAGTCGAAATTTTTGTGCGTAAGTTTTTCTAAAAAAACAGTTTTTGGGATTCAAAATTTACAAATGCCATTCGATTTCAGTGGAAACCCGCGTGAATTTAGTTTTTTTACGTTCTGGATGTAACAAGCCTTTGCGCGTCTAAATCCATCCACTAGAACGGCGGATATGATACCCCTCAAATTTCGAAAATCTGCAAAAAATGTTTTTGAAAATATCGCGTATTTAGACGCGTTTTAGATGTGTTATTCCTACTTAGATAAATAGAGCGAAACGCATATTTAAAATGTGCGAAAAGAGATATTGAAAAACGTTCGCGAATCCGGAGATATAATAGATTTTTCTAAAAACTGAGTGCGATGCTACATCCACGGTTCCTGATGGATCGCAATGAAACGACATCAAATGATGTATTTTTTAAAGGTTATCATCGAAATTGGATGCGCATAAAATGTAAATGAACTTCGTGGAAATTATGACCATCTAACTGTATTTTGCGCCCTAATATGCAACAGACGCTACATCGCACAGTGTCACGACCGTGGCCAAAAATGGTGAAAACTAAATACTTCGTTGAACAAATTTATTGATGGTGAGTGATAGAAAACATATTAATTAAGAAGAATCAGAATTTTGGTACTAATACGTGAAGTAGTTTTTGCTATATGAGGATTTAAATCCGACAATTTTAGTTAATACGTATTTTTGTGTTTTTTTTTTTTTTCTAAAATTAAATATATATAATATAATAATTGTTCAGACATTCACATCATCGAAAATATATTTATGCTTAAAAACAAACGTTGGTCTTAAAGACTTTTTGCATTGCTATGTCTAAATAATAAATAAACAAAATAATAAATGTATGCGTTCATGCTTTTGTTCATATCGTCATAACTCATTCATCATGTCATTGCGATAAACGAAACGTTCTAGTTAAAAACTGCAAACGCAGATTTATTGTTATTAACTAAAAAGTCAACAACAATGTCGTAGAATGGTTGTAGGCTAATGAACCACAATAGTTATTTTTGTAATAATTATTAAACCATTTTACTAGGTCAAGATATTCAATGTAAATGTGCAAGTTAGCAATAATTTAGTATTTAAGAACAAACTTTTCAATAAAGAAATGAGAAAGTGAAAACTACTTATCGTGTTACAATCATTTCCTCTCCGTCTTAACCAAGTTTATGTGCTTGCGTTAAACCTATAATTTTATCTTGGTGACACTGCCTTGATAAAAGACATCTAAAACCTCATTGAAGGACAAAATAGTCCCTTCAAAATACATGGTGACCCCGACGTGATCGTACCGGTTTAAGTGTAACGTGTCGCGTTTATTTAATTCGAGTTCCCGGATACAGCGCGTTTTCTGATTCGCCATACGATCCCGCATATCCTGATTCTACATACGGTCAGCGCATATCCTGATTCTACAATCGATCCCGCATATCCTGATTCTACAATCGATCCCGCATATCCTGATTCTACATACGATCAGCGCATATCCTGATTCTACATACGATCAGCGCATATCCTGATTCTACATACGGTCAGCGCATATCCTGATTCTACAATCGATCCCGCATATCCTGATTCTACATACGATCAGCGCATATCCTGATTCTACATACGGTCAGCGCATATCCTGATTCTACATACGATCCCACATATCCTGATTCTAAATACGATCCCGCATACAACGCATATCCTTTCTGAGTATACACAGAACCTCAGATACGAACCAGATCCTTGCTGATTCAACTTCGGTTACAACGTTCGAAAACTCATAAAGCTACATATCTAGCAACAACCTCACAAGTGGTTTGGAGATATAGCAATGACAACGGTACAAGACCTTATAGCTCTGCAGGGAGTAAGGGCCAGCAATTTCGACAAATTCGTGTCGACAATTAAGTAGGCGCCGCACGACAGAAGGACGGAGGAGTTCTATTTAAGCAAGCGTAACGAGCTAACGGCGCTCTGGCAGACGTTTGAGAAGGCGGAGAACCAGATCCGCAATGATCCGTCTTTGCCAGAGGATGACCCATATATAGCGGAGAATTTACATAAGAACATTGGAGAAAAATTCAATTCAACAATGGACTACATCGCGGCGGAATTAGACAAAGTGAAGAGCAAGCCAGGTCCATCGAAAAAAGCCCAAGAAATTAGTTCAGAAGGCCAAACTTCGGGCCAGATAGAGGTATATGCATCAACCCAAGTTGAGGGGCTGGCCCGAAGGATAAAAGCCAGAATGGCTGCTCTTAAGCGCCATTTGCAGAGCTTGGACAGTATCGAAGCCGGACAATCAATTCCATTTTATACAATCAAAGAAGATACGATAAAAAAGCTGTGGGCCCAAATCACAGATTTATTCGACGAAATTTGGCAGCAGATCAAGGACCCTTCCAAAATCGGGCTAGATCAAGATAGTTACGATAGCCTAGAAGATTCGGTGCAGCATAACCTAATTCGGCTGGCGGTCCTGAAGGACAAATGCTCTGATAATGTAAGAAACGCACCTCAACTGGGGAGTAACTTGTCAACACACAGTGTAATTCCGCTACCGAAGGTAACAATCCCAAAGTTTAATGGGGATTATTTAAAATGGCCGGCATTCAGTGATCTTTTTACACAGTTGGTAAACAACCAACGCATACCCACAGTACAAAAGATGTGGTATCTGAAGGCAAATCTGACGGGTGAAGCAGAAAATCTGATTAGTGCCGAAAATTATGACGCGGCATGGAAAATGCTGCAAGATCGATACAACAATAAGCGAGTGCTGGTAGCATCGCTTATACATCAACTGGTTGATCAACCATCGACCGGGTCATCTGCCGCGTCCATTAAGCAGCTACATGACGTCACTCAAGAGTGCTTACATGCGCTTAAGAACGTTGGAGTCGACACGTCCTCTTGGAGTCCAATGTTACTTCATCTACTGTCGAGGAAACTAGACCGAAGTACTTACAGCCAGTATGAAAGGTCTATTGTCAACCCAAGGGAGTTGCAGCAAGTTAGCCAATTCCTAGAATTTCTGGAGACTCGATTCCAGTCAATGGAGGCGATGGGTCAAAAGGAAAAAACGTCACCTAAATCGTGTGCTACAGTGGCATCGGCAAACCAAGGAGACAACATGTGTACTCTGTGTAAAAATGGCACCCATAAGCTATATCACTGCCAGAGCTTTCTCAAAATGACACCGCCAGAACGACTAAACTTCACTCAAAAGCAAAAACGATGTGTGAACTGTTTAAAGGCGGGCCATTCATCGAAGCAATGTACAACACGATGTTGCACGAAATGCAACAAGAAACACAACACATTGTTGCATCTAGAACGCAAGCAAGGGTCTACGAACAAACAAGATAGTCGTACGACTTTATCAGCTGGAACTGGTACAAAGCCTGCCGGTGGAGTAGCCTCCGTAAATACTGAGTCGTGCAATAATCAGGAAGCCACGGCGCTAGCTGCTGCTAATAAAGAACAAATCAGCTCGTACGTGGTACTCAGCACTGCTGTAGTAAAAATAAAGGTGGATGAAGCAGAAGTGGAGTGTCGCGCTTTGCTCGATTCGGGTTCCCAAGTCAATTTCATCACAGAACGTTTAGTAAAGCGACTTGGCATTTCAATGCAAAAATCAACAATCAATATCAACGGGATCGGTGCAACCAACACTAGAACAAACCATCGAGTAAATGTAGCTCTAAAGTCTCGAATCAACAATTATTCGACTCGACTTGAAGCGTTTGTTTTGCCTCGTATCCTATCACCACAGCCATCACAATTCATTAACATTGAAGATTGGTCGATTCCAAAGAATCTGACGCTAGCTGATCCAGCCTTCAACCGTCCTGATAAAATTGATATATTGCTAGGTGCAGAACATTATCACGAACTATTGTCGATTGGACAAATAAAATTAGCCAAGAATCTCCCTACAATGCAAAACACTGTGTTTGGATGGGTAATCTCAGGAAAAATTCAAGAGGAACAGCCCAGGAACCTTACATGCGGAATATGTACGACGGATGAATCGCTTGACGCCTCTATCGCCCGACTATGGGAATTGGAAGAAATCAAGACAACCAGCAAACCAATGTCCCTCGAAGAAAGACATTGCGAAAATCACTTTGAGCAGCACACCACCAAGGACAACAAAAATCGATTCGTAGTTCGAATACCATTTCATCAAAACCCCGACGCCTTAGGAGATTCTCATGGGATCGCAATCAATCGATTCTTTTCCCTCGAACGCCGGTTGCAGAAGGATCCTGAGTTGAAACAACAATATGTCAAATTCATGGAAGAATATGAAAACCTAGGACACATGACAAAAATATCGACAGATGCTATTCGCTCACCACACTACTTTATCCCACATCATTGCGTACAACGACCTGAAAGCACAACAACAAAGCTCCGTGTAGTATTCGACGCTTCGGCCAAAACTTCGTCAATGCATTCGCTAAATGATCTTATGTACGCAGGACCTACGGTTCAGAGCGATCTGTTCTCTATACTACTGAGATTTAGGCTACCCAAGTACGTTTTTACAACTGATGTCGAGAAAATGTACAGGCAGGTCTTAATCTCTCCTGAGGACCGCCAGTTTCAACTAATAATTTGGAGAAAGGATGTCACTCAGCCTATAACCTACTACCAACTCAACACAGTCACATATGGCACAAGAGCCGCCCCATATCTGGCAACAAAATGCCTGCAACGAATGGCCAAGGAGAACGCAATCCGCTACCCACTCGCCTCGCAATTTCTGCAAGAGAACTTTTACGTCGACGATGGCCTGGGCGGAGCCGACAGTTTAATAACCGCAGTAAATTTGCAGCAGCAACTCATTCAAGTTATGAAAGACAGCGGGTTCAACTTACGCAAGTGGTGTGCTAATAACCCTCAATTGCTTAAAGACATTTCAGAAGGAGATCAAGAAGTAAATTTAGATTTCGAGAGCTCAAAGGCTGACACCGTTAAAACATTAGGGTTAACATGGCTTCCAAAAGATGACACCTTCTGTGTAAAAGTCAATATTGATCCCGTCAGGAGAGTCACTAAACGTACAGTGACTTCAGATCTTGCCAGACTTTTTGATCCATTAGGGGTACTGTCTCCAGTCACAGTTACGGCCAAAATATTCATACAAGAATTGTGGGAGTTAAAATTAGACTGGGACCAATCGTTACCAGAATCCTCACACTCTAAATGGACCACGTTTCGATCGGACTTAAACGCTCTAAAAAATCTTCAGATATATAGACACATCTTTAAAGGGAGAGTGCCAGAATCAAGGCAACTACACATCTTCACAGACGCGTCAGAAAAGGCGTACGGCGCAGCGGCTTATATGCGATCAACCTTTAAAGATGGAACAATCATGACACGTCTCCTATGTTCGAAGTCTCGCGTTGCCCCACTCAAAAGGCAAACCATACCACGGTTGGAGCTTTGTGCAGCAGTACTTGGAGCCCAGCTAGCTTCAAAAATCAAAATCGATCTTCAATTGACGTGTCCAACCTGGTTTTGGACTGACTCAGAAATCGTGCTGGCCTGGATAAACTCATCATCCGCAGCATTCAATACATTTGTGGCCAATAGAATTGCAATCATACAAGAAATCACTCAGGCAGAACAGTGGCGTCATGTCAGCTCAAAGTGCAATCCAGCCGATGTACTATCTCGCGGCATATCGCCGACAGCCCTTAAAGATTGTACTCTTTGGTTCTGTGGTCCCTTGTTTTTACACGGAAAGGATACAACATGGCCAGAAAAATTCAATTCAAATCTTGCAATTTCGACCAATCTCGAGAGAAAGAGGAAGGTACCAGAGGCACTCGTCACTTCAGTGACACCAACCAACTTTATGTACAACATAAATCACAACAACTCGTTCATCCGTCTACAACGAATCTTAGCATACGTTTTGCGTTTCATTACTCAGAGCAGATGCAAAAATACCCTTCGACAGGCCCAAGGATCACTTACAACGGTCGAGCTAGACACGGCTTTAAGGCATATCATCAGGCACATACAAGAGTCAGACTTTAAGGAAGAAATTCAACAACTGAAGAAGTATCAAGAGGTGCGTGGAACAAGTAAACTGAGTAACCTGTCACCATTCTTGGACAATGACGGCCTAATTCGGGTTGGGGGTCGTCTTGAAGCATCGTCTTTGTCATTCGACTCCAAGCATCAACTTCTTATTCCCTACAATGACCCAATTTCAAAATTAATATTTGAAATGGTCCACAAAGAAAATAAACATTGTGGCGCACAAACATTGCTGGGAATCGTACGACAACGGTTTTGGCCACTAAAAGGGAAGATTATGGCTCGAGCTACGGTTCATCGCTGTACAATTTGTAGCAGAGCTAAACCAGCATTTTTTAATCAAGTTATGGGAAACTTGCCTTCCACGCGTGTCACACCAGCCAGAGCCTTCATTAATACTGGGGTAGATTTTTGTGGCCCAATAACAGTACATTACAAACTTCGCGGAAAACGGCCACACAAGGCATACATTGCAGTATTTTGTTGCTTCTCGACGAAGGCAGTACACTTGGAACTAGTGAGTGATCTCACAGATTCATCGGACGACGTGGGCACTGCCAAAACCTATACTGCGACAACGCAACGAACTTCGTAGGAGCAAAAAACAAGCTACCTGAACTGTCAACCATCATACATACAACAAATGCCCAAGAAGCCATTTCAAATACTTGCAACAACAAGGGCATTCAGTTTCATTTCATTCCGCCAAGAGCGCCACACTTCGGTGGCCTCTGGGAAGCCGCTGTCAAGTCAGCAAAACATCTTCTAATCAGAAGCATGGGGAATGCATCCTTGACTTATGAAGAACTCGAGACTTTGGTCATTGAAATTGAAGCCATATTAAACTCGAGGCCTATTTCTCCGATGTCAAATGATCCCAATGATATAGGTGCACTCACTCCAGGACACTTTTTGATTGGAGAACCACTCACTGCACAAGTAGACTCGCAAGCAAAGCAACCAACCTTAAGCCTAGCGACAAGGTGGAATCTGGTTTCTCGACTTAAGCACGAATTTTGGAGCAGGTGGTCACGAGACTATCTAAACGAACTGCAATATCGCAGTAAGTGGAAAGAGCAGTCGAAGAATCTACAACCAGGAGCCATTGTCATTATAAAAGAAGACAATGTTCCGGTCATGAAGTGGCCCTTAGGTCGTGTTATCAAAACATACAAAGGAAACGACAATTTCGTGAGAGTTGCTGACGTAAAAACCGCATCCGGAGTTTTTAAAAGAGCTATCCAATATTTAGCACCACTTCCGCGACTCGAAGAAGACAATACCTGCAAAGACTTGCCGACCGTGCAACTATCACCAAACCCGACCAATGAGGAAGAGCTGGAGACGCAATCATCCTCAACATCAACAGACGAAGTCCAAGCAAAAGGAAACGAACAACTTCAAGCTCTAGCATCATGCTAACGATGATCGTAGCTCTATGTGCACTTCCCTTAATTTGTGCAAACAAAATAGAGGTAACCAAGTTTGAACCCAACATTGGAATACACTTTGAAGGAATTGGCACCACACGTATCTCAAGATCAGACTGGAAACTTATAACGTACTATGAACTACAACCATACTGGCGAGAGATGGACACATTTACAAATGGCACTTCGGCACTCCAGAAGTTATGTACCCTCATATCCCAAAGGACACCGTGTCTGAACATTCTACATACCCTTGAGCTCGGTTTCTCAGACCTCAAGGACGGAAACCTTTTGCTAAAAAACAAAAGAAGCAAACGTGGTGCTGTAAATATTGTTGGAAACATTGCTAACTCACTTTTTGGAGTTTTGGACTCAAATTACGCGGAACAAATGTCAGACACTATCACCTTAATCAAAGAAGATGAAACCCACATGAAACAGCTCTTAAGAAACCAAACCTCAGTTATTAACTCAACCCTCAACATTTTTAAACAAGATGAACTACAACTAAAAGAAGACTTCGACAGCCTTGATCGTCAATTGAACAACATTGAAAAACGGCTACACGAAAACGAACAAGACAGTCACCAATTTAACCTGTTCCAAAATATGGTGTCACTATCTTCTCAATTGTCATTGATATTAGTAAGGCTACACCGAATACAAACAGCAATAATAACAACTTTGTCCGATTCGCATCATGGGGAAATCAGCCCAATGTTACTATCACCACTACAACTTCAATCAGAGCTCATACAAGTCAGAAATCATCTTCCACCAGCATTGCAGCTACCCGTCCGTCAAGATAATATCCTGCAGCTCTACAAAATTATGAATGTAAAGGGAGGAATCACAGAGAATCATATCATTTTCTATATAACAATTCCTCTATGTGACCCAGGATCTTTGGAACTGCTTAAGCTACATCCAATTCCAGCACTCGTCAATAGCAGCATGATGATCATTAGGCCATGTAGCGACCTCATCGCTATAACCCCCCACAGAGATGAATATTATACATTAAATGAACAAGAATGGACACGATGCACACCACTAACAGAAGATGAAGTTTTATGTCCAAATATGCAGTCTAAATTCAATGCGGACGCAGCCAAGTGCCTATGCGAAATTTCACTTCTTAATAATACCACTCGTCCCAGTTGTACCGTGGACCCATTTATAGACGACATGTCGATGACACAACTAAAACACAGCAACCAGTGGATGTATACAATGTCACATCAAACTCAAGTAACCACTGTATGCAATCAGGAACACTCCCGAGTAATATTGCAGGGCACCGGTCTCATTAAAATAAGTCCAGACTGTACCCTAAAATACAAGTCAATGTTCATTCAGGGACATCCAACATATTCATCATCCCTTCACTCGTCATACACAGCCACCGCCAACGTTACAGAAATCAGTTATCCAGACAAACCGCAGTATAGTAAGATACATTTCAAAAATTACATTGACCACATCAAGAATATATCTGAAATTCAAAATCAACTACATCAACAAGTTCTAAATGACCTGCCACTGGAACTTGACAACATCAAAAGACATCATGCAACAGTAGCTTACGCTGCCCTCATTCTTGCAATTGGAATCGTTGTCACAGCAGTCTACAGGAGAAAACAATCCATTAAAATGAAGCCAAGTCAACAACCTCCCATAGCAGCAGTCCGTCAAAATGTCGCGTCATCAGAATTTGTTGTTTCCGTATCATAATATTCATAAGAAAATGAAATTAAAAAATATATATCAAGCTTTTTGTAGAAAATTAACTTATGTTGAAACTGAGGTATGGGGTATTGTAACTCGCGATCAGTTTTACTATACCATAACTTTTGACCGCATTTCGGCAAAATAAACTGTTTTACCCCGATTCACCGAGGGGTTTCTTAAAATAATAATTTGAGCGGAAGCTGTGGTCGTACTAATGTAAAAAAATCGGAAAAAATCGTTGAAATAAACAAGTTTTATTACGTTATTTTCCAATTAGTGGTTTTACAACACAATGTAGAGATTAATGCTCACAGGAGAAGTTAAAGAGCACACTTCAGAGTTGAAGTTTCTAATGTATGATTTTTTAATATATCCACTGTATCTACCTCAAACGGATGCTGACATTTTGAAACCTGAAAAATGGGGTTTTATGAATTTTTGCTCTAATCGGGACGCGCAGCTGGATTTCTCTAAAAGCTTATTGTTGGATTGTAGTACTCGTGATTTCGCATTTTTTGATGTATAACATGAGGGTGTAGCCCTCACAGGATCACAGTAATCTGCTGCTAAACACGAAATTTTTGTGCGTAAATTTTTCTCAAAAACCTATTTTTTTGGTTTAAAATTTACAAACGTCATTCGATTTCCGTGGAAACCCGCGTAAATTTAGTTTTTTTACGTTCTGAATCTAACAAGCCACGACGCGTAAAAATCCAACCTCTAGATCGGCGGATATGATACCCCTCAAATTTTGAAAATTTGCAAAAAATTATTTTGAAAATATCGCGTATTAAAACGCGTTTTGGGTGTGTCAGTTCTACTTAAATAAATAGATCGATGCGCGTGTTTAAACTGCGCGAAAACAGATATTTAAAAACTCTCGTAAATCCAGAGATATAATAGATTTTTTCTAAAAATTGAGTGCGATGATACATCCACGGTTCTTGATGGATCGCATTGAAACGGCATAGAACGATGTATTTTTTAATGGTGATTATTGAAATCGGATGCGCATAAAATTTGATGCGCATAAAATTTAAATGAACTTCGCGGAAATTATGACCATTTTACTGTATTTTGCACCCTTAAATGCAGCAGATGCTACATCGTGGCCGCCAAATAGAATTTGACAAACTGTACATCAAATAAAAGGGATTGATTCGCTGTGTTGGAAAATCGGATGCGCAACATGTCATTTTCATAATTACGCGGTTTATATGCGTCTCAAATGTTGTAATATTCAATATAACATTATTTTAACGTTATGCCACAATTGGAATTCCTTGTGATTTAATATAAGGTTCTAATAATATTATAAAATAGGAAGACTATAATTGAAAAATTTGTTACAACGGAATATCATCATTATTGCGTGAAATTTTGACGAAAAAGTCGAAGAACTCAAACATTTTTTCTCCAACTTTTCCTATAAAACCATAAAAAAATAAAATTAGAATAATATGATTTTAATTTTTTCGTAATATTTTCTTCGTATTTTTGCAAATAACATGAATACTATAGCTCTAACCTTCACAACTTAGGTTTCGTTTTATTCCTCAAAATGTCTGGATGCTGTTATAATTTTTTTATATATTTTTCGTAACTATGAGCGCTATTGTTTCAAAAATATGTTTGTAAATACGTGAAATTATTTAACAAATTTGATTTTTCGCGAATCCATTGAGACTTCGCGATTATTTTTTGCATCATCACAAAGGTTACGAATTCAGTTAACGATTATAGGATATAACAGCTAACTATATTAAGCCGCGATTTTTTAAAATTTTTTCTAATTGTCATAATTAAAACGGTCATATCTTTTGCGCGCAACGATCAATGTTAGTAACGAAAACAGATTTGGAATGCTGATCTTTTTCTTAATCTATGTACCAAAAATCATTGATGTAGTATCAAAATTTTTTTTTGATTTTTTTGAAATGGAAAAGACAATTTTAGGCATTTTTCCTGATATATACATTTTGTTCGTTGTCTAGGTCAAGAACAATCATACTACTGCACTCTTTTTAATGTAAACTAATATATGTTGTACCAGCATATCAAATTTCAGTTGAGCATGGCTCAACGGCGGGGAGCCTGTTCAGACATTCACATCATCGAAAATATATTTATGCTTAAAAACAAACGTTGGTCTTAAAGACTTTTTGCATTGCTATGTCTAAATAATAAATAAACAAAATAATAAATGTATGCGTTCATGCTTTTGTTCATATCGTCATAACTCATTCATCATGTCATTGCGATAAACGAAACGTTCTAGTTAAAAACTGCAAACGCAGATTTATTGTTATTAACTAAAAAGTCAACAACAATGTCGTAGAATGGTTGTAGGCTAATGAACCACAATAGTTATTTTTGTAATAATTATTAAACCATTTTACTAGGTCAAGATATTCAATGTAAATGTGCAAGTTAGCAATAATTTAGTATTTAAGAACAAACTTTTCAATAAAGAAATGAGAAAGTGAAAACTACTTATCGTGTTACAATCATTTCCTCTCCGTCTTAACCAAGTTTATGTGCTTGCGTTAAACCTATAATTTTATCTTGGTGACACTGCCTTGATAAAAGACATCTAAAACCTCATTGAAGGACAAAATAGTCCCTTCAAAATACAATAATATTTAAAATTTAAAAGTAACGGTGGCTGCAAAAATGGTTCCTAAGTTCTCGTGGGATGTAATAAACTTGGCTATACTTTTGTTTGCATGTAAATATTAATCATATGGTGTTTACATTTACCCAAACATTTATTACTAAGTTTATTTATTTTCTGAAGCAAATTTTAAATTGAGTGGAGTGGGGAAAAAATTGTATAAAAGTGTATATCGATATTTTTTGCTGTATGAGTAGTAAAAAGTGAGTACTTCAAATATATAAAGGTCCCAGCTGCAGAGGTTTGCAGATGAATGTGTCATTTCTCATTTTCAGCGACCACCTCACTGAGAGGATACCCCCTTTTTTAACAAATCGTTTTGCGGTGTTGGCTATAGCGCGAAAACTAATGAACCGATCATTATATATTTTTGTGGGCTTATTAGGTACCTAATAGTCTTGCTTTCAAACGAGAGAACTTTAAAAAAACCAATTTTTAAAAAAAATTGTGAGCAGCGAATATAAAAATTCGAATTTTTACAAAAAATTTAACATTTTTTGACCACTAATCGGTCAAAAAAAAATTTTAAAGGAAATTTCTCATATATAAAGGCAAGAGTTTGATATATTTAATATGCTCACAAACAATATGAATACTAAACACCAAATTTCAGTCATATCGGGTGGATATTGAGGCCAAAACACAACAAAATACCGAAAATGAGGAGGCACGGTTCTATGGGGGCTATAGGAAGACGAGGACCTATACCGACATATTTCTGGTGGAAGGTTATAAGTCCCCCAACGAAGACTTAATACCAATTTTCAGCCATTTCGGTGTGATAATCAGGCTAAAACCTCCAAAATACCGAAAATCGGGAGGTACCGTCCTATGGGGGCTATATGAAGGCGTGGACCTATGCAGACAAATTTCAAGGGGAAGGTATAATGCCCACTATGAAGACTAAATACGAAATTTCAGCAATTTCGGTGTAATAATGAGGCTAAAATCTTCAAAATACCGTTAATCGGGAGGTACCGTTGTATGGGGGCTATATCAAAACGTGGACCTAAGCCCACAATTCTCTGTTGGAATGTTTGATACCTCTGCCGAAGGCTAGCCACAAAATTTGAATACTTTCGGTTGGTCATTGTGTCTAAAAAATTCAAAATACCGAAAATCGGGAGGTACGGTTCTATGGGGGCTATATCAAAACGTGGACCGACCAACACAATTTTTTGTCCTAAAGATTGCAAGTCAATAATAGGTACGTGTACCAAAATTGATGCACCTACGACAACTCCTTCTATTTTTGGCCACAGTTAATATGAACTCGCGACATTGTGCATCGTGGCCGCCAAATAGAATTTCACAAACTGTACACCAAATAAAAGGAATTGATTCGCTGTGTTGGAAAATCGGATGCGCATCATGTCATTTTCACTATTACGCGGTTTTTATGCGTTTCAAATGTTGGTTTATTCAATATAACATTATTTTAATGTTATGCCACAATTGGAACTCCTTGTGATTTAATATAATGTTCTAAAAATGTTCGCCAATAGGAAAACTATAAGCGAAAAATTTGTTGCAACGGAATATCTTCATTATTGAGTGAAATTTGGACGAAAATGACGAAGAACTCAAACATTTTTTCTTCAACAAAACTATAAAAAATAAAATTAGAATAACATGATTTTTATTTTTTTCGTCATATTTTCTTTGTATTTTTGCAAATAACATGAATACTGTAGCTCCAAACTTCACGACTTAGGTTTCATTTTATTCCTCACAATGTCTGGATGCTGCTATAATTTTTTTATATATTTTTTGTAAGTATAAGCGCTATTGTTTCAAAAATATGTTTGTAAATACGTGAAAATATTTAACAAATTTAATTTTTCGCGAATCCATTGCAACTTTTCGAATTTTTTTTTGCATCATCGCAAAGGTTGCGAATTCAATTAACGAAAATAGGATATAACTGCTTACTATACTAAGCCGCGATTTTTTTAGAATTTTTCCTAATTAGCATAATTAAAACGGTCTTATCTTTTGCGCGCAACGATCAAAGTTGGTAACGAAAACAGATTTGGAATGACGATTTTTGTCTTAATCTATGTACCAAAAATCATAGATGTAGTATCACAATTTTTTTTTTGATTTTTTTTTTTGAAATGGAAAAGACGATTTTAGAAATTTTTGCTGATATATATTTATATTTAACCAGTAAATATGAAAACATTTATTTATTTTATAAAAAATTAACGAATATATGAAAGATTAACATGTGAGAAAGCTCAATTTTCATAATTGAAATCCCCATTGACTTTTACCATTAATATACATATGTTCAAGATTTGTTGCTGACATGCGGTTGCGCTGATCAGATAATATGTATTTCATAGCAGAAAATAAGCGTTCCACACTTAATTGGGTTGACGGTATTACCTGTACAATATTATCAATGGTATTCTGAGAGTACCAAAATGCTATTATATTTTCATTTAGTCGCAATCTTGATTGCAGCTCATAAGTGGCAAAATCAGCTTCTAAATTGTGTAAATTAGATGAACTCGGAATTTCTGTGGCAGGATCTATCATTTGCAGATACTCGGAAAAAGATTTGGCTGCATGTGGTCTGCTCGGTGATGGAGTTTCCTCTAATATTGGGTGGCTTGTATTGTGTTCTGAAACATAAAAGATGATTGATGTAAATAAATATGCATTGATTTGGTTAACTTAAGCAAACTTAGCTTCTGTTGACTTCATGGGTTTATATAACGATAGTATGTAGCTCTTCGCCCTTTGTTTTTGTTCACAAGTTAAGCATACTTTGATTCGTGGATCCAAGAACACAGCTGCGTTAAACAGTTCATTTTCTAAAAGTTTATCCTTTCTTATCTTCAAGGACTCCTTGAGAAGGGTTTTCATGTTGCTATCCGGTAAAGCGTCAATTTGAAATGACGTTCTCTATAGCGCAACTGTTCGCTTTGTAACTTAATGGTAGCATTGTAAATAGGTTTAAATAGTCCCAAGAATTCAGTTGTGAAAGACCATTCTTCAGATTCAAGAAATAAATCAGGATAATCCTTGCTTAGTGTATTTATAATATCCCTCATTTCCAGGATTCTTTCAATCATTTTATATGTTAAATTCCAACGTGTTGCACAATCAATGATAGGTTTTTTGTAGAGTTCACTTCTTTGAAAATTTAAAATCTTTTTAGTTCGTTTACACACAGTTGGAGAGTATGAGCACCACAACGAATGCTAGTAATTGTGTTCGATGAGATGTTAAAATCAATTGATTCAATTGTGTCAATAGCTATTCGCCAATCGATATAATCTTCATCTTCTTCGAAATCCACGGCATCATTATCTATCGACAATTGCATTTCAGAGTTCAGGATTCGTACAGTTTTGAGCATATTTGATCCGTTGTCGGTTGTAATCGTTAAAATATTACGTAAATCAACATCATATTCCTTTAGAACATCCAATATAACTGTTTTTAAATATTTAGAAGTGTGATTTTATCTAAGTTCCATGTTTAATGTATTTAACAGCATACTTAAGTCCAGCCTTGTTGCGACATCCATCTTAAGGGAAAATAATATCCCTTTAAGATCGTTTGAGATTCCCGTTTTAATATTTTTTGAGAAAACTATAAATCGTTCCATTACGTTATGTTCATTTACCGTTATCCCGAGTACACTCAAAACAGGTTCTTTAAGAACTTTGTAGGCTTTATCTTCGTCCATATGTAAAGTACGTCCATTTTTTTTGTAAACAGTTCCACCAATGCTGTTTCAATGTTTTTGGGATTCACACTTTTTTAATAATACTTTGATGTCACTTTTTTCTTTTACGTTTTCCCGCTTTTGATCAATATAGTACGCATACAAATCGGGATGCACATTTTTCAAATGTCGCTCTAAATTTGCGGAATGCCAATTTAAAACATTGTTGACGAAATTTTGTAAATTACACACTGTTTGATTTGATTCGTTTGTACTGAATATATCACGAAGAACAATATTTGTTGGTCTTGGCATTTTTATAATTATTTTCCACTTAACGTTTAAAAATGAACTAAATAGCATTTGCGGGGGTTCTTTTGCATATACAGTTTGCAAAAAATGAATTCTCTTAAAAAATTTAATTACCTGCAACTATTCCAAAGGGGTTTCGCGAAATTTTCCATAAATTATACTTATAATTATATCATAGGTACCAGTCCTTGGCTACCTCAACGGCAATTCATAAATAGGAAAAACACAAAAAAGCAAAAAGTAATTCTTATTGTGGTGTTGTAGCATTTATTTTTGTAAGATGATGTTGATATTGAAAACAACTTACTTGAAACTGTTCTTCGATGCTAAAATTTTAAAATGAACCACCTGTTTTCACAATACAAATGATACGATTTTTAATAATAAAAAACTCCTCCATAAACTACAGCCCTATAGCAACCCTTTTAAAAAATGTCAAGATTTTATATATTCGATGAGAGCGTTTTGTTTAGGCATTACTAACTTCTTGCATAAGTATTTATGACATTTAAATAATGACATTTATAGTCCTAATTAATTGAAGATACATATTCATTTATATTTACTTGTATTTCATTTGTATATATTCCACAAAAATTAAAGTTTATATTTTTAATACCTTATTAATCAAACAAATGTAAGTGTACGCTACCAACACTTTCTTTCTGAAGGTACATTATGATGTACTCTACGTGGTTTTTTAATGTACGCACTGATGTACGCAACCTTTTCGGTTGGGTACGTGGTTGTTACATTACGATGGAGGTTGCGTACCAAACATGTGTGTTTGACGAACTTTTCGAATCTCGTTGGGTACACGTACACAAACACTAAAATGGATTTTTAATGTTTGTGTACGTCTACATAAACTTTATAATTTTTTTTAGTGTTTGTGTACATGTACGGTACCTTATGATAAGGTACTGTTTGTTTCCGAACACTGTGCCCACGTAGCTCGAAAACGAATAAACCGATCAGCAAGCTTAAAAATTCGACTTTAACTAAAAAAATTAATAGTTTTTTCGCCATAAATTCGTCAATTTTTTTTTAAATTGTCTCGCTTAAGTACAAGCGTTTTATATATATAATAATCCCACAAAAACATTTGAAGATCGGATCATCCGTTTTCGAGCTACATTGGGCACTGCATTCCAAAATGCCATTTTGAGAAAACCGCGTTTCAAACTTCGATGTTACATACAAATCACAAAGAATTTTCTCTTTCTTACGCTCATATCTCAGCTAATTTTTTTCCGATTGACTCGAACATATTTGCAACATATTCTATTCTACTTGTACTTTACAATGAGCCAATAAAGAATATTCGATTTTGTAAAAATTGTAAGTGGCCATAACCCCTTAAGCAATTTTTTTGATAAAGGTTTTCTACATTTTGATATCATAAATGTCGAAACTAAAATTTTTATGAGTTTTATACTTTACAATCCACAAATGGATATTAATACCTCATCTCTTCGGGTCCATTGCCAAACTGAGTTGTTCATTGAAGACTCTAAATTGATCTACAGATTTTATCTGACTTTTATTCTGCTTTTCTCTATGGGACTTTTTCGGGTTTTAGCACTCAATGATGCTGTTTAGGATTAATAGTCGTATCTGTTCCCTATTGCTATCTATACGCGATTTATTAAAAAAAAAATTAAACAAATGTTACAGTGGAATTTTATATATATACAGCATAACCTTGATAATCCGGGCACCAAATGTTTTGGCGGTGTCCGATTGATGGTAAATATTCGCGTTTTCATTTTTAGGCCAGATTGTTATCGTTCAGCTCTCGTATTGTTTGCGACATTTCAAAAACTTATCTACAAGTGGAGTTTTAAGGCTCGTTGTTCGTACTCTTCTATAAAATCAGTGAAATATTACGAATCGGGGTGCACTCATTGATATGAGAGAAGTATCCTATGTCCCTTCGAGGACGTTTTTGGGAACATATACATGTGATTATACCCAACACCACAATGTGGAGAGGGTATTATAAGTTTGTTTTTGTAAAAATTCTTGTAACACCGCCGTAGACCCCGCATGTGGTATACCAAAATTCATATCTCGACGAGATGAAGCGACTTTAAGATACCTGCCCGTCGATTAAAAATTGTAATGAAACTACAGTCCGCAATTAGGGACTAATCTTCACGAAATTTTGTATGGAGGTCGGGTTCAGACCCGAATAGACCGCTATAGTTTTTGGTCGTGAAATATTTAGGCGGTGAAATGGATCAGAAACAACATTTTTATAAAATTAAGTATTTTATGTTAAGAAGGGGAACTTTTGACATTTCAATTGAAGCCAATTATGTTGATAAACATGGTCAGATAACTCGAATATATATACAGAGATCTCACAGATTTAATTGCGGGGAGTGTCAACCCAGCAAACCAAATGTCGGATGTCCGACACATCTGAACAATTTCGGAAGCAAAGCCGTTAAGCCCCCCTTATTCAGTAACTTTATAACAACTTTACTCATCGTTTATTATACAACATTTTCATTTGTTTGTTTTGTAGTTGTTACAATAACAAAAGAAATTTTAACAACTTTTAAATCGATAAAAGTTACAGAATACCTATACAGATTTCGTTTCGATTTCGGAGAGAATGTCGAAAGTAAATTTCCATCCGAATATATCAATGATTTTCTTCCGATTAAGGTGCGAATTCGAGCGAAATATCGGAAAAAATTCCCTTCGCACAACAACCATCCTTTGTATGTATCTAACATACATCATTTTAGTTTTTTGTCAAAAAACAAAGTGGTTTGTTATAAAATTCGCATATACAATTTTTAAAAATTTTAAATATAAATGCAACGTATAATAATTCAAGCTAGTGCTGATAGACTCAACCTATTCGTACACAAAGTTTACACTGTTCTACTATAACTTCAAAATTCATTTCTTTAGTCCCATTCATTTTCTTTAGTCCCATTTCCTTAAGACTTTCGTTTTCCAAGCAAAATCGTGAAATCCTAAAAAAAAACGTAAAAATGTGAACTTTGACTGCAATTAATTTTTTAGCTGTGAACATCTTTCATTGTTAGGCCAGATTGTTATCGTTCAGCTCTCGTATTGCTTGCGACATTTCAACAACTTACCTACAAGGCTCGTTGTTCGTACTCTTCTATAAAATCAGTGAAATATTATGAATCGGGGTGCACTCATTGATATGAGAGAAGTATCCTATGTCCCTTCGAGGACGTTTTTGGGAACATATATGTACATGTGATTATATCCAACACCACAATGTGGAAAGGGTATTATAAGTTTGTTTTTGTAAAAATTCATGTAACACCGCAAAATATCGCCGTAGACCCCGCTTGTGGTATACCAAATTCATATCTCGACGAGATGAAGCGACTTTAAGAGGCCTGTCCTTCCATTAAAAATTGTAATGAAACTACAGGCCGCAATTAGGGACCAATCTTCACGAAATTTTGTATGGAGGTCAGGTTCAGACCAGAATAGGCCGCTATAGTTTTTGGCCGTGAAAGACATATTTAGGCGGTGAAATGGATCAGAAACAACATTTTTATAACATTTTGTAAGTTATATTCAGAAGAGAAACTTTTGACATTTCAATTGAAGCCAATGATGTTGATGAACATGGTCAGATTACTCGAATATATACAGAGATCTCACAGCTTTAATTGCGGGGAGTGTCAACCCAGCAAACCAAATGTCAGATGTCCGACTCTTCTGAACAATTTCGGAAGCAAAACCGTTCAGCCCCCCTATTCAGTAACTTTTTAACAACTTTACTCATTGTAGTTGTTACAATAACAAAAGAAATTTTAAAAACTTTTGATTCGATAAAATATCGGAAAAAAATTCCCTTCGCACAACAACCATCCTTTGTATGTATCGAACATACATCATTTTAGTTTTTTGTCAAAAAACAAAGTGATTGGTTATAAAATTCGCATATACAATTTTTAAAAATGCAACATATAATAATTCAAGATAGTGCTGATAGACTCAACCTATTCGTACACAAAGTTTACATTGTTCTACTATAACTTCAAAATTCATTTCATTTTCATTTCTTTAGCCTTATTCATTTTCTTTAGTCTCATTTCCTTAAGACTTTCGGTTTCCAAGCAAAATCGTGAAATCATAAAAAAACGTAAAAATGTGAACTTTGACTGCGATTTATTTTTCCAGCTGTAAGCATCTTTTATTTGAAGTTAGGTCAGGGGCACCGTGTTCAGTAAAAATCACAGAAAGCATGTTATAATGCCTTTGGTAATTTTATATTTTCCTTTTTTTGAAAAAAACTGAACGTTTGTCCATAAAGTGTCGCAATCACATAAAAAAATTCCATGGAAAAATAGTACGCAGAGGAAGTGGTGTAGGGTATTACATGGTCGGCATGGTCCAACGATAGCCTCTCTTACTTGTTTTATTTATTTATTTATTTATTTATTTATTTATTTATTTATTTATTTATTTATTTATTTATTTATTTATTTATTTATTTATTTATTTATTTATTTATTTATTTATTTATTTATTTATTTATTTATTTATTTATTTATTTATTTATTTATTTATTTATTTATTTATTTATTTATTTATTTATTTATTTATTTATTTATTTATTTATTTATTTATTTATTTATTTATTTATTTATTTATTTATTTATTTATTTATTTATTTATTTATTTATTTATTTATTTATTTATTTATTTATTTATTTATTTATTTATTTATTTATTTATTTATTTATTTATTTATTTATTTATTAATTTATTTATTTATTTATCACTTCATAGCGTAATATAGAAGCCTTCCTGTCCAAAAAATTAAACTATTTTAAACGGCAAGATTTGTTACCCAGAAGTTAAGTTGTTGGACCTTTTGCTTTTCTCCTGTGGCAGAGTTTTATGTTTAGAGGGTATCTCGTTCCATACCAAACTTATGACCTGATGCAGCTATTTATTTCCAAGTGTACGCAGATTGATCTGCATCATAACCTTGCGAATATATTATTCTCATCTGTAACATTTCCATGCAACTTTAGGATAAATTGTTCACCAGAGGAATCATTCGGACGCTTTTATCCTCAACCTAAACCAACCTATCCTCAATTAGAGCCATAAAATTCTAAACAAAGTTATTTTGCTTTATCAAAGTCAAAGGGCAAGGCGTATTACATCTGTAAGGCAGTCACCATTAAAATCAGAAGGGCAAGGGTTGGAGAGGAATAAGATGCCCACCAAACTAGCCAGGTGAATAAGCCACCGGGTAACACACAGGAGGGGGTCGAAGCCATCAGCGACTCCCAAAAAGCTCGCTTATTGGATGACTTATGCTTGAGGTCATCCAGATTAACCTCCATCGGAGTGAAGCGGCAACTCAAACCCTGATGGAGAAAATAAACAAAAGTAATATACATATTGGGTTAGTCCAGGAACTTTGGACCGAAAAGAACAAGGTCTTTGGACTGAACCATATAAATTATCAACTTCTCTACGCTAATACAGGTAATCGACCGTGGACTTAACTTAAGCTTTCTTAAGGACAAAAACTTAAGCTTTCTTTTCTCTCCTGAGTTGTCATCGTAGCACGCCACAGTGTTAAAGCAAAGAAATGGAAATATATACCTAGCATCAATATACTTGTCGTTCGACTCGCCGACATTACCACCTTCGTCGGAGCTGCAGCAACTGGTGATGGTAGGTATCGATGCTAACTCTCACCACATTTCGTGGGGTACTACTAACACTAACTAAAGGGGTCAAGCCCTTTTAGATTATTTAAATACTAACGACCTAATAACCCTTAATATAGGTAACAAACCAACCTTTGTTAACAGAATTAGGGAGGAAGTACTAGATATAACAATATGTTCAGAAAATCTAATAAACGAGGTACATGAACATAGGTATATTAGGTTTAAAATATCAAGGCCACCGCCGAATCCAATTACTTTCCAAAACAAATCCAAAACCAATTGGACTAAGTTCGGAAAACAAATAAAAAATAGACTGAGGCAAGATGACGAGGTTTGCCTAAGTAAAGATGATATAGACAGAAATGTCAACAAACTAACCGATGTACTAGTAAGGTCTTTCGAAGAAAGTTGTCCTTTTCGAGAAAGTAAGTCTGCCTATGAAAAACCTGAATGACAGGGGAAATTCACATCAAGGACAAAGAGGTCCGAAGACTTTACAATAGAGCAAAACAACAAAATAACAAGAAACGCCAAACGTAACCTCTGGAAACTTTTTTGTCACGTCTAAAAATCAAAAAGTTTCTATCCAAAACTCACACACAGCCCGAGTTTATGGTTGATGAAATAGGAAAAAAGATGGAAACAATCGAGGAAACCCTAAGCCTTCTGATGAGTACACATTTCCCGTCGAGCACTACAGCTCACACAGTGTCATCGATGGAGAATGTTTATGCATCAGAAGAAGCACCAAAACTAGACAACTTGATGGTCAAAAAAGCAATGATGATCTTCTCACCATACAAAACAGCGGGACTAGACCAGATCTTCTCGGTCTTACTTCAAAGGGAAGTGCGCCCAAACTGGTCGGGATCTTCAACGCTTGCTTAAAATTTGCGTGTACTCCAATAGCCTGGCAATGGAACGGACAGTCGACACCATGATAAAGAGTAATATTCCAAACGATATGCTTAAATACAAACAACACGCATACGTAAAAGGTAGACCAGTGGAAACCGCATTACATGAGGTAATAAACCATATAGACAGAACCATCGAAATGAAGATGTATACACTAGCTGTATGCATTGGCATCGACGGTGCTTTCAACAACGTCAGCACCGATACACTGATCAACTCTTTAGAAGAGTTTCAGGTAGACCGGGCGTTGAGGTCTTGGATAAACCACATGCTAAGCAATAGATGGATAAGCTGTGCGCTATATGACGTAACAACAAGGGAAAAGGTTGATCAGGGGAAACCAAAAGCGGGGATTTTATCACCTCTTCTGTGGGTCAATACCATAAATAGTCTATTAAGGACTTTTACCGAGGGGAAAAATCCAAATCTGCTTCGTAGGAGAGCCGAAACGGCTCCAAAAAGCGTTAACCAAAAAAAAAAAAAAAAAAAACAGAACAATGTCTTTTCACTAAGAAAACGAAAATAGGAGCTACCGAAGAACCCGTTTTCCTAGGTTAGACAATAAATATTTGTTGCGGATTGCAATAAACAATATTTTTATATATATAAAAAAATATTTGTACCTAAAAAAAAGAAATGTACTGTACAATAGAAAACAAATTAAAATTTAAATAAGTATAGTTCGGTTAAGGCTGCTCTACAACGATGTATGATTAGAATAGGGTGTAGTGTTGCTTAAGTGCAAAAGAGAAGTCAGCTGTGAATGCACTGGAATACAACGTAGTGATTGGTCGACTTGAAAGTAAAAAACGAAAGTCACGAAAAAGGCGCAAAAGAGAAGTCAGCTGTGAATGCACTGGAATACAACGTAGTGATTGGTCGACTTGAAAGTAAAAACGAAAGCCACGAAAAAGGCGACACGAGCTAGATCGATCTTTTTGGGTTAAACAGCGAACGCGTTAAGAGGCAAAATAACCCATGTAAATTGAAGAAAATTGATAAAGGAGTTGTCAATATTTTACCTGACCAAAAATAATTGACACATCTGTATATATATATTGTTTGTCCATATTTCAATAGAGCATTTCAATTTTCCAAACAAGACATGAAAATGTCATGCCAAGGGGTTGGTGAAAATAACATGTCAAAGCATTGGTTAAAATGACATGTCAAAGAATGGGTGAAAATGACGTGTCAATGCATTGGTTAAAATTACATGCCAAAGCATTGGTGAAAATGACATGTCAATGCATTGGTTAAAATAACATGCTTAGGATCCAAAAAAGAACGTCATCTTTTGGGGGTCACGCTCATATAAAATTCATGAGTGAAAATGACAAAAAGGTGACATGCCAAATCACTTGCACCCATGATTCAACTCATGATTTGTCATCGAAGATTTTACTTGGATAATGATCATTATCTGATGATAATTATGTGGAGGGGAGGTGGGCTTAAATTTAGTTGTATTTCATTTATGCCTTTTTGATAGGTTTACCCTTGCCTTGTCTGATGGCCATCGGTATGCTTTAACTCATTTAACTTGGACACGATGGTCGATTTTGACGATTTTTGATTGTAGAAGAAAATTCCAGAACGAAGGCTGCCCTTTTTACGTCCGCTCGACCCACTGAACTTCCCTTTAATTTTTATGGCTTAACAACCGACTGTAGGTATTTATATTTATATATATATATATATATATATATATATATATATATATATATATAAATACCTACAGTCGGTTGTTAAGCCATAAAAATTAAAGGGAAGTTCAGTGGTTCAGTGGTATTTTATAACAACATTTTGGAAATTTATACTCTTTTGTTTAGTGACGAACGGGGAGGAGAGACTTTTTCTGGAAAATACCATTTATGCTTAATTAATTTATTTTTAATTGTTTCTTTCCAAAAGTCGTTTCTTCTTTATTTTCAGATTCTTGTCCCTTTTCGTTTCGGACTTTTTTTCAAATTCCAAGAAGCGAGATTTGATTGATTTCGTTCTATGTCAGATTTAGAACAGACAAGGGAACTTTTAAAATAGCAATGTGTGCTGTCCGATTCTATTTTTAGCTCAATGATTGGGACTTCATTTTTATTGCAGACATTTCGAGCTTCATACAATACTAATTGTTTACAAGTTTTAGTTGTCTGATATGCAGGAAATGTAAGAGAACATCACGACGACAGTTCTAACAACTTTGGTCTGTTCCAGAACCTTCAAGAATCTACTAATTTTTACTACGATAACAATTTTTCCTTTATGTTATCGAAAAAAAATAGTAAAAATTAGTAGATTTTTGCAGTACTGGAACATACCAAAATGAAAATAAACATGTGTGTAAATAAAAACACAAACATCATCTCTATTGGATCGATAGAATGGGTACAAATGCTGATGAAAAGATCGGATCTTTCACGACTTCCTTTGCATTGGTTCAAATCCTAATGAAGAGATCGGATCTTTTACGACTTCCTTTGAACCAATGCAAAAGATGACATGAAATCACGTCATCGCAAAGAACCCCTTCCTTCAAATTTTGCTGGGTATATATATTCACACAACGGTCTTAAAACACGAGGCCAGCAAAAGACAAGAAATGCCTGAATAGTTGGTGACACCAACAACCCAGATAAAAAAATATTTTTGTCGAGAGCACTAATCACCCAACACTGAGAGCAGTCGTATAAAGGGCCAAATACATACGTTCCGTTGTGCGTCGCGTTACAACAACTACATGAAAACTTTAAGAACAAACTTGGCATCACTTACACTTTTTCATGTGGTTGTTGTTTCCAACGCGTGACGCGACGCACAACGGACCGTATTTGCCGGGGGCTTAACAGTTTTAAGGAAGATAAGTACCCAGTGGGAAAATTGGGAACATATTACATTGAAAATATATTAATTAACGCATTATAAGCAATACGTTCCAAAACGTGTCCGTAAGAATCGAGAAATGAATATAATTGGACAAAAAGTTAAATTATTAAATATATTATATAAGATACGTTATATAATATACCGTAAAGAATCAAACGAGTAATTCAACTTGACAAAAAATTCATATTAATTACCTCTTACATTCCCACTGGATACGACAAGGGAATGCAATGTTTCTTTTGTATTTTTTTTTTGTAATCCCGTTATCTGCCGTTATCTTTAAGTCGCAGCATAAATTTGCCAGTTTTGTTTGTGTCGTGTAACAATAAAGACGTAATTTTGTAAAAAACATGTAATGAACTATTTTAATTTCGGTTTTTAATGAATGAATATTCTTTTTTTGTATTCTATAAATACTTTTTTAACTACATAAAATCCTTATATTTCTAAATATAAATAAAAAATGGATTAAAATTAATGGTTTTCTATTTTAATCCCATAAATTACTTAAGGCATACGGGGAATAAATTACTTATAAAAAGAGAATGCATACATAATACGATGCATTCCAGTATATGAATTCCATTATATATTACTAAAGAACTATAAAAGAATATACCCATTGATTACACGATGCTTTCTATGGATACTATAAAAGAATATATTATTTTCCTAGGACATGCACCGTGTTACGAATAATGTATTCGGTAATCACTAAAACATAGTGGCTCTGTATTACCCGTTCGATTCCCATCGATTACATTTTCGCACTGGGTAGGGTTAAGGCAGAGAAAGAAATATGTGTAAATATGAAGTAAAGTAAAAATGAATAAATTTGAAATCTGAAACTAAATTAAAGGCAGGGTGTGTGTAATGGATTTGGCGATTGGACAAGACGGACGGACAATAAAAATGTGCAAAGTGAGTAAAGTAAATAATAAGCAAATAATAGAAAAGGTATTAATGCAGATTGTGACCTTTTCCTAGCGCTCACGAATCCACCCCATTTCCGACGAGCTAGGTTGTGCTGAGATGCAAGAGTACCCGAGCAGCTAGTGGTCACCAATTATTCCAATCTAAGTCCGCGCGTAACACATTTCTCCAACAGTTAAGTATCTGGGAGTGATCCTGGACAGAAAACTGAAATGGAAAGACCATATTCACCAAAGGGCTAATAAAGCCCACAGATGTTGGTAAACTTGCAGGAGAGCTATAGGCTCTAAATGGGGTTTCAATCCTAGAATGATACACTGGTTAGCGTAATTAGACCAATTCTAACCTACGCATCTGTAGTATGGTGGACAGCTACGAACAAACAATGTAATGTGACAAAATTACAAAAAGTCCAAAGAATGTGCTGCTTAAGTATTAGTGGGGCAATGAGGACTATATCAACTAGAGCTTTAAAGACAATTTTGGTTGTACACCCAATAGAAATTCTGGTAAGGTATAAAGCTGCCATCGTAGCTATAAGACTTAAGTCGATGAGCGAGTGGATCGGAAGAGACCACCAAGCATACCACCAAAAGATTTTAAGGGTCACTACGAGTGAGTCAATAGATTATATTGTATCATACCGTATACCTGAAACAACTGAATTGGCTTTGTGTTAAGTCGTAATACCGGACAGAGACTTGTGGATCGATGGAACCCTGACACAGATGCCAGCTGGAAGCTGCGGCTTTACGAATGGGGCTGTGCTAGGGCGGACGACGGGTCTGAGTTTCTATATCGAAGACCAGGAAACGAGAATCTCCCTTGGACTGCCGGATCACAACACGATCCTACTTAAGAAATTTTGTCAATGGCACAAAATTTCTAAAATGATTAATTTTTAAAATAATCCCAAGCAATAATCTCTTCCAGGTTTTTAAATTTAGAGCGCCCAACAGGCCAACCCTGGCTTAAGTGTATGTCCATACGGACATGCGGCGATTTGTATATCGCCCCTCTTTTAAACCTAATCTAAACTATTTTGCTTTTGACCTTTAAGGCCAATTCCAATGAATTCGCACAATTTTTCGATCGCTCGCAGTTTAAAAAAGTAGGAATCATTAGCGTTTTAATTTTGCATAGAATATCTTTTTTATCAATAAGAAATCAAATTACAACTGCAAATAACACAAAAAAAAAACTAAATGTAGAAGAAAACGAATGAGTGACCGGATTATCGAAGTAAACAATTTCCGTGGGTCCGGATTGTAGAGTCTACAGTTTAAATATTTTTAGTGTCTGGATTACCGCATTATCGAAATTAACGAGTATCCGGATTATCGAGACTATAATGTATATTCTTTTTCTTAATAACACACAATCTCAGTTTTGATGAGTTTCAACGTTAATCTCACTACCGATCATCTTTTTCCATTCCAGAAAATTTCATGAAAATTTTTTGGTTAGCTTTCCGTATATAACATATTTGTTGTATTCCTGAACCTGCAAAATAGTTCTATTTCCCAACAAAATATTCGTTGACAAATCATGAGTTGAATCATGGGTGCAAGTGAATTGTCATCGGTGAAAATTCAGGTGAATCACCAATGACATTTACACACGCTTTCACCAATTTATTGTCATGGCACCCCAGCAAAATTTGAAGGAAGGGGTTCCATGCGATGACGTGATTTCATGGCATATTTTGCATTGGTTCAAACGAAGTCGTGAAAGATTCGATATTTTCATTAGCATTTGAACCAATGCAAAGGAAGTCGTGAAAGATCCGATATTTTCATCTGCATTTGAACCCATTCCATCGATTCAATAGAGATGACTTTTGTTTTTTTATTTATACACATTTTTCTAAATCTAAGATTAATATAAGATTCAAATATAAGATTAATTATTTACAATAGGTTTGATGTTGTCGGAGACTCGAAATCACAACCAACGTTGTTAAAACTCTCGTCGTAATGATTATGTCATTGCAAAGGGTTGGTGAAAATGACATCCCAAAGCATTGGTGGAAATGACATGCCAAAACATTGGTGAAAATGACAGGTCAAAGCATTGATGTAAATGGCATGCTTTGGATCCAAAAATGAATAGCATCTTTTGGGGTCCACGCTCATATAAAATTCATCGATGAAGATGCTAAAAAGATGACATGCCAGATCACTTGCCCCCATGATTGAATGACATCTTTGGCATCGAACATTTTGCTGGGATTTTGCACTAGTTCAGTGTCATGGTATTTCGGGCCAGTTCTTTTTCGTGACATTTTGCACCAATTCATTGTCATGGCATTTTGCACCAGTTCTTTGTCATAGCATCTTGCACCAGTTCTTTGTCATGACATTTTGCACCAATTCTTTGTCATGGCATTTTGCACCAATGCTTTGGATCCGATTTTCAGTCCCATTGTGTAATTTGTTGGTCTAATAAAAATACAATTATGTTATTTACTTTATTTTTTATTTAATTTTCAAGATTATATATTATATTGATTTGCAAAAACCACATTTGTTTCCTTCGATGTCTGCAAGTTATTTCTTTCAACATGCGTTCCGTTTTTTCACCATTCGGTTAATTATGTATCAATCTCAGCGCCAGACTCATCATTTGGAAAATCAAGTAATAATTTGAGTACTGTTATGTTATCTATAAACAACTTATTCTGTAATAGTTATCATGTTTTTGGCGGGTCTCATATATTCTTCGATGTCTTTTCTAAACATAATGTTTTGTTCCATAAGCCGAACTAAGAATAGATTTCCAAACGCACCGATCTTCTATTTTGCTTCTCCAATTTTGGATGCCATATTTTGCGATGCCATCTTCAACATGGACTTTCAGAGTTTTGACCGTCTCCTGGGGCGTCAAATGACTCTTATTCATATGCATTTCTGGCGGAGACACTTTCTCCGTTCTGTTTACATGACCCAGTCAACGCAATCGATACGTTTTATTATTGATTTTTTCCAGTACTGTATAATGGAAAACTTTCGTAGTAAAAATTAGTAGCTTCTTGCATGTTCTGAAACAGGCGATACTATATCGATGTCGGTCGGCTGGTACAGCTCGTGGTTCATAAAGAAACAGGTTTCCAAACACAAAATATATTTTTCTTTTGCTTTATAACAATTTAAATAGTATTTTTAATTAAAATATGTAAACTTTTGCCACTATCGATTACATTCATCTGACTTTTATTTTCATTTTAACAACTACTTTTGCAAGTAAATAATTATTCGGGTACATGATTATTTGATCATTTATTGCTCTTTAAACAAAAATGGCGCAGAATGACGCTCTCTTCTGCTATTTTCTACCACACAAATTTGGGTGAGTAGAAACTAGCGAAACTAGCAGCTTGCTGTTGGCATCTGATTCGACGATAGGCTGATTTTGATGTTTCGCCCATATTGTTTGCAAGTTTTGCCATTTTTCGTTCCCGTACATCTTGAATAAACTTCTATGGTAAAGAAAATTTTGAGAGTTTGGACCAAATCGACTGTCAGTAAATTTCATGAAAATCCCTTCAGTAGTTTTGTAGACATACTCGTAAATAGCGTGGTCGGATCTTTAGGACCAAATAAGTACGTAAGTATTTTCAAACCGTTAAGTTCATAATTTTTGTAAAATATAGAGTTTTTAAGAAGAACTTTTTGAATTTTATCTACATATGCTATCTGATCAAAAAACCGTTATTTTCTAATTTCGTGAGTTACGTATGTTTCAATTTCTAGAGGACTTATACAGATTGTGTCAATATTGTCGGCCCCGTCCCGAGTATAGCCATTGCTTACTTGTTTTTATATAATAAAACAAAAAAGTTTATTCTATCATATATCATATTCTTTTATAGAAATAGAATACACGCATGTATGTATATACGAATGTACATAATAAAGAAAGTTGACTTGTTTGAACTTACCCGAAATAAATATTTGCAAAAATACTAAAAGGAAAAATAAAGATGCAGGTGCTAAAGGACCATCATCTATCATTTGTATAATAATACCGATAAGCACTGCCATCATTACTAGACAATATACAGCACTGATGACAAACGCCAACAACAGCTATAAGAACAACCAACCATTAAATAAACATATTCGACTGTTATGCGATATAATTTACCTGGTATTTTTGTTTCAAATAGATGCACGATAAAATAAATGCCAACAGCGGTATAAAATTCCACAAAAATGATGTCCAGATTCCTGTATTAAACACGGTAACAAAAGATCCGATCATCATTAGAAATATAGTTCCGGGTCCAAGGATAGTACCGACCATTAACATGGCTTGATAAAATATATACGGCCTAGATATAGAACTATTATTCTTTACCACCATTTCCGCATCAGAGAGCAAATCAAAAATATTCGCTATTGTAGAGGGTACCCAGCGACGACGTTGATTGTAGAACTCATTAAATATTTCCGGTGAGTGAGTGTAGGCATCAGAAGCTGCTGAATATTCAACACGTAAGCCCTGCTTAAGAATGAGTGTGCACAACCAACGATCTTCACCTTGATCATATTGAACATAATGCATTGGTTCTTGAGATACGGTTGTGTATTTCTTCATGACACTGTTCTCCATTAAAGCACTACCGCGGAATAAACTAAAACAGCCGGGACTACATAGGACACAGCCAATTACATGCTCCGTAGCTTTTTGCAGCCAATGACCTAGCGAAATTTAAAATGGCATTTATTAGTTCAATATTACTGGTTCTAACTCGAAATTATTTATTTTATTTATTTACTTTTACACCTGCACATCAAGATAAAACTTATAATTACAGCACAGGTTTAATTGTATCATGAACAATCCAATTTACTATTTAATAATTATCTTATTTTAATATTATAAGATTACAAAGGTAATTTAAAAGCAAAACATAAATAAATATTAACATAATTAAATCCTTAAATTTTAATTTAACAATAGTTAGATATTCCAAAAAAGAAAAACAATGGTTATTAAAGGAATTATATAAAAAAAATTAGGCACAAAAAAAAATTGAAAAGTTGCTTTTTTAAAAGAAAACGCGTTGCTGATGGTTTGAATTTCGTTGGGAAGAGAGTTCCAAAGACTAATCGAGTTAATGTAGAACTGCCAATCAGATACAGGGAATCGTCGTATAAATGGAACTAGTTTTTTTGCCTCTGATGGGCCGTGTAAATTGTAATTTCTCAAAGAGATATATTGGTTTCTTCTTAACAATAATTTTATGTAGAAATAATGGAGACTTTATCCGTAGAAGTGTATTGAAACTAACACCATAAAGGGACTGTGCAAGATGAGACACATGTTGATTCTTTTTTAATCCATAGATATAACGAATAATGTTGTTAAATGCAACATTCAGTTTCCTCTGGCTCAATGAGTCACAGCATTCAAAAAGTTCACATACATAAATTAAACTGGGAACCAAGAAAGTTTTTCCTAACAGGATTCGAATTTTAATTGGTGTAAAAGACTGTGTGGTCCATAATACACGCAGTTTGGCATACGTTTGCCCAGCAGCCAGATCAAAGTGGTTTGACAAACTTAATGTGCTATTAAACACCACACCTAAGTTCTTCACACTGGCAACTATGTCAATATTTTGGTTATTAATGACAATGTGAGGGTTTTGTAAAGAAAAGTTTTTATTTTTATGTATGTATAATAAGGCACTTCGATTTCTGTGGGTTAAGCAAAAGCCCATTTGCAGTAGCCCATCTGTGCACACGAGAAAGATCTTCATTAAGATTTGCAATCCTTTCACTAATTTTGTTTACGGAACCACTAATAAACACCTGTACATCATCTGCATACATCATGACATTGCTGTGGATTAATTGTATTGATCCCTGAGGAACTCCTTTCGGTACTAACAAGGGACTAGATTTTGTGTTTCCTATACACACAGTTGGTAAGCGTTCATTTAGGTAAGACTTAATGAGATTAATAGCAGTGGAAGTGAACTTAAAACAAGAAAGCCAAGGCTATAGTCGGACGGGGCCGACCATGTGATACCCTACACCACTACCCCTGGGAATTAGCTTTCTACAAATCAAAATTTCTTTATGGAGAAAATAAACATATTAAATAATATAATAATTGTTGCACAAACATCCCAGAAGGGACAAGAGAGACTTTTCTTATATCAATGAGTGAGTGAGTGTACCCCGATTTATATCAATGATATGGGACGTACAGCTTATCTCCGAGTCCGAAGGGCGTGTCCTAAGACACCACTTGCAGAGAAGATTTACATGGCTGAAATACTCAGAAAATGTCGTGAACATTACTGAAGGGTATTTTGCCACCGTTTAATATTTGATTTTAGCTGGCTGGGGAATCGAAAAAAGATGGCAAAGCGACCCATGCTGCAAAAAATCCAATTGGACAATTAATACGCTAGGGTACCAATATACGAGGGCAGTTCGGAAACTTCTTAGCCTAGCACAAAAAGCGCGGTGTAAACCGAAAAAAGTTAAGTGTTTTGGAAACTTCCATCTCTGTTATGAACACATGTTAAATTTTGTTTCGATCTGGCAACTCCTTCATATAGAAACAGGTGTTCAAAAAAGACGCATCCGCAATTTTTTTACAATGGAAAAATTAGAAATGCGTGCTGTCATTAAATATTTACATAAAAAAGGTTTATCGGGACAAGAAATTCATAATGATATGGTGAATGTGTTAGGTGAAAGTGCTCCTTCATATGCAACAGTAAAAAATTGGGTTGCTGAATTTAAACGTGGTCGTACAAGCATTGAAGATGAACCACGTAGTGGACGTCCAAAAACAGCAACAACAACAGAAATTGTAGCCAAAGTGCATGATATGGTATTAAATGATCGACGAATAAAAGTGCGTGAAATTGCTAATATCATGGGCATCTCAAATGATCGAGTCCATTTAATTTTGCATGAAGAACTACAGATGAAAAAGCTTTCTGCAAGATGGGTGCCGCATTTGTTAACAGTCGATCAAAAAGGCATAAGAATGAACATTTCTCAAGCTTGTTTGGATCGTTTTAAGCGAAATAAAATAGATTTTCAGCGTCGTTTCATCACCACTATACTCCAGACACAAAAGAACAATCCAAACAATGGACTGAAGCTGGAGGAAGAAAAAGGGTAAAACAATAAATTCAGAGTACTACTGCAACCTTTTGGATCAATTAAATGTACAAATTTGAGAAAAACGTCTTGGCTTACAACACAAAAAAAAAATAATTTTTCATCAAGACAACGCACCAGCGCACAAGAATGTTTTAACAATGGCTAAAATCAATGAATTAAAGTACGAGTTGCTTGACCACCCACCTTATTCTCCTGATTTAGCTCCCAGTGACTTTTACTTGTTTCCAAATCTAAAAAAAATCCTTGCTGGCAAGCGTTTTACCTCAAATGAAGATGCAATTACAGTTGTAAACCACTATTTTGAAGACCTTGAGGAAAACTATTTTAATCAAGGGATAGAATTGCTAGAAAAGCGTTGGACTAAGTGTATTGAAGTTTCAGGAGATTATATTGAAAAATAAAAATATTTTTGAAAAACTAACTATTCTCTTTCATTGATAGGCTAAGAAGTTTCCGAACCGCCCTCGTAATTTGCAATAATGCAAAAACTGGGAGTGGGAAAATGTGGTTCTCTACACAAAACCTATCATATATTAGGCAGTAGGTCCGTTATCTAGCAGACACGTTATTCCAATTTGCATCAGGGAGAATGGTCAGTATTTCTTTTCCCGTATGTAGGCTAGTTTTGAAGGTATATGTCCTCCAAAAAAAATATTTTTTTTATTTTATTTTTCATACAAAAGTAATGGTCCATTTCACCCGATAAATAATATCAGATCATTATCCAAACTTGTAAGCATCTTCTCCTACCTAAACTTTTACCTCGTGCAAAATTTCGGGATTATTGAGCTATAATTGCGAACTCTAGCGTGTTCATGATAACACTAGAAACAAATAACTGGGTATATTAGGCTGTAGCTCTGTTATCTTATCATGTACACCAACACAATTGAAATCAATAGAAAGGTCAAGCGTTCCTCTTCCAAGTATAGCTTACTTGCCCGGAATATATCTTCCAGGAAAAAAGATATAAGCTGTATATTAAAAATTTTCACAATTTTTACACAAAAGTTGTGGTCCATTTAACCCTCTAAATATTATCTGATCACCATCTCAAATTTAAAATTTTGAGGCGATCGGACTATTATTGATGTGAAACCCACCTCCATGCCAAATTTCGTGACGATCGGTCCAAAAGTGCGGCCTGGAGTTTGATTACAATTTATAATGGACAGACGGACACACGGCCAATAGCATTTGACTTCACAAGTTTAAAACTCAGCAGAACCTCGTCAGGAGTAACGCACCTAAACTCAAAATTATACCCACTATCTACTCTGGTGCCCAATTCAAATTCAGATCCGTAGTATGTATTATCTGTGTGTAAAATAGGTACATTAATGAAGGTATTATTTGGGATATTTATATCACCATGGAATTGATCGGTAGAATTTGATTTTCCAATACCAATGTCTTTAATAAGCTTCCATTTACTTTTAGAGTCAATTGCAGCATGAAATTTTGTTGCATAGTATTCAGTTTTTGCAGCTTGTATGCGATAATTGGCTTCTCTTCTCGCAGACCGGAATTCCTCATAAAGCTCTGGCGTCTTAAAACGCTTCCACCTGTAGTACGATAGATCTCTGTCCTTAATGTATTACTCAATTGAGAAGTTAAACCAAGGTTTGCCATGTTTTTTAATTCTCTTAAATTTTAGTGGGACTGTCTCGTTATAAATCCGTACAATATTTTCTTGGATAAACCCAAGCTGCTGATCGACAGAATTAAGCGAGTATAACACATTCCAACTTCTTGTAAATATTTTTTTGTTAATAGCGTCTCGTTGTTTTCATTAAATGTGAAATTATATGCAAGAAATATAAGGTCATGTTTTGAAAAACATGGGGCAGATAATTGGTCATATAGAAGAATATCTTCGGCATTATTGACGAAAAATAAATCAAGAAGCGTGTTGGTCGTAGATGTAAAATGTTTAGGGTTCGTATTGTTGCTGGCAAAGAGACCAAGTGTTAACATATAATCAGTTAATGACGAGTCAACAAGAATGTTGAGTTTAAATCCCCTGCAATAACAATGTCATTATAACCCAGAGTTACTCCTTCCAAATTATTATAAAGCTGTTGTAGGTCTATTGTATTATTTGGTCGGTACACACAAGCTATTAGAAGTGTTTTAGAATTCGATATGAGTTCAATGAAGATATGTTCTATTTGGTCACCAGAAACAGATTTAAGCCTGATTTTTGCTTTAAGATTAGATTTCACATATATTGCCACACCTCCTCCTCGACCTTCCCTATCATATCTGAAGACAGTATAGACAGTTAAATTTATTAAGCTATTCGGAATATTAGAGTTTAGCTATGTCTCAGAGATGCATATTACGTCCATATCCGAATTCTCGAAAATATATTTAAATTCATCAATCTTGTTCAGCAAGCTCTGAGCGTTTATGTGGCAAATATTTAGAGACTTCTTTTGATTGGCTAATACTTTAAACAGATTTTTCAATACGCCATTGGACCCCCTCCAACGTTACCCATTTGGGCCATAAAAATGATTAGGTTTTGAAACATCAGCAGCGCGTTTATGATCGAATATATATCAACTTTTAGTAAAATAAATTCAAAATATAAGGTATAGAATGTGCCAATAAACACAAGCAAGAAAAATTAAAAACAAAACAGACATTTTTATTTCACCTTTGCCTTCATATATACGTTTGTAAGCATCTATATACATGTGAATGTTATTTTTTGTATCTAATCCTGCTATGTATGTTATTATTAATGAAAGTTTGTCTTAGCACCTACACACGTACATACATATGTATGTGAAATGTGAAAAACGAATTATAGAAATAGACAGTCATTTTTTATTCATTACTTTCATTTTTCGACATATCATCTTGTCTCTTTCAATAAACTGTTATTTTTATTTCCTTCTTTCAATTTAAAAAGTAAACCCACAAAAACAATTTTTCGTATGTCATTTCCGCTGCCAAATTTTCTCTCAAGTTTTTGTTGTTATGAATTTTTAACTTTTCAAAAGAACACATCAAAAGGAATATAGCCCTGTATGTAGAAGTAAACAAAACATGACTATGAGGTGTGCTTAAATGAAAAACTGAAGTTTTTTGAAACTACACGTTTTCTTGATAGCTGCTGTATAAATATTAATAAATACGTACCAATGGCATATTCGAAGATTTGGTACCAAACCATCGGCCCCCTGCCAACTGGATGGATGCGACCACAAGCAGCCCCCAGTTCATCGATAGCCTTCATGCGGTCTATCAGCAACTGTACAGCCTGTGGCTGAAAATCAATGTCACCATCAAGGGCTAGTAAAAAAGTGTTTTCTGCTATTACGGCTTTACGCTTCGCCGACACATTTTCCAATTCCATTATGCGAAAGCCCAACAAGTAGTACATGTACATGACTTGTGACCAGCGTTTTTTGTGACGAATTTTGTCCTTGTTTTTCAGATGAGCAATCATTTTGGTCCGGCCAGGCAGTGTCCACACTAAGCGACCGCCGTAAGGTGTTTCAATTTTTACGGGTGGCTTGATTTTAATGTTAACGCCGTACACTTCGAACGCAGCCTTGTCGATGCTGGTAATCAGTAGTTTCACATATTCATTGAGTGGGGGATTTTTGGGATTTTCCACATATTTGTCATCCAATATAAAAGCATCATCGAAAAATATATTAGCTATGTACACCGAGAAATAGAATAAGAAATAAAAGAAAATTGTTATTGAAAATATTATATAAATACCGAGGTACGTATGAATATACACTCACTTAATAAAGTAATGGAATAAGTATATGTATATAATACATATGTATAATATGTATAATAGGCCGGAGCGATTTGTGTGGAAGGCCCTTAATGGGCCATTCGCGTTTCTGATTTCTGGGATTGAACTGAGCAAAAAAGTGCACTAGACCATATGTCTACGGTGAAAATCGAGCCTCCCGATTTTGACTCAAAAGTTTTTTATTGACGTTTTTTGGATATTTTGGCATATAACAGCCAAACCATTGAGATTTGCGATCGTGTTACAAAATTCTATCGTGTTGGGGTCCATGAACAACGAAAATACCTTTGGTTCGTTTGGGTCACTTAGGTATATTGTTTTATAAATGTAGAAGTAGTGAAAATCTGGGTTTCTTACATTTCCAAATTTAAACGGGCATATCTTCTTTTTTCACAACGGATTTCTATCCTTTTTTCCTTTATTACCTACATCGAAGTGAAACGGCAACTCAAGTCCTGATGGAGAAAATAAATAAAGGTAATTTTATAGCATTTGGCGTCTTCGCCACGTTTTTGTTCAAAATGTTCTCATGTCGACACCGTTAATGTTGTTGCATATATGTATTATTTTTTGTAAAAATATTGACATAACTTGACAATAAGTTTTGATATACATACATATGGGGATTTCTGAGCGAATTCGGACACTTTTTCAAGATGAGGTTTTTGATTTCCTTTATTTTTTGCTGTGGTGATGATGCTTATCAGCAAAAAATCATTTCAGTTTTTTTGACTAACAGCTCCAGAGATATCGCGCCTTAAAAAATCGAATTCCATAAAAACTATATGCAAAGAAATACACATAACTTCTTTAAGATTGGTCCAATTTGAAAAAATAATTTTTTGTATGTTTGTAGTTTTATCAGTTATCTAATAAAAAATAGAAGAAAATTTTGTACAGTGGACTTGGATGCAATTTTCGCGATTTAAAATTTAAAATCAGTTTTTAAAAATGATTGACCCCTTTGATTTTCCTGATTTTTTTTGTATTTTATCAAGTCATGAAATCTGCTAAAGAGACATGAAATCTGCTAAACAGACATCTTTTACCAGTGATATCATTACCACATAAGCCATTTACTTCTCGTTGGCAGACTTCATGACGATTTTTAGGTTATGACCGAATCATGGGCGCTATGAACTTTAAATTATTTATTTGAATACTGTACTATATAGTAGACGCCCGAAGCATATCCGGTATGACATATGAAGATCCTTTGACTTCCGCCGATGAAGTAATTACAGCTTAAAGTACTCAAAATATGCAATTTTTACAAGGTCCGTCGTATGTTTTCTATATTTTTATACCCTACACCACTATGTGGAAAGGGTATTATAAGTTTGTTTTGGTAAAAATTCCCCAATGTGGTATACCAATCTTCATATCTCGACGAGATAAATCGATTTTGAGATGTGTGTCCGTCCGTCTGTCCATTATAAATTGTAATCAAACTGCAGGCCGAAATTATGGACCGAAATTTTGTATGGAGGTCGGGTTCAGACCAGAATAGATCCCTATTTTTATTGATGATGATCGTGAAATATTTAGCGGGTGAAATGGACCAAAAAAATAATATTTATCCAATTTTGTAGCGGCTCTGTAGGTCACAATAATAGTCCGATTTTTTTATTAAAGTATACACATCAAAGTATTTTTGATTTTTTTGTAACATCGACCACTAGCGATCAAAATTATTTCGGTCCATAACAATTTTACCATTGAAACAAAATGTAAGAATTTAAGAGTGTTCCAGAAATATGTTGATAGCTTTGTTCTTAGACCGAATTTTTCTTCTGTTCTTTTTGGAAAATGATTTGCGAACAATGTGCAACGTTATGTAAAAGATTACGACCCAATACTTCGTAAATAGTTGAGCTTACCAATGTTAGGGCATGTGCTTAAAATATTATGTAAAGTTTACAGGTACCTTATTGAAGTTACAAAAATTAAGCCGATAATATATTTTTCTTTCAATAAGGACCTGTATGATGTGTTGTATGGAATGCAGTTGTCTCTAATATGCAACAGATCTCTTGGAATCGATGTCTAATGAACAATACCCAAATTTTCTAATTAAAAGTATACCTGTCGAATGATTTATAGTACCAACATTAATTAAAGTGGTTCATTTCGACGGTGTGTCCTTTATTAGATTTCTATATAACTAAGACATTATGTGGGCAATATATTGGGATCCTTACAGATCTAGTTTAGAAATATAAAGCATTTAAAATATATTTTTTAATATAATTTAAACTCAAAACATTTCGTGGAAAGTTAGTCTCTAAGAGTAGTGGTGTTGGATATCACGTGATCGGCCCCTTCCTACAATTGCTCTCACTAGTTTTGACTCAGTTGTTTTTTATAGAAGCTCTATAAGTCTTCTGCTAGAAGTCCTACTGGTCTTTTCATATTTTTTACTGGTCTTTTCATATTATCTATGAGAAATCTTACTGATCATCAACATAAAGACCAACATGTTTTCTACATGAGTCTTAAGATATAATATGAGGAAACATACTGGACTTCAATGAAGAGATCAGAATAATTTCTATGAAAAGACCTACTGGTCCGCCTATATGCTGGCTGGTATTCACGATAAATCTGTAATATTTTAATTAAATGTTCCATTCCAGTCTTTCGGGTACAATTACACAAAAGGTTAAAATATGCGGACTTATGTTAGGTATTACAAACACTGGGATTGGATCCAGTTTAAGACCTGGTCTTGAATTGCTTACTTATGATCCTGATTTCACTTATATAAATTTACAAGTTTTGGCACTTGCATTAACTAAGCTATATAAGCATATATAGTCGAAATATAGGAAAAATTTCATGGTAGAACAATAAAAGGTAACAGCAATACACAGCTGACTGAAGTGGGTTGTAAAGTTAGTGCCAAATTCCATACGACATTTTATATATTTATTTCTATTTCGATGTACATTAGGGATATATATTTTTTGAGGAAAAAATATATCATTCCAAAAAAACTATTTCCCACAAAGACTTCTTCACATCAATGATATGTAACCTCCTCCAAGTCCGAACGAGGAGCCGTACAATAAAACACCGTTTATAGAGGCGATACAACGTTTGTTAATATGTGAGGTATTTTGTTAAATTTGAAAAAATAAAGCCCCAATAAACATGTGCTTCTTTGATTTCAAAAACAACGAATTTCCGGCGAACCCAAACATTTTTGGAAGAATTCTACTTTCTGCGAGAAATTATGCATTTAGTGGAATGATGTGGAAACATTCAAATTGAAAATGTAACGAATTTTCATTCTTGTTTTCCAAAATATTCAATCAACTGTGAAAAATTATTAGTATTTTTAAATTCAAATAATTTATAGACATTTTCTTATTTTGTTTACATAAACCTTTGACACTAACATTACAAACTAAAATAAATTTCTATGTGGTTGTCGTTGAGTTGTATTTATTGGAGTATTTATTTGACCTTATATTTGTTCTACAATGGAAAAAGTTAAAAATGATGCATGTTTTATTCATTTTCAGTGGTATAGGAAATTACCCTCGGAGTCGATTCCGATGGATTCGGAGTCGAAGTCGAAAGAAAAATGGCTCGACTCCGAAGCCCTGTATGGGACTGTACCAAAACCACGCCGAACAAATGCCAAATTATAGCTAATTCTGTCTGTAAATATAGATAAAAACGTCAAAATATCTAAAATAGGGAGTAGCCGTTTTATCTTGTCGCCTTCGAAGTCATCCCTCTCAGATATAATACACTTATGCCAGTGTTTTTTCCAATCCTCGAAATACTTCTGGAACGCTCTTTTGGCATAGGCAACATGGGCCAAGTCCGGTGAATACGGTGGTTGAGGCATGATAACGGTTTTGTTTTTGGTCAAAAACTCACGCATAAGCATCTATGTGTGAGCTGTAGCGTTAACATGGTGCAAAATCCATGATTGGTTTTTCCACAATTCTACGCGTCTCCACAATTCTACGCGTTTGCTTAGGGAAAATGGTGCATTATTTCATGGTAATATTCCTTATTGACAGTACGTTGATGCACCGCTCCATTGCAGTCGAAGAAAACCGTGACCAAAACATTCATATTTCGCCGAACTTGGCGGCCCTTTTTCGGTCTTGGCCCTTCTGGACGTTGCAATTAGGATGATTGGGTTTTGGTTTCAATGTCATAGCCATACACCCATGATTCGTCACCAGTTATGACCTTTTATTGACAATCTGGATCTTCGTTGGCGATGTTTAACAGCTCTTGAGCGATGTCCATGCGACGTTCTTTTTGCTCTAAATTTAGCAATTTTTCTTCAATGTTTTAATCGGTTGTTGACGTGCTTGGGTGACAAGGACGGGCATCATCATTGAGATCTTCTCGGCTTTCCTTAAACCGGTAGTAGACTCGCTAAACGCCACAGTCAACATTTCAAATGTCCTTACGCATTTAATTTCATTTTTTTACTCAAAACTTAATACAGTTTCTTTGATGGAATAATAAAAAAATCAAAGTGTTCACCAAAACTAGTGTGTCCAAAAAACCGGTTTTTTGAATCAAAACGGTTTTCGGTTAACCGAAATTTTCTCTTTTTTGAAAAACCGGTTTTCGGTTATGAAAATTCTCAAAAACCGGTTAACCGGTTTAAACCGGTTTTTTTAATAACTATAAAATTTGCTTATATTTCATAAAAATTTGATTAAAAATTCGCGGAAAGGGGTAAATTAACGACTTTGTTATATAATTATCTCATCAAATCCATGATATCTGACATTCAACCTTGAAATTGGGACAGCAATATTAAGATTGAATTGATTGATTGTGCTTTAAGAATAGTATAAACTGTTACTAATATAAAATTATGTATGTTCCAAAATAAATATATTAACAATTTACGTAGTCTTGCTTTGTAAGCTTCATATTATTGTGAAATGTCTGAATCAAACATACATTTTATTATCATTACATTTTATTTATAACCTGGCCTTCGGCTAAAGATCGTGTTAATTACAGTCAAACTTCTTTGTAATGTAGAAACGTAGGGAAAATTAATATGTTATAAAGCACCTTCTTGATAAATGGATGATTTTTCTTTGAAAATTCATATTTTTGGTCTATAGAAGGAAATTTTTTCCATCAACTATGTATATGTGCAGGGTTTGCCTAATTAGGCCGATCCAGACGAAAATCGTTCTTTGAATAATGAAAATATTGGACTAATTACAACATTAATCTCTGAATATTATTTAATTTTTAGGACACTGTGTGCCAAAAGGGAATACTCGTGCCCTCAGAGAGAGCTTCAGGCCATTAAAGCTCCCTGAAGTATGCAACAAAAATAATCTGCCGAAAGCTGCTTTAAGACCATTTTAAACAAAATACTTTTCACTTTTAAATACATTTGGCATCTGGAAATTTGCCGTATTTTATGTTATTTGAGTTTATTTTACTTTAAAGAGTTAAATTGTAATGAAGTATAGAAAATATTACTATTTTTAAAAAACCGGTTAACCGACGCAAATAACCGGGTTTTTCGGTTAACCGAAAATGACGATTTTGATGAAAACCGGTTTCGGTTTTTAACGAAAAACCGGGTAACTGGTTTCGGTTTTGGACACCCTAACCAAAACACGGCTAATCCTTTTTATCTGTCATAAACAAACTGACAATCCAAAATGACTGATATTACCAACATACATAGCAGACATGTGTACCAACATAATAGAAACAAGTAAGAACGGCGTTAATTTGGCCGGGCCGAACTTTTTATAATCTCCATATGAATATGAACAATTAGTAACTATTAAGCTCTTCCTCTACGTTAAGTATAATTCCTTGGAGGAGAATTATATCTTAACCACACAGAAAATTATCACTATAACGTATGATAATCACTTTATACTGACAATTTTCTGTGTGGAGGTTTTCTACCCATTGAAATTCTAAAATACCAAGTTATATCCTCTTCAGAAAGAAAATGTAGAAACACTCTTTAAAATAGCTCATCGTTGTTCTTTCTATGCTCTGACTAAACACAATACCAAATTACAGCAAATCTTGGTTCGAAAATACCTTCGAAATACATAAAATACACAAAATTCAAATTAACAATTAACTGAAAATCGGGAGGTACCGTTTTACGGGGGCTATATGAAGACGTGGACCTATACCGACAAATTTCGGGTGGAAAGTTTTATACCCCCAACGAAATTTAAGTAACAAATTTCAGCCATTTCGGTGGGATAATGAGGCTAAAATCATCAAAATACCGAAAATCGGGAGGCGCCGTTCTATGGGGGCTATATCAAAGCATGGGCCGATATAGCCTATTTTCAATAACAAACTATTCTGCTCCTAGCATAGCAATAGAAAATTCTATACCAAATTATAAACCTCCATACTAAAAATTGTGGGCTGTATCTTGAATTCAACAGACGGAGATGGCTATTTCGACTTAGAATTTTATGCTGATCAAGAATATATATGGGGATTTCTGAGTGAAATCGGACACATTTTCAAGATGACGGTTTTGATTTCCTTTATTTTTTTCTGTGGTGGTGCTGCTCATCAGCAAAACATTTTAGTATATTTTCAGGTTTTTTGACTAAAGGTTCCAGAGATATCGCGCCTTGAACAAGTCGAATTATGTAAAAACTATATGTAAAGAAATACTCATAACTTCTTTAATATTGGTCCAAATAGAAAAAAATCTTTGTTTGTATTTTTTGTTGTTTTATCAGCTATCTAACAAAAAATATAAAAAAAATTACAGTGATCTTGGATGCAATTTTCGCGATTTAAAATTTAAAATAAATTTTTAACAATGATTGTACTATTCAATATTCTTGAAATTTCAAGAAAATCGAAGAGTACAATCATTGTTAAAAATTGATTTTAAATATAAAATCGCGAAATTTCCATTCAATCCCACTGGGCAAATTTTTTCTACTTGTTATCAGATAGCTGATAAAACAACAACAACAACAAAAATACAAAAAAAAAGATTTTTTCATTTCGATCAATCTTGAAGAAGTTCTCAGTATTTCTTTGCATATAGTTTTTACAGAATTCAACTCTCTCTGGAACAGTTAGTCAAAAAATCTGAAAATATACTAAAATGTTTTGCTGATAAGCAGCATCACCACAGCAAAAAATAAAGGAAATCAAAAACCTCATCTTGAAAAAGTGTCGGATTTCACTCAGAAATCCCCGCGAACTGTTAAAATATTCTATATAGTATCACTGAAATTCTTTAAAATGAAGTGTTTTATGAGCGACCCCATAATGTCAACCATTAAAATTAATTTACGTGGAAGCTGTAGAAAAATTGGTAAAAATGGGTTGAAGCCAACAAGTTTGTTTATGTTCCCTTCCGATTTCTGACTTAACCTTACATTTTATAGACCTATGCCCAAGGAAAGAATCACGGAATACTCCATGGGTAATATGATAATAGTTTATGATTTTTCGATATAACCACTACATCCACCTAATATTGATGCTGAAGCCGAAGTTTCGGGGTTTTGTGAATTTTTTTAATGATCCGGACGCGCAACGAGATAATAGGAATATAGAACTCGTGATTTTATGTCGTTTGATGTATATCCCATGAGTGTGTTCCTTACAGTTTCCTAGTAATTGGAGTCTAAAGGCTAAAATTTAATGCGTGCAGTTTCTTAAAAAACAATTTTTGCGTTTAAAATTTACAAGTGTCATTCAATTTCCTTTGAATCCCGCGTGAATTTAGTTTTCTTACGCGACGGATCTAATGAGCCCTTCCGCGATCGAATCCATCCACTAAAACCGTGGATATAGATAGATAGCTTGGAAATAGGAAAATCAGCAAAAATATATTTTGACAAATCCGCGAACTAAATTGCGATTTTCTTTAATTTTTTTTACATAAATGGAATCCTTTATGCTCGATTATAATATTTGCGAAAACGCGTGTCATAAATTACAGAGATACGCGAGTAAACTGGCTCTTTAACGCAAAATAGAATATGGAGGCACATAAGCGGTTCTTAAAGAATCTCTTTGAAATAGGTGATTTTGACGTATTTTTGATCGGCGCTAATGAAACCGGATGTGCATTAAAATCGTATGCACATTGCGCGACTTTTACCCATTTTAAGTTTTTTGGCATTGTGAGATGCAATTGACGGCACACAATGGCCACTGAGTGAAACATTCAAATATGCTGTATTCAATCAAAATCGGATGCGTATCAACCGACTTTAACAAATTCGCGAATAACAGGCTTTTTAATTTTCATACTTTTTAATGATTGTAATTTCAATATTACTCTTAATTTCCTATCCTTATAAGTTATCACAGGAAGCAGTTATGCTTTCGCGATGGTAAACCATATTACTTGATGAAGTTTTAGCAGTATACATTAATTATTGTATGCGGAATAGTTGAAGAACTCCCAAATATTTTTTTCTAATTTTTCTATCGAACCAAAAAATATATTTGGAATAATATTTTAACAATAAGTTTTTTCTCTTTTGTTGTTGCTATAATATGTAATTTATAAAGCCAATGTTTATAATTTTGGTTTCATATTTTTAACGCGTTGTCTAGATCCTGTACGTATTTTTTATTTATTTTTTAGAGGTTAATACGGACTTGGAGATAGTATAATTTAGATTTTCTCCCAATTTTTTTTTTATTTTTTTCCGCAAAAATAAAAACTAATTTTAGAAATGTTCGTGCATCTACGGATGGATATCAAATGCTGTTACTGATATATGCATGCAATTTCTCAATACAACAAATAAGAAATTTTTAAATATTTTTTCTTTATAAGAGGATAAAAACCGCTATAACATTTGCGCGCATCGGCCAATTTTTTGAACGTGAACAGATTTAAAACCAGAATTTGTTCCTTAACCTCTATACCAAAAATCGTAAATGTGCTCGCAATTTTTTTTTTAATTTTTTTCAAATGGAATTGTAAATATATATTAATTTTATTTTATATTAATTTTATTGTGGATTTTTATAATATGAAGTCGTTTTTGCATGTTAAATGGACTTCTCTGTATCTACACCTACATATGTATGTAAGTAGGTCACGTATACCACAGTCTAAAACTCCCTCAATAATTCGTTGTTTTTTTTTCTACAAATTGCTAAAAGCACAACCCCATATAACTTTAAAAGATTTCATTAAATTCCACACACAGAGAAAAAATATTTTTCGCTTTTGTTGGAACAACAATATCTATTTGTGTTCCAACAATTCATTTGTTTTGTTCAATCATTGCAATTACAAATCCAAAAATACCATCGTTTGCTCCAAACATACAAAACAAAACAAACTTGCGAAATTCCTCAATATTGTAAAAATCATTGAAAATACCTATGGTAGGAACTATCATAATCTAGGATTTTTACAAAAACTATTGTCAGCCCAGAAAACCTGTAACTAAAATTTTTGATTTGATCGTATATAATTCTCGTATACACTTTCCACATAACTTTGGTATTAATGTCACGTATAATATTATGAGTAGACATCAGATTTTTGCATATTTTTGAAATTTCAACCAATTGTAACTACGTTATTATACAGAATTATATCGTTAAAATGACAGAAATTCGATGTCATATTGAAAATAATCAATAATACGTACAAAGCTCCTGCTTTTATTGTTAAATAAACGGAATATTTGCATTAAAATTTTCAAAAATATGCAAAAATCCGATGTCTAATTATGAGCATTGACAAACACTACACAATACCAGGTTTTGTCAGGTCTAACTAAACAGACAACAAATTGAATGAAGAAACATAACTACTCCACTGTGCTCATACATACAGAAAAAATAGAACAAAGATAAGGGGAACTCATAAAAACAAAACTCACCAAAATTGTTTTTTCGCCTAGGCGTCGAATACCGAGAGAAGAGAATAAAATTGTCGAAGAAAAGAGAATATTATTGTGCAGCAGACAAAAACTATTGTTGGATATGACAACAACTATTGTTGGATATGACAAAAACAATTGTTGTAATTAACAAAAACGATTGATGGACTTACAATACTACATGCGGAATCTAACAATATCTTTACAATGCATATTTTGCTCTTTGAATATTGTGGGATCAATCATATTTTTTCTCTCCGGTACCTTTTGAGGGTTATTGCTTACTTAGGAGGGTTGGCGTTTTTTATTTGGGATGACGACTTCTATTTTGCTTTTCAAAATAGTCAGGCTTAATCCCATTGTCGTTGTTTTAATATTTCATTAAAACAACATTAATTTATTAGTGGGAATATGACCACTTATTCGCGACTCCATATATTGATATAAGCTTGTAATAGTAATACTGATCAACTACAATACATGGGCAATTATTTGAATCTGTCAGACGATCTTCCCTTGAGACTTACCGCTTACCCTACCCTGTGAGGTAGGTTATTACCCTAATTGAAGCAACCCATGTTTTAATAATTACAGTTTTAAGCCATCTACAATTCAATAGCAATAGTCCGGTCAAAATAGACATTGAAATAGCAAAAATTCCCACAAAGCTGAATTTTGGTGGAGAGCTAGAGTTTGCCATTAGAAGCAACGTCCTAAAAGTCCCCATCGATCCCATGTGTGCAAAAAAAATTATTCGGGGTCAAAGGTCAAATTTTAAGGGTTTTTAGGTTTTCGGATTTATTTTTTGATAACGGTTGATCTAATCAAAAAGTGACTAAAGTAAATATTGTAGACAGAAAAACTATCTACGAGTTTAACCTTTATAATTTTTTTCCTAGAAGGAACCATTCTTGAGATATAGCTGTTTTAAAAAACACATGATTTTTATGCACTTATAAGGGAAATATGCACATATTCAGACGAACCGGCAAAAATAAGCGAAGTAATCGGGTCTGTCCCTCAAAAAAATATATATTTTCTTAAAGAGCGAAATTATAGCTATCTTCTAAAAAAAATTCCAACGAAATCGGAGCGTGTTTAGTAGAGTTATTTAATGTTAGAGTCATTTTATGCAACAATAGCCCATTTAACTCACATGTATAATCGAAAGCCCAACGGGAACGACCCCAACGAAAACTCTCCGATTTTTTTTTAAGTTTTGTCCGAAGGTAGGGTTTGTTGCGCTGATTACGGAAATGTATAATTTTCAAAGGTTGCGGATCCGGTTCGCCGGTTATTCGACCCGAAATGCCAAATTTAAAAACCGGGTTAGACCCGGTACTACTGAACCAATCACTGCAAAGTAGATATCGTTTGAAAGCTTTCGGAAGTATCTAACACATAGTGTCGTTACTTTAACCGGTTCGCCTTATAATGTGCTTACACGGCTAATTTTTTATTTGACCTTTAGATCGCGATATCTCGAAAACGGTAAGTCTTTTTTAAGAATCATAAAGACCACTCTTGAAGACAATTATTGAATCTACAACTTTTACTTTGGGCGGCTTTTGCGTAGTCTTACCGTTTTTGAGAAAAATTAAAAAAACTGAATAATGCCTCCAAAAATGACCTTTGACCCCGAATAACTTGTTTTGCACACATGGGATCGATGGGGACTTTTAAGACTTTGCTTCTAATGGCTAACCCTAGCTCTCCACCAAAATTCAGCTTTGTGGGAATTTTTGCTATTTCCCCCTTATACGCATGTCTATTTTGACCGGACTACAACAGTTTTAAAAGTTTTGTAGCTTTGTCATTGTGAGTTTGTAAATATTCCAATTTCCCGTTGTGATTGATTCATTGAATTTTAAAGTTAACTGACTAAATGCAACCATGTAAATAATTTAATTTACTACTCCTGTAAACCAACTCATTAATATTAATCACTACTAAATTACATAACTCTGTACTAGCGACTAATACGTGCTTCTCAAAATTAGTACCTAACTAGAAGATAATTTAATAAAGTCGCTCAGTTTGTGATCTACAATCTAACGCGTTACATAACCATCAGATAAGATAACAAGGAGTGATCTACATTCTAACACGTTATGTAACTATCAGATAAGATCACAATGAGACAATTTGTCCGTCCGGCAGTCTACATCAATCCTCGCTTGTGTTTTCCTGCACAATCGACACTAGGATGTTACATTATTTAATAATAAACTAAATTATTTAAATTTTCAATATTTGTTCCCTTGCGTTACCTTTCCCCGCCACTTCCCAATTACGACAACGTATATTGCAATGATGATGATTCCTAAGGAGTTAATAAAAATTAATACAGTGTTGAATCGAAAATACCCAAAATTTATATTTGGTTCCAATGCTGATTCCCTTTCCCCTTCCCGCCTTTACATTATAGACTATAACAGGGTGATGGCGCTTGATATTTGATAATTCGCAATACCATAATAAAGCAGAAATACTAATTTTCGTTGTTTGATCTTATGGGGTTACTTCCCCCACTATTGCCTACCTGCAGTTTTTCCTAGCTACATATAAGATTGGTTTGACCATAACTTCTTATGAGTTTAAAGCCTTCCAAGCTTATAGTGATTCTAAAAATGATATTTGATATTAACAGACCAAGGGGGAGGACTGCTGACCACACCCCGCTTATTATGTAAGAGATAATGTGTACTTACTTCCCACTTAGTTTGTCAAAATTTGGAGTATATATCTGTTACCAATCTATACACGCGAAGAAAAAAAAAGATTGATACTACAATATTCGAAGAGCAAAATACATATGTATTGTAAAGTTATTGTTAGATTCCGTATGTAGTATTGTGATTCCAACAATCGTTTTTGTTAACTACAACTATTGTTTTTGTCATATCCAACAATAGTTTTTGTTTGCTGGACAATATTATTTTCTTTTCTTCGACAATTTTATTCTCTTCTCTCGGGATGAAAAAAGACAATTATGGTGAGTTTTGTTTGTCAGAGTTCCTCTTATCTTTGTTTTTATTTTATCTTTGTTCTTTTTTTGTGTATGTAAACATCTCATGGTTATGGGTTATGTTTTTATTTGATTCTTCTTTATCATTCTTCTTTGTGTTTAGATAGTTGAGTTACACCACAATCTGAGAAGTGTTTTTTTGGTCGTAGTAATTTGTGTTTTCTTTCCATATTTGTTATGGTTTTATGGTATTCATCCTGTTGGTGCTTGGAGGATGAGCCCAATGGAGTAGTTACGTTTCTTCATTCAATTTGTTGCCTTTTTAGTTAGACCTGGCAAAACCTATCTATGTGTAGTGTTTTTCAATACTCATAATATTATACGTGACATTTATTCCAATGTTATGTGGAAAGTGTATACGAGAATTATAAGTATACGATTAAATCAGAAATTTCAGAAACAGGTTTTTTGGGCTGACAATAGTTTTTGTAAAAAATCTAGATAATGATAGTTCCTACCGTAGGTATGGTCAATGATTTTTACAATATTGAGAAATTTCGCAAGTTGTGTTTGTTTTGTATATTTGGAGCAATAGATGGTATTTTTTGATTTGCAATTGCAATGCTTGAACAAAACAAATAAATTGTTAGAACAAAAGTAGATACTGTTGTTTCAACAAAAGCGAAAAATATTTTTTCTCTGCGTGTTTATACTCGCATACAAAATTAAAAAAATATATTCGATATTAGCAGTTCAAGGGGAAACTGCTCCCCCTGACCCCACCCGCTAATTTTGTAGGGGATGACGTTAACTTACTTCCGACTTTTTTTTTTTGAAAAATTTTGGATACTATATCTGTTACCATTCTATAGATATTCGCATACAAAAAAGATTAACGCTGAATTTCAAAAATTAATATAGCCAGGCGATGCTGTAATATGCACAGAAATTTTCAGGAAGATCTGTTCAGCGGTTTTGTGTATATAATCACAAACAAAAGGACAAATATTTTACAAAAGGACAAATATTTTTATATTTTATATCAGCAAAAATGCCTAAAATCGTCTTTTCCATTTCAAAAAAATCAAAAAAAAAAATTTTTTTGATACTACATCAATGATTTTTGGTACATAGATTTAGAAAAAAATCGTCATTCCAAATCTGTTTTCGTTACCAACTTTGATCGTTGCGCGCAAAATATATGACCGTTTTAATTATGCTAATTAGAAAAAATTCTAAAAAAATCGCGGCTTAATATAGTGAGCTGTTATATCCTATTATCGTTAACTGAATTCGCACCCTTTGCGATAATGCAAAATAAATTTGAAAAGTCTCAATGGATTCGCGAAAAATTAAATTTGTTAAATAATTTCACGTATTTACAAACATATTTTTGAAACAATAGCGCTTATACTTACAAAAAAAAAATATAAAAAAATTATAGCAGCATCCAGACATTGTGAGGAATAAAATGAAACCTAAGTCGTGAAGTTTGGAGCTATAGTATTCACGTTATTTGCAAAAATACAAAGAAAATATGACGAAAAAATAAAAATCATGTTATTCTAATTATACCCTATACCACAATGTGGAAAAGGGTATAATAAGTTTGTTTTCCCAAAAATTCATGTAACGCCGCGAAATATTCGTCGTAGACCCCTCATGTGGTATACCAAACTTCATATCTCGACGAGATAAAGCGATTTAGCGATGTGTGTCCGTCCGTCCGTCCGTCCGTCTGTCCGTCCATTAAAAATTGTAATCAAGCTAGAGGCCGCAATTATGGACCGATTGTCACGAAATTTAGTATGGAGGTCGGGTTTGGACCAGAATAGTTTTTGGCGATGATCGTGAAATGTTAAAGGGATGAAATGGACCAAAAACAAAATTTTTGCTCGATTTTGTAGCCGCTCTGTAGGTCGCAATAATAGTCCGATCGGCGCGAAATTTTAAACGTAGTTTTGGTTTGAGATGAAGAAGTAGCGTGCAAGTCAACGGTATGATCGGATAATATTTAGCGGGTTAAATTGATCAAAACTTTTGTGTGAAAATTGGTAAAATTTCTAATGCACATCTTATAACAGCTAGCCCGGAAAGCTAGTGCACAGGGATAGTGGTATAGGGTATCACATGGTCGGCTCCGTCCGACTATAGTCTGTTCTTACTTGTTTTTTTTATGGTTTTATAGGAAAGGTTGAAGAAAAAATTTTTGAGTTCTTCGTCATTTTCGTCCAATTTTCACGCAAGAATGAATATATTCCGTTGCAACAAATTTTTCGCTTATAGTTTTTCCTATTGGCGAATATTTTTAGAACATTATATAAAATCACAAGGAATTCCAATTGTGGCATAACATTAAAATAATGTTATATTGAATATTACAACATTTGAAACGCATATAAACCGCGTAATAGTGAAAATGACATAATGCACATCCGATTTTCCAACACAGCGAATCAATCCCTTTTATTTGGTGTACAGTTTGTGAAATTCTATTTGGCGATCACGATGTAGCATCTGTTGCATATTAGGGCGCAAAATACAGTAAAATGGTCATAATTTCCACGAAGTTCATTTACATTTTATGCGCATCCGATTTCGATGATAACCTTTAAAAAATACATCATTTGATGTCGTTTCATTGCGATCCATCAAGAACCGTGGATGTAGCATCGCACTTAATTTTTAGAAAAAATCAATTGTATCTCCGGATTAGCGATAGTTTTGAAATTATGTTTTCGCACATTTTAAACAGGCATATAGCTCTATTTATTTCAGTAAAACTTACACTTCCAAAACGCGTTTCATATTTTCGAAATTTGAGGGGTATCATATCCGCCGATCTAGTGGACGGATTTGGACGCTTATTAGATTCAGAACGTAAAAAAACTAAGTTCACGCGGGTTTCACCGACAATTTAATGGCAGTTGCAAATTTTGAATCAAAAAACAGGTTTTTTATAAAAATTTACTCACAAAAATTTCGACTTTAAGCTGAGATTGTTGTGAACCTTTGAAGGCTACACGCCCGAGTTATACATCAAAAAATGCGTAATCGCGAGTACTACAATCTCCTAATCAGTTTTTAAACGAGTACAGTTGCGCGTCCTGATTAGAGAAAAATTTCAAAAAACCCAATTTTTCAGTCTTCAAAATGTCAGCATCCGTTTGAGATTGATGCAGTGGTTATATTAAAAAATCATACATTAGAAACTTCATCTCTGAAGTGTATTCTTTAACTTCTTCTTTGAACACTATACTCTACATTGTATTGTAAAGCCACTAATTGAAAATTGACTTAAAAAAATCGTTTCCTTCAACGATTTTTTCCTATTTTTTACATTAATATGACCACAGCTTCCGCTCAAATTATAATTTTAAGAAATCCGTCGGTGAATCGTGCTAAAACAGTTTATTTTACCTAAATGCGTTCAAAAGTTATGGTATATTACAACAATTCGCGAGTTACAATACCCCATACCTCAGTTTCAACATAAGTAAATTTTCTACAAAAGATAGGGTCTCCAACGAATATTTCGATGTGTTAAAAACGGAATGTCAAATTAAATTATACCCTCCATATTATGATGAAGGGTGAAAAAATGCGAAAATCGAACATACGTAACTCACAAAATTTTATCAGAGCTTGTATATGGGAGCTATATCCAAATCTGTTGGGATTTCGATATTATTTGCAAAAATATTGGTGGACCAATTACCGGCACAACTTTAAATGTTCGTAGAAATTGAACACACATATAACTAATCGTTTTATCAAACCTATATATGTGTTCCTACAAAATATACTCTAATTATAACAAATTTTGTCTATAATGTCCCCAGCATCTATCGTCTTTGAAGGTTTCTTATAGTTTTGACGGTTTCTCCAGTTTTGAAGTCTTCCCCAGTATTTGCATATGTTAAATTCAACCAATTCGACTATAAATTGTTTGTTACTTGTGTTTATTTAAGTTTGAGAAATAATCCTCTCCCAAACTCATTACATTTGCCATTTTAATAAAGTCTTTAATATCAATTAGGAAGTTTGTTTGCAATTATAGTTAATGAGTCAATCTTCTTATTGAATTTGGGAAATGCTTTCTTGATACGATATCTTATGTTCAAATGTTTCAAAGTGCATAGCAAAATAAATATCCTATGGTGAACCATATTGAAAACCTTAACGAGATCAAATGTTAAATTGATTTACAACCACAAATGGTAACCATGAATGAGATATACTCACATAAAGCAATGGTATAAATTCAAACCTGCATGTGTATGTGTATATGGACGGTGGAATGTTTAATTTAAAAATGTTGAAAATTGTATTTGTATGGTTTGGATAAAATTGAATTAATGATTATATAATAAACTAGCCGACTCGGTCCGCGTTGCTGGCCCTTAATACAGTTTTATGTTACCTTTTCTTAAGTCAATTTTATTTTTCTTGCATCGCTAATTCGTCGGAATCTGCAAATAAATAAATCTTCAAAAATGCTGGTGTCGATATGCAATTTTAACATACGGCCAAAGAACTGATGACTTGAGGCATGCATTTATATCATCTGCAGGAATAGTATAACTGGAAGTGTTTGCTTCTTAGATCCTTCAAGAATGGATCTAAAGCTTGTAGGGAATTTTATGTGCCATCGTGCATTCGTTCCAGATGATAACTTCAATTTAATATTGCATGTGTGTTCCTCTTACAAATGAATGTCCAGTGGCAACTTAACGGCTGACTCTTATATATCTGATGAAGTTATAACTATCGATATGTTGCCTTATAATCTAAACACTTGTTTTTCAATAAGACCAAAGCTTCGTTATGCATAACATCTGGTATTTCCATTGATTTGTAACATATTTAAGAAAGTGGGAATGGTCGGGTCTTATGGCTAAAATAACGGACGGACACGTTCGTAAGTTTTACATATATAGCGCATTTAAAAAATAGGGCTCAACTAAATATATAGACTGTACATCATCTGAAAGTGACATGGAACGGTTTGGAAATATAACATATTTAAAAAAGTGGGCATGGTCTGGTCTTAAGGGCACAAATATGTGCCTAGGGTCGGAGAAACAACCACCATTGTCTATCGAATTAACTATTAAACGACGCTCCGCCGGAATTCAACAAATAAAAAATCTGTAAATTGGGCTAGTAAACTTTTTGCTTGTTCCAAAGTTGGCATCACAACCATCAGTGAGGTTTCATGATTTGTAATTATTCCAGTGTACTAATAGTGAGATGAATAACTAACTATACCCACTGTTAATACTTTCTAATATAGATATTACCAGGAGCAAGGGAAAATTAATGAATATTAGATCACATTGCATTTCCATGGAAATTTATTCATTGGAATATAAACATACATATGTATATTTTCTTGGTAAAGATACTTACACTATTGATAGCTGCAATTGATAAATAAAATAAACATTTCATGGAGTTTGTGGCAGCAGATTTCCATGTTTGCAGGATTGATTTGCCAACAATTGAATTAGTTAACCATAAAACTAGAGAAACAGGCAATTATAAAAAACGAAAGAAAAGAAAAAAAATCCCCACTAAAGTTGACGACCCCAGCAAACGTTTTAAGGACCATGATCTGCGAATCTGCACCTGGAATGTTCGCACTCTTTAAAGAGAAGGTGCAGTGTACGCATTGGCAGATGTACTTGAAAAGTATAAGTCCGGCATTACTGCCATACAGGAAATACGATGGATTGGGAAAAGCGTCACAACAACACCTAAAGATGACGCACTGTATTATTTCTGCCATGAATGCATGAGTTTGGCTTCGAATTTGTAGTTGGTGGAAAATTAAAACATCTGGTCTCCAGCGTCACACCAATGAATGAAAGACTTGCTACAATACGCATAAAAGCTAAATTCTTCACCATTAGCTTTATCTGCGTTCATACTCCAACCGAAAACAAGGACGAACAGACCAATGATATATTCTACGAGCGCTTAGAAGAAACATAAGACCGTTGTCTTGCCCATAACATTTAAATTATTCTACGCGATTTTAATGACAAAATTGGAAAGGAGAATATGTTTGGCGAAACAGTCGGAATTTCAGTCTCCATAGTGAAACATCTGACAATGGAATGAGGCTGATAGATTTCGCAGCGGCAAAGAACATGGTCATTAGCAGCACCAGATTGGAGCATCTCTATATTCCTAAGGGCACCTGGCTGTCTCCGGATCAGAAAACAAGAAAACAAATTGGTCAGGTTGTGATAGATGGAAGACATTCATCGAGCGTGTTGGGTGTACGTTCATTCCGAGGTGCAAACATAGACTCGGCCCACTATCTTGTTGCAGCAAAGGTGCGTACAAGGTTAAATATAACGAATAAAGTACGAACAGACAGAACACGAAAGTTAGACATCGGTAAGCTCCAATCGCAACAGGTAGCCACAGCATATTCCACTCAACGGTACCAATTGCTTAATCAAAGCACTTCTCGTTCCGATAACATATAAGCACAATGGCAAGATATTGCTCCATCCAAACAGCCTCAAAATCCATATTTGGATACCAGAAACCTCCACCAAGGAATCCAAGGTTATAAGGAAAAACCAGTAGACATTTCCCGAGGCAAAATAATCATTATTTGCAGGTTCTCGATGGCTGAAACTTTCACTTCTTGGTTCTGCTGGAAGAGAAGAACTTAATAGACCATTTGCATTGCCGAGGTGACCGCCTTATGGAATCGGAAAGTACAAAATATTGCGGTACAAAATTTAAGGTTATCTCCAGTTTATGTCTGTGTAAGAAATCTAACCTATTTTCTTTTTGTGTATGCTAAGGATCTCGTATTTTCATTATAGTATGTTGGCTCAGACTCAGAGCAATAACAATCACCTGATATTTTAATGATTAACTTATCTTAATGCCATGATTGACCCGAATTATGGAATAGAAGTTGTAGGAATTTGAAGTTTCTCGATCAAAAATGCCCAATTTTCAGTTGAATTTCAACTTTATTTTGCACCATATGTGCTATTGACATGAAACAGAGTGTATATATGTATTCTAGCTGAGCCCGGTGCGCTTCGTTACCCCGACCAAGATAAAATATAATGGAATGCTATACTTATATTGAAATTATTCTTTAAAATACATTAATGCATAAATATAGCAGATATGATTGGGTTCCTTTAAATGGGGTATAATCTTGACATAATCGGGTAATGTTCATTTTGAAACGCGTGTGAATCGCGAAATCCTCAAAATAGCTTGATGCACATGTGGTTTAACAATACACCGAAGTCTTCTCTTTTAATTTGTACACATTTGCCAGGATTTACTTTGGCCGCTAAGATGTAGCATCGCCTGCAGCGTAGTGTGCAAGAAAAAATACATCATCCAAGAAAAAATACATCGATCTAAACCTATTTCGATAAAATCCATCAAGAACCGTGGATGTAGCATCACACACTACTTTTGGGATAAATCGGATACAGCTCCCATGCCACTAAATTTTTTAAACCGCTGTTTTCGCAAAAACGCGAGTGATGTGTCAGTTTCTTCATTGAAAAGGAAACGATCCACGGAAAACGCGACTAAATCCGCGATATTTCCGAAAACATTTTTCGGTTTTTGTAGTTGCTGTTTTCGCCATTCTAGGGGATTGATTTTCACGATTTATGATTTATATGATCCGGACCGTCAAAAAACTAAAATATCTTGGGGTCCCAGCACAATCAAACGGATATTGTAAATACTGTACCCCAAAAATAGGGTTTTTCGAAACAATATCGCACTAAATTTTGGCTTTTGGCAGTGGATTACTCTGATTCTGTCTGGTCTGGTCAATATACATATCAAATTATGCGTAAGGGGGATGCAGTGGAAATTTTAAATTGTGATACATTAGAAGTGTAATCTTCATTTTTATTCTTCTACTTTTACTTTGGGCAGATACCCATTATTTAAACGGTTTAACCGTCAATCGAATAACAACCATTTACGTGTTTTTATGCATTTACGAGGTCATAGCTTCCGCGAAAATTAACTTTTTAGCCACATTTTTGAGCGTTGATTAAAAACACTTCGTTTGATGCAACTATGGTCATATTTCTTGTACACTGCAATATTTCGCGAATTATAACAGTGCAAACCTTGGCTTCATCATTTTTCGCAAAAAATTTGAAAAAGGTGCAAATAAGCAAGTCGACAACAAAAGCTTCCAACAAAATGTGAGGAAACAATTAACTTTCTTCAAAATATATTTTTGCAAATTTTAGCAGATTTTTCGCCCTACAAAAATTAAAAAAGGTGGCAATAAGCAAGTCGACAACAAAAGCCTCCAACGAAATGTGAGGAAACAATTAACTTTCTTCAAAATATATTTTTGCAAATTTTCGCCGATTCTTCGCGATATCTCAAAAACCAAATACGTCAGATCCTTCCTTGGATAAATACGAAAATTTTAAGCCAAACGCGCAAATCGGTTGTAAATTGGTCGAGTTTTTTATTCACGTACGAACGCCATTTGAGTTTTATATTATATTATATATATATATATATATATATATATATGAGGAAAAGTCAAAATTTTTTAGTTTCCATGAAGCCAAGGTTTGCACTATTATAATACGCGAACTATTGTAGTTTGCCAGTAACTATGACTATTGCTGGATTAATTTAGATGTTTTTGTACAAAGCTCAAAAATTTAGCAAAAAAATTTAATTTACGTGGTAGTTACGACCGCGTAAAGGAAAAACCATAGGTAAAAACACGTTGAATCTAAACAGGTTTTTTACATTGCTATTCGATTTCTGATTAAACAATTCAAATGACGGACATCTGTCCAAAGTAAAAGTTGGAGAATACAAAATGAAGATTACACTTCTAATGTATCACTTTCCAAAATTTCCACTGCCTCCACCTTTTATGGATGCTGACATCTTGAAGCCGGATTTCAGGTGTTTTTTGTATTTTTTATGTAACTGGGACGCGCATTCGGATATTTCGAAAAACCAATTATAGGACTAAAGAACTCGCGATTTCGCATAATCTGATATGTATATTAAGTATGTAGCCCACACAGCAGCAGAGTAATCTACTGCCAAAGGCCAAAATTTAGTGCGATATTTTTTCTAAAAAACCTATTTTTTGAGTACAGTATTTACAATATCGTTTTGAGTGTGCTGGTACCCCGCGATATTTTAGTTTTTTGACGATCCGGATCATATGAATCACAGATCGTAAAAATCCATCTACTAGAACGGCGGAAATGGCTACTGCAAAAATTTTAAAATTTGCAAAAAAATTTTTTCAAAATATCGCTGACTAATTCGCGTTTTATGTGGATCGTTTCCATTTCAATGAAGAAAGTGAATCATCACTCGCATTTGTGCGAAAACAGCGGTTTGAAAAATTTAGTGGCATGGGAGCTGTATCCGATTTATCCAAAAAATACTGTGTGATGCTACATCCACGGTTCTTGATGGATTTTATTGAAATATGTTTAGATCGATGTATTTTTTCACGGTTGATAGTGAAATCGGATGCGCATAAAAAGTGTATGCACTTTGTGCAAAATATAAGCGTAATACAGTTTGTTGCACACTAAACTGCAGACGATGCTACATCTTAGCGGCCAAAGTAAATCCTGGCAAATGTGTACAAATTAAAAGAGAAGAATTCGCTGTATTGGTAAACCGCATGCGCATCAAGTGATTTTGAGGATTTCGCGATTTACACGCATTTCAAAATGAACATTACCCGATACAATTTTATTTCAAGATTATACCCCATTTAAAGGAACCCAACATTTATTTGAAAGATATCCATATCTTCTGCTAGATGTTAGCGTGTTTTCGAGAAGTGATTAGAATAAAGAATGTGATTTATTGCATGGAATTTAACTAAAATAGAAGAAAAACTCCGACCTATTTTTCTTACATTTTGTTCAACTAACTCTCAAAATAAATTTTAATAAATATTTTCTCTTACAAAAATTTTATAAATTTCCTCAATATATTTTTTGTTTTTTGCTATAATATGCAAACCGCTAAACGGATTTGTATAGTTTTGGTTTCATTTGAATCTTCGCGATGTTAAGATTACGTACATATTTTTTATATATTTTTCAGATGCATAAACAGCTTGAATTTTATTAGAACAAGTTGTAAACTACCAATTGTTTTGAATGCTTTCCTAATTTCCGCGAAAATTTACAACTTTTTCACTAAAGTTATGGGACCTCAGTAACCATATAGTATGTAGGGAGCCCCTAATTAAGAGAGTTTCTCAATATAATGATTAGAGTCTTTTAAAGATTTTTTTCTTTTTATCAGAATTGAAACCGCCATAACTTTTGCGCGCAACAACCAAAATTAGTATCTCAAACAGATTTAAGAATGGGATTTTTTTCCAATGTATGTACCAAAAATCATTCATGTAGCTTAAAAAAATTTTTTTAATTTTTTTTTTATGGAAAACTAAAAAATTTTGTCTTTTCTTCATATATATACTAGCAGACCCCGGTCCGCGTTGCTGGCCCGTCGTAATGTTTTTTAATGACGAATGAAAATTAAAAAATAGGTATTTTCTACCCCACTTCTTTGGTCTATTGTCAAACCGAGAAGGATTTTTTGTCTGTAACCTTTCTTTTCTCTTACGGACTTTGTCGGATTTTTTCGCCAATTTATGCTTTTTAGGATTTATTATCGTCCATGTCCCTGTCTTTATCCTAAAGCGATCTAATTTTAAAGGTTAAAAAAGTGGTTAAATCGAATTCTCCCGCTTATTGAGACTTATATGTTATAGCTTTTCATGGCTGATGGACCGTTGAACCTCACCATTCATGTAAATTTGTAAATATATAGTTTTTCTTGATCGGGGCGCAACCACCGTTGTCTCGAAAACTAATTTGCAACCCGAGGCACTCATAAGTTTAGCAAATATAGCGATTATAAAATAATAGGCCCCGAAATTCGTCTACAAATATATAGCACTTTGGACCACGGGACATTCCTGAACATTTTCTGAATATTAGGTTCAGTAGTTTTGGAAAAATAATGTTTTGAAAAGAGTGGGCGTGGTCATCAGTTTTCAAGATATAACATATTAAAAAAAGTAGGCCTGGTCCGGTATCTTGGCTCCAAATATGTACCTAGGGTGCACACAACTTCATTGCCTACCAAAATGTATGCTGAAACCGATATAATCATACATTTGGCTTATATATAGCGTTTAACAGAAAGGCATGGGGAAGGTACCCCACCTCTTCCGAAATTCATAATATATACATAACAACGGCAAATTTTATGGAAATCCCTTCAGTAGTATTGGAGTTATGACATATTAAAAAAACAGGCGTGGTCGGGCCTATAGGCCCTAAAGAAATACCTAGATTGTAGATTAATCCGTAAATTTTTAATCCGATACATGCATAATTTTTGCATATATAACGTTTTTTAAAAATATCACATAGGGGAGGTACCCCGCTCCCTCTGGAATTCAATAAAATATGTAACCTGTTTTCGGGGGGCGTGGTAAACTTTTCTTTCCAAAAAACCTAAGTTGGGTTATGACAGCATTTGATTTTTATTCATAAAGGTAAGGCGTTTTTTTTTCAAATATGCCCCCTTCAAAATTCAAGAAAATATGCCCGTACATTCCCTGACATTTTCAGGAAAATCGGTTCAGTAGTTTAGTAGATGTAACATATTTTAAAAAGTGGGTGTGGTCAAGTCATTGGAACCTAAAAAGTGGGTAAGGTCTTCCGAAATATATACATTAGCAATTATTGTAAATATAAAATTTTAAAAAAAAAGTAGGGTATAGGGGAAGTACCCCGCCCCTTCCGAAATTCAACTGAATTTGTAGCCTATTTTAAGCGGGGGCCATCCTTGTACATTCCCTGGCAATTTCAGGAAAATCGGTTCAGTAGTTTTTGTAGAAATGATAAAAATTGAAAATTGAAAAAAGTGGGCGTACATTTTCTTTGCATAAAAAAATATCGAAATCGGTCCAGCCGTTCTCAACTGATGCCATGACCAACGAACGACATTTGATTTTTATTTTTAAAGATTTAAAAGTTTAGACAAATCGCGATTTCCTTGAAAATCCCTTCAGTAGTTTTGTAGATATAACCTAATTAGAAAGTGAGCGTGGTCGGATCTTAAGTCCCAAAATAAGTACGTAAGGTTGGAGAATCAATCGCCATTGACTCGTAAATAAATTCCGAAACCGATACATTCGTATTTGTTGCAAATATTGCATTTTTACAAAAATAGGGCATAGGGGAAGTACCCGCCCGATCCGAAAGTCAAAAAATATGTAGCCTATTTTTATCGGGGACCAAGCCTGTACATTCGCTGAAAGTTTCAGGAAAATCGATTCAGTAGTTTCGTAGATATAACATATTTAAAAAAGTGGGCGTTGTCCAGTCTTAATGCCCCAAATAAGCACGTAAGGTCGGAGACACAATCGCCATTGACTCGGAAATTAATTTTCAATGCGATATATTTGTAATTGTTGCAAATATTGAATTTTTACAAAAATAGGGCATAGGGGAGGTACCCCGCCCGATCCTAAATTCAACCAAATGTGTAGCCTATTTCAACAGGGGGCCATCACTCTACGTTCCCTGAAAATTTCAGGAAAATCTGTTGAGTAGTTTCGTAGATATAACATATTTATAAAAGTGGGCGGAAAAGTGGGCGTGGCCAATTTTTCTTTGCATAAAAACCTAAACTGGACTATGACTAACATTTCCACAAAAAATTATCCAAATCGCTCCAGCCGTTTTCAACTGATTCAATTACCAACAAACGACAATTGAGTTATATATATAAAGATATATATATATATATATATATATATATATATATATATATATATATATATATATATATATATATATATATATATATGATCAGGATAAAATTCTAAGTCCGTCTGTCCGCCGTCCGTCTATTGAAATTAACATACAGCTCGCAATTTTTAAGATAGAGCATTGCAAATGGGCTATATCGGTCGACGTTTTGATATAGCCCCCATAGAACGGTACCACCCTATTTTCGGTACATTGAAGGTCTTAGCCTCATTATCCCACCGAAATGGCTGAAATTTGGTACTTAGTCTTCGTTGGGGGTATAAAACTTCCCTCAGAAATTTGTCGGTATAGGTCCACCCCTTCATATAGCCTCTATAGAACGGTCTTCGTTTGGGGTATTAAACGTTCCATATGAAATTTGTACGTACAGCTCCACGCCTTCGTATAGCCCCCATGGAACGTACCTCCCGATTTTTCGGTGTTTTGAAGGTTGTGGCCTCAGGCTCACTGTAAACAACCCAACACATGATCGTATATCAAACTGTCCTGAGTATTCTTAGGCTAAAAACTTTCAAACTTTCCAAAAAAAGTCAAAGGTTTTCGAGTGACCCTCGTATCACCCACGTTTTCATCATATTTTTGGACTGGGTAATGGAAGAAACAAACTCACAAGATCACCATTCGAATGGAATCCCCAAGGCCGTCCTTATAATACATGGATGAGCTTTGTGAGGCGACGAATATTGTTGACTTTTTTCTTGATGTGCTGGAATCAAGTGAAGTCATTGGATTCCCAGTCAGGGCTGTATGGCGTATAACCCATCAATTCCACGTTTTGCCCGGTCAAACAGGCGCTGGTTTGAATCGATGTGTGAGAGCTCGCATTGTCATGGTGCAGAACGATTCGTCATCTTTTGTTCGTTTTTCGAATTTCTCAGAAGACTTCAAGCAAACAAATTGTAGTGTAACACTCAGAATTAACCGTCCTACATTAGTCGCCACACGGTCAGTTTTGCCAAAGAAACAGGCGACCATTTGCTTCGATGGTCGTCTTCCATGAACAACTTTCTTTGGATTTGTCTCGCTTTCAAATACCTAAACGGCCGATTCCTGTTTTGTTTCGGGCTTCGAAGCATAGATCCAAGATTCAACATCTGTGACGATCTTATAAATGCCGTTTGAAGCGCCGCGATTGTGTTTATTCACAATTTCTTTGCCCTAATCCACAAGATCCTTTTTTGAGCGATTGTTGCATTGGTGAATTGTTGGCATTCGAGATCTTCTAGAAAAATCTGTGGCGCTAGAGGATGGGTAAATGGATACAGGATAATGTCGAAGCAGTCAGTCAGTTGTAAATCAGATCGCATATTAAAACCGTCAGTAAAGCGAAGTGTAATTTAAGTAAAGTTGTGTGCTTAGTAAAGTCGTCTACGAATATGTTTAGTATAGTCAATAATGCGCTGTATGTAATTTAAATGAACACGCTTTTTTTACAAATCGTATCGGGGAATAAAACAAAGTCTATATGAGCTTAAGTTAAACATATTTCCGTAACATTGTTTTAAATTGCATTTATGTATTCTTGGTAACATGTTTTGTTTTGTCAGTAAACCTGCTTCTAAAATTGTAAAATACTTTATTCCTATTCGACCTAATGTAAATATTTTGGTTAACTAGGAATATACCGGTCACATTTCCAATGTGACGTTAAGAATTAATTTCTATGGATATGTACGTGTACATGTATTATGCAGTTAGGTATGGAACGACAGCAACTTCTATCAAGGAATAAATTTCTGTTACCTAAGCAAAGATTTTAACAGGCATTCATTTACATTTTGACATGGTTTATATGTATGTTGCCCACTAAAAATATCTTATGAAGTCAGTTAAAATGTGTGCACTTGAAAAATATGTAATTAAACCAGGAAAAATATTAAAGGTTTGTTGTCCAATAATAAAGTGAGGGTTCGGGGTTAAACAACATAATATTATAAATATGAAATAGTTGTGCTTCTTAATGTGATTACCAAAATACTGATATTTGTTTGCAATGTCGGGATGAAGATAATATTTCGAATCCTTTGGGGAAGCATAGCTTCCCGTGTCTCCCGATACAGTGTTTTTAAGATATTTGTTTGTATATTTTACTCGCCAATGTTCTTTAGCCTCATCGGAGCAGAGCAAATATGTATGTATATTCGTACGAGACGAGAATCTTGACAATTTTAATGCTAAAATTGGAAAGGAGAATATATTTAGCAAACTGCTGGAACATTTAGGCTCTAAAGGCTGATAGCCTTTATGGGGACAAGAACATGGAACTTAGCAGTACAAGATTTAAACTCCTTTATATACATGTTCACCAAAGCAAGTCACAAGATTTCAATCAATCCCAAGTCAGCGGGTTCTTGGTACCCAACCCAGCATCAAACCTATGCGGCTACAACAGCAACAAGATCTCACTACAATACATATAAGCGCAATTAGCTAACACCATGTAGAAGCACTGTTTAAAAACTCAGAATCTTGTGTATAGTACCTCATTTAGACTAGCCATAAATCCTCGACTGGATTTAATAAGGTAGATGCATCAGACCATTTGATCGAATTTGAAACGTCAAAAGAATTTTTTGTAAATTGAATTCGTCTCAAAAAACATACGTCAAATTATAAATTTATTGCTTAATACTGAAAATGAAAGCACATAATGCTACGAATGCTAACTAAAGAGCAAATAAAGAATTATTTTATCGCAGTTTGCCCATCCAAAATAAATAAACGAATTATTTTATCGTTTAGACATCGTAAATATTAGTCTTGGTTGATTAAAATCAACTTTGTACATCAAAACAAATTTAATTTTTCCGCCTTGTTTATAAATTTTTACATTTTAAATCATTTTTAGTGTAGCAATTCACCGATGCATCTACCTTGTTTCTTGTGCCAGCTTGCAACTTTTTGTATTTTCTAGCAACATGTTACAAAAAACAGAGTTGTATACTAGGATTTATGCCAGATTTAAAACAAATCCACTCAATACGAGGATTTATTTTTGTATGGGAAATCTGGTAGATTTTGGCGGGATTTAGGAAATAAAACCTGATAATGTGCTAAATCCGTCTAATGAAGTCATATCTAAATGGGCTATAGAGCTCTGAGCCCATATCAATATACAAATCAATATAAATGACATATCGAAGGAACACCAAACAACTTCAAATCATGGATCAACAAATTGAAAATGTAAAGCGGGGTACACACGATTAGTTTTGAGTGTCGACTGGCAAGCAACCGATTATTTAAGCAAAACTGACAGTCAAAACTGATGGTGTGTACCCCGCTTAACCTTATTAAGTTGTCTAGGAAATATTATATAACAGCTAATGACAGACTAAACAACTCGTATGTTGTATTACGAATGCCTAATAAAATATGGAGAGATTGTGTTATATAGCTTTGGTGTATAGATGATCCTAAACCAACAAATTCGTTCCATGTATTTTCCGATGGAAATTTGGACCATGGATAGACCAAACTATATATGAGTGCGCCAAGTAGAATACGAAGCGAAACTTTATTTCCAGTTTCCACACGAATGAATAAACGTAAGCCTACTAATAACTAAAATAACGTTTATTTCATTTAAATATTGAAGAGTGTCACGCACAAACCATTTAAAAAAAGAATTTTTTTACTTTGTTAAAAAATTATATCTTTGAAAAAAAAAAAAACGTTTACGATATTTTAATGATTCTCAGAATAAAAGAAAATTAGGGAGAAACAAATATTATGTCAGTTTGGTTATCTCAGTGACTCTAAAGTTTATTTTTAATTATTATATATCTGCTTAAAGTGACTTCAAAAAATTGCCCATAATTCGGATAAATTCAAATTTTAAAATCATTTTGTGCGTGAACTTTTTTCACCGAATCACCTTATAATTAAGATTTTATGTAATCTTATGTAGAAACTCATCACGCTATGATACTGGGATATGAGGTTGTAAAAAAGTAATAACCCTAATGGACACACACTTAAGCCAAAGTAGACCTGTTGTGCGCTCCAGTCTGGTGGATGGTATATTTAAACTTTATTATTAATTACGTTTTTTTAGAAATTCTGTGTCCTTGAATTTTTGAACTCTCCACGTGCCATGCATTTACTGTTTTCTGCATAACTTTGTGATGGCTGTCAGTATACTAACTTCACTTTTTTAATAAATTAATTTTAGGCCTTTTATTTTTCTTATCCGGGTTCTTCTATAGGAATTTTTGTGGTTTTTTCCAGAAGAATATATGGGCATTATTTGCCCATACCATTTACTCTAGACGCGTCTCTTTTAAAGTTTTAGCATTACCTAGACGGCCTTGCTGCCAAAGAGTTTAGCAATGTATTTTTACTGAACCATGATGGGAGTAGTTGTTAATTGATTTTTTATACTTCAGGTCAGTTTTTGATTTCACTGTCTTATTTCTTATAGTATTATTTGCTGTTTCTGTCCGTTAGCATGGTCACAGTGGTTGGATATGTGTTAGCGTTAAACCAGTTCCGACACTTTATAATCGCTCGGACGATCATCAGGCATATTAGAATGTTATTTTTAGTGGTTTTAGCTTGGAAACTTGCATTTATACCACAAATCATTCGAAAATTGTATATTCGAATTATTTATTTATTTTAATGTTAGTTATTTAATTCCAATCTTTTCCTATAGACCGACTTGGCTGGTAACCCTATTTTCAATGGTTTATTACAAATACTAAGGCAGCTTTTTTCCACCTTCATTTATATTTGTCCTTCTGTATCAGAAGATTTGATCATATTTTAGATGCGATGACTGCTTCACACTTTACATTATTATTTTTTTTTTGAGACGGACAGACCATTTTGTCTCTAAAGTCCTAGTAGGTGTAGTCCTCACACACATTCGTTGGACGTTTTCAATATTTTCACATTGCATTTTAGGCCATAGCTGTCCACCATACTACGGCTGCGTATATATCATAGAATTATAACTCCATTTTGAGCCTATAACATGTAGAAAGGTTGACCAATAAATGTGAACTTTATTAGCCCTTTCCTAAATATGGTCTTTCCACCTAAGTATCCTATCAATAATTACTCGCAGGCATTTAACTGCATTTAAACTGTTTATCTTCTTATACAGGAAAACTGGTTTCTCGAAAGTTCCCACTATATTTTTCCTAGTGAATAGAAAAAAATCGATTTTCTTTGGCCAGTTATAAGCTATTTTAAGAGCCCTTTTTTCTAGGTTACCATTTAGACTTCTCATTTTGGGCCAGTTATAAGCTGCTTTAAGAGCCCTTTACAATGCAAATTTTACATTATTTCCCCATAAACGTATTATAACGTCGTCTACATAGCAGACTGTTTCAAATTCTTCGTTGGTAAAGGTGCTTAATAGACTATTAATGTTAGGTACCCTCGGTTCCTTGGCCAAATTTGTTCTCTTATTATTACGTCATGCAACGAGCAGTTTATACACTTATTTCTAAGCATAGGGTTTTTCCAGTTTCTCAGAGTCCGGTTCTTGAAAGCGCCTTCGATGTCGATGTATACAGCGAGTATTTACATCTTCATTTCGAAAGATCTACGATTACTACAACATGTAATGCGGTTTCCATTGATCTGCCTGAAGGCATATTGTTTGTATTTAAAGATATCCTTGGGAGTGTTACTCTTTATCCTGATGTCCACCGTCCTTCCAAATACTCCACATCAACTGTGCTAAAAACAGAATTTTTTTCACCTTACTTTCCAACTTCTATTGGCCACAGAATAACTAGTTATTCTAGTGGTCACAAAATAACTAGAAACTGAGTGGGAAATGTCCTTGTAAAGATAATGGGCTGCCAAAAATCCCTTACGAAACCCATGATTTTGGGAGGACTTTTTTTTGCTGGATAAGAAAATACAAATTGAAAATGACCTTCACCCGCTTCCTGCAAAATGGGTGAAAGTATGAAAATGGATGTAGTTATGCGTCTCCAAAAGAACTGTAAAATACAGGTTTTTATTACTATAAAGTGCAGAGTGGGGTGATTTTGAACTCTTATTATAACATTTACCATAAATTATGTATATTCAAATCATTTTTCAGCAATTTCAGGTGGATGATGTGGCTAAAATCTTAAAAATACCGAAAATCGGGCAGTACAGTTCTATGGAGGCAATATTAAAACGTGGACCTGTACCGGCAATTCTCTGTTAGAATATTTTATACCCCCAACGAAGACTAAATGCCAAATTTAAGATATTTCAGTTGGATAATGTGGCTAAAATCTTCAAAATTACCTAAATCGGGAGGTGCCGTTCTAAGAGGGCTATACAAAAATTCTGTCCCACTGTGCGTTGACGCACGTACTATGCCAACGTACTCATTACTAAATAAGTAGTGAAGTAAGTACTTTTACCTTGATACATTACTTTATAATGGGTTACATAATGACTAACGGATCCGAATTTTTACTGGAACGTTTTGGTATTAGCACAACATATAGAGGCACCGGCCGATTTCAAATTTTGAAAATATGTGACCGAATTATCTACAATTAGATATTTGCGGTTTCAAAAAACTTATTAAAATTGTGGACATGTGTATGTAGGATATAGCTCCCATATAACGGCGTTAACCGATTTTGCATTTGGTTTAAATGTTAATGCAGAAAACTTCCGCACCAAAAATTTGGGACAATGATACTTTCGTAACAGAAAGTAAACTAATTAATTATTTCAATTTAGTTCATAAGTTAAGCCGAACGTAAAGCATTTTTTAATTCGTTTGATTTAAATGACTAGAATTATATGAAATTATGAAATATCATGTGTGATCAATGTTCGACTATACCAAAAGAAACAAGTAAGCCAAGGCTATAGTCGGACGGGGCCGACCATGCAATACCCTACACCTTTACCCTTGGGAATTAGCTTTCCACATATCAACATTTCTAACAAAATAATTGTTTCGCTTTATTGCAATTTTCATCAGGGGTAAGATCAGTAGTTCTATTTTCATATGTAGTATACTTTGCCAGCATATGCCCTCCAGGAAATAAAATATAGACCAAAAATATTTTTTTTTGTATTTTTCATACAAAAGTAATGGTCCATTTCACCCGCTAAATAATATAAGATCATCATCCAAAATTATATACATCTTCCTCTACCTAACTCCCAACCTCGTGCAAAATTTCGTGATTATTGGGCTATAATTGCGACCTCTAGTGTGTTTATCATTACACTACAAACAAATAACAGGGTATATTAGGCTGTAACTCTGTTATCTTATCATGTACACCACCACAATTGACATCAATAGAAAGGTCAAGCGTTCCTCTTCCAAGTATAGCTTACTTGCCCGGAATGTCTCTTCCAAGAATAAAGATTTAAGCTGTATACTAAAATTTTTCACAATTTTCACACAAAAGTTTTGGTCCATTTAACCCTCTAAATATTATCTGATCGCCATCTCCAATTGCAAGCTACTTCTTCGTCATATAATCGTACCTTACTTAAAATTTCGAAGCGATCTGACTATTATTGCGACCTACAGAGCATCTACAAAATCGGATAAAAATTATGTTTTTGGTCCATTTCACCCGCTAAATATTTCACGATCATCACCAATTAAAATAGCGATCTATTCTGATGTGAAACCGACCTCCATACCAAATTTCGTGACGATCGGTCCGTAATTGCGGCCTGGAGTTTGATTACAATTTATAATGGACAGACGGACTCACGGACGGACGGACACACATCTCAAAATCGTTTTATCTCGCCGAGATATGAAGATTGGTATACCACATTGGGGGTCTACGACGAATATTTCACGGTGTTACATGAATTTTTAACAAAACAAACTTATAATACCCTTTCCACATTGTGGTGTGGGGTATAAAAATTAAAGAGAGAAACTTCTCATACCAAGAATTTGAATGGTCTGAGCCGATGTTTTATTCAAATTCAATTTCCAATTGTCTATGATAATCAAAAAAATCTCACGGTAATTTTTTCGTCCCTGATAATAAGGGGAAAAGTGCACTGCAAACTCTACTTAACTGCAATTCTATTCACTGAATATTTGAATTAAGGTATTTAATTTCAATGTACAACAGACAGTTTCTAACAGTAAAAGATATCTGATATTTATGTGCTGCAAGCATTTTGAAAAAAAAAAGCAAAATCGTTTAACATGAGTGAACGTCACTAAATGGTTATGTATTATGTGAATACATATTTCGTGGTTATTTTTGGTGCTAGTTATATAAAATGTGTTTAAATTGTGGCTTAAACTTTAAATCAACCCTTTGTTTGACATTCATGTGGTCAATTTTTTCGTTTCTCTCAATGCCATTTGTGCATGGCACTTTTCGCCAAGTATATCTTTCGAAAGGTCATGGAAATGGAATGTATGGCACATAAACGACGATTTTATTACAAAAGGATTTTACACTTTGAAATTTATTACGAAAAAGGAATAATAAAAGTAGAAAAAGTACGCGATATCACCTGCGTATTTTGTGTCAACATGCATTCCAACTCGAACCGAACGACAATAAGCGAAATAAAATATGTATGAGTAGAATTCCTGAATATGCAAAACCAAACGTAAACAAAGAACACATCTACGGCTTGAGGAACAATGCGCAGTTCCACTGAAATGTTTTACAGTAATAAAGGGTTAAAAAAAAAACTTGCAAAACAAAAATAAGAATGTAAGATAGTCCAATAATTCAATGCCAGATTTCAGAAATATCTATATCTTAAAGCTGGTTAAATTGATAAGATAGCAAGTAAATTAAATCTACACTAGACTGGTCTTAACTCAATGGGAAAAAATCGATGTCGGACTTTTTTAAGATAGCCAAAATTTGAGCACAATCGGAAGATGTTAAGACGTGACACTGGGCCTCGAAGTTTCCATAGTAAATTGCGAATCATAGTAGGAGCTTTTATAAAAAAATAGTTAAGGTTTTGAAAAGCCCCCTTTTGAAATGCCTCTATGTTTGGCATGTTAAGGTCACATATTCTAAACGATATGATTTCTGACTGAAAGATTCTCAGAAGGGTAAAGAACTCCTTGCGCAAAAATATTAAAAAAAAAAACAAGTAAGAAATGTGTGAAGTTCGGCCTCACATTGGTGCATTTACAGGGAAGGTAGGACAAAAATACTTTAGATAATATATCGAACTGAAATCTTTATCAAGCCTAAAAACACTCTAACCAAAATATTCCAGTCCTAGGTTCAAGTTTTCGCTAGTTCCCATGAAACGAATCTTGCTGAATTGAAGTTGTTTACTGTTACTAACGCATTGTTCAACCGAATTTGCTTTAATCCGGTACCATGAGTTTTTTTGCATAGTAAACTTCCCCGCGAAAAATTTTCTGTATTGGCCCATGGTATACTACCTATATGATTTATATCTCGATTTATTTCGGCATATGTTAACCAAATATTCAAACCGAAAAGGTCTTAGTAATGAACTCAGAGTTCAGAATACCACATTATAAAAAATGTCATATCGGACCACTTTTGACCAAAGCCTCCATATAGGGCTACGATAGTTTTTTCGGTACTTTATAAGATGTAATAACCCTTTTCTGCAGAATTACCTTTAATAATGTATTTTTGATTCTCAGTGCGGGGAAAATCTCCACATTTTGTCGTGGTCCAACATTAGGGTGTCCTAAAAAAGAAAAATTATTTGTTTAAGTGAATACCCTCAAAACTCCCATCAAGAATTATCGTGCTTACAATTTTTCGAACATTTTTAAACTTTTTTTTGGGAAATACCTTATCTTTTAACTTAAACTAAGCTTGGACAAAATATTTCGAAGGCTACACTTTGGGCCGAATCGGCAGATACGTTCGAGAGTTATCTTGCGTTCCAACCACTGTACTCGTACACGGTGCCATAGGGATGTTTTGCAGCTTTCATACTATTTTCTCAAAAAACTTGTACCGTCGTATGGGGGTAGTGAATACAAGTTGTTACAAAAAAATCAAAGCGATTCGGGAGCAGGTCCTAAACTTAACTTTTCCGAAATTTTGTGTGGGAGGTAACTGGAGGAGAGGACCGATTGAGTCCATATTGGAACCTCACCTAAGTCTGGTAGAAATTTCACGATGTGCCAAGTATGGACAAAATTATGAAAGTGTATATCACAAATATTGTCAATTATTTCATATTCCATTTCAAAAAAAGGATACATTTTTTCGCGCTACATCAAAGATTTTTGGTATATAGGTTAAGAAAAAAATCACCAGTACGAATCTGCTCGCGAGTCAATTTTTGTTTGTTGCGGACAAAAGTTACGGCGGTTTTATATTATAAACCGCTAATTATTTTAATAATTATAAAACCGCTAATTATTTTAATGAGAAAAATTGTCACTAAAAAGTTCTCTCGAAGTGACTTCAGCGAGTAAATTGCATAATACATGTAAAATTTTACTCAGAATTCGCGGAATGTACATAAAATGGATAAATTATTGAATATAAATTAACTTTTTTCAAAATAAAGGTTCATTTACCGGTCATAAAATAGCATAAAAATTTCTTGTGGATCAGAACTTCACGGCGAATCAAATGAGACTAAAATAATACAGATTGTTATTATAGTTTCGATGTTACAGCCAAAATAAACACATATTTTGGTCAAAAAAATAATTTTTTGTTTAAAAAAAGATTTTTTTCACATGCATTATGTAGAAGAAAATATTGGACATTGCTCCTGTCTATGTTTCCGGATATAACTCCCAAAATCGTTTTGAGAGTTATGTCCGTTGGGAGTTGTATTGAAGTTAAATGGAACAGTTAGATTTCGTTAATGAAAGGACTTGAGTCTTCCGCCACGCTAACTGAAGATATCGCTTTTTTAAACAAGGTTTACTACAATTTGGACGATGCGTTGGTAATCCTTAAAATACGTAAAATCTGGAGATACGTTCATATTGGGAATATACCAAACTATGAATCTATATTGACCAGTTTCTTTGTGGAGCTTTTGTACCCAAAAAACTTTTATATGACATTTTATCGATCGGTTAACGTTAACCAGTGCCATCCGTGCGATCTTTGTTTCCATAGTAATGTCCATGCAGCCAAAGGTGCATTTTTCGAAAAATTTTTAAAGGCCGTAATTATGGCCCAATCGAAGAAAAATCTATATCAGTTCATTGTTGTGGCTAAGAAACCAATCCTACAAAAATTTGTGAATATCGGATTGGATTTTGATACAGCTCCAATATGCATATTTAGCCGACTTTTGGTGTTTTGAGAACTATATAGCTATATCGAAATCTGATCTGAAATCTGGCTTTCTTAGCCACAAGAATGAACTAGTAAAGTTTTTTTATCGGTCGAACCATAATTGCACCCTTTAGAGAATTTTCGTGAAAATGCACCTTTGGCCCCCATACAAATTAGTATGAAACAAAGATCGCTCGGGTGGCACGGGTTAACGTTAACCGATGTTTATGGTGATATATATGTCATATATGTATGTATAAAGTTTCCGGATTATATGGAAAAAAATTTAGGGGTTGGGGTTATATATAACGAAAATTCTTTTTTTTCTGCGGCCTAATGTACATACATATCTACATGACACTGGAATTTACAGCAACATAAAGCACAATTACTCTTCCTTCTAAATCTAGGCAACGTTTAAATTCCCACTAATTATCATGACATATACTTATAAATGTGTCAAATAGATCATTTAGGAGAACTTAATAAATTAACATCTGACTTTAAAATTAAGTATAAATGATGTTTCCTCTTTGCACAGTAAATATCATGAAAATTAATTCTTTAAAATTCCAAGAAGTGATTATTTCATGACATCTGTACTGGCAATGCAGTCGCTTACATATGGATTTTACCGTATCCTTTCTACTTGGACAGTTTAATGTACGGCCAATGGTGTAGTGCTGCAGGTTCTGTTTTTGTGAAAATAAATTGTGTGGCCATTAAATGATTACAAATGAAATGGCATAGTCTCTGCGATATTATTTTAATCACAGAAGATGGAAGTGCGAAACACGTTAATTTCCTTTTTGTACGTTCCATTAACATTTGTAACACTCTTTTGGATCCTCGTACTCTGTGTTAACCTACAAATATAAATAATGGCATGTGTGCCAAGAGTCTACGTTCGTGAAACAATAGAACACACAAAGAACAGTGTGGTGAGTATTAAATATATGTATGTATGGTAACATGGGGCGCCTTCGCCACTGGGGCGGCTACGCCAGCGCCGATTTTCTCGCAAAATACAAGTGCTAGAAAAAATCCGTTAAAGGCAAAATTATGAGTTTAATGAAGATCTATCATCTCCCAAAAGTTGGCAGATGTGTCATAAGTATGATAGCGGACGCACGCGGTTTTGTGTTTTCAGGGTATTGGGAAAAATAATTATGGTAGGTATTTTTTGTGATATCTTCTTTACCTTTAGTGATATCAAAAACACATTTTATACCGTTAGAAGACAACTACTGAAGAATATAAATCCCAATAATTCGCATGAAAAAAAGCAATTAAAAATGTCAATATATTAATATTATGAAATACGTAAGGGGTGGGGCGCCTACGCCATGATAGGGGCGTGGTGGGTTAATGTTAGAAATTTGTCATGTTTAACTTAAATTCTTTATACCATAGATATACCACACAATAACGTGAATTTATAATCAAATATTACCCTAAACATATCTTGTTTTAGTTATATTATGATTTGTACCTAAATTCAAGGTACCTACTTCAATTAACCGCTACAATCGGTTACTTTTATGAATTTTAAAATCATTTTTGATTATTCAATGGAAAACATGTTCCCTTTTTACATAATGTTGATATTTAAGGAAGAAGTATGGTAAATTACAGTTTTAGAGTCCGTTGGATAAAGTTCAATATCGATGGCGAAGCTGCCCCATGGGTAGGCAGGCTTCGCCACGTTTTATATATTTTGTAAATTCTCAAAAATAATATTTTAAAAACTAAATTATAACCATTTATATATCAAAACTTATAGTCAAGATATGCTTATATTTGCACCAAAAATAATATTTGAAAAAACTTTAACGGTGTCGGTATGAGAACATTTTGAACAAAAACGTGGCGAAGGCGCCCCATGTTACCATACATATCGACGCCTCCAAACAATAGTATGCTAAGTCGACTTAGCATGTTTTCAAGTTCTTTACATTTTTATATTTAACGTCCTTTAACTTAAATTCTGTCAAATTTTTGGTAATAATCGGACAATCCGAACAGAAGTTATAAACAAATATTTACTTAGCATAGTACTGAAGGTCAAAGAAATTTCCAAACTTTTAGAGCTTGTCCTGCAAAACTCACTGTTCAGAATTAGCAAACTATTATTTGGAGGTGTCGAACGTCCTTTAACTTAAATTCTGTCAAATTTTGGTAATGATCGGTCAATCCGAACAGAAGTTATAAACAAATATTGACTTACATAGTACTGAAGTTGAAAAAAATTTCCACACTTTGAGAGCTTCTCCTGCAAAACTCACTTTTTAGACTTAGCATACTATTATTTGGAGGTGTCGATATAGGCTACGAGTATTTCGTTGGAATTTAACATATGTTGAAGCGCATGTTTGAAGAGACTTATAACAAACAGAATTTCACAAAGTGATATCAAATAAAATGGATTGAATTGCTGTTTTTGAAAATTAGATGCGCATCATGTCATTTCCACTATTACGAGATTTCTATGCGGTTCAAGTGTTGGAATATTTACTTTAACTTTATTTTAATTTTACGCCACAATTGGAAGTCCTTGTGATTTAACATAATGATCTAAAAATTTTCGCCAACAGGTAAACTATAAAGCAAAAAATGGTTGCAACGGAATATCTTCATTATTCAACGAAATTTTGACGAAAAGGAGCATTTTTTCTTCAACTTTGCTTTTAAAACCATAAAACAAAAGAAAATAATAATATAATTTTTATTGTTTCCTCAATTTTTTAAGCATTTTTCCCCATATGTACATTTATTTTGTAAGAAAAAGTTAAAAACAATATTCTTCTATTAAATAAACGCCAGTAGAAGTGTACACTCAGCCTACAAGTCAATTGGTCTGTTCCAGAACTGCAAGAATCTACTAATTTTTACTATTTTTTCCGATAACATAAAGGAAAAAATGTTATCGTAGTAAAAAATAGTAGCTTCTTGCAGGTTCTGGAACAGAGCATATATTTTATTTATAAAGTTATATAAACTACATAAGCCTGAGTTTTGTTTTTATGATTTTATATCTGTCTTTATTATTTGTGAGTAATTCTTTATTATATTTCGTTTGGGTGAGTGGTGAAATTAGAACAGAGTCCAGCATAACAACCTACCCCCTAATCAGGGATGCCAGATTTGCCGATTTATCGGCATTTTGACGATTTGTATACCAAAAAACAAAAATTACGATTTTTTTCCCTAAAATGTCGATTTTTAGTTGTGGCAACTTTTTCCCATAAAATCAGAAAGACAACTATACATAAATCTATCACCTTATTATAGTACGTTTATATAAAGTGCGGCATACACTATCAAATTTTGATGTCAATATTTGTAGTAGTATGTGTAAATTTGTCAAAATATAAGAATGCGTGTGAAAATTTTATGGATAGTGGAAAATGAAACTAGTTTTGATTTTCAAAATGAATCCCAGACAATTCGATGAATGTGGTTTATTTTCAAAGTTGTCAAAAAGAAATTTTGAAAAAAAAAACATTGTGTTTGTAATGAAATAAAAAAATTTCAGTTCATTCATTTTTAGAGGAAAATTTGAAGATTTCGGTTGCAGATTGAATGCTTTGCTACATACTTATCAAGCACACACGTAAAGAAGGGGTTCATCGACTGGACAAGCCAATTTGATAGTGTATGGGTCGCTTTACCGCATTTAATAAAGCCACTGGGTTTAAATGTCAATTCGATTGTGTATACATACGTCAAAGAAGTTTAATTCGAAAAAAAACTATAACATAAATAGGCAATTAATTAACCTTTTAAAACAATATTTGTATTAGTTTTGTTTAAAGGGTCACTCCTAGTCGTGCAGCTAATAATCATTTTTTGTTATTTTTTCGCAAGAAAAGTACCAGTCCTTTTTTACAGAAATTTTATATATGCAAGGGCACATTTTGATCTATCTTCGGTATTTTTTTCATCTCGAAAACGACTGGACGGATCATCACATATATATTGGCCTAATAATCTTGTCTTTAGACGACGGAATTAAAAAAAAATGGTGGACTGTCAAAGTCAAACTTTCTTAAAAAACTGGATAGTTTTTTGGTCAAAAAAACGTTCTAAAGTAAAAAAGTCGTTTCTTTATTGAAAAGATTTTTATGTACTTAATAAAATAGTGTACTCAATAAGCCCACAAAAATATATGATGATCGGTACAGTCCTTATCTAGCTATAGTGGACACCGCTTTAAAAAAAAATAAATAATGTTTCGTAGGTGTCATTTGTCACAAAATTGCTTTGTTTTATGAATCGGTAATTGTTTTCTTTAATTAGCATTTAATTTTTTAACTTATATAGTAATTTGAGCTGAAATACAAGTTATTATATTTGCCTATTTTGTGACTATTTGAAGTACTATTTTGCCGATTTGATGATTTTTGACTCTCGAAAATTGATACCTTATTTGCTGTTGTTACCTTATTTGCTGACGGTTGTGTTCGTAAAAGGCTCCGATTTTACGGCGTGTAATTTCAATAGCAGCCACTTTTGGGATTTTATTTTGTGAACGAGGGACATTTCTTCACTTGTTGTTTACACTGGATATAAAGTTATTTCACATGGAAATCCCGGTGAGCCGTTTTATTCAACAATTTATCAAAATATTTTCGAGTAATTAGAAAAAAAAAAACACTGGAAAGTAATATAAATTCACTAACACAACAAAGTAAACAAAACAAACCACCTGTACTGTTCTAACAAACTTACATGCAACAAACAGCTGACCGTCAAACCGATAGCAGTCAAACCGATATCGATAAATACAGAGGTCAGTTTACACTATCCTCAAATTTTAAGTAAATGAGTTTGAAGAGAACTTTACTATCGACATCTCCAGAAGCAATTGAGGCTACACCGAAAAAATATCAATCCTGGCAAAAAATGTCCGTTACTAGTAACCAAGATGTATTCTCATGGAATAAGCTTTGTGAGATCCTAGATGAAAAATTGAGTGACGTAGCAAAGAAAGATGACGTAAATTCACTACGTTCTGAAATAGAGGAACTGAAACAAGAAAACGAGCTGTTGAAAAATGACATACAGTTACTGTCCAAGCGATTGGAAATCGTGGATCGCAAATCTCGTTCCACTAATATCGTTGTGAGCGGTTTATCTTGCACAACTTCACATGCTGGAATAAACAAATTTATAGGCATCTGCAAGAAGGAATTAAATGTTGATATACAAATATCCCAAAGCAGAATGATATCGTCAGGTAAATCGTTTATTTTTACCTTAAACACCATTAGCCAAGCTCAAACGATTCTATCCGGCAAAGGCAAACTAAGTGAACATCAAATTTATATTCACAAGGATTACACTAACGAGGAACAGAATACTCGCTATAACCTGAGACAAGTTGCGAAATCGTTAGTAAATAAAAAAGAATTAAAAATACGTCTTGGTGAATTCTGCATATACATCAATGATAAGAGGTTCACATGGTATAATAATAAATTAATGGCCCAGTCTGATTATGATGCCAAATTTTTGTTGAACATCCTTGCTGAATGTGGCAGCTCTTTCGACGTTATGCATAATGTTAGTAATAAGAACCGTAATATTAATAATCATATCAATCAACAGCAATACGATCGATGCCATTTATTGTCCTACAATGTTGCCAATCTGGAAAATTCATTAAACTTTGGTAATTTTATAAAGAGAATTAATTAAATATCACTATAAATGGCCTTCGCCTTAATAAGGCAAAAATAAAAAAATATTTAAACAATTTTGACATTTTCTTTCTATTTGAAACTCATGTTGTTCAAAACAAACAGCATAATTTCAATTCTTTTTTCCAAAATTATTGCATTCAGTGGGTTGATGCTGTCAAAATACATAGAGCTGGTCGCGCTCGTGGAGGTTGTCTTTACGGTTTTAAGAAAGAGGTTCGTGATAAATTTCAACTTAAATTTATAAATGTTTTTGAATATGTTGTATTATCGGCCTCGTTTAATGGAGATCTATTCCACTTTATACCATCGTATAACATTTTTTAAAACATTTGAACCCCACACATTTTTGCGTAATTGGCGACTTTAATGCACGAATTGGCGAAGAACAACTGCTAGATGCAAATATCTTAAGTGGCTTACCTTTTGTCAGTGAGCACAGACAATCAAAAGATAAAACAATTATTTCTCAGGGAAGAAAACTGTTAAATATAATTGATGATGTCGGTGGAATCATTGTCAATGGCCGAATAGTAGGTGATGAGAATTACTTAATCGTTTGACAAACTGGGTTAGTAGAAACAACATATTAAACGAATATCAAGCTGGTTTTAGAAAAAATTACTCTACGGTTGATAACATCTTTAATCTAACCAATGTTGTCACACTTAACAATCACAAAAACAAACATACATATGCATTCTTTGTAGATTTTTCATCGGCATTTGATTTTATACCGAGAAACAGTTTGTTCTATAAATTATCGAACATGGGATTGTCTTCTAAAATTGTAAGAATTTTAAATGGTATGTACGAGACGGCAGAAAGTAAGATTTGGGATCGCAATAAATTCTCCTCTAGTTTCCCAGTACAATCTGGCGTAAGGCAAGGTTGTATTCTCAGCCCATTATTATTTTCATTATATTTGAATGATCTACCGAATATCCTTCCAGGAGGTGTTAATATTGCAAATTCAAATATCAAAATTTTGTTATATCCTGATGACATTGTCATACTTTCGAACACGCCACATGACTTACAAGAGATGATCAATGTATTTCGCGAATACTGTCTAATGTGGAGTCTTACTGTCAATCTTACGAAGTCGAAAATAATTGTATTTCGAAAAGGTACAAGGATTTCTAGACATTTAAACTGGTATTTCGGTGATGATGAAATTGAGATTGTCAATTCTTATAAATATCTCGGAGTAGATATAACCTACAATTTATCTTTTAGTCGACATTTAAAAAACAAACTTTCAGTGTCCAAAATTGCCATAAACTCAACATGGTCTAAATATATTGCCAACAAAAACATTACTCGTAATAACAAACTAAAAATATTTGATGCTTGTTCTAAATCTATAATGCTATATGCTGCGCAAGTATGGGGCTATAGAAAATACGACGACGTTGAAAAATTGTTTCGCTACTTTATAAAAAGAATTTTATTTTTACCTGAAAACACACCCACATATATGCTCCATATTGAGACTGGCTGGAATACATTGTTTGGAAGCTCTTTAAAACTACATTTTGACTATGTAAGCAAAGTTCTACGTCTTAACAATCAAAGGTTACCACGAATATTAGCGGAGGAAATTCTTAATCTAAATATCGGCTGGGCAGGAGATTGGTCCAGTATTTGCTCTTCCATTCAGTTCAATCCCCCGGATGACACTGTCCCTATTTGTTATTATTCTAAAGAAATAATACAAAAACTGTTTACCGTAGAACGCCAAAACTTTTATCTAGCCGCTTCAAACTCTCAACATCACGATTTATATGGTCAACTGAGTTATGATGTAACGCCTATAAAAACAGCTGAACTTTCCACTCGTGCGACTAGTTTAATAATTAAAGTTCGAGGGGGTTTGCTAGATCTAAATGCACGGAGCTTCAGAAACGATGCAGATGGCATCTGTACTATGTGCAATATGAACGAATTGGAAAATACGTTACATTTCATTGGTGTTTGTCCTATATACAGAGAATATAGGATCGCTTGTTTTAATAAAGTAAATCTTTCATTGAACGAAGTTTGTAGGATTTTAAATGGCTCGAATTTTGAATCTTTGTATAAATATCTCGAAAATTAATATTAAATGAATTTAATGTTTAAAAATCAATCACAACCTATTGTATATTAAGTACACTAATTTATCACATGCTTATAAAAAGGCTTACAGCATTTTGCTAGCCAAATATATCATAGATATTTTTAATGCAATTTGTAACATGTACAATAATTTTGAATTCATATCTATTAATAAATAATAATAATAATAATAATAAATTGATAATTTTTTACCAAACTTATCTGGCATCACTGCCCTTAATGTATTTGGGAACACTGGCCATATTGCAGGGATTACTAAGCACTACAAATGCAACCGCTCTGTTTGTGTGAGTCACATGCACGAGATTTACTCTCTCTCTCTCTGCAGCCACTGTCTGCCCATCAAACCAATCGTACCGACATCATAACAAAATCGGTACCAAATTCGGACGCTACGTCCAATGTCGGATCCGAAATCGTAACGATATCTTAACCAAAGTTGTATGATGTGGTTGACATAATTTCGGAACGAAATAGGATCGATTTCCGAACGAAGTCGGATGAAAATCAGTGGGAAATTCGAAAGGAGAATTTTTCTTCCAACTCTTCGTACAGATTTCTTAACGATTTGGGAATAATGTCGTATAAAAAACGAATGTACCTTCGGAATCTTCATAAAGATTTCTGTACGATTTCTCTGGCGCCTTTTTATTGACCAATTTTTCTTTTTAAGCCTTTTTTTATTAGAAGATTGTAATTTCAAACTAGCGTGTCCAAAAACCGGGCAACACGGTTTACACCTTAGAAATAACTTAGTCGTATTCAACCACTGTAATAGCTAGTATTAAGAAAGACTGTGATTTTTAGATTAATTTTATTTATTTATTTGCATTTATGGTAGAACAATAAAAGGTATACCTTTTATTGCTATAGCAGCAATACCCAGCTGACTGAACTGGACTGTAATGTTAGTGTCAAATTCCATACGACATTTTATATATTTATTTCTGTGAATATTAGGGATATATATTTTTTGAAGAAAAATATATTCATCGGAACAAAAACTATTTCCCATAAAAACTTCGTCATATCAATGACATGTAACGTCCTCCAAGTCCGAACGACGTGCCGCACACTAAAACACCTCTTATAGAGGCGATACACAATTTGTTATTATGGTGTGGTATTTTGATAAGTTTAAAAAAAATGAAGCCCTAATAAACATGTGTTTTTTTATTTCAAAAAACAAAGGATTGAAACAGCTTCTCAATGAATTTCCAGCGACCTCAAACCTATTTTCAAGAAACCTACTTTTTCAAGAAACCTACGTTTTCATACGTGAAATAAATCATTTTATTTATATTGAAGCTAAAATTTGCTAATCCACCGCGTTTTCTCCTCTAAATTGAGCATTGCATGTTATATAGTTTCTACCAACATTTTGGGTAAATTTCCGGGAATTTACCCATTTTTATCCAATTATATGAACTGAAAAAATATTTGTCGTTCTTTCAGATATCTATTTATTATTAAATTATATTTTTTTCAATCAAGTTTTCTATTTTTTCTCACAATTTTAGTGCTTTCAGAACATTTTTTAATTTTTCTATTTTCAAAATTAACGAGAGAGACCTACCAAAATAACTTTTTGGTATACAGACTATCAGGCAGGCATTTCATTTTTGTTTCTAGATTTGTACGCGAATTTGAAACAGTGGACAAGAAATGCAACTGCAATTAAAGAGAAGACAAAATTTGCTATGATTTGAATGTATACGAGTCGCTAATCCGTTTACTTTTCATTCATTCATGTTTTGCAGTTTTTCTAAAAATGTTTTTGTTTTGTAATAAATTTTTAAATTTTGTATATTTCCTGTCATAATGAATTTATTTCGATAAATGTTCTCAGTTGTTAGAGATGGGACATATTTTATCGTCGTTCGGAGAGTAATTTAAAGTGAGCAAAGTACAAAAATTGTTGTTCGTTCTCAAAATTTTATATGGGAAATGAAGCAATTTGGGTTCGTACAACGAATAGAGAGCGAATTAGCCTTAGTATGAACAAGGCATAATCCGTATACGTTGATCGACGAACCAACAACGTACTTGAAACGCTCGTGTGAACATGCCATAACGTGTGATATATTTTCACACAAACGATGTGGGCCATTGGAACTGCGTATTGAACTGGATCGTTCAATTGAACTAGATTGGCATAACTCTACAATTTATACAAAATATTTTTCAAATTTAAACTTATCTGACATTTACAATTTTGCCATACCTTGTGTTAGTTATGTTTAGTTTACTTTCAAGAATACAATTGTAATGAAATATTAAAAATGTTACTATTTTTAATACCAGTTAACCGACACAAATAACCGGTTTTCCGTTAACCGAAAATGACGTTTTTGGCTAAACCCGGTTTTGGGATGATCAAGTTAGATTGAAACTCCCCAGCAATCCTAAAATCGTTCAGATTTCGTTCCGATTTCTATACGATGTAGGTTGGTTATAAAATTCGCATATACAATTTTTAAATATTTTAAATATAAATGCAATACATAATAATTCAAGTTATTGCTGACAGACTCAACATATTCGCACACAAAGTTTACATTGTTCTACTATAACTAACTATAAAATGATAACAACAGTGAAAATTATTAGAAAGGTTTAAAATTACAATCTCCCAATAAAAAACCTAATAAAGAAAAATTGGTCAATAAAAAAGTATCAAAGAAAACTTTTTTCGATTTCGGATCCGACATCGGACGTAGCGTCCGAATTTCGTAGCGATTTCGTAACGATTGGTTTGCTAAGTCATCACAAGTGAGATTGTGTTTGTGCTCACAACAAGCGTCCAAGGGCGCTGCGGTGGCTAAGGCAGCAGTAATGTCGTCCCATGCGTTTATTTCCTCTTATCGCTATTTTGTTATTTTTATAGCCTCCACCATCTTTCCCCTCTAAATTTGTCGGTAGAGGTCCACGCCTTCATATAGCCCCATAGACCGGTACATCCGAATTTTCGATATTTTGAAGGTTTTGCCCTCAATATTACACGGAAATGGTGTAGGTGCACGCCTTGCTCTTATAGAACGGTACATCCCAATTTTCGATATTTTTAAGGTTATGGCCTCAATATTCCACCGAAATTGCTGAAATTTGGTATTTGGTCTTCGTTGGGGGTACAAAATTTCTACCTAAAATTTTTAGGTGTAGCTCCACGCCTTCATATTGCCCGATTTTCAGTATTTTAAAGGTTTGTGACCACAACCTTCAAAATACAGAAAATCAGCCACTGAAATTGCTGAAATTTGGTATTTAGTCGACGTTGGTAGTAAAAACCTTTCCAACTGAAATTCGTCGGTATAGGTCGACGTTTCGATATAGCCCCCATAGAACGGTATCCTCCGATGTTCGTAATTCTGAGGGTATCCCACCGAAATTACTGAAATATGTCATTTAGTCTTCCATGTGGTTATAAAATATTCCAGGTGGGAATTATCAGTATAGGTCCACGTCTTCCTACATCCCCATAGAAACGTACGTCATAAATGAAAGGAAACTAATTGTTCCATTTTAGTTCAATACAACTCGTGGTGGAGGGTATAAAAAGTTCGGCCCGGCCGAACTTAACGCCATTCTTACTTGTTTTAATACTTCTTTACACTTTGCTTGCGTGAGTGTAATTTATAGCTGTCGTCTACTATATCGTCTTTTCAAGTACTTTGCAACCTAATATTATGATGTGTTCATCAACACTTCTTCTTACATATAGCATTTGTACCAAGGTATAATTTGAACCAGTAAGGAAAGGATCAAAGTCGGGGGAAGTCGACTATATGATGCTCTACACCATTGTGAATAAGTAATATGTATATGTATATATGGGGGCTATATCTAATTCACCAACATCAAAATCCTTCTTCATCTCTGGGACTCCCAACAACTGGATGTATTATCGACTATGGTGATTTCTCCATTGTCTGACCACCTACGCCAACCTACTTTGCAGGCTTTGCTTTTTGTTAGAAACGGAGATATTTACATGAGATTAAAACGTTGAAATTTTCTCTACATTAGTTTGTTGCACATTCCGACCCATGAATATTATCTAACCATCTCGACAATCAATAACTTTCTTTCTTTCTGGGACACCCATCAACCCCTAAAATTTCATGACGATCGGATCAAAATTGTGATCAGCAGCCCGAGCCCTGATCCAACCTTCACCAAAATCAGTAGGCTTTTCCCCTCCAGAACCCCCATCAACCCCAAAATTTCCTGACGATCCAATCAAAATTGTCACGGACACATATTGCCAGCACGACTCAGCTCGTCTATACATTCATTTTGGTATATATAAGTATAGGTCTACAACGATTATTTCGATGCGTTACAAACTTTTTGGCTAAAAACCAACTTATACTTATATATAACTTTTCGCTTTTTTGGAACAAGAACGTCGTTTTTTGTTCCAACAATTTATATGTTTTGTTCAAGCATTGTAATTGCAAATACAAAAAATATCATCTTTGTAAAATTCGAGACGATGGTAGAAACTATCATAATCTAGAATTTTTACATACACTATTGTCAGCCCCGAAAAACTGTTACTGAAATGTTTGATATGATTATATAATTCTCATCCACTCTTTCCACATAACTTTGGTATAAATGTCACGTACGAGTATTGATGAGCGCAACACTTGGTCAAGTTTTGCTGCTTTAACTGACAACAAAGACAGACAGAACTACTCAATTGCGCAAAGCACCCACATAAGGAATAAGAAACCATAACAACAAATATTAATAGGAAACACAAATTAGTTTCCTCTCAAAAACACTTCGCAGATTGTGGCGGTATAACTCAACCATCAAATCCCAAAGGAGGATGATCAGACCATCTCCCCATAATTGTCTCCATTAGCAGACCACCCGACTTCACCACCTCTGAACGCCGCACGTTCGTCAATCATAAAAAAGCTGATTGGCAGAGTTTCAGAGAGTTCACCAATCACCGCTTCAGAGAATTGCCCAATCCTTCTGATGTTCGGGTAGCGGAAAGGACGTTCCGGGACATCATCACTGCTGCAGCCGCTTGCCATATCCCTGCTGGTCGAATACCCGAAGTAAGACCAAATTTCCCAGCAGAGGCGACGGGATTAGCAAATGAGCGTGATGAGCTTCTTCGTATCAACCCCAATGTCCCCAGAGTCAGGGAGCTGACACTGGAAGTTAACAGGCGAGCATAAGCGGAACAAATGGTTAAATCCGTTATAGGTGAATTGTGGGCAACGGTTAAGTCACTCTCGAACCCTGGAAGAAGGGAAGATAGGACCTCAGTCACGTTTGGCGACGTTACGTTGACTGACCCGAAGAGGTGCGCAAGTAATTTCAATCGACAGTTTGTCGAGCATCCCGAGAGTGACAGGGCGAAGAGAAGAGTATTACGTCGCATTAGATTTCTTCCTGCCGAGGATGAACCACCACAATTAACAATGGATGATGTTGCCAATGCCATCAGGAACGCTAAATCATCCAAAGCGTTGGGCCCTGATGGAATCTCCATGGTAATGTTGAAGCAGCTGGATGAGCCGGGAGTCGAGTATCTAACCAAAGTCTTCGACTTGTCGCTAGCCACCCTCGTTGTTCCCGAAGTCTGGAAAATGGGCAGAGTGGTCCCACTACGGAAGTCAGGCAAGGATGCCAGCAAAAGTGAATCGTACAGACCGATTTCGCTTTTGTCGCCCGTAGCAAAGACACTTGAGGCCTTGCTCCTCCCCAGTATCAGAAATAGCTATCAAGTTGCCGATCATCAACATGGATTCCGTAAGCAGCACAGCACGACAACAGCGCTGCACGCAATTACCACATATATCTGTAAAGGACTCAACCAGAGACGGCCGTGCGATAGAACAGTGATGGTGGCGCTTGACTTATCAAAAGCCTTTGATACAGTCAGGCACTCCACGCTGTTTGAGGACATTGAGCAGACAACCCTCCGGCCAAGCTTGAAACGTTGGATAGTCAACTATATGTGTGGACGCCAGTCGTACGTGGAATTCAGGAATAAGAAGTCCCAACCCCGTAGATTGAAACAGGGAGTTCCCCAAGGTGGGGTGATATCTCCGGAACTGTTTAACCTCTACCTCTTCTGTATTCCACCCCCTCCAGACGGCATTGAGATCGTGACGTATTCGGATGATTGCACGATCCTGGCGTCGGGTACCTATCCTGATGACATCTGTGAGAGACTGAACAACTATTTAACCGATCTTACAACCTTTTTCCATTCGAGGAATATGCAGATTTCCGCCACAAAATCTACAGCCACTCTGTTCACCACATGGACAGCGCAGTTTGGACGTGAGTTGAATGTCGTGGTCGACGGTAGCAGAATTCCGACCACAAACTGCCCCAAAATTTTAGGGGTCACGTTCGACACAACATTCACGTCGTGCGCACACGCCACAGCTATCTGCGACAAGTTGAAAAGTAGGAACAAGGCCTTCAAGTCCCTGGCCGCCAGCACTTGGGGTGCAGATAAAGAAACCTTGTTGGCCACGTATAACGCGATAGGTCGGTCTGTGGTAATCTATGCGGCTCCAGTCTGGTCCCCGAGATTGTGTGATTCGAACTGGAAAAAGATTCAAACTTGCCAGAATGCCGCCCTGAGAACAGCGACAGGGTGCCTCCTCAAATCTTCAGTGGACCATCTACATGAGGAGGCAAAAATTCTTCCTGTGAAGCAACACAATGAGATGCTTTCGTTGCAGTACCTGCTTGGATGTTATCGTGTGAGCCATCCCAATCACCATCTTGTGGGTAGGCCCGGCCCATTCAGGGAGATCAGGAAGGATATCCATGCTCTAGAGGGAGAGGTCCAACGATACAGGAGAGAACCCCTAGATCAACAAGCATATCAAGCAGGATTGAATAGCATTCACACGGACGCAGTTGCCAAGGCCTTAAGCAATTATAGTGTGAATAAAGTACTCGGAGTACATTCTCCATCTATCGCAGCTGAGGAGCGTCAGCTGCCAGACAAACCAGAGTTGTTTTGGCTCAACTACGCTCGGGATATTGCAGTCGCCTGAATTCGTATTGGGCGGAAATCGATCGCGCCGTGCAAGACATATGCCCAGTATGCGGCATGGGCCCGCACGACACACAACACCTTTTTAACTGCCCCGCCAAACCTACCCATCTAACTCCAGTGGATCTGTGGCTACAGCCCATCGAAGCAGCCACTTTTCTGGAACTGGAGATAGACCCAGAGCCAGATTGAACAGAAGAACGAACAAATAAACATAACAAAAACACTGTTACAACAACAACAACAAGAATGAGAAAGAAGAAAAAAGTATAACAAGATTCTCATAGTGTACATACACATAAACGATGAGATATTTTCCTTGGAATAAAACCTTGACTTTTTCTCCAAATTCCGACCCCCGATTATATCCAGCCATTACCAAAATCTGTAGGCTCCTTCCCATCCGGGACTCCCAATAAACACAAAAATTTCGTTACGATCCCATAAAAATTGCAAACTGTAGCATGATTTCAAAAAAAAAAAAAAATTAAAATATGGGATGTGTTTTCGACTATTGTGATATCATACTTTCATAGTTAGGCTTTGTTTTTGGAAATTTCCCAACCAAAGCTGTGATATTCGTCATTATAATTAAAATCGCAAAAATGAAAAGTTGGGTTTTATTTGTGATTATTGTGATACCTTCATTGTTTGACTACCCACGACAACATACTTTTCATCGTTAGAATGGTAATACTTTCTACTTTCATTGTCATTTTGTTCTTTTGGTATACCCTATACCTTATAGACGCTGAGATAATCGCTTTAGAAAAATTATGACTTTTTCTCTAAATAGTTTTTTTTTTTTGCCCATTCCAACCCCTAAATATTATGCTTCTTACCCTCCGGTACCCCCATCAACTCCCAAAATTTGGTGACGATCCGATCAAAATTGCGACCTGTAGCGTGATTACAGATCGATTCAGCGCGTCGAGACAACGATACCATCCCAATATAGTAGTGTACGGCATAAAAACAAAGATATATCTAATACCGAGAGACTCTTCTGTCGAAGAAAGGAGAATAGTATTGTCCAGTTAACAAAAATTATTGTTTTATATGACAAAAACACTTGTTTTTATTGCAAAAAACAAAACGATTGTTGGACTCACAATACTAAATACAGAATCTAATAATACCTTTACAATACATATTTTGCTCTTCGAATATTGTTGGATCAATCATATTTTTTTCCTGCGTGTACCCTCCCCACATAGTGGTGTAGGGTATAAAAAACACTTATTTCACTCCATACTAAGTGATGAGTAAGGTAGCACAGAACGTGTGTGTCCCACTACAAATCCGAGGTTTGTGTGTTCAACACTCATCGCCGGAACGTGAGTTTTTTGTTGACAATATAAAAAACAGTTGGTGCTGCACATGTATGTGTTTAAACAACTCTTAATGTTCGTACGCGTGGCACAATGTGTAGTGTGTTCGGCTATAAATCGAAGTGTGTGTGAAGTGTGTTGAAATTGGAAACAAATTCCACCTCAACTGTTCTAAAAATAGAACATACGTTATTTAGCATATTTTTCAACTTCTAGTGACCATAGAATAAACAGTTCTAGTGGGTATAGAATAGCTAGTTATTCAGTGCGACATGCCCTTATTAAAATAATGGGTTCGTAGGGGGTTTTGTAAGTAGATATGACTACGAGGAAGGACTATAAAAACCCATTATTTGGTAATGATTTTTTTGCTGGGTATCAATGATTTTTGGTACATAGATTACGAAAAAAATCGTCATTCTAAATGTGTTTTTGTAAACAACTTTGTTTAAAAATCGCGATTAACTCATTACCGTTAACTGAATTCGTACACTCAATTTATAAAAAATGTTACGTACCTATTTGCAAACATATTTTTTGAAATAATAGCGCATATGCATTCTACGTCGTACAAGCAAAAATACAAAAAAAAATTATTTTGAGGAAAAATGTACATAAATATTGTATTATTCTAATTTTGTTATTTTATGATTTTATAGGAAAAGTTGAAGGAAAAATGTTAGAGTCAGCTATGAATATGAATGAAAGTAAATATTTGTTTATAACTTCTGTTCGGATTGTCCGATCATTACCAAAATTTGACAGAATTTAAGTTAAAGAACGTTAAATATAAAAATGTAAAGAACTTGAAAACATGCTAAGTCGACTTAGCATACTATTGTTTGGAGGCTTCGATATGTTAATACATTACGAGTAAGACCCATATGAGAATTATACACACCAAATAAAAAATTTCAGCAACTTGGTTTCTAGGCTGTCAGTACTTTTTCTGAACACTATGCAGTAGCGTGTATATGTACGTATGTTCATATGTATTAATGCAATTTTTGCTTCGTCATTATTTGCATTGTTTGTTTAATGTTTTACTTACTTTCCAATTCGTAATATCCTTCATCCGGTTTCCCATTGTTGATATGAATTTTGGCCATACGTCGGGCACATTGATCTTCATCTAGACGAACAATGGACTTTAAGAACTCCATCATTTCATCCATAGTTTCATGCCACATTGTTGCACAAACAATAAGTTGTGCAATTTTATCCGATTCCAAGATATCCGTAGCTGCATCGCCATTCAGAGCATTCTTGCCGCCACTCTAAATGACAGACGAATGGAATTAAGCTTTAATTTAACATTGAAGGTAAAAATAAAGAAATCAACAGATATACATTTAAAGAAAGAGCTGTACAATTTTAAAAAGTTGAAAATAAATTTTATTACGTTATGTGTAAGATTTTGCAGGCCTTGAGTAATAACATTTACCCCAAGGTTAATTTAGTAAGGTTACCCAGAAAGTAAATTCAGGCCTTTGTCTTCTCTTGATGTCAAAAGTTTTTGCATCAAAGAATACACAAAAAAGGATAAAGCTACGAAATATTATTGGCACAATTCAAATAAAATAGTTGTGGAAGTATAATATTGGTTGAACAGAAATATGTTTCATTATTTTTTTAAAACAAAAATGCATGGTGTAATAATAAGTTTGTCTGCGTTCTCTATAATTTGTAATAATTATTACAAATTATTACTGAATTTTTTTTACACAAATGGTCAGTAAAAGAGAAAGAATTGAGAGACTTGCTTTGAAATTTTTATTACTGAGAACTTATAATTTTTGCTGAAGGAATTTTGTTCAGTAACATTTTGTTTCTTGTCAAAAGTTTAAAATATTAAAGTATCATAATCGTCAATATTAATGTAATTGAAAATTTGTACTGAATATTGTCTTTTTTACTTTTTTAATTTTTTCCTTTGAAAGAGTATAAAATGCTTAATTCTCTAAAAAGAAGTTACTGAGTAATATTTACTGAGAAAGTACAAGGACAAACCTAATATATTGCTATGCGCGTTAGGGGTTTCAGTCAAGTATGGAGGGTATATTAAGTTTGTTTTTCCGGTTGTAACGCATTGAAATACTCATTTGCGACCCTATAAAGTATATATATTCTTGATCGGGGTAAAATTCTGAGTCGATCTGTGCATGTCAGTCCGTCCGTCCGTCCGTCTGTGGTAATCGCTCTAGCATCCACAAAAATGGAGATAGGACGCTGAAATTTTGGGAAAGTGTGTCTTTTGTTTGCAGGCAGGTCAAGTTCGATGATGGGCTATATCGGTCCACGTTTTGGTATAGCCCCTATATAACGGTACCCCCCGATTTACGGTATTTTGACGGTTTTAGCTACATTTTCAGACCGATTTAGCTATAATTTGACATTTAGAGTTCTTAAGTGTCAATAAACTTATATAAGAAAACTTGTGGACATAGGCCCACGTTTTCGTATAGCCCCCATATAACGGTACCCCCCGATTTACGGTATTTTGACGTTTTTAGCTACATTTTCAGACCGATTTACCTATAAATTGACATTTAGGGCTCTTAAGTGTCAATAAACTTATATAAGAAAACTAGTGGACATAGGCCCATACAACGTTACCGCCCGATTTCAGGTATTTTGACGTTTTATGTCACATTTCTAGACCGAATTAGCTATAATTTGATATTTAGGGTTCTTAGTGACCAAAAAACTTATATTCGAAAAAATTATAAACATAGGTCCATGTTTTGGTATAGCCCCTTATAACGGTACCTCCCGATTTTCGGTATTTTGAGATTTTTACCTACAAGTTTTAACCGAACAACATTTGACATTTGAAGTTCTTAGTGGTCACCACACCTCTATACCAAAATTCTCTGAAATTTTGGGAAAATGCGTCTTTTGTTTGCAGGCAAGTCAAGTTCGACGATGGGCTATATCGGTCCACGTTTTGGTATAGCCCCCATATAACGGTGCCCCTCGATTTACGGTATTTTGACGTTTTTAGCAACATTTTCAGACCGATTTAGCTATAATTTGACATTTAGGGTTCTTAAGTGTAAATAAACTTATTTAACAAAAGTTGTGGACATAAGTCCACGTTTGGGTATAGCTCTTATATAACGGTACCCCCAATTTACGGCATTTTGACGTTTTTAGCTACATTTTCAGACCGATTTAGCTATAAATTGGCATTTAGGGTTCTTTAATGTCAATAAACTTATATAACTAGTGGACATAGGTCCATGTTTAGGAATAGCCCCCATATAACGTTACCGCCTGATTTCAGGTATTTTGACGTTTTAAGTCACATTTCTTGGCCGAATTAGATATAATTTGATATTTAGGGTTCTCAGTGACCAAAAAACTTATATTCGAAAAAATTATGAACATAGATCCATGTTTTGGTATAGCCCCACATATCTGCATCAACAATTTTCAACATAGTCCAAATATAACGATACCTCCCGATTTTCGGTACTTTGAGGATTTTACTTAAAATGTTTAACCATCGTAAATCCATGTTTTGGTATAGCACCAAAACAAACATCCCGATTTTCCGTACCTTAGCTTTATTTTTTGGACGAACTTTCGGTAATTTGAAATTTAAAAGCCATTTAAGTTAATATTTTCGTTTAGCCCACATACCTCCGAACTAGCTGTTAATGATATTTGAAGTTCCCACGTTATGTACCGATTTTCGGTATTTTAAGGATTCTAGCTCCAATTTTTAATCGAATTAGGAGCTATTTGACATTGAAGGCTCCCATCAAAAACTGTCAACATATGTCCATGTTTTATTATAACCCCTATATAACGGTACCTCCCAATTTCTAGCCCACCAAAAATTGTCAATATACATAGTTAGATATAGGCACCATAAAAAAGGGCCTCCCGAATGAAGCATTTATCTGACATTTTATCTGACATTTTAACGTACCCACTTAAAGTTGGGGACAGGAATGAAAAACTAATTATTCCAATTTAATTCAGAATATTTTATGGTGGAGGGTATGAAAAGTTCGGCCCGGCCGAACTTAACTCTTTTTTACTTGTTTTGTTTTAAAATCGTTAAAATCAATTCCTTATTTTAACAAATAACAACGCGAAAGTGTATTATTTGTAGAAAGAAGGAGATTCACGGAAACGGGGCGTTTTTTACAGTCATAAGTGATGAAAAAAGAAGACTAATTTGGAATGAAATATGCGGAATGGAGTTGTAAGCAAAAGCATGCATATGTGAAGACCATTTCTCCCCCTCGTATATAATAAAGGGAGCCAAAAAGTAATATTTATTGCCAAATGCGGAGCCAATTCCTCATTATAACTTGAAGAATGGTATGCCAAAGACATGTTACCATAAGAACAATGTAAATAATTTCCTCTTAGCTTCAGCATAACTGAAATTGAAGCGCATAATACGGAACACACGCATTCGCAAAGACTTCGATATTAATTTTTATACCCTCCACCATATGGAGGGTATAATTAAATTTGTAATTCCGTTTGTAACACATCGAAATATTCGTCGGAGACCATATAAAGTATATATATTATTGATCTGTCTGTTGAAATCAAGATACCTATATTTGGTACAGAAGTTTTTATTACTTGCAGGAGGGTTGGTATTGAAAATGGGCTATATCGGTCCACGTTTTGATATAGCCCCCATAGAACGGTACTACCCGGTTTTCGGTATTTTGAAGGTTTGAAGCTTCATTATCACACCGAAATTGCTGAAATTTGGTACTTAGTCTACGTTGGAGGTATAAAACCTTCCCCCTGAATTTTATCGGTATCGGTCCATGCCTTCATATAGTCCCCATAGAACGGTACCTCCCGATTTTCGGTATTTTGAAGATTGTGGCCTCAATTTTCATCCGAAATGGCTGAAATTTGGTATTGAATTTTCTTTGAGTCTAAAAACTTTCCGTCAGATATTTGTCGGTATATATCGACGTTTTGAAATACCCCCGATAGAACGGTGCCTCACATTGTTTTCCCGAAATTGCTGAAATTTTGTGTAAAGTCCTCTTCATAAACGAATTGAAACTATTTTTCCCATTTTACTTCAATACAACTCATGGTGGAGGGTATAACAAGTTCGGCCCGGCCGTTAACGCCGTTCTTACTTGTTTGTCAATATATCGTCACCAAAAATGCCCGAATACGAAACCCACACGCAAATCGAAATTCGTTTTTTGTTGGGATCTGATACATGAAGTTAAAATACATGCTCTGGCCCAATTTCAAGCCTCTACGTTCAAAACAAAGGATCCTATTCAAGAAATGGCATTTCGGAAAATGGGATAATATTGCAGATTTTGTCGTAATGATGGATCCCAAAGCCAAGCGTTTCAGCTGTTTTGGTTTCATTTATTACTCCCATTCGTATAGGATTGAAAATATCCCGAATACTCGCCCTCATAAGAATTATATTAAATTAAACAGTTTTTCATTTTATAACGTTTTTTGCTTCTCCTGTAAAGTTTTGATTTTGTGGCATTTATGGCAACGATATCTAGGTCCAAGGTTTCATATAGCCTCAATAGAATTGATCTCGGAATTAAGAAGGATTTGGTGACCTCGTCCAATGTTTATTTTTACTTTTCGGATAAAAAGGTACCGCCCATAAAGAGGTACGGCACGACTTTCAGTATTATGAAGGATTTGGAGTACCGAAATGGCTTGGGTTAGGTTTAAGGATGCACAGTAGGGTGGGGCGATTTGTGTGGAAGCAAAAAAACCTTAATGAGCCCTTCGCGTTTCTGATTCCTGGGATTGAACTGAGCAAAAAAGTCCACTGGACCATATATCTACCGTGAAAATCGAGCCTCCCGATTTTGACTTTAAGTTTTTTATTGACGTTTTTTGGATATTTTGGCATATAACAGCCAAACCATTGAGATTTTCGATCCAACACAAAGACAAACATTGTAGCCAAGACAGTTATTGAAAACTCTCTAATACATCGCAAAAGCATTGGAACGCTCCTTAAGGCAGTTTTGGCCTTAAGAGTGTGCAAACTTTTCGGAAAATGTCGATAAATGACATTGTGCTACAAAATTTGACCCGAAAAATATTCAAGTGTTCTGATGCAAAATTATATCGTGTTGGGATCCATGGACCACGACAATGCCTTTATTTCGTTTGGGTCACTTCGTTTTATTTTTTTATGACGGTAAAAGTAGTGCAAATCTGGATTTCTTACATTTTCAAATTTAAACGGGCATATCTTATTTTTTCCACAACGGATTTCTTTTGATCCTTCTTCCTTTTAAAGGGGTGAATAATGTCTTTTGAATAAGCTATTATTGTTATAAATCGGTTAACAAATGGCTAAGTTATAGTGGTTTATGTCTGAAAAACCCCACAAAAAACCTATAAAGGAATTTCTCATAATTTTCAAAAATATAATGTTTTTTTGTTCTGTTCAATATTTATTTTGAAAATTATGAGAAATTCCTTTATAGTTTTTTGTGGGGTTTTTCAGACATAAACCACTATAACTTAGCCGTTTGTTAACCGATTTATAACAATAATAGCTTATTCAAAAGACATTATTCACCCCTTTAAAAGGAAGAAGGATCAAAAGAAATCCGTTGTGGAAAAAATAAGATATGCCCGTTTAAATTTGAAAATTTAAGAAATCCAGATTTGCACTACTTTTACCGTCATAAAAAAATAAAACGAAGTGACCCAAACGAAATAAAGGCATTGTCGTTGTCCATGGATCCCAACACGATATAATTTTGCATCAGAACACTTGAATATTTTTTGGGTCAAATTTTGTAGCACAATGTCATTTATCGACATTTTCCGAAAAGTTTGCACATTCTTAAGGCCAAAACTGCCTGAAGGAGCGTTCCAATGCTTTTGCGATGTATTAGAGAGTTTTCAATAACTGTCATGGCTACAATGTTTGTCTTTGTGTTGGATCGAAAATCTCAATGGTTTGGCTGTTATATGCCAAAATATCCAAAAAACGTCAATAAAAAACTTAAAGTCAAAATCGGGAGGCTCGATTTTCACGGTAGATATATGGTCCAGTGGACTTTTTTGCTCAATTCAATCCCAGGAATCAGAAACGCGAAGGGCTCATTAAGGTTTTCAAATCGCCCCGGCCTAATACACAGCCATCCAGAATCAACTGGATTGACAGGATACACTTCTTCGTCTGTGGGCGGGACATTAACACCACGATTTCGTAGTGTTGTAGACCGAAATGGGAAAATTTTGATATTTAGCCACCATTTGGTTTAATAAACCTTTCCTGCAGAGAATTGACAGGATTTAGAACAAGAAAATTCGCATATGTTCTTTAAGGGATATATAAGTTTGTGGAGCAATTTTAAAGACTTTTTCAAGTAACAGCTGTACATAACTCTCAGCGCGACGTACAACAATTATTCACCAACCTACCACAACAACGCTCTCTGAGCGTCGATATTACCCAAATACGTTGAGTCCAAAATCACATTTAAAACACAAAATCCGCGACCGAAACTTACTTAAATGTTGTCATTCGTAAAACAAATAATTTTCCTTTGCAATGAATTTTATTTCAGTTTTGTTTGGCTTTTGTTTTTAAAATACAAAACACACACACATACAAACAATAACGTTCTGTCAAAGTTAAATTTGTTCAACTTACAAAAAGTATACGCTCGACGTATTTCGGTAGTTCTCATAAGAATAAATGTGTTTTACTTTTTTCACCGCACACGCTCTGGGCCTAAACGGTATGGGCCTAAAACGTTTTCCGAAACATTATTTTTGTTATTAATTGTTTTTGGTTTTCATATCAAAACTAATTGCCAGAATGACTTTATAATTTCTATAACAATAATGTTGTTATTGTAAAATGCAAGGCATATTCATATATGGTAGAAGTAACAATCAGCTCTATTCTTACTTTTTTGTAAATTTAGTTTTCAAAATGTAATAGGGTCTACTCATGAAATTTTAAACTTCGAAATTTGTTACCATAAAATACTGTTTTTCATCCTAAACGTGTAATAAAAATTACCTGCAAGAGCACTGAATGCGTTATAATTACATTTTGATTCAAATTTCTTCTATTTTATAGAATTTTAAAAAAATGTATTTATGTTTTCCTAAAAAAATTGGAACGACCCTATTATACAATATTTTCTTTGACAATTAACTTTCAATAACAACAATGTTGTTTTTGTAAATTTGTTAGTTGTTGTAATTCATGCATATATCTTATATAAGTTTGCCCTGGTAAAATGTAAGTTGTTGTAATTCATGCAAACACCTAATATTATTACACCATGCAAAAATGTATTTAACAGGGTCGCCTTGTTATTGCATCATAATTTACCACACTTACATGAAACAAGGTAACCGTATCAACCCAGCAGATAAGAGACATCAAAATATTTAAATTAGTCTATTTCTTCTAGGCCCTTTATGTTTTTACGCCTTTTATATTTATGTTTTACGTGTAGTGGAAATATTTTCATTGGATTAGACTTGTGTTGACCAGAAGCTTACGATGATGGTTTTTTATTTTTCGGAGCTGCGGATATTCAGTGGCATCAAAAATGCGCGAAACCTATGGACTTGCATTCGTTTCTATCGGCTAAATAATAAATGAATTAAAAGCGTTACCTTGCAATTTCTCCCCTGTTCCCGACTATAATCTCTATCATTGGTAATAACGGTATTTGTTAGTAAAACGCTGTGGTTCTAACCTGGCGAATCAGAGTGTATACACACATTTTACTACTTCTATTATTGCCAGTTTTACCATTTCATTATACATTTTATACGTTTTTGAAAACGGGAACACTCTCTGTACAACTTAAACTCCCATACATGTGCTACTTGAGGCCAAAACTTAAAACTTTGCGTATTGCGTGTGCGTCCAAAAAACAACAAAAAAGAAATACATGTATTTCAAATTGAAATACAGTTGAAGCTCTTTTATGCGACTCGCTCGTGACCGAGGTGAACACGGATAATCGAAAAACACGGTTAATAAATGTTTTTTTTTTAATATTATTAATTTTCATGTTTTTATTGATTTTTATCAATATTTTACAGGGTTTTTAAGATTTTATATAGATTAACATAAAAATACATTTTTAAAATATGTCTTAAGTCTTAAAGAAATTATGTAATGTTGTTTGCTTTTGTGTGTGTACTCTTTTTTTGAGTAGATTAGTGTGTAATCGATGGAACTGCATTACATATGGCTCGGAAATTTCTGGATTATTGTTTTCAAGAAATTGCAATAGAACACTGCATCCTTCTATTGCTAGAGCTAATGAGGGCGTTTTTGGTTCTATTGGATTGTCTTCGTCTGATTCTTCGAAATCCCCAACAGTCTCGTTTTCGTTACTTTGGTTAGCCATTTGTATTATGTCGGCATCAGATACAATGGCACAGGATTCCATCCACTTTGAGAGGTCATCAATTGAACATTCCGAATTTATGTTTAGTTTTTCATGAAAATATTTTGCCTTTTCAGTAATCATTTCATCTGAAATTCATATATAATTTATGCCAGCCCATAAAATCTTTAAATTTGTGTCAACTCGTCTGAATCTTTCTTGCCGAAACCATTCGTATGTTGCGAAATCAACTTTTGGATTTTCAGATTTTCTTCTGGAGGCAATTCGTCGGTTCATGCTTAAGTGTTATATACGCCATTTTTGAGTTTATGAGATATAGGTGGTTTCTAGGGGTTTTGCGTATGCTCTTTATGAATTTTTGTTCGGCTTTTTCCTATATGCTCTACTTTTCGAGATATTCACGTTTTGGCCCGAAATCTTTTGTTCCTTTCAGGTACGCAATTAATATTTTAATAACTTAAAATTTTTAAAACATATTCCAAAAATCAGAACTTTAATTTTCGATTTAGAAGATTTTAATTTATTGAGGCAAAAACGATAAATCTTTTATGTCACTTTGCTCCATGTGATTTATGGAACTACTCGACAAAAAATCTGTTTTTAAAACATTCTCTATAACTTTTATATTCCAACAGACATTCCTCTAACTTTTGGCAAAGATGTTCTATATACTATTACCAATAAATCTAGGCAAAAATATAAATAATTTCTTTAGTCGAATACAAACAGTTGTGACGTAAACATTAAAATGCGATAATCTCAAAACGGGAATATGGAGTATGGAACACTTAAACATGACACCGAGGAAATGATAAAATTGTTTCCTTCTTTTTATTAAATCACGGACCGTTTGTTTTCCAACACCATATTTTTCTGTTAACACGCCAGTCGAAATGTTTTTACTGTGGTCTTTAATCTGTTCTAATTTTTCCTGAATTGAAAATCTGGTTTGTTGACCAAGCCATTTTGGAACGAACACTTTTACGCATCAACTTTTAATCACATACTGAATCTAATTTGATATTCAGAAGAAAAGGGGGAATCCCAGCATTTCAGATCAAACAAACACGTTTGTTTAAATTAGTACTCACCAATTTTCACTCTCAATGAGCGTAAAATACCCTAATATGTGCACTCCCCAGTAGAAAGTGTCTTGAAGACATCATTGACGAATCGTGTAAGACAATGCTATATCCCTGAAGACACCTTGCAGACAGCAATGTGAAATCGTCGACGAAATTTTCACACAAATGTCCCAGTATTCGTGTAAGACAACTTGAGCGACAGGGTGAGCGAAGCTGTCACTGACGACAACTTCGGTGGCTAAACTTTCTACTTTTCGTTGGTGACAACTTCGATGACTAAAGCCCCCATATTTCGTTGACGACTGTTCCACAGACCCTGTCCTGCTATTAGTCATTCATGACCCAAATAAAGACTATTTCATTTATATTGTCGGGTGTCAAATTTTTATTACATTATAAAATAAAATATTTTTACAATTTTTATCTTAAATGAATAATACTTAGCTCCCATGTGTTCTGCAAGTCATCATTATCTTCCTGCTTTACCTCGCTGCACTTCTCATTTCAGCCGACTGAGGGGGTGAATTCTTTTTATTTATGAATTCTGCAAAAAGAAAATAACATCAACGATTTTTGTAAATATCAACTAATATACTCTAAAATCTTACCACCGAGCGTCATATTGGGAATTTAAATTTTTTTTAATTGAATTCACCTAAATACGTGAATTAAAAAAAAATACAATTATTTTTATGCAATATAATGTACTTATTTTAACTTACCCTTTTCTAGTTAATTTATAAACACTGATTCAAACAGTTCGAGACGCGACTTTGGATTTTTTTAAGATTTCATTTATTACAAAAAGTAAATTATATTTGCACAAAAATGAATACAATTATTTCAAAGCACGCTTTTTATTTTTTTTTTTTGGTTTTATTACCAAGACACAGTGCAAGATATGGTCATGCAACTTGTGGTACATGACAATATCGGAAAGTTCGTCAACGTATCGTCGACGAAAATGTCATCGAAGAGTCGATTTTCTACTGGGTCAAAGCCTTTTTATACCAGCACATTATAAGATTTCGTTTTACGAAATCCTAGAAATAAATGAAGTTTATTTACATTTGCTTTTTGCGTCATTTGTTTACACATACACATGCACGCAAGAACACAGACACACTATACACAGACACGATACCCAACATACCAAATAAAAATAAAAAGTAATAGGACTTGAAAATAATATTTTAATTAGATAAAACACTGTAAAACAGTGTAAAAATGGACCAATATTGGTTGATTTGATATTCATGTATTGTCATCCAAATCTGAAAAGTGTGCAAAGTTTAAGTTCGATTGGTAAACTGCAACTGTGTTAAAAACGAGTTACCAGATTTGAACTAAACACACACCAAAGCAAGTTAAATAAAACACTGTAAAAATAGAAAATTCACAATCAATTTGTAACAATGCTTATTAAACTATTACTGGTAACAAACTTTTCTAAAGTCTGCCTGAAAAGTATTTGTATAAACATTTTCGTTGATTGTCATTTGTTGATAAATTAGATTTCGTAGGAACATTTTTTTTGTATTTTCCATCCATCTTTTAGTTATTATGCGATTAAAGGTATATCCGCGTTGTGTGAACAAATAATTATATCCGTGTTGTGCTAAAATATAATTGCCGATGCCTACAAAATATAAAAAAGTGTTATAAGCCAAAAAAGTATGATGTTTTTGCACGACCTGAGAATCGAAACATGCGTATAGAGTGCAAGCCGCACATGCTTACTATTGCAACACTGTGGTACCCATTATATGTATAATTAAGGAAATCATTATTCAAGATGAGATGGCTAAGTGGAGTGTTGGTAGAAGAGCTCTATTGAAAAGGAATGGAGAGGAAGTGCTCGAAATTTAAGCCCAACAAACGCACAACAAAGTAAGTTCAATTTACAAAATTAACTGAAAAACTTATCACTAAATTTCTCGTATAAATCGTATAAAGGTGCGAAACAATTATAAAATCAAACCAGTAAAGAAAGGGTAAAAGTCGGGCGGGGCCGACTATATGATACCCTACACCACTGTGAATATGTAAAATATAAATCGGAGCTATATCCAAATCTTAACAGAGTTCGATATAATTTGGCACATTTATTTCCAGACCGAATTCAGTCACACATTCCAAATATCATTGAAATCGGATTTAAGTAGCGTGTTTGGTGCAGCAAATACGCGAAATCGGCCGAAAATATATATAAGAGCTATATCCAAATCTGAACCGATTTCGATATAATTTGACACATTTATTTCTAGACCGAATTTAGTCACCCATCCAAAATTTCATCTAAATCGGACGTATATAGCGTGTTTGGTGCAGCAAATACGTGAAACCGGGCGAAAATATATATGGGAGCTATATCCAATTCTGAACCGATTTTCACCAAAACCAATAGCGTTCTTCCTATGGCTAAACAAATTTTAGTCCCCAATTTGAATCGGACAAAAAATGCGACCTGTGCGTTGCGAACAAAAATACATGGACAGAGGGACGAACATGCATAAATCGACTCAGAAAGTGATTATATGTATATCCCCAAAAGGAACTATGGGTCTATTTCGTTTCCTTTTGTATGTTACATACAAATGCACAAAGACATAATACCACATAATTACCACATTGTGGTGTAGGGTATAAAAACGTAACTGTAAATATAATTATTTTAATTATACCATAGAGTGAAAACTTAAATCACTAGTTAAGTTAATTTAAATTAAAAAATAACAATGATATAAAGCACTACACATTTTGTTAATTTATAGCTAAATCTCAAAATGTGAACTGAATGTATAAAATTTTAATAAAAATTTAAAAAATAAATGTAAGCTTGTTTTACCATTACAAGGGTAAGCTTAAGATAATATTAATTGCATAAGCTTGTTATACAATTACAAAGGTAAGCTTATAAACAAGGGTTCCGTTTTGATTATTCTACAATTATGACATAAGCTTTTAACAACAAAATTCTCAAGCTTTTTTGGTATGTTGGGCAATTTTAATTAAAAAAAAAACAGGAATTTTACAACACAAATGTTTATCAACTAATATGACTTATGCCAAGTTTACACTTGCGCTCCAAAATCCACTGGATTTCACGAAATCCTGAAATACAGCCCGGTGTTTACATTTATTTTTTGTTGATTTCAAACATATCACAATGATAAAGGTAGATGCATATGCGCAGCTGATCGAACATGAATTTTCAAAACAATTTATTGTAAATTGATTTAATCGTCAGAAATATACGACAATATAGAACTTTACAACTTTATTTGGAAAATTATCGTAAAATTATCTATACATCGTATTAAGTGTGTATAGTACTAACAAATGAAAAAATAAAAAATTATTTTATCGTTGAGACATCATAGTAATAAATTTTGATAGATAAAAGTTTTGCTCAGAACCTGCAAAATATTAGTACTTGCAGTATTTTTTCCGTTTAGTGCTAAAATGCGTTCCCGTACTCCGAAATCTAGCAAGACTTGCACTTCTCTTTAAACAAAAATAGCGCCGAATAACACCCTCTTCTCCTGTTTTCTGCCATAAAATTTTGGCCTAGTAGACACTAGCAGTAAGCATGTTCATATGTTCATTGGTATCTAATATTATAGCTGATACGTTGATTTTGACATTTCTGCTAGAGTTTTTGCAATTTCCGTCATTTTTCCGTTCCCGTATTTTTTAAGAAATTTGTATGGGGAAGCAATTTTTGACAATTCGGTATATTTTCTAACATTACCATTAAACAAGTACGGGAACATAATGAAAAATAGCATTGTAACAATGTAATTTAATATTTTTTCACATTGTTTACAAATTTTGATATTAACATTTTTTGTTCCAGCAATTCGCACATCTACCTTGTTTATTGTGATACGTGAAAAGTGTTGCAACTTTTGCTACTTTTTTAGGCAAAAGCAAGGTTGTATATCATGTGTACTGTGATTTCGATGTTGATTTCGCTGAAATCACGAAATGAGATGATTTCATTTTTGTATGCGAAATCATGATAAATTTTGCTTGATTCCGCGCGAAATCACGAAACGCCTTCGAAATCACGAAACGACGCCGAATGTAAACCAAGCATTAATTCAAAAACAAAAACGTAATTTTCTGCAAGTTATTTTAACCATTTTCACTTTTGTTATTGTTTGAGTATTTTTATTTTTCTCCATTATACAACAACAACATAAAACAGTTTTTCGGTAGTATATGACAAAAAAGCAGGGTTGCTTATAATAGTAAGGTGTTTTCGTGTGTTGTTTAGAATAAATGACGCAGCTATCGTCATTTATTTGTGTATGGCAAATGACGAAAAATGTTGCCTGTTTTAGCAAATAAATGACGAAACGGCCCTAAAACCTGATTTTTGTTTTAATGTAAAAAGCATATCACTGAGAACAAAAAGTGAATTTTGCATAGCGCAAACTTAAACTCAAAATAAAAAGGGGATTCCCAGAATTATATAAACTCATTTTATACACGGATAATAGAGGTAAGCACGGTTAATAGAGATTAACCGGATAATAGAGGCCCGAATAAAAGAGGTTCAACTGTACATGTATTTTGTTTTTGTTCTTTTTTTAACGCACACACAAAACGCAAAGTTATAGGTTTTGCCCTGAATAATAATTTCGAAAACATTGAATAAGAAAATTTGTTGATTTGTTCTGTTCGATGCATAACGTCTCTTGTCTGTGTAATACATATGTTCACTAGGGCAATACCCAAACCAGTAAGGAAGGGATCATAGTCGGGCGGGACCGACTACATGATACCCTACACCACTGTGAATATTAAAATATAGGAGATATATGTATATCAATTTGAACTGAGTTCTATATAACACTGTGCAACACTTAAAATGCAAACAAGTTCTAGTGGACATTTTCTGAAAGTACATATTAAGACTACAAAACCCCTAGTTGCGTTTCGTGTTTTTAGATCGGGTTTGGATTTTATGGCTTCATCTATACCGGGCTAAAACGACCCTTTTTTCTATTGATCCGTGCTTTATCTCAGAAACTAATAAGAATTTAGCTTTGCGGTCTTCAGCAATATTGTAGTCCTATAGTAGTAGAACTTCTATGTCAAACAGACGAACTACGAAAAACCGCATATAGCGCATCAACATTGATAAAATATAGGAAAAATGACATAATTTCTGGAATTATGGTCAGTAACTGCCAAACTATTGAGAGTTGAACCAAGTAGCCTTTAGCAAAAATTCTCCTAATAATGTCCTCTGCAATTCTTCAGAACATTCTGAAACTGTAAAACCCTTATTTCATGTTGTTTAGGCGGTATTTCATATCATACTTTCTACAAAACATATTTCAAACAACGTTCACACAGGCTGTTTATTCTCATATTTGAAATTTCAATGTATTGTTGATTTATTTATCAAATTGTCGTTGAAAAATACGATAGAAAAAACGCGATAGAGGAATTTTACAACAATGGTATGTTCTGAAGAGTTGTGTATTACATTCCAGCGAATATTTTTCCCAAAGATAACATTAAGAAAAATTTGACGGTTTTGGAGATACGCTGCGAAATATATACAAATCACGGAAATTTTAGATATATTATAAAATTTGAGGCAATAAATGAGGTTATTCGTGTTCATAATGTTTCCAAATACATTCCTCTTGCTCTCATCTACAAGTTTGCAGCGGATGTCATGGAAAGATTCGTATTGGTTTCAAAGATATAGCCCCGATTTTCTTTAAAAAGTCAATATATAGACATGTTCAGACAGGGCCATAAAATCCGAACCCGATCTAACAAAACAAAACCCAAAGAGGGTTTTTGTCTACTGCGTCTGTACTTTCATAAAAACCGCATTTGAAATTGTTTGCACAAAATTATCTTGAAAATGTTGCACAGTGTAATATAGTACACTTATTAGATAAAATGCTGTCACACATTCCAAAGTTCATCAAAATTGGCAGATATATGGTGTTTGGTGCAGCAACTACGTGAAATCGGGCGAAAATATATATGGGAGCTATATCCAAATCTGAACCGATTTCGTTGTAATTTGGCGCATATATTTTTAGGTCGAATTTAGTCACACAATCCGAAGCATGTCATTTACACCAATGCTTTGACATGTCATTTTCACAAATGCTTTGGCATGTCATTTTCACCTACCCTTTGCAATGACAATAACATTACGACAAGAGTTTTAACAACGTTGGTTGTGGTTTCGAATGTCCGACAACAGCAAGCCTATTGTAAATAATTAATCGTATATATTTAGAAAAATGTGTATAAGTAAAAACACGAAATTCATTTCTATTGGATCGATGGAATGGGTTCAAATGCTGATGAAAAGATCGGATCTTTCACGACATCCTTTGCATGGGTTCAAATGCTGATGAAAATATCGTATCTTTCACGACTTCCTTTGCATTGGTTCAAATGCTAATGAAAAGATCGGAATTTTCACGATTTCGTTTGAACCAAATGTCATGAAATCAAGTCATTGCATGGAACCCCTTCCTTTAAATTTTGCTGCGTATGAATGATATTTTCAAAATAGCGGCATTATCGCTGTTTAAATTACCGTCGAAGTGAGAATTTCGAAGAAAAACTAAAAAAATATATTATAAGGCATATTTCAGTGTATTTAAAACCGCGGAAAAATAAACCAAATGTAAATATGGATATGTAAAATGGAATAGATTGGCAATTGCGAGAGAAATTTATTTCATATATAATATAGTTTAAACATTTTGGGTAGCGACCCAAAAACACAAAAAGTCAGAAATATATGTATTTTTTTTTTCTTAAGCTCACTTCATAAAGACTTATGTATACTAAATTGGCCGTGTTTGACCGTGATTTTGACACCTAGAACACATTACTGAAAGACTTCTGTGTTGTTATTACTAGGTTTCAAAACCCGATTTTGCCCGTTTTTTGACATGTATCAAATTTTATATGGTTACTTCTCACTAAAAAGTCTTAAAATTGTGTAAGTTTGGTTTGAGGAAATAAATAATGAAAACAAAAATATTATTGTTTACAATTTCATTGCAAGTAAAATAAGTAATGTAGTTAGTATACAAAATAAATAAAATATACAAAATTGTAATAACCATTCGTTTGAAAATCAACTCACGCGGACAAAATTTTTGTTACTTACTATCGTGATCGTTTTCAACAGTTTGTTGTGTATAAAAAAACTAATAAAAATGGCTTTGGAAGAAATAGCTTTGTTCATTATATACGTAGTTGCTTATAACTGTTGTTCTTTATATCAGAATTTATCTGTAGAAACCTTTGTTTATCTCACTTTTAAACATAAATAATTTAAAAAGTTAAAAAAATCCTTTAATTTCGCTGTTATTCATTTTTGCCTCAAAAACAGGCCAAATTACCTATAGTGCTTTGTGATGGTATTTTTGACATTTGTAAAAAATGCAAAAAAGATATAACCCTATTGTACATATATTATACCGATACATATTCTTAATTGGAATACATTTGGTATTAAACGAACGATTGTCAAACGAACAAGAAGCGGCAAGATTTGGATACACTAACATACGAGAGCTGAACGATAACTATCTGGCCTAACAATGAAAATGCGAATATTTACTATCAAAAACGGTTTTATTGTTTTCTTAAGTTGTCTCCAGCATGATTTATTCACTTTTCCGTGCCTTCAAACCTATTGGCGAAGCACTTTTTCCACTCGGATTGAGACACCTCCAAAACATGGTTTTTGATGCTGTAATCTTCAGGCAACAACAATCGTTGACCCCCGCATTTTTTCTTGATGTGCTGGAATCAAATGAAGTCTTTGGATCTCCAGTCAGGGTTGTACGGCGGATGGCGCATCAATTCCACGTTTTGTCCGGTCAAACAGGCGCTGGTTTGAATCGAGACTTCAGGCAAACAAATTGTAGTGAACACTCAGGTTTAACAGTCCTAAATTTCTCAGCCGTATAGTCGCCGCACAGTTTAGCCGAAGAAACAGGCGACTTTTTGCTTCGAAGCTCTTCTTACATTAACAACTTTCGTTGGATTTGGCTCGTTTTCGAAGAACCAAAAGGACGATTCCTGCTTTGTTTCGGGTTCCTAATCATAGATCCTAGATTCATCGTCTGTGACGATCTTATAAACGTCTTTCGAAGCACGCGATCAATTTATGCACAATTTCTTTAACATAATCTACAAGAGCTTTTTTTGAGAGATTGTCCAATTTGGCTGGATCTAACGAGATCCATTTTTGCGGCTAGGTGTTTTTGCAATATCAAATATTAGTTGGTGGAGGAAATGCCCAAAGATGCCTATATCTCACGGTATGTAACTCGGCGATATCGCATTATCCGTTCACGCACGTCATATTTCTTTTCTGGCACAACGGTATTTCTTTTCTGGCACAACGGTATTTCTTCTCTGGCACGACCTTCGTTTTTTGGTTCATTCGTTCATTAAACCAGTTTTTTATAGTCCCATAGGATGGTCTTTTATCGACATACAAAGATTTCTTGTCGTGATTATCCACGTCCAAAGTTGTAAAAAAATCTTGGACGAAAATGTTTACGAATAAATTCCATTTTTTGCAAAGTGATTTTTTCAAGTCGCTGTAAGCAACACATCACATGGTCGTACGGCTAGGCTAAAAACTGTCAACCTTTTCAAAGAAATTTTCCAATGGCGCCTGGCAACACCCGGTGTTGCCTAGGCCAGATAATTTTCGTGCAGACCTCGTATCATTTACAAAGTCCAAAAGTGGAATTAAAGTAGAAATTAAATTTTGAATAGTAATTTAATCGACGCGGTGTGCGTATCCTATTTAAACAATTTGTGATATGGACAAACAAAATTAATCTTGTGGAGCATTTTTTTTGTTTTAATTGTTTTAATCTTGTGAAGCATTTTTTTGTTTTAATTGCTATTACTCTGTTCTGCAATGAATGCATCCCAAATCTGTGTTGATGTGAATGTTGATGGCCAATTAAAAGGTACCACTCTTTACAATGAACGTAACCAGCATACAAATGAACTTACCTTAATTGATAAGTACTCTTCGTTCCAATCCACAATACGTCTGTTCATCGTAATACATTGTTCTATCAAAAAACCACAATACCATGGACAAATGAACAGCTTCTCGGTGGGAAGGTTCTTGTCGTTTTTCGGACGCCAAACATGATGTGTTATCCACAGTTGTGAGAGCCACCACAGTAACCAAATCCAGAGGTGTTCTACGACAATTTTATTCATCAAGTCAGCAAAACTACCATAACCGCCATTCCCCGTGGCCTCATCCGATACAGCTTTAAAAACCAAGTACGATGGAAAATATTCATTAAGGGAACAAACATCTGACTCCCGCAGCCATGTTAGGGTAATAGTGGCGACCACAGTCAATGGTGTAGCCAAAGTCAGTGGCAGGGCGAAACTGAATTCTTGGATTTTTATTTTGCATGCAAATTTGGCGAAGATATAACACAAGTATGACGACAGCACCTGCAATAGTACTGTGTAGAGGACGACATTCGTATCCGATTTGATGGTGAATGCTTCACTGGCCTTTGACAATGTTGAATTTGTTTGGTACGAGGAATTTGTTAATGAATTCACAAACATATCAAGCTGTGAACGAAAAGAATGTTTCCGTTAAATTTAAATAAACTATTGGTAATATTTTAAAAGGCATTTGTTTACGGTTTCAATACTAATTTAAAAAAAAAAAACATTTAATTTTGTTTGGTTCAGCAAATGCAGAAGTTGGATGTTTTCTTAAAATGAAAATGTTTATTAAATTAAATTCCTAAAAATATTTTTTTAAATTCTTCGAATTGGAGAGTATATACATATATGTATATACATTTAATAGTACAATTATTCTTATATTTATGACATTTTTATTATACTGATTTTCTCTTTGAATACAATAAATTGCATTTTATACCCTTCATATTTTGGTGGAGGGTTATTTGAAGGTTGTGGCCTCGAAACGGTGAAATTTGGTATTTAGTCTTCGTTGTGAGTATAATGGTTTCCACCTGAAATTTTCGGTAAAGGTCCAGGTCTTCATTATCACATCGAAATGACTGAAATTTGGTATTTAGTCTTCCACCAGAAATTTGTCGGTATATGCCTTCATATAGCCCACATAAAACGGTACCTCCCGATTTTCAGCATTTTGAATGTTGCGGCTCCAATATCCCACCGAAATCGTTTAAGTTTGGTATTTAGTCTTCGTTGGGGTTATAAAACTTTTCACCAGAAAGAAAAAAACTCGTAAACAAACTGTCCATATATATTCAGGCATAAGTCTAACCTGTATAGAACCGAGATTGCTGTTATTAAATATTATGTGTTGCAAAAGAATACAAGAGTTCAATTCGTAAAATTGTAAATATTGGTCCATCTTGTAGAAAGAAAATCGATTACGCCCTATGACGACTCTTTTAAATGAGTATTTATTGTCAGCAGGATTTAAACGCCAGCATCTAAAAACATTAATATTAGCTGTACACTTAAACTGCTACACAATATTCACACACACGGCTAAATAAGCAACCGAACGCACATTTATTTTTGAACATTTTTGCTTATTTTGTTTTTTACGCCTAATCTTTTTTTCGTTAGGCATAATCGACAACCACGCTACATACCAGTATTTAGTAGTCGGCTGACCATTCGTCGCTGCGAATTAGTCATCAAAATTAGCCATATGGTAGAACCTAAAGATTACTAATTACACTGTGCTACAGTGAAAATTTGAAGGGGTTCTGATGCATAAATTCGGTATAGTGGGAGTCCATGGAAGACGAAAATACCTTTGGTTTCTTTGGGTCACTTCGTTTTTTGATTTTATTACGGTAAATGTAGTGAAAAACGGGGTTTCTAGGATTTTCAACTTTAAACGGACATAACTTCTTTCTTCCACAATGGAAATTTACAGCTTATTTTTTATTTAAGTGGTGAAAATCGTAGCTTTCGAAAATGCAAATGGTTAAGTTACAGTGACTTAAGTGTGACGAAAACGCATTAAAGAACAGGAAAATACTTTTCCTGGTGCTCTAGGCTGCGTAGAAGACACCAAACTGCGTAATTATTTACTTTTATCAAGAAAGCGACGGAGTTCTTAGGTTTTCAAATTAAAACGGACATAACATATTTTTTTCCACAGCGGACATATACAGACTATTTTTTATTTAAAAGATGAGAAGCATGTATTTCGAACAAGTCAAAATTTTTAAAAATCGTGTAACAAATGGTTATGTTATAGTGATTTAAGTGCGACAAAAACGCATTAAAAACAGGAAAATGTTTTTCCTGGTGCTCTAGGCTGCGTAGAAGACACCAAAGTGCTTAATTATTTAATTTTAATTTAGTTAGCTTTACAAAATGGGGAAAACCAATAAAATCGGTTGAAAATTGCGTGAGTTATGGCATTTTTTGTGTTTTAACTATTTGGGTTTTCCTTTATAAAAGTTGGTACCTTGGTGCGTACGTTTGAAGTTTGAATTTGTCTAGTTAACAATTACGCACAAGGTACCAATCTTTAAGGAAAAACCAAAAAGTTAAAACGCTAAAGATGGCATAAAACTCATAACTCACGCATTTTTCAAACGATTTCATTGGTTTTCCTTTGAAAAAAAAAATTAAATAATTTCTACACAAAATAATTTATAAACAGAAACCACATTACTTAGTTAATAGGCTTACATTTGCAAGGTCAAATAGAGGAAAAAAACTTATACCTATAAGGAGACGAAGTCTGGTATCTGAGTGGCAATTTTTCATAGGGACCATACGTCTGTGGAATACTCTCCCTTTTGATCTACAAAACACCAGCAACGCTTTTACGTTTAAAACAGGCTACAAACTTTTGCTTTAAATTAGATGATTTTTTCTATTTTTAATTCAATTCCTACTATACAAAATTAATTATTAATTATTAATTATTATTATTAATTATTAATTATTTAGCTGATGGCCTATGCTGCTAATGCTATTCTCCCAATTTATCTTATATTAAATATAAGATAAATTCTATAAATAAATAAATAAATAAAATTAATTATCTTTTTTAAATGTCCATTAAACTTCTATGTTATCATTGTAATTTACCACAAAACATGTTTTCTTTTGTAATTTCAAAAAAAACTTTGTGTTATTAAATATTGTTAAATCATTAAATTTAAATTGGATATGATTTATATATATGTAATCCTGTACTATAATCTAAAAGACTCAAGTCTTGTTGTACAGGAGATATACAAATAAATAAATAAATGAATAAATAAATAAATAAATAAACAAATAAATAAATAAATATATATATAAATAAATAAATAAATAAATAAATAAATAAATAAATAAATAAATAAATAAATAAATAAATAAATAAATAAATAAATAAATAAATAAATAAATAAATACAAGTTAAGGACTCTCGTCCTTGTAAATTAAAATAAAAAACACACCGTCAACAGACGGTAATAATTGACACTAAAAGATATTTTCTGATTTTACACTAGTTTATTTCAATTAAAATTATTTAACACTATTTCACTAATTTAAGTAGATTATGTTTAAATGGAACACTATCACGATTCACTCCCGAACTCCAACTGAATTCTGCCTTGTGCTGTTCTTGGCTTCAAGCCTCCAGTTGTTGGCAGCGATGCCGTAATTATGCTGCCAAATATGTTTCCCATAAATGCAATATGTTGACGGTGCGACTCGTGTTGAGGTTGAGTGTCTGTGGGAAGGTATCATATTCCAATTTCGCAATATATTGAAAGTGCTGAATGCAGGTTCAGTGTCCATGAGAACATATCGTATTGCAGTTTCGCAATATATGGTAAATGCTGATTATGCGGCACGTGTAATAGAGAAATAGCTTGGCACAGTGGTTTGGGGCGACGGTAGTGTGTTAACTCTTCCCCCCCTAAAAATCTGCGTCCCGCAGATCAGGATGTGAGGGCGTATTTTGTTGTAGTATTGACAGGTTAAGTTTAGGAAGTTTTTTCTTTGATGTCAATTTCCTCCAGATTATTAGAATTAGACCCATTAGTAGGAACAGGCCCAATGATCCTGTCGTCATGAACCATGTCGTTTTCTCCTTTAGGTAACCCAAAAGCCGTATATTCGTTGAAGCCATTTCGTGAATGAGATTAAGGTTTACAGACAAGCTTTTATTCGTGATGGTGGCTAACACAGGTGGGAGAACTTGCATTCCAGAACTGGTAATACTCCAATACATTTTATTGTTGATCGTCAAGGATTCGTTTTCCATTTGTAGAATGAAGGAGCCATCGAGGTGGCGAGACGTCTTGTTGGACCAAATGCTACCGTTAAAGTTGTCCAAAAATAATGTGTCCTCCTTAAGTAGTTCAACCTTCGATTCTGAACTAGTTATGTAGCGGCAAGCTGTTTGGCCACCCTTCAAAAGTCGTGGCAGGCAATCTTCCTCTGACAACAGATCAAGCGTGTCCTTTTTACATACCATGGCAGTGCTTAGACGAAGGCATTTGTCCTTGATACCATATGTTTCGTCCTTGTTCATAAGTATCGTTTTATAACCCAAATCCACTTTCTGACCCTTTTTGAAAACTGCTCGTACAATCAGGTGATTGAATTTGGTTTCCTCTACCTTTGGCATCGACAATATGTAGAGCAGGCGGGTGCCATTCGAGTAAATAGAAGGTTCGCTATATTCGATGGCTTCGATGAAATTGCTGTATGGAAGGACTTCTATTTCGCCTATTAATTTATTTATCTCTTCTTTGTTCAAGAGGTTACTATTTACAATTTTAGCCTTGGCCATTTGGCACGCTAAGACTAATTCACCTACTTCATCTTTTAGAATCATCACCTTGTGTTGTATCTCTTGTGAAAACTTTGCTTGAATGTTGTGTCCCAGGATATCATTTGTTGCAGTAACGGCTCCATTAAGAGTTCGCAAGATCTCCTGAGTTTTTGTGGAAATTTCAGAGTTTATCTTGTATTGCTGATTGTTATTAGAAATTAGTGTAGACTGACTTCGCAGAATCTCATCCCAATCTGAAGCATCAGGCGAGCCAGCTAACCATTTCCAGGCTGACCCAATCCAGTTAATTGAGCGTTTGCGTCTCTCGACTTTGGGTCCCTTCAGTTCGTCGAGTTGAATTTGAATTTTTTCCAGCTGAAACTTAATAACATCCTTGATACCGCTGGTTTCGTTCATCATGTTGTTTTCATCCTTCAATCGATTCAATATGTTCTCGTAGCGTTGTAAGTCGATATTGTGAATTAATTTGAAGTGTCCATTGATCATCCAGCCATAGTCATCACGAATCGTCAAGATTGGGGAGTCCAGATTAAATACAACATATGCTTGTGCAGATGCACAGAGGCACAACCTAAGCAACAATTATAGTCTAGTGGCTTAAGTCTATCAAGTGTATTAAAACATAGCAGTTGTTTATGATAAAAAAATGTAAATGTAAAATAATTCTTATTTCATAGATATTGAACCAAAATTGTAACAAATAATTTAAAATTTCGAAAGTGATTGAATAATTATGTAGTAATTATTACTGTTATGTAATTATGCAGTGCTAAAACTATTTATTCTAAACATTCAATAACAATGCCAAATGTTAATGCCGAATTTTTTACACTTTCTTAATTTTTATCAAATTTAGATTGTAAATGATAATTATCGAAATCTTCTTATTCTAATGGGTTAGTGGTAGAGTGTTAGTTTAATGGAGTGAGAGGAGTTCGGGGAGACGGAGTAGTTTCCATTAGATGAAACAAATAACAGGGAAGTGGGATATTTGTTTTAATTAGTAATGATTAGTACGGGCTTTCTTTTTTTTTTTATATATGACCCTTTGGGTTCCTTTTAGTTTTTTTTATCTGTGACCCAATGGGTTCCTTTTGTTCGTAATATTTTGTATTTTTGACCCAATGGGTTCCTTTTATTTTTAATATTTTATATTTGCGACCCAATGGGTTCCTTTCATTTGTAATATTTTGTATTTTTGACCCAATGGGTTCCTTTTATATTTAATATTTTGTATTGTGACCCAATGGGTTCCTTTTATTTGTAATATTTTGTATTTTTGACCCAATGGGTTCCTTTTATTTTTAATATTTTATATTTGTGACCCAATGGGTTCCTTTTATTTGTAATATTTTGTATTTTTGACCCAATGGGTTCCTTTTATATTTAATATTTTGTATTGTGACCCAATGGGTTCCTTTTATTTGTAATATTTTGTATTTTCGACCCAATGGGTTCCTTTTATTTTTAATATGTTATATTTGTGACCCAATGGGTTCCTTTTATTTGTGATATTTTGTATTTTTTGACCCAATGGGTTCCTTTTATTTTTAATATTTTATATTTGTTGACCCAATGGGTTCCTTTTATTTTTAATATTTTATATTTGTTGACCCAATGGGTTCCTTTTAGTTGTAATATTTTATATTTGGCGATTACTTTCGGAATGCAGGCGTGAACTCAGATGACATAGGAAGGCCCATGTTGATCCCTTTTAGCCATAGCCTTTAGCCATTGCTATAGCCTACTCATGGCATGAGTACCTTCACCGTCAATTAAAGCCATAGAATCCCGGTGGAGTTGAACCACTTCGAATACCACCTCTCGGACCACCGAGTTAACTGGAATTGAACCAATGCGATGGATCGAATACAAATATTGGACAATTTGCACCCAGACCGCCAGGGCTAGATATCTATGCATGAGCCATCTTACCTCTTGACAAGTAATCGCTTTTGTGGTTTAAACATTTTTAATGTCTGATTTGTGGAATTTCTTTCCACTTTGTGTAATAATAGTGACGTTTCTATCTTGAGAAACAGTTTCTTTTTTATATAAGGGTTTTTCTTTGCTTTTTATTTGTTTGTTGGAAATGAATAATTCATCTCCATTAGTGAAATCGCGAGGGGGCGAGCGAGTTTTGTTATTTCGGGCGTTTCTTGTTTCTTGTTCGTGTAGTAAAAGAGCCTTAATATCTTCGATTGTGTGTTCTCTAAAGTTTGCCATCTCCTGGTAATTTATTCTAGCAGTTCTATTAAGAAAAACATCAGCGGGTTTTCGTTTTATAACAAAATGTATGGTATTATGGTATCTATCCACGGTTATAGCTACACGCTCCTTAGGTGTCAATCTAGGGAGATCTTTACAAAGACACCTATATATTTCGATTAACGTGGAATGCAACCGCTTTATCTGTCAATATGTTTCACTTTGATAATTTGTCATGAGAATTTTAAAATATTTTTGAAGTACTTTTTCTCATAATTTGATTTATCTAGTTTGTGATTGTTTCCTCTATTCGTGAATTCCATCCCTTTAAATTTGTATAAACATTCTAATTCATTAATGTAGGTATGAAACGATTAACAATCCGAGATAATCAATTCATCGGATGTGAAAATATGATATTAATAACTCCTTAAAATGTTTTCACTTATATCATTAGCGGCCTTTTTTGATTGACTCGCCTTACCCATAATGCAACATATGCATCCAGAGGTAGAAATGCTATGTTCAAACGGTCGACAATAGCTATGAATATGATAAATCGTTCTAGGTTTCAAACTCCGTTTCAAGATGGCGAAGGTCTGTTAAGTGGAAAAATTCGATTTGACATATGCAACTTTATTTGGAGAAACGAAACATTTAAAATATTCGTGTTCTCAAGGAGAATAAATTTGTGGATTGCATTAATACACAATCCATATAAATGGTTACAAGTTCCAGTAAAAAATACGAATAAGTGGTTATACTTGTTTGTTCTTAATTCATCTATAGGGTTAAAACTCCACTCTCGTTACTTCTAACCGAACCGCATGGAGCAGTAAAATAATGAACAGCAATAGTTAATTTCATTTTTAAATGTCTGGATGTCTGACTTTTATTGGCAATAACATTGCAAGTTAAGCAAATTTGTCTATAGAAATTAGATATTTAAATTTATCTATATCAAATAGTTCAATATGAAGTATTTCACAAGGATAATTTGGAATTGGAGTTGGCTGCATATGTGATTTTGAGGGATGTTTCTGGTACTTATTTATTTTAAACGTCTCATAATGGTTAATATATTCTCGAATTTGCATATGTAGCTAAGAAATAATATTTCTTAATGATTCTCGCGAGCATTACGATGGGCAAGTTTTATGTTCCCGTTTTATAATGTTAAATACTCTATCGGCTAACGTAACATTCTCGAAAATCTGTAAAAATTATTGATATAAACATCTTGTAAAGTGGGAATAGAGAACTCTGGAATTGAATTCAATTTATGACGTTAGGATTTAAAATTTTCTTCAGCATATTAGTAAGTCACGAAAAATCTCTTTCAGACCTTATGCGGCTCTTCACTATACTCAAAACTCACCCCCATGTTGAAGGATTGCTTTATTTTCGAACACATTTATCGGTGACTCCACATGCTGTATTAAATTACTTTATGTCTTTTCATAGATTGCAATTCTAAGCCCAAGGGCTGATCAGAAATAAATTGCGAATTGAACCACTACATGTTACTGTTGTGAGTAAAAATATTTTATTTTAAAATATCAATATCTTAGTACTGAGTGTTTGGTAAGTAACTGCTCGAGTATAATTATTACAATTATTATTGAGCGACGATGGGTCAGTGAGTGCGTTCACTTCCGTTCTTGGACGGGAGAGTGCATCGGTGACCACATTCATTTTTATCGTCTTGTACATCAATCCGGCCTTAATTCTTCCATAAATATGCAAGTAATGGAATAAAAAATAACTTACATGAGGATCATCAAGGAGTTATGTTTTCTTTCACAATCAATGTTACTACTATATTTTTTCTTCCTTTTTTCAAAGGAATTTTATTATTATTTCTTTCTTCACAAGAATGTTTTCACTTTTCAAATGAGTTTTATTATTTTTCTCACAAGTAATTTTGTAAGTTCGTTATATTTTTTCACTAGGATATTTTTTTTTTTTTCAAAAATAACTTTATTTTTATTCTTTTTCACAAGCAATTTATTTACAAGAATAAAACTTATTTTTCTTAATAACTTAATTTTGATACTTCTTTCTATTGCAATTATACTTTTTTTGTCTTATCCCAGTTTCTTTTTTAATTTTGTCGCTTCATTATAATCATTTAAACTGCAAAATTTATTTTTCTTTCTTCTTTTTTTTTGGATATTTCTTTTTTTTTTTTTTTTTGATAAAACTTTCTTTTTCTAGGTGATCTCCAAAAATTAACTGGTTAATCATTTTAATGCTTTTCTTAAAAAATATTTTTTTTGTTTTAATTCTTGAACTCTTTTTTATTTTCAATTAATAATTTTTTATCATTTTTCCTTTGCCATTTTTCCCCTTTTATCTTTAAAATTTTTTAATTTCCATTTTAATTATTTTTTATTAAGTTTCATAATTTTCTTTTAATTTTTCTTTTTCGTCTTAATTTTAAGCCAATTTTTTCTTTTATTTCCTTCCGTTCTTTAATTTAAATCACTTCTTATTTGATTGATTTATTTTTATATTCTTTCCTTTCAAGGACCTTCACTTGGTTAAATTTATTTGATATTCTTTTACCGCACTTTTTTGATTTTCGATTTTTTTATCCACACTCCACACTGTCATAAAATTGAACTTTTTAATTTTTTTTATTTTGTGAATAATTTTATATAAGGATACCGCTAATCTTGTTTTTAGCGGGTCCCTGCTCGGGCGCCAGTTAAGGACTCTCGTCCTTGTAAATTAAAATAAAAAACACACCGTCAACAGACGGTAATAATTGACACTAAAAGATATTTTCTGATTTTACACTAGTTTATTTCAATTAAAATTATTTAACACTATTTCACTAATTTAAGTAGATTATGTTTAAATGGAACACTATCACGATTCACTCCCGAACTCCAACTGAATTCTGCCTTGTGCTGTTCTTGGCTTCAAGCCTCCAGTTGTTGGCAGCGATGCCGTAATTATGCTGCCAAATATGTTTCCCATAAATGCAATATGTTGACGGTGCGACTCGTGTTGAGGTTGAGTGTCTGTGGGAAGGTATCATATTCCAATTTCGCAATATATTGAAAGTGCTGAATGCAGGTTCAGTGTCCATGAGAACATATCGTATTGCAGTTTCGCAATATATGGTAAATGCTGATTATGCGGCACGTGTAATAGAGAAATAGCTTGGCACAGTGGTTTGGGGCGACGGTAGTGTGTTAACTTACATAAATAAATACATAAATAAATAAATAAATAAATAAATAAATAAATAAATAAATAAATAAAAAATAATAATTGTTCCACAAACATCCCAGATGGGACAAGGGAGACTTCTCTCATATCAATGAGTGCACGCCGATTCATATTGGCTCAATGATATAGGACCTACTTTTTATTGCCGAGTCCGAACAGCGTGTCTTACGACACCACACGGTGGCCTCCAAATAAATAAATAAATAAATAAATAAATAAATAAATAAATAAATAAATAAATAAATAAATAAATAAATAAATAAATAAATAAATAAATAAATAAATAAATAAATAAATAAATAAATAAAAATAAATAAATAAATAAAAACTACAATGATGGGACTCACTCCTACCTTGGTGGCATTTACGTAATTAACTGTAGCAATTGACGTAAATAGCTGTATCATGAATGACCATAACGAACCCAGTTAGGATATATTCATTTATGTCAATTGCTATAGTTAATAAGGATTAAAATATTCCCCACACCCTCCTGAGTAAAGTTGCCAAAGACACTATATACCTGAAATGCAAGGATTCCAAGATATCTTAATTCGAATATTTCGAAGAAATTAAAAATGGGCGGAACTTGCCCCGCCTATTTTGGTTACTTTCCGACGTAAACTTTAAAAACGCCGATACACGGTCTCATATTTTTAGCTCTACTTTCATAATGTACTCGGTTTTTCCCATCATTTTGAAAAAAGTTGAATTTTGTTGCACAGTGTTATCAGTTATCATCTATCTACATATATATAAAAGAGTTTAGTGATGAGTGAGTGACTGATAAATCATCGCCCAGATGAAACGGCTGAAGCTAGAAGCTTACAATTTTGAGTGTGGGTTGCTGTTGGTGTGTAGGGGTGAGATAGGGCTGGGGTTTTAGAAATTCGAACTGGAATGGTACGAAAGGTACTAAATATGGTACCCTTTGTATTAGGTAAACGGAAGAACTAGAATTCTGAAATATGGAATGCGGGTCACTAATGATGTAGAAAAATGTAACAAAAGATTTTTGGAAATTCGAACTAAAAGTGTAAGAAAAGTACTAAAAGTTACTACATTTTGTAACAGTTGTATATTTTTAACGGATATATGTATATATAGAATCATGAAATTTTGTATGGGAATTAAGATTAGGAAGTGGTGTTCATATAAGGAAATGGTTTTGGAAATTCGTACTTATGTGTACGAAAAGTACTAAATGGTAGTTATTTAAGTACAACTTGGATTTGTGTGAAAGGATAGAGCTGGAAACCTGAAGTTTGGAATTAACATATCTGTTGGATGGTAGGATTGAGATAGTTTTGGCAATTCGTACTTATGGGTACGAAAAGTACTAAAATTGGTACAATTTGCATTTGGGTGAACGAATAGAGTTCGAATCGTGAAATTTGTAATTAAGATAAGTGGGAGTGTAGTATTAAGGATGTTTTGGAAATTAGTACTTATGGGTATATATATGGTAATATTTAAAAAAAGTTTTACAATCGTTGAAATTAAGGTTCATCATTTAATAAGTGGCGAACTGTTAATATTATTTATGAAATATAAATATATTTATATTAATTGAAGTGTTTTAGCCACGATCTCATAATATGGACCATAACAAATAATTTTCGTGGAAGCTGCGTTAGTGGTAATATGCTCAAAGAAAGAACTAAAGAATATCCCTTGGGCAACATGGTTCTAGTGTATGACTTTTCTATATATACCCTGCATCCCCCTAAAATCGATGCTGACATTTTGAAGTTTTGATTTCAGTGTTTTTCGAATTTTTCTTATAATTAGAGGGTGCAACTAGATAATAATCGAAAGTAGCTATAGAATTGTAGAACGCGCGATTCCACGTCGTTCGATGTATATCTCATGAGTGTGCTCCGTACTGCTTCCTAGTAATAGGAGTCCAAACGCGAACATTTGGTGCGTAAATTTTCTGAAAAAACCAATTTTTTGGCTTTAAAATTTACAACTGTCCTACAGGTACCCCTGAATCCCGCGTGATTTTAGTCTTTTTACGTGCCTAATAAGCCCTTCCGTGATCGAATCCATCCACTAAAACGCCGGATATAGATACCTTGAAAGTAGGAAAATCTGCAAAAATTATTTTGACAATTCCGCGAATTGAACCGCGATTTTCTTTGATTATTTCTACATAAATGTAATCCTTTATACGCGATTATAATATTTGCCAAAAAGGTGTGTCACAAATTACAAAGATTCGGGTGTAATATCCCTATTTATTCCAAACTAGAATGTGGTGGCATATCCACAGATCTTGACGAATCTGTCTAAAATAATTTATATTGACGTGTTTTTAATAGGTGGCCATTGAAATCGGATGCACCTTATAATCATATGCACATCGCGTAATTGCACCTCCACTGATTAGCGAATTACACGCTTTTTAACTTTTGTGTTTTTTTCTTTGGTTGTTATTTCAATATTACTATGTACTTCTTAACTCTATAGTTTATCTTTCTAAGCAAATATACTTTCACGATGACAAACTATTTTCGTCGAAGAAGTTTTAGCAAAATACTTCAGGTTTTGTAAGGAAATTTAGCGAAATAGTAGAATAACTCCTAAAAATGTTTCTCCAATTTTTCGTATTAAACCAAAAAATATACACGGTGCTCTTGAATCAAATTTAAATGGAAGGTGCTTACACCTGGGAAGTTTTTGCGGATTCTGAAACTACAATGTTCATAGATGAGAAAAATAAAAAAACTAAAAAAATAGCCGGAGCGCTTTTTAAATAAATCGCGATTCAAGTTGACATTTTTAGGGTTTGTTTAGGTTTTTGCTTTGAAACCGCAAGTCGTATAAAAATGGGAATAAAGGAAATGTTGTAGCTATCAAAATTCTCTACAAGATTGGCCTTTACGGTATTTTCGTAGGTTTTACCATTTTTGAGATATGCACTGCACTGACTGTATCGCCCCCTTATAAGACAATGTCATGAAGAGTACGCCTTAACTAACTTTTAATGAAAACCGCTTACACAGGGGAAATTTTTGTGAATTCTGAAACAGCAATGTTCACAGATGAGACAAATCCAAAAACAAGAAAAAATCGCTGTAGGAATTTTTAAATAAATCGCGGTCAAAATTCACATTTTTAGGTGTTTTTAGGTTTTCATGATTTTGCTTGGAAACCGCAAGTCCAATCGAAATGGAGCTAAAGAAAATGTTGTAGCTGTGAAAATTCTCTACAGGATTGACGTTTATGATTTGTTCTCAGGCTGTAACATTTTTTGGATAAAGAAGCTCAGTTTACATTTTTAGGTTTTTTTTGTTAGAGTTTCTCTACAAGACTGGCTTATGTAATTTTTCCTAGGTTGTACCATTTTTTAGATATATAAGTTTAAGTTGGGAAATTGCAGTCATGACATTGTTTTATAAGGAGACGATACAGAATTGAATTGAATTTGAATTGTCCCAATTTCAACTTCTATATCTCAAAAGTTGTAAAACCTACGAAAATATCATTAAGGTGAATGTTGTAGAGAATTTTGATAGCTACAACATTTCCTTTATTCCCATTTTTATACGACTTGCGGTTTCAAAGCAAAATCGCAAAAACCTAAACAAACCCTAAAAATGTCAACTTGAATCGCGATTTATTTAAAAAGCGCTCCGGCAATTTTTTTAGTTGTTTGATTTTTCTCATCTATGAACATTGTAGTTTCAGAATCCGCAAAAACTTCCCAGGTGTAAGCACCTTCCATTTAAATTTGATTCAAGAGCACCGTGTATATTTTTGAAATAACATTCCCACAATAAGTTTTTGTCTTTTGTTGTTGCTGTCATATGCACGTTATGAACCCAATCTTTATAATTCTCACATATTTCTATGCGTTGTCTAGATGCTGTAGAGATTTTAAATTTAATTTTTTGATATTTATCTGGACTCTGAGCTAGATTAAAATAATTTTACTCTAAGATTTTTTGATTATTTGTTGATTTTCCGCGAAAATAAAAACAAATTTAGAAATATTTTAACATCAGCGGATATATATAACATCCTGTTAACGAGTTATACATATATTTTCTTATTAAAACTCAAAGGGAATTTTTAAATATTTTTTCTTTATAAGGGAACAAAACCTCCTATAAATTTTGGGTGCAGCATAGAGCTGGCAAACCATCGATATTCCCAACATTAGATATTTTCGATATAATGTTTTAAAATATCGATTGCTATCGATATTATCGTTAAGTTGTCATCGCCATTAATTTGGAGATAAAAATTGCGGAAATGTCAATGATTTTCTTGAAATTATGCAAAAGTAGTTCACAGAAATGTAAAGGAGAATAAACAACTGCTTTTATTTTATGAAAAATGTAACAAAAATACATTTTATTTTTATTTCTTACTATCCTACACACACATAATCGAAAAGCAGCGAAATTTCTATTTATTTCAATGGATTTCAGGTTTATGCCGATAATATCGATAGGCAAAACTATCTATCGACATTAAATTTTGAAAAAAATAATCGATATTATCGATAGTGCTATCGATTTTTTGCCAGCTCTAGTGCAGCATCCAATATTGTGAACGTGAACCAGAGGCCTGCGTTGAATCAACGCAACTGTGTAGTGCAGTGTTCACCAGCGAGCTGCTACTGAGAGCAACTGAGCATACATTACCGTGTGTTTTGGATTGAACGTTACGATAATTTGCTCTCAGTAGCAGCTCGCTGGTGAACAATGGTGTAGTGCAGGTATCGGCACCAATACAAATGCATTGTTTGCGGCTTCACGCATACGACTCTCTCTCGCTCTCTCCACAAACAGCGTGTGCGTTAATGCATTGCTAAAATTAAAAATCATTGAAACAACCGACAACAGAACCTTCTTCTTTGACTTCTGAACGAAGACTGAGAGGTGGTTGTTCTGTTGTTATTCTCATCAAGGGCACGTGTGCCCCTTTTTGCCGAACATTGGTGTAGTGTATCGCATCATTTCGTAAACAAATCATTCATTTTACCAAAAATCAGCATACGCCAATGACTACCACAAGAATGTATTTCTTATCTCAAACAATCGGTTTGATTCACTCATAAATATGTGTGATCTACGAACTACTAATCTGTGATCGTTAATGTACAAACACCACATGAAGAGAAAGTAGTAATCCTACAAGGCATAAAGTATGAGAGAACTAAAAACAAAAACAACACAGGTGTCTAAACATAGCTGTCTACAAATATGGGGAATTTATGAGAGAGGTGTGTTGTTGTGTTATACAAAGGCTGTGTTAGCTAAACAGAGAATGCGTTTGTTTTGGTGTTACGACAACGTACATAGGCGGACATAACTGTGATTCATTTGATGCGTTTAGATTTTCTATGTGTTTTCGATTGTTTTTCTTTTCGCTAGTTGTATGCATAAAGTATACTCGAAACGAAGTCAACACGAACAATTCAAGCAAGAGGTAGTAATTTGTACGAAGCAGTAAAGCAGGGTCGCGCTTCTTTGCTTAGACCGTATAGTGAGGGCGCCCACTGAGTTGTTTTTGCATTTGCTTCTCTCTCTCACGTACAGTGTAAATGAATGAAAACAAACAAAAACATAATGTGGTTGTTGCTTTTTTCACTCATACGTTTATACATGTCTTCGCTTTGGTTGTATTTCTGTGGTCGTCGCTGCAGTAAAGTCTTTACATACAATGCGTTAAATATGAATCAGCAATGTTTGTGTTTGACTTTCAACAGAATATTGATTACATTCTAACGCAAAAAAGAGATTGGTGGTGCGTACTAGTATCGCTTTTTCTTGTGTCTACCGCAATTCATAAAATTGGCACCGGTTGCAGGTCACTGACGTGAACATATATGAAACAGCAATTTGTTTCTTAACCTATATATATATATATATATTTTTTTTTTTAATGCGTTCAAATTCTGAAATTTGGTATGAGAGTCGCTGATGGCTGAAATGGTGTACTAAAATTGGTCTTGGGTTCATTTGTTTGCAACAACTGGTCTGTTCCTTTAATTCTTAAAATAGTAAAACCGGCAAAAGTACACGCAGGAAAATTTATGTTAGAAATATGTTTGGATCCAAACAAATATATGTTTGCAACATTTTGTAACATATCACAATTTGATATGTTTGAGTAAAACATATTTTTTATGTTAGAACATCTTTTTCATGGGTGGAGAGAGGATGTTTGTCAACGAGAGTAATAACAGTGCTCTCGCGGCTGCGGAATACTGTTTTATAATAAAGAGTTGTGTGTATTGTATAGTAGAAGATGTAGAAGCGAAGAAGGGGGCTTTGGTTCTTTGATTGCGTGTATGCGTCAAACTCGTGTGTTTCTTCTTTTGTTGTTGTTAACCAACGTAGCAGGCGAAGAGGATAAGAAGAAATGGTATGAATTATTTTTTTTTCTTCAGTGTTTTAGTTGCCAGCGTAGCGTCAAGTCGGTAAAGTGAGTGAATAAATCAGTGTTTTGTGTTTTTTTAAAGAAATTGTGTTTTTAGTAAATTAAATGCCCAATACATTTTATAATTGAATCGAAAAGTTGAATGGAATTATTTTATTGGACAAGGAAGAAATCGTATTTAATATTGGTAATTACATACATATGTATATTTGAAATATGGTATATCCATATTTATTTATTACATAATCATTTGATTCCAGATGCCGATTCCGCACTGATGATGTCAACTTTGAGTAAAATTTGTTTTATTTCACAACTAAGGAGAAGCGTTCAACTACGTTTCTATATATTTTTGTTTTTAAAAGTGTGACTACTTACAAATTATTTCAATCAGTTTTTCTTTTATTAAAGTTTATGTGTCTATTGTTGTTGTGCCTTTCAATAAACAAAAACACCACAATTTGTGTGTATATTATAAAGATATCAAGTGAGCTCTTACTGAGAGCAAGAGAGCATACATTTCAAAGTGTTTTACATTGAAATTTACGCTCCCATGCTCTCAGTAATCGCCCACTGGTGCATGTGTTTGTTTTTTTGTGGTTTTTGGGTGTGTATTTGTTTGCACCCAAACATTTAAATTATTTGCACCCAAACATTTAAATTGTTTGCACGCAAACATTTAAATTGTTTGCACCCAAACAAATGTCAATGATTTTCTTGAAATTATGCAAAAGTAGTTCACAGAAATGTAAAGGAGAATAAACAACTGCTTTTATTTTATGAAAAATGTAACAAAAATACATTTTATTTTTATTTCTTACTATCCTACACACACATAATCGAAAAGCAGCGAAATTTCTATTTATTTCAATGGATTTCAGGTTTATGCCGATAATATCGATAGGCAAAACTATCTATCGACATTAAATTTTGAAAAAAATAATCGATATTATCGATAGTGCTATCGATTTTTTGCCAGCTCTAGTGCAGCATCCAATATTGTGAACGTGAACCAGAGGCCTGCGTTGAATCAACGCAACTGTGTAGTGCAGTGTTCACCAGCGAGCTGCTACTGAGAGCAACTGAGCATACATTACCGTGTGTTTTGGATTGAACGTTACGATAATTTGCTCTCAGTAGCAGCTCGCTGGTGAACAATGGTGTAGTGCAGGTATCGGCACCAATACAAATGCATTGTTTGCGGCCTCACGCATACGACTCTCTCTCGCTCTCTCCACAAACAGCGTGTGCGTTAATGCATTGCTAAAATTAAAAATCATTGAAACAACCGACAACAGAACCTTCTTCTTTGACTTCTGAACGAAGACTGAGAGGTGGTTGTTCTGTTGTTATTCTCATCAAGGGCACGTGTGCCCCTTTTTGCCGAACATTGGTGTAGTGTATCGCATCATTTCGTAAACAAATCATTCATTTTACCAAAAATCAGCATACGCCAATGACTACCACAAGAATGTATTTCTTATCTCAAACAATCGGTTTGATTCACTCATAAATATGTGTGATCTACGAACTACTAATCTGTGATCGTTAATGTACAAACACCACATGAAGAGAAAGTAGTAATCCTACAAGGCATAAAGTATGAGAGAACTAAAAACAACACAGGTGTCTAAACATAGCTGTCTACAAATATGGGGAATTTATGAGAGAGGTGTGTTGTTGTGTTATACAAAGGCTGTGTTAGCTAAACAGAGAATGCGTTTGTTTTGGTGTTACGACAACGTACATAGGCGGACATAACTGTGATTCATTTGATGCGTTTAGATTTTCTATGTGTTTTCGATTGTTTTTCTTTTCGCTAGTTGTATGCATAAAGTATACTCGAAACGAAGTCAACACGAACAATTCAAGCAAGAGGTAGTAATTTGTACGAAGCAGTAAAGCAGGGTCGCGCTTCTTTGCTTAGACCGTATAGTGAGGGCGCCCACTGAGTTGTTTTTGCATTTGCTTCTCTCTCTCACGTACAGTGTAAATGAATGAAAACAAACAAAAACATAATGTGGTTGTTGCTTTTTTCACTCATACGTTTATACATGTCTTCGCTTTGGTTGTATTTCTGTGGTCGTCGCTGCAGTAAAGTCTTTACATACAATGCGTTAAATATGAATCAGCAATGTTTGTGTTTGACTTTCAACAGAATATTGATTACATTCTAACGCAAAAAAGAGATTGGTGGTGCGTACTAGTATCGCTTTTTCTTGTGTCTACCGCAATTCATAAAATTGGCACCGGTTGCAGGTCACTGACGTGAACATATATGAAACAGCAATTTGTTTCTTAACCTATATATATATATATATATATATATATATATATATATATATATATATATATTTTTTTTTAATGCGTTCAAATTCTGAAATTTGGTATGAGAGTCGCTGATGGAAATGGTGTACTAAAATTGGTCTTGGGTTCATTTGTTTGCAACAACTGGTCTGTTCCTTTAATTCTTAAAATAGTAAAACCGGCAAAAGTACACGCAGGAAAATTTATGTTAGAAATATGTTTGGATCCAAACAAATATATGTTTGCAACATTTTGTAACATATCACAATTTGATATGTTTGAGTAAAACATATTTTTTATGTTAGAACATCTTTTTCATGGGTGGAGAGAGGATGTTTGTCAACGAGAGTAATAACAGTGCTCTCGCGGCTGCGGAATACTGTTTTATAATAAAGAGTTGTGTGTATTGTATAGTAGAAGATGTAGAAGCGAAGAAGGGGGCTTTGGTTCTTTGATTGGGTGTATGCGTCAAACTCGTGTGTTTCTTCTTTTGTTGTTGTTAACCAACGTAGCAGGCGAAGAGGATAAGAAGAAATGGTATGAATTATTTTTTTTTCTTCAGTGTTTTAGTTGCCAGCGTAGCGTCAAGTCGGTAAAGTGAGTGAATAAATCAGTGTTTTGTGTTTTTTTAAAGAAATTGTGTTTTTAGTAAATTAAATGCCCAATACATTTTATAATTGAATCGAAAAGTTGAATGGAATTATTTTATTGGACAAGGAAGAAATCGTATTTAATATTGGTAATTACATACATATGTATATTTGAAATATGGTATATCCATATTTATTTATTACATAATCATTTGATTCCAGATGCCGATTCCGCACTGATGATGTCAACTTTGAGTAAAATTTGTTTTATTTCACAACTAAGGAGAAGCGTTCAACTACGTTTCTATATATTTTTGTTTTTAAAAGTGTGACTACTTACAAATTATTTCAATCAGTTTTTCTTTTATTAAAGTTTATGTGTCTATTGTTGTTGTGCCTTTCAATAAACAAAAACACCACAATTTGTGTGTATATTATAAAGATATCAAGTGAGCTCTTACTGAGAGCAAGAGAGCATACATTTCAAAGTGTTTTACATTGAAATTTACGCTCCCATGCTCTCAGTAATCGCCCACTGGTGCATGTGTTTGTTTTTTTGTGGTTTTTGGGTGTGTATTTGTTTGCACCCAAACATTTAAATTATTTGCACCCAAACATTTAAATTGTTTGCACGCAAACATTTAAATTGTTTGCACCCAAACATATAATTTGTTTGCACCCAAACATATCTTTGTTGGCAGGACCCAAACATATGTTATGTTTGGGACTGTTGCAAACATATATTTGTTTGCTGCAAAATATGTTTGGGACATATGTTAGAGAGGCCGTTTTTTTCTGCGTGTAGTAAAAGTTGTAAACTGATCCCATATGAATTGTGATGTGTCTGAAGTAAAGGAACGCTTTTCGAGTAAAAAGTAGTAAAACTTAAGATTCTTGAACGTAAAGGAACAGAGCTAACGTTTTACCTTCTCAGGACAGGAAGCCCTTTATTAAAATGCCTCAAAAATGTGGCTCGCTGTTGATGTGTACGGATGAGATTGCTTAAAATTGGTCTTAGTACAGCACAATTTCGTTCGCCATTTCCATATTAAACATTGTTTATTTGCTTTTGTATCCTTTCCGCATACGAAGTAGCGGGCATTTTGCTAATATTCTAATATTCATAAACTTAAGGAAACTAATTGTTCCTATTTACTTCAATACACTTCATAACGCCGTTCTATCTTTTTTCTAAATGTTAGGGCTTCTGATGACAAAGCACGTTCAACACTACTGCACAAGTAGTGACATCGCCAAAGGGGGAAATGGATTATAAGAAACAACAAAATGTATGACTCGATGATTAGAGACGCCAGAGGGAATTGGATTAAAATGCGTCTAATCAGGTTGGAATATTCATCACTTACTTAACAAAATCGACTGACAAGCCTAGCATCATTTAAACGATTCCAAACGATATGCATTTTATCAGACAAAAATAGGAAGATCAGCAAAAAACCCTTACTCTATACAAATATGCTTTGCAGAAGAGCCGCAACAGCACCACCCTGCAAACATTTTCTATCGCGTAAGAATTATTCGCGATCCTCCTGGATTGCAATTCTCGCAGGCGAGCGCGCCTAAAAATCTTCCGCGAATTACCAACCTAAAGTAAATGTTTATGCAATGAAAATCACGACCAAGATTCGCTGACGAATCATATGGAAGATCTTTAGAAGAAGAAAATATAAAGAAAAAAAATAATGGCAATTTAATTTTCATTCTTCTTTGTTTTTCGTTTCTTCCATTTGTTGTCTTTGATTTTTACCCCTTTTGTTTTCTTTCCGATTTGTTATAGTTTTTAATTATTCCTTAATGTGTAGTGGTTGTATAGTGGTTCACATTCACTTTCTTCATTTCACTTGGCAAAGCCCGAACATGTGTTGTGTAGGTCAATACTCATAATATGCCATTTATATCAAGGTTATGTAGAATGTGTACATATATGAGCATTATATACAACCAAATCAAAAATTTTAATAACAATCTCGTGATCGGGGTTCGGAAGGATAATATGAATAATATCTTATTCGCCTGCAATAACAACAGCGAAACATCGCGGAAAGATCGCCGAGAATCATAGCAGAAGATTCGTCGTAGCGATTGATTATAAACAATAAAGGCCGCGGCACATACAGTCTGTTGAGTGTCGCGGCCTTAATTACACTGTGATACAAAAGTGGACAAATTTTTTTTGCAGGGGTTCTGATGCATAAATTCGGTATTGTGGGAGTCCATGGAAGACGAAAATACCTTTAGTTTCTTTGGGTCACTTCGTTTTTTGATTTTATAAAGGTAAATAACCTGAAAAACGGGGTTTCTTGGATTTTCAACTTAAAACGGGCATAACTTCTTTTTTCCACAATGAAAATTTACAGCTTATTTTTTTATTTGAAAGGTGAAAATCATGTCTTTCGAACAAGCCATAATTTTAAATGTCGGGTAACAAATGGTTAAGTTATAGTGATTTAAGTGTGAGAAAAACGCATTAAAAATCAGGAAAATGCTTTTCCTGGTGCTCTAGGCTGCGTAGAAGACACCAAACTATGTAATTATTTACTTTTATTTAGTTAGCTTTACTAAAATTTAGTTAGCTTTACAAAATGGGGAAAACCAATGAAATATGTTGAAAAGTGCGTGAGTTATGCCATCTTTAGTGATTTAACTTTTTGGTTTTTCCTTTATAAAAGATTGGTACCTTGTGCATTGTTAACTAGACAAATTCAAACTACAATCATATGCACCAAGGTTCCAACTTTTATAAAGGAAAACTCTAAAAGTTAAATCACAAAAAATGCCATAACTCGCGCATTTTTCAACCGATTTTATTGGCTTTCCCCATTTTGTAAAGCTAACTAAATTTACTTCTTGATAAAACTAAATAATTACGCAGTTTGGTGTCTTCTACGCAGCCTAGAGCACCAAGAAAAGCATTTTCCTGACTTTTAATGCGTTTTTCTCACACTTAAATCACTATAACTTAACCATTTGTTACCCGATATTTAAAATTATGGCTTGTTCGAAAGACATGATTTTCACCTTTCAAATAAAAAATAAGCTGTAAAATTTTTCTTTAGTGTAAAATTTCATTGTGGAAAAAAGAAGTTATGCCAGTTTTAAGTTGAAAATCCATGAAACCCCGTTTTTCACTACATTATTTTTTTTTATTTATTTTATTTATTTATTGAATTGAAATATCATACATTTACATTATTTTACGAAGCCAAAATAGGCTTGTCTGTAAAATACTAAAATATGTATACATATGTACAAATCGTTTTTAATTGCATGCTATAGACTTCATTTTTTTACGTAACTTATAATTCATTACTTGCTTATAAAATATCTTTTAATATGTTTTATTCTGCAAAATTTATTTCTTATTTCTAAGGTCTCCTTGGGAATTTCATTTAGAATGCTAGGAAGAGCGACATCTAGAGCAAGTTTTCCGTATTCGTTTTTATATTTCGGTATGATGTAACGTCCTTCTAGTCTTCTTCTGGTGGTTCTTTGGTGGTTTATTCTCTTTGCTACATTGGGATTATCTGCGAATTCGCCAACAAGTGTTAAAGCAAACAGTTCTTTGATGTTTAGTATTTCTTGGTTTTTGTATATGTGTCTTCTGTTGCCAGGCACGGATTCACGAGTAGGGTTGTGTGTGTGGAATGATTTTTTGTGTAGGTACTTCACTATTCGGTCCTGAGTTTCTTGGAGCGTTCTGCAACACCTTGCGTTTCCCCAAGCTGTAATACCGTGTCTCAGGTGTGATTCTACTAGTGAATAATACGCTTGTTTTAATGTGTTGTATGGTGCGCAATTACCTAGGTGGTAGAGAGCAAAAGCAGATTTACGTAATTTATTTTGTAAGCTTTCTATATGTCGTTTCCATTTGAAGTTGTGGTCTAGGTGAATGCCTAAGTATTTGTAGGTGTCCACTACTTCCAAATACGTTTTACATTTTTCTGTATTTCTTTGCGTTGAATGTTCGTGAAGACAGTCAGTATTTCTTTGCGTTGAATGTTCGTGAAGACAGTCAGTATCGTGGAATACTATTTGTATGTTATTTTTGGGAACATTTCTTGGCCTGAAGTGCATAATTTTGGTTTTGCTTGGATTTATTATTAGGCCATAATCATGACACCATTTTGTAATGGTGTTAAATTCATCTTGCATTGTTGATATTGCTTCCTGTAATTCCTGGTGGGATACTATTATTGCAGTATCATCAGCATATGTAAATGTAGTACTGCTGCCCAGATTAAGTGTCATTTCATTTGTGTATATTAAATATAATATCGGGCCCAGTTTAGATCCTTGTGGGACTCCGTATCTTGTGGGTAGTTCCACGCTGTTTGTTTTGTCTATTTTGACGCTGAATGACCTGTATTTGAGATAGTTTTGGAACAGTTTCAGGCAGTTTCCTCTTATCCCTGTCTTTTCAAGCACATGTACAATTTTTTCGTGTGACAATGTGTCGAAGGCTTTGCTGAAGTCTATGAAAGCCGCGATGCAATGTTTGTGTTGGCTTAAGTTTTTATTTATATGGTTTGAGAAATGTCCCAATAATTGGTTAATATTTTTGTTTTTTTGAAATCCATATTGGTTTTTGTTTATTATATGGTATTTTGTTAAAAAACTGTTCAGTCTTCTAACTAAAACATCTTCCAAAACTTTTTCCATTATGGGTAGTATTGAGATAGGCCGGTAGTTTGCATAGTCAGTTTTACTGCCTCCTTTGTATATTGGTCTGATTATTGAGTGTTTGAGAATTTGTGGTATGGATGCTTCACATATGCATTGGTTTATTAATTTGGTGATTATTGGTGTGAGAAGGACTGCATTGTTTTTAATATCAATATCTCTGATATTATCAATGCCCGGAGATTTATTGATATTTAAAGTCTTTAATATACCATTTATCTCGATATCAGTCGTATATTCGAGAAACATTGAATTGGCAACGATTCTTTCGTTTCGTGTATTCAGTGTCATTATGTCACATTGATGTATAATATTTGTAACATTCTGGTTGAAATTTAAAGCAAAGTTGTTAGCAATTTCTTTTATATTTGTGCTAGTGAAATTGAGCTTTATATGTTCATCAATATTTCTCGTTTTCTTTCCAATTACCTCGTTGATTACCTGCCATGTTCCACGTATGTTATGTTTGTTTTTGATGAATTGGTTGTGTATGTAATCGTGTTTGGCTTTATTGATAAGTTTATTTAGTTTGTTATTAAAATTGTTATATATGGTTTCATTTGTTTTATTTGATTTGTTTTTATACCACTTTTTGTATAGTTTGTCCCTTATAGTGCAAGATTTGAGTATGCTTTCATTCATCCACGGAAAACTATTACGATTTTTCACTCTATTTTGTTCGATTGTTGAATTTTCATAAATTTTTTGGAAAGTTTCGTATATGTTATTAAAAAGTTCGTTTGAATTGTTGGAAATGTTGATAATATCTTCCCAATTGGTATTTCTGATTTGTCTATTGACACTGTTGGTGCTGATTTTATTTATTACAAGTTTTTGATTTGTTTGTTTTGTGATTGCATTGGTTTCTTCTACACATGCGAATAGTGCATGGTGATCGGACACTATTGTTGTTACAACTGCGGAGTATACTTCGTTTAGTTTTTTATCCCATCTGATGAAGATATGATCTATGCAAGTTCTTGTATTTCGGCTTTCATCTTCTCTCGTTGGCATAGAGATCATACTTTCTAATCCATATGTCGACATAATGCATAGATATTTTGACGTTATGGCGGTCTGCTTCATAATATCTATATTAATATCACCTACTAACAGTAGTTTGTTCTTGTTTCCAATATCGGATAAGTAACGATCAAGTTCGCATAAAAATACTGTGGTGCTTTTGCTTGGTGGTCTATATATGGCCAAAAGTGTTACAATGTTATCTTTTTTATAGGTGATGTCCACTCTTCCTATTTCGGCAGACGTCATAATTACATTCACATTTATAAATTGCGTTGTATCTTTAATGTATATGGCAATTCCTCCGCCTCGACCGACTCTGTTTAAGAAGATGGAGTTGAATCCATCTATATTGTAAAAACAATTCTCCTCATCCGTTATATTTGTTTCGCAAAGAACTATCACTTCTATTTTGTTTATAATTTGTGCAATATTGGTTAAAAATGTCAAGAAATTTTTTCTTAAGGATCTTATGTTTATGTGTATCATTGGTAAAGAAAAATCCAGATATTTAGTTTTTATTTCATTGAAATTGTTTATTTTTTTTTTTAATATAATTCATTTTAATTTTTTCGATAAATTTAGTTCAAATTATATTTGGAAAAGTTTATAGATTTTTTTTTTAAGTTTTATGAAAAAGGGTATTTTTAATTGGCGATGGTGTCCCCTTTGGTTTTGATTTATTTCTCTTTCTGCAAATATTTGTTTGACCAACTGTACTATGCTCTATTTTCTTTATGCTTCTGTTATGCTTTCCAAATCTGTGGCATTTTTTATTAAGATTTACATTTATAAAATCAAAAAACGAAGTGACACAAAGAAACTAAAGGTATTTTCGTATTCCATGGACTCCCACAATATCGAATTTATGCATCAGGACCCCTGCAAATTTTCACTGTAGCACAGTGTTATTGAGAATCATCTACGAAATGGCAAATTACTCGCGTGTGTAAATTTTATATAAAAATTCGCTAAAAGATCGCTGGAAAGAAGCACAGAAGAAAAATCGTCCAAATGTTTGCAGGGTAATAATGCCTTAAAGCTCGTATCCCTTTATCATATTTTTGATGAGTTTTTATTTAAAATTGGGTGCCACCGTGATGCAATCGTGTATATTATTATTATTATTATTTTTATTATTATTATTATTATTATCATTATTATTATTGTTATTATTATTATTATTATTATTATTATTATTATTATTGTTCAAACTTCGTTTAAACAACTTTACATTACGTTAAAATTATAAGTAATCTTTATGAATTTCAAATATTATTTGTAACGTATTTTAAGAAATATGTAATGTAAATATGATTTAAGTTCTAATTGTCAACTATCTCGTCTCTTGGTTACTTTCGTCCAAATGAATTGTTCTCTTGACGAAAGTAACATCTAAAATGTAGGCTTAACCAGTACTCTTTCTCTTTTTAATACTTCACTTCTCTTGCACTAACCGACTGGTAAGCACCTCTTCTCGTCTCTAACCAATTTTTATACTGAAATAAAAACCATACGAATTATAACGTTTATGAAAATATTCTAATAAATTTGTTTTATTTCTCATCTCTCATTTCACCGCAAATTATTCCTCATTGGCTATGAGGAATAATTAAATAAAAAAAATACAGTCCACTTTTCTCTGCTCATTGATGTTCCTGTTGGTTAATATCTTTGGCTCTACCCACAAGACATCAACTTTATTCATGATCCTTCGTAGCCGTTTAAGAAATCAGCAAGTACATAACAACAAAAATTAAGGTAATATTGAAGAATATTCAAATACGGCTCAATATTCACTTCAGTAATTCGGTAAGTGCAAAACCAAAGTTAAATTGCAGTGTGAAAAAACGAATTAAGTGACAAAAATAAACATCCAAATTGCATAAAAGTATTAAAATTAGAGATCAAAAAGAGGTACCAACAACCACTCAAAAATTTCAATTGAATTTTTCTAATTGTAAGTTGCTACCAAACTCTCTTATCAGACGATAGCTCAACGTGAACGCGTCATATTTTCAGGTTGAAGGTCTCGGGTTCAAATCTCGCCCAGATTGTAGCAGTTTTAGTTTTCAATTTTAATTCGTAGGAAATTTTTATTCTACTTCCCGCACTCCTTCTCCTCTAATTTCATATTCATAACAAACTTCAATTGTCATTCCATCTCCTCACGGACAAGCAAGCATAACATTATTAAAAAATCGCACTGATTTCTCAGCATACGTACACATTGTGTTCTCGCAAAAGCTCCAATTCAAACCAAGCTTAGAAGAAGAAACAAGAATATAATAATTCTAGTGTGGTTTTCTATAAATAGAAATCTATACTTAAATATTTCCATTATTATTATTACACACAAAAAGAACATTTCATAGATTCCTATAAGTGGTTGCCAATCTCGTCTTGCATTAAACTGTGGTGCGGCGTATAAGCTCTGAAGTTCCAGTCGGAAGGACGTGGGTTCGATTCCCAGCGAAGGCGAAAGTTTTTTTAATTTGAAAAGTCAGTTGTTACAGCATTTTTTCTTTTCTTTCAATATCAGGTTTTCATTCCTATATTTCATAACCCTAACATTATAAAAATAAGCCATTGTGTAACAATATTTACTCATAGTGATCTCTCTGAGAATCCGTCTCTAAATTCACATAAAACGATAAACAACAAACAGTTACATCATTTGCAAAACCAATATTCATCATTCACAGAACAACAACACCACTTCAATTACACCCAAGAAAAATTATTAGTACATCTGTTTAATACTTCAGCCAAATTTCGACACAAAATATTGATCAATATGTCTCTATCAGAAAGTTCTCCTGCTTCCGCATCCAATTCCACAAACACACCAAATATTGCTATATTAACGTCTCCGGAGCACAATAAGTTTTTGTTCGCTTGCGAGCATTTGAACAATATTTGCACTCAATTTGCACAATGTGATATGATTGATCAGACGGATACAATCCTCCAAGTTAAATTAGATGATTTAGAACATCGCTGGGTATTAGTGCAAGAATCCTTCAAGAATATTATGTTGTCCCTTATATCTGAAAATGTCAAGGACATAAAAGAAAGCATCAAAAACAATTTTAATGTCACTTCAGACGCTTATTACACTGCTAAGTCGCAAATTCTGGACATACTCAAAATATCCGAAACAAATATGCAGAAAAACACCACTCAAAACAAAAATTCGGATCAAGTATCGCTAAATACCTATAAATCTCCTCTCGAAAGTTCTGATATTTATCTCAACGTTCCTCCATGTGACACGGAAATTTTCAACGGAAGCTATGAAGAATGGCCTAGCTTCCGTGACATGTTCACTGCAGTTTATAGTGATCATCCACAACTTTCCCAAGCTCAAAAACTCTATTATTTGAGAAGCAAAACCAGTGGTGAAGCGGGTGCTATAATTAATAGATATAGCCTTTGCGATGATAACTTCCAACTGGCATGGAACTCTCTAAAATCTCGCTATGGAAACAAAAGAGTTTTGGTAGACAAGCAGTTAAATATTTTATTTAACATTCCTGTTGCAACAAAGGAAAACAGCGAATCAATATACAACATTCACTCTACAGTAAAAGACTGTCTCTCTATCTTGCAAACTCTCAGTATCGATATAGCAAGTTGGGATCCAATTTTGGTACACTTAGTTTCCACAAAATTACCAGAACAAACCCTTTCTCTATTTGAACAATCTCTAAAATCCCATCGAGACTTACCAACTTGGTCTCAGCTCGATGAATTTCTTTCAAATAGATTCGAAGTTGTAGAGCGCATTGCAAGTATTCGAAATACAAAAGAAAATCAAGCAGTAATCCCGTCTCAAAATTACTCTAAAACTCCGAAAAATTACTCTAATGAAAAATTTGCTTTAAAATGCTCGTACTGTCATGCGAACCATCAAGTTAGAGCTTGTGCTGAGTTTCGCAAATTGGCGGCTCAACAGCGGCTTGATTTCGTTACAAAAAGTAATATATGCGGCAACTGCTTATCCTCATCTCACAATAAAATTAGGTGCAAATCTACAAACACTTGCTTGATATGCCACAAAACCCACCATACGCTTTTACATATTAACAGCTTTGATACGCCAAATCCGAACAACGATATGCTCAATTCTGTCAAATATAATGCAAATAAAAACCGACAATCATACTCGTCTCAAATTGAAAGCTCTACCATACCCGTCTCGTCTCAAATAGAAAACTATGCCATACCCGTCTCGTCTCAAATTCAAGCAAATTTTTCAACCTCAAGCAACACAATTCTTCTGAGAACAGTAGTGCGATTCTCTAACTCATTTTTTGAGTTACCGACAAAAATCGGTAACATTAAAACGCAAAATTATGAATGAAAAGTTTACATAAAAGTTGACAACACTGTTGCTATCAGTAGATCTTTACGACTACTTTATATTGGTCGCTAACTTACCGAATAATATCGTTAATTTCCGAAATTATAAGTATTTCAATTTTACCGATTTTTGTCGGTAACTGAAAAAATGAGTTAGAGAATCGCACTACAGCTTTAGTTCAAGTTCAAAACAATGGCCGATTGCACACTGTACGAGCATTGATAGATTCTGGATCTCAAAAAACCTTTATTACGCAAACTTGTGCAAATCGACTAAAGCTCTCCATTAAAAATACTGATTCCTTTGAAATCACTGGCGTTGGTGGTCAGAAACAAGTCTCCAAAGCTGAATGTCAATTATCAATTGTTTCTAATAAGCACAAAATTAAATTCAATGTTTCTGCTATAATTTTACCGCAAGTCACTAAACCTCTACCTGCTGTTTCTATTAAAATCGATGATCACAACTCTCTTAAAGACCTTGATTTGGCAGACCCGCGCTTTTATGAATCCTCTGAAATAGATGTCATCCTTGGAGCGGACGTCGAAAGATTCATAAATCTGGATGGCATCAAGAAAAATGTAGTTGGCACCCATATTTGGCTGGGTACTTAGTGGTCCAATTTTCGCAGAAAATTCACTCGCCTCTACCGCAAACTTCATTGCATCGAATGTTGTGTCAATTGGCCAAAATAAAAAACGTAAACGTAAAAACTCATCTCAAAAAACTTCTAAGTCTAAAAAATGTACATGTAGTAAGTCTGGATACCAATTTTGTGACACTTTTAATACATCTGTAACGAAATCTACGATAATCCATACAAACTCGTTTGATACTTGTTCGAAAAATCGTCGCAATTCGTTGGTGGGGAAGGACTAACCTATTGGTTAGTGTCTTGAATGACCTTTCTAAATATATCTCCAATAAATTGCATTAACTCACATTTTTCTTTAAGTGTTACTATTACTCCATTGTTATGATCGTATTAAATCTACTCACTTAACTAATATTTCAAAATTTGTCAACACCTTAGTGTAGCATAGTGGTAGTGTGTTAGACTCGCAGTCAAGAGGTCCTGGGTTCGAGCCCTACTCCGAGCAAAATTTTATTTATTTAAAAAACTTTAAAAAATAGTCCAGAACATTTAAAAATGCTAGTAAAGGAAAATTAACAGTAAAACCAGTAAAAATTAGAAAAAAAAGAAAGAAAGAGAAATCTACACAATAACTTCTAAAAATAGAGCTTAACATTGCTAACTTTGATGAACAAAATCAAAATAATCATTTAGAAATATAAAATCAACACAAATCATCAGTGATCAATTATTTTAAAACACATCACAAACAAAGTACACATACTTTGTCGATTCCATCCGAGATCCATGTGAATATGTAGGTAGCCTAGTGGGAGCGCAGCAGACTACTAGGTGTAAGGAAGCCGGTTCGAGTCCAGTTTCTGTCAAATTTCAAAATCGTATTTTCTTACCTAAATAACTTCTTTAAATCCAAAATTATTATCAATTCACTTCTAAAAGTACATTCTCACTTTCCTCCAAGTTCTAAAAATAGCATACGCATTCAAATGAACAAATGCCGAATTTCCACGTTGTAATCTTACTGAATTACATGTCACATGCACCCACGCAATACTAAGCTCGTCTCATGACTTATACCACGGTAGGCCAGAGGTAAGCGTGTCGGACTAACGTACTGGAGGTCCGAGTTCAAGCCCGGCTCTGGGAAAACTCACTTAAAAAATTCTTAAAAATTTAAGAACTTTTAAAACCCAAGCACCAATTTAACAATTATATCTGGTTTATAAATTATTATCTCATCTCATGTTTTCTTTCTATGCAGTATTCCATGGACTTTACTAATGTCTTTTCCATTCCAGATCGATTAACAAAGTGAGCTAAAGATTTCACATTCCATTCCTCCTTACAGCAGCGGTTATCATGAGGCTCCCTTAACCCATAGCATCAACAACTATGTATTGTCCATTCTGGCCAAGGCGGGGGAGCATGTTCAAACTTCGTTTAAACAACTTTACATTACGTTAAAATTATAAGTAATCTTTATGAATTTCAAATATTATTTGTAACGTATTTTAAGAAATAGGTAATGTAAATATGATTTAAGTTCTAATTGTCAACTATCTCGTCTCTTGGTTACTTTCGTCCAAATGAATTGTTCTCTTGACGAAAGTAACATCTAAAATGTAGGCTTAACCAGTACTCTTTCTCTTTTTAATACTTCACTTCTCTTGCACTAACCGACTGGTAAGCACCTCTTCTCGTCTCTAACCAATTTTTATACTGAAATAAAAACCATACGAATTATAACGTTTATGAAAATATTCTAATAAATTTGTTTTATTTCTCATCTCTCATTTCACCGCAAATTATTCCTCATTGGCTATGAGGAATAATTAAATAAAAAAATACAGTCCACTTTTCTCTGCTCATTGATGTTCCTGTTGGTTAATATCTTTGGCTCTACCCACAAGACATCAACTTTATTCAATTATTATTATTATTATTATTATTATTATTATTATTATTATTATTATTATTATTATTATTATTATTATTATTATTATTATTATTATTATTATTATTATTATTATTATTATTATTATTATTATTATTATTATTATTATTATTATTATTATTATTATTATTATTATTATTATTATTATTATTATTATTATTATTATTATTATTATTATTATTATCATTATTATTATTATAATTATTGTTATTATTATTATTATTATTGTTATTATTATAAGATTGTATCTACTCTTAAACACATCAAAATATGATAAAGGGAAACGAGGTTGTACAAAAGCCATCACCCTATTGTGTAAAAGTAATTGTAGTCATTAATAGGAAGAAGTTCATTCAATTAAGAGCAAGGAAATAAGCGTTAAAAAAGGCAACAAGTCATTACTCTTTACTAATTTTTGTTTTGTTTTTTATTTTGGACCGACCAATGTACAATTTCGCCAATGTGACTACAATACAAGTAAACACGGCTTTAAGTTCGGACCAGCCGAAATTGTTATACCCTCCACCACGAGTTGTATTGAAATAAAATGGAACAATTAGTTTCCTAAGCTCCAAAATACCGAAATTCGCGAGGTACCGTTCCATGGGGGCTATATCAAAACGTCGATCTATAAATACAAAATTCTGCCGGAAAATTTTAAGACTCAAAGAAGACTTAATACCAAATTCCCGATATTTCGTTAAAATACCGAAAATCAAGAGGTACGCTTTTATGGGGGACATAGGAACCGGCGGACCTATACTGATAATTCTCTTCTGGAATATTTTATAACCCCATGGTTCTATGGGGCTATATCGAAACGGGGACATATACCGCCAAATTTCAGTCAGAAAGGCTTTTACACTAAAGACTAAATACCAAATTTTAGTCATTTCATTTCAAAATACCGAAAATCGGAAGATGCCGTTCTATGGGGGCTATATGAAGGCGTGGACCTATACCGACAAATTTATGGGAGATAGTTGTATACCTCCAAAGAAGATTAAGTACCAAATTTTAGCCATTTCGTTGTGATAATGAGGCTAAAACCTTTAAAATCAAAAATCGGGTGGTACCGTTCTATGGGGGCTATATGAAGGCGTGGGACAAATTTATGGGGGAAACGAAAACTAACTACCAAATGGCAGCCATTTCTGAGAAATATTGAGGTCACAACCTTCCAAATTCCGCAAATCGGGAGGTACCGTTCTATGGGGTATATATGAAGGCGTGGACCTATACCGACAAATTTATTGGAGAAAGTTGTATACTCCAAACGAAGACTAAGTACCGTGAACCTATACCGATAAATTTCATATAGAACGTTTAATACCCCAAATGAAGACCAAATACCAAATTTCAGCCCCTTTCTATGGGGGCTATACTAAGGCGTGGACCTGTACCGACAAGCTTCTGGGGGAAAGTTTTATAACGAAGACTAAATACGAAATTCAGCCATTTCTGCAGAATATTGAGGCCACAACCTTCAAAATATCGAAATACAGGAAGGCGTGGGCCTATACCGCCCATTTTCAAGGGGAAAGTTTTATATTCCTAACGAAAACTAAGTACCAAATTTCAGCCATTTCGGTACGATAATAAAACTTTCGGGTGGTACCTTTCTATGGGGGCTATATGAAAACGTGGACCGATATAGCCCATTTGCAATACCAAGCATCCTAGGAGTAATAGAAATTGCTATACCAAATTACAAAGCTCTATCTTAGAAATTGCTAGCTGTATCTTTAGAATCAGGGTACAATTAAATCAAGAATATATATACTTTATAGGGTCTCCGATCAATATTTCGATGTGTTACAAACGGAATGACAAATTTATGGTCTGTTCCAGAACTGCAAGAATCTACAAATTTGTACTATTTTTTCCGATAACATAAAGGAAAAAATGTTATCGTAGTAAAAAAATAGTAGCTTGTTGCAGGTTACAGAGCATTAATTATACCCTCTATTTTACATATAATTATCTAAAAAGTTAAATTTTTTTAGCAACAAATAAATATATTACCCTTTTCACCGGTATATCGTGCGGATTCCATGCTTTGGTAAACATTGAGAAGTACTGGGAAATGGGCAAGCCATGAATACTGAAGGCAATTGCACCGAATAGAACAATTTTCAATGGTGACAAATACAAATACGTGTGGTAGCGTGATTTTGTTCGACGAACCATTTTAATCAAGTTGCCTGAAAAGAAACCAAAAAAATTAAAGGAAAGTAAATACAAATTAGACAAATTGCAATTGCTCTGGTATACCATTAAAGGGGTAACAAAAAATAATTTGATGGGAAAAAGGGGTATTTTGTAGGGGCTTTTATACGTACCAATGCTAGAGTATGAGTTTATGTAATTTTCCCACCAACGCATTGAAACCAATATCAAGGGTATAGCTAATATTTGCACTTGTATGGAATCGACAACAGAAGGCCAAACCACAAAAGCCGTTGATTGTGATATTAAGGCCAAAATGCTAATGGTATAAACAGCGATGGATTTCCAATGCTTTCGGGTGCCAATCAAAACATCTGAAACAAGATTTTTTTCAAAATGAATACAATTTTTATCCATGTTGTTTGTATGTTTACTGTTGGACAAATGTCAATAAGTCGTGCAATTGTGTCATGATGTTAGTCAAAGTTTAAGTGTTTGCATTAATCTTAGACACATTGAGATTTGCAAACTTCTTCAATTCTTGATTACACTGGTAAAAAAGTTATAAAAACTGTTTGCTTTCCTCTGATTATTTGAAGAAATAAAATTAAATTAATTCGTTTTTTAATCGAGTACTTATAGTTTTTTGGTAACTTCGAGATCTATTTTACTGTTCGGCTTTTTTGGGTAAAACTAACATATGTTGAAGCAAAGCAATTATGTGTGCACTTATCGGGTAACGGTTCTCAGACTATGTTTTCATTTATAGAATATTTGTGAAACTTGCCTGGATGCTTTAAGTGAGTCATTTTTTTTTTTTGGTTGAGCGTTTGGAGAAAACTTGAAATGAAATTCTAAATTGCTTAACGTAAGCACCCAGCAAACCAAATGTCGGATGTCCAACACATCTGAACAATTCCTGAAGCAAAAGCGTTTAGATTTCGTTTCGATTTCTATACGATTTTTCGCAGTGAATTTCGTTCATATTTCGTTCCGATTTCGGAGAGAATGTCGGAAATAAATTTCCAATATACCAAAGTTTTTCTTCCGATATCGGTACGAATTCGGTTCGCACAACCACCACCTTCTGTATATTTCTAACTCCTTGCTGTTAAATATATACATAAGGTGGTTGGCTTCATTTTAGTTTGTTGTCAAAAACAAAATGGTTGGTTATAAAATTCGCATATACAATTTTTAAATATTTTAGATATAAATGCAACATTCAGGCTGATGGGCCCAACATATTCGCACGCAAATGCAGCTCCGACATTTCGTTCCGAAATTATGTCAACCACTTCCCTGCAGGAAATGTCAATAGTAAACTTATACTGACTTACTACTGACATTGTCAACAGTACTACTGACAAACTGTAGACAACTTATGTAATTTCCTATAGACATTTCGTATGAACGTGTCATTCGAATGTCAGTAGTGACATTGGAACTAGTATGTCAGTAGTAAATCAGTTGTTGCTGAGGGACCATGTGTTGACATTGGAGGTAGTAAGTCAGTATATGGCGAAAAACAAAAATTTTTTACAATCGATGAATCCGAGTTTCACCCATTCAGAATTCGCGAACTGTTGACATATTCTATAAAGTATGACTACAATTCTTTAAAATGAAGTGTTTTAGGAGGGATCCCATAATGTCGACCATTAAAATTAATTTTCGTGGAAGCTGTGTTGGCATCAATGTAGAAAAATGAGTAAAAATGGGTTGAAGCCAACAAGTTTTTTTTATGTTCCCATACGATTTCTGGCTTAACCTTACATTTTATAGACCTATCCCTAAAGAAAGAATCACAGAATACACCATGGGCAACAAGATTGTAGTGTACGATTTTTCGATATATCCACTGCATCCACCTAAAATTGATGCTGACATTTTGAAGCCGGAATTTCGGAGTTTTTTGAATTTTTTTAATAATCCGGACGCGCAAGAAGATAATGTTTCAAACTCTTAATGCGATTATAGAACTCGTGATTTTACGTCGTTTGATGCATATCTCATGAGTGTGCTCCTTACAGCATCCTTGTAATTGGAGTCGAAAGGCCAAAATTTGATGCGTGAATTTTCTTACAAAACCTATTTTTTGCGTGTAAAATTTACAACTGTCATTCCATTTCCTTTGAAACCCACGTGAATTTAGTTTTTTTACGCGACGGTTCCAATGAAGCCTTCCGCGATCGAATCCATCTACTAAAACCGCGGATATAGATACCTTGAAAATCGGAAAATCAGCAAAAATATATTTTGACAAATCCGCGTACTAAACCGCGATTTTCTTTAAATTTTTTTACATAAATGGAATCCTTTACTGGCGATTATAATATTTGCGAAAACGAGTGTCATAAAAGAAAAGAGAAACGCAAGTAATATGGGTCTTTCACAAAAAATTGAATGTGGAGGCACATCCGCGGTTCTTGAAGAATCTAATTAAAATTGGTACATTTTGACGTATTTTTGATAGGCGATGATGAAACCGGATGCGCATCAAAATCGTATGCACGTTGCGCGACTTTTACCAACTTTAAGGTTTTTTGCAGTGTATGATGCAACTGGCGGCACACAATGGCCCCTGAGTGAAACATCGAAATATGCATAAATTTTGAAAGAGATTGATTCGCTGTATCCAAAAACGGATGCGCATCAACCGACTTTAACTAATTCGCGAATAACGGGCTTTTTAATTTTAATATTAATTGAATGATTGTAATTTCAATATTTCTCTTAATTTCCTACCATTATAAGTTATCACAGTAATCAGTTAAACACTCGCGATGGTAAACCATATTTTTTGATGAAGTTTTAACAGTATACATTCATTATTGTATGGGATTTTAGCGAAATAGTTGGAGAACTCCCAAATATTTTTTTCTAATTAAACCAAAAACTATATTTGCAACAATATTTTCCAACAATAAGTTTTTCTCTTTTGTTGTTGGTATAATAAGCAATTTATGTACCCAATCTCTATAAATTTGGTATCATATTTTTCTACGCATTGTCTAGATTCCGCATATATTCTTTAATTTATTTTTTGAGGGTTTGTACGGATTCTGGGACAGGATAATTTTGATGTACTTCAAATTTTTTTATTATTTGTTGATTTTCCGCGAAAATAATAATAAATTTAATAACTATTTAAACATCTACGAATAGATATGGAATGCTGTTAACGATTTATGCATGCATTTTCTCATAACAACAAAAAATATATTTTTAAATATTTTTTCTTTATTTGAGAATAAAAACCGCTATAACTTTTGCGCGCATTGGCCGATTTCGTGAACGCGAGCAGATTTGAAACCGGATTTTTCCCCTTTACCTCTATACCAAAAATCGTAGATGTGCTCGCAAAAAAAATTTTTAATTTTTTTCAAATGGAATTGTAAAGGAATTTTGTTATTCGCCATATACATTGAATGTTCCGAGTCAGTAAAGACATTGGAAGTAGTGAGTCAATAGAGACAGTGGAGGTAGTGAGTCAATAATACCAGATTTTCACTACAAAATTATTTGACCTGTTTGGAGCTTCTCATAGATTAAAAGTCTATATAGTACGTTTAATACGACGATGAACTTACACTTTTTTAAATAGTATATTTTATTAAAGAACAAATATATAATATTGAAAATGATAAAAAAAGTACAAATTGGGTATTACAGTTTTTTTTTTTTAAATTGCTAAGCCAAAGATTCCACAGAGGCACATAATTAGTAAATAAAGCCAATGTTTTCAAGGCTGGCTACGCATTTTAACATTTAAAAAATAAAAAAACGTTTTCATTGTCAGAAATATCATCGCCTTGTTATTTTCTTTGCGATAAGACTTGTCTTATGCTGCACTTAACGTTTTATCCGGCTATTCGCAGAATGTTGATATAACATCTAGGAATTGAAAAGAATAAACATGTATAAATAAACAAAATGTCCTTAAGCTTGCTTACCTATTACAGCTGTATAAATATTGGAAAAATCTCGCAATCTCGAAGTAATCCTTCAACATTGTAACTCATTATTATGTCGTGTCCAAATATAAGATGTAAGTTGCGTTCAGCTTTACCAGCGATGCGGGACAATATATATGTCAGGTTCTACAATCTTCTCTCAAGGTTCCACAAAATGTCTAATTGTCTAAGTTTCACCACTAGTGTTGTCAGCGCCCTCATTATTTGTATTTTTTCGCTTAAATTTATAATTAAATTAACGATATTTTATTGATTTTCACAAAAACACCTTTTTCACGAACCATCAAAATTATTGTACAACAAACAATTAAGAAAATGAAGAAAAATATGAAGATCCTTCTTTGGGCTATCATCTGGTAATTTTAACTATGCTTCTTCTTCTTATTAAGATAAAAGTATCAATTGTTGACAACATGTTGACAAAGTGTTGACTTTGTTACAATAATAGTAGACAAAGTGGTGACATGCCGACGCATGACCCCATGCTTCCTACAGGGTTCATACAACTTTCGGACGTAGCGTTCGAATTTTGTTCCGATTTCGTTACGATGTCGGTACGATTGGTTTGCTGGGAAATTACAATCTTCCAATAAAAACATAGCAAAGATCAATTAATAAAGAAGAGGCGTCAGAGAAAATTTTTTCCTTCGATATTCATACTACATTATTCCAAAATAGGTCAGAAATCTTTACGACATTATTCCGAAATCGTTCAGAAATCTGTACAAAAATTCGGAAGAAAAAATTCGACTTCCGAATTTCCCAAGGATTTCCTTCCGATTTCAATCCAAATTCTGACCGAGATCCATCCGATTTCGCTCCGAAATTGTGTCAACCACTTTACACAACTTTCGTTAAGATATCGTTACGATTTCGAAGATTAAGATGTCGGTACGATTGGTTTGCTGGGCAGTTACCACCAACCATTGTATACTTACTTAAAAGAGCCGGCGTAAAACAAACACTACTGCATAACATTAACGCTTTTGTCGAATCTAAATGTGCAAAAACGTAGAACGTCAATATGGCTAATCCGATTACATGAAGTAACTCAAAAGAAACCACCTAAAAGTAAAAGAAGAAACGAGAAAAGGTAATTATAAGCAGTTGGCTTATGCGACAGAATAGATTTGACCACACTGTGTTAGTGAAATAACACACATAGAATTTTTAAATGGAAATGCAAACTAAAACAAAAAATTGCAGAATATTTTTGGTTCTGCAATTCCTAGTTTTAGATCAGCGAACTAATATAAAATCGAATGTTGTGTACTTCTTCAATCGATTTTAGAAAAACGAACTAAAGTTTTTAGTTTAAAATATATCATTATCGCAAACTTTGTGAAACAGCAAAATATTTTCCAATACTTACTAATAAAACTTCTGGCCATGTTGGTGATTTAACATCCTTGAAAACACAAATGCGAATGGAACGAAAAAATGTAAAAACTTCTGGTCCGGCAAAAGCAAATATCAAAGCCCAAAGCCATATAATATGTTCGGTAATGGGCAAATTGACAACATAATCTTCATTACGGGCTGGAAGTACAAAATGTTAAAAACGGTTAAAAACAAACTGTGATGTTTTTAAGCTTATGCACGTAATACGTACATGAACATACATATATACATATGTATGTACATATACCTCATTTACTCATTTACTAAGACACTACTTAACACAAAATTAGGTTTTGCAGAAAATATTTAAGTTTTTAATTGAAAAAATGAAATCTCTAAGCAAACAACTATGTATATTATATTAAATTTTTAACCTTTTCTCTCAAAAATGATTTATTGTAGCGAGAATTAATAAACTCTTGGCTTTCAAAAAAGGTTATAATTGGTATGAAACCACTTATAATTTCTATGATATATGAAATAAAGTTATATATGTATAGTCCCGATAATCCGGACACTAGAATTTTTTACATTGTAGACTCGGTAATCCGGACATCTCATATTTTTCGTACCTCGATAATCCGGACATCAATACTTTTTTCCTGTCTTGAGCATTAGACTCTTATTTATTTCATTGACGTTTTCGTTCAATTGGTGTATAAATAAGAAATGTTAAGTTTTTCTTTCTGGATAGCCTCTGTTGACTCAGTTATACAGTCAATATGGAATTAACTATTTAAATCTGTCGAGCATCGATGGCTGACTACGATAAGCAACAGTATTTTAAATCTAGTGTTGGGTAGCCTAGTTCCCTTCAACATCGGTGTTGGTTGTTCCCTTCCTCTAAAGGAATTAGTTTATTAGGCCTCCGATTAGGGAGAAAATACCTTGGAGGTGTGTAATGTATTCCAGTGCTATTTTATCTAGAAACGTTTAAAACATTTAAAGCTTGGGATTAATAGCTTAGTTTTTTTGATAATTTTTTGAATTACCAACAAAAAACCGGTAAAATTAAAACGCACAACTATGAATAAAAAGTTAAAATAAATGTTGACAGCACTCTTGCTTTAGGCAGAACTTAACGACTACTTTTTTGATCGCTAATTTACTGAAAAATATCGTTAATTACCGAAATTATAAGCAAATTAATTTTATTAATTTTCTCGTTTAGATCGAATCTTTTTTGTAAGTGAAAAAAGAAAGACGGAGTCGCGAACCCGGGTACCACCGTGGTGCAATGGTATGCACACCCGCCTTGCACGCAGAAGGTCAGTGGTTCGATTCCCCGGCCAGGCAACATCAAACATTTTTCAACGGTGGCAAAATACCCCTCAGTAATGTTGGCGACATTTCCTGAGTATATCAGCCTTGAAAACTTCTCTAAAAGTGGTGTCTTAAGGCACGCCGTTCGGACTCGGCGATAAACAGTAGGTCCCATATCATTGAGCTAATATGAATCGGGGTGCACTCATTGATATGAGAGAAGTCTCCCTTGTCCCGTATGGGATGTTGTGGAACAATGTTTTTTGAGTCGCGAACCCACACAACCACCAAATTATGTGACTAGTTTCGCTGTTGGTTTGGCAGCTCTTCAGACATATCGGCTGTGGAGTGGCTTCTCTGTCATCGAACTTTTGGTTTTTCAAATGCAAATACATAAGCAATTTAATTTTACCGATCTTTCCGGTAATGAAAAAAATGTGCAGGAGAATCACACTTCTTACGGATTATTGTATGGTATTCTCAATTATACGTGTCTATCTATATATCGTCACCATAAATGCCGGAAGACGTAACCCACAAAAATAAAACTTTACAGGAGAAGCAAAAAACGTTATAAAATGAAAACGGTGTTATAAAATATCGAAATTTTAGTATCGTGTTTTAAGACAGAGAAGAAATATATTTTTTGAAAAAAATTACATTTTTTTCCAGAATGTTAGAAGCTGTGTGGGTTACGTCTTTTGGTATTGTATTTTTCTGAAATTCTAAAAGACGTAACCTACAATTTATTGAGTATACATTTGAAGAAACTAGTATAAATGAAAAATTATAAACAAATTAGGACTGGTTTATTGGCCTACGCGGTTAAGCGAACTTTAAACTAGCCATCTGACGGTGTTGGGTTCAATTCCCAGTCTTGACGTTGATATTTCAATGGACCACAATTAGGTGAACTGTTTATTCCAACCATCACTATAATTACTTATAATTTCAATTGTATTAGACGATATTAAATCTGGAATATTATATTTATTGTTGTATTTAAGTCAATTTATTGACAGAATATAGTTCATATAAATTAAGTGATCTGTAACAGTTTAAATGTAACTTTTAATTGTCATAAGGAATGTTGTCATAAAAGTAATGACAATCACTTGGAATTAAGCGTTTTAAGTCTTGCAGGTGTTGAAATTTCTTTCTTGAAACTTTTAGCCTTTGTGTGTACATCTGAGAAGGATTCACTGCCTCAAAATTTGTCGGACTTCTGTATGGTAGAATCTGCTACTCGTCTTTGATATCAAGTTTAAAAAAGATTATACTGCTATGATCAAAAGCCAATGCTCGCAGTGACTGTAGGATTTCCTGTCTTTTTGTGTAATCCAAACCAATACAGAAAATTTACGTTTTTGTCTGGACCTATTCGATTATTACAATCAGTTGATCTCTATTAAACCATGGGTTGGTTGACCAGACCATCTTTTGCAAATTTACAGCCTAATCGTATCCGTATTTAAAGAATACATCTTTGTACTAGAACGACGTGAATTTTGACCACTTACACGTTTTCGTATCAACGTCTCAAATTTTGAACATTTCCGTTCGTTCTTTCTCTTGGAAAAATGAACAATATCGGGACGAGCATTGCCTTCCGAATAACCACTTCCTTTAGTCCGGTTAACATATTGTTTTCCATATGTGCGTTTTAGATGTTTATTTAAATCAGGGCATAAGTCTTCTGTCATCATCTTCAATTATTTCAATTATGAATTTTTTCTGTAAGACCAGTAAAAACCGTCTAAAGTCAAAGTTATTGCTTTAAAAATTAACTAAAAAAATGGTCTTTGTGATTTTTGAAAAGCTAGCATTCTTGAGATATGATAACCTAAGAGTCAAATTACACATATGGAGAAATAAGCCGAGTAAAAGACAAAACTGTTAAAGTAACTACACCATGTTATAGGTATTTCCATAAGCTTTCATACCTTACCCATTTTGTAGTAATCGGTTCAGTAGAACTGGGTCTAACCCGGTTTTGAACCTGGACTTTCGGGTCAAATAACCGGTTAACCGAATCCGCCCCGTGGAAATTATACATTAACTCAATAAGCCCTCCCTCTGGCATTATAATTGCTGCAAATATCAAAGAATACATTGTTTGTACTGCTGTTTAGTTTTGAAATAATGTGGGTTACGCCTTTTGTGTTCTATGAAAATTACAGTATGCTGTTACGTCTATTGGCATTTCTTGAATAGGATCGTTATTTTTAAACGTAGAAGCTTGAAATTTTGCCAGAGCATGTATTTTAGCTTAATATATCAGATTCCATCAAAAAACGAATTTCCGTTTCCATGTCGGTTACGTCTTCCGGCATTTATGGTGACGATATATAAAATTGAAATTTGTTTGTCTGTTTGTTTTTTTTTTGATTGTTTGTTTGTTTGTGCCTTATAGACTCGAAAACCGCTGAACAGATCTTACTGAAATGTTTAGGGTACATTGGTACATGGCCTGGAATGAAAATAGGCTATATCATTTTTTGAAATTTCGCGTTGATCTGGAGATATAGCATCAAAATTGGAGGTACCTCCAAAAAATTTAGATTTTGTATGCAAATATCTTTAGAACTGTTACAGATACAATCTCCAAATTTTGTATGCGTGACGGAGTTTGATGTAGAAAAAATTTACCAAATTATATTCAAATCGGTTCAGATTTGGATATAGCTCCCACATACATATATTTTCGGCCGATTTCCTTATTTTATGTACCAAACATGCTATTTATGTCCAATTTCAATGAAATTTGGAATGTGTGACGGAACTTGGTCTGGAAATAAACGTGCCAAATTATATCAAAATCGGTTCAGATTTGGATATAGCTACCATACATATATATTTTCGGCCGACTTGCTTATTTTATGCACCAAACACGCTATATATGTCCAATTTCGCTGAAATTTTGAATTTCTCATGGAATTTGTTCTAGAAATAAATGTGCCAAATTATATTGAGATTGGTTCAGATTTGGATATAGCTCCCACACACATATATTTTCAGCCGATTTCCTAATTTTATGCACCAAACACGCTATATATGTCCAATTTCGCTGAAATTTGGAGGGTTTGACGGAATTTGTTCTAGAAATAGCTGTGCTAAATTATATAGAGATCGGTTCAGATTTTAATATAGCTTCCATATATATTTTTGGCCGATTTCCTGTATTTTATGCACCAAGCACGCTATATATGTCCAATTTCGCTGAAATTTGGAATGTGTTACAAAACTTGGTCTAGAAATAAATGTGCCAAATTATATCGAAATCGGTTCAGATTTGGATATAGCTCCCATATATATTTTCGGCCGATTTTCCGCATTTGATGCACCAAACACTGTATATATGTCCACTTTCGCTGAAATTTGGAATGTGTAACGGAATTTGGTCTAGGCATAAATGTGCCGAATTATATCCAAAACGGTTCAGATTTGGATATAGCTCCTGTATATATTTTCGGCCGATTTCCTGTATTTTATGCACCAAACTCGCTATTTATGTCCAATTTCAGTGAAATTTGGAATGCGTAACGGGATTTGGTCTAGACATAAATGTGCCAAATCATATCGAAATCGGTTCAGATTTGGATATTGCTCCTATCTATATTTTAGGCCGATTTTCTGTATCTGATGCTCTAAACACGCTATATGTGTCCAATGTCGCTAAAATTTGGGATGTCTGACGGAATTTGTTCCAAAAATAAATGTGCCAAATTACATCGAGACCGGTTCAGATTTGGACACACTACATATGTCCAATTTCACTGAAATTTGGAAAGCGTGACGCAATTCGTTCTAGAAATAAATGGGACAAATTATATCGAAATCGGTTCAGATTTGAATATAGCTCCCATATATATTTTCGGCTGATTTTCTGTATTTTATGCACAAAATATAAATGTGAGACGGGATTTGGTCTAAAAATAAATTTGACGAATTATATCGAGAGCGGTTCATATAGGAATATAGCTACCCATATATATTTTCGGTCGATTTCATGTTTTTGTTACGTATGTTTAATTTCAATGAAATTTTGAAGACTTAGCAGTCAGTAAAAGTCATCATTATTTACAGAAGTACCTATAGTCGGGAAGGAATTGACCAAGGCTACAGCTATTAAGTATCATGTTATTATGATATATATTAGGAATACTTATAGACCGAGTGTTACCTCCTGAAACATACAAAAATACCATAGTAGCTCCATAACAACCCTGAATAGGTATATAACGCCTTCATATCTCCTATATTTATTCGTTAAAATATTAAAAACGTTAAAATAATAATGGCATTCCTTTATATTTTATCATAGTCGGGGCAGCAAAGCGCACCGGGTTCAGCTAGTATGTATATAAAATTGAAATTTGTTTGTCTGTTTGTTTGTTTGTGCCTTATAGACTCGAAAACCGCTGAACAGATCTTACTGAAATGTTTAGGGTACATTGCTACATGGCCTGGAATGAAAATAGGCTATATAATTTTTTGAAATTTCGCGTTGATCTGGAGATATAGTACCAAACCGGAGGTACCTCCAAAAAATTTAGATTTTGTATGCAAATATCTTTAGAACTGTTACAGATACAATCTCCAAATTTTGTATGCGTGACGGAGTTTGATGTAGAAAAAATTTACCAAATTATATTCAAATCGGTTCAGATTTGGATATAGCTCCCACATACATATATTTTCGGCCGATTTCCTTATTTTATGTACCAAACATGCTATTTATGCCCAATTTCGATGAAATTTGGAATGTATGACGGAACTTGGTCTGAAAATAAACGTGCCAATTTATATCAAAATCGGTTCAGATTTGGATATAGCTCCCACACACATATATTTTCGGTCGACTTCCTTATTTTATGCACCAAACACGCTATATATATGTTCAATTTCGCTGAAATTTAGAGGGTCTGACGGAATTTGTTCCAGAAATAAGTGTGCTAACTTATATAGAGATCGGTTCAGATTTGAATATAGCTCCCATATATATTTTCGGCCGATTTTCTGTAGTTTATGCACCAAGCACGCTATATATGTCCAATTTCGCTGAAATTTGGAATGTGTTACAGACCTTGATCTAGAAATAAATGTGCCAAATTATATCGAAATCGGTTCAGATTTGGATATAGCTCCTGTATATATTTTCGGCCGATTTACTGTATTTTATGAACCAAACTCGCTATTTATGTCCAATTTCTGTGAAATTTGGAATGAGTAACGGGATTTAGTCTAGACATAAATGTGCCAAATCATATCGAAATCGGTTCAGATTTGGATATTGCTCCTATCTATATTTTAGGCCGATTTTCTGTATTTGATGCTCTAAACACGCTATATGTGTCCAATGTCGCTGAAATTTGGGATGTCTGACGGAATTTGTTCTACAAATAAATGTGCCAAATAATATCGAAATCGGTTGAGATTTGGATGTAGCTCTCATATATATTTTCGGCCGATTTCCCGTATTTGATGCACAAAACACGCTATATATGTCCAAATTCGCTGAAATTTGGAATGTGTTACAGAACTTGGTCTAGAAATAAACGTGCCAAATTATATCGAAATCGGTTCAGATTTCGATATATCCCCCATATATATTTTCGTCCGATTTCATGTATTTTATGCACCAAACATGCTATTAATATCCAATTTCAATAAAAATTTGAATTGGTCTAAAAATATATGTTCCAAATTATATCGAAATCGGTTGAGATTTGGATATAGCTCTCATATATATATTCGGCCGATTTCCCGTATTTGATGCACAAAACACGCTATATATGTCCAAATTCGCTGAAATTTGGAATGTGTTACAGAACTTGGTCTAGAAATAAACGTGCCAAATTATATCGAAATCGGTTTAGATTTCGATATAGCACCCATATATATTTTCGGCCGATTTCATGTATTTTATGCACCAAACACGCTATATATGTCCAATTTCGCTGAAATTTTGAATGTGTAATGGAATTTGATCTAGACATAAATGTGTCAAATTATATCGAAATCAGGTCAGAATTGGAAATAGCTCCCATATATATTTTAGGCCGATTTCATGTATTTGATGCACCAAACACGCCATGTATGTCCAATTTCAATGAAATTTGATATGTGTAACGGAATTTGGTCTACAAATAAATGTGCCAAATTATATTGAGATCGGTTCATTTCGGAATATGGCTCCCATATATATTTTCGGTCGATTTCATGTTTTTGTTACGTATGTCCAATTTTAATGAAATTTTGAAGTAGTCAGTAGAAGTCATCATTATATACACAAGTACTTATATTTGGGAAGGAATTGCCCTGGTCAATTCAGCTATGAAATATCATATCTTTGAGAGATTTCTTATGAGGGATATTTAGTTATGATATATCTAAAGCATTATTGGATTAAAAATTGTAAATACAAGTGTAATTTAAGGTATCACAATAGGTTAATATGTATATGACTTGGAAAAAAATAAGTCCCATGTATAAAATAAATTACAACTATCCTTAAATTTAAGGTTCTCAAAACTGGTTCTATTCTTAATTTAATTCAATTAGGTAGATCTAAATCCAATCTGTCGAATTAAAGAGAAATTAATAGTGTAAGAGTATATAACCTACGTAGGAATACTAATAGTCGAAAAAGCTTTAGGAGGGGTGTTACCACCTGAAACATACAAAAATACCATAGTAGCTCCATAATAGCCCTGAATGGGTAGAGAACGCCTTCATATTTTATGCACCAAACACGATATTTATGTAAAATTTTGATAAAAATTGGAATGTGTGACGGAACCTGGTCTAGAAATAAATGTGCCAAATTATATCGAAATCGGTTCAGATTTGCATATAGCTCCCATAAGTATTTTCGACCGATTTGCTGTATTTTGTCCACCAAACACGCTGTGTATGTCCAATTTCAATGAAATTTGAAATGTGTGACGAATTTTGTCTAGACACAACTGCGCCAAATTATATAGAAATCGATTCAGATTTGGATATTGCTCTCATATTTATTTTCGTCAGATTTCATGTATTTGATGCACCAAACACGCTATATACATATGTCCAATTTCACTGATATTTGGAATGTGGGACGGAAGTTAGTCTAGAAATAAATGTGCTAAATTATATTGAAATCGGTTCAGATTTGGATATTGCTCCTATATATGTTCGACCGTGTTCATTTTATATTATTTAGAAAACACGCTATGTATGTCCAATTTCGATCAAATTTGGAATGTGCGACGGAATTTGGTCTAGAAATAAATGTGTCAGATTTGAATATAGCTCCCATATATATATTCGGCCGATTTCCTGTATTTTATGCACCAAACACGCTATGTATGTTCACTTTCAATGAAATTTGGAATGTGAGACTTCTTAAGAGAGATGTTTTATTATGATATATCTAAATCATTATTGAAGTAAAAATTATAAATACAAGTGGAAGTTATTCTATTAATAATTTAAGATATCACAATAGGTTAATATGTATATGACTTGGAAAATATAAGTCCCATGTATAAAATAAATTACCAATTAATATCACTCATATATGAGGCGCTCAGCGCCAAAACGGCCTAACCCACATGCCCAACAAACTCAAACGCTATAAAGATCTAACAAGAACCTTTTGAAATAACTACTAAAAAATTCCATATTGCATTGAATAACACCAGGTAATATTACCTTCTAAAATAATGCAATATTGAATTTTTTAGAATTTATTTCAAAAGGTTTCAGTAAAAACTTTATAGTCTGTTTGATAAATACTTCACCTTAGTCGGGGTTGCGAAGCGCACCGGGTTCAGCTAGTATTCTATAAAACAGTATTTTTTTGTTTGTTTTTGGTTTCGACGACAAGTTAAAGTCGGTTGCTGATGGTTGCTGATGCATAGAAATGGCTAAAATATATTCACCATAATGATACAATTGGGTGGATTCTAAAGTTATATCTTAAGTTGTAAGAGGCTCATGTCCCAAGTACACTGTAAATCAATATGTGTACATGGGCCAAGAAGTTATATCCTTGAAAAAAAAAAATATGAATAAATATACACAGGAAATTTCACGTAAATTACGCTGGAGGAGTAAAATAAAGAATTAAATTTGGTAGCCAGGAAATCTGCTTAAAATGGTCGCGACTCGTGATATTTACTTAATATGAATTCGTTCACATTAGTTGTCAGATTATTATCTAGTAAACGTCCGATATCAATGATTTTAACTTACAAAATATGTGTTTTTGTGACTACTCGGTAATCCGGACAATTCGATAATCCGGACATCGCCGAAACATGTGGTTCCGGATTATCGAGACTATACTGTAATATAATATGATATATGTATATTTAATGAATGTTTATCGTACGGCCCTAAAGCTTTTGTTTTCCAAAATTCTGATAAATAAAAACTTTAAAAGCATTTTATGTGGAAGCTTTTTTATAGAATCACTTTATAATTACGATTTTATATAATCTTAGGTAAACCTTCATCAAAATATCATACAGGAATACGAGGTTCTTAAAAATCATAACTCTACATATGTATATGTACATTAAGGTGGTTTTAAACATCGATGTCGATTTTTTTAGGCGGCACCACCCAAAAGTATTTAGCTTTGTTAGATTTTAAGATTGGCAAAGTTTAAGCACAATTGAAATATGTTAACACGTGCCACTCAGACTCGAATTTTCCGAAAATCTCGATTTTTTGCTATGTGGCGACCCACATCCCTGGAACGGCTAAAGTTTCTTGCCCGTATTTTTTTTAACATTTTATGTTCAATAGCAAAATATGCACGTAAGTATTACTGAATTCGAGATAATTAATGCGAAAGTGGAACCTATTGTGAAAACACATTTTCCTTCCTGCATTATCAATTTTTGGAATGAAAACAATTGTGCATTAAAATTAAAAAATCAAGTAAAATAAATGTCGTTTTTATGTTATTTTTATTTAATGTTATTCATGTTTTATTTAATGTTATTCATGAGAAAAATCAAAAAATAATAAAATCGCCGGAGCGCTTTTTAAATAAATCGCGATTCACGTTGACATTTTTAGGGGTTTTTAAGGTTTTCACGATTTTGATTGGAAACTGCAGGTCCTACCAAAATGGGACTAAAGCGACATTGTAGCTATGAAAATTCTCTACAAGATTGACTTTTACGATATTTTCTTAGTTTTTTACCGTTATTGAGATATAGAAGTTCAAATTAGGACAATGGATTGACTATATCGCCTCCTTATATTACAACGTTATGTACAGTGTACCTTAACTAACTTTAAATGAAAGCCGCTTACACCAGGCAAGTTATTGCGGATTCTGAAACAGCAATGTTTATAGATGAGAAAAATCCAAAAACAAGAAAAAATCGCTGGATGGATTTTTAATAAATCGCGATCAAAGTTCACATTATTTAGGTTTATTTTAGGTTTTCGCGATTTTGCTTGGAAACCGCAAGTCCTTTCGAAATGGGACGAAAGAAAATGTTGTAGCAGTTAAAATTCTGTACAAGGTTGGCTGATTGATATTTTCCTAGATTTTACCATTTTTGGGATATAGACGTTCAGATCAAACTTTCAGATTTTTTTTCTTAGGTCTTCAGGAATTAGCTTGAAAACTGCAAATCCTTTCGAAACGGGACTAAAAATTTAATGTAGCTGTTAAAATTCTCTACAAAATTGGCTTTAGTAATTTTTCCTAGGTTGTACCAATTTTGAGATATATATGTTTTAGTTGGTAAATTGCAGTTATGACATTGTTTTATAAGAAGGCGATACAGTCAATCCATTGTCCAAATTTGAACTTCTATATCTCAATAACGATAAAAACTACGAACGTATAATAATAGTAAAGCTTGCAGAGAATTTTCGTGGCTACAACATTTTCTTTAGTCCCATTTCGATAGGACTTGCGGTTTCCAAGCAAAACCGTGAAAGCCTAACAAACCCTTAAAAATGTCATCTTGAATCGCGACTGATTTAAACAGCGCTCCGGCGATTTTTTTATTTTTCTCATCTTTGTACATTGCAGTTTTAAAATTCGCAAAAACTTCCCAGGTTTAAGCACCTTCCATTTAAATTTGGTTCAAGAGCACCGTGAACCGTAGATGCCAAATTATATCCAATTCGTTCTAAAAACATCAAAATACCTCAAATCATGCGGTACCTTTATATGGGGGCTATAACAAAACATATACCCATGTTCATAATTTTTGATTGACATCTAGGAACCCTAAATGCCAATGAAAAATCTTAGTTCGGCGTATGGAACAAACGTGTGAAACTGTGAAGCAATGTTTTATGTAGTTGTTGGACTACTCGTAATCACCTATGTTTGGAGGAAAATATTGTCATTTCACATTTAGATGTCCTCAAAAACTCGGAATAGAACCAAAAATATATTATTAACAGAGGATTGATTAACTGTAATAGTATGGAGCTGACTTTGTCGTTAGAGATAAGGCCCTATACATGGCAACAAAACTGTGAAGAATTAACTTGCTTTCATTGAAAATATGACTCTATTTCATTTAGAAGATAAGCTGGCACTAGTTAATAATCTGGGTTATAATCGGGAAGAATGTAATATAATTTTTCTTTTTACTATAATCGCAATACAGTAAAAAGAAAAATTATATTACATTTAAATACCTAATGAAACATATATTTATTGTAAATATTTAGTTGTAACTTAGTCTGTAAGGATTATATAATCTATAGACTTAATAAAAAAAGAAAGTGAAAGAAATTCTGGTATAGAGGTTCTGCGGCCAACTCTTTAGGGTTGTATCAATAGCCTATGACAAATCAAAAAATTGTGAACTAAGATCAATAAGCTAACAGCAGCTTCAAATTCAATGACAAAAAAATCATATCTGGAGGTTCTTGAAGAATAATCCTGCAACCAATACCGTTACTAAAGCCCTCAACTACAAAATAAATTAGTAGACACTTGTTTCTGTTGATTTACTTCTATTCTTGAGTGAAAAAGTGTAGATATTTTATCAACTTCTATCACTCTAAAAGAATTTTTAATGATGGTATTATTTTTTTGTTCGCCCAATTTTTGGAGTTTTTGTAAAAATTGGTTTATATTTTAAAAATGTAACGAATATAATTGTTTTTTTTTTCTTTTAAATTTTTTAGAGTCGTTTAGTTTTAAAAAACTTTGAAACTGTCATCAAAATCTGCACATGTAAATAAGAATGGCTTCAAAATATTTTTGTATGAGGTTCTGATTTTATTATCTTCGCAGCTGTACATATATAGTGCCACCTATGTAAGTTCCATGGCAAAGAACGGTTCTTGTGGTCCTTTCAATTCGCTTTGAATTTTTTGCAAGAATTTGTTTTGCTGCCCCATTTACAGCGGCACAAGGGGCAAGTCCATACTTCCTGAATTAATGGCCCGATAGCTTAAAAATCAAAAAAATGACACAAGATAAAATAGAAGTCGTGGAAAAAATAGGAATTGCTCACTCAGAAAACGCATTTTTTGAGTTATGTCACTCTTTGAGTAAATTAGCGATATGTAGATGCTGAAGCGCACGACAACTTTCTAACTGGATACTGGGTTGTTCCAAACTTTGCATATAGTTATATTTCTAAGATAAATCTTTGACAAATTTCGGAGATGGTACATATCGGTCCACTACTTCCGGCTTCTCCTTAAAATTCAGAAACAGTAATGTAAACCGCTTATTTGTCCAAATTAAATTTGATTTTGTAAATAGTTTTTAATAATTTATTTGAATTGAATATTTTTTTAAAATATATTTATTTTCAAAATAATGAACTTATTTATTTGAAGGGAAATTGAAAAGTGACAAAATGGAAAATATGTTTCAACAGGAAATGAAAATTATGAATAACAGTAAATTCAAATATGTCGATATGAAGAATTGTATAAAGTATAAGTGTTATAATAATGAAGAGTACAAAATAAATAATTATCAATATGTGTTGAGAAAATTATAATCAGATATTGAGTAAGTAATAATAATGGGTATTGAGTAAACATATATTGAAGTAAAGTGGGAAGAAGGAATGATATATAGCTATTTGTAATAAAATATATAATTATTATAATCGTGATGATAATACTATCATTACTTGCGAGATCTCATAAGCAACCGATTTGGTCTAATCTCGTAATATTTTGTACAAACTTTCTTTAATTTTGAAAATGAACCATATATGTGCATACCTTAGGGTACCTCCGTCACAAAAGTTTGACATTTTTGTTTAAGCGCAGTTTAAGGTCGGTTGGAGAATCCTTTAATATTATTACGTTTTTCGTGTGTAAGTCCACACTTTCTGATATAACAGTCCAAAAGCTAAATTATACGGCGAAAGGAATGACTTCCAAAATAAGAGCCACTTCCAAAATTCACTATGTCGGACCACCCCTTCCTCCTCCGCAACACTATTCAGCTTTAATCCAAATCCATAGTTTTGTCGGCAAGTTCATACGCCCAAAATCCCATAATTCCGTAAATACATATTTTTTAGGAGAAAAACAAGTGAGAAAATCCTATTGTCGGTACGGAGCCGAAAATGTGATACCATACACCACTACCTCTGTCTTTTCACTCGAAAACATTTCCTTTAGGGAGATACGAAAGTTTCCACCTATCTGGCTTTTATACCAAGTGACTTAAGGCGAACTGAACCAAAATAATTAATATTTAATTTTATATTTGACTACTATCGACATCACCAACATGAATACGCTTCTATCTCTGTGAGAAAATTTCCGATCAAAATTCCAACCTGTAGTGTGATTGCAGAAAAAGTGGAAAAATGGGATGCATTACCGATTATTGGAATATCTCTATTATTTGACCACATACGCCAACCTACTTTGCATAGTTTTAAAGATGGGATTTTCTACTTTCTTAGTCAGCCTTTGCTTTTAGAATGTCCCCAACCAAAGGTGTGATATCCTTTAATATTATTAAAATCGCAAAAATGAAAAGTTGGATTCTATTAGCGACTATTGCGATATCTTTGTTGTTGTTTGAGCACCTACGACAACCTATGTTACATCGTTGTAAAGTGATATTTTCTACTTTCATTGTCAGGTTTTGCTTTTGGTATACCCCATATAGAAGCTGAGATATTCGCTTTGGAAAAAAAACGTTGTCTTTTTATCCAAAAAAGTTTTTTGCGCATTCCGACCCCTAAATATTATCTGACCATCACCAAAACCAGTAGCCTTTTTCTTCTGTGAGACTCCAATTAACCCTCAAAATTTCGTGACGATCCGATCAAAATTGCGACCTATAGCGTGATTTCCAAAAAAAATGAAAAAATGTGATGTATTACCGACTATTGCGATATCTCCGTTATTTGATCACCTAGTTTGCATCATTGTAAAGATGGAATCTTCTACTTAGGCTTTGCTTTTGGAAAGTCCCCAACCATAGCTGTGATATTCGTCATTATAATTAAAATAGCAAATATGAAAAGTTGGGTTTTATTTGCGTCTTTTGTGATATCTTCGTTGTTTGATCACCTATGAGAACCTACTTTACACCATTAGGAAGGTGATATTTTCTACTTTCATTGTCAGGTTTTGCTTTTGGTACACCCCACATAGAAGCTGAGATATTCGCTTTAGAAAAAAAACGTTGTCTTTTTATCAACATAAGTTGCCAAAATCAATAGGCTTCTTCCTATCCGGAACCCCCATCAATATCCAAAATTTCGTGAGGAACCGATCAAAATTGCGACCTGAAGCGTGATTACAAGGTTTAGATGGACAGACGGACACACATAGCCAGATCGACTCAGCTCGTCGAGACATTCATTTATATATATATTCATGGTATATATAAGTATGGGTCTACGACCATTATTTCGATGCGTTACAAAATTTTTGGCCAAAACCAACTTATAATACCCTCCCCACATAGTGGGATAGAGTATAAACAGTTTCAATTCACAGAGGTTGCGGCTATATCTCTGCCGGCAAAGCCGACTGATACTTACTTGTTATACCCTCCCTCCCTCCACCATAATATGGAGGGTATAATTAAATTTGTCATTCCGTTTGAATCGAAATATTCGTCTTATATACATATGTATATTTTTGGTCGGATTCAATTCAAATTTTGAGACTTCTGATTAAATTGCAATCGGAGGCCATATATATATATATATATATATATATATATATATATATATATATAAAATTCTAAGTCGATTTAACCATATCCGTGTGTCCGACCGTCCGTCCGCCCGTGAAGTACAACCATTTTTAAGATAGAGCTTTATAATTTGGTACGGAAGTTTCTATTACTCCTTCATACTTGGTATTGAAAACGGCCCACGTTGTTTTGATATAGCCACCATAGAATGGTACCTCCCGAATTTCGACATTTTGGCCTCAATATACCACCGAAATTGCTGAAATTTTGTATTTAGGCATAGGTCCACGCCTTCACATAGCTCCCATAGAACGGTAATTCCCCATTTTCGGTATGTTGAAGGTTGGGGCCTCAATATTCCACCCAACTGACTGAAATTTGGTATTTAGTCTTCGTTGGGCGCACTTAATTTTCCACCTGAAAGTTGTCGGCATAGGTCCACGCCTTCACATAGCCCCCATAGAGCGGTATTTCTTGATTTTCGGTATTTTGAAGGTTGGGGCCTCAAAATCACACCGAAATGGCTGAAATGTGGTAATTAGTCTTCGTTGGGGGCATTCAATTTTTCACCTGAAACTTGTCGGCATAGGTGCACGCCTTCACATAGCCCCCATAGATCGGTAATTTCCGATTTTCGGTATTTTGAAGGTTGTGGCCTCAATAATATATAATAATTGTTCCACAAACATCCCATACGAGAAAAGGGAGACTTGTCTCATATCAATGAGTGCATATTAGCTCAATGATATGGAACCTACCTAGTAACGGTAACTCCTGATATTCGGTATTTTGAAGGTTGTGTCCTCAATATCTCACAGAAATTGCTGAAATTTGGTTTTTAGTATTCGTCGGGGCATTAAATAATCCACCTGAAATTTGTCGGTAATATCCACGTTTTTATATAGCCTCCCAAAGAACGGTACCTCCGATTTTCTTTGAAGGTTGTGGCGTCAATATCCCACCGGTATTTGGTCTTCATTGGAGGTATTAAACTTTCTACCCGAAATTTTGTCAATATAGGACAGTGCCTTCCTATTTTCCGTATTTTGAAGGTTGTGTCCTCCATATCTCACCGAAATTGCTGAAATTTGGTATTTATTCTTCGTTGGGGCACTAAATTTTCCACCTGAACGGTAACTCCTGATTTTCGGTATTTTGAAGGTTGTGTCCTCAATATCCCCCCGAAATGGCTGAACTTGGTTTTTAGTATTCGTTATGGGTATAAAACTTTCCGCATTAAATTATTCGGTATAGGTCCACGTCTTTATATGGGGGTAAAACGGTACCGCCGATTTTTGGTTTTTTGATATAGACCCCATTAAACGGTACGTTCCGATTTTCGGCATTTGGTATTTAGTCTTCTTTTGGGCTAAACAAACTTTTCCCGAATGTTTATCAGTATAGGTCCAAGTTTTGATATTCCCTACATATAACGATTTTCGGTATTTTGAAGGTTTACGCCGCATTCTTCTACAGGAATATAACATTTTTTTCTTCGATAATTCTTTGCAGTTGTATCGGTATATCGAAAATGATGTATCCAAAAAGGCCGTTTTTTATCTCTCCTCAAAAATTTTATTTTTTAAGAAACGAAGTTGAGGAAGTATGTCGTCGATATTCCACTTCTACTGGGAATAAGCCTCGGCGTGGCGCAGAATTTAGTACTTTTATAAACGAAAGGAAACTTACTGTTTTATTTTACTTCAATGGTGGAGGGTATGCAAAGTTCAGCCAACTGAACTTAACGCCGTTCTTACTTGTTTCCATTATATTTTGCACGACTTAAAATGAAATCGTGAAAGTACAGACATTTTTCAATATGTTTAAATGATTTCAAATGAAGTCGTGAATAATGATCCTACCCTTTTTATCACATTTCACATCATGATTTGAATTACTTATTCATTAGAGCAAGAGGTAAAAATTCCCTGTATAACACTCAGTATTAAAAATTGCTATAAATCTGCATTTATTATAAATTATTATACCCTCCACCATATATAATGGAGAGTATATTAAGTTTGTCATTCCGTTTGTAATGAAAATGAAAATTCTGGATATAGGACCTCGTTTTGAAATAGCCCCCATATAATGGTACCATCTGACTTCAGGTATTTAAACTTTTTATCGGCGTTTATGGTCTAAATTTGGAGTAATTTGGTATTTTATATCGGTTTAAACTGATTCATGGAGACCAAAAAATTTCTCCACCGAACATTGTGGGCTCGGCGATAAACTGTAGATCTCATATCAATGACATAATATGAATCGGGGCCCATTCATTTATAAGAGAGAAGTCTCCCTTGACCCTTCTGGGATGTTTGTGGAACAATTATTATAATTTCGTTCGAAGTTATCTGAAGCTTTTTTTGACCGAGTTAGCTAAAATTTTGTATTTGGGGTTTCAAAAAGCATTGTAAATTTTCAACAAAATTAAACTAAAAAGTTGATATATCGTTGGGAATATTACCATAATTTTGAAAATATTTTGTTGATATCATTGTGCGACTCTAAAATTATTAACCATATTCTGGCACCGCAGCGTGATAGAAGACATAAAATAAGAAGACACATGTTCCGGCGTTTTTCCCTATCACTTCAACTTTCGCTTTTATGGGCCCCAGAGACCTAAAGTCTTGATGTTAAAATGGATCATTTTGTCAGGCACTTATCTTCTAAACCGCTAAGAATTTGGGTTTACTCGTGGAAGCAATTTGTAGCTCTCGTCTTAAAGAGTAATAATTGGGAACACACAAAATCCATTCAACACTGTGTGTGTATTTATTCCAAAATTAAATCAAATAATTGAATACATTTTTAATCTACCACTTTAAAACGATTTATGTGTATCGATACTGGCAAACTTTTAAATGGGTCATCATGTTGTAAAAAAAAACTACACAGTGTACAACTACAATGTACACAATGTTCGTTCGGTCTTCGTTTTTGTCATTGGCCCACATGCAATTTGTGAATTTTGAATCGATTTTTTTACCAATCCGCTTTAACGCTGTAAAAGGAAAATCCCCCTATAATACAAATGTGTACACAAACTTACCTACAATGTTGCAATATTTAACACTTCGGTGCGGTTGAACTTGAGCCACCATAAAAACGAATGAGATTTTTGAGGCAATGGCAGTGACCAAGATAATGGCAAATACAAAAATGTATGTAAAGAGTTTAAAGAGCTTTAAGATAATTCCCAATTTGTTCCAACTCGCAGCAGAGCCGGTAGCCTTTTTTGAAGGTGGATCTTGAAATGAATCCCATAATGGGGGTTTTTCCTTATTTTTGCTAAAAAAATTCAAATGTTATGACGCTGATTCGTTAGCACAGTTGTTGACATTTTACCGATTCCTTGTAAAGTTTTCATCGATGATATCATCGTCTGCATCCATTGTCAGTCTAAGCTTTGTTCGATTGATATTGCTTCAATTCAATTTACTGGTGGAGTTTTCACTTTGACAGATAAATATGTACTAAACATATTGATGCATCACTTTGCCACACCTGTCAGCATTGTTATTGATGATATGGGAAGTTGATTTTATGATAAGAAGTGTGTTGATTTGTTATTTTATTTCGAGTCTGTTGGTGTCATCGTGTCAACATTTTTGATATCAACTCTTTGTCGTAGATTTTATGTTCTTTTCTTAGTCACTAAAACTCCACAATAATGTGACTTGTTGGCATGTGCATCTTTCACTGCTGTTAAATCGATGACTACATGCGCTGCATAAAATGGAAGTTGTTTTAAGTGAAATAAAGCTTTCTTGTGTTCATTGGGACAAGTTATGCGAACACCATTTTTTACGATTTGTAATAGTATCTTATAATATGGTTATTTTATGGTCAAGTAAATGAATAATTGTGGAGACGAAAATACAGGGCAAATTTAGGGTTTTTTATTTGAAAATCAGAGGTAAGATCGGGACTTGACATTGTATTTATAAATACTTAATCCAGAAATACATTTGGCATTTTTCTGTGAGATAATTGTCAGATTGTTAGAATGAGAGAAAGAACCCAGCGAAAAGTTTGCCTCCAAAGAGGCAGTTAAATGATATATACAAGTGATTTGGAAGTGCATCAAATTATGCATTTTCACTCATGATTTTTACAAGGGAGTGACCCCGGAAAGAGGCACTCCATTGCACCGCATTTTTAACTGACCCTTTGGCATTGCATTTTAACTGACCCTTTGGCATTGCATTTTAACTGACCCTTTGGCATTGCATTTTAACTGACCCTTTGGGGTAGAATAGGAGGCAGTCCAGAGCACGTGTTTCGAATAACAAAATCAAATGCATTTATTATTTGTGTAAAACAAACATATTAATAACTTTATTACGTAAATTCACACAAATTATGAAAATTCTCTATTGAATTCAATCGCAAACATGTTTGTTTCCTCCGCTCTTCATTAAATCCAAGCTTAATTGCTTTTGCTTCATCTGCTAAATGGGTTTGATATTGTCTTCCCATCACTAGTAAGATTTCGACATGTACTCCAACAGCACTCCATTGGGAAATTTTCTTCTCGTGAGTTACCGGAAAAATGTTCACAAATTAAATATTATTTAGTCTGTATTAACAAATGTTTGGAAATGTTAACACGATTATCTCTTTTTGGAAATGTAGAGATGTACAAACTGATTTATGTACATGTAGGGATCTCTAACAACTGCTAATAAAATGTAGTGAATGGAGTGCCTTTTTCACGACTCCGTTTGCACTGCATCCGGATGCTGTTAAATTGTGAGGAATTGGAGTGCCTTTTTCAGGACTCCGTTGAACTGCCTCCGGATGTTGTTAAAATGTGACAAATGGATGTGATTCTTTAGATTGCATCCAAATGCAATTAAAATGTGAGGAATGGAGTGCCTTTTTCACCACTCCGTTTGAACTGCATAAAAAAATGCCGTGAAAGAAGTAGTCTACATTGCACTACTTCCAATTTATTTTGCTGGGAAGTGATACAGATACATATTGGAACCCATCCCTTCTCAACACCTTGTCTTTTCAACAAACTGACAATTGCAGGAAAATGCAATCGTGTCAAAATATAAAAAGAATATATAGATAATGCTTATAATGCAGTTTAAAACCAGCATGTCAATACTCCCTGATATAACGGTCTAAAAGCTCCCTCAGCTCGTGACATAATGAAAAGAAGCTATCCCAGTATAGTTCCAATATATTACTGAACTGCGAGAGCTATCCGAAATGAGGTTTATTTTATCTGCTAAAAATTTTGATATTCTGTGTGATAGTTACCCGAAGGAGTGAGCCAATTTAGTCCACATTCAAATGTATTGTCCGATGCGGCTAAAAAAAATAGGGTAAGACCATTTTTTAGCCATAGGAAGAACATTCTTGCTTTTGGTGAAAATAAGTTTAGATTTGGATATAGCTCCCATATATTTTTTTTGGCCGATTTCATGTATTTTATGCACTAAACACGCTATATACCCGATTTCAATGTTATTTGCAATGTGTGACGGAATTGGGTCTAGAAATAAATGTACCTAATTATGTAGAAGTCGGTTCAGATATACATAGCTCTCATATATACATATTTTCAGCGTTATATACGTTCGATTCGATGAAATTTGGAATGTGCGACGGAATTCGGACTAGAAAAAAGTATGCCAAACAATATTGAAATCGTTTCAGATTTGGATGCAGCTCCCATATACATATCGCTCATTTACTCAAAGAGTGGCATAACTCAAAAAATGGGGTTTTTGAGTTAGCAATTTTTTCAAGTTGATATCTCTAAAACTCAACGAGTTACAGCTTATTTTCTAGTTTATGCCAATCATCGAAAAAGTTTTTTGCATTTATGAAGCACTAAAACACTTCAAGTCATGCTTAATCTTGCACAGAAATTTAGCACTGACATCTGGCTAGTTCTCTGCAAAATATGGTCTAACTATTTATTTTAGTTTTTGTGTAATAATCTTTTAAAGTTGGGAAGTCAAATTTCAATTGACAACTTAAAACGAGTTTTTCTCGAAACTTGATTTTTTGTGTCACTATTTGGTATCATATCGTCGGCCCCGCCCGAATTTATAAAATTGCATGTCATCATTTTTAATATTTAAGAGCCATGCCTAAATATTTATGCATGGTGCAATGGCGTTCGATTACCCGGCCAGCCAACATCAAAAACATTTTCAACGATGGCAAAATACCCCTCAGTAATGTTGGCTCCATTTCCTGAGTATTTCAGCCATGTAAAACTTCTCTACAAGTGGTGTCTTAAGACACTCCGTTCGGACTCGGCGATAAACAGTAGGTCCCATATCATTGAGCTAATATAAATCGGGGTGCACTCATTGATATATGAGAAGTCTGGGATGTTTGTGGAACAATTATGCCTAAATACTGTTTGTATCTCCATGGTACAATGATCTGGAAGGTAGGGCAGGTTCGAACAATTGTGAAATACAAGGCCTGGGTGTATTTGCTTGTTCTGTCAGAATTTTTAGTAAATCAATATTCAACAGGTGTACTGTTTATTTGATTTTTGGATGATTACCTAAAAACGCGAAAAATTAATAGGAGGCCATGCTTTATGTTCTAAAGTTTGTTTCATCACATTTCAATAAATGCTGCAACAACAATTTTCATTACAACTAAAGTTTAAGGCGTATGCCTAAATACTTCCGTATTCCCAAAGCGTTTGTGGTAAAAAATCTTATGAATACTACCGAAGTACGTCGAGCGTATTTTATATAATACTAGCAGACCCCGGTCCGCGTTGCTGGCCCGTCGTAATGTTTTTTAATGACGAATGAAAATTAAAAAATAGGTATTTTCTACCCCACTTCTTTGGTCTATTGTCAAACCGAGAAGGATTTTTTGTCTGTAACCTTTCTTTTCTCTTACGGACTTTGTCGGATTTTTTCGCCAATTTATGCTTTTTAGGATTTATTATCGTCCATGTCCCTGTCTTTATCCTAAAGCGATCTAATTTTAAAGGTTAAAAAAGTGGTTAAATCGAATTCTCCCGCTTATTGAGACTTATATGTTATAGCTTTTCATGGCTGATGGACCGTTGAACCTCACCATTCATGTAAATTTGTAAATATATAGTTTTTCTTGATCGGGGCGCAACCACCGTTGTCTCGAAAACTAATTTGCAACCCGAGGCACTCATAAGTTTAGCAAATATAGCGATTATAAAATAATAGGCCCCGAAATTCGTCTACAAATATATAGCATTTTGGACCACGGGACATTCCTGAACATTTTCTGAATATTAGGTTCAGTAGTTTTGGAAAAATAATGTTTTGAAAAGAGTGGGCGTGGTCATCAGTTTTCAAGATATAACATATTAAAAAAAGTAGGCCTGGTCCGGTATCTTGGCTCCAAATATGTACCTAGGGTGCACACAACTTCATTGCCTACCAAAATGTATGCTGAAACCGATATAATCATACATTTGGCTTATATATAGCGTTTAACAGAAAGGCATGGGGAAGGTACCCCACCTCTTCTGAAATTCATAATATATACATAACAACGGCAAATTTTATGGAAATCCCTTCAGTAGTATTGGAGTTATGACATATTAAAAAAAAAAAACAGGCGTGGTCGGGCCTATAGGCCCTAAAGAAGAACCTAGATTGTAGATTAATCCGTAAATTTTTAATCCGATACATGCATAATTTTTGCATATATAACGTTTTTTAAAAATATCACATAGGGGAGGTTCCCCGCTCCCTCTGGAATTCAATAAAATATGTAACCTGTTTTCGGGGGGCGTGGTAAACTTTTCTTTCCAAAAAACCTAAGTTGGGTTATGACAGCATTTGATTTTTATTCATAAAGGTAAGGCGTTTTTTTTTTCAAATATGCCCCCTTCAAAATTCAAGAAAATATGCCCGTACATTCCCTGACATTTTCAGGAAAATCGGTTCAGTAGTTTAGTAGATATAACATATTTTAAAAAGTGGGTGTGGTCAAGTCATTGGAACCTAAAAAGTGGGTAAGGTCTTCCGAAATAGATACATTAGCAATTATTGTAAATATAAAATTTTTAAAAAAGTAGGGTATAGGGGAAGTACCCCGCCCCTTCCGAAATTCAACTGAATTTGTAGCCTATTTTAAGCGGGGGCCATCCTTGTACATTCCCTGGCAATTTCAGGAAAATCGGTTCAGTAGTTTTTGTAGAAATGATAAAAATTGAAAATTGAAAAAAGTGGGCGTACATTTTCTTTGCATAAAAAAATATCGAAATCGGTCCAGCCGTTCTCAACTGATGCCATGACCAACGAACGACATTTGATTTTTATTTTTAAAGATTTAAAAGTTTAGACAAATCGCGATTTCCTTGAAAATCCCTTCAGTAGTTTTGTAGATATAACCTAATTAGAAAGTGAGCGTGGTCGGATCTTAAGTCCCAAAATAAGTACGTAAGGTTGGAGAATTAATCGCCATTGACCCGTAAATAAATTCCGAAACCGATACATTCGTATTTGTTGCAAATATTGCATTTTTACAAAAATAGGGCATAGGGGAAGTACCCGCCCGATCCGAAAGTCAAAAAATATGTAGCCTATTTTTATCGGGGACCAAGCCTGTACATTCGCTGAAAGTTTCAGGAAAATCGATTCAGTAGTTTCGTAGATATAACATATTTAAAAAAGTGGGCGTTGTCCAGTCTTAATGCCCCAAATAAGCACGTAAGGTCGGAGACACAATCGCCATTGACTCGGAAATTAATTTTCAATGCGATATATTTGTAATTGTTGCAAATATTGAATTTTTACAAAAATAGGGCATAGGGGAGGTACCCCGCCCGATCCTAAATTCAACCAAATGTGTAGCCTATTTCAACAGGGGGCCATCACTCTACGTTCCCTGAAAATTTCAGGAAAATCTGTTGAGTAGTTTCGTAGATATAACATATTTATAAAAGTGGGCGGAAAAGTGGGCGTGGCCAATTTTTCTTTGCATAAAAACCTAAACTGGACTATGACTAACATTTCCACAAAAAATTATCCAAATCGCTCCAGCCGTTTTCAACTGATTCAATTACCAACAAACGACAATTGAGTTTTATATATAAAGATGTTTTGTATGTGTGTGTATCGTATTTTGAAAACAAAAGCCAAACAAATCATGAAAATCGAGCTAAAAAAACACATAATTTATACACACCATATAGAACACACTTATTCACGTGAAACGGATACATAAAAAGAGAAACCGGATCTGTCCCCCAAAAAATATATGTTTCGCTTTCTTTAAAAAAAATATAATAAAATCAGAGCGTTTTTAGCAGAGTTATTCCAAGTTTCAGCCATTTTATGAAAAAATAGCCCGTTTAACCCACATGTGTAATCGAAAGCCCAACGGAAACGACCCCAACGAAAACTCTTCTATTTTTTGAAATTTTTTTGATTACGGAAATAACTTTCATTGGCGGCGGATTCCGGTTCGCCGGTTATTTGACCCGAAAGCCAGATTTAAAATAGAGTTAGACTCGGTTCTACTGAACCGATTACCACAAAGGTGGTATCGTTTGAAAGGTTATGGAAATACGTAACACATGGCGGTGTTATTTTAACCGATGCGTCTCATGATGTTCTTAGCGGCTTAAGGCCTGGGTACATAAGCTACCTTGATTGATTGCCTTGCTTCCCTGCTTCATTTCTGACATAATAAAAATAAAAGAATAAAGAAGGCTGAGCAAATTTCGAACTGGGTTGCTCTTTTCTTTTTTATTCTTGTATGTCCCGATTTACATTAGGCGAGTTTACTTGCGGCAAGTTTTCTCGTTCTCTTTTAAACTTGCCTCTTGCGTTTATACAAACAATTCTGCTTCAGCAAGTTTTGTTTTCAATACATTGGAAATAATGTCAAAAACGAAAAATATAAAAGGAATTGCCTGAAAATTGGCGGTACGATCAATTTATTTCTTCTTCCATACACCTTACGTGTCCCTCCTACAAACTCAGTCTTACGCAAGTAAACTCGCCAAATGTAAATTGGGACTATTAGAAGCAAGCAAGGCAAGCCGGCGAGGCAGCTTATGTACCCAGGCCTTTACTTCTTCACATGTGTGAGAATGGTCACTCCTATTAAAAAGCCATAGAGACCGTTCTTGTAGATAATTTATAAGCCTACAGCTTTTACTTAGGCGATTTCTGATAGGTATTACCGTTTTTGAGAAAAGTTAAAAAAAAAACTGAATAAGGCCATCAAAAAATGACCTTTGACCAAGAATAACATCGTTTGCACACATGGTGACTCTTAAGACGTTACTTCTATTGACAACGCCTAGCTTTCCACCAAAATTCAGCTTTGTTGGAATTTTTGCTATTTCGCCCTTCTACGCAGTCATTTGATTTGTGTTTCTAGATTTGTAAGCGAATTTGAAACAATGGACAAGAAATAGCTGTGTTCCAGAACTAAAAAGTTTTTACAATTTTACCACTTTTACACATTTTGCGTTCCCTTACACAAAATTTATATGAAATTCGTTTACGACTTTTACAACTTTTACCACTTTATAAAGTACGGAAACAGGCCAAATGTAACTGTAATGAAAGAGAATACAAAATTTGCTATGAATGTATGTATACTAATAGCTGGTTTATACTTATGCTCCGAAATCCACTGGATTTCACGAAATCCTGAAATACACCCCGTTGTAGTTATAGTGCGGTTACACTAGAGTTTTTTGCCGGGTTAACCCACTTCGAGAGGATTTATTTGACGTTTGCGCTATGGAATTGACATTTGAAATCCAACCAACTGGGTTAATCCGGTTGAGTGTAACCGGGTATTATTTTTGTTGATTTCAAACATATCCAATAATGAAGGTAGATGGATATGTCCAGTTGATCGAACATGAATTTTCAAAAAAAGTTTTTGCAAATTTAATTTGCCGTTAAAAGTATACGACAATATATAAATTTACTAACTTCGTTTGCACACATGGTGACTCTTAAGACGTTACTTCTATTGACAACGCCTAGCTTTCCATCAAAATTCAGCTTTGTTGGAATTTTTGCTATTTCGCCCTTCTACGCAGTCATTTGATTTGTGTTTCTAGATTTGTAAGCGAATTTGAAACAATGGACAAGAAATAGCTGTGTTCCAGAACTAAAAAGTTTTTACAATTTTACCACTTTTACACATTTTGCGTTCCCTTACACAAAATTTATATGAAATTCGTTTACGACTTTTACAACTTTTACCACTTTATAAAGTACGGAAACAGGCCAAATGTAACTGTAATGAAAGAGAATACAAAATTTGCTATGAATGTATGTATACTAATAGCTGGTTTATACTTATGCTCCGAAATCCACTGGATTTCACGAAATCTTGAAATACACCCCGTTGTAGTTATAGTGCGATTACACTAGAGTTTTTTGCCGGGCTAACCCACTTCGAGAGGATTTATTTGACGTTTGCGCTATGGAATTGACATTTGAAATCCAACCAACTGGGTTAATCCGGTTGAGTGTAACCGGGTATTATTTTTGTTGATTTCAAACATATCCAATAATGAAGGTAGATGGATATGTCCAGTTGATCGAACATGAATTTTCAAAAAAAGTTTTTGCAAATTTAATTTGCCGTTAAAAGTATACGATAATATATAAATTTACTACTTTGTTTCGAAATTCATCGTAAAATTGTGTATATGAACCAGGGCTTCGGAGTCGAGGCATTTTTGGTCAGACTCCGACTCCAGTCCATTTTTTTTCTCGACTCCTCGTTGACAAAACGGAATACAACGTAACAAGCACTTCAGCATACTTCACACTTCAGAACATGTAACAAAACCCTTCAAAAGACCGAATATGTCGTTTAAAAAATAGCTGGAACATCGTCGTTCTAACTTTTCTCATACAAATTCAGCAAGAAGTCTAGTAGGTCTTTCGTATGATTTCCCTTAAAGTACTACAAGGTCTTTCATAGAAGTCCAACAGGTTCTTTCATAGCAGACATAAATGACTTCTAATAAAAAACAACAAGAGAAGACCCGTGAGTCTTCTATAAAATGGCCTGTAAATCTTCTAAAAGATCTTCCCTAAGTATATTTGAAACATGCAAACATTATTCCAATCAATTGACCCAAAAATGTTTCCGATATGCATTTTGTAGTCAAAATAGAGATTAAGAGTTTTTTAAATTATGATCATTTAAATTATTTAAATTGATTTGACAAATTTGGATAAATGTAGAACAGATTGTTGCCCGGAGTCGGAGTCGAGCTTTTTTTCACGACTCCGGCTCCGACTCCGACTCCGACTCCAGCAAAATTTTCTAGACTCCGACTCCAGACTCCGACTCCAACTCCGACTCCGAAGCCCTGATATGAACATATGTATGTCATAATTCCTGTGTATAATACTAACAAATGTACAAAAAAATATTTTATCATTTATCAAAATTAGAATTTTTGATTGATAAATGGTCTATTCCAGAACACCAAGAATCTACAAACTTTTACTATTTTTTCGATAACATAAAGGAAAAATTGCAGGTTCTGGAACAGGCATAAAGTTGTGTTCCAGGAAAGTATCGTTTCACATTTCGCTCATTTGCTAATTTTACCACAAAAAAAGTACTGGAACACAATAAAAAATTAATATTGTAACAAAGCAATTTAATTTTTTACTTTGTTTAAAAATTTTGATATTACAATTTTTTGTTGCAACAATTCGCCATCTACCTTGTTTATTGTGATACGTGAAAAGTGTTGCAACTTTTGGTACATTTTTAGGCAAAAACAGGGTTGTATATCATGAGCACTGTGATTTCGATGTTGATTTCGCTGAAATCACGAAATGTGAAGATTACATTTTTGTATGCAAAATCATGGTAAATGTTGCTTGATTTCGCGCGAAATCACGAAACGATGCCGAATGTAAACCAAGCATAATCGTTAAACCGTTTACTTTCCATTCATGTTTTGCAGTTTTTCTAAAAATGTTTGTATTTTTAATACATTTTTAAATTTTGTATTTTGCCTGTCATAATTAATTTATTTCGATTAATACTCTCATTTGTTAGAGATGGGACATATTTTATCGTCGTTTTTAAATTTTGTATTTTGCCTGTCATAATTAATTTATTTCGATTAATACTCTCATTTGTTAGAGATGGGACATATTTTATCGTCGTTCGGAGAGTAATTTATAGTAAACAATGTACATTAATTTTGACGGTCTTACTATTTTCAAAAGTTTTATCAACATAACTGACTTTTTGTCGATTATGTTCCCTTATGGCAACTGACTACTTTTACAAGGCGATGAGCGCCTAAGTAATCAAAATTGTCCATCGCTAGATGACTTTTCAACTGATTATAAACTATGGACATGTACAAGTACATAGATATGTTCTCTAAAATAACCGTGTAGAAGCATATCGAAATTTTGTTTTTCTGTATCTCGGTCCTCATCAAGACCACTCGGAAAAGAACATTTGCATACCAGCAGTGTTTAAGTTAGCAACTATTCTCCCTGACGTCGTCAACGAATCCCAAATGATTGTCCCGAGAGGAAAAGCGTTTCGGCCAGCGGCTGCCAACCTATACAACAACAATCAATTGATACGCGTCAACATAATGCTGATAGCAAACAAACCGTTAAGTAATGAATGTTAAGATGATGAATGAATCTTGGCCTACTAATCTCGCTGTTGCGCGTATTCCCTGTGTCCGTGGGGGTGGTACTCATCCCTCTGGTCAGGATGCTTTCGGTAACATGAGCAGTGATGTTCGCCCCTACTAAGACTTTCACCGTTGGTACCGTATGGTCAATGTAAACCAACGCCGATTTTGTCTCCGTCATCGCTGCTTCTGGCATCCCAAACCTTGCCGAATCGAAAGGTCACATCATTGATGGCGTCTTTGATTTCCTTTTGGTCATATTTGGACAATAAGCAATTGCAAATTCGAATGCTTTTTGCATTTTTGTTTTCGAATGTCGGTATTAACTATTCCAAACCCAATCATTGATTTAAAGTACTATCCAACTATTTTTGCTTCTTTCAATCGTAAGCTGCAATTTGTTCATCAGAAATTACCAAAAGGAATTTAAAATCCTCGGTAGTTGCTGGATAAAACCTGGTTTCGGGTAGGCGTTTTTGTAGGTGTACAAATCCAAACGCTTCCGTGCTGGTATACTATACCTTCATGGTATACTACAAATATGAAGGATGGCATCGTACCTTCCGAAGCTATGAGTGCTGGCAAGATGAGTGTGTTGAAATTGACCCCTGACCATAATGGTATAGCCATTCGAATCTAGAAAGAAGAAAGCCGCCGCTTCCCCCAACAAGATGTAAACTTTTGAAAACTTATAAGCTTTGTGAGAATATTGAATTTTTTACAACATGTATGATTTGTTTTATAATATAAAAGAATAAATAAAACCAACTTATCTATATATTTTCAACGTATAATTCTTAGTCAAACCACACCTATGTATGTTTTCCCTTAACAAAAATAAAACCTCCCTAGGAAAAGAATAATATAATGTTGGTACACCATAATCCATCTCGGAACTGGATTTAATTTGGGGAGTCATTTGGATAGTTATCGTGCCAAACAGCCATTTTGGGTCATTATGTCAGGAAGCAAGGACTTGACCGTGTTGGAGAGAAATATTACTATGTGCAAAGGTTGGAAAAATGTCTGTCACTCTTTCAATTATTGTGAGCACCACCCATTTATATATTGTCTCTGTAGAATTTTTAAAGCTTTTGAAGAAATATGTAACTTTGGAAGCATTCGAAAGTCATCACATCGCTGTGAACGGGGCACAAGAAATTTCAAAACGATCCTCGAACAGCCCTAAAACTGCTATTAAGCGAACATTTTGTGTGGAGGTATTCGAAGGACTGGATCGATATAGTCCATACTTGTTCTATGCCTGGAAAATATATTACGAGGAATAATTTTTGTACAAAGTCAGTTGATCCGTTCGTGAGTTATCGTTCGCACCATTTTAGTTGATACTTGCTGACATGTTGCAGAATATTTTGATTTTGGTGTTTCTTTGGAAAAGCCGAAAAGTGAGTGTGATTCTCATTCATATGGGAGTACTAGACACTTAAAGAGTTCGGTTTTTCGCTAAAAAGGCATCATTTCAAAAACTGAGAAGCCAATTGATAATTCCCTTCGCCGGGATGAAATCATGATATTGATAGCGATCAATAAAATTTTGCAACACTGTCAGTTCGTTTTGAAAAACATTACTCTCTGTAATAGAGGGTAATAAATGAAGTTGAGCCAATGGGGGAATACTCCAATCAAATGTTTGAACTTTTGTGGGGGTGGTACCGGAATTAGTGGACCGATATGACCCACTATCAAAATTTATTAAAATTTTTGACAAAATATGAAGAAGACCAATACATCCAACACATCTGTTGATCCGTTCGAGAATTATCCTTCAGAAGGGCGGGCGGACAGGGCAAAATCAACTCCAAATTGTCTGAAAATTTTAAATTTAAAAGTTTGAAATTAAATTGGTTTGGAATTTGAAAAGTAAATATACCTGACATACCCAGTAGAAAGTGTCTTGAAGACAACATTGACGAATCGTTTACGACAATGCTATATCCCTGAAGACAGCTTGCAGACAGCAATGTGAAATCATCAACGAAATTTTCACACAAATGTCCCAGTATTCGTGTAAGACAACTTGAGCGACAGGGTGAGCGAAGCTGTCACTAAAGACAACTTCGGTGACTAAACTCTCTACTTTTCGTTGATGACATCTTCGATGACTAAAAACCCCATATTTCGTTGACGACTGTTCCACAGACCCTGTCCTGCTATTAGTCATACATGACTCAAATAAAGACTATTTCATTTATATTGTCGTGTGTCAAATTTTTATTATATTACTAGCAAATGCCCGCTACTTCGTATGCGGAAGGGAACAAAATATATATAAACAAAATACATATAAGCATAATATGGAAATAGTGAACACTGGAGATTCTGTTGTATTAAAACCTATTTTTGTTAGCAATATTTTTTCGATTTAATTCCTTTTACTACTGTACACTGTAGTCCCTAAACAGCTATCATATTTTTTTATTTCGAATTTCCAAAACTACGACCTCATATCACAGACATATACCAACAGCGACTCATATTGCAAATTTCAGACTTGATTCCTGGTTTTCCCCCTTACTAACACAGCATTCCCTTCCAGTACGAATTTCCAAACACTGAACTTTATCTCACCCCTTCATAACAATAATAACGCCCATTCACAATTCAAACCCACGTTTTCGTATATCCTCATTTAACGGCACCCCTCGACTTAGAAGAACAAATCTATATCGTCCAATTATCTTTAAATTTGGACCTTGATTACTCAGAGGATATAAAAGTTTAATTTAAAAAATGCCAACTTCAATCCACGTTTATTAGAAAAGATATTTTGAATATTTAGTTCATTTTCCAACCGAAATTCGGAATTTGTGGCATGAAAGGTTAGGAAAAAAAATTTAACAAAAAATTGTACTTAATGTGCATGGGAATGTAGACCGTATATAACGCGTCAACATAAGTATGAATATTCAAAATTACCTTTATTTCTCAATCCAGATCCAGTGTTCAAGCTCTTATGTTCACTTATCAAATCCAAAGTGTACCAAATTTAGTACCGTTTATCTTAATCCTACACTTCAATAGTAATCATAGTTCTAAATTGCAGGATTACAAGTCTATTGGTTCACTCAAATCCAAATTTAGTGTCATTTAGTACTCATATGTATCACCTGCTAAAACTACCTCCATATCTCAAATCCAACACGCCCAGTTCTATTCGTTCTCCCAAATCCAAATTTTTATTACCATTTAGTACGCATAATTGAAACTTCAGGATTACAGCTCCATCCGTTCACCCACATCCAAATTGTACCAACTCCAATAGTAATCGCAGTTCTATTCTTTCACTCAAATCCAAATTTAGTACCTTTCGTACACATAAGTACGATTTTCCAAAACTGCCTCCACATTTCAATCCTAAACTCTAACAATAATCTTAATTCCATATTTCAGGATTCCAGCTCCATTCGTTCACCTAAAATCCAAATTGTACAAAATTTAGTACCATTTAGTACAGAGTGAGGCAGAGAAATTTTTTGGATCTCCCTTGTGCTCTCAATGAGCGTAAATTTGTTGTTGCTCGCAACGTGTTAGCATCTACACAGGCTGTGAGCGATAGCCAATTTACGCTCACTTAGAGCACATTGGCTCTCTTGTGAGTCCCCTGATTTAGTACACATAAGTATCCATTTCCAAAAGTATCTCCATATCTCAAGACTACATTCCTGCAATAATCGTAAATTCCAGTTTCATGATTCCAGCTTTATTCGTTCACCCACAATCGAAATTGTACCAAATTTAGTACCATTTAGTACATTTCGTACACATGAGTTCACAACCAAAAACAACTCCTTATATAATCGTTAGTTCTCAACCTTAATTATCATTCCAAATTTCAAGCTTTTAGCTCTATCCGTTCACATGATACCTAATGGTACCAAAATTAGTACATCTGAGTACTTTTCGTACACTTATAGTACGATTTTCCAAAAACCCTTTGGTACATCTATCGTACACATAAATAGGGACCCACGTTCCAAATTTCAGAGTTCTAGCTCTACGCGTTCGCGTAATACAAAGGGTACCATATTTAGTACCTTTTGGTATTTTTCATACCCTTCCAGTTCGAATTTCGAAAAATCCAGCCTTATCTCACCCATACACACCAACAGCAACCCACACTAAAAATTTCAAGTTTCTAGCTTCAGCCGTTTCGTCTGGGCGCTGATGAATCAGTCAGTCAATCAGGCAGTCAGTCACTCACCTCACTACTCTTTTATATATATAGATAAAATAAAATATTTTTACAAATGTTATCTTAAATGAATAATACTTAGTTTCCATATGTTCTGCAAGCCATCATTTTCTTCCTGCTTTACCTCGCCGCACTTCTCACTTCAGTCGACAGAGGGTGGGGGTTTCCCTTTATTTATGAATTCTGCAAAAAATAACATCAACGTCACCTAAATAGGCAAATTTAAATAATAATTACTATTATTTTTATGCAATACAATCTACATATTTTAACTTACCCTTTTCTAGTTAATTCACATTTTATAAACACTAATTTAAATACATAGTTGTCAATTCGAGAAACAGTTGTTAATTCCAGACGCGGCTTAGGATTTTGATAAGATTTAATTTATTACAAAAACAAAATGTATATTTGCATAAAAATGTGTACAATTATTTCAAAGCGCGCTTTTTAAGCATTTTTTGAATTTGTTACCAAGACACAATGCAAGATACGTCATGCAACTTGTCGTACATGACAATTTCGGAAATTTCATCGACGTATCGTCGACGAAAATTTCATCGACGAGTCGATTTTCTACTGGGTATGTATGTTTTAACATATAGTCCATATTCATATTAGGCAATTTTCATTGCGGCAATTGTCAGTTTGATGGAGAGGAGGTAAGGCATATGGTAACCCTTTGCCTCTCAACACCCTCTCTCACCTACAAACTGACAATTGCCGCAAGGAAAATTGCCTAATGTAAATATGGACATACATACAAAGTTTGTCAAAATAATTTTGTCAATGAAGGGATGGCAAAGCGTATACAAATCTGTGAGCGTAAGGTTACCTAAAAACAATTTAATAAGAGTCCATTAGAACAAATAAATTTATTATTGGAAAGAGAGGGCGCAAGAGTGTTTGTGGCTCAGAATAATAAATATAAAAGCTGTGAAAATATCAAAAAGCCGGGGAGACAGCAACACATTTAAATAAAGAAATAATTTTTTGAAAAATAAAGGATTTTTTTTTCCAACAAAATATAAAATTTTAAATCGTGTTCCAATAATTTGGCAGCATATCAGAAACCGATTTTAATTGTAACAAGTGTGATTTAAAAGACACTGATCGTATGGTGCAATATGATTCTTGTGGCAAGTGGTTCCATTTGGAGTGTGTTAAAGTGGACAGGAACATTGAATATGTAAGCTGGAGTTGTTCGTGCTGTGGTGATCAACCTGTGGTCCAAAGTAACGAGTGTGATGGATTGGAGCATATGCCAGCTGTAAATAACACTGCTGATTTCTCCGCCGGGAGGCAGGTTTCATCATTACCGGCTAAAGGCCTGGGTACATAAGCTGCCTCGCCTACTTGCCTTGCTTATCTGCTTCATTTCTGACATAACAAATATAAAAGAATAAATAAGGCCGAGATAATTTCGACCTATGTTGCCCTTTTCCGGTAATTCGGATTTGACTCCAAGCAACATGTTGTCTCAAACCCAGTTGCAGCTGTTGGAAGAGGAACAAGTAAGAACGGCTTTACTATACCCTCCACCAGAAGTGGTATTAAAGTAAAATGGAACAATTGGTTTCCTTTCGTTTATGAAAACCAGTAAGGAAAGTATCAAAGTCGGGCGGGGCCGACTATATAATACACCTACACCACTGTGAATATGTAAAATATATATGGGAGCTAAATGCAAATCAGAACAGATTTCGATATAATTTTTCACATTTATTTGTAGACCAAATTCCGCAACATAGTCCACATTTCATCAAAATTGGACATATATAGCATGTTTCGTGCATTAAATACCTCAAATCGGTCGAAAATATATATGGGAGCTATATCCAAATCTTAACCGATTTCGATATAATTTGGCACACTTATTTCTAGCCCAAATCCCGGCAAATATTCCAAATTTTATTGAAATCGGACATATTTAGCGCGTTTCGTGCATCAAATACCTAAAATCGGCCGAGAATATATATGGGAGCTATATCCAAATCTGAACCGATTTCTATACAATTTAGCACACTTATTTCTAGGCCAAATCCCGGTAAACGTTCCAAATTTTATTGAAATTGTACATATATAGCACGCTTCGTGCATCATATATCTAAAATCTGCCGAGAATATATATGGGAGCTATATCCAAATTTGAACCGATTTCTATATAATTTGGCGCACTTATTTCTAGACTAAATACCGTCGCACATTCCAATTGAAATCATATGTCCGATTTCATTTGGAATGTGCGTGTTTCGTGCACCAAATGCCTTAAATCGGGCGAAAATATATATTGGGGCTATGTCCAAATCTAAACCGATTTCTATATAATTTGGCACTCTTATTTCTAGACTAAATTCCATCTTACATTCCAAATTTCATTGAAATCGGACATATATAGCGTGTTTCGTGCACCAAATGCCTTAAATCGGGCGAAGATATATATGAGGGCTATATCCAAATCTGAACCGATTTCTACCAAAATAAATAGCGTTCGTCCTTTGGCCAAAAAAACTATCTTCCCCAATTTTCATGCAAATCGGACAATAAATGCGACCTGTACTTTGTTTACAAAAATACATGGACAGTCGGACAGACAGACGGACATGCGTAAATCGACTCATAAAGTGATTCTATGTATATCCCTAAAAGGAACTATGGGTCTATCTCGTTTCCTTTTGCATGTTACAAACTAATAATACAAACACAAAGACATAATACCCCTTACCACAAGGTGTTGTAGGCTATAAGCATAACCTAGAATCAGTGTTGCCATGTGTATGAAACATATTGAATACACTACAATTGCCTTTGTAATTCTTTTTATACCCTCCATCATAATATGGAGGGTATAATTAAATTTGTCATTCCGTTTGTAACACATCGAAATATTCATCGGAGACCCTATAAAGAATATATGAGGGAAAGTCAAATAAATTTAACATTGATGAAGCCAAGGTTTGCATTATCATAATACGCGAACTATTCAAGTGTGCCACAAAATATGACCATAGATGAACCAAATTAAGTTTTTTTGATCAAAGCTCAAAAATGTGGCTAAAAAGTCATGTCAAGTCAACCGCGTAAATGAATAAAAATAGGTAAAACACGTTGAAGCAAAAGAGTTTTTTAGGTTATTATTCGATTGCCGGTCAAACCGTTTAAAGTACGGATACCTGCCCAAAGTAAAAGTAGAAGAATACAAAATGAAGATTACACTTCTAATGTATCATTTTTCATAATTTCCACTGCATCCACCTTTTATGGATGCTGACATTTTGAAGCCAGATTTTTTGGTGTTTTTTGTATTTTTTATTTAACAGGGACGCGCATTCGGCTTTTTCAAAGAACCATTAATATATATATATATATATATATATATATTGGCTATGAAGCCCACACAGCATCGCAGTAATCCACTGTCAAAAGCCAAAATTTAGTGCGATATTTTTTCGAAAAACCCTTTTTTTTGAGTACAGTATTTACAATATCCTTTTGATTGTGCTGGGACCCCAAGATATTTTAGTTTTTTGACGGTCCGGATCATACAAATCATAGATCGTGAAAATACCAGGGTTTCGGAGTCGAGGTATTTTTGGCTCGACTCCGACTCCAGGCGAGTTTTTTTCACGACTCCGACTCCGGGTCGACTCCGAGAGTGAATTCCTATACCACTAAAATGAATAAAATATGCATAAATTTTTAACTTTTTCCTATATTTTGGCCTATATAGGCTAATGTGTGTTTTTTTCCTACATATTCATTAGAAAGGGCAATAATTCGAATATATTCGAACATATCAATATTGTTTCTGCCGAATCTTACATTGAAAAATAGCAAAGTTAGAAAGATTTCCTTTTTTGCACGAGTATATTCTGGACGGCATACTTCTGCGTGTAAAAATCTTTAAACTTTCAAAATATGTGAAAATGAAAGTGCAATACAAATCATAAGGACTATATTCAATAAAAATTATAAGCAATTCATGACCAAGTTTCAAACAGGATGTTAGCCAACATTTTAGTGTGCTTACCTTAAATTTTACTTAATTCTTACACAATTTTTTCGCAAATTAGTTTTCTTCTTCTGAAAGAGAAAAATTTTACGAAGTTTTGAGACCGTCTACGAAACCCTGTTTTTATTAAAGCATTTTGCGGTGCCAACTCTAGCTCTAAAACTAATAAACCAATTGTCATATATTTTTGTGGCGGATTTCGAGAAAAACACAATTTATATGCTGCATACAAAATAAAATGAATTGTTCCCATCCAACGCTCATACTAAGGCAATATTGTTCCGATCGACTTAAAAATTTGACGACATAAAATTTATAAGTAGGGATCATCCCTTAAACTAAAATTCAGCGCTCACATTTTGAACTTTGGTGTGGAGTGGATAATTTTAGTGAAATATGTGAGACTAGCAAATGCCCGCTACTTCGTATGCGGAAAGGGAATAAAATCTATATGAACAATATTTAATGTGGAAGTGGTGAACACTGACGATTCTGTTGTATTAAAACCTATTTTTAATGCCAACATTTAATCAATTTAATTCCTTTAATTCCAAAAAAAAAAAACATATCTGCCGTATCGCATCCCTACACAGCTACCATATTTTTTATTTCGGATTTCCAAAACTACGACCTCATATCACAGACATACACCAACAGCGACTCATATTGCAAATTTCAGACTTGACTTTTGGTTTTACTCCTTCACTTACACAGCATTTCCTCCCAATACGAATTTCCAAACACTAAACTTTATCTCACCCCTTCACAACAACAATAACGCACATTCACAATTCAAGGTTCTAGCTTCAGCGGTTCCGCCAAGAACCCGTATAGGTTCGTAAAATATAACGGTACCCCTCGACTAAGTGTTTTTTAAAAATAGAACAAATCTATACTGTCCAATTTTCTTTACATTTGGACCTTGTATGCTCAGAGAATATAAAAGCTTAATTTAAAAAATGTCTACTTCAATCCACTTTTATTAGAAGAGGTATTTTGAAGCCTTAGAGTATTTTGAAGATTTTATGCACATTTTCCAACCCAACTCCGAACTTTATCTCAAAGTTCAGAGTGATCTTCATAACAAATATTTTTCCATTTCGTATTTTTTGTCCAAATTATATAATCCAAGCTTTGTTCCTACACCCAACACCAAATTTAGTACCATTTAGTACTTTTCTTTCACCTATAGTAGGTATTTCTCATTTTAACCGTTTACACAATACCAAAATGGTTTTGGTACCAACATGTTACCAAACTTTTCGTACACATAATTAAACGTTTCCAAGCTTACTTCCTTATACTCAACATATATCCCGACCGCAATTCACTTTTCCAGCTTTATATGTTCCGATGAAAGCAATTATATTACTATTTAGTACTTTTTGTATAAATAAGTGCGAATTTTCAAAACTTCATCCCTATCTCCACTCTAAACAACAATTGCTAATCTAATACCGAATTTCAAATTTTAAAATTCCAGTTCTTTAAAAAAACCACAAATTGTACAAAATTCTGTACCATACCAAATACCAAAAGGTACCAAATTTTGTACCATGTACCACTTATCGTACACGACTTTCCAGAAACTACTTGCATAACTCAGTTCTTTCGTTCACCTAAATCCAAATTATAGCCAATGTACTTTCATTTAGCACTTTTTCATAAGTACGAATTTCCAAAGTAACCGCAATCCTACACTCCAACAGTAATCTGTTCACGCAAATACAAATTGTATCGAATTAAGTACCATTTATTACTGCTTCGTGAACATTAGTATGATTTTTAAAGTTACCTCCATATCTCAATTCTACATTTTAACAGTAATCGTAATTCCAAGTTTCACGATTCCAGCTGTATCTTCACCCAAATCCAAATCATACTAAACTCACTACCATTTAGGACTTTTCGACCTTTAGTACACCTTTCTTACTCTTTATCAGTGACCCTTATTCCAAATTTCAGCACTATTCGTTAATTCAAATCCAAATTGTACTATATTTAGTACTTTTCGTACACTTTTAGTTCGAATTTCCAAAAGCATGTCTTTGTTACTCTCCATCAGTGACCCTTATTCAAAATTCCAAGATTCCTGCTCTATCCGTTCACCCAAATCCAAATTGCACTAAATTTAGTACCATTTAGTACTTTTCGTACGCTTATAGTTCGAATTTTCAAAAACCTTTCTTTGTTACTCTCCATCAGTGACCCCTCATCCCAAATTTCAGGATTCCAGCTCTATCCGTTCACCCGAATCCAAATTGTACTAAATTTAGTATCATTTAGTACTTTTGTTAATCTCCATCAGTGACCCCTCATTCCAAATTTCAGGATTCCAGCTCAATCCGTTCACCCAAATCCAAATTGTACTAAATTTAGTACTTTTCGTGCACTTACAGTACGAATATCCAAAATCTTTTCTTTGTTAATCTCCACCAGTGGCCCTCATTCCAAATTTCAGGATTCCAGCTCTATCCGTTCACCCGAATCCAAATTGTACTAAATTTAGTACCATTTAGTACTTTTGTTAATCTCCATCAGCGACCCCTCATTCCAAATTTCAGGATTCCAGCTCAATCCGTTCACCCAAATCCAAATTGTACTAAATTTAGAACCATTTAGTAATTTTTGTACACTATTAGGTCGACTTTCCAAGAACCTTTCATTGTTACTTTTCACCAGTGACCTTCGTTCCAAATTTCAGTATTCCAGCTCTATCCGTTCACCCAAATCCAAATTGTACAAAATTTAGTACTTTTCGTGCACTTACAGTTCCAATTTCCAAAAACTTTTCTTTGTTACTCTCCACCAGTGATCCTCATTCCAAATTTCAGGATTCCAGCTCTATCCGTTCACCCAAATCCAAATTGTACTAAATTTAGTACCATTTAGTACTTTTCGTACCCTTATAGTTCGAATTTCCAAAAACCTTTCATCGTTACTCTTCATCAGTGACCTTCATTCCAAACTTCAGGATTCCTACTCTATCTGTTCACCCAAATCTCAATTGTACTAAATTTAGTACCCTTTTGTACTTTTCGTACACTTATAGTTCGAATTTCCAAAAACCCTTTGGTACATCTTTCTAGCTCTCCATCAGTTACCCTCATTCCAAATTTTAGAATTCTAGCTCTTACCGTTTGCCTAATACAAAGGGTACCATATTTAGTACCTTTTAGTACTTTTCGTACACTTCTAGGTCGAATTTCCAAAAACCCAGCCTTATCTCACCCCTACACACCAACAGCAACCTACACCCAAAATTTCAACTTTCTAGCTTCAGCGGTTTCGTCTGGGCGCTGATGAATCAGTCAGTCAATCAGTCAGTCACTCACCTCACTACTCTTTTATATATATAGATATATTGTGTACACCACTCAGAACGTAGGTAGATGGATGCTTTCTGGAACTGAAAAATTAGCAGACGATGAGATTTCGTGCATGAAAATATTATACAAAAATGTTGCTAGGAAAATTTTATGTATGGTCGGTCCACTAGGACAAGAATTCGATATTGTCATGTTTTCATTGTCCTTTATCACTTTTACCCGATCCTTCCTCATGAAAACTGAAAACTCTATGATTATGTATTTCATTGAATTTCATATATGCCATTGATTGTGTAGAAAACTCGGATACACAAGAGCTATATCTGTTCCTGGCGGACAGATCCGGTTATTTGAATGTCTACATCTAAAGCCCTCATTGAGTATATAATGAATCCTAGAAGAAAGTTTCGCCGTTTGTCAGAATTCTGAGTTATGGCGGGATGAATCTGTCGTTGACCAACAACGAATTTATGATGCCCTAATTCAGAAGCGTAACCATCCGAATTTTTGCAAAATTCAAACCAATACATAAACATACGTTTTTTTGAGAAAGTAACGAGTAAAACTGATAAAGGACAATGAAAACTTGACAATATCGATATCTTGGATATGGGAAACCTACATAAAATTTTCGGTGGAACATTTTTGTAGAAAATTTCATTTTGTTTTACTTTTTGAGTTCAAGAACAAAAATCACATGGAAGGAACAGGAAGGACAGCATATTCGACAGAAAGGTTCCTCATTCTATTTAACTGAAAACATGTAATCTAAAACTGATGAAACAATGTCTCCAAACAGAGATATAAAGCTATTTTCTCAACGATTGATGGGGGGTCTATCAAAAATTCATTATGTCATAACTCAGAAATTTCAGCTATGGGATCCTTTGGGGTTCTCAATTGGGGCTTTCATTCCGAAAAGGAATTTTCCCTCCCCCTGATAAGATTTCCCATAGAGACCACAATGTCCTTAATAGAAAACAAGAATGGCTTCTCATAAAAACAAGATAAGAATACCAATAGACCTTTGTGAGAAGACCAGTGAGGTTATAGGTCTAATCTTAATTCGATTGTCATATAACATTACTTTTGTTTGCACAAATGTAAAGAATCAATTGGATCAATAATATACGGATGAATAGGCTACACTTCAGAGGATAGTAAATATCCTGTGAATTGTCCTTTAACTTAGTATAATATACCGTTTGCATATACGTTTTCTTATACATTTCTTTTAAAATAAATAATGATTTAAAAAAAATGTTCTTGTTCCAAATTTAATGTTGTATTTCTATAAGGTGGAAAAAATTTCGCCAGCAAAATTGCTCGACTCCGACTCGTAGACTCCGATTCCGAAACCCTGGAAAATACATCCACTAGAACGGCGAAAACAGCAACTGCAAAAACCGGATATGAGCGAAAAATGTTTTTGAAAGTATCGGGGATTTGATCGCGTTTTCGGTGGATCGTTTCTTTGTCAATGAAGAAACTGACACATCACTAGCGTTTTTGCGAAAACAGCGGTTTAAAAAATTTAGTGGCATGGGAGCTGTATCCAATTTATCCCAAAAGTAGTGTGTGATTCTACTAGATCGATGTATTTTTTCATGGATGATAGTGAAATCGGATGCGCATAAAAAGTGTATGCACTTTGTGCAAATTATAAGCGTTATACCGTTTTTTGCACACTACGCTGCAGGCGATGCTAAATCTTAGCCGCCAAAGAAAATCCTGGCAAATGTATACAAATTAAAAGAGAAGAATTCGCCGTATTTTTTGAGGATTTTGAGGATTTCTCATTTTATACGCATTTCAAAATGAACATTACAGGATACTGTTTTATTTGAAGATTATACCCCATTCAAAGGAATCCACAATTTATTTGAAAGTTACCCATATCTTCCGCTAGATGTTAGCGCGTACTCGAGGAGTGATTAGAATAAAAAATGTAATTTTTTGCGTGAAATTTAACTGAAATAGAAGAATAAATCCGACCTAATTTTCCTGCATTTTCTTCAACTAACTCACAAAATAAATTTGAAAAAATATTTTCTCTTACAAAATTTTTTTAAATTTCCTCAATATATTTTGTTGTTTTTGCTATAATATGCAAACCGCTAAACAGATTTGTGTAGTTTTGGTTTCATTAGAATCTTCGCGATGTTTAGATTACGTACATATTTTTAAAATATTTTTCCGATGCATAAACAGTTTAAATTTTATTACAACAAGTTGCAAGCAAGCAGTTTTTTTGAATTCTTCCTTAATTTCAACGAAAATTTACAACCTTTTCACTAAAGCTATGGGACTTCAGTAAACATATAATATGTAGGAAGCCATAAATTACCACTGTTTCTCAATATAAGGAATAGCGTTTTTGTAAGATTTTTAAGTCGATATAACCGGTATAGAAGTTTATATTACTCCTTGGATGTTTGGTATTGCAAATGGGCGACATCGATTCACGTTTTGATATAGCCCACATAGAAGGGTACCACCCGATTTTCGGTAGTTTGAAGGTATTAGCTTCATTGTCACAACGAAATGGCTGAAATTTGGTATTAATGTGTTCGTTGGTGGTATAAAACTTTTCCCCAGAATTTTGTTGATATGGGTCCATGCCTTCATATAGCCCCCATAGAACGGTACCTCCCGATTTTCGGTATTTTGAACGTTGTGGTCTCAATATTCCACCGAAATGACTGAAATTTGGTATTTAGACTTCGTTGGGGGTACTCAAACTTCCCCTTTAAATTTGTCGGTATAGGTCCCTGCCTTCATATAGCCCCCATGGAAATGTACCTCCCGATTTTCCGTATTTTGAAAATGGCTGAAATTTGGTATTTACTCTTCAATGTGATATAAAACTCTTCGCCAGAAATTTGTCTGTACAGGTCCACGCTTTCATATTGGCACATTTCCGACTAAAATTCGTCGGTATAGGTCCACGTTTCGATATAGCCTCCTTAGAACGGTACCTCCCGATTTTCGTAATACTGAAGATTGTGACGTCAATACCGAAATGGCTGAAATTCGTTATTTAGTCTTCCAAAAGTTATAAAATATTCCAGAAGAGTATTATCAGTATAGGTCCACGTGTTGCTATATCCCCATAGAAGCGTACTTTTTGATTTTCGGTATTTTTTAAGTTTTAGCCACATTCTCTTACCGAAATATAGGAAATTTGGTATTTAGTCTTCTTTGAGTCTAAAAACTTTCCGCCAGAAATTTGTCGGTATAAATCGAGGTTTTGAAATAGCCCCCATAGATCAGTGCCTCACATTGTTTTACCGAGTCTTTGAGTCTAAAAACTTTCCGCAAAAAATTGTCGGTATAAATCGACGTTTTGAAATAGCCCCCATAGAACGGTGCCTCACATTTGGTTTGTTTCAGAACTCCAAGAATCTACTAATTTTTACTATATTTTCCGATAACATAAAGGAACAAATGTTATCGTAGTAAAAAATAGTAGATTATTGCAGGTTCTGGAACAGAGCATAAATACCCACCACGATCAATTTATGAGGTTCTTATTAGGATGTTGATGGAGTCTACGTGAGTAGAAAATATTCCTTCCTGGCTAAGTCAAGAGCTTGGCCACAATTTGCAACGGATGTTAACATAATTCCATACAGCGTTCTGAGGTTTGCCGTATTACTGTTACGGACTTGCAAATTATTGGTAATTTGCTAACCTTCCGGTAAATAGTTTTTTATTCCTAACAAGAACTTTTTATTCCTAACGATTATCTTTTTAAACACATTTAACATTTTGATTTATGAAAGATTTCAGTAATTGTTCTCTAGCAAGGCTAGTGAGAGCTACATGCCCATGGTAATTATGCCATGAGTGGAATTAAGTGCCAGCTGTTCTTCTGTAATAATAATAGTAATAATAATAATTCTTCCACAACCATCACATAAGGGACAAGGGAGACTTCTCTCATATCAATGAGTGCAACCCAATTCATATTAGCTCAATGATACGGGACCTACAGTTTATAGCCGAGTTCGAACGGCGTGTCTAAGACACCACTTTTGTAGAGAAGTTTTATATGGCTGAAATACTCAGGAAATGTCGCCAACATTACTGAGGGGTATTTTGCCACCGTTGAGGGGTATTTTTCCACCGTGTTTTAATGTTGGCTGGCCGGAGAATCGAACCCACGACCTTATGTGTGCAAGGCGGGTGTCCATACCATTGCACCACGGTGGCACCCGTGTAATACTTGTGTCAAATTCCAAAAGACATTTTGTATTCTTATTTCAATTTTGTATTCTTATTTCTATTTTGTATTCTTATTTCTATTTTGTATGTATGTACATTAGGGATATGTATTTTTTGAGAGCAAAATATCATTCAGAATTTGGCAGTTGTATAATAAAAACTATTCTCACAAATATCTCCGAAGATAAATCGGGAAGACTTCCCTCATATCAATGGAAGATTCGTCGAGTCCGAACTGCCTCACATAGTATGACACCACATATAGGGACGTTTCTTCAGAACAATTTCGTGAGGGACGGACTACACAATAATATACCCAATATCGATCTTCACACTTTGAACTTGCAGCCAGCATTTTTTGAAATTTTTAATCAAATTCGAGCCTTTTTTGATTCGACTGCACGGTTAAAAAGCTGGAATATGAGCTCATTTTCTGATCATAAATGACTCCTTTCTCGGGAGGAAAACGTAACCTGAGGCGACTCTTCTAAACAAATCACAAATGAGTCTTCCTCTGCATTAGTTTCGAGTCATTTTTGCCCATTTTCTGATGGTATATAAAGTCTTATTCGAGTCGTATTTCAATCATTTATTGGTGTTTTGTTGATTAATTTAGAGTCTTTTTAGAGTCATCTTGATAATCATTTATGAGTCTTTATGGAGTCATTTATGAGTCATTTTATTAGACGAAATAAATTAAAAGAATTTTCGTTTTACTCTTTTTTGTTTCTTTCCTTTGTTTTGTTGTCTCTCCTGCTTTGTTTTGTCTTTTAATTATCCTTTATGTTGCGCGGTGGTTAATATACTGCTTCTTCATTTCACTTGGCAAAACCTGTTGTGGTGTGTTTGTCTGTACCTTTAATATTATTCGTTACATTTATATCAAAGTTTTGTAGAAAGTGTATATGAGAATTATTTACAACCAAACAAAAATAAAACAAAACAATCAGATTTTAATCACCTAACAGTTCAAAATATGATCAGAAGCTACATAATTATAATCACTTTTCAAACACCTGCATGACTCTTTTTTGATTAAGCATTTTTCAATCTTCCAGATGATTAATATGTGACAATAAATAAAAAAAAATTGGTCACATTTTAAACACATCAATGATTTATTTGTGATTGCTACACATTTGTTGTATTATAAATTGTACTTTTTTATATCATTACAGGGAGTCACTTTCGAGTCCCTTTCTGATCATACAAGCGACTTAATCAGTTTTTGATCACCAAAAGGACTCTAAAAAGACTCCGCAATGTGATTTTTGAAAAACAGACTTCCAAATGCTATCTGGCTTTACAGTGTTTTATTTAACTTGCTTTGTTGTCTGTTTAGTTCGAATCTAGTAACTCATTTTTAACACAGTTGCAGTTGACCAAAAAAGAAAATGGCAACCTAGATCAAAACAGGGCTTCGGAGTCGAGCCATTTTTGGTCAGACTCCGACTCCAGTCCAATTTTTTTCTCGACTCCGACTCCAACTCCGGAGTCGACTCCGAAAATAGATAAAAAAAAATCACAACTTAAATTATAGTCATTTCAGTTTGAACTTTCAAGACACATTACATTGAGAGGATACCAAAACATATACCTATATTGTTAGTTTTTTTTTTCGTTGGCAATACGGAATACAAAGGAACAGTCACTTCAGTATACTTTACACTTCAGAACATGTAACAAAACCTTTAAAAGAAACTGCAATCGGACGGTATAGTTACAAGGTTTCTCTACCGAAACACCAATATACGAGTATGTTTATAATTTTCCGAATTTGATTTATGTACCCAATGAGACTCGAAATATCAAATTACCATAATTACTGTCCGGTAAAACTCTTTGTAATTTTTTGAATTATGGAAAATTAACGATATTCTAACACCGCATCGTGATAGAAGACCAAATAGACAATTTCCCCTTAACATACACCTTCGTGGTTAAGGTTACTTGAGGTTCAAATATTTAGGGTTTTTTATGTTTTCACGATTTTGCTTGAAAAAAAGTCCTATCGAAATGGGGCTAAAGAAAATATTGTTTCTGCAAAAATTCACTAGAGGATTGACCTCTATAATTTGTTCGTAGGTTTTACCATTTTTGAGATATAGAAGTTTAGGTCACATTTTTATGTTTTTATTGTTAGGTTTTCACCATTTTGCTTGGGAACGGCAAGTCTTATCGAAATGGGACAGGAGAAAATCATATAGCTGTGGAAATTCTCCACAAGACTGACATTCGCAATATTTTCCTAGGTTGTACCATTTTTGAGATATATAAGTCTAAGTTGGTAAATTGAAGTCATGGTAAAGTTTTATAAAGAGGCGATACAGGCGATGCTTCTATATCTCAAAAACGGTAAAACCTACGAAAATATCATGAAGGTCAATCTTGTAGAGAATTATCACTGCTACAACATTTTCTTTACACCCATTTCCATAGCACTTGCAGTTTTCAAGCAAAATCGTGAAAATTTAAAAATCCCTATAAGTATGAAGTTTGACCGCGATTTATTTAATAAACATTCCGGCTATTGCAGTTTCAGAATCCACGAAATCTTCTCAGGTGTAAGCTCCTTCCATTTAAATTTGGTTAAGGGGCACCGCGGTAGGTCTTTCGTATGATTTCCCTTAAAGTACTACAAGGTCTTTCATAGAAGTCCTACAGGTTCTTTTACAGCATACTTAAATGACTTCTAATAAACAAAACAAGAGAAGACCAGTGAGTCTTCCTTAAAATGACCTGTAAATCTTCTAAAAGAACTTCCCCAATATCTTTGGAGCATGCAAACATTATTCCAATCAATTGACCCAAAAATGCTTCCGATATGCATTTTGTAGTCAAAATAGAGATTAAGAGTTTTTTTCTTAATCTATGATCATTTAAATAAATTAAATTGATTTGACAAATTTTGATAAAACTGTAGAACAGATTGTTGCCCGGAGTCGGAGTCGAGCTTTTTTTCACGACTCCGGCTCCGACTCCGACTCCAGCAAAATTTGCTAGACTCCGACTCCAGACTCCAACTCCAACTCCGACTCCGAAGCCCTGGTTCAAAAGTGGCTCTGCCTTCTTTATTAGGCCGGGGCGATTCGTATGGAAGGAAAAAAGTGATAGTGGCCGCCTGGAGTTTCTGATTGTTGGGATTATACTGAGCAAAAAAGTCCACTAGACCATATGTCTACGGTGAAAATCGAGCCCCCGGATTTTGACTTGAAAATTTTTTCAAGGATATTTTGGCCAAACCATATCTCAGACCTATCCTGAAAATGTCCTTTTGCGTTCTTAGTACACTCCCCAAGGGCTTTCATCTCCAAAAGGAAATTTCCACCCACTGACTTTGAGTCAAATTTTGTAGCACAGTGTAATTTATCGATATTTTCCGAAAAATGTGCACATTCTCGGGGCCATAACTGCCTGAAGCAGCGTTCCAATGCTTTTGCTGTGTACTAGAGAGTTCTTAATTATTGTCTTGGCTACAATTTTTGTCTTTGTGTTGGATCGAAAATCTCAGTTGTTTGGCATGTATGCCAAAATATCCAAAAAACCTTGAAAAAATTCAAGTCAAAATCCGGGGGCCCGATTTTCACCGTAGACATATGGTCTAGTGGACTTTTTTGCTCAGTGCAATCCCAATAATCAGAAAATCCATGCGCCCGTGGTGGTGTTCAAATCGCCCCACCCTATTCTTTATTCTTTTAGTTTTGTAATGTCAGAAATGAAGCAGGCAAGGTATATAGTGGTATCACCCGATTTCAGGTATTTTGATGTTTTATCTACATTTTTGGTCCGAATTGGCTGTATCTTGGCATTTGGTGTTTCCAATGATCCAGGAACTTCCCCACCCAAAAATTGTGAACATATGTAGGTCCATGTTTTGGCATTTGGGGTTCCCATTTGAGTTTCCAGCAGTAGGAAATCTTACTTACTTACTTAGCTGGCCCATTACAGAACATTTGTTCTATAGGCCGAACTAAGAAGAGATCTCCATTCCTCTCTATTTGTTGCTTTGCACTCTTGAATACCGCGCCTTTTCATCTCAACATCCACTTGTTTGCGCCATCTATTCCTTGGCCTGCCAATTCTGCGTGCACCGCCATGTGGCGGGTTCATCATCGCTCATTCTTATGATATGGCCTAGCCAACGCAATCGCTGCATCTCGATACGTTTAACAATATTGATGTCGTTGTATAGCAGATACAGCTCGTGGTTCATGCGACGTCGATATTCACCGTCAACGCAGATTGGTCCGTAGATCTTTCGAAGAATTTTTCTCTCAAACACACCAAGCACTGCCATGTCTGCTTGCGCAAGTACCCAGGCTTCGGAGCCATACATCAGCACGGGTAGTATCAGTGTTTTGTAGAGCGTTATTTTTGTTTGACGAGATGTGGCTTTGTTTTTAAACTGCTTACTTAATCCAAAGTAGCATCTGTTGGCCAATACAATTCTTCTTTTTATTTCACAACTGATGTCGTTTGTTGTGTTGACGGAGGTGCCGAGGTAGACGAAGTCTTTTACTACCTCAATATTATAGGAACCAACTTCCACAGTCGGTCCGAGCTCAATGGACGCATTGCGCGTCGACACCATCAACTTGGTCTTCTCACCGTTTACCGCCAGACCCACTTTAGCAGATTCTCCTTCGACCTTTATAAAGGTATCAGTTACTTCTTTTACTGATCGACCCATGATGTCTATATCATCAGCATAAGCAAGTAACATGTGACTATTGGTGTAGATTGTGCCACTTCTTTTGACGTTTGCCTCTCGTATAACCTTTTCTAGCAGGATGTTGAAGAGGTCACACGAAAGGCTGTCTCCTTGTCTGAAACCTCTTTTGGTACCAAACTCTTCGGAGAGGTTCTTTCCTATTTTAACTGAGGACCTCGTGTCAGTTAAAGTCATTTTACAAAGCCGGATGAGCTTTGCGGGAATACCAAATTCAGACATGGCTTGGAATACCTTTGAGCGCAGCGGACTGTCGAAGGCTGCTTTATAATCGACAAAAAGGTGGTAGGTGTCGATCTGCATCTCTTGGGTCTTCTCCAGGATTTGCCGCAGGGTAAATATCTGGTCAATGGTTGACTTGCCAGGTCTAAAGCCGCATTGGTATGGTCCAATAATCTCGTTGACCATTGGCTTTAGTCGTTCGCACAATATCCCTGACACGATCTTGTAGGCAATAGGGAGTAGACTTATGCCCCTATAGTTAGAGCATACAGTCTTATCTCCCTTCTTGTGGACGGGGCACAGGATACTCAGGTTCCAATCGTCGGGTACTCGTTCTTCCTGCCAGATGGTGCTAACTAGCTGATGAATACACCTTATCAGCGTGTCGCCTCCGGTTTTGAACAGCTCGGCTGGTAAGCCATCGGCCCCTGCTGCCTTATTATTCTTCAGTCGATTTATTGCTGTCTTTACCTCATCTTGGCTGGGCAGTATACATTCAATACCATCTTCTGGGATTGGGACTGTGGTATCTTCGTCGTCTTCGCTGCTATTGGATACCAACAGATTTGAAAAATGTTCTTTCCATATCCTGAGTACACTATCTGTATCAGTTACCAAATTACCTTGCTGGTCTCTACAGGAGGATGTGCCTGTACCAAAGCCATCAGTTTGATGCTTGACTCTTTGGTAGAATTTTCGGACTTCATTCTGGCTCCTGTACATCTCGATTTTTTCACACTCCCGCTTTTCCATCTCTCTCTTTTTCCTGCGGAAAAGACGTTTCTCCTCTCTCCTTTTCTCCCTGTATCTCTCTCGTGCGCTACGCGTTGCTACGGATTGTAAAGTAGCCTTATATGCCGCATTTTTCTCTTCGGTGGCAGCACGACACTCCTCATCATACCATGGATTCCTTGGTGGAGGTCTCTGGTATCCAAGTATGGATTTTGCGGCTGTTTGCATGGAGTGGGCAATGCTTTGCCATTGCGCTGATATGTTATCGGGATGAGGAGGGCTTTGATTAAGCAATTGGGCTAGTTGAGTGGAATATGCTGTGGCTATCTGTTGTGATTGCAGCTTACCGATGTCTAACTTTCGTGTTGTGTCTGCTCGTACTTTGTTTGCTACGTTTAAGCGGGTGCGTACCTTTGCTGCAACAAGGTAGTGGTCCGAATCAATGTTTGCGCCTCGGAACGATCGTACATCCAACACGCTCGATGAATGTCTTCCATCTATCACAACATGATCAATTTGGTTTCTTGTTTTCTGATCTGGAGACAGCCAGGTGCCCTTATGAATATCGAGATGATTAAATCTGGTACTGCTAACTACCATGTTTTTTGCAGCTGCAAAGTCTATCAGTCTCATACCATTGTCAGATGTTTCACTGTGGAGACTGAATTTCCCGACTGTTGGGCCAAAGATATTCTCCTTTCCAATTTTGGCATTAAAATCGCCTAGAATGATTTTAATGTCATGGGCAGGGCAACGGTAATATGTTTCTTCTAAGCACTCGTAAAATATATCTTTGGTCTGTTCGTCCTTTTCTTCAGTGGGAGCATGAGCGCAAATAAAGCTGATGTTGAAGAATTTAGCTTTTATTCGAATTGCAGCAAGTCTTTCATTCACTGGGGTGAAGCTGGATACAAGATGTTTTAGTCTCCGACTAACTACGAATCCACAACCAAACTCATGCTTTACGTCATGGCAGCTATAATACAGTGCGTCACCTTTAGGTGTTGTTGTGACGCCTTTCCCAATCCATCGTATTTCCTGTGTGGCAGTAATATCGGTCTTGTACTTTTCAAGTACGTCTGCCAATGCGAAGACTGCACCTTCTCTATAAAGAGTGCGAACATTCCAGGTGCAGATTCGCAGATTGTTTAGGTGAGGGAGGGGAAATCGATAGGTTTCTTCGATAACTCAGGATTACCGTATGATGATGAGGGGAGAAAAGAACCAAAGAAATAAAAACACAAGCAGTATCAATTTAAATATAATAATAGATATGCTGGAAGTTTATTTATGATTCTTTTCGTACAACAAAATAGATTACCTTTGTAATCGGGTAGTGGCGTCAGAGGCCTTTAAGTAATAACGCGTAGACGTTATTTCTCGACAAGTGCTAGATGACAAGTGAACGCAGAGGTTCTGAGTGATCGCAGAGGATCTCATGTCATATACTAATACAATTACAATTATTCCAGTGAGAGCAAAGTGTAACAAGGCGAGCAAACCGACAACAACCGATGCCCAGCGGCGATCCGCACACTACGGTATCCGCAGAGAGAATTGTAGAGGAGATGCCAGTGCGCCAATCAGCATCCGTGATTGATCGAGCAGGGGAAGTTGTGGGACAAAGTATCTAACTTATACATTGCCGCCCACCTTGATAAACGTAAGCGTGGATCAACAAATTAAAGCTAGGAATAATTACGATAAAGATTAATAATATTATACAAATATGTCAGTAATAAGATTCATGAACGTAAATTTAGATTTCTAAGTGAGCTATAGTTCAAACAAGTGATGTCAATAAACGAGTAATTAAGAAAGGATCGACTCCGATATTCGCTCGATTCAAGAATATGGAGACGAGTCACTGAACAATTCAATTTTAGTTTTCAAGACATAATAGTACTGAATGTTTCTACAATTGACTATAGTGGTCGATTTTCAATAGTACTATCGATTGCGAGGTTATGTGCTAGAGACGGTAGGAACTGAAACCCGTAAGGAGGTACCCGAAAATAGATTTTTGTGAAGCTACGAATTCAAAACTATCTTTGGCCGTTCCCAAAAGCAAATTATTATCTGAGGAGGAGTTTGGTGTTGTCCGAAGACCGATCCAACAAACGAAGTTCTCGACTTTTGACATCAGTAAAAGCAGGAGAGGAGGATGGACGCGACAAAGAAGGACTAAATACTCGACTTTTGACCTTGGTAAAAGCCGGAGAGGAGGATGGACGCGACAAAGAAGGACTAAATACTCGACTTTTGACCTTGGTAAAAGCCGGATATGTATTTGAGCGCGACAAAGAAGGGCTAAATACTCGACTTTTGACCTTCGTAAAAGCCGGAGTTGATTTCGTCAGAGTTGAAGCTAATACTCGACTTTTGACATATGTAAAAGCCGGAGGGGTATTCACAGATGGCGAAGCAAGAACTTTTCTATTGCGCAAGGTATTAGTGTCTGGATGATTGCTTTGATGTTTGTTAGAAGAGCTGGTCGACATAGTACACTTAGACTCTCGACTTTTGACATTTGTAAAAGCCGGAGAAGTGCAGGGCAATGTAGAAATGCCTGGAGGGTGTCGGGGCTGCGACAAAACACAACTGTGATCTCGACTTTTGACTTCAGTAAGAGATGGAGACAGTTTTGATGTGGTCGGAGCAATAACTCTTCTAACTTGTGGCCGGTGGAGAAGGCTATGATGCCGTTGTTTGCACAAGTTGCAACTATGTTTGCTCTGGCAAGATTTAATTACATGGCCACGAGTTAAGCAATTAAGGCAGCACTTATACTTTTTAACAATCAAGAATTTGTCCTCAAAAGAAAGTTTAACAAATTGGGGGCAGAGACGAAGGACGTGGCTCTGGGTAGGACAAATTGGGCAATTGCTCTTCAAGAAATTTGTGGATCGAGGGGGTGATACATCGTTAGATTTATGTACCGACAACAATTTATTAGAGGAACTAGATGAAATCACATTTTTAGGTGACACAAATTTTGTGGACTGATTTCCATACATGCTTTGAATACACAACAGTGTTTGTATCCTCTCTGTGAGGAAGGCATCTAAGTCTTTCCAAGAAGGCAAAGACGATTTGTTTTTGATGCTTTGCTCCCACAGAGTCAAAGTTAATTTAGGCAAACGCTGCAAACAAATATACACAATTATTGGATCCCAATGATCCGTAACGACGTCATAGACGGTCATTGCAGCTAGACAACTATTGATACCGCGCTGAAGAATTTTCAAACCAGAACTAGTTTCTTTATTAAGAGATGGGAGAGCAAACAATTGTTTTAAGTGGCTATTCACCAGAATGCGCTTATTGTCGTACGTATCCGACAATGCTTTCCACGCTAAGGGGAAACTACAATTGGTGAGTGGAAATCTCGAAACGATTTCGAGAGCCTCACCGGAGGTTTTCTGTACTAAGTAGCACAGACGTTCAATGTCAGAAAGGCACAAATTTTTGATGAACAGAGTGGTGAATAGATCACGAAAAGACGGCCAAGACATAAAATCGCCAGCAAAAACATCAATGTCGATTGGTGGCAATGGTAAGCTGTGGGTATCGACAGGTGATGTGGAGTTAGCAACAAGGTCACTAGAGCAATTGCAAGGATTGCAAAAAGTTTCAGGTGGAGCAGGTACGGAGGGAGAAGTAGACTGCACAGGAACCGAGACAGGTTCGTGTAATGATAAATTGTGTCGAAAAACAAATATTTTCACGTATGTTCTCTGCTAGGAATATGTACAATAAATGCCGAATGTAGGGTGAATTTGTCCAAAAATTCCAAAACCCCTACTGCCAATTAATTATATTTCCAAAAATTATCGAAAAATAATTTCCAAGATTAATTATTAAAAAAACTTGTTGTGCTTTTACCCCACTGTACTATTTGTACTTTTTTACCCCACTGTGCTAACCACACAAGCGACGCTAGCAGAGAAATGGCTATGTGTGAACAGTGCAGCTCCCACTGAAGAACAGACGTTGCAAACGACCAAGCAGTGTGTGGTGCTGATGAGCAGAATTTTGTTGGTATTTTTACAACGTAACTAAAAAAGACGCTTCAAAAAGGCGGGAAGAGATATGTACATTGTTGGTAGAATTACAATGTAATTTCTCAAATTAGAATAAATACCTGACCGAAAAAGGTAGGAGAATAGAACAAGTAAAAAAGCATTAAGTTCGGCCGGGCCGAACTTTTCATACCCTCCACCATAAAATATTCATTCCTGTCCCCAACTTTAAGTGAGTACGTTAAAATGTCAGATAATGTACATAAAATGCTTCATTCGGGAGGCCCTTTTTTATGGTGCCTATATCTAACTGTTGACAATTTTTGGTGGGCTAGAAATTGGGAGGTACTGTTATATAGGGGTTAAATAAAACATGGGCCTATGTTGACAGTTTTTGATGGGAGCCTTGAATGTCAAATAACTTCTAATTCGGTTAAAAAATTTAGCTAGAATCCTCAAAATATCGAAAATCGGTACATTACGTGGGAACTTCAAATGTCATTAACATCTAGTTCGGAGGTATCTGGGCTATACGAAAATATGAACTTAAATGAACAATTTTTGTTGCAGAATTTTTGTTGACTTTTAAATTTCAAATTACAGAAAGTTCGTCCAAAAAATAAAGCTAAGGTATGGAAAATCGGGAGGTTTGTTTTGGGGCTATACAAAAACATGGACCTACGTTCGGTTAAACATTTTAAGTAAAATCCTCAAAGTACCGAAAATAGGGAAGTATCGTTATATTGGGGCTATGTTGAAAATTGTTGATGCAGATGTGTGGTGACCACTACAACCTTCAAATGTCAAATTACAGTTAGTTCTGTTAAAAATTGTAGCATAAATTGCCAAATTACTGGAAATTGGGAGGTACCGTTACATGGGAGCTATATCCGAACATGGACCTATGTTGACAATGGTTGATGGAGAGGTGTTGTGACCACTAAGAACTTCAAATGTCAAATTACTGCTTGTTTGGTTTAATATTGTAGCTAAAATCATCAAATTACTGAAAATCGGGAGGTACCGTTATATGAGGGCTTTCTTGACAATTTTTGGTGGAGAGGTGTGGTGACCACTAAGAATTTCAAATGTCAAATGTTCAAATTACAGATATTTCGGTTAAAACTTGTTGGTAAAATTCTCAAAATACCTGAAATCGGGCGGTATCGTTATATGGGGGCTATTCCAAAACATGGACCTATGTCCACTAGTTATATAAGTTTAGGTACACTTAAGAACCCTAAATGTCAAATTATAGCTATATCGGTCTGAAAATGTAGCTAAAAACGTCAAAATACCGTAAATCGGGGGGTACCGTTATATGGGGGCCATACCAAAACGTGGACCTATGTCCACAAGTTTTGTCATATAAGTTTATTGACATTTAAGAACTTCAAATGTCAAATTATATCTAAATCGGTCTGAAAATGTAGCTAAACCCGTCAAAATACCGTAAATCGGGGGGTACCGTTATATGGGGGCTATACCAATACGTGGACCTATGTCCACAACTTTTGTTATATAAGTTTATTGACTTTTAAGAACTCTAAATGTCAAATTATAGCTAAATCGGTCTGAAAATGTAGCTAAACCCGTCAAAATACCGTAAATCGGGGGATACCGTTATATGGGGCTATACCAATACGTGGACCTATGTCCACAACTTCTAATTTATAAGTTTATTAACACTTAAGAACCCTAAATGTCAAATTATAGCTACATGGGTCTGATAATGTAGCTAAAACCGTCAAAATACCGTAAATCGTGGGATACCGTTATATGGGGGCTATACCAAAACGTGGACCTATGTCCACAACTTTTGTTATATAAGTTTACTGACATTTAAGAACCCTAAATGTCAAATTATAGCTACATCGGTCTGAAAATGCAGCTAAAAACGTCAAAATACCGCAAATCGGGGGGTACCGTTATATGGGGGCTATACCAAAACGTGGACCTATGTCCACAAGTTTTGTTATATATGTTTGTTGAAACTTAAGAACCCTAAATGTCAAATTATAGCCAAATCGGTCTGAAAATGTAGCTAAAAACGTCAAAATACCGTAAATCGGGGGGTACCGTTATATGGGGGCTATACCCAAACGTGGACCGATATAGCCCATCATCGAACTTGACCTGCCTGCAAACAAAAGACGCATTTTCCCAAAATTTCAGCGTCCTATCTCTATTTTTGTGGATGCTAGAGTGATTACCACAGACGGACGGACGGACGGATGGACGGACGGACGTGCTCAGATCGACTTAGAATTTTACCCTGATCAAGAATATATATACTTTATAGGGTCGCAAATGAGTATTTCAATGCGTTACAAACGGAAAAACAAACTTAATATACCCTCCATACTATGGTGGAGGGTATAAAAACGAATGTGTTTGCAGGGCTGCCAGATTATTTTTATGGAAAATCGTCAAAATGACGATTTTTATTTTAGAAATCGTCAAATCTATTTTATAAATCGTCAAAAAATCGTCAAAAATTAAAATACGCACTTTTAGATATCTTTTAATATAGCTATTATTAAAAGAAACATAAAATGAATATTCCGGTTATTAAACATGTTTTTACTTCAATCAGTAAATTGAAGCGATTTATTTTATAAATAAGAATGTGAATAAACATTTCGTCATTAATAGCCTGTTTCACTAAGACGATTCATTTTTAAGAGATCGGGCTTAATAAATATGTCATAACAATATGTTTTGTTAAGTTTTAAATCATCTTTGGTATAAAGTATACCCTCCATTGAACAGAATTTAGAGATTTTATTTTATTAAGATTTCCTTGGCTGAGAACAAATTCAACATTTGCTGACGAATGAGGTAATACCTATTATTACCTCCCAGCAAAAATACCCCTTACTAACCCTTTATTTTAACAAGGGCCTGTCGCGCTAAATAAGTAGTTATTATTTGGTCATTGAAAAAAAGTAGTTAAAATGTGGTCGCTTAAAGTCGTGACTACTTATTTTAGTGGACAAAAATAACCATTAATTTCGCGCGTTTTGTAAGGGGTATTTTTTGGTGGGTTTCTTTACAAATTTTGTTCTTATAGGAAAGCGAAGTAAATCCGTTTCCATTATTTAAAAACATTTCCTTAATATCGAAAAATCTTAGTTCACGAAATTTTGAAACCATTTTTTGTTTATCCGAAATGTGAATCTTAGTTCACGAAATTTTGAATCCATTTTTTGTTTATCCGAAATGTGAAAATTCTTTAAAGATGTCGAAAAACTAAAAAAATTGCTTTCACGATCAAATATTTCAATTTTAAAACTTTCAGTTAATTGATCTCTTCCTAAAATAGATTTTTGAAGGCTCTGAAGACTAGCAATTGTATATTTTGCTTGTTTCACTTGAATCCTGTTTTGTTTTTCGTTAACAATTCCTTTGTGTATACACATAAATATATATATTGTCTAAAAATTAATTAGAAGCCGTATTTTACAAAATTAATTATGACTTAATTAGCAAAATAACCAAAAATCGTCATTTTTTGGGCAAAAATCGTCAAATCGTCATTTATCAATTTTTGACCAAAAAATCGTCAAAATGACGATAAATCGTCAAATCTGGCAGCTATGTGTGTTTGGTTGGTGATGGACGATCTATACAACAACGTAATCAAATGCAGAGAGAATTTGGATGGTGTGTTGTTATTGTAAATTTGGCTGTGCAAATTTTCAAAGGGTTTTATGTAAACCGAGGGGGAATAACAACGCCAAATATTTTTTTGGATGGGGGGATCGTACCAACTAACTAAAATCAAACGACAATGTGCGACTATAACAATATGTATTGTGTGTTGTTATTGTAAATTTGCCAATGCAAATTCTCACAAAAGGTCTTGTTAGAAAAAACCTTGGGGAATAACAACAAAAGTAACAAATTTTCAAATGATCAACAAATAGAAAGATCGATGTAATGAGAGTTAGGATCAATGTGTGTAATAATTTAACAACTCGAGATCATGAGTTATTGGAAGTTGACGATGTTGTTACTGCAAATATTACAAATATATTTGCAAGTTCTCAGATTGAGAAGAGTCACAATTCGAATTTTACAAAGTAACAACACCGAATGCTTTCTTTGTATGATCAACGCGACGTAGGGTGATCAGTACAACGACAACGTATTTGCATATTTAGGAACAACTAAAATGTTTCGTAGTGGTGAAAGCAAGTATTAACACAAGAAGTGCTAATATGCGTCGACCAATATGAACTTTCTTTTGACGACAATAAAATGCGATTGGAAGGAGTGTGTTTGTTGTTATGGTGAGAACTAATAAGTTAGAGAAAATCGAACAATAATAACAACAACACGGATTATGATTTGTATGATCAACGCGATGTCGGATGATCAGTACAACAACGATTTAAACCAAATTTGTGTGTGGACTGTATAAGTAATAATTGTGCAACGAATTTAATTCACTCGCGTAGGGAGATTGAAATTCGACCACCATATTTGTTTTTTTTTTATTTATTTACTGCAAAACCAAATAAAAATACTAACACTCGCGGTAGCTCACTTTTTATGGAAATCTGAGTTTACGTACCTGGTGTTAGTATGCTGATTTGTTGTTGTAATAATATCAAATATATGTGACGTGAGATGATCCAATGATTTCTCCGTGCAAAGTAACAACAAAAGCTTCAATTCTCGTTCAAGAGAGAGGGAGCAACAACAATACTGGCGTCTTCTATCTGGCTCGATGCGACCAAATGTTTAGTTGGGCAACAACAAAATCTCCAGTTCGATTGGATAAAATGTTGAGTTTTGTTTTTGTAAATATCACAGCGATTTCTCACTAAAGGTATCGGCCTTTCAAATGAGATCAACAACTAAACGAGTTGTGTGATACTATGAAGAAAAACGAAGACGTTTTGTATGATCAACGCCACGTAGGGTGATCAGTACTACCATATAGAAATATCAAGTTGAGCAACAACTAAGATGTTTTCACTGTAGGAACGAAATAATAAACACAAGTAGTGGTGTTAATAGTCGACCAATATGAAATTTGTAATTTTTTAACAACAGTAAAAGGCGATTGGAAGGAGTGTGTTGGTTGTTATGGTGATTATGATTTGTATGATCAACGCGACGTCGGATGATCAGTACAACAACGATTTCAACAATTTGTGTGGACTGTATAAGAAAGAATTGTGCAACGAATTTAATTCACTCGCGTAGGGAGATTGAAATTCGACCAATTATTTATTTGTTTACTGCTCAAACGAAAGATATTAACACTCGCGGTAGCTCACTTTTGATAGAAATCCGAGTTTACGTACCTGGTGTTAGTATGGTAAATTGTTGTTGTTTAGAGGAGATGCAATTTTCTTCAATATTTGTCCGTGCTAAGACAACAACAAATGCTTCAAATCTCGTTGTATCACAATACAAGAGAGAGGGAATAGGTAACTGGAGCAGCGACAACAAAAAGTCTGGCTTCTATCCGGCTCGATGCGACCAAATGTTTAGGTGAGGGAGGGGAAATCCATAGGTTTCTTCGATAACTCAGGATTACCGTATGATGAGCAGTGGAGGGAGAAAAGAACCAAAGAAATAAAAACACAAGCAGTATCATTTTAAATATAATAATAGGTATGCTGGAAGTATATTTATGATTCTTTTCGTACAACAAAGTAGATTACCTTTGTAATCGGGCGGTGGCGTCAGAGGCCTTTAAGTTATAACGCGTAGACGTTATTTCTCGACAAGTGCTAGATGACAAGTGAACGCAGAGGTTCTGAGTGATCGCAGAGGATCTTATGTCATATACTAATACAATTACAATTATTCCAGTGAGAGCAAAGTGTAACAAGGCGAGCAAACCGACAACAACCGATGCACAGCGGCGATCCGCACACTACGGTATCCGCAGAGGGAATTGTAGAGGAGATGCCAGTGCGCCAATCAGCATCCGTGATTGATCGAGCAGGGGAAGTTATGGGACAAAGTATCTAACTTATACACAGATCATGGTCCTTAAAACGTTTGCGGGGTTCGTCAACTTCAGAGGGGTTTGTTTTTCTTTTCTTTCGTTTTTTCATAGTAGGCTGTTTTTTCTAGGGGAGGGTTACTAACCCGACGCCCAAACCCAAGTTTTTAACGTTCTTATGGGTGAACGCGCGGCACATGTTAGCTCACTACCTTTAACGGGTGTTAAAGGCAGTTCCCCAGGTGACACCACGGGGAGGTCAGTGTCCAGTAGCAGTAGGAAATCTTCTGCACCAAAAATTGATCGCATATATTGACCGACATTGATATCGAATACATTTACATCGATGTTTATGTATGATGCATTAATCAACCTATTTAAAACATATGTGATTCCGTTCAGAATAGACAATACTTAAATTGTTTCATTTTATTTTTTGCTTTTTTAAGGCGAAGGTCATTTATAGTGATTTTATTTAATTTAATCTCACTCGTGTTGAGCTGTTATGACCTATGTGGTACATATAGGAGTCTACCGAAGTCCAACATATCATCCAACCAATGTGCTACGTTTCACGGGTGGTTAGGCGGGCCATACACTATCAAATTTTGATGTCAAAATTTGTAGTAGTATGTGTATTTTTTTTCAAAATATGAGAATGTGTTTATTTAAATTTCATGGATTGAGGAAAATCAAAATAGTTATGATTTTCAAAATGAAACCCAGTCAATCCGATAAATATGGTTCATTTTCAAAATTGTCGAACAGGAATTTTGAAAAAAAAAACAGAACAAAAAAAATTAAGTTCATTCATTTTTAGAGGAAAATTTGAAGATTTCGGTTGCAGATTGAGTGCTTTGCTACACACTTATCAAGCACACACTTACAAAAGGAGTTCGTCGGATGGACAAGCCAATTTGATAGTATATGGGCCGCTTTAAGTCCGATCATCAGGCTTTTAAGAATTTTGTGTTTGGTGACTAGTATATATATGGAATTCATTTTGATACATGCAAATGCGAAATTATGCTAGTTAATTGAAAATTTCGCGATGGAGAGAAAGTGGGTCAAAATGTGTGTTATATATTAAAAAAATAAAGCTCTAATAAACATAAGTTTCTTGATTTCAAAAGCAAAAGTTTGAAGTAGCCTTTCATTTTTCATTAAATTTTTAACGACCCCAAACATTTTTGTAGCCCATACTCTTCCTGTATGCAATTATCCATTTAGAGGAATGCGTTGGAAACATAAGAATTGAACAGGAATCGAATTTTCATTCGTGATTTTCGAATTTATGTAACCAAATCTAAAAATATTTATTTTTTAAATTAAAATAATTTATTGGCACTTTTATACCAGTGACACTGGTATTACTTACAACAACAAATTTCTATGTGTTGTTGATATGTTTGTTGTACATCAACACTTGCCTCTACCTGGTAAATAATTGTACCATGCTACATGCCATATCGTCGTTGTCATGCTTAAGCGTTCCATACACAGCTTTTTTGACATTTTGAGGTGAAGGTGCCTTATAAGTAGACATCGGATTTTGCATGTTTTTTTTATCCGATTGGACTCAAATTTTGGATCTAGGCGTTTAAGGGTTAATTTTTCGATATTAGGGGTCATATCAAAACATGCAAAAATAAGCAAAATATGCAAACAGTTTTTAGCCAAAAATCGTCGTAAAATTGTTAATTAAAGTTGGAAAAATCATCAAAAATCTTCAAAGTGTTCTAAATTAAGTTTGATGGCAATTTAACGTCGATTTTTTAGTAGATTATTATGTTATTGAGACCCTTACGACAGTGTGGTGTAGGGCAGGGACGTAGCCAGGATTTCATTTCGGGGGGGCCTACCTGACCAAAATTTTGAAAGTTCATGTTAGCGAAAATTTCTTATTTAGCAAAGACGTAAACCTTATTTTAGACTTATATTACTGATGAAATAATGTGCATTACTGTATTTTAATTAAAATGACGTAAGACTTCTAGGCCAATGCCCCTTGTTTTTTTACAATATATCAGAGTTAATATATGTTCAAAACAATGGATATATTAATAATCGCATATGTGTATTTTAGGGTGTATCATTTATCAAATACCTCACAACTACTGTGAATGTTATGTAATTCAGTGATATCACTTCGGTAAGACCAAAATAAAGGGTATACAATCGGAAACCTTAGGAATATCTTAACATTTAATTTTGTTGTTTACATGGAATGTTGAGGTCCTTTCCTTTGTTTCCTAATCAACAAAAATTCAAAGTCACGGCTTCAATTTTCCACTCCAATTCTATTGAGCACTTTATGTAAGGAAAATGGGATTAGTAGAGAGGCGTTAACCAGTAGTGTTTTTTATATTTACAGGTATATTTAGGAGTTATATAAATAAAGGAAAAAACGCCGAGACACGTGTCTTCTTTTTTGTCTTTTATCACGCTGCCGTGTCAGAATATGGTAAATTTCGGAAACTCAATCGTTGTTATTGTCATAAAGAAACCAATTGTAGTTATTTCCCCAAGTATATTTTGGTGTCCACTTGTAAATTTTATCGCAAAGAATTTCTGAAGGCTGATAGTGGTTTTCTTGATAGAGAACTAATGCTGAGCAAGAGTGAGTCTATCCATGATGAAATTCTAGCACCCAATCGCGGGACAATCGTCGTGGATCTTCTCATAAGTTGATCAGGAATTAGGAAAACTCTGACAACCTGTCTTGAATTCTTTTAAAATGAAATTCTGGCGCCAATCCAAGGTCTATACATGTATACATTCTTTTAGCAAAAATCCATAAACACAATTTTTCCCAATCTACATTTTTTATACTCTCAGCTTTTAGTCAAAATGTGCCTCATCGAAATAATGGTTTTAAGGGCAAAGAGCTTTTGGAACAAATGTGTTTCAGAAAATTTGGAGTCCACTTAGCTATGTTCGTCCATATGGGTGGCTGCAACCAGGCGAGGCAGCTTATGTACGCAGGCCTTAAGACCTCTCTGAATAATTAGTAAATATTTCTTCACTTCCTTTATGCTAATAATTTAGTTATAAGTAAAAATATGAAATTAATAAACAAAAAGACCTCTCGGGAAACGCTTTGCTTTTTTGCAACAAGCGTTCTCGGGTCCCCTATTACTACAGTACAAGTTTTTTCCAGGGGCAAGTCCATACTTCCGGAGAAAATGGTCCGAAAGCTATAAAGAACACCTACGGCAATCATGTATAGTTGTTGGTGCGCACGACAACTTTCGAACCGGATACTGCGTTAGTCCAAACTTTGTTTATCGCGATATTTCTGCGAGCCTTATATAATGTTCGAAGATGGTGATTTTCGGTCTACTCCTTCTGATATTTTCCCTCAAATTTCAAGAATTTTAGCTAAAGCGGTATGTGGGATTTTTCTTGAATGGAGCAACTGATTTGGACCAAACTTTGGATTTAGTAATATTTTGCCCAAACTTAGTTTTAGCTCGAAAATGGACTACATTGGTGAAGAACTGAAATGGCTGGTGGGAGAAATATCTTTTTAAAGGAATGATCCCCAAAATAATATATACTTCCAAAATAAACTATGTTGGTCCGGTCCATTTCTTCAAGTACTTTCTCCGCAACACTTGTGATGAATGATAAAATCCATATTTTGTTGGCAAGTTCATACGTCCGCAAATGGCTACACAATTCTGAAAATCTCCTAATACATAGCTTTGGGTTAAGGGATTTTGGTTGTGTAGCTGTTGTTCGATCTGTCCATAGATGTAAGTTTTAGTTCACACAGGCTCAGGGTATATTCCTGTCCGCAGGGTATATTCTGAAACACATTTGTTCCAAACGCTCTTTGCCCTTAAAAGCATTATTTCGATGAGGCACATTTTGACTAAAAGCTGAGAGTATAAAAAATGTAGATTGGGAAAAATTGTGTTTATGGATTTTTGCTAAAAGAATGTATACATGTATAGACCTTGGATTGGCGCCAGAATTTCATTTTAAAAGAATTCAAGACAGGTTGTCAGAGTTTTCCTAATTCCTGATCAACTTATGAGAAGATCCACGATAGGAAACCAGAATTTCTATAAGGGAAGTCCGACGATTGTCCCGCGATTGGGTGCTAGAATTTCATCATGGATAGACTCACTCTTGCTCAGCATTAGTTCTCTATCAAGAAAACCACTATCAGCCTTCAGAAATTCTTTGCGATAAAATTTACAAGTGGACACCAAAATATACTTGGGGAAATAACTACAATTGGTTTCTTTATGACAATAACAACGATTGAGTTTCCGAAATTTACCATATTCTGACACGGCAGCGTGATAAAAGACAAAAAAGAAGACACGTGTCTCGGCGTTTTTTCCTTTATTTATATAACTCCTAAATATACCTGTAAATATAAACAAGTAAGAAAAGTCTATAGTCGGACGGAGCCGACCATGGGATACCCTATACCACTATCCCTGGACAATCGCTCTCCACGGAACTTCTTTTCAATGATTGTGAAAATTTAATTATCAAATATCAGAGATGTAATGTATAATACTTATGACCAAAACCAAAAAGTTATCTAGCATGACAAAGACATTTTTGTAGTAGGGAAGGAAAATTTAGTTCACACAAACTAAAATGTAATGAAACCCACTTATGTAGTACTACTACTTCCGTTGTTTAACCGCTACGTTATTGAAATTTTTACCAATTTCACACAAAAGTTTCAGTCCATTAACCCGCTAAGTATTATCTGATCTTCACGTTGGTTTGTACGCTTCTTCATCATCATAAACTCAAACTATGTTTAAATTTTGCGGGTTTTTATTTTGACCTACAGAGCCGCTACAAAATTGGTTAACATTTTGTTTTTGGTCCATTTCATCCCGTGAACATTTAACGATCATCACCAAAAACTAATCATTTCTATTCTGACCCGAACCCAATCTCCTTAAAAAATTTGTTACAATCGATCCATAATTGCTTGTTTACAATTTTTAATCGACGGATACACATCACTAAATCGCTTTATCTCGTCGACATATGAATTTTGGTGTTACATAAACTTTTGGAGAGACAATATGTAGCATGGTATAAAAATGTGGTTCTCTACACAGAACCTATTATATATTAGGCAGTAGGCCCGTTATCTAGCAAACACTTTATTGCAATTTACATCAGAGGAAAGGTCAGAAGTTTTTTTCCATATGTAGGCTACTTTGCGAAATATATATGTCCTCAAGGAATTCAAATATCGACCAAAAATAAAATTTTTATATTTTTCATACAAAAGTAATGGTCCATTTCACCCGCTAAAGAATATCAGATCATCGTTCAAAATTGTAGGCATCTTTTTCGACCTTTACTCTTACTCGGTGCAAAATTTCGTGACTATTGATGTATAATTGCGGCTTCTAGCGAGTTTATTATTACACTACAAACAAATAACGGGATATATTAGGCTGTAACTCTGTTATCTAATCATGCACACCAACATAATTGGCATCAATTGAAAGGTCAAGCGTTCCACTTTCAAGTATATCTCACTTGTCCGGAATGCCACTTCCAGGAATTAAGATATAAGCTGTATATTAAAATTTTTCACAATTTTCACACAAAAGTTTTGGTCCATTTAACCCTCTAAATATTATCCGATCGCCATCACAAATTGCAAGCTTCTACTTTGTGATATACTCTTACCTTATTTAAAATTACGCGTTGATCGGACTATTATTGAGACCTACAGAGCCGCTACAAAATTAGATAAATATTATGTTTTAGGTCCATTTCACCCGCTAAATATTTCACGATCATCACCAATAAGAATAGGGATCTATTCTGATCTGAACCCGACCTCCATACAAAATTTCGTGACGATCGGTCCATAATTGCGGCCTGGAGCGTGTTTACAATTTATAATGGACAGACGGACGGACGGACGGACGGACACACATCTCATCGCTTTATCTCGTCGAGATATGAAGAATGGTATACCAGATTGGGGGTCTCCGACGAATATTTCGCGGTGTTACATGAATTTTCACCAAAACAAACTTATAATACCCTTTTCCACATTGTGGTATAGGGTATAAAAACACTACTGGATAACGCCTCTCTACTAATCCCATTTTCCTTACATAAAGTGCTCAATAGAATTGGAGTGGAAAATTGAAGCCGTGACTTTGAATTTTTGTTGATTAGGAAACAAAGGAAAGGACCTCAACATTCCATGTAAACAACAAAATTAAATGTTAAGATATTCCTAAGGTTTCCGATTGTATCCCTTTATTTTGGTCTTACCGAAGTGATATCACTGAATTACATAACATTCACAGTAGTTGTGAGGTATTTGATAAATGATACACCCTAAAATACACATATGCGATTATTAATATATCCATTGTTTTGAACATATATTAACTCTGATATATTGTAAAAAACAAGGGGCATTGGCCTAGAAGTCTTACGTCATTTTAATTAAAATACAGTAATGCACATTATTTCATCAGTAATATAAGTCTAAAATAAGGTTTACGTCTTTGCTAAATAAGAAATTTTCGCTAACATGAACTTTCAAAATTTTGGTCAGGTAGGCCCCCCCCCCGAAATGAAATCCTGGCTACGTCCCTGCCCTACACCACACTGTCGTAAGGGCCTCAATAACATAATAATCTACTAAAAAATCGACGTTAAATTGCCATCAAACTTAATTTAGAACACTTTGAAGATTTTTGATGATTTTTCCAACTTTAATTGACAATTTTACGACGATTTTTGGCTAAAAACTGTTTGCATATTTTGCTTATTTTTGCATATTTTTGCATGTTTTTGATATGACCCCTAATATCGAAAAATTAACCCTTAAACGCCTAGATCCAAAATTTGAGTCCAATCGGATAAAAAAAAACATGCAAAATCCGATGTCTACTTATAAGGCACCTTCATCTCAAAATGTCAAAAAAGCTGTGTATGGAACGCTTAAGCATGACAACGACGATATGGCATGTAGCATGGTACAATTATTTACCAGGTAGAGGCAAGTGTTGATGTACAACAAACATATCAACAACACATAGAAATTTGTTGTTGTAAGTAATACCAGTGTCACTGGTATAAAAGTGCCAATAAATTATTTTAATTTAAAAAATAAATATTTTTAGATTTGGTTACATAAATTTGAAAATCACGAATGAAAATTCGATTCCTGTTCAATTCTTATGTTTCCAACGCATTCCTCTAAATGGATAATTGCATACAGGAAGAGTATGGGCTACAAAAATGTTTGGGGTCGTTAAAAATTTAATGAAAAATGAAAGGCTACTTCAAACTTTTGCTTTTGAAATCAAGAAACTTATGTTTATTAGAGCTTTATTTTTTTAATATATAACACACATTTTGATCCACTTTCTCTCCATCGCGAAATTTTCAATTAACTAGCATAATTTCGCATTTGCATTTATCAAAATGAATTCCATATATATACTAGTCACCAAACACAAAATTCTTAAATGCCTGATGATCGGACTTAAAGCGGCCTATATACTATCAAATTGGCTTGTCCATCCGACGAACTCCTTTTGTAAGTGTGTGCTTGATAAATGTGTAGCAAAGCACTCAATCTGCAACCGAAATCTTCAAATTTTCCTCTAAAAATGAATGAACTTAATTTTTTTTGTTCTGTTTTTTTTTTTTCAAAATTCCTGTTCGACAATTTTGAAAATGAACCATATTTATCGGATTGACTGGGTTTCATTTTGAAAATCATAACTATTTTGATTTTCCTCAATCCATGAAATTCAAATAAACACATTCTCATATTTTGAAAAAAATACACATACTACTACAAATTTTGACATCAAAATTTGATAGTGTATGGCCCGCCTAACCACCCGTGAAACGTAGCACATTGGTTGGATGATATGTTGGACTTCGGTAGACTCCTATATGTACCACATAGGTCATAACAGCTCAACACGAGTGAGATTAAATTAAATAAAATCACTATAAATGACCTTCGCCTTAAAAAAGCAAAAAATAAAATGAAACAATTTAAGTATTGTCTATTCTGAACGGAATCACATATGTTTTTAATAGGTTGATTAATGCATCATACATAAACATCGATGTAAATGTATTCGATATCAATGTCGGTCAATATATGCGATCAATTTTTGGTGCAGAAGATTTCCTACTGCTGGAAACTCAAATGGGAACCCCAAATGCCAAAACATGGACCTACATATGTTCACAATTTTTGGGTGGGGAAGTTCCTGGATCATTGGAAACACCAAATGCCAAGATACAGCCAATTCGGACCAAAAATGTAGATAAAACATCAAAATACCTGAAATCGGGTGATACCACTATATACCTTGCCTGCTTCATTTCTGACATTACAAAACTAAAAGAATAAAGAATAGGGTGGGGCGATTTGAACACCACCACGGGCGCATGGATTTTCTGATTATTGGGATTGCACTGAGCAAAAAAGTCCACTAGACCATATGTCTACGGTGAAAATCGGGCCCCCGGATTTTGACTTGAATTTTTTTTCAAGGTTTTTTGGATATTTTGGCATACATGTAACAGCCAAACAACTGAGATTTTCGATCCAACACAAAGACAAAAATTGTAGCCAAGACAATAATTAAGAACTCTCTAGTACACAGCAAAAGCATTGGAACACTCCTTCAGGCAGTTATGGCCCCGAGAATGTGCACATTTTTCGGAAAATATCGATAAATTACACTGTGCTACAAAATTTGACTCAAAGTCCGTGGGTGGAAATTTCCTTTTGGAGATGAAAGCCCTTGGGGAGTGTACTAAGAACGCAAAAGGACATTTTCAGGATAGGTCTGAGATATGGTTTGGCCAAAATATCCTTGAAAAAATTTTCAAGTCAAAATCCGGGGGCTCGATTTTCACCGTAGACATATGGTCTAGTGGACTTTTTTGCTCAGTATAATCCCAACAATCAGAAACTCCAGGCGGCCACTATCACTTTTTTCCTTCCATACGAACCGCCCCGGCCTAATAAAGAAGGCAGAGCCACTTTTGAACCAGGGCTTCGGAGTCGGAGTTGGAGTTGGAGTCGGAGTCTAGCAAATTTTGGGAACCCCAAATGCCAAAACATGGACCTACATATGTTCACAATTTTTGGGTGGGGAAGTTCCTGGATCATTGGAAACACCAAATGCCAAGATACAGCCAATTCGGACCAAAAATGTAGATAAAACATCAAAATACCTGAAATCGGGTGATACCACTATATACCTTGCCTGCTTCATTTCTGACATTACAAAACTAAAAGAATAAAGAATAGGGTGGGGCGATTTGAACACCACCACGGGCGCATGGATTTTCTGATTATTGGGATTGCACTGAGCAAAAAAGTCCACTAGACCATATGTCTACGGTGAAAATCGGGCCCCCGGATTTTGACTTGAATTTTTTCAAGGTTTTTTGGATATTTTGGCATACATGCCAAACAACTGAGATTTTCGATCCAACACAAAGACAAAAATTGTAGCCAAGACAATAATTAAGAACTCTCTAGTACACAGCAAAAGCATTGGAACGCTGCTTCAGGCAGTTATGGCCCCGAGAATGTGCACATTTTTCGGAAAATATCGATAAATTACACTGTGCTACAAAATTTGACTCAAAGTCAGTGGGTGGAAATTTCCTTTTGGAGATGAAAGCCCTTGGGGAGTGTACTAAGAACGCAAAAGGACATTTTCAGGATAGGTCTGAGATATGGTTTGGCCAAAATATCCTTGAAAAAATTTTCAAGTCAAAATCCGGGGGCTCGATTTTCACCGTAGACATATGGTCTAGTGGACTTTTTTGCTCAGTATAATCCCAACAATCAGAAACTCCAGGCGGCCACTATCACTTTTTTCCTTCCATACGAATCGCCCCGGCCTAATAAAGAAGGCAGAGCCACTTTTGAACCAGGGCTTCGGAGTCGGAGTTGGAGTTGGAGTCTGGAGTCGGAGTCTAGCAAATTTTGCTGGAGTCGGAGTCGGAGCCGGAGTCGTGAAAAAAAGCTCGACTCCGACTCCGGGCAACAATCTGTTCTACAGTTTTATCAAAATTTGTCAAATCAATTTAATTTATTTAAATGATCATAGATTAAGAAAAAAACTCTTAATCTCTATTTTGACTACAAAATGCATATCGGAAGCATTTTTGGGTCAATTGATTGGAATAATGTTTGCATGCTCCAAAGATATTGGGGAAGTTCTTTTAGAAGATTTACAGGTCATTTTAAGGAAGACTCACTGGTCTTCTCTTGTTTTGTTTATTAGAAGTCATTTAAGTATGCTGTAAAAGAACCTGTAGGACTTCTATGAAAGACCTTGTAGTACTTTAAGGGAAATCATACGAAAGACCTACCGCGGTGCCCCTTAACCAAATTTAAATGGAAGGAGCTTACACCTGAGAAGATTTCGTGGATTCTGAAACTGCAATAGCCGGAATGTTTATTAAATAAATCGCGGTCAAACTTCATACTTATAGGGATTTTTAAATTTTCACGATTTTGCTTGAAAACTGCAAGTGCTATGGAAATGGGTGTAAAGAAAATGTTGTAGCAGTGATAATTCTCTACAAGATTGACCTTCATGATATTTTCGTAGGTTTTACCGTTTTTGAGATATAGAAGCATCGCCTGTATCGCCTCTTTATAAAACTTTACCATGACTTCAATTTACCAACTTAGACTTATATATCTCAAAAATGGTACAACCTAGGAAAATATTGCGAATGTCAGTCTTGTGGAGAATTTCCACAGCTATATGATTTTCTCCTGTCCCATTTCGATAAGACTTGCCGTTCCCAAGCAAAATGGTGAAAACCTAACAATAAAAACATAAAAATGTGACCTAAACTTCTATATCTCAAAAATGGTAAAACCTACGAACAAATTATAGAGGTCAATCCTCTAGTGAATTTTTGCAGAAACAATATTTTCTTTAGCCCCATTTCGATAGGACTTTTTTTCAAGCAAAATCGTGAAAACATAAAAAACCCTAAATATTTGAACCTCAAGTAACCTTAACCACGAAGGTGTATGTTAAGGGGAAATTGTCTATTTGGTCTTCTATCACGATGCGGTGTTAGAATATCGTTAATTTTCCATAATTCAAAAAATTACAAAGAGTTTTACCGGACAGTAATTATGGTAATTTGATATTTCGAGTCTCATTGGGTACATAAATCAAATTCGGAAAATTATAAACATACTCGTATATTGGTGTTTCGGTAGAGAAACCTTGTAACTATACCGTCCGATTGCAGTTTCTTTTAAAGGTTTTGTTACATGTTCTGAAGTGTAAAGTATACTGAAGTGACTGTTCCTTTGTATTCCGTATTGCCAACGAAAAAAAAAACTAACAATATAGGTATATGTTTTGGTATCCTCTCAATGTAATGTGTCTTGAAAGTTCAAACTGAAATGACTATAATTTAAGTTGTGATTTTTTTTTATCTATTTTCGGAGTCGACTCCGGAGTTGGAGTCGGAGTCGAGAAAAAAATTGGACTGGAGTCGGAGTCTGACCAAAAATGGCTCGACTCCGAAGCCCTGTTTTGATCTAGGTTGCCATTTTCTTTTTTGGTCAACTGCAACTGTGTTAAAAATGAGTTACTAGATTCGAACTAAACAGACAACAAAGCAAGTTAAATAAAACACTGTAAAGCCAGATAGCATTTGGAAGTTTGTTTTTCAAAAATCACATTGCGGAGTCTTTTTAGAGTCCTTTTGGTGATCAAAAACTGATTAAGTCGCTTGTATGATCAGAAAGGGACTCGAAAGTGACTCCCTGTAATGATTAAAAAAAGTACAATTTATAATACAACAAATGTGTAGCAATCACAAATAAATCATTGATGTGTTTAAAATGTGGCCATTTTTTTTTATTTATTGTCACATATTAATCATCTGGAAGATTGAAAAATGCTTAATCAAAAAAGAGTCATGCAGGTGTTTGAAAAGTGATTATAATTATGTAGCTTCTGATCATATTTTGAACTGTTAGGTGATTAAAATCTGATTGTTTTGTTTTATTTTTGTTTGGTTGTAAATAATTCTCATACACACTTTCTACAAAACTTTGATATAAATGTAACGTATAATATTAAAGGTACAGACAAACACACCACAACAGGTTTTGCCAAGTGAAATGAAGAAGCAGTATATTAACCACCGCGCAACATAAAGGATAATTAAAAGACAAAACAAAGCAGAAGAGACAACAAAACAAAGGAAAGAAACAAAAAAGAGTAAAACGAAAATTCTTTTAATTTATTTCGTCTAATAAAATGACTCATAAATGACTCCATAAAGACTCATAAATGATTATCAAGATGACTCTAAAAAGACTCTAAATTAATCAACAAAACACCAATAAATGATTGAAATACGACTCGAATAAGACTTTATATACCATCAGAAAATGGGCAAAAATGACTCGAAACTAATGCAGAGGAAGACTCATTTGTGATTTGTTTAGAAGAGTCGCCTCAGGATACGTTTTCCTCCCGACAAAGGAGTCATTTATGATCAGAAAATGAGCTCATATTCCAGCTTTTTAATCGTGCAGTCGAATCAAAAAAGGCTCGAATTTGATTAAAAATTTCAAAAAATGCTGGCTGCAAGTTCAAAGTGTGAATATCGATATTGGGTATATTATTGTGTAGTCCGTCCCTCACGAAATTGTTCTGAAGAAACGTCCCTATATGTGGTGTCATACTATGTGAGGCAGTTCGGACTCGAAGAATCTTCCATTGATATGAGGGAAGTCTTCCCGATTTATCTTCGGAGATATTTGTGAGAATAGTTTTTATTATACAACTGCCAAATTCTGAATGATATTTTGCTCTCAAAAAATACATATCCCTAATGTACATACATACAAAATAGAAATAAGAATACAAAATAGAAATAAGAATACAAAATTGAAATAAGAATACAAAATGTCTTTTGGAATTTGACACAAGTATTACACGGGTGCCACCGTGGTGCAATGGTATGGACACCCGCCTTGCACACATAAGGTCGTGGGTTCGATTCTCCGGCCAGCCAACATTAAAACACGGTGGCAAAATACCCCTCAACGGTGGCAAAATACCCCTCAGTAATGTTGGCGACATTTCCTGAGTATTTCAGCCATATAAAACTTCTCTACAAAAGTGGTGTCTTAGACATGCCGTTCGAACTCGGCGATAAACTGTAGGTCCCATATCATTGAGCTAATATGAATTGGGTTGCACTCATTGATATGAGAGAAGTCTCCCTTGTCCCTTATGTGATGGTTGTGGAAGAATTATTATTATTACTATTATTATTACAGAAGAACAGCTGGCACTTAATTCCACTCATGGCATAATTACCATGGGCATGTAGCTCTCACTAGCCTTGCTAGAGAACAATTACTGAAATCTTTCATAAATCAAAATGTTAAATGTGTTTAAAAAGATAATCGTTAGGAATAAAAAGTTCTTGTTAGGAATAAAAAACTATTTACCGGAAGGTTAGCAAATTACCAATAATTTGCCCAATTTGCAAGTCCGTAACAGTAATACGGCAAACCTCAGAACGCTGTATGGAATTATGTTAACATCCGTTGCAAATTGTGGCCAAGCTCTTGACTTAGCCAGGAAGGAATATTTTCTACTCACGTAGACTCCATCAACATCCTAATAAGAACCTCATAAATTGATCGTGGTGGGTATTTATGCTCTGTTCCAGAACCTGCAATAATCTACTATTTTTTACTACGATAACATTTGTTCCTTTATGTTATCGGAAAATATAGTAAAAATTAGTAGATTCTTGGAGTTCTGAAACAAACCAAATGTGAGGCACCGTTCTATGGGGGCTATTTCAAAACGTCGATTTATACCGACAATTTTTTGGCGGAAAGTTTTTAGACTCAAAGACTCGGTAAAACAATGTGAGGCACTGATCTATGGGGGCTATTTCAAAACCTCGATTTATACCGACAAATTTCTGGCGGACAGTTTTTAGACTCAAAGAAGACTAAATACCAAATTTCCTATATTTCGGTAAGAGAATGTGGCTAAAACTTAAAAAATACCGAAAATCAAAAAGTACGCTTCTATGGGGATATAGCAACACGTGGACCTATACTGATAATACTCTTCTGGAATATTTTATAATTTTTGGAAGACTAAATAACGAATTTCAGCCATTTCGGTATTGACGTCACAATCTTCAGTATTACGAAAATCGGGAGGTACCGTTCTAAGGAGGCTATATCGAAACGTGGACCTATACCGACGAATTTTAGTCGGAAATGTGCCAATATGAAAGCGTGGACCTGTACAGACAAATTTCTGGCGAAGAGTTTTATATCACATTGAAGAGTAAATACCAAATTTCAGCCATTTTCAAAATACGGAAAATCGGGAGGTACATTTCCATGGGGGCTATATGAAGGCAGGGACCTATACCGACAAATTTAAAGGGGAAGTTTGAGTACGCCCAACGAAGTCTAAATACCAAATTTCAGTCATTTCGGTGGAATATTGAGACCACAACGTTCAAAATACCGAAAATCGGGAGGTACCGTTCTATGGGGGCTATATGAAGGCATGGACCCATATCAACAAAATTCTGGGGAAAAGTTTTATACCACCAACGAACACATTAATACCAAATTTCAGCCATTTCGTTGTGACAATGAAGCTAAAACCTTCAAACTACCGAAAATCGGGTGGTACCCTTCTATGGGGGCTATATCAAAACGTGGACCGATGTCGCCCATTTGCAATACCAAACATCCAAGGAGTAATATAAACTTCTATACTGGTTATATCGACTTAAAAATCTTACAAAAACGCTATTCCTTATATTGAGAAACAGTGGTAATTTATGGCTTCCTACATATTATATGTTTACTGAAGTCCCATAGCTTTAGTGAAAAGGTTGTAAATTTTCGTGGAAATTAAGGAAGAATTCAAAAAAACTGCTTGCTTGCAACTTGTTGTAATAAAATTTAAGCTGTTCATGCATCGGAAAAATATTTTAAAAATATGTACGTAATCTAAACATCGCGAAGATTCTAATGAAACCAAAACTACACAAATCTGTTTAGCGGTTTGCATATTATAGCAAAAACAACAAAATATATTGAGGAAATTTATAAAATTTTTGTAAGAGAAAATATTTTTTTCAAATTTATTTTGTGAGTTAGTTGAAGAAAATGCAGGAAAATTAGGTCGGAGGCAGCTTATGTACGCAGGCCTTAAGACCTCTCTGAATAATTAGTAAATATTTCTTCACTTCCTTTATGCTAATAATTTAGTTATAAGTAAAAATATGAAATTAATAAACAAAAAGACCTCTCGGGAAACGCTTTGCTTTTTTGCAACAAGCGTTCTCGGGTCCCCTATTACTACAGTACAAGTTTTTTCCAGGGGCAAGTCCATACTTCCGGAGAAAATGGTCCGAAAGCTATAAAGAACACCTACGGCAATCATGTATAGTTGTTGGTGCGCACGACAACTTTCGAACCGGATACTGCATTAGTCCAAACTTTGTTTATCGCGATATTTCTACGAGCCTTATATAATGTTCGAAGATGGTGATTTTCGGTCTACTCCTTCTGATATTTTCCCTCAAATTTCAAGAATTTTAGCTAAAGCGGTATGTGGGATTTTTCTTGAATGGAGCAACTGATTTGGACCAAACTTTGGATTTAGTAATATTTTGCCCAAACTTAGTTTTAGCTCGAAAATGGACTACATTGGTGAAGAACTGAAATGGCTCGTGGGAGCAATATCTTTTTAAAGGAATGATCCCCAAAATAATATATACTTTCAAAATAAACTATGTTGGTCCGGTCCATTTCTTCAAGTACTTTCTCCGCAACACTTGTGATCAATGATAAAATCCATATTTTGTTGGCAAGTTCATACGTCCGCAAATGGCTACACAATTCTGAAAATCTCCTAATACATAGCTTTAGGTTAAGGGATTTTGGTTGTGTAGCTGTTGTTCGATCTGTCCATAGATGTAAGTTTTAGTTCACACAGGCTCAGGGTATATTCCTGTCCGCAAAGCCGTCTGATACTTGTTGAGATTTTGACGAAGAAGAAGCTGTTTTCGTCCACTTTTTTTTTTTTTTTTTTTTTTTTGATTTCGTTTGTCTTCACAAAGTCCTTTGCCGAAGAAGCAAAAAGGAACATTTCTAGAAATGTGTATCCATTAAAAGTACTTCCCAAAATACAATTTAATGAGTAATCGACAGAAAAATCCCTGAAGATGAATATAAACTTTAACCTCAATAATCTTGATTTTATTACACTGTGCAACACTGAAAATGCAAACAACTTCTAGTATGGAATTTTTGAAAGTACATATTTAGACTACAAAAAATCTAGTTGGGTTTTCTCCTTTCAGATCCAGTTCGGATTTTACGGCCTCATCTAAACCGGGCTAAATCTACACTTTTTTGCATTTATCAAGCCTTTATCTCAGAAACGAATAGGAATTTGGCATTGCTGTCTTTAGCAATATTGTAGCCCTATTCTAGTAGAACTTATCTTTTGAAGAAACCACATAAGAAAAACTCCATCTAGGGCATCAAAATCTATAAAATATAGAAAATTTTACATAATTGCTGAAATTCTGGTCTGTATGGGCTAAACTATTGGGAGTTGAACCAAGTAACCTTTTGCAAAAATCTTCCAAATAAAGTTCTCAACAATTCTTTAGAACATTCTGAAACTCTAAAATGCTTACTTCATGTTGTTTCAGTGGTATTTTGCATCATATCTTTTACAACACGTATTTCAAACACAGTTCACACCAACAGTTTATTCTCGCATTTCGGATTTCCGTACCTTATTGACATTTTTATGAAATCGTCGTTGAGAAATGTACTGAAAATAACGGGATAGAGACATTTTACAACAATGACATGTTCTGAAGAGTTGTGTATTACAATCCAGTGAATATTTTTCCAAAAGAAAATATTCAAATAAAATTAAAGGTTTTGGAGATACGGTGCGAAATGTATAAAAATTGTGGTATTTTTGCATATATTTTGAAATTTTAGGCAATAAATGTAGTTTTTCGAGTTCATTATTTCTCCAAATATTGTATTCTTGTCCTTATCTACAAATTTGCTTCAGAGGTCAGAAGAAGATTCGCATTGGTTTCAGAGATATAGCCCCGAATTTCTTTAAAAACTCAATATTTAACCATGTTTAGATGGGGCCATAAAGTCCGAGCTGGATCTGACACAACAAAACCCAACTAGGGTTTCTTGTCGCATGGGTCTGTACTTTCAAAAAATCCACAGTTCGAATTGTTTGCACAAGATCACCTTAAAAATGTTGCACAGTGTTATCATTCGAAAGGTCGAACAAAACATAAAAATGCGACAGAAAAATCCTTTTTTTGTACAATAAGCATTTACTAATTTGTAGAAAGAGACCAGTTTCAAATAATCTCAACGGGCGACACTGCGGTGGAACAGAATTATATCATAAAAAATGGTTGATATAGTTTTTTTTTTGCAAATTTCAAACATAATAAAGAATTTATAATTGTAATGATGTTCAAAATAGTTCATTACAAAAACGTGCTAGAAACTGTATACAATAATTTAAAATCACAAACATTAAGCAAAGATTTTATATATTTTTTTGTTGAATTGCTCTAATCAAAAATATCAAAAACAAAAGACCGCAAGAATATTTTTTCTAGATGTTGTTTATAAGCCAAAGTATTGGACGTAGTATGTAACAAACGTTCAATAAATACAAATAAACATCTTGTTCTGAACTAAGTAACACTTGCAGTCAGCATAAAATTACGAATAAACGCTTAAACAACACCTTCAAACATAAAAACAACTATGCGGAAAATTGCTCAAAAAGCTTAAATTGTTCATTAATCTTTATACTTTCAAATATGTTGAACAACAAATGTAGTTAAATAATTCTCTGTAATAATTTCTCCAAATACTTTACATATTTCTTGAAAAATTTAAAACATCTTAAAATGTCATTCAAAAATTAAAAAAATGTGTAGCATAAGGTAATATCCTATGGAATCGAAAATCATTTCGGGCCCCCCCCTGGCTACGTCGGTGGTGTAGGCTATAAAAATATGGTATTGTAATACAAGTTTTTTTTATTAAACTATATAATATATGTATATAATATAAAACTTGATAAAATATCAAACATTTTATGTAAAATTCAATATTTACTTTGTCTTAATTTGTAGCATTAGGCCGGTTTTAACTCAAAGGGAAAAAATCGATGTCGGTTTTTTTCGGTTATGCACCCCCCGCCTAAATTGTTTAATTTTGTTCGATTTTAAGATTGCCAAAGTTTGAGCACAATTGGAATATGTTAACACGTGCTAATGGGGCCTCGAAATTATGAAAATATAGATTTATTTGGCGATACCGGCGACCCATATCTGTGGAACGGTTAAAGCTATTTGCGCGTATTATGCATTAAATAAAAGTCCATTTTGTTCATTGTTCAAAACGTGACTAGGTACGCCTTAGGGCGAAAATGGAGTATATTATAAAAAAGAAAACATTTTCTTCCATTTTTATAAATTTTTGGAATGAAAACAAATGTCTTTTACAATTTATTCTTATTTAAGTTTATCACCTTATTCTTATTTAAATTTATCACCTTTAATTAAGCTAGGTAGACCTTTATCTAGGAATTTCGGCAGTTGCTCTTTTGTAAGTTTGGGTCGAATATTTCTGGAGAAATTTCCACCTTTGCTTTGTTAATATTTGTGTCGCCATTTGGCTCTATTCAGTGTTTTGCACACTGCATGACCAACAAGTTCAGGACTAAGATACCACAGATATTAATCATTTTGTTATTTCCTTGTTCTGATATTTGTTTCACAATGTTTTTGTATTTCAATAGATTTTCAATGAGGTCTAGGTCTTGCTTTGATGCTAAACACATCGTAGAATCTGAAGGACCATCTGTCCCGAAAAGAATCAAGCATGGCTTCAAGAAAATCCTAACAGTGGAAACTCTCGGAGAGGATCCCAACATATATATTGATGTAATGATATACTTATGGTATTGAGGTAATATCTGGTACTAGTCAAACATGTCTTAACAGAATTTTGAGAATTATTTATATAGTAGTTTGTTTGTCGGGGCTTTGCTGCCCCGACGTGGAAGTGAAATTTTTGGATTACGTGTAGACCGCGAGAAAGTAAACATGGAACAGAACAATTCTGGGCTGCCATGTTTAATAAATTTATAAAACCACGATAATCAAACGATAAATGAAACAAACTACTATATAAATAATTCTCAAAATTCTGTTAAGACATGTTTTACTAGTACCAGATATTACCTCAATACCATAAGTATATCATTACATCAATAACGAATACGCAAGTTTCCTTCTAACAAAGGAAGGTAGGTAATAAGTAGTGCAATTCAATCTACGCAATACAGATATTACCTTAGGATATAGTGCATCAACATGTCGTCAAGTCGATAACACTGTAACACAAAATGGAACTCAAGTCTGGGGGTGGAAAATTTCTTTTGGATATGAAAGTCCTTAATGAGTATTTTAAGAACCCAAAAGGAATTTTTCGCCATAGGTCAAGTTTCTGAGATATCGCGCGATGAAGTTTTTGATTTTTTTCCTATAATACTTTGTAAAAAAGCTCCATATCTCTGTTTGGCGTTGTTGTAGTTGTGACATGTCTTCAGTGAAATTGGCGAATCTTTTTGTAGAACATTTCATTCTTCTAACTCAATGCCTTTCACGTCCTTTTCGTCCTTTATTTCTTAAACCGTAGTGAAAGTACAACACGATGAGATTTTTCAGCATCCAAATATTCTACAAAAATGTTGCTCCGATGATTTTGGGTACGGTTTACTTTGACAACTAATCGATTTTGTCCCGTTTTCATTGTCTTTTTTGAGATTTAATCGATTTTGGTTCAGAAATAAACTATGTTTTTTGAAATTTTGCCTTTTTTTGATCGGAAATTATTTGCAAGTGAAAAAGGAAAGCCAAGGACTCGAACCTATATTGTCACCAAATTACGTTACCTGGTTTTACTGGTGGTAAAGAAGATCTTCGGACGTATTGACTATGTAGTGGCTTCTCTGTCCTAGAACTTTTCGTTTTTCATATGCAAATGTGTTTTATACATTTACGCGGATATTTGGCAGCGCAAAAATGCGATTGTCGTGAAGAAAATACATTTCAGCGGCCAAATATTTGGCTTGGCTTGGCTTTCCCAAATTTTCCACCCCCAAAAATGCTGTGTAATCAATAAGTACTCCCAAACACTTAATCTTGTCTACCACTTCAACAATATTAATATTCATATATATACTAAATAAATGACTACTCTGAAAATAAAATCTCTAGAAGCTTTATCCGTGAGCAGCGGAGAATAAACCGTGAAAAATACACGCAACAACTTTAAGGAAGGCTTAAGATACCCCAAAACGAGATTATTTGCGCGCACTGACAGGGAATACTATTACCAGATATTCTCAAAACAGAGCAGAAAGAACGGGTTGCTGTTCTGGTATCACATGGGGGTTCCTAAAATCGACAGTAGTTCAGGAGTGGGTTCTAACCAGCTCCCCAGCTCGTGCAGATGTTAGGTCGAGAGCTCCTGTACCTGCGTACAGACTTATTAGAAGTATTGTTGAGAGGGCTTTTTGGCTGCATGTTTGGAAGCACATCCGGACATCAACCAAACATATTAAAGCGATTTCTATAAGAATAGTCTGCGATTGACAAACCCAAGTTCGATGTAGGCGAGATTGTTTTAAAACTACTTTACATTTGACTTCCCAAGAACAAAGGACCGTAGAAGCACTTTGTGTTTTCATCGTTCGAGCCTGGTTTAAAGCCCAGAGAACGTTTTTATATTTTATTTATATATATATTTTTATATTTTATTATTATATTTTATTTATATATTTATAACACTCAGTTGTTGTCGTGTGGCATGACAACAACTGAGTGTTATAAATGAGAGTGTTTATATTGATATAATATATAGTATAGATTGGGTAAACATAATTAATAGGTTGAAAAGTAATAGAAACAATAAATTGAGTTTGATACAAAGACAAGACCTAAACCGCATTGAAGATTTATTTAAATACTAAAGGCATTCACAAACAAATATCAGATAAACGAAATAACAAAATGATAAAATAAATCATATGTGGTACCTTAGTCCTGAACTTGTTGGCCTGGCATTGTTTGATCTGATAGTGCAAACAACCGTAAGGAACCAAATGCGAGAAAAATCTAACAAAACAAGCAGAAAAATATGGAAATTTCTCCAGAAATATTCAGGCCAAACTATCAAAAGAAAAACTGCAGAAATTCCTTGAAAAATTTATACCAGGAATAATCACAAGTGAGACTTACTTGTTGTTCATGAGATAAAACATTAACTCCGAATTTCTTGAAAAAGATCCAGCAACTTGGCCACAGAACATCACAGAGGGGTAGAGGATGGTAAACAATAGGGTTATGACTTTTTTACAACCTCATATCCCTGTGTCATAGCGTGATGAGTTTTTACATAAGATTACATAAAATCTTAATTATAATGTGATTCGGTGAAAAAAGTTCACGCACAAAATGATTTTAAAATTTGAATTTATCAGAATTATGGACAATTTTTTGAAGTCACTTTAAGCAGATATATAATTGGAAATAAATTTTAGAGCCACATGAGATAATCAAACTGACATAATATTTGTTTCTCACTAATTTTCTTTAATTCAGAGATTTACTAAAATATCGTAAACGCTTTTTTTCAAAGATATAATTTTTTTAACAAAGTAAAAAAATCAAATTGTTATCAAAGTGGTTTGTGTGTGAAACTCTTCAATACTTAAATGGAATAAACGTTATTTTAGCTATTAGTAGGCTAAACCTCATTCGAGTAACAGGAAATAATATTTGAAAAAAAAATTTTTCATTCATAAATTTTTTCAAAAAAATATTTTTTTACAATCGATTTGTGCGCGACCTTTTTTTATTCAAATGGAATAAAAGTTATTTTATTCATTAATAGGCAAAAGATCATTAATTCCCGCTACAGGAAATGTTTTTAGAGAAAAAAGGTCAAAAAGTCATAACCCTAGTAAACAACTTGAAAGTTGTCGAGTTCATCACCAATTAGTCATCTGTACCCAGATGGCTCCAAAACCACTTTATGTCGGTCCCTTGAATAAACTTAAATAAGAACAAAATGTAATTTTTTTTTTCATTCCAAAAGTTGATAATATAGGAGAAAAATGTTTTGTTTTTTTTTTTTTACAATATACTCCATTTTCGCCCTAAGGCGTTTTTCGAGACATTGGCTTTATTATCTCAAATTCAGTAATACTTACGTATATTGTTGTTCAGCGAGAAATGTTAAAAACAGAATGGTCTTCAATTTAATGCATAATACGGGCAAATAGCTTTAACCATTCAAAAGATATGGGTTGCCGAAATCGCCAAATAGCCAAATTAAATACCCAAATAATGTTAACACGTGTTGACATATTCCGATTGTGCTCAAACATTGACAATTTTAAATTCTAACCAAACTAAACAATTTAGGTGGTGCCGCCGCATGCAACAAATTAAGACAAAGAAAATATTGAATTTTACATAAAATCTTTGAAATTTGACATTGTTTAATAATAAAAAACATGGTATTACAATATACATATAACCATATTTTTATATCCTACACCACACTGCGATAAGGAGTCTCAATATTATAACAATCTGCTAAGAAATCGACGTTAAACGGCAAACAATCTTAATTTAGAACCCTTTGAACATTTTTTATGATTTTTCCAACTTTAATTGACAATTTTGCGATTTATGACGATTTTCGGCCAAAAACTGTTTGCATATTCTGCATATTTTTGTATATTCTGCATATTATTTTTTTGCATATTTTTACATGTTTTGCATATTTTTTTCCATATTTTGTGCATATGCAAAATATGCAACAAAAATACAAAATATGACCCTGCTATTGCGGTAAGGGGTCTCAATATTATAACAATCTGCTAAGAAATCGACGTTAAACGGCAAACAATCTTACTTAAGAACACTTTGAACATTTTTGATGATTTTTCCAACTTTAATTGACAATATTGCGATTTTATGACGATTTTCGGCCAAAAACTGTTTGCATATTCTGCATATTTTTGTATATTCTGCATATTATTTTTTTTTTTGCATATTTTTACATGTTTTGCATATTTTTGCCATATTTTGTGCATATGCAAAATATGCAACAAAAATACAAAATATGACCCTGCTATTGAATTCAGTTTTCTTTGAAACTAATTTTGGTCCAGTCAGAATTTTCGTATCTTTACTATTAAAAATATGCAAAATCCGATGTCTACTTATAAGGTACCTTCAGGCAATAAAGCCTCCCAAATGCTGGTTCGCATACGAAACAAAAAATTTTACTGTCAAAGTCAGCATTTCAGTTTTTAATTAATAATTGGCTAAAAATGGGAAAAAGGGTGCTTCGTTTATTGATTTTGAAGCTTAATTTTTTTTTTTTTGCGAAAAACGCTTAATGGATCTCTAAGCATGTCACTGACGATATACTTATATTTGCCCCGTAAACATGTGAAATATAAAATGGTTAAGCCAGTGAAAGCCTGTTCCATTTTACAAGAACAATAATTGATCCTCTGTGCTTGATAGAACACACACAGCACGGCAATTCAATTGAGTTAAAAAATAATTATGAAAATATAATTATAATGTATTATCTTTGAAATTAACGCGAAAATGATATTTAAGAGAATAAAACAAAAATAATTATATTTTTTAATCATGCAATTATCATGAACAATTCTTTCCTTTTATTATTTGAACACAATATACCTTTGTATGTACTTGTGTGCAGGTAAACATGCTTGTAATTTTACCATAAAATTTAATAGGAGTTCAGTTGATAAGAAACAATAGCTAAAAATGTAAAGTTCATTTCTGTAGTATTGTCATTTAAACAACTCGAAAAAAATTCCTCGAACTTAATAAAATAAAAACAAAAAATAAAGCATTTAAATGCAATGCTGGTTACAGATTCCTACTTAAAGTATTTTTCTAGCATTGAAACTAGGGATGACTATAACGATATTTTTTAAATGTCTGGACTTTTCAGGATCCCAGAATTTTTGAAATTGCTATATCCTGTACGGCTATTTGGGAGGATATTATAAGTTGGGCTTGACTTTAATATTTGTAACACATCGAAACGTGGGCCTAACTACCTTTATAAATAACACAATTCATGCCCCGAAGATCCGATGTAGTCACACCCAAGGTCTGTGTGACCAGTTAGACTACTTTTGACAATAAACATAATACATTTTTCATTCATGCAATTTGAGTTTCTTTGTACAAAGACATAAATATATAAATATACTACCAACATACATATACATATCGTAACCAGAAATGCCCGAAGACGTAACCTACATGAAAATCAAACTTAGTTTTTTGATGCAATCTGATACATAAATCTTAAATGCTCTGGCAAAATTTCGAGCTCCTACGTTTTAAAATACCGATCCTATTCAAGAAATGCCAATAGTCGTAACAGCAGACTGTATATTTCATAAAACACAAAAGGCGTAACCCACATTATTTAAAAACTAAGCGATAGTATTGATTAGTCTTTGATTTTTTAGGAATTATAATGCCAGAGGGAGGGTTTATTAGCTGAATACGGAAACGTATAATTTCCATTGGACGGATCCGGTTATCCGGTTATTTGACCCGAAAGTCCTGATTCAAAAACAGGGTTCGACCGAGTTCTATTGAACCGATTACTACAAAGTGGGTGTCGTTTGAAAGCTTATGGAAATACCTATATATACATGGGTGGGTATTTTAACCGGTTCGCCTCTTACGATGCTTATTTCTCCATATGTTTAATCTGACTCTTAGACGACGATATCTCATGAATTGTGATTCCTTTTTAAAAATCATAAAGACCATTCTTGTTGCTAATTTTTTAATCTGCAACTTTTACTTTTGCCGTTTTTTGAAAAGACTTACAGGGAAAAATACAAAAAATCTGAATTAGCCATCAAACATGTCCTTTAACCCCAATATCGTTTTTGTACTAAAATTCAGTTTTGTGGGAATTTTTGATATTTCCCTTTATACGCATGTCATGACCAAACCCCAGGTTTGGTAAAATTTCTAAAGTTTTAATAAAAAAGTGACCTATGCTGCCCTGATTTAAATGAACATCCCAAGAACAACAAAAGATATGAACAAATATAAAACGCAGTAAGTGGTTTTTTAAAGGAAGTGCAAGACAAATGACAACAAAAACAGATGTACGCGACAAGACTCATGAAACGTTGACCCGATAACGTGTATATTAGGGTTAGTCATTTTTTCATTTTTTTCGAATATCAAAAGTCTGAATAATAATAAGAATTGCGTTTTTACTTTCTCGAAATTATAAAAAAACCTTCCGCACAAAATGCAATTACTTTAGCTAAAAACATACTTTTTTAGTTTACTTTTTTTTTAAATTTGAGAAATTTTTTTCTGCAATAGTTGTTCTTGGTTGGTTTAGTGCATCGATTTCAAATATGCAATTTGATCAAAAATCTGTCATATAGTTTTTAAGCTACATCGATTTTAAAATTTGCAACTCGGTTTCATTTCCCAGTTTTAAAAATTTTAAACGAGTTGCTCTAATAAAAGTTGGATCAAATTACATTTTATTAAAAATTTATCAAAATTTATTAAAAGAAATTATAAAAAAAATTAAAAAAAAATATTATCAAATTTTAAAAATCACAAAAAAATTCAAGTAAAAAAGTTGGTTTTGAGCTAAAGTAATTGCATTTTGTGCGGAACGTTTTTTCGCAATTTCGAAAAAGTAAAAACGCAATTCTGCTTTTTTTGCCTGCCCTATATGCTATTTCCACAGATTTTGAATCTAAATAAAATGACTAACCCTAGTGTATATGCTCAAAATTGTCATCGGTCTAATATAAAGATGTTTAAGAAAATACGATTAAAGTATCAGTTTGCCGAAAAATGTTCTTATAAACCCTCGGTAAAACATAGATAATGGCTTGAGATTGAATAAATTAAAAAAAGACAGGAGATCAATAACCTGCAAACATTGGCGTTTTATCCTAGCGGTATAATCTATTTTAAAACTGATATCAAAGATAACTACCAGACTCTACCACAGACAATTTCTGGATATTTTAAAGCAGTTTGTCTTGCTTAGATATAGGCAAATAGACTAAAAGTTTCAAAAAATAAATTTCAACACCTTCAAGACTTACCCCTGTTTCTGCAACTTATTTTTGTTCGTTCGTCTATATTCGTAATAATTTAGGCTACCATAGATCTTTAAATGTATTCTCAATAAATTGTGGGTTACGTCTTTTGGCATTTCAGAAAGTTACAATACCAGAAGTCGTAAGACACACAGCTTCTGAAATTCTGAAAAAGAACATTTAATTTTTTTCCAAAAATACATTTCTTCTCTGTCCTAAAACATGATACTAAAAATTGTCCATATTCTATAACTCCGTTTTCATTTTATAAAATGTTCGCTTCTCCTGTACAGTTTTGGTTTTGTGGGTTACGTCTTTGGGCATTTATGGTAGGGCTGCTCAAAGGGCGCAATTCTGCTGTTGGTGTGTGTCAATTTGCTCACTCACACAATTGAAAAAGAGAGCTTTGCCCAATAGAAAGTGTCCTAAAGACAACATTGATGAATCGTACACGACATTTCCAATTCGTTCACGACTCTTTGCAGACAGCCCGTTGGGGCCCTTTGGGATCGTTGACTACATTTTCACTCAAGTGTCCCAGTATTCATGCACGACAACTTGGGCGACAGGGTAAGCGAAGTTGTTGTGGACGGCGATCTGGATGACTAAAATCCCCATCTTTTTTCGACGACTGCTTCACCGACCATGTCTTGCTACTAGTCATCGATGACCCAACTAAAGACAATTTCGTTGATGTTGTCGTGTGTCAAATTTTTATTTCTATTTAATTATAAAATATATAATTTTTACAAAATAAATTAGTTAAATAATTAATAATACTTAGCTCCCGTATGTTCTGCAATCCACCATTTTCTTTCAGCTTTACCACGCCTTACACTTCTTACCCCAGCCGACCGAAAGTCGACCTCCTTTTATTTTTGGATTCTGCAAAAAGAAATTATTTTAAATGAGTATTGTAAATATCCCCTAAATATTCTAAATTCTTACAATATACTACAGGTGTTGTATTTTACAGTCGCTGGAATTTTCAATGTTCTTCAACCTAAATGCACCTATTCTACATAATTCAGGTTGTATAAATAAAAATTGTTTAATCAGTAACGCGGTTTACGAATTTTGTGACTTTATAATTTTACATTTATAAGAAATCATAAATTGTGTATCTGAATAAATATCTATACACATGTTTCAAAGCACACTTTTGAGCATTTTTCGGTTTGTTGCCAAGACGCAATGCAAGACATGGTCTTGCAAGTTGTCATACATGACAATTTCGGAACATTCGTCCACGAATCGTCGACGAAAATGTCATCGAAGACTCGGGTTCAGAGCTCCGAATACTCGCTAGAATTCCACTCGCGAGTGAAACTCTTCTCGAATTCGAGCAAGTTTAGGTGGCCAACTTGCCCCCACCCCACCACAAAACAAAAACTTACACACCCAACAGAAAAATTACCACCTCATCCCAAATTTTCACTCGCGAGTAAATTGGAGCTCTGCTCGGGTTTCTACTGGGTTGTTTTTAAAATGAAAATTTTCAATACACACATTTTTTCCATTACACAAGACAACCCAACAAACCAACATTACTCGAACAAAACATAATATTTGAATTAAAAATTCTTGTGTAGCCACTGGAGAATAAACAAAATTTGATTCTCTTGAAAATAATGAATGTGTATGCTAATTATTAGCTTATCCGTGTAATTGTAGAATGTATTTATACGAATTGTTTTTCGTTAGTTTTATAAAATCAGACTGAATGGTTGGGAAACTATCAAAATGTTTGTGTTTCAAAACTAACAAAGGCAAAAATTTACCATATGCCTCACCTCTCTCCCATCAAACTGACAATTGCCGCAAGGAAAATTGCCTAATATAAATATGGACTTTGATTGAAAAAAAAAAAATGAATCAGATGTTTCTGGTAATAGCTCGAATGATTTTGAATCGTCTTATACCCTAGACCAGCGACGACCACAGAAATACAACCAAAGCGAAGACATGTATGAACGTATGAGTGAAAAAAGCAACAAACACATTATGTTTTTGTTTGTTTTCATTCAATTACACTGTATGTGAGAGAGAGAAGCAAATGCAAAAACAACTCAGTGGGCGCCCTCACTATACGATCTAAGCAAAGAAGCTCGTCCCTGCCCTAGACAGACGGCAACGTTAATTTGCATTAATATGTGCATTTAATTTTACCGTGACAGACGACAGTTTCTGCATTTACGAAACAGCTGATTGCTGGTAAACAACTATTTTGTTCTTGCTTGCAATGCAAATTGTGTCTCAGAGCATGAATGTGCTCTCTCTCCTACATGAAAATGCGCTCTCTTTTACAGCATTGCCATATTGAAATACCTAAATTCAGTTTAAATTCCCTTTGATTTTGTGCATTAAGAATGTGGAATTTAAATTCGTTCGTTTATTCCGTTTTAGATTTAACTGACCAACATTTGTTGTTAAATAAATTTGAAAAAGCACCTTTAATCCGATTTGCTCTTTCCAAATTATAATCAACATGCCTGTTGTATTTTAAAAGTTTATCAAAACTAACTCCTAAATATTTTAGACTATTTACGAACTCAATTCTAACTGCACATCTAATTGCTTGCTTTCCGGTACTACAGTATATTTGCATTTGCCAGAAGCATTTCGTTTGCTTTACTCTTTGAGGCATTAATTTTAATACCCCATTGGAAATAGAAATATTTGACTCGATTAAGATGCGATGAGACACGTTGAAGGGCAGTTGACGGGGACTCATCATGGGCGTAGAGAAGAGAGTCGTCGGCATAGAGAATACCCTTGGATTCATCCAATAGATGGGGAAAGTCATATATAGAAATGTTATGGTTTTAAATTTTTGGTGCTGCCCTCATATAACGGTACCATCAGGTGGTATCTTGTAAGGTTTTAAAATTTTAACCACTATTACGAATTGAATTAGCTGTAATAATGTAAAATTCGGGACACAGGTCTACATTTTTATATAGCCCCACTTAACAGTACATCACAATTTTTGTTATTTTGTGAATTTTAGATAGTTTTTTGCACAATAATAGCTGTAATTCGGCATTTCAGTTCTAAGAGTTCAGTAGTGCGTTTGTCGGTAAGTTGAATTTTTTTGTACCAAATAGTAAAACATATCGGCGGAACCATAAATAAGAACTAGTGTAAACAAGAAGAAAATAAGACATTTTTAGATTTATTTTTATCTGGATATGAAAGTCTCTACTTTCAACTCTTAACACTTTTTAAATAATTGTTGATTTAACAGAAATTAATTAAGGATTGTGAAATGCCGAAATTTGACATTGTTGAAAACATGTAACGTTCGCCATATCCATGATGCAATTAATAAGGTGAAACAGAATCTATAACAAAACGAC